>NW_028317827.1:6741250-7985625 GCF_062004578.1 Staurois parvus | reverse complement strand
TCATGTTGCATACTGAAATATCAAATACCTCAAACTGTTGGCCTAATGTACATTCCCTGTGTCCTTCTGTAAGACTTGTCCTAGTTCTATGTTCTATTCTTTTACATACTTTCTCTCATTCCTAGAATGTATAGTCTGTTTAGAAGTACAGTCACAGATGGAACTGATCTGTGTTCTTCACCATCATTTGCACATATGTGCTGTGTAAACAAACACATTACCAATTTTGCCTAAAGGGAAATCACAAATGACAGTTTACTTTCAGGCTATGTGCTTGCCATAGGCAGATAATCTGCTGGCTCAGGGCAACAGTATACTAAGGGAAATTGAGAAAATATGTGGCGCTCTTATCCAATGGGGCCTTTATGTTAACAAACCAGACTTTTAAGAGGATATAGTACACCGGATGTCATTGAGAGAGAACAATGCTGTACATAAAACAAGTAGGGTAGGTGTCCTTTTCCGGTTTTAAAGGTTTTAGGATATTCTGGAAAATTGACTGACTCCCTTCTTCTGGTTCCATTTAAACCCTACACCTACTATCGGGGATCTTACAATAAACACATTTCTAAACCAACCAATGCACATCTCTACCAAAATCCACAAACTCCCTTCTGCACCCAATTCCCATAATACATGCCTTTTTAAATCGAGTTGTCTTGGCTGTTCCCAGGGTCATTCTTTACAGTGGGGGTGGGCAGCCCCCAAAACTGCAGAGAATTGCATTAGCATTATAACATCAGTTATTCTACTCTAGCCCAGGTCATACCATATCAACGACTTCCTGGATTTAGAGGAAGGGGAGCACCATCAAATGAAAATACAGCCCTTAGGAAAGCACCCCAGGGACTCAGCGGTATATAGCACCTCACGGGGCTTGTACCAGCTAATTCAACAAGTAGACACGAGGGGGAAAATTGTTAAGAAAAATTCTTCCACTATAAGTTTCATAACCTAGACCGTGAGCAATAGCTAGACTCATTACAGAGGCGCTCAGCTGGTATTACCAGTTTTCTAAGACCTCTAGGGATTTATTCCCTTCTCTATTTATGACTCAAAAAAATCTGAATGAGAATTGGGATGTGTATTTTTGATCTATTTTGTTCACTTTTTTTTTTTAAATATAGGGGCATCTTTAAGGGCAGTTCTTGTTTCCTCATCTCTTCCCCAAGTACATAAGCCATTACCCAATATAAAAAAACGGAATGGACGAAATTATCCCCTTTTTTTAACTGCTCTACTATAACCTGTCAAAATTCAACCTTATTTGACTAAATGTGAGAAATTTCCATGCAACACAACGCCCATGGTGAAGGAAATGGCAATTAAATAAAAATAGCCCTATAAGAACAAAAAAAGAAAAAATGGATCAGACTTATACTCCCAGAAAAATTATGGTTAGTACATTGGTGAAGGAATGTGGTTTTGACATTTTAGGGGGCAGGGGTTGTTTTTGTATTTTGATATCCTAATAATGAATTTAGAATTTTACTTAACAATTTTCCCTCTCTTGTGCCTACATGTACATGTTGGATTAATTAGCTGGTACAAGCCGCATAGGGTGCTATATATCTGTGTCCCTTGGGTGCTTTCTTAGGGGTTGTGTTTTTTTGTTTTTTTTTTTTTTTTTTTGTGTTTTTTACAGGCGAGCAGGCCGCTCCATGTATCATATACGCATTTCCACAGTAACCGTGTTTTTTTTAATTTAATTTTTCTAGTACACCATAAAGTGGTCTTTTGTGGAGCCAGACTTGGATGGAAGGCAAGCATTGCAGAAATGTTTTTTGTCACCTAAATTCCTATTTAGGGAGCAATGGTAGATTGTCTTGAAAGCACAGCTTCCCTCTACATCACTGATACCTTCCACACACTCTCCTACCAACAGAGCCAACCTGTGTAATCATGTCAGATGGTGTTGGCGCTTGCATAGGGTTAATGAGTTCCTCCGATTTTTCCTCACATGACTGTTTGAGTCTAGCACTTGGCCTCTCAGGCACTGCATCCTGGATGGAAGGATACCTGGAAACCCTGGCTAATATTTTGAGTATTCTGATGGAGACCTGAATGCCAAAGCGTCAGTCTCTTTTAAAGACTAGTTCAGAAAAGTGAAACCATTTATCCAGATACCCATACTATTGAACAAGCGTGCAATAGTGTGATCACATGCAACAAAATGAATATCCACATATTCTAAAATCGTTCAAAACTGATTATATTTTTGCAACACAAAGTGCATATATTTGTATTGGATAAGAGCATATCGTTTAGTGACCCAAAAATTTGCATTTAGAACACTTGGGGTAGGTAGAGGCGTTGTGCTTAAAAATATCTTTTACTTTTGTATAAATTTGTGGTTAAGAATTTTGAGTTCTCTCCCATTTTGGCATTGCATGTCATCTTTCCTTCCTGATCAGCAAGACCATATTAAATTTAAATTTTTTTTTTTTCATCTCTCTGCCTCCTGGTTCTGTGCTTCTGTCAGTCTCATGACAGTCATGTTGTTCCTGAAGGAAGGAAAAGGTGGTTGTTTCCTGAGACCTTAATCTGCCATCAATCCTTGTGGTCCGGAAACAGAAGGCAGGTGTGCCTGGCATTCCAGAAACCCAGCTGCACTGCCTGGCAAGCAGCACATAGGGCAAGGAGATATGCAATCAATAATGTTGTAGTGGTTTTTTTCTGATTGGAGTGCATATTCATTTTAGCTCTTAAACAGCTGGCAGTTTGTTTCGTTGAGCGAAGTACCAGTACTAATCATTACTACTTTTCTTAAAGTATACCATAGAACAGTTTTTTTTTAACTTTTTTTTTTTTTTTTCCTTACAGTGCTAAATGTCAGCAACTTTTAATTCTTTAAATGTAAGTCACGTAATTGCAAAAAATCTTCCAAGAGACTCAAGTGGTAGATGGTAGAAATGTTTAGTGTCACCAACTGTTGGGACAATTGCAAAGTCAAATGATGGTGTCACACACCCCTTATTAATCTCTATAATGTGGAGTAAACCAATAATTGGAGAGCACATGTACGAGAGTAACACCTTCATTATGACCTTGTAGGAGGGTGCAGAAATGTCATCACTGGAAGGCAAGAAGAAATGCCATTTGTGAATGGAGTTAACCTTTAAAACCAGTAAGATATTCTCTAGCATTCTCTCTTCTTCTGTAGCTGCCACGTTGATTGATTATCCTGACTAGAGTCACACAGACTGCCTAAGTAGACTGACAAAGTGGAGTGCTTAGTATCACTGCCGATGCCAAATGAAAGAAAGCGGTCATCCGCCTCAGTGCAATTCTTCTTTAGAGTGAACTTCTGCGTTTTCCCATTCCAGGGACAAAGCAATATGTGTGCTTTAATCGTGCCATCACTGGCAGCACATTCTTAACTTCCAGAACCTAAAGTAAGCCATGGGTCAGCTACACATACTGGAGTCAAAGCTTACATAGGGATGTAGACTCCCCATGTGACAATACTGATTGCGGGCACATGCACCTCCATACTCAAAAATGCCATGCACTTTCCTGAGCTTGTGGCAAGTGGAGCAAAGGAAAGGTAAATATATGCTGCTTAGTATGGGGGAATTAAAGCAAATATGTTGCTGAATGGGCAAAGCTCAGGTTTGCTTTAAAGTTAAATTCCATTAACTCAGCTGCTTTGTAAAAAAGTACAAGCACACAATGAGTTGAGTCTTTAATAGCTGCCTGTCATGTGGGCTTATCTGTAGTATTTATATCCAGTAGGTTTATGGCTCTACCAGAAGGATACATTCTGCACTCAAGTCTGTGATAGGAGAGGGGCATAGCCTACCCCTCCTGTTCATGTACAGAAGCCTTTGTATTGTGTGAATGAGTTCACACAATACAAAGGCTTCTGTGATTGGGCAGGAGGAGGAGAGGGTGGGACATAGAAACTGTACTGACTCCACATACTTGGAGGAGCAGAGTCCAGTGTCTGAGCTCCAGCTATGCTGCTGAAGTACAATAAACCAGTCACATATACAGATAAGCCCAGGAGCTGGAAGGGAAACCTTGTTGAACTTATCTAGTGCCTTTTTATTTCTACAAAGTTGCTGAATTCTTGGAATTCAGCTTTAAGCTGGAAGGGGTGTGGTGTAAAACAAGCGGACTGCCCCCGCAAAGCATTACATCAGGTTTGGGTAATTCCAAGGAGTCTGTTCGGGCACATTGACTGTTCCTCGATAACCCACTTATTGCTTGGTCTTAGTAATGGAATCACATGTATCCTAGTTTCTGACAGTGCTGAATTCTGCATTTTTTCCACAATTCTAATTATCCAAGGGCTCATTTATTCTATTCTTTGAGAGCAGCATACGGTAAATGCAAGTGAATCTACAACAGCAATCTCATTTAGTCTGCAGGCAATGTGGCTGTCTTCACCTTCCCTTGGGCAGTCCATGCACAGCAGAGCAAGGCCTAAAGCAAAGCTGGATTTGGAAGTGTAGAAAATTGGCACTAAACCTTATTGAGAGAAGTTCTAAAAGTGGTAAAAACTTAACTGCAATTACCAAGTTGGTCAGCAACATAGACCACATCTTACTTTTAACCCATAGTAAATTGTTTTTCAGCTAGGATTACAAAAAAAAAAAAAAATAAAATCAAACTTTGAGTTACTATGACTACAGTAACTTTTCAGCTTCCTTCGTACCAGTTCTTAAGATTTTTTTTTTTGCTGAGGTATTGCATTAGTCTACGGCGACTGGAGTATTTATAGAAGTAGGAATAATATTCCCACTTATAGATTGCAGATAAGGTAAAAATAAATAGTCTTGCATTATCAACAGTCACATTGGAGTCCATCAGAAAAACATTTCTCCCTCATGACGCCTATGAAGCAGAATGGAATGTCATGTGTGTCCTGTTAGCGTGGCTTGATGGAGTTTCTTTTCATTGTACAGCATTGTAAACCGTAATATTGGCTTCCCTCGGTGTCATTGTATTTAAAGCAAACATTAATCACTATTGGTTTTCTTGGGATTGTCATGAGTGTGGACAAGAACAAGGGCTCTACAAGCCATGTTCCTGTCAGTGATAGGATCCAGAGTGAGCCAGAGGACGTGGGTTGGGCGATGTGCCGTGGAATGTAGGGCAGGGCCTCCCCACACACTCATATCTCATGAAGGAGGAGCAGCAAGAGGAAATGGAAACCAAGACTTCACTCACATGTTTAACCAGTTCATGAGCTGATAGACAGCTTGATAAGGCTTTTGCTTTGCACCCTCATTCTTGGCAGCCCAGGTTACATATTTTAAAAGCCAATAACGTGCAGATGTTGCTCTTCAGTTTTGTTTAGAGTTGAAACACTTCAGCACATCTTTCTGTATCTCTAATGCCTATCATACATGCTGCCAGTTTTGATCAATTTGAATAGAAGTAATGCTAAAAAGTGATTTCCTCATTGGATTATACATAGACACTACTGATTTTAATTAGGAATGTGATGTTGCAAAAGATGTTGTCAGAGAACAGGCAATGTGCCCAAAAAATTGGAATCCTAGCTCCTAAAACTGCCTGTCGACCCCTAAAATGAACTTATTTGGTCTGGAATACTGTAGAAATATTTCCACTGTCCTACATTCCATGGCATATCAGTTGCTTTATTGAATGACACAACCCACATTGATACTCTCCTCCCTGTCAATCAATTTTAAATATCAATTAAAAAATCAATTGAGAGGCCATTTGTGTAATTGGTGCCAATGGTCAGTTCTTTGACATTTAGCACAGACTTTACATACAAAGCAGTGATCTACGTTTTCGGACCAATATGTCAAAGGTTAAAAACGATTATGTCTTTATTATTTGGACAATGAGTTTTACACACTCGCTTTATATATGCTTTAATCCGATTTAGTGCATGGATTAGTTGCTCAAATGATCATATTAATTAATTTGTGGATGCCATGAGACACTCCAGTAATGTGATATCTTACCGGAGTTCCTGTCTTTTTGCCCATGCTGAAAACGTTAGTCAGCCAAGTTGTGGGGGTCTCACACATGCTACTCTTTATAACATAGACTATAATAATTACCAGAGAATCATATGGAGAGTGTGAAACTCCCTGGTATCGATCTCTAAAAATAGGTGCAGCTGGGAACTTAGGTGTATATCTGCTGCTGTTCCTGTTGCAGAAAGTTAAGTGACTCACTCCATCAGGTCCCAATGAATGTCAAGGAATTCTCCTGCTAAAGTCACATGGAAGCCACTGAATGGATGAGTTATTTATTTATATATATATATATATATATCTATATCTGTCTTGTAAGTAATTCAGTGTGATTGTATAGAGTTTCTAGTGTCATTCTCCAGCCTTTGCAAGGTGTTCATCCCCTTTGTTTTTTGGAACTGCCATACTTCAGCCTACGTAGACTTGACCTTACCTGACCAGTGGATTAGGAAATAATGTCCATCTTATTTCCACAATTGTACAGTAAACCTCAAACTTAAAGCTGAAGCTCTGATTATTTACCTCCTCCCTCCACTGCCATATTTGGAACCTTTTTGGGGGGGGGGGGGGGGTAGCTGGTACCTGGTTTTGACAGGTACCCGCTCCCACTTCCTGCTCAGTCCGCTGTGGCAAAGTGAGCCAGAAGTTCGGCCCCCTCTTCTCTCCCGCAGTCTCCTGGGAACTTTCACAGGTCCCAGGAGACTGCCGGACCATCTAGGTGTAGCGCGACTCACGCATGCGCAGTGGGCACCAGGCTGTGAAGCCGCAAGCTGTCACAGCCTGGTGCCCACAGTTGAGATGCTAGCTCCGTGGAGGAGAAGGGATGGCACGGGTGAGAACACCGCTGGACTCTGGGACAGGTAAGTTGTGTATTAAGTCAGCAGCTACAGTTTTTGTAGCTGCTGACTTTTAATAAACACAAAAAATGGCTGAAACTGCATTTAATTTTTTTGAGCAGCATACCAACCAAAAGTGTGCCAACACTTTTTTAATCTGAGTATAGCATCAAGTCAAACTCCTGGGATATTGTTCTGGTCAGTAAGTAGCAGAGGGGGTTGTTAATCGGTTTTAGTTGCTTTGGTGTTGATGAAATTAACAATAAGTGCACTTGATGGGCAACAATGAGACGACTCCCAATACAGGAATCCTCTTTTGGTCCATCCGTCACCAGCAGGTTGCACCTCAGACTGTCCAGGAGCTCAGTGATGCCTTGGTCCAGATCTAGGAGAAAATTCTCCTGGACACCGTTCGTTGTCGTCTCATTAGGAGCATGCCCTGACCTTGTAAGACATGCATACAAGCACATGGGGGGGGGGGCCATACAAACGGAGCACCGTTTTTGAGTTGCTGCAATGAAATTTCAGCAGAATGGACTAGCCTGCTGCATAATGTTTTCACTTTGATGGAAATGAAAATTATCAACCTACAGAGTACTGAATTCAAAGACACCCCAAACATGAAACGATGAGGCATCCTTGCTTTCCCAACACATTTTCTAGTCCATATACGTATAGATCTCCAGCATGTTATTTTTCCCCATTGAGATCTGATGTGTTTTCAAAGTGTTTATTTAATTTTTTTTTAGCAGTGTACATTAGGATAATTACCATCGCTATTTTTGTTCAACTGTAAAACAGAAATGGGAGGTTTTAGAAATGTGGTATGGGGGTATAATTAATGGTCATCATAAACCAGATTTTTGTCACATTATTTTGCTCTTTCTAACATTTGGAACCTATATTATACGGTTTATCATTGATGTTTATATTTTCATTATGCAAGCCAGTATGTTTTTAGCAATATTAATGTGTCATCCTCTTATTTCATTTCTAGATATGGCAAGATTGTTTCCACAAAAGCTATCTTGGATAAAACAACAAACAAATGTAAAGGTATGTTTCCAGAATTACAGCATTTTTCATTCCAACCCTAAATTCTAGTATGCACATTTTTACATTGGATAATTGCATTAAAGTACAGCTCTAGGCAGCAAGGTTCTAAAATGTTTCAACATCACTTTGTGGGATTCTACTTTCTCTATGCAGGCTGAAGTAGTCTTTGTAATCTAATAAGTATAATATTTCTATTTTCCTGTGCAGGCCAAATGTATCCTGACTGTATTACTGGAATGCAGTCAGGCTACATACAGTAATGAATGTGCTGGTATTTTTTCCTTTTTAGTTCTATGCAGCAAGGATCAAAACACCCTATGCTGACAGCACTTCGGAGAGTCAGACCACTGCTCACACACAAGCATCAGCCAGTTTCAACCACCCACCACCCCTTACACACTGCTCCAATCAATTGAGCTCTCATTCCTTGAACAGTGCTGTTATTGGAGCAGTGTGATTAGGGGTGGTGTTGGACCACTGCAGGCCAATAGAATATATATAATTGTATGTCAGTGCTTCTCAACCTTTTTTCAGTCAAGGCACCCTTTGAAATTTTGCACCTTGAGGCACTGGTTACAAAATGTAAAAAACTGAATTGTTTTTCACACTGCAGCAACATCTGCACATGTAGGACACCCAACGTCGGAGGTGATTTATTCTTCTAAACCATATACACCTTTTCACACTGATACTGACTAGTATTCCAATGTTTCTCTTCCAAAATTTCACCCTCACTCAGCTAATGTGAGACGCAAGCACGGATGCTGTGTAGGGGCCCAGTGTCCTTGTTGACTGATGACATCATTGGTTTTTGTCAGCGGTGGCTAGAAAGTCGTAATGGTGCACAATGAAACTGTGGCTTTATGTAACTAAAATTATGGCTTGTATACAATTTTTGGGCAATTTTTAGGTGTTTTGCCAAGGCACCCCTGAAGATACCTGAAGGCACCACAGGGTGCCTGGGCAGCCCGGTTGAAATAGGCCGGTATATGTGATCCGGCAGCATTGGGTATAAAAATAGCAAAGGCTCTGTTTGACTGTAGGCAAACGGCTAATATGTGTTTTCAGTTGTCATTTATCTATCTGTTGTACCTTTTTAGAGTTTATAATTCTGTTCATCCATTTTTGAGATTTGCGCAGTCTAGATAAACAGCATAACCAGGTCCTTGGCCTTAGTTTACTCCGCTGCAGGTAAAATATAGATTGGCTATGGACTTGCTTCAGATTACCATCGGGTAATGTGAGAATAGCAGCATACTCTTAATGCCTGTACTGTCTCCTATTAGCAAGGTCTTTGCATTAGCCTACTGTATTTAATAAATATTTAAATCCATGTTCAGTCACTTTGCAGCCATGCCCTGGCTACATGGATACACTCCTGTGATAGCTGCATGGTTTCCTCATTTGCAGGGTTTAAATGGCCACTTGTCTCAATCGACAACTCAGCAGCAAATTTGGGAGATGGGGACAGAGCGTTGTCACCTTATAACAGGAAGGTAAAATGCAATCCAACAGCGCAGAAAGAGAATTGTTAAGGCTGTACTATAGCTGCAAACCTAAAACACCCCTAATCTTCTTAGGGCGCTTTTAAACTTCAAACCATAAAAAAACAGTATTGCATTGTGTTTGCAACAGTCCAACATGGACCGAAACGTCTCAATCTTCCCATTTCCAAAATAAAAAAAATAAATGGAAAGATCTCCTAGGCTGTTACGTTTTTTACGTTTTATTTGGAAAATGGTAAGATTGATAAGTTTAGGCCCATTTTAGCCTGTTTCGCAACCTAATATTTTTTTATGCTATAACAGGAAGGGCCTCAAAGGATTTTAATGGCCGAATCACCTGGTATTGGACTAATAAAGCTGCAAATTTTTCAGATATTGAAAATTACTTCTGAAATCTCATTGAGACTTTAAAGTTTATATAGGATTTTAGTGATTTTGACTTTACATATACTCTGAAATTTCATTAACTCTGAAATTTCAGTTCTCTCTGCAATGTGTCTTAAAGGTATTTCCAGTAGAAGAGTGAAATTAAATTTTTAGCACTTAAGGTGGCTTTATATGGTCCAATAATTAAGTGATGTTCCCAAGTTGAAGCATTGTGAGCAAGATCTGAGCCTCAAGAGGGCATCTAAAGCACTTATTGGCCCTTTTCACCCCTTCTGCTCACAGAGAGGACAGAAATCGGGGCCCATTCACAATAAAAAGGATAACTCTGTAGTACATTGATATGCGGTATGCCATATGTTTTCCGACAAGTGTAAATGGGCCCTCAGAATACTACCTGTGCACTGCTGTTGCCCCCAGAGGAAGAATAGCGGCACAAAAGGAGACTACTTTTACAATGAGTGGCTATATCACCCCTACCTGATGTTCTCTGATGCAGCAGCATTGTGACTGCAAAATATTAGCTATTGCAGATCAAATGAGGAACTACAGCACGACAACCAAGCAAACTTTATGAAGACCTAAAAGGGCCATGTAACAAAATTAAATGTGACTGCAGGTGTTTGCCTGGAGACGGTGCCAGGTAGTGCGGAAGCGTAAAGCTATTATAGAACTGATACATTTACACCTATACAGGGCGGCCAGCCAACCCACCTGCAAACGTAAATGCTAATAAAAACATGTATGTGCAGCAAAGCTGTGAAACTTGCATAAATCTGGCCCTGAATTTTAATCTTGCTTCCAAAACCAGGTGTGTGTTTTTTTTTGTTTTTTTTTTACCCCCCTCCATGGGATAATATATTGTGCATTACAGCAACAGTATTTAGTGGTTTATTCATAAAAATGTGCTATTGAAGCATGCCACTCACACAGAATCTTTCTTTGAAATCAAAGCAGATATATTGTTCTGTGTAGAGGACACGCTGGGTCTTGTCTTCTCTGTATAGTAGTTACCAGCCTGGTATGAGGATGGGAAGGCAGCACTTGGCACCATAGTTTGTAGCCAGAGCCACACCTTTTTGTTCTTTCCGCTGGTCGTGCTTCTGTTATATGGATTTGGTTGAACCGTCCCTTTTTTAAATGGACTACTCACTAACTTTTTGCCAGTGCCAATATTTCAGGGTATCCCTGTCAATATACAATCCCAAAGGCTTATGAGCCTCAACATATTGAATTAAAGTATCAAAGCAGAAGTAAAGTTAAAAGTGAAAAAAAATGAACAGACTATCTTTATTGCAGACATGCTTCTTCTGCAAAAAGAAATGTACACGCCTGCCTGTTGCAATCTTTAGGACTAGTGTGTTGTGTGTTTGTTGGTTTTTTGTTTTTTGTTTTTTGTCTCCTAGAAGCTATTGTCAGTTTTTTGTTTGTTTTTTTTCCCTCCACTTTTAGCTGCTAAATAGTGTTTATTCTATGTGCACTACTTTAAGCTATTAGCATTTTCTTTAGATTCAGTGTCTAGTAGCAGAAAAAAAAATTTTTTTTTGGAGTGTTATTTTCCTGCAGGAAAAACAAAACGCTCAGAACACCTTGTTTTTTTTTGTTTTTTTTTCTCTAAATGTACTGTAAAAATGGCTAATAAAATGCTAAATGTTCAAAGCTATCAAAGGCTATTACCAGCGTTTTTTTTTTTTTTTTAATCTAGCATTTTTTCCTAGCGTTTTTTTGAGGTTAAAAAACAAAAAAAAGTGTGCATGGAGCCTTAGAATGTGCAGGCACAGATCAGTGTACATGCCTTGGTATCGGGACGAATGAACTCCTGTACATGTGCACGGACGTCATGTTGTCCTACACCAAAGAATTAAGACAGCCAAAGAATCCGCAAGAAGCCAGGGAGAGGATGCTTCTGAGGGAGGGAGCTTATGGACGCTGCATCGCTTGAGCAGAGGTGAGCATTTTTCAGATTTTAGTTTTGCTTTAAAGTACAAGTAAATTTTGGATAGTGGAGATGGATCACCTCACCTGTCAGTGGTTATTTTTTTTTTTGTTTTTTAATTGCTGCCTGTGTCCCTATTAGGGAGATCCTCCCTCTCTATTTGTCCTGCTTACCATTATCATTGAAAGTTAAAAAACAAATTTTGGACTGTCCTCAAAAAAGTAAGAGGGGAAATCGGACCTAGGGGTCCCCAGGGGATTTTGTCTCTTCTTTTGGCTATGGGACAGGAATTGAATGGAAATCTCCCCAATGGGACACAGCAAAAAAAAAACAAAAAACACAGGCGTTATAACCCTCCCTTACTCTATCCAAAATGAAAAAAAATGCCTGTAGTTCTACTAGAATAGTTCACTCATGTTTTTCTTCAAAATCCTGAAATCCTTTCAGTTCACCTGAAGCATCCTTTCTCCACATTTTAACACTGGACTAACCCATGAAATTTTTTTTTTCTGGTCTCTGGGAACACCTTGGTGTCCCCTAACAATAATGGTCAGTGCAGACGTTCCCCCTTGTGTTGGTGGTAAGTGTAGGTAGGAGATCCGTTTCCCGTTGCCCACTGCTCAAGGAACCCTTAACAAACTTTGGAGGAACCCTGGTAGGGAAAGGAACTCAAGTAATCGCATGGCCAGTACATTTTTATATTAAACTGTTGCATGCCAATTGGAACTTTGGATCAGGCTTGCAGTGCAAGCTCTTTACGTTCTCCTTTTGGAAGGGAGAAATAATTAAAGAAAATCTGTCATGGAAGAAGCATGGAGCCCCACCATTGCTGGTGTCTCTATATAATTCTCCCTGGCTGTCAAGCTGATATCCTTGCTTTTGAGTAAGAAACCCAGAACACGTTAGCAAATCAGAGTTCTGACTTTCTACAACTTTCCTGTTTTGCATCCTTGTTAAAGCGTATTTTCCCTACAAGGTAATTTCATAATGTGCTAGTATGCATTGCATTCTAACACACTTATGAAAGACTCGCCTCTGAAATGGAGCCTTTCAACAGCGTGCTGTCAGGGCTTCCAGCTTCACCCGGTCTTCCAACTTTGTGGGCTTAGGCTGTTTAAATGTCCAATGACATCACTTCCACGTATGCGCATTGAATGGATGGCACACTCACGTGCCATCTGTTCAGAGCGCAGTGCATATGCTCTAGTCATGTCACCAGCTGCAGACTCTATTACCACTTTTAAGTGATTTAAGAAGAAAAAGGGTAATTGGCCTGGCAACTATTTTATTATGTTATTACAGGTACTTATGTAGCACCATCAATGTAGGCAACTCTTTACATATGTATTGTACATTCACATCAGTCCCTGCCCTCAAGGAGCTTACAATCTAAGGTCCCTAACATACACATAGTAGGAACAATTTAGACAGAAGTCAGTTAGCCTACCAGCATGTCTTTGGACTGTGGGAAGAAACCGAAGTACCCAAAGGAAACCCGTGCAGGCACAGGCAGAGCATGCAAACTCCAGGCAGGTAGTGCCATGGTTGGGATTTGAACTGATGACCCTAGTGCTGCATAGTTGGAAGTGCTAACCACTTGGCCACTGTTCTGCAACTATCTTTTAGGGGGGGAAAAAAAAGTGGCTAACATGGTTTATTTTAAACTGACCACATGCGGTCAGATTATGTTTTTATATTTCATCTGTTTTTAAAAAGTAGATGGGAGGTGGCAGGGGCAGTGACACAGAGCTTGTGGAATTGAAGACACCATGTGCTTTTCAGTCCTGTAGCAGTTTTTTTTTTTTTTTTTTAAATTTTATTCAGAGTTGTATTTTAATTAAATTATGCAATACAAAAAGTAAAGGGGGTGGAATAAATGCCCCTTAAATAACCCTCTGCCAGTTCAGACGTAGCTCCGCAGACATACTAAACTTTTCTGCCTGCGAGGTCTGTTCGCTAAGAAAGGAACTGGTTTCTTCCCGTCACTGAGGTTGTTTAGCAGTATTAATAATCTGAAAGGATTACACTTTGTGCAAATTGGCTGTGCTAATTAGAAGGGGGTCAATTTAAGCACCACTTAATTACACATCTCTGGATAGTGTGCGTTCTTTATTCTGTGAAAGGCATGGTGGAGAGTTATCTCCTGTCCCTTTAATTAGCAGGCAAATTATTCTTGACCCATTTTTTTTTTTCCTAGAGTCGCTCATCACATGAAAGCCATGCCGTAACCTGCAACCATTATGGCGACACGGGTGGGACACAGGGACTCTACATACTAAGGCGTCATGTTCCCTGCTATTTATGTCAATAGCAATCCCTCCTGCTAGTTTAAAAGGGGAGATGGCATCAATGGGCCAAGAAAGGAATTCAGTCAGATGACTCTGATTTCACTGTTCACCCATGAGTAAGCAGCAAGAGACTTCACTCAGAGTCACTGCAATGCCTCTCCTTCTGCAGTGCTGGCTAGTAGAAGAGAAATCATTAGTGAGGTCTAGGTGCTTAAAGGGTCAGTTCATACAATTATTTTTTTTTTTTTTTTCTGGCATATGTTGGATAGTTAAACCACCTGAGGGTTGTGGCTATCTTATGGTGGCCATAAACACTTCTTCACACACTTACCACCACTATGCAGCTTACCAAATTTAGTTGTTAGCCCCTAGCTATTGTATCCAGAACTGGAGGATTGCAGAGTAGCACACATAGAAGAGAGAGAAAGCTGGGATTAAATCTTTACCTCCATGCCCTCTCCAAAGAACTTCACCAGCAAAGGACATCAATGCATTCACGACACACCAATGCAGACATCTCGTATTCTAAGAAGCTACCTTAACTAGCAATGTCAAGTGGTTCATTTTCTACACCGCAGTGGATGCGTTCTTTTATGCACATAGAATACTATTAGAAGCTCTTTTACATCAAGTAGCTTTTATTTTAGGTTCAGTGGTCCTTTAAATGACCACTTTAATTATCCTTGTCTGCCTCTTAATGCTGAGTACAGGAGAGGTCTGTGTAGGAAAAAGAAAGCGTTCAGCTTTTTCCACATTACAGTGGGAATCAATACCTTTCCACACTGGGCTGAGTGGAAGCAAGCCGCTAGTATAGTTCTTGCCAGCTTTGGCTTTCTTCTGCCATTCTTTTCCTTTCCATAAAGACAGAACTCTGATTAAAATTTGAGTTGTTGATCATCTTTATGATGTAGTAAAGAATATCTGCTGCCTACTATACAGAATTATAGGTCTGCTGAAGTGGTCCTGTCTTTGTAATTCACATAACACTTCTGCTGTATTTAACACTGATATTCTCCTCATTCACACCTGTGCAACTTGTTGTGCATCAGCTGGTGTGCAACAATTCACGACAAATGGAATCACATTGACTGTGGGACCTGTTCACACCTGAAACACGCTTCCATGAAACTTGGAGGTATAAAAAAAGTTGCAGGTGTGTCTTCTAGTGCATCATAGTGTATGTATAGCACCATAGACTTCAATCTACGTGTGTGTGTAGGCAGGGGCACCTGTTGTGCCAGAGGTACCCACTAACTCCCAACGGGGCCCACATAATAAAGAGGGCTCACTCCGGTTCACTTACTGACTGTGTGACAACCAGAGCTAACCCAGGTTCACTCACCGGCTGAGTGATGACCAGAACCCTCACAAATTAGCATGTCTACCAGCCATCTGAAATTATGGTGTGCCGTGACCTAGGGTCGAACTGCAAGTCCACTCTCCATGCTCCTGTCCTCTAGTGACAACTGTCTGTGCCCAGGGATACCAGATGTTCCAGGCCTGAAGACTTGGGTGGTGTCAGGGTAGCACCTCTCCTTGCCTATTCACCACTGGCTTCTAGCTATACCAGGCTTGAGTTGCTGTTGGTTACACTGCGATTCTCTTCCACAAAGAGAAGGGGGAAGTAGCTAAGGAATACTCTGCCTAACTCGACCCACAGGTCGATTTCCCAACACTGGACCACAAGGTTTCTGGAATCCACTTATGGCACAAGAAACTGCTAGTGGCTCGGTCCAACACAATTTTATTGCAACAGTCAGTTCCATAAGTGCATTAAGTGTGTCTTCAGTATCCATACAGTCTCCAAGTATTATCTCACTCCTCTATGCATATAGTTTTCCACTCAAAGGCAGCATATGTTTGTGTGAATGATGGTGTACCTATGTGTCCAGCTCCAGGGGACCCCTCCAAAGAGAAGCAAGAAAGCTAAATCTCAGTGTCTAAATCAGGTTTTCTCATCCAGGGTTCCATAGGACCCTAAGGTTCCTTCAGAGGTTGCTCTTGGCAATTAGCAATTTCTGCCTCTCCAATAAGTTACCACTGACGACATTGATCTTTTTATCTACAATTTTATAAGGGGGTAATTCTTCCCAGTGACCAAGTGTAAGGAGCATTCTTCCCACTAGCCATCACACTAATGTATCATTCGTTGCAGATACAGTAATTTTCAGCAGGGCTTCTCTGGGACCAGAAAGTTATTCCAAGGGTTCCTCTGTGTTGAAAAGGTCTAGATGGTACTCTCTCATGGCTCCTCCTTTTCCCATAGCCAGCAACTACCCTGAGCTAAGTTACTCCCCAGATAATTTAGGGATCCTGCCAGGAAGGAAATGAAATCCATCTGCTTTCCAGGAAGGATTTAAAAGAGAAACCCTTAAGTGGGCTGCATAGTGGACTCCACTTCAACCTGCCTACACGTTTTAGTGTGTTTTTGGCACATTTTTATGTATTCCAACAAATCTCCTAGTAGCATCTACTCTAAACAGGCAATATAGGAAGATGTAACTGAGCAGGTCAGTCTAAACTTGATATTAAAGAACGAATATAAATGGTGAGGCCAGGGACATTGCTGTACAGTCCCAGCAATGACCATTACACGGATCACTGCAAGTGCAAGAGGGCCTGTGAGGACATTTCCCATGTGATTTATACAGAAAGGGATACAGAATTTCCACCACTTCTATCATTGCGGCAGTAGCTGCGACTGCTGCCAAAAAATATGGCATAGCAGACATGACTCCTCAGCACAATGACATACAGAGCAAACAGATACAAGGAAGAGGACATCTAATGAAGTCACGGAAGCTATTGATTGTAATTGATCAAAACAAAAATGCACAATTCATAAAAAATGCATTTCATTGCATCAAAAATGTACTTTGACATGCTACAAAAATGTGCTAAATAAAAATGCAGAAATATTGGAACAAAGGTCAAAAGTAAATAAGGATTCCAGAGGTCCCCACTGTTCTGCTCCTCTACTCTTCATACAGGAGGAAACCTATATGCAAAAGAAAAAAAAAGTACCAAAACACAAAAACCACAAATACGTTTCCAAAATAAAGTTGCTATTTGGAAATCATATAAAATGTATGACCGGGCCCCAAATCTAGCAGCATATTCCTATTATAAATACCCACTCATATGCTGTATATAGAGCAATTGAATGATGACTCTATGCCTTTTTACATGGACAGCCCAATCCATGAATAATACTCGATCCAGGTATTGTGATGTTGCATCAAGTCTATGTATAAGTGCTTTTATGCTTTATGACCGTTTTTAACTACTGAAACTACTGTTTCAGAGCAGTGGTGGTGCAGTCCCATGTATTCTATGCAGTCCCATGTATTCTATGCAGTCCCATGCGCTCTATCCCTATCCACGTATAACTGCAAGGTGGAAACAGAAATTGGTTCTATATAACGTGGCATTCTAATTAAACAGTTATTCAGTTCAATAAAGTATGCAACAGACTGCGTCCCTCTGCAAAATTAATATGCAACACCCATGCACATACGCTGCTGGCAAGTGTTCTGCTGGACAAACAGTCTATTAAAGGACAGCTGACACCTCTGGTTCTGGTCTTCCCTCTGCAGTAAATTTTATGTTTAATTGGAATCCTCCTCTGCACTGAGATATATTGCAGCATGTCCACTTTCAGAGGGGAATATTCAATATTAAGCTGCAGCTCCAGCCAGCCATACAGAGTTGGCTGCTGTCCTTGGAACAGACAAGTAATTGGCACTACAGCTTTAATTGACCATGTCAGCACCAATCCTGCAATTATTCCTGACAGTGCCTCCGCCGTGGCATAGCTTGGTCACATACATAGGCGCTCATTATGGTTGTTAGTGCTCCAAATTAGTGCATTGGCTCTCTCCCATTCTGAGTAGTTTTAACTGTTTGTGTGACAGATGTGGATGACAAACTTGCCTGTCAAACTTTTTTTTTTTTTCAATTTTCAAGCAATTTAAAGGGTCAGTCCAATAAATTTAAAAAAAAAATAAAAAATTTTTCTTTTCTCTTTTTTTTGTTTATATTTTATGGGTGGACGCTGGATGGTTGGATCTCTCACTGGCATTTTTATACCAGAGTAGTGTTATTTGTCTGAGTGCTCATGTATGCCATGCCTGCCTTGGAGACTCAATCCTCTTGCTGCAGTCCTAGTTTAACACGACAAGATGCTAACAAATGAGAAGTTCAACAGAGAGATGGGGATGGTGAGAATGATCGCAGCAGGTGGGGGATTCTGGGAAGTCAGGTGAAGAGGTCTAACCATTTGGGGCCCCGAGAGGTATAAAAAGCCAGTAAATGATTCTGTTGGCCTATGGACTGAGAAGCAAAATGTCAGGTTTGATTGAGGTGTGTGTGTGTGTGTGTGTGTGTGTGTGTGTGTGTGTGTGTGTGTGTGTGTTAGTTAAAGGGTTTTTTTTTTTATTTGAACCCGAAAGATTCTATCTGTAGCGCTTGCAGGTGATTGGCTACAAGTGGGTAAGGAAGTGCTCTGAAAGCGGATTTACAAATACAATTAAATAAACCTGGAGGGAAAGGAGATTGGATTACATGGGGTGCAGTGGAAGTCATAGAAGTACCCTGAGGCTCGTCCAGTTATATACACACAGTGCTGCCAAGCATGCAGTCAACGGCTGGCTTTTCTTATTGGAAATCATAGTGTGCTTTGCAAACCGAGTGCCATATACACTCTGTATTGTGTGATAAAATTGTTGTTTTTTTTTTAATATATAAATGCAGCACCCCAGTAGGCTACTAGTGTTTTTAAATTTAGTTTTCGGCTTCCCTGTAGTCAGGGAGAGCAGCAGTTGCTTAATAGTGTCCTGTTGCTGGTGTTTATTTCTCCTGCATCCCACTCTATTTGTGGGTGGAAGCACACAGACCTGGCCTACACATTCATGCCTCTTCAGTCAATCCCTGATCAGTGGAGTAAGTGACCAGCAGGGGGCTGAAAGGGGTATAAATGGGCTAGGACCCAGGTCTCTTGTTCTGGGGGAGTAACACCCAGCCTGAGGGCTATGGCATTCCTGCAACTAAAAATCCTTTTTGGGGTCCCAGCTTCTGCTTTGGCTGGGGGACCTCTGGCCTAGTCTCCTGAAGATTGCATAGAACTCTTCTAAAAATCCAGGACACTGGCAACCCAAATACAGAAACTGACTGATACTGCAGGTGGCTACACAGTATTCAGGATATGGTGGGGATGATGTACTAAAGTTGGAGTGTTCAAAATCCTGGTGCAGCTCTGCATAGAAACCAACCAGCTTCCAGGTTTTATTGTCAAAGCTTAACAGCTTTCTGACCGCCCTATAGCAGAACTACTGCGGCAGGGCTTGAACAAAATCATTTTGTGTATGTGTGTACATGATTTTGTATGTATGGATTGAGGGCATGCACCACCATTGGTGGCTACAGCTGTTGATCAGAGTCCCGGGTGCCGGAGATTCTCCGTCGGCAATCTCCAAGTAACACTGCCTGGGGAGAGGTCTGTATGTAAACAATACAAATCTCTCCCCTGTCAGCTCCAGCACACTGCATAACAGAGCAATACAAAGCAGTGTGCTTACATGGTAAAACGCACAGTTAACCCTTTGATCACCCCAGATGTTAATCCCTTCCTGCCCAGTACCATTAGTAGTCAGTGCTTTTTATTAGCACTAATCACTGTATTAGTGTCACTGGAGATGTCAGTGATAGTTCGTTCTCCCCCGTTGTCAGAATGCCCGCCACAGTGTATATACCGCCATTTGTGGACTCTAACTTTCACATAAACCAATTAATTGGGATATTTTTTTTTAAGCAAAGATGTTGCATAATACATTTTGGCCTAAATTTTTCTGACGAAATTTAGATTTAAAAAAAAATTTTTTTGGATATGTTTTGTAGTAAAAAGTCATGTATTTTTTTTTTTTTTCAAAATTGGCTTTTTTTTTTTTTTTTATAGAGCTAAAAATAAAAACCGTAGAGGTGATCAAATACTACCGAAAGAAAGCTCCATACATTTCATTTGGGTGCAGCGTTGCATGACCATGCAATTGTCAGTTAAAATAATGCAGTGCCGTATTGAAAAAAATGGTCTGGTCATGAAGGGGGGGGGGTGGTAAATCTTCTGGAGGCAAGTGCTTAATGGAACAAGCTGAACTTAGAAGCTGATTGGTTACCTTGTACAGCTACACCAGATTTTGTACTCTCTGGTGTTAGTAAAACAACCCTGTGAGTACTATCCTTCTGGATTTAGAAACTTAGAAACTTTGGCCTCTTTTTGGGAGAGCATTTCCTTTGTACATTTACAACTGAGCAGGCCCTGTTTAGTACCAGTTTACCTTTGCTTTAAAAGGGATGCCTTCACCCTGAAGGATTATTTTAGATTTAGAGTCCTCTACTGCAAGTTATGGAAGTTTTTTGGAGTATCCCTAGGCTCACCGTATCCCAGTTCTCAAACAAAAACCACAAAAGCCATGTACAGCCCGTTCTGATTTGAGTGACTGAACTACCGTGTGCCTATCAGGGAATGCAACCTGGGACCAAGCCGCCCGGTCAGCCTCGGGTCTGTGCTACAAAAAATTACAACACATTTGTACACAAGATTACCATGCATTTCCACTTTGTGTAGTGACTCTAGGAGAATGAGGTATTACTAGAGATTTTTGTGTACAGGGTTGAAATTCTGACACCAGTCTAAACTCCCACAAACTGAATCCATCTTCATCTCGTCTGGTTACAAGGCCGTGTTGGTTCTTGGAAACATTTGAAACAATTGTTAGGACTTGATTTGTCTGCCGGCCACATACAGACCATGGGTTTGCATTGGATTTTTTTTTTTTTTTTCTTTTGCCTGTATTCGTTTTGGTTGTTGGCACTATAGCATGGGTGTTTCAGTCAGATAAGATGCTACATTGCAATATAGGATGCTGTGGGGCACAGTGGAAGCACACTCAAGTTAACAGAATGGTCTGCAGGCCCTGACTGGTGCTTGCTATCTGCAAACAAGGTCAGTTTAGCAGACTTTTTCTTAACCCAGGAAAACGTCAAAGCTTCCCTACAGTCAAACAGCTAAATATAAAGGTGAAATGCATACTTATAGAAGAAATGTGTTAACTGCCAAAGAATTTGTAATTGTTTTAGGCGCTCTTGATAGACGGCATTGCTAGGTTGATGACCTCACTTAGTGTACTGTAGTTAAAAACTATTTTTAAATCCATCTTCCCACCCCCCCAGCCTTCAATTTGGTTAAAAGTGGAGCAGAGCTCTATTTTGGGTCACCAATCTATTCTATCAGTCAGTATGTTGACTGCAGTGTGCAGGAGAGCCCTGATTGGCTCAGTGCTGCCCCTCCCTTTCCCTGTCTGAGTGCTGCTGCACATGAGATTTTAGGAGGGGGGTAATTTCAAACGTTCAGGAATTTTCATCTGTATTTTAATAGGGGATTTACTGAAATACTAGTATAGGAATGGTTTGTATTGCTGTTCATCCAGTCCTAAGATGTACACAGTCCTACCACACAGCAGAGCCGCACTGGTGACCTGAAATTTCTCTGTTCTAGTTAAGCTTTGCAGTCTGGTCACCTCCCTGCCCCAAGTCTGTGATTGGACAGTGATATCTTCTCTCTCTGCCCCTGCCAGACTATAACTTGCCAGCTTATGTGAACTGCAACACTACTAATTTGCTCCTATTGTTGCCTCTTCCAGTATGAGTGCTGCAATATAGGGGATTACCCCTAAGAGACTGATCCCAAGTCAAAACTGGGTACTTACACTAGCTGTATTAAATAGATATATCTATCGTTAAGCCATTGCGGTATTAAAGAAGAAATCTCCATAAGTTGAAAAAGCTTATTGAAACTCACAGGGGATCCAGTGTGCATGGTTTTTGGTGTTCAGATTCATATAGTGGTTGTTGAGCTTGCATGGTTAACAGCGTGCCCCCTCTTCCCCCCACTGCTGTCCGACGCTGCTCAGGAGACCAATCCTATGCGGTCTGAATGTCAGGTGCACAAGAAGGATGGTGACGGTGCACACAGATCGGAGCCTGGATAAGCCCCATCCCTGCATCTGACAGCTGTCAGGATGGAACATGGAGTACCATGAGTAGAGCAAGTACGGGGAAGCGATTGGGCCAAGGTAACCGAATCCCAGAGCATGTGAGCAAGATTAATGCATTCTGGACCCCAAGTTTCGGAGAGAGTCTAGAGCATTATCTGGCTGCTTGTGGTTTTGTGAATGACGGCATGCTAAAGAGAAGTACCATCACATACAAAAGCACAAGCTCCCAACTACACACAGCTACTGCTCTACTCTCCCTCAGACCATGGTCTCTAGACCTGCCCAACTTATTGTGGGGAGATTACAGTAGTAGCCTAGGTGTGGTGTTGTGGAGCTAGTTTCCAGTGCACCATCATTCACAGCAACACAAGCCACCAGCTAGTACTGTAGCCTTTTTCCTTATGATAGCTGGAATGAGGGTCTGGATTCACTCTCTTCCATGTACAAGGAAGATGGCAGAGGGGTAGAGCAGAAAAAGCACAGGGTTGAAAGATTAGATGGCAGAGCTGCAGATGTTAGAATGAAGAGCGTTTGGCTTCAGTGCTGGCTGTAGTCCCCCACCCCATAGGAACACCTATAAATTGGGCTTCAGCCTGGGATCAGCACAAAAAAGTATTTTAATTGTAAACCACTGCACAGATCTGAACAGGACCAAGTGCTATGTGCACTGGGTTTCCTGGGGGAGTAAACAAATATTTTGAACTTCTTGTGACGCTTCTTTAAAGTGGAATTCCAGGCTATAACTATCTACTCTTAAATCTGCTCCCACCCCCTTCTAACTCTATTTGAACTACCCATTAGAATGATACTTGCCTATTTTCAGGGAGCTTCAGTCCAGTCACATGATTGGCTCCCAGCAGTGGATTCAGGGGGTGAGGAGAAAAGGCATTTCACCCGTTGTCACCACTGTTCTCTCCCCTGAAGCTGGCCTCTGGGGAGGTCACATGACTGGACCATAGCACCTTGAGAATAGGTAAGTAGAAGCTTCTTCACCTGCAGGATAGTTAGAATAGGAGTTAGAAGGGGGTGGGGGCAGATTTGAGTAGACCGTTCTAGTCTGGAATTTCACTTTAATTTTTCTTTTGTCTTTATCTGCTTTTAAGTGCAGTACTAAGTCCTAAGGGTGTCCTTTAGAAGCTATAAGTGCGTCGCTTCTAACTTTTTGAAATGGCATTATGTGTTTAGAAATTTTGGAACAAATAACAGATCTTGTAGTTCCTTTTTATGTCATCCTTATTCTAGACCGGTAAATCACTTTTGCCATCTCTTCTGTTCGCCGAGTAGGATGGTTATGTTTTAGCAGCCTGTGCGCACAAGCTGCCTCCTTTGATATGTGTATAAATTGTCATTTTTATGATCTGCAGGTTATGGATTTGTAGACTTTGACAGCCCGGCAGCTGCTCAGAAAGCGGTCTCAGCTCTGAAGGCGACTGGAGTCCAAGCACAGATGGCAAAGGTACCTATCAATAACTGCTGAGTTCTTTCCAGGCTGGGAGGAGTCAAGGGATAAAACTCCTTCTGTTCACATGTGTTTCATTGTCTCTTGTTCTCGATTAACCGTGATCTGATTAAGTTAAACATGGCTTCCATTTGTTTGGACTATAATTTCTATCAGTCACAGGAGCAGACACACAATGGGCTTGGATTTATCCAAACTGAGGAAAGTCTATTGGGTAGACCAACCAGAATGCAGCTGTCATATTTTTTTTTCCTCCAATTTCTCATCAGGTGCAAAGGTTGCCAATTGTATTGTCCTGAAATCGCTCCTGGTTACTGGGCTCTGCATTTTGGGGCCAATCCATTAGACAAACATAACAAAGAAACCATATCTTATCTTGGCTTATATACATTGCACATTTCTGAAAGGCCAGGTATCATTCCTGAAAGCACAACTGCTGCCAAGACTTTTTATTTAGATTGGATGGGGAAGGGTGGTTGGAGCTTCTGTCATGTTTTAAATGCTGTTGAAGAGATTTCTCTTTACTTCCTGTCTTCTGACATGTCATTAGACAGGAAGTGAGGGGGAAATTCCTTAATACAGAGACCACAATAGGGGTAATGCTGGGGCACAATCATATCTAGATGTTCTCGAACATATGAGCGCTTCACTTTATTGAGTCCACTTTAACCCCTTTTTGCTGAGTGTCCAGCGGACATGGGGCGCATATATGCTCTACTGTGTTTGTGTGGAAGACTAAGCTGTCACCGATGGCTCCAGGTTTCATACTCATGATCAGGAACTAGGAGGACTGGTTCTTGATTAGCTGATCGCTGTTATAGGCTTTGATTGGCTGTCACAGTGATCAGTCACTGCACAGCCAAACCCTGTATTTAGTTTTTGTTTTGTTTTTTTGTTACGAGAAAATGTTCAATAAAATAAAACTCTGGGGGAGATGAAATGGTTAGGCCAGTGTTAGGGTCAAGATTAGGTTCAAAGGCTGGGGTCAAAGGTCAGGATTAGCGTTTGGTTTTTTTTTTGCTAAGATTTAAAAAGGAAAAATAATTTTGTCAGTGTGTTGGGATGAAAAAACAAAATGGGCACTACTACAAACCCATAATATACAAATGTGGTATCGCTGTGATCATCAGGAGTAGAATTTTTGTTTTGCGTTGCTCTTTAGCACAAAATGGTTACAGAAAAAAAAAATTTAGCTGCTTATATTTTTTTGCAATTGCCATGAGCTTTACCCCAGCCTTTGAACCTAATCTTGACCCTAACACTGGCCTAACTATTTCATCTACCCCCAGAGTTTTATTTTATTTAACATTTTCTCGTAACAAACAAAAAAACTAAATACCGGGGTTGGCTGTGTAGTGACTGAGGAGTGCCAGTGGAGGACCTGAGAAGAGGATAAGGGCTGCTCTATGCAAAACCACTGCACAGAGCAAGGATGTATAACATATGTTTGTTTGTTTTTTGTTTTTTTTTGTTTTTTTTAAATCAAGCCTTTATCACTTAAGTCTTCAAATGTTTAAACCCAAAGCAGCCAACTTATTTGTAGATAGAGCAGGTAAGGGTTAGAGCCTGTTGTAGTTTTTAATTGCCATACATGACCCTACTGGGCAGAATCTTTTCCTCTTCAATGAGGACACAAACCTTTTTTTTTTTTTATTTTTTTAAAGGACTGATCAGAAGTTCTGACGTTGTGTGTTTTTGGTTTTCTGGTCTTTTTTTTTTGCCTGTGCCTTCCTGTCCCAGTGACTACTCCCCCATTGCTTATACATGTGTTACAAATATAGGAAGTGTGGGAAAATCTTCCTAATGGGGTCAGCGGAGAGAGAAAAAAAACCTGACAGACATTTAACTCTTTCTATGTCCAAAAAAAATGGCTGGAGTTAGGTTTCAATCTTCTATTGTCCGTATAAAGTCCTCATCACTATAAAAAGAAAATCAAACCCACTTGGAGAGAATCTGCCATGGGAGTTATGTTTAGTGTTTGATGTGAAGTCACAATCTGTGTTGCAGAATTCTCTGGTGGGTCACCAAACGGTTAACCGCACATCAGACGCATCCTTGGGGTGAGGCCAAACCCGTGGAAAAGGGAACCATATGTATAAAACTGGAAGCTGAAGCTTAGACCTCTATAAACATTAATAGGGAATCTGTGCAGATGTGAGCTTTGCATTCAACATATTACAGCGTACAACATCCTGGAGATTTACACCCTCCACCTGGGTATTATAAATCAGGGCTTGGTGTGCTGGATGTCAGCCTAGCCGGTGTAAGAAAGCAGACCGAAGCGGCAATGTGTTGAATGAATACACATGCCAAGCTGTCCATCTGCAAGGCACGGTGCAAGCCAGGAAAGATCTATAACGCTTCCATATGCAGCTCTATGTGATCTATTGTTGATTTGCTCATCTGTCTGTTCTTATAATGCCAGAAAGCATATGGGAGAAGCCGGTTGAGTAATTCTCTGGTGTTGTATATCTTAAACATGGTTTAGTGTGAGCCGCCACATTGCGCATATTGGGTAATCTTTCCACAGAAATGCCTAGCAACGGGGGCCTCCATGTTTACAATCCTTGTGTAGACCATCCATAGTAGTGGAAAATTTCACTGAAAAAAAAAGCTTTACAACACAAGTTGTGGAGAAATCTTTCTTAAATCTGCTTTATACCAGTCTTTACCACAAGGCAAGGCAGAACAAAAACAAACCATGAATGGATCTTGAAAAATGAGTTGGTATGGAGTTTTTTGTGCTGTTGAGAATGAAATGGGCTCTTAAAGGTTATTGCTACACAAATGCAAATGTCTAGCACAGTGGTTGACAACTGATAGGCGGACTCAACTGTGGCCACATATGGGCAATATGTATTCCAACTGGAGCAGCTGTCCATGGGAACCAGTCGGCTTCTATCGCCAACTTATTCATCTAGGGCTCATGTAGCAAGGACTGCCGCTCATCTGGAAACTGACCCATGCTCGGAACACTTTTCAGAGGTATTTGACAAGCTGTGAGGAAGCGATATGTCGCCTCCTCACTGCCTATTTTAACCCTCTAAATGGCATTGCATGTGGTTGCAGCATGGTTCAAATCACTAGAATGGGGCATATTGGTGGTAAGAGAGCACACAGGTGGCACAAACACCTAGCGCATTATCCAAGGTTTATTAAAAAGTATAAAAGGACGAAAAACATACTCAAGCTAGCTCTGAGGAAAGGGACACATCCCTGAAACGCATCAGAAGGCCAACCATACCAGCAGTTGGACATTCTGCCATCATTTCGGCCATCTCTGTGGCCTTGCAGGCTTTATACATGCACTTGGTTTGTGAGAGTTTTTTTTGTCCTTTTTATACTTTTTAATAAACCTTGGATAATGCGCTAGGTGTTTGGTTTTCACTCTCGATGATAATGTTAAATGTTACAAATGGAGAGAGTGAATCTCTCGAATAGGGGTGCAGATGGCAAAAACCTGACAGGTGTTCTAATCCTTCTCCACTCTGTCCAAAATCAGCAAAAAAAAAAAGTTTTCCTTTTAGTTATGCTTTGATTACTGTGTGAACTGACATTTTGGAAGATCGATTTATAGAAGCATAGCAGAGCCTTCATAGAACAGAAAATGGTTATATGTGTCATTCTGTCACAAAACCCTAAAACAAGTAGATTTTTCCATATTTTAGGATAGTGTTTGGAACCATGCCAATCATCTAGTTATGCCCCAATGTACCTCCAGAACTGGTTTATAGTACAGATACAGCCTTATAGTCATTCATTCCAAATGGCATACAGCTATTTCAGGCTTTTTGGCCATCATGAAACCGTTAAGACGTGGGCCAAAAGAAATTAAGAAGTCCTCCACCAGAGTGAAGCCCAGCAGAGCATTTTTAGAAAAGAAGGTATTTACAGGTTTCAGTTCATCATATATCCCAAAATAAGGGGATTGTTTTGACGTTTTTAGGATAGTGGGTGGAGCCCTGCAAATCTTTCCCTTTTTATTCCCCTTTGGCCATTTGTACATCCAGAACCAATAAACACATCCAATCTTTGATTGTATCTACTTTGTATTTGTGGGTTTTTTTTTTTTTTTTTAAATCTATCATGGGAACCCCTGAATGCAAGGAGAAGCACATAGGGCTGTGCACAACAAGATCTGTATTTCAAGGTCTACAGTGCCTAGTCATTGCTGCTATTCACACCGAAAAGCTGGTGTCTTTTAGGAATTTTGAGATTTTCAGTGTAAAAGCTTGGGAAGGCATTTTTTCTGTTTGCAAAAAAAATGCATTGCAAAAAAAATATAAAAAATGGTTATAGACACTGATCTATAGGGCAGTGGGACTTTTCAGGTGCTACTAAATAATATTCAACATGTACAACAAAATGTTTATTAAAAGGTGGTACTTTTTCTGACACAATGCTTAAATTTTGTTTGATAAATATAAATGCAGAAATAAAGGCTGGATCCTCAAATCTTACATGAAGGATTAACAGTTAGGGATGCATTGGTTAAACATAATTTCCACAGACCCTACCTTCAAATAGCCCAAGGTTCAGCTTGACCTTATCATATATAAAGTGCCGATCAGTTTTTCCTTTTAAAAAAAAAAAAATGCTCGTTCTACCCATGGGGCAGGAACATTACGTGACCCGTTTCTCATTCTACACTACCTGCATCAGGAAGCTGTGGAAACAGTCTACATGTCTATAATTGAAAGTGTCCTTCAATGGAACATCCATATCTCGGCTTCTGCTAATAAGGGAATTAAACAGCAATGGATGAACCCCCTCCGACCCCAAAGACTCCCAAGGGACTGCTGGTGTAGACTGGCAATAATTCATATACAGTAATCCTTTATATAGCCCACACTACTGTATCGCTACCCCCACAGGGGCTGCTTGATAATGCTTGTCCCCAGTGGTTGCCCTGACCTTGGAAGCCTTCTGACACTCTGGGTTCAGACATATTTCAACAGTATAGGATAATAATGCAAGATACACAATTCTTAAGTAACACTTCTATATTAGTCCTGTTCAAAAGAGTAGACCACAAGAATAATGGGTTTAGGATATACAACCCCAGTTAATGCACAATATAGAACACTGTAAAATAGGAATAATCCATTAGCGACGTTTAACAAATTATACAGTCATGAGTAGTAGGCTTCAACTATTAACCTGCCACACCAGCTGTAAGAGGGGGAAGAAAAGGCCTGTTGACTTATCAGCTACCTCTAAGCCACCGGCGCCGCAGTGGTGGATGCTGTGAATTATGTAAATATATCCTCCGACCATAAATAGATACAAGTATCCTAATTTGAATAACAGTGGCCCTAGAAAAGTAGAGGTCCCTTTTAACTTAAGATTGCAACTTGAGTCCTGTGATGTTCAAAGTTCCTGATGTGGTGGTGACCATTATCTTCTGCTAGCAATGGTGGGGCCCATAAATGGTAGTAAATACTGGTAATTCAGTGAGGTTAAACACTGTGGTACTGCTCAAAACAAAGATCTCCTGTTACTGAGATGTAAAGGTGGCTGCATGCAGTATCTCTTAGAGTGGTGACAGAGGATGTGCATTCACCTGCTCACCAATTCTTGAATAGCACAGCCTCCTAGGAATGGGAGTTCTTGCCCAGGCTCATGGCTGTTTGCAGGGAAGTGCAGAGTTACAACCTGATGGGCTGTCAGTGTGGCAAGTAGAGATGTCTATGTGAAGACCAGACAGTGACAGTCCCAATGCAGAGAAGCTGATGTGATTCTCAGGGTGGCGAACAGCATCACTGCTGTGCTGAAATGGTGTGCAGAATCCCGCAGCAGTAGGCCAACAATCTGTCTCTGGAGGAGAACGACAGTCCCCCCTGTGTTCAGCTCTGAATCCCATGCTAAGAGAGCCAACCAGTCCTTTGCTGTAGAATTTATCTGCTCTTCCAGCAGGCTTCTGGTTCACCAGTTCTCTGGTTGTTGTAGTTGTCATCACTCAGAAATACAGTATGTATTGTGTATAGGACTACAGGTCCCAGGATCCTCTGCCATCTGAAGAACTGGATCCACTTTAACAGGAAGTGATATAGCAATCCCCGTGCTGGGCACTAGGGAGAAAAGGATTAATCCTGGTCTCATCTGTAAATATCCCTGAAAGGCATAATGATATAGCCGGTACCTGGCTACATTACTAGTGTTTACAGAGATGTATTGGTCATATTGAAGAATATTGAGACCGTATCATCCAATAAGGGTGTTGCTACAAAAATTGCTATCCAGCATGTGTTGGAGCCTTGTTGCCTATTTTGGCAATCTATAGAATATATCATGTCCATTGGCAGCGATGTGACTGATTGTTAATTAGTAATGAGTTGTTTCCAACAGTCCCATCCCACATGGACTGGGTTTTATGGAGACTCCCAGATGCAATTTATACAGGCAAGCGAGTGTTTGAGAAACTTTTTGAGGTTTTCACAATGTAAAAACTGGGGAAGACCACCTTTTTTTTTTTTTTTTTTTTTTTTTTTTTTTTCTCTTGCCAAAAGTGCATTGCTGCTATCAAGGAAAAGATATTTATGTAATGTAACTGAACAGTCTTTGTGCACTGGAGCTCTTCTTTCATTTAGTGCAGCTGTTTTGGCAAAGGCAGCTACATAGGTACATTTAGCCATTACCGTTCTTGCTGGGCAGCACAGTGGGGTGTGATTTGTAGCCAAATGGACTTAATTAAAACCTGATCTCTACTTTTATGATATTCATCTTTCAGTTGTTTTAACTGTGGTGCAGTGACATCATTTCAGTAATGAATTTCTGAGAAAAAAGTTGCCTGATTTTTTTTATTTCTGCAGAAAATTAGTCAGATGTTAATTAGTTCTGCCGTTTCTTGTCTCTGGAGTATTATGATTCAGTACAGCTGACACAGGAAGGGCAGATTATTTGAGTCATGGAAATGAAGATGTGGTTAATGGTTTACTAGTGGTTTATAAACATTTTAAGTGGGTGCTGTCTAGATTCACAGCATCCTAGATTGTCACATATATAATTTAGTGTCATAGTTCTTGCCATAAGGCAGTCAAAGCATTGTTTATGAAACTGTGACAGGGGCTCTTACTCTCCTACCCCTACATTTGGTGGTTTTCCTAATTTTAGATCCCAAAAGGGACATGCATCCAGAAAACGTCTGGCTTTTCAAATATGGATGTGCTTGGACAGGGTTAAAAGAACAAATGGTGGAAGTTAAAGATACCCTAATTTTGGGGGTGTTGGGGAGATATGTCAACAGCATAGGTCATGTAAGCAAAATCTGTGTGGTGTTGGTCCTCTTTAGATTGCACACATTTTAAATAACTTGAAAGTCTCAGTCACTAGAACGACAGTTAGGTATTTTCTTTTAGGTCAGATGGCTCTCCATATCGATGTTTTTCAAATAAGACTTTAAGGGGTACTCCACGTTTAAATTAAAGGGCGTCTGTGCTTCTGTTTTTAAATATCAGTAGACTTTTAATGTTTCTTTGTATATATCCTTTTAGTCATGGTGGACTGTCATCAGTTCTATGGGCATCTTGTCTTTTTATTTATTTTTTTTTTTTTCTCAAAGAACCTTCTTGGCACAGCTAGGCCACCAAGGCTTTCCTCAGCCCTCCCAGATTGCTAGGCTTAGGACTGGCATGCAGAATGTGATTACATTTATGCTGAGGTTATTTAGTTCCTGTACAAATTGGCTAGCAGTGGTGGGTTAATAGGCTACCGGCATGTCTTTGGTGAGTAGGAGCAAATGCAAACGAACCAAATGCAGAGTACCCCAAGAGTCAAACCAAGGACCCCAGTGGTGCTATCTTGTAAGCCACTCTGCCACCCATATTTTCTTTTTCATCCTTTTTTTTCTGGTACATTTGTATTTCTTTTATTTTATAATTTTGTAAAAAAAAAAAAAGAAAAAAGCAGACTCCCCATCCTTGCCTTTCTATGATCCAACTAAATGCAGGGAGCATTAGGAGAACGATCTAGTTAATCTTTAGACACTAAACCTTTATAGTGTGTCCTCACTGTGATATTAGCTCATGCACTGTGTACTTAGGTTTTTGCTGTCAAGCTCCTCAAAGTTAAAGTGGAGCACTGGCCCCTTTGAGGCTGCCATTAGGTGCCCTTCTCCAAACCATATATTTATTTATCCCAATAACTCTCCTTTTAAAGTGGAATGCTCCTTTAATAGGGCTTTTTATTGTCTCTACTGTGCTAAATTGACTATATTAAGTGCAGACATGACATAGTGTGAATTTTAGTTTTGTCTGGTGAACCAGCAGACCACTGCAGCTTGCGATACCAACAGGAGTATTGGATAACGAATGATGGTGGAGCCCAGCTCTCCGTAGAGACTACTGGTATGTGCCATCATAAATAAGTCAACAGATGCACATGCACAAAGCCCGCTTCTCATTATTGTACACTGTGTGAGGCTTCAAAAGAACCCCTTCAAAGTAATTGTCTGATAAACAACTGAAAAGAAGAAAAAAAAAACATGTTCCAGCGCAGCACCTTTTTAAGTATAAAAGTCCCATTATTTCAAGACTACAAATGAGTGTGTTATGGAACAATTTGTCAGAGATCACAGCTTAGCCTCATCCTCTGTGATGCCTCCACAAGGAACTTTTCAATTAGCAGACCACCTATTGTGATCGGCATTGTACTTGAACTCCTGTGACCCAGGAGAGGACAATGTCATGGGTACTTTCCTCAAGAGTGCCTTATGGGGTCCTGGCCTTGGCGCAAATGTCACCATTATCTTTTTTTTTTTTTGGGTCTCTGATTTTTTTCTGCTCCTATCATGGTTATTGCAGGTTTGTCTGAGTGGGAAAAGCCTGCAGAGAAACCCTAACCTATATCATGAAAGGTGATTTTGTTTTTCTGGTCCTATGTAAATTCATGTGTGTTGTGTTTTTTTTTTTTTTTTTTTTTTTTTTTGTTTTAGGCTGGAATACCCCTGTGATGAAAAACATTGACATCTTTAAAAGCTGTTTAGGGGTAATCCTGTTGAGATTATCATTACTATCCATCATTACTATCCAGATGTATTAGTGGAGGCATCTACAACCTTTCAAATTAAAAGTGAACTCCTCTTTAAAATGCATCTTCCTCATTAGAAAATATTTTTTGTAATCAAGCCATGCAGAACTGAGATTTTAGTATATGCTGAACTTTGAATCACCTGGCTGTTGCTTGCATCTTCCAGGAATTGTGAGTTCCAGCTCCAGGCATCTGTCACAGCCATCACAATTGGTTTTCTGTAGTTTTTTTTACAAAAATATTGACTGAGCCCCCCCCCCCAATGTAGCAGGAAGACCTGGATTGTGCAGTGCTGAAGGAAAATTTGAGTTGTACAGGTGGTTAAAGACTCTCCATATATGTTACATTTAACCATACAGTCTCTGAACAATCAATTTTAGGTTTACAAAAACTATGTGGACCTGCTTAGAGGTTCTTCACTCCACCTGTAAACAAAATTGTAAAGGTCAGCCACTACAAATTCTGTAGCTGCTGACTTTTTTGAAAAACACACACTTGCCTATGCAGGGATCCAGTGCTGTCCTTTCCTCACCTTGCTCTTCACCGGTTATCGGGTCCCTGGTGCTGGCATATTAACTTTGGGCAGCTGGCTTCACAGTTGGCTGCCCACTGCGCATGTGCATGTCTCCTGGGAACTGTGATGTATCCTAGGGAGGCTGTAAGGAGCGGTGGGGGGGTCAAAATCAGGTACCTGTCCCCAAAGCCCCCCCTTAACCACTTGACCAGGCTATAGCGCGATAGTACGGCTACAGCACAATAGTCTAGTCTAGTTCTGGGAGGGTGTTCTGGGGCGCACACCCGGCGAGCTCTGTTATCAGCTGTGTCCAATGACACAGCTGATCACAATGTAAATACACTTGCCGGTTATCGGCTGCCACAGCGTGAGGAGAGCCTGTAATCAGCAACTGTGTGTTCTAATGAGGACATCAGTGCAGTCCCAACAGTGCCCATCAGTGAAGGAGAAAAACTACCTGTTTGCAAAATTTTATAATAAACAAAGAAAATTTTTTTTTTTTTTTTGTTTTTTTCAAAATGTTCGGTCTTTTCATTTAGCAGAAAATTTAAAAACCAAAATAAATCTCTATATGTCTCAAAAAGATACAAATTTAATTTGTGTACAGTGTTGCATGACCACGCAATAGTCATGGGCGATTAAATATCTGGTGAATTCATGGGTGAAGTTCCATTTTAGGCAATCCACTCAGGCAGGACCTTGCAGTAAATTTGCTAGTAGATCTATAGGAGACTCTACAATAATTGTACTGTGTGCTGAGCATAAGGAGATCATTTGCACAATCTTTCAACAATCCTTCTAAACCTGGTCATATGCGATATAATCTATTTGCACGATCTCCTTTTAGGTTTACCAAAACTATATAATATGAGGACCATATAACAAAAAAAAAAACTGTAAAAGCAGGCAGGCCCCTGAACTACATAGATGTTGGTAGTTATAAAAGAAGATTTCATGGTCATATTTAGTGTTGAATATATTTTTTGTTTTTGAAAAAGTTATACAACATGTACAAGAGAATAGAAGAAAGGATTAAGAGCTTGATACATATCCTTAAAAGGACTATAGCACACAGTATGGATTGAAAAGGCAATACAAGACACTATAAACTGGTCTCACGGGTCAGATTTATTATTGTAGGGCCAGCTGTAGCTAAATGAATGTGGTACTTGAAGTTGTGTTTTTTTTGTTTTTTTGTTTTCCCTACCATTGCTGGGAGTCTGTTATGAAAGAGTAGTTGATACTTGGAATATACTTCCAACAGAGGTGGTGAGTCATTCAACAGGAAGTGAATTCAAACATGCCTGGGACAGACATAGATTTATACTCAGACAAAAATTTAAAAAAAAAAAATTTGTAGAGAAGAAAAATGAAATGTATAAATTTAAAAAAAAAAATTGTCACACTCTGTGAACCTCTCGATCCTTTTTAATACAAAAAAAAAAAAGAATTGAGTGGTTCACAGTCTGCACCACTTTTTTTTTTTTTTCATTTATACATTTAATTTTTCTTCTCTACAAATTTATGTTTTTGTTTTTTTAATCGATGATCTAATGCGGCTTTTAACCTTTTCATCCCAGTGGAACACTTGAAATAACTTCCCTGTTTCAGGTTATCCCTGCTAAAAATGATACTGAAACTAATAAAATTAGTGTGATAGTGGGTAGGAAGAATGCTCCTTACACTGGTGGTCATTGGGAAGAACTACCCCCTTACAGATGGCTAAAGAAATCAATGGATGGTGTCCGTGGGAACTTATCTGAGAGGCAGAAATTGCTGTTTGCTCAAGGAACCCCTAACAACCTCTGAATGAACCCCAGGGTTCCATGGACCCCTTGTTGAGGAACACTGATCTAATTTCTGAGTAGCCTAACAAGCTCAAGGATCAAAACCTCCTTACAAAAGACAGAAATAGGGATTGGTCAATTCAGTCTATCTGTAACTGGGATATTGCCTTTCGAAGCAACACTTTAACATAAATTTAAAAAATAGTGTCCAGTTGGGCACTTTATTTTTTTTTCTAGAGCATCTTAACATATGCTGGAAAAACCTATTTCTGCTTAGTCCTGTGACAGGCGTGAAAGAACTTTGCACAATTTACCGGCACTCTCCCGGATGGGCAGCCAACTTCTTCCCTGCTTTTCTCATGCAGAATACCGCTGGCACAGAAATGAGAAGCAGACAAGCTGAAAGACTGAATGTTTCTCAGTGAGATCAGCAGACTTGTCTCTAATCTCTCCCCTATCTGCCAGGGGATCGTCCGAGCAGGGAGTCCGGCTGGTCACATGACGGTCAGCGGAGATCTTGCCAGTGACCCTATTCAAAGCAAGAGAAAACAGATGTTCTTCAGTTATGCCAAGTAATTCCCCCCCCCCCTCCCCTTCCTTCTTTCCCTGCGTTTTAGGAACCGTTCCACACGCAAAGGGAGGTTTCGTTAATTTCTCTCAGATGACAGAGTTGTGCTCTTTCATTTAAACTTTCTCTGCAGGGTTTGTATTGTGGCCTTGATAGTTTTTAAGAGTGTATATAATACAGATACCAGTCAAGTCTTTAGAAAAGGCTTATCGAAGTTGATATCTTAACATCTGGAATGTCTCACCAAAGATGGGGCAGGCTATAGCTAAGTATTTGTGGAATATCTTCGTACTGATTAATGAATACGTATATTAATTTTTTGCACATTAGTCGGCTCATGTATTTTTGGTTCATGTAGATGGATGCTTGAATAGCTCTTTAAACCCAGGCCAGAAGAATTCGATTTAATCTAATGGTGTCCATGATCATTCTGAGGGTGTATTTGATCTGCTTTTCTTTTGCTAGAACAGATCCTATTGATCGGTTCACCTTACAGGCAAGGCAAATCAAAAGCAATTTTTCATTTGATCACAGAATAGTAAAACGTCCACCAACAGTCTACACGAGACCCAAAGGTGGTTTTCAAACAGAATGGGAATATCCTGTTTTCATGGTACTCTTCTCATATCTATTGTCCAGACTTTGGTTTAATTAGAGTGGAACATAACTCGTATATGTTATGCTTTGTTTACATTTGCTGCTTTTCCTTTTTCTCCAATGAACAAAAAAGTACAGCGGATGGCTTGTTTTTGCAGAGCATGGCCTGCGCTGCTTCTGTCTACCTGGTTTAGCTCAGCATGACATCTGTCTCCCAAAGCATCTTGGTATACACACATCATGGCTTCCAAGAGACCTCAGTGCTGTGTAGAACCCACATGCGGAGGGATCTTCATCAGGAGGCTGGCTAATAGGACCCGAAAAACACAGCTGGTCTCCTGATGATGTCCCAAAGTGCGGTGGCACTGTCTGAACTGGATTTTCAGGATGGGTGAGCATGCTAATTTGGCTAAATCTACCATATCAGGCAAGAAGAGAGAAATAATAAAATTAACTCCAGAAGAGGAGCAATGTACCTCTTTAAGGTACTCATACATAACTTGATACATTACTCAGCCAAGCTGAAAGTTGCCTGTAGAACCATTCTCGTTGGCCTTCTAAGGCTTTTCGTACATGCATAGATCTTTTGTTCAGCCCGTGGGGTTTGGGTAGATGCTGACATACTGGATCACCCCATCACCCACAAGCTTTTTATATTTTCCTAGACTGAGGAGCAAATTCTTCTTGCCCAGTCCTAGCACCACACTTTCAAAGCCGTTTGTCTCTTCAGCTTCAACCAGTATTGTGAATGTACATGCTTTATATATTGCCAGCTTCTCCAATGGGTGGCTGGGTTTCACTCATTTGAATTTGATTCACAGCAGATACTTTTAAAATTAGACGTGCAGCCATTCAGTCCAGACATGCTGCGGCTTGAGCAATTCGAGGAATGCAATGCTTGAATTGATAGACATTTGACGATTGTCCTCACCTCCGCAATCTTAATATATGAGCTCATCAAACAGAACACTGCCATGATCTCTAGGATGACATGGATTCTAGTAGAATGAGCTTTAGGTTGTCACCTATATGCCTGTATAATGAAAGCCTCTGCATCTCAAAAGCTCCCATAACGTGACCCTGGCAGAATCTCTGCAGTTGCTCTGTATGCACAACCATTTTTAGGTACCCCTGTGCAAATCAAGCCAAATGCAAATGTTATGTTTATTTAAAGAAGTAATAGCAGTCACAAAAATTTCATACAAGGAAAAGCAATTTTCCAATTTGTATATTATTTTATATTAATATCTTAAAGCGGAGTTCTAGCTGAAAAAAAATCTGTAGCTGCTAACTTTTAGACCAGTCACTTACCTGTCCCTCAGTCCAGCAGTGTCATCGCCACCGCTGGTTTCACTGGCCGTCTTCTCTCCCTGGCGCCGGCATCATCAATGTGGGCACCCGACTGTGACACCTTGAGGCTTCACAGCTGGGTGCCCACTGCGCATGCGCGAGAAGCGCTGTGCTTTGTGAATGGGCCCGTAGTCTTCTGGGACCTGTTATGTGTCCCAGAAGACTATGGGGAGGGAAGGGGGAGGAAACCGTCTGCTTCCAATTGCCTTAGGCGATCGCAGCGGAAGTGGGTACTTGTAAAATTCGGGTACCCACTCCCCTAAGGTCCTAAGGTGCCAATCCTTAATAGGGAGCTGGAGGACAAAGACTTCCCCTTTTGGCTGGAGCTCCGCTGTAAATATGCACCTGGCGATCTGGCCATGAACTTTCTTGGGGCACTTCCTGTTATTGAGTGACAGTTCTCTGTTCCTGCCTTTCAGTTGTGCTCCTCCTTTGTCACCCTGTCACATGGGCTTTGAATGGAGACTCCAAGTGGTTATTTCAACACTCATGTACACAGTCCATTGTTGCCACCGCCAGGGAACATACCCTGACATGTCTAATTTATTTTAGGTATTTATATAGCACCAACAATTTACATGCATTACATATATTGTACCATTCATATCAGTCCGTGCCCTCAAGGAACTTAGTCTAAGGTCACTATGTCACATGCTACACATACTAGAGGCAATTTGGACAGGAACCAATTAACCTACCAGGATGTCTTTTGGAGTGTGAGAAGAAACCTATGCAAGCACAGGAAGAACCTGCAAACTGCATGTAGGTAGTGTCGTGGATGGGATTCAAAGCAATGACCACAGTGCTGCAAGGCAGGAGGGCTAGGCCACTGTGCTTAGCAGTGATTAGTAGCCGTCTCATGTAACATGTCCTTGGGCATGTCAAGTCTCTGGCCATTTCCTCTACGAAGTGTGCAGTCTGACAGTTCTTCTATAGTTACATATGCTAAATACCATGTGATGCCCTTTGGGAACATTAAGGGCTATAGTTGAAATGTTGTGCATCCATCACTGGAGAGCATAAATGTGGCTGCAAAAGCCTGCAAATAGATCAGCAGCAGTGAGATGCAACAAAGCAAGAAAACAATTGTGAAAACAATTATTTTATAAAATGGTGGTTGTTCGAAATACAGTGCTTTAGCAAACTAAATGTCATTTAGGTAGGATTTGCATCTCCAAAAACACAGGAGGGAGAAAAAGCCTAGTGCATTACCACCACAAATGTATTCAATATAAAACAAGGTTGTATACTCACAAACATAAATAATGGTGGGCACATCAAACCACAAATTCTCCAGCCATAGGCAATGTCCTCTCATCATATACTGAACAGTTGACAGGTGACCGCATTTTGAGGTAGAAGCCTCCTTCCTCAGAGCTGGTGAAAATTTGTGGTGGTAATACACTAAGCGTTTGTGCCCTCCTGTGTGTGCTTTTGTAGTTTATAGAAGATTACCTGATTTGAGGAGGGCTGCATCGAGTAAAGCATTACGGGCCAAGATTTTGAGGATCACCTTGGTTTGAGCGTGGGAGTGTTTGGATGAATGTTGTAAATAGGATTTACATCTACATTAAACCATACCTATAGTGCAGGGGTCTCCAAACTGCGGCCCAAGGGCCAGATGTGGCCCTTTGGTAGCCTTTATCCAGCCCTTGGACCACTATTCCTCCCAATTATAGGAGGTACTATTCCTCCCACTGACACCAACACTGTTTCTTACACTGATACCAATGATGGGGCATTATTCCTCCCATTAATACCAATGATGCGTATAATGGTAGGAATAGTACCCCATGTTTATTTTTACTGATGCTGGACCCAGGACATTCTCTACCTCCACTGGTCACAATCCAGCCCTCCTAAAGTTTGAAGGACAGGAAACCAGCCCTTTGTTTGAAAAGTTTGGAGACCCCTGCAAAAGTATTCCCAGGCTATAACTGAAAAGGGAGAGAAATGGCTGAATCACTGACTTACTAAAACAGCTGATTGTGGAATGTTTAGTCATGTGACTAGTGCCAAGGTATTACCACTGTAGGTTCTGCCAAAGTATGATAATGCTGATAACCTACCAGGGGGTGTGAACATTTTTTAAGAAACTACTTGTCCCTGGACTATACCGGGGTTCCAATCTACTTGTCCCTCATGAGAGTCTGCTTGTCCTGATAAAAAACAAAAAAAATTTGGATGGAAAATATGAAGGGTTGATTTTTTTTTTTTAGGTAGAGGTGCTTTTAGGAATGTCTGGGGCTTTTAAAAACAATTTTATTTTTTTCCTCTTAAAGCAGAGGCCCTAGAGAATAAATTAATGGGTTTTGCCATTTAAAAAAAAAATTAGGTTTTGAGAATTAACAAAGGGAAATATGTGAGTTTTGTGGTGTACGTATATTGGTGTATTTTCTGAACGCCAAAACTGACAATGGTATACGCTGCACTAGAAAGCTTCTATTGTCCAAATGCACCAAATTAAGGCTGAAGTTTAGTTAAATATTTATTTTTGTACAGCTTTGGTTAATTACTTGTAATAGCGTATGTCCCAAGTTGTGTAGGCTGCTGGATTCTATAGAAATCTTCACAGCGGGACTGCCCTGTCCTCTTCTGCTGGTGAGCATCTGGTGCTTTGGATTTTAACAGCTTCGGATCTCCATGCTGAGCTGCACTGAAGATGATCTGACAGATACACTCCCACCATCCTGCCCTCTTCTCCATTGAGTATTCCTTGAGTATTCCTTGCATAGATTACACTGCCTATAGCATGATTTGTAAATGGAAGAGAGAATCATGTGACTGGTCACTCTCCCCCATTTTCAGATCATGTGACTGGTCACTCTCCCCCATTTTCAGATCATGTGACTGGTCACTCTCCCCCATTTTCAGATCATGTGACTGGTCACTCTCCCCCATTTTCAGATCATGTGACTGGTCACTCTCCCCCATTTTCAGATCATGTGACTGGTCACTCTCCCCCATTTTCAGATCATGTGACTGGTCACTCTCCCCCATTTTCAGATCATGTGACTGGTCACTCTCCCCCATTTTCAGATCATGTGACTGGTCACTCTCCCCCATTTTCAGATCATGTGACTGGTCACTCTCCCCCATTTTCAGATCATGTGACTGGTCACTCTCCCCCATTTTCAGATCATGTGACTGGTCACTCTCCCCCATTTTCAGATCATGTGACTGGTCACTCTCCCCCATTTTCAGATCATGTGACAGGCAGTGTAATGCATTCTCAGTGCAGGAGAGGGCAAAAAAGGGGCGAGTCCTCATAGGATCATCTTTAGTGCAGCTGAGCCTAGAGACCTGAAATGGTTCCCCTTCACAGCATCAATGTACAGCATCAGGAAGATGACAGGGCAGCCCTACAGTAAAGATTTCAACATAATCCAGCAGCCAGAAAATAGTGGGACATCATTACAGGTAAGTAATCCTAAAAGCTGTAGAGGTTGTTTTTTTTTTTTTTGTTTTTTTTGTTTTGGGTTTTATTTTTTATTTTTTTTAAGCTAAAGGTCAGCTTTTATCAAGCCCCTGCGCAAGGGGGGGGGGAAATATTTTATGGTCAGCTGAAGGTGCTACCACTGTGCAAAACATGCATCGCGCTAACAGTGTTGCATTAAATGTTTAGTAATTTGACGTTAACTCTCATCAGTCTGCATTTTGAACTTGTGCATTTCTTTCCACATGCTGGTCTTGCCTTTTTTTCTTTTTTTTTCTTTTTATTGCAAATGCAGTGTAAACTGTGAAGAAAAAACATTTACAACATTTTGTTGCTTTTTTTTTTTTTTTTTTTTTTTTTTTTGAATGCGAGTTGAACTTTCCATCCCCGGTAGAGGCCTCATTTTATTGCGCATATGGGTGTGGTTAAGGCACAGCTTACTAGTACAGTTTGTCCGTGGGATGAGTCAGTCTCTTTAAATTCTTGCATGTTATTTCAGAAGTGAGAATCTCTCGCTCGGCCGTGTTTTTGCGGCTTGGCTTCCACACTGGCACAGGTTCAAAGCCTGTTCTTTGAAATGCATCCTTACGAAGTTTAGACAGTTTAGAACTTCAAAGTGGCGTAGAGGGGGAGCAGGGAACGTGGATAAAAAAAATGGCAACAAAGAGACTTTTTATTCCATGCACTCGCTGCTGCTTGCGGAGGAAAATGCTGGCTAATTATTAAATATCCGTGTAAATTGTGGGCTTGGGAAAGAATTGTGCGTCACAACACAAGGTGCAGTGCCAGGTTATATTACTCCTTCTCTACTCTCAAGCAAAATTTCACAACTTAGAAGTGAGAAGGCTTTTGGTTTGATATTCCTCATCACACTATTTGGAAAGCTTTGTAACTCTTTTGATGTTAAAAGGTTGTTTGAGTTTTCCTTAATCAACCAATTTCAGCAGGCTTCTCACACTGCTCCTGAGATTAGAGAGTGGCAAAACTGGTACAGTATATAAATATCAGAATTAAGACTAGGGCTGTTCAGTGTGTTTGCATACCTCAGCATTGGGTAGAGTAGTGAAGACTTTTAAAGTGGAACTTTAGGAAAATAAGAAATTGGTGAATGGCAGGATTTTTAATGCAGAGGAGACATACTAGATCTCTTCTGCGTTTAGTTTTTTACTTGCCTATCTGCATTGTACGCTGCGATACGCACACACAAAGTAGCTGGAAAACAGGAAGACTGGCTGAAGATGTCAGTAGCTGTCGGGGAGCTTCAGGACACTGCAATGCTGGAGTGAAGAGGAGCATAGTTCTGCTATAAGTATAAGTTCACCTTTTGCAACATGTTCCTCCTGTTTTTAGGGTAGAACATGTAACATGTTCCAGCTTCTGCAGCCTCTCCTCTGCTCACCTCGATATCGAGCAGGGGGATCTGCTCCCCGCACCCACTGTCACTATTTGAAAACAGCACAACTGTGCAGGGCTCTTCCCACATGGCCACGTTATTCATTCAGTTTCCTTTGAATAAATGCCTACAAGTACGGTCCGCCATTGCTGATGACTTGTAGTTCTCACTGGTGAGCGCTGTCATAGTCCAATGAGAAGTCTGCAGGAGCCTGACATTGCACCTGTTCTGCAGACTCCTTGGGGGGGAAAAAAATGTAAATTTGTTCCCCTGCTTGTGTTTGCTTGTTTTTTTTTTGTTTGTTTTTTTTAAAGGTAAATGTTAGGCATGTGTGTAAAATCAATCTGTAATTCTTCAATAGGACCCTGTGGCAGAGGAAGATGGTCATGTTGACTATACTGCTGTCCTGTATTATTGTTCCTCAAACAAATAAAACTCCTTCCTAACTGATCAATTCAGTGAACGTCTCCTCTAAGTCCTCCATTCACCCCTGCACTTTTTTGGGGCTGAACTATGTGTTTTTACCCTATGGTTTTTAATAGGATCATCTAAGAAATGCTTGCAAATGCGTTTTGTGCATTTTTCAGGCACTCCCATTTAAGTCTGAGGATAAAAATGTGTTTCAGCTCATGTATTAAAATATAAATGCACAAAAATTCATGTACATTTTCTGGCTACACTTGAGCGAGAGTTAAGTGAGAATAGGTATTAAAAAAACCTTTGCACAGTTATACTAATTGCTGTGTGTGTCCATTCTGAGGGGGAGTGGGGGATTCACCCTCTTAAAGTCATGACAGATGTCACTGAAACAGGTGAGGGGAAAATCTTCCAATGGAGACCCCTGTTTTGGTAGCAAATGGCTAAGAGGGGATTCCCTCTTACTATGGAGAGATTACCTCTCATGTTCTGGATATTTAGCAATACTTGTCTTTAAAAAAAAAAAAATATATATATATATATATATATATATATATATATATATATATATATATATATATATATATATATATATATAAAGATCTATATCTATCCATTCAGTCGTGTCCGACCCTTGGCGATTGCATGGACCGTCACTCATAAGCGACTTTTTCCATGAATTCTCTTAGCAATTATTTTACAAGGTAGGTTGCCAGGTCTTTCGCCAGGAGATCACGCATGGCCAGGGATGAATCTAGGACAATTTAGACAGGAGCCAATTAACCTACCAGCATGTCTTTGGAGTGTGGGAGGAAACCGGAGTACCCTGAAGAAACCCACATGAGCACAGGGAGAATATGCAAACTCCATGCAGGAGGCGCCATGGTTGGGAATCGAACCCATGACCCAATTACTGCAAGGCAGAAGTGCTAACCACTAAGCCACCATGCCACATATTATAATATAATATAATTTTTTTTTTTTCTCCTGTGACATTTTCTGCTTTAAAGGAATAGTATAGCCAAAGTACTTTTGGCTGTACTGCTGTGGATCACAGGAGTGCAGTTAGTTCTGCACTCCTGTGACCCAGTTTCTGCTGACAGTGGGCTGATGTCACTCAGCTGGCCCAGGCTGGGACAAGATGCTGACTTCAAAGTCAGGATCCACTCCAGGGTCTGGAGCAGCACCCTGCTCAGCTTCTCAGCGAGCCAACCGCTCCCTCCCCCTCCACGGCCCAGCGCTCCAGTGTGCGCTGGGGAGGGAGAGCAGAGAGCGGTGACTGATATCAGTGGTCATGTGATCGCTGAGTTCTCACACTTAGAGCCAGTGGGGGACAGATGCAGCATCAGACCAATGCTGTATCCACCTAGGTAAGTATATTTTGGGGAAAATGACAAACCCTGTACTTTTTGCAGTAGAATTTGAGAAGCCTCTTCTCTATATCTGTTTATATACATAGAACTCTAGTCTCTCTATAGGCAGCTCAAAATTGTTAGCAGAATAACTCGCAATGTGCAATTAGGGGACAGATGTTGTGTTTTGGTTTTTTTTTTATTTAGACCAAGATTACCTTCCAGGAAAAAATTATAAATGCAGAGATTTTTGCAGGAAAAAAGTGCATTTGTTTTTTCCCACAGGAGCCTGCAAAAGCATCTCATGTACAGTCAGTGGATCAAGGGTGCAATGTCAGGCTCCTGTAGACATATTTTCCAGTTTTCTTCCTGTACCTTCATACAGCCTTTTCCTTTCCCCTTTCAGTTCAAAATCTGGATCAAGAGGGAATGGACCCAGTGCACTGATCGGTGCCCTCATAGTCCACTGAGAACTACAAGCAGTCTACTGTGGTGGCAGACGGGACTTGTCATTTAATTTACAGATCTCTGTCAATGAGTGTTGTAGCTGTGAAAAAGTAGAACAATGCTTTGTTTTTCAAGTAGCAGAGAGCAATGGTGGCATACTTTAACTCATAGCAACCAAAGTTCCAATACTATTCATGTATACGTATACATATTAGTATACAGTAAATGCCATTGGCTGCAGTGGGTCATTGCCGATTGGTAGTTGCTCTTTACATTCATAATGATTGGCTGATGGCAAAGACTGGAAAAGCCATTGGCTGTACAGTAGAACACTTTGTTTTGACATACTTCAAGTCTGGTGTGTTGTCTGGTGACAGGACCTTTAGGAAGAATTTTTGTATTTACTTAAAATAGAAGAAATGAAATGTGATTTGCACACAAATACTTTAAATACCATTCCATGTTCTAAGGGCAAATAGCAGTTCTGAATTTCATAATATTTCCAAATATGCCTCCGGTTTGCTGACAATAGAGATGTTTGAGGTGCCCTGGAGGTGAAGAATATACGTAGTATTTCATTTATTGAAATTGTCACTGACATCAGGAGACAGAGCATATTCTGACCAATCACAAGTCAACTCTAAAGTATATCTGGAGCCAAAACATTTTTCTTTTCCTTTTGACCTGGTTATAGAAAAATATGAAAATACAGACTTTTGCTGTTTTCCCTGGAACTGGAATGGGGGCATCTTTTAGTGGAGACATCTATTCTGTTGACACTGTGTAAAAGGGGATTTCCCACGCTTTGTAGAGATTCCAGTTATTTCTTGTTTTGTCTCCAGGAAAGCATGATAGCAAAAGAAGAAACATTTGAGTGGTTTCAACCATACTTTACTAAATGCTTTATCTCTAGATATACTTTACAGAGGAGTTTTGCTTTACTTAAAATGGAACTCTAATTTTCAAGCAGAATGACGGTCAAGTCATTCTGTCCATTTCCTTAGAACTCAGCCCATGGCTGACACACACCACCTGGGGGAGCATCATCAAACAAGCTGGTCTGATGGTATTCCACTGGAATCCCACTTCAATTAACCATTCCCAAAACTAAAAAATTTAAAATGGCTATAACCCCTGCCAAGTGTTTTTTGCCCTCAGGGTCCCATTGGGAAGATTTCCCTACATTTCCTGTTCCAGAAATACAGCAGGAAGTAAAAGGAGATCTTTCAGAAGCGTAGGGATTCTCCATCCTAGACCGCTAACTGGCACAAACCTCTCCTGCTCTAATGATGTCAATCACATTTTCAAGTCCTATCTGTACTGGTGGCAATGCCTACTAGAACTAACAGCGAAGTTGAATTTCTCCAGTGGGGACACAGACTACAATGAAAACCTGGATACGTTTAGAATTGAAGTCATATCATAATTATCAAGTCATAAAATAGGTTTGGACTCAAATACTATCGTGTAACATTTCAATTCTGAATTTATCCGCCCTCATCACAACTCGGGGTGATTCTGGAAACCTTTTGATGTGCAGAAGTTGCCTGTCTAATATTCATATGCCCCCATAATACTGTCTCCATACTGTTGGACAACAGTACGAAACTATAATTCAATCAAAACGGAGTCAAAGTACAATTAACTCGGGCTGATTTTAGTTAGCATACACTACATGAGGGTCTGTTTTAGAAATGTTTTCACGCAAGATTCATTTAACTTTCACACAGGATTCAGACATTTTTCAGTTGAATTCAATGAGAAAATTTATTAACCATGGCTGAAAGTTGTGTGAATCTTTGGTGAAACCTTTTGTAGCTCAACCCTACTGTTTGGACATGAACTGATATAAATGCTTGGTAGAGACCTCCAACTCCTCCCCACTTGATCAAAAAAAAGTTGGCATTCTATTGAAATCTATACTGGGGCATCTGGAATGCTACTGGTTATATTAGCTCAATGTTACCTTTTGAAGTAAATTCAGATCTTTGCAGCTATGTGCATGAGCCCATAGAAATCAATTCACCTGCGTTCAGATCCATAAAAGTTGAGCAGTTCAAAAAAAAAAAGCCAACTTTTTTTGCAGCTGTATGGGCCCTAAGGGAGGTCAGAGACCTGACTATGTTGTTGGCAGGCATGTCTGGAACGCAACACTGAACAGAATTTTTTAAATCCTATGGCAGATTGCATAGTTCATATATATATTTATTTTACTAGTGTATTTAGCGGTTTGCCTGGAGTTTAGCCTTCAACTGTTATAAGGTTGCAGTCCTCTCGATTAGGACTGATATTCATTAAGCTGTCAAATAAGAAAGGTGCTATCAGGAATACCGGAGAATACAGCAAGGCCAGTTTTATGAATACTCCCTTCTGCTGCAGCAGCCCAGAGAGAACATTTATCAGGTAATTTGGCCCTCTGGATTCTTCCTCGCTAACTTTGATTGCGATTTACCTTGATGTGCACACTACTCATCTCTTCTGCACCAATCTCATAACTGTTCCATGCCTTTGGTAGTATGACAGTTGTGTAGCTGTGCTCAGTACAGGGAATAGCACTCTCTACAGAAGAATATATTGAAAATGTACATTTTTACCTTCCATAGTGATGAATGATAATGCAGGTACAGATCACTATACCGCATGACATTTGGAATGGGTTGAATGTAGTCTTAGATAAGTATGATACTTTACTATTCACTAGCTAATCTCTTGCTGAGCTGTATCTGCTAACACTAGCCATGCACTAGTAGATTTTCTAACAAAAGTTCATATGAACATTGATGCATTCGATAACTGGCCATATCTTCTTCCTTTTGAAACAAATGGACTTTCCTGATGGAAAAACTACATACACACTGTTAAATTTCCTTTGAGAAAAATTTTGCATCATGCTCCTCTGATTTTGTCTATTTGATTGTCCGTTTGACCCTTCTATCATTTAAAAAAAACACCTTAGAACAAAAGTTCAAGCTAAACTCTGCTAGTGTACATCAAGATAATGGGGATTGTGAAGAATAGGATTAAGGTTAACTATTGATGATAAACATTCAACGATTGAAAAACCCTTTTCTTCAACCACTCAGCTTTTTTCTAGCTATTTTGGTGTGCAGTGCACAGTAGCCCAATAAAATAGAGGTTACCCATCAGCCTTCAGCTCCCATTCTTTCAGTGAAGCCAGAACGAGGAACCAATTTCTCTTTCCCGAGCCAACTGACTTGGGCCATTCCCCCTTTTCTAATTATATCTAGAGCTGAAGGAAGTACGTTTTGACCTGCTCTGCTAGGAGTTAACACCTAGGTGTTCAGACCTGAAGTGGTTGAACTGTAAGCACACAGTACACTATTCTACTAATGAGAATACAGACACTGTGTGAACAGGGTAAGGAGAACCTCACTGAATTGTAATGGTATTTAGGGTGGGTCCGTATTACTGGAAGGCGGCACCTTTTAAAGGGCAAGTCCTCCTTTGAATTAAAATTTAAAATACAATAAAGCGACCGCGGTATTTTGAAAAACCACCTTCTTTGGGGGAAGAAAAATGACCTTATCTTAAAGCCAGCATTACATGGATCGCAATTTGGCCGGTTCAACAGGGACTGGGCAAATTTTGATCCATGTATGGGCAGGGAGGTTTTAACCAGAAGTTGATCTACCGATCAACCTCTGCACAACTCTTTTGGATTTTCTTTGCTTGATCAATGCTTCAAGCTATAACCTGCAATGCTGATCAGTGCATTCTGTTGGTGGGGAAGTCTCCCTGTTATCTGCAGTGTGGATGGGAGTAGTAAAGTTGTTTGTGGTTTTTTTATTTTATTTATTTTTTCTTGCTTTGTTTCTGTTCAACATGATGGTCAAAGGAAGATAAACAGACTCCCCCCTTCCCTCCCCCATGAGCTGCCTAAATATGCCTGTAGGTCAAGGGTGTGGCAGCAACATCTAAGATCTCTCCCAGTATTTAAGGTACTAGAAATTTCCCCCTCTAACAACCATGCATGTACAACCAGTTTTATGTCAGAGCATGCTCGTTTCTTAGACGCCATGAGAGTGCCTAAATGCTGGTGCCAAGCCCAATGGATCGTTTTCAATGAAACATAGTAAATTTTAAAATGAAGGTGAACTTGCCCCCCTTTTTAAAGTAATCCCTGCAAATAAAGCAATGCTTACATGTCCCTCTGCCTGTATTGCTCAACGCCACTACATTGAAGTTCTTCAGCATTTGGCAAATGCCTGCTCGCCTCCTGTACTTTGTGGTTCCTTACACTGACACCCTATGTCACTACTTTCTCCTGCAATAAGGTAAGTTCCATCTAAGGAAGCCAAAGACTGCAGCAGGGATTGGGGGGTATGCCAACATCTGACCCTGCAGGAAGTGTCAATTGTTGAACATTTTGCAGAAAATGCAGCTGCGTTTGGCTGGGCATGCATGGCTGTGTGCAGTCTTTGGTCAAGAGTAAAACTTGATAGTCAATAGGCTACTGTAATTTGCACAAGGCTCTTGTTAAAAGCTTGGTTACAAACGTATAAATAGAATTGCTTGCACGCTGTCATTGGTTTGATATGTTACAGAAGACGTGACCCGGAAGTATGATAATGCAATCAGTTGCCGATTTTTGAGATTTTAATTGTTGCCAATAGTTCTATCTCCCCAGATCATCTTACTGGTACGACTGCGGTATCCACTATCAGTAGTTGAACAAAGACATCCGCTCATTTTTATATGCAATATGGAAGAGAATATTTAGACAGGAAGGAAAAGATTTGCATCTCTTGCTTTTATTTCAGGACTTTAACATTTTCACTGCAAGTGGTTTAGTGAGGTGTGTGATAAGGTAATATGTTTAGGTAGCGACTCTAAAGAGCTCCAGTCAAAAAGTCATGGAATGTTTCTCTTGACATTTGCTTATTGAACCAGAAAGGGTTATTGAGACCAGTGTGACATTGACCTTTTTCTTTAGCTTGATCATATTGGGCTTTAGTTGGTCGATTTTCAACCAACGCCAGCTGCCATCTGTAGGACTGACTTCTCCTGTTTTGAGCTTGTACTCTTTTGGTTTTCGGTTAGGGCCATTTGCCCTGATAACTTGGTTGATATATCTGCTGTATTCTTGAACATTTCAATAAAATATATATATATATAAAAACAAAAAAATCATGGAAGTCGGTCCGGATCAAGTTGTCGCATACCTGTTGTCTACTCTGTAAAGGGGTGGCAGGGGGTATTTAGGTGTGCTTACAGAAGGCAACCCTAGGGTTGGTATACCTACAGTATATTGTGAACTTCAGTAGTATTCCATAGTGTAGGCTGGAGCTGGGACAGTTCCTTCAAGTCTGCCGAATTACAAGCTGTGAAGAGTGTTGTCAACCTTCTGTGCAGCTAGATTATATAAAAGGTGTGGGTAAATCGGTCAGCGCATCACATCGTAAATCTTCAGTTTCCTTTTACATGTGTTCTTGTTTTGGTGGAGCTGCCATTTAAATAATAAAATAGGAAAAAGGTAAAACAGGTAAAAACTATTCTAGTAATCAACTAGCTGCCTATCTTTCCCACATTGCAATACTTGAACTTGAAAAAATTAAAAGTCAGTCTATGACCAGCTTAACCACTTCAGTATTTTCAGTTTCACCCTTTCCTGCCTAAGCCAATTTTCAGTTTTCAGCGCTATTGCACGGTCATGCAAAACTGTACCCATTTTTTTCTGGGACAGATCTTTCTTTTGGTGGTGTTTAATTACCACTGGGTTTTTTTATTTTTGCTAAAGAAATGAAAAAAGACAGAAAATTAGGAAAAAAAAAAGTTTGTTAAACTTTTTTTGAAATTAAGTAATTTTTCTTCAATGTTGAAGCGGCACTGATGGGTGCTGTTGAAGCGGCACTGATGGGCACTGATGATCAGTGCCCTGATTTTTAGTGTAAATGTGTCCTGTCAGGATTGCTGGTTATCGGCTCTCCTTTCCTCACACGGGTTTATTTATTAAAGCTGGTTCATGCAAAATCTTGTGCACTTCTGCATAGAAACCAATCCGCTTCCAGGTTTTATTGTTGAAGCTTAACTGAACAAGATGAGGTTAGAAGCTGATTGGCTACCATGCACAGCTGCACAAGATTCTGAGCAAACCAGGTTTAGTAAATAAAGCCCATAGTGACTGTGCATGAGGAAAGGAAATGCCGATAACCAGCAAGTTTGTTGTGATTGGACACAACTGATCACATAGTAAAGGGAAAATGTGATGGTCCCTTTACCTCGAACTGTGGATACAGCAGTCACTGTGCGCACCCCAAGGGGCATGTTCTGGGAGGATGTCCGTAGACGCCCTCCTTGAGCGAGAACTACTCTGTAGCCGTCTTTTTGGCTATGGCGCGGTAATGGGGTGGTTAAACGATATCCTTATTCAAAATACAATCCATACATATCCACCCCCTAGTGACCCTGTAATCTGTGTATCATGAAATAACTGTTTTTCTGCCTCCTTGTAAATTCCTGTGTGAGCTCCTGAACCTTTCCTTTTCATCTTTGTTTGGAATGGGGAGTACATGGTATTTGCAGTCATGTGAGCTGCTTTAAGCACACTACAAATCCCACAGTCCCTAGTCCATCTCAGGAGCGAGCAACAGATGGTAGCTGCATTCCTACATACAATGAGACCGTGAAGAACAAATGTATCCACCCTCTAACAGGAAGTCTGATAACAGCAGCAAAAAACCCCACTGAATTCTGAGATTTGGAGGGGGCTGAGAGCAATAGAGAGGACTTTTATGAGTTAGGAATTCACATTTGAATAGAATTGTTTATTCAGTTTAGTATCCCTTTCATTTTATTCTCACTCCTCAATGTTGCAGTCCCATTAGGATGAAGTATTCCACCTCAATTTGCTCAACTATTATAAAGGCAGCAGTTCATCCATGCATGGTTCACTCAGATGTAGCAAAAATCCATGTACTTATCAAGTGGCTCTCTGGTCAGTAAGGGTGGCATTCAGATCTATTGTATCTGTGGAACCACAGTGTTGCTGATTTGTTTCCGATTTATAGCTGGACTCTCAGCCATTTATTCAAGAGGTTCACCGTTGTTTCATAAATGCCTTTTATATGCTCTCGTTGCATTTGACAATTCAAATCCTCTTCTGGCCATCTTTCGCATTATCCGTTTTTCTTGGACCCATTGTCATTTGAACAATTAGTATTGTCTTTGTTTTATGTGATACAAGCAGTCCCTGGGTTACGAACAAAATAGGTTTTGTATGTTTGTTGAATTTGTATGTAAATAGGAACAAGTACATTTCTAAAGTGTAACTCCAGCTAAAAAAAAGTGTAAGTTTTGGATAGCTTAGGGAAGGGTTAACTGGTCATGCAGTTATGTGGGATTACTGAGAGGTCTGTTAAACAGTAGGTGGCAGCATGCGGTGAGCAGCAAGATGGCCATTCAGCGGTTTCTGGGACCAGCGTCAAGTCAGATGTTTGTAACTTGGGGACTGCCTGTAACTTTTTTTTGTGTTTTTGTTTTTTTTGGGGGGGGGGGGGGTTGTATTTTAAGTGTATGAGGGTAGCTATGTTCATTACATATGCAGGCTCTGCTTCCTGCCTACTAGTGTAACACAAAGTTCTTCTGTGCGGTTCCTTTTTCAGTGCATTTCGCTCACGAGGCTTGAATCTGAAGAATACAGTCAGTGTAATGGCTGAAAAAAAAAATCAATCTTCCAGCAAGGTTGAATTGCATTTGTCTAACCTACACATGGAGAAGCAACAAATCTGTATATAAAATATAACGAAATGATAAAGCCGTAGATATATGCGTCACTTGTGACCAACCTTGATATACGCTGTGTTTTTGTCTCACTGAAGCAAACTGTTACAGGTCTGATTTATGTATATTTTTAAACTCTGCTTTTGTTTAGCTTTAATAGCATCAGAAGAAGTTGGAGAATTTTTTAAACGGTTGTGTTTTATGGCAGAACACTCTGGTTCTAAATCCTGCCCTTTTTTTTCTTTTGCTTTTTTCTCTTTAGCAACAAGAACAAGATCCAACAAACCTGTATATATCTAACTTGCCATTGTCCATGGATGAGCAAGAGCTTGAAAATATGCTTAAGCCGTTTGGGCAGGTGATATCGACAAGGATACTACGTGATTCCAGTGGCACCAGTCGCGGAGTTGGATTTGCAAGGTGGGCTTTGTGGACTCTGGATTTTAAAGGTTTAAAGACCTCTCCAGTCAAACTTGGATATTACACTTTGCATCCCATACAAGCTACTTGGGGAATAAGAACTAAAGCGAGCATGGTTGTGGATAAGGGGGTCCTCCTGTACAGGTTCCAGGCCAGCAAGGGGGCCCAGACAGCTGAGTGAATCTGATGTGCGCAGGAAAGGGGGGGGGTGCAATTGCTGGAACTGATCCTCTGTATGGCTCTCTGAAGCTGACCAAACTACTACCCCCCCCCCCCCCCCGTGCCCCCACCCCCACAGTACTGCCAGCTTCCTTCCTCTCCTTCCCACCGGCAACATATCACATTTACCTGCCCCTTCCTTCCCTGAATGAGCACAACGAGTGATCAGTACCAATGACTCACTGCTTTCATTCAAACTGAAGCATAATAAACTGTTGGTTTTTTTTGTTTGTTTGGGGGAGGGGTGGGGCCCTGTGGTTTCTAACAGCAGCCTTGAAAGCGCAATACAACTGATTTTAATAGTCCAGATACATATATGGTCATCCATTAGGCTGAGTGAAAAAAACTAAACCGATTCCTCCATCCACACATTAGAGGAGCTGCAGCGCTGTCGGAATACAATAGTGCAGCAGGCAGATTATCCCCTGCTGTCAAATTACACAAATCGGCACTGCAGCCATGGATACTGATAATTGCCTTTTATCTGACAGGGCGGCTGAACAGAAGTCACGTGTAGTTTAAATTTCGTCTAGTCTCTGCTAAACCTGCTAAATTGTGATCCATGTAAGCCACCTTTAAGAGTGAAAGGGACAATGAAAGGAGTAGCTAATGTATTTTAAGGGATCAAAAACACCCCCTGTATAAAGCCAGCCATAGACCTGTATGGGCAGGTGGAAAGTACCAAGTTGATCGATCAACTTGGGTACAACCAGACTGTCGGCTTTTACATGCAATTATTACTAGTGGCTATTATAGCTGCTAGCAGTAATCACTCTGTTCTCACAGTGGAGATGGCTTCCCCACCCCAGTCCTCCAATGGCTTACGAACACGATGGCTCAGTGGAAGGGATTCCCCCATCAACACTGACTATGTTGATGGGAGGATAAAGTGATTTTCTGTCTGTGGCCGGCTTTAGGGCTTGCAATAGAAAACAATATAAAAAAAACTTAATATTGAATGGAACTTGTACAGTATTTAGTGTGATATTTACAGATCTCATCAGAAGCTGGTTTGGCTACCTAATACAATTAAGAAAAAAACAAGTCCATACTCGCAGGCAAAAAAATTAACTTCAGTACAAGCAGCCTGCCCATACATGGATCAAATCTCAACCGGTCCCTGCTGAACTGGCCAAAATTTGATCCATCTATGGCCGGCTTTAGTTGCAGTTCCTAGGATCCATTGTGCACAGGAGATGGGTAGTAAAGCCATACATGGATCGAAATTTGGCCAGTTAATTTGTGGGCACCTAGACTGTTTTTTTTCCCCAACCAATTAGTGCCGCCGGCTATAGTCGGCAACACTAATTTTGTTCTGTCAACAGGGAAGTCTCCCCGCAAGCAAAAAAAACAATAGCGTTGTGAAGTGGGGCGGGGGAGATGGTAGATGCCCTCATCAACACATTGTTGAGGGAATCTAGCAATTTTTTTTATTGCCTTCCACCCATTGTAAGAAAATTGCAAAAACTATGGCCTGCCTTACTTCATCCAGCTCCATGGAAGGTGTGCACCACATAGGACACATCTGCTGCGAATGAAGCCCTGGGGGCAAGTCAAAGACAGTCCATCAGCCTTGTGGGAGGCTGGGTGTCTGCATTGGGAGTGGGAGTAAAATAGAGAAACAATTATCCACAAAGTGCCAAAGGCAGAAGCCGATAGGACAGAGGACATTGAGGTTGGGGTTTTGTTTTAAGGGTTAAGTTCACCTCATTTTTGCAGGTAAAAAAGTGCATTTATTTTTTTTCTATGAATCCTGCAGAACGTTGCGCCAGTCATCAGCAGATCATGAGTGCAATGTCAGACTCCTGCAGACTGTCGAGTTACTGCAGGAAGATCGGTGTTCTAAGAGCGCCCACCAGCACCCTCACAGTTTGAGAACTGCAAGCAGTAGCCACTATGGTTGATGATACTTGTAGGCATTCATTCACAGGAAGCTGAACGAATGACACACCCATGTGGGTGGAGCTCCACACCAGCATGCTGTTTTCAGATTGTGACCGGGCTGCCTGAAGAGGATCCCTTGCCTGCTGTCACAGGGAGCAGGGGGTTTGGATTGGGGGGAGAGGCTGCAGATGTTTGAACATGTTTCAAGTCAACGTTTCTTTTAAGTTAAAGAAAGGTTACTACTTATTCACCCTTTTGGCACATAAACACTCAGCTCCACACTGCAAATGCCAAGTTTTAGGTATCAAAAATAGACTTTCAAATGACAATGTGAACCCGGTCCTCCTACAGTAGCTTGCTATAGAGTTCAGTGTGAAAATGGTCTGTCCCAGTTACATGAGGGTGTTTTACTAATAAACTTAGTATTTTGCGGTAAAATCATTTTCAGTTAACAGCATGGGGTTATGTTATTAATTTTTGTCTTTCCTCACTTTCAGGATGGAATCAACAGAGAAATGTGAAGCAGTGATCAATCATTTTAATGGAAAGTTTATTAAAACTCTTCCTGGTGTCTCAGGTTGGTACATTTTGATTTCTTTTCAAAGCCCCTCCCATAGGGTAGAACAGAATAATTACCTTGCAGCTGTTCAGATACAATGTCTTGATTAATACACTTTCTGCCTAGTATACAGTGGAATCCTACAGAGTTTGCTGAACACCAGCAAACCACAAAAAGTTTGTAGCAAACCACAGGATGAGGCAGCGGCAAGGGCTGATTTGTTTCGGACTTTTGTGAACACTCCCAAGAACTGCACAAATCCAAACACAAGAACAGGGTGCTGGATTAGGATTTTCTAAGGGTCACTGAAATTGTCACTGAGCACACTGGTTCCAGTTTGGCAGCACTCCTCGAAGTGGGGACCAACCTCAGGAAAAAGGGAGAGGACCCAGAGTTGAGAATCTACACATACAATCCAATGAGTGCCAAACAAATGTTCAAAAGTCCAAGATAAAATGAAATGGATTCGTAGCAGAATAAATTCAACGTGTTTTGGGATTTATCCTGAAACGTGTTGGATTTATTCTGCTTCAAATTAATTTTATAAATTACCTTGGACTTTTGGATGTTTGGGGCTGTCATTGGATTATATATGTGAAGAACTGCATGAGCACCAGGATTTACTGTATATGGAGTCCAGGAAATAACCGACCAGGAAATAGATTGTTAACCTGGATGATGCCTGAACAAAGATGGCTCCATCCATCTGGAGAATAAATAAAGGTATTGTTGGGAGTACTGTGATATCTGTGAGAGGTAATAAATAAATCTAAGTGGTAAACACTTATACATTACTTAGCAAACATGCACTTAAAGTGGATCAAACATCATATTTTTCAAGTTAATTGTCTGTTGCTAATGGTACTTCCCAGGTAACAGAACTGAAAAGGCCCTACTGAATTGTTAAAATGGTGACATCCATGTGAAGAACTTGGTAATCAAAGTGTGCAATTCCTTGAAATCCCTGCACAAAGCTGCTATGACTAGCTGATCAGATATGTCATGCAGCAAATAGCACATTCTGAGAGTTCTTTGAATTCTTAGCATGCAGCATTGCTCCAGAAACGCAGGCATTCAGCTATTAAGCTGCTTTAACACATTTCTTTGTATCCTCCTGAACTTTTATTTTTCACCTTATCTTTCAATCAACTCCTGACAGCAGACAAATATGAAAACAGAGATTCTTTTCATGCCATACCACCATGAGGCTAAAGAACCCAGTGTATGCCTCTTATCTCTGCTGATTAAAAGGCAACGTCTGGTCACTTTGGGTACCCTTACCTTAACACATTGTCTTTTGGTCTACTGTACTAGAAAATACTCGTACCTTAACAGTAATCATGTTTGTCTTTTCAATCAGGGGTAGACTGGGACTTTGGGGTCCTTAGGGAAAGTGGGGACGGGAGGCATCATGCAGGACAAAAATTGGGTTTACTGTGGTGTAGAGTGCATGGGTATGGCGAAAGATCACAAAGCGCAGCATGCCTAACACATGCTCAATAGAAAACTGACTGTGAACCTTAGTAGAGATGGCGGTGCCTGCACCTGACACCTAATAAAAGAATCTGCTCGGGGTAAGGACATCGCTGGACCCCTGGACAGGTATGTGTCCTAATATTAAAAGTCAGGAGCTATAGTATTTGTAGCTGCTATTTATTTTATATTTTTTTCCTGGTGTGGGAAGGGGAGAAAACCAGGGGCCACTTTAAGTTCTGCTTTTAAAGTGTATCTAAACCGTATCTAAACAGCACAATCTGAAAATTTTAATTCATTTTTCATGCTATTTTTACTCCCCCATCCATCCATGTCTCCATTCTTTATTATTTTGTTCAAATCCCTTTGAAAAACACCCCCTAGCAGTTCTAGCCAGGGTCATCTTGAGTAAGGGCAGATGGTTCATGTAGCATTTACTTCCTGGAATACATCTGCTATTGGCTCAGGCATGCAGGCAGAAGGGTGTGCTTAGCTGAAAGAACCCCTCCAGATGAAAGGGGGAAAGAAATGCCTATGAAGACTCCTGAGATGTATGACATCATTTGGCCTATGCTAGAAACCTGGAAGCAACTGAAGAAATGTAACAAAACATTTTAAAACAAGTAATTCTATCAATTTACAAATGCTAACAGCATAAGGATTAAAAATAGTTAATGTTGATGGAGAAAGTTATTTTTTTTTTTTTAGTTCCATTTTTAAAATAAAAGCACAGATAAGAGTGCTATATACACTCTGCATGTCAGCACCACCTCCACCATTACCTGATCACCTCTGAAAGGAACTTTCTATTAGGAAGAAAAAATGGCTTTGCCATTTCAGAACCCTTTTTCACTGTCCAGAGTTCCTAACAGACATATTAATCTCTGCAGACCTTCCTTAATGCCGGTGACTCTTCTAGCTTTTAATATGGATTTCTCAGGTGTGTGAGTCACAGGGTGAGTGATTTAGAAATGAATGTAATTATATGTGATTCAGCCTCCTAGATAGAGCACCCGGACTGCCTGTAATTACAGAGTGTTGGGGGTGATTTACGAGCTGCTTGCCTTTGCAGGACGGATCTGAAACACCCTTCTTTGACTGCTCTAGGTTTGATATAATCGCTATTGGCGTTATCCATCACCTTGATAAAGAATCATTTATGCTGACATGATCACAAACCTATTAATTTTTTAATGTGCTCCAGGACTTTAGGACCTTCATGTAATAAGGACTATACGCTGAGAAGTATAATAGACAAATGAACAAGCTGAATTACCAAATAAGTCACATTTTACGGGGGATTTTTCCCTATTTTAGATTGTGGTTTACACATTATAGTCATTGGCTTCTTTCTAAACTGTCAGTGTTCTCGATACATCGTTGTAACAAGTCCAATTAGGACTAACCATCTCCATACCAGGGCTGAAAACTTGTAAGAACTTGTGACCCATTCCTCTTCCACATGACAGTGCTGGCTATTGGAGACTGACCTCTTATGCACCATCGCTGTGGAGGCCGGGAGAATGTTGGCAACCTGGGGCTAATTTACCCTTGGCTTTCTTTTTCTTTGCACTGCAAGCTTGGAAAGAACAAAATAAATTCCAATAAAGCCACTCTTAATTGAGAAAATAAAATAATCCTCTGGATCACAAAGACTTGAGCCCCTGGTGTTCACCTGCAGCCCTGTGGCAATTTTTGTGTGGCCCTTGTAACCCCTGCAGACACTAATCTGTGTCTCTCTATTGCCCAGTGATGGCAATTATTTCTAGCAGTCTTGTGTAATGTCTTTAATTGGTCTCTTCCTATAGCATGCTCCATCTCTGACAGTCTCCTGCAGCATGTCCCCAGGCTTTGACCATCTCTTGTATCCGGTCTGCAGGCTCTGACCATCTCTTGTATCTGGTCTCCGAAACTGAATGTTTACTAAATTTTACGTGTGGCCCTTTGGTGATTTCAAGGGCTGCACTTGAGCTCCCCCATATCAAGACTGTTGACCACCACTGATTTAAGCAAACTATTGCAATTTTAACTGCATTGGCTGTGTACTCTGTACCTGCATCTGCATTGTACAAGTGTTATGATTTGATAGTTTTGATAATGAACAGCAGCATTCTCTGCAGCTTCATAAATGCGTGGAAAAATTGGCAACTAACACAAGCAGATTCTTGTGAATGCAAAACTAATTTATGACGAGTTCGACCACCCTCACTTAATCAGCCTATTTAATGAAAAAGCTAAAAAAAAGTATATAAATCATAAAGTTATTTGAACGTAGTAGGGTCACTACATTAAGCAAGACGAGCTTAAAAAAAAAAAAAAAAATGAAAGGATATAAGTTAATTGTAATCTGTATCTCAGACAGGTTGCAAGCATCCAATTTTGTAGGTTTTGTTGGGAAACAAGCTTGCTCAAGGCCATTGTAGACTCGAAACTGAACTGAGACTGGATAAAATGGAATAATTAGTTTTGCTGAGATGCTCTGTGCTTTCCTGGCACAATGCACAGCAGGTATACAGGGAGCATTTCTAGATTGCTCTACTGATACCAGACATGTCAGCTGAATAGTAGAAAACAGGGACGGCATTACACAGGGCCGCAAGCTTCAAATTGGCCCCAAAGAGGACAGCAGTCTACTTGATGAACTCATCAGCGGCATGGGTAGAATCTCTGAAATGACATTCTTTACCCAAAATCTTTATATTCTGTGAACAGTAAAAAAAAAAAAAAGTAAACAGTCTCCATTTTAATAAACAAATATGTGGTAATATAATTGTGTGTGTGTATATATGAAACCTGTGATTGCCTCATGTCTTCATTCACACATATCACTACATAGCAGTTAAAGCCGCCTAGAAACCCTAAACCTTTGAGTGTGCTGTTCTGGAAGCTCTGGCTATTTTCCCACTCCCTCATTCTTTACAGCTAACTATTGGTCCTTTTAGAACAGCCTTACTGGCTAATAGTGAGATGGAAGGGGCAGACTGGAGTTCAGCATTCACTACTGAAGATGGGGCTTGCTAAACAGGCTTCCCAGTGTTTTGAGGATGTGCAGGAACCTCTGGGTGCCTGCTTTCAATTCCTTGGGAGAATTAACAAAGTTTAACATTAAGTTTAATTCAGAGGGATCATTAGGAATCACTCCCCCAGACTCAGAGTATGCAAAGGAGATGCAGTGGGATTTCTCCTATCCCCACAGAGCACCTTTCAGGTTCTTCACTCTTCTCCCTCTATCTGCCTCTCATTGTTTTGAAGCTCACTGTATACATCTATTTTCTCCAATTTCATTAAGAATTGCTGTGATCTACCAGCCCCAAGGGCCAGTGTCCACTTTACTTGATGACTTCTCTGCCTGGCTACCCTACTTTCTGTCTTCTGAAATTCCCAGTCAGTGTCTGACTTCAACGTCCCTGTTAATACGAACACCTGATACTTCTAATCTTCGTAGTCTAACTTCCTCACTTAACCTGAAGCAATGGCTACATGCTTCTACGCACTCTGATGGCAACACCTTCAACCTTGTATTCTCCTGCCTGTGCACTCCATCCAACCTGTCCAACAATCCTTTCCCTCTCTGATCACCACCTTATTGGGTTCGCTCTGTCCCTGTCTTCCACCACCTCTCCCTCCAAACACCTAACAATTACCCATAGAGACCTTCGCCACAACCCTTTTCTTCTCTACTCTAGTGACAAACTTTATGACAAAATCTCACCCCTGTCCTGCCCCAATCTAGCCACTTCTGTCTACAATAGATCCCTGTCCTTTGCCCTGCATGAACTCTTTCCTCTCACTACACACAGAATCGGGCTCTGACCCCCTATAACCCTGGTAAACAAACAGCACCAAAAATCCAATTCTCTCCTCCACGCTGAAATGCAAAGCTATTTTATCACTCTCATTAACACCACCTCATCCAGTCCCCATCAACTCTTCTCTACCTTTTAACTCTCTACTTTGTCCTGCACCTACTAACTCACTGCCCAGTTGTAATTCAAAAATAAGATTGATACAAATAATGATGAAATCTCCAGTCAACCTTAACCACCTTCGCTCTATCACCTTGCTCCCCTTTTCCTCCGAACTCCTTGAATGCCTTGTCTACAACCAAGTAACCACCTCATTAAGAATATCCTTCTTGATCCCCTTCAGTATGGATTTTGCCCTCAACACTCCACAGAAACTGCTGTCCTAAAACTCACAATGTACTAACCGCTAAAACCAATGGACACTATTCTGTACTCCTCCTTCTGGACCTTTCGGCTGCCTTTGATACAGTTGACCACCCGCTTCTTCTCAAACTTCTTTCATCTCTGACTGCTTTTTGTTGGTTCTCATTCTACCTATCTCACTGCACCTTCAGTGTCACTTACAACTCTACTTCCTCCTCTCCTCCTCCTTTCTCAGTCTGGGTCCCCTGAGGTCCTGTTCTTGTACAATCTCAATCTACACCTCCCTGGGTGAGCTGATGGCCTCCCACGGCTTTCATTATAATTTCTGCAATGATGATACCCAAATTTATCTCTCTACCCCTCGGCTCACATCAGTCTCCTCTAGCATCACTATTTTACTGACGGACATTTTGCATACTGACTGACGTACCACTTCCTCAAACCCAATCTATTCAAAACCAAACTTTTAATATTTTCTCCTCCACGTCCCCCTTCTCCTGACTTTTCTGTCAAGATCAATGGCACAACCATTGACCTGTCCCCGCATACCTGGGTGCTAGGTGTAATCCTGGATTCTAACCTCCTTTCAGCCCCACATCAATCACTTTCCAAAGCTTGCTGTCAACCTCCACAACATGCCCAAAATACACCACCCCTTCCTAACCAATGACCCCACAAAGCTCCTATTTCACTCCCAGGTTATCTCTCGCCTCGACTACTACAACTCCCTCCTCATTGGCTTACCTTTACATAGGCTATCCCCCCCCCCCCTCCAGTCCATCATGAATTCTGCTGCCAGACTCCTCCACCTTACCAACCATTCATTGTCTGCCACCCCTCTTTGCCAATCCTGCATTGGCTGTCACTCATCCAACAAATTAAATTCAAAATACTAACTTCTTATAAAGCCATCCACAACTCTGCCCCCAGCTACATCACTAACCTAGCCTCAAAATACTAACCAAATCTCTCTTCGTTCTTCCCAAGGCCTCCTGCTCTCTAGTTCCCTTGTTACCTCCTCTCATGCTCCGCATCTAGGACTTCTCCCAAGCCTCTCTCATCCTATGGCATTCCCTACCCCAGTGTGTCCGACTATCTCCTACTCTGTCCACTTTTAGGCAATCCCTGAAAGCTTTTTGCTTCAGAGAACCCTATCCTGGCGTCATTTAAATGTACTTTTGTCTTATCCTTCAGCTCACCCCCCACAGTTTTTTAATTTTTTTGTATCACTTGACCCTCCCTTTTTTTTTTTTTTAGATTGTAAGCTCTAATGAGCAGGTCCCTTTGATTCCTTCTGTATTGAATTGTAACTGTACTGTTTGCTGTCACATTGTAAAGCGCTGCTCAAACTGTTTTCTTTATATAATTCATGTAGAATAATAATAATAATGTTGAGCTCCCACTTGTTAAATGTCTGAGGGTCTATATCCGCCATTCTCAACCAAGTTTCCTCCAGAAGATTCCTTGAGCATGATCTCTCGTTTCATGGTTGTATGACCAGAGCCACTTCGCAAAGCTGGCAGCATGATACCAATTCTCTTTTTTAGTTGTCTGACAACCACTGTAAAGGGGTAGTTTTGCCATTGACCCACATTAAATAGTTTTAGTAAGAGCTCCTCAAGACCTGAAAAATATTTTAGTGGTTCCTGTGGGGTGAAAGGTTGAAAAAGGCTTGTCTATAGTGTATAGAGAGCTGTGTTAATTTCTGTAACATTTCCAGCATCAGTTACTCTATGTATATCAAACACTAGGTCATTTTGCTGTGCGTTCAGGTAATATAGGGTAACGTGTAAGGGTTGGGGGAACTGCTAGTTGCTGGAGCCTACGACTAGCAAGTTGACACAAATTCTAGCCAAAAGTTTGTTGGCTATAAGGGAATGCTCTGATAACAGCTTCTTCATTGTGGTTGGGCTCTCCTGGAAGGCAGATCCATTTACTACAATACATAGAAATAAACAATTTCTTCTTTTAGCCAAGACTCCTATCCACTCCCTGTTCTGACACTTGATGACACATAATGAATAATGTATTATCATTCAAGGAGTAGCTCAATTTATAAGCCATTTATATGTTGGAAACTATTCTATTACTTTTGGTATGGTCTTTGTCATAGCTGGGCTGTACTACTGAACAAATCGCTTGTAATTTTAAGGGTATTGTATGAACATGAATGCATTAGAACTAGAAGTGAATGACAAATATACATGTATTATTATTGTAGTAATTATTGAGGTGACAGAAGGAGAATGTTCTTTGGCTGTAATCATGTGGGGAAGGGCTTGTACTTGCTGAGTCAGTCTGTAGATTGAGGTGAGTTTTACTGCAAGTGATGTAGCTAATACATAGAACCTTGCTACATGGGTGATTTCTGCATTGCACTGCTGTATGGTTGCCAGCTCTCGTTTTATTTAGTTTAATGCAATCTAGTTTTTTGCTGGAAATGTATCTTTATGCTGGTGTACTTTTTTTAGTTTCAAGCTTTACTATAACATCTGCCCACTAAAGGTGTTTATAATTCGTGCACACCACTGATTGTGGACAAATTAAGAACAATCCTTTATAGTGAATCTTTCCAATGTGAGGAAAATCCCCTCCTAAACACGGGATCAAATGTCCCCTTTATTTTTGTTCTGGTGATAACTCAATTTTATAATTGCGGTCACTCTCATTCCTGGTGATATTGGTGATCAGGACAATTGGAGAGACTGAATCTCCCTGATGTGGCCGCAAAGACAACAGTAAGGCTCACTATAGATTAACCTGTTTTATTTCCTTTCTTCACGGGTGGAAGGAAAGAAAATCTCTTAATTACTCCAACACAATCAGTTTTGATGGGGGAATCCCTCACAGTGCTATGGTGTTCTGCTGACAACTGACCTTCCCATGTGGCAGAGAGCAATGATTACTGCTAACAGCTATAGCCAGTAATCACATGTAAAAAATCCGAAAAGCTGGTTGTACCCAAGTGGAACGATGGATCGACTTTGGTAGAATCAGCCTGCCCATAGACCAAATCTCAGCCACTCCCTGTTGAACCAGCCAAGATTCTATTCATCTATGGCCAGCTTAACATGGCAGTTGCTTTAAACCCCCACAAATCTATCCAAATTAAAAATAGATGCCTTTTAGTTATACTTTAGGGAAAGTTTATTACAATTACCCATTTAAATGCACTGCCAGCTATGCCATTTTGAAACATTCTTTTTTTTTTTTTTTTTTCTTATTAGAAATTAATGTCATCACTATGATGTTTGTGTAGGGAATTAAATTTATCACAATTGTGCTCACAGGTACACCTCAAAATGGTGTGCCTCTCCTCTATTAGAAGCAGTGGTGATGGGGGATGTAAAACATTTTTTTTCCTGTGACTTGCTGATGCCTTTGCTATCTATTTATTTATTTATTTATTGCAGCTCCTACAGAAGCTCTGTTGTGCAAGTTTGCCGATGGAGGTCAAAAGAAGAGACAGACCCAGAACAAATATGTCCAGAATGGAAGAGCTTGGCCGAGAGAAGGGGAGGTGAGACTTGTAAGTCTTTCCATACAATTTCAGGGTGGGTGCTTGAATGAGCTGCTTAAAAACATGACTCATACTTACACACACAGTTCTTGGCTTGGAGCAGCCACAGCATGGGTGTGTGGAACGGTGATTGCACTCTTGTACTCAATCTCTTCCGTCCCTGTGTAAAATTCACCCACATATCCATCACTGAACTCTTCACAGTTGTGCAGCTTGGCTCAGATGCTACTATCACTATTCTTCTCATGCATGACAAGACATGTAAACGAGAGGAAGAAAGTGGAGTAAACCGATTACAGAATAATGGAAAGAAATTATGCCACTTGTGAGTCCAGCGTTGAGGCCCAAACCAGGAGGAATTGGCAGGAATGGCTGTCCAAGAAGGGCATGAGCAGAATTATACATGCTCAAATCTGCAACCCATGGCTGGAATAACCGTCCGATTTATGGTCGTTCTACATCAAACAGATTTATTGGGTTAGGTCTGTTACCTGCTTGTACCCCAACCCACCCACCACCTGCATACCTCATATACTTGAAACCGCTTCCAGCTTACATACCTTTACTCTGAAGCATTCCAGCTGGTTATCAGAGGATCAGAGTCCATGTTTTGTGACGAGACTAGCTCTAGTGGTATATCATTGACAGTCTGGGCTCACATGAAGGTGACACTGGGCAGCTTTTTCTTCTAAGAGGATCTAAACTTTGAATACACATAGATGATGGACATGGACTTGTTCACAGTATCTGTGAAAAAGATCTGCATTGTTTGCCTCTTAGATAAATATACAGGTAGGACTGTGTAATGAGTGTGAATACTGTTGCATTCACTTTCCCTCTTATCAAGACTCTTTTTCACGGAAGGGTGATCTACCAATGTTGAGTATTCAACTCGGGATTGAATTGGACCCTGTGTTTCCTATGACATAGTTCTGAGATGCACTTGCTGGGAGTAGTGTGCATGACAGGTGTCCTATAATCTCTACAAAGTTTTGGCTGATGGTCCTACTTCCTTAATAAATGAAACAATACTTCATTAAAGGATAAGTTCACCTTTGGGAACATGTTACATGTTCCACCCGTTTTTAGGGTGGAACATGTAACATGTTTCCATAGCCACAGCCGCTGCCTGTTTCTCCCTGTACTAGTTTTCAAATTGGAAAACCGCACAGCCGTGCGGGGCTCTGCCCACATGGCTGCATCATTCACTCACGGACTGAGGCCGTCTTGTAGTTTTCAATGAACTATCACAGCACTGTGGAGCGCCGTGGTAGTTCCTTGAAGCGTCCTGTCAGAATATCTGCTTGCTCGTACATCCTGTGCGGCAAGCAGATATTCCGACAGGTCTGCAGGAGACCTGCATGGCACCAGAGATCTACTGATCGCTGGTGCAATGCTTTCCAGGCTCCAGTAGACAAAAAACGTAAATGCACATTTTTTTTACCTGCAAAAAAGTTCTTTTTTTTTTGTCTAAAAGGTGAACTTATCCTTTTTAAGACTACAGAATACCTGCACCTATTTCATTTTACTTGTGTAAAGATGCAAGAGTTTGATCTAATTTTTATCATCTTCACAGGCTGGAATGACATTGACCTATGACCCCACTGCTGCTATTCAAAATGGGTATGTCAGAAGGTGATTTTCCCAACTCTGATCTTTTCATTCATGTTTGTTTTGTCCTGGAACACAGTGGGGGCAGCTTTTTGTGGTCTGAACCAGTGTTAATGGGAACTAGGAAACATCAATATCTGAGGGCCTCCTGTATAGGAACTGTAAACTTGACTTGTTGGTGTAAGCAACACCCTAAAATCTCAGTGCTTATACATGAGGCTCTAAAGTTTCTGCAGCAGTTCTGGTGAGATTGAAGCCTATAGAAGTATGAGGGGTTCAAGCAATCCTGATATGAGGCAATATGAGAAGAAAGCAAAAACTAGGTATGGTAGAACATGGAACTCCAGACTTTAATCGGGCCAATAGCCACTGGAGTAATGTGATGCCACTACTGCCAACTCTACTACCATTGTGGGGCTCAAGATCCAAATGTGTATAAAGTGCTGTGATCTTTAGTGTTTTCCACTAAGTAGACCACTTTGATGTTGAGCAGCTCAAAAGAATCTTACACCAGCCATATGAGCTTATTCAATAATCAATGCAAAACGCTGTGTACAGAAACCTATAGCAACCAATCCTAATTCACTTTACTTATTTGTTATTGGTTGCTATAGGTACTTCAAGTTCCTCTTTGCTTTGGTCCAGGCACTGCTTCATTGACTTGCTATATTTTACTAAATATCCTAATATGATAATATTACCCCTTCAGGTAAAGCTAGAATTATTATCCTAGGTGAGTGTTGGGTCTCAGGTGGCACTTCACCTGGTAATATGTAAAACAAAGGGCTTCAGATGTCAAAGGATTGGTGTTTCCCAAAACAAGCAATGTTCTCCTTTTTATTCATTTATTATTTTTAATCAGCCCTACGAGCAAAAAATGGAATGTCTGTTTTGGTCTCCCTGAATGTATCAAATGTGCATCCTTAACACATTACACATGTGTATGTCTTCATGAAATAGGGCCTGTTTGTCATTAATGTATCCTGTAGCCTAAAAGGGCAGAGGTGAGCTCTCCCAGGTACTGATTGCTTTTTTTTTTTTTTTTTAACTGTTTGAAGAGTAGGAAAGGATGAGAGCACAACAGTAATGGTATTAGGCCGATAACATGTTATTAAATCACAAGAATAGCCAATGCAGCAGTTCCCGTTCATGAAAGCTTTGATGCTGACAATAATATGGAGGATACTGAACAACAATTTGTAATGTGAAAAGATAAGATAGTGCTCAATAGTTGCTGATTGACCAGTGACCTGAACTAGCACTATCTTATCTTTTCTCATCACAAATTGTTGTCCAGTAAACTCTATATTTATTGTCGGCATGAAAACTCTGATGGACTGCTGAGCCCCCAAAAACACATTGGATATTCTTGTGACCTCCTGTTGTGTTTAGTAAAGACCTACTGGTCTTAATACCAAACCATCTGTCTCCTGCTCTTCAGACTACCCCGGGGACACCTTTGGGCTACCCCAGATGACAGTTGCCTCTATACTGCACTGTACTGGCACTTCCATGTTTAATGTGTTTAAAAGACAGAACAGTTCTTGTCCATAGTGACCAATCAGATTCTTCGATTCACTTCATACTGCATTGATAACAGTGTAAACTGTTAGGTTTCTGTGGGCTCTGTTCTTCATTGGGATATTCTAGTAAACTGGCTTTTTTAATTAATTTGCAAGGAGTACCATGCTGCATTCTCACCAGTATCTGGAATTGTCACCAAATAGCTGCCACCACTGTCTGTAGGCAATAACTGCACACTAGCAGTAGTCTCATATATGCTACTTTTTTTTTCCCCCCTTACTGCAGGTTTTATCCTCCGTATAGCATCGCCACAAACAGGATGATTACACAGACTTCGATCACCCCTTATATAGCATCTCCTGTCTCAACGTACCAGGTGAGTGGATGAGATTCTGAGAACTACTCAACTGGAAAGATAATTGGATAATCCCTACCCCAATCTGTCAGACACCTCCTAATCCAGGGTTTAAAATTTCGAGTGTAGACCTTCTAGCCAGGCACAAACCTTACTCTCCACCAGTTGCCCCTCCCAACCTTGGCCAGGTCTGCCTCCAACCCCGCCCCCAGCCCTGCTCCCAACCACGCCCCTTAAAGGTTATGAAATTACATTTTTCTTTAGAATAAAGAGTCCAAAATCTAAAAAACTGCAATTATAACATGGCTTTATTATGTCAATTTCAACATAACAGCAATCGCTTAATAGCAATAGGGTGCAATCAAAATATCAAGTTTTACAGCTTTAAACCTGTAGTGAACATTTTTGTATTTTTTTTGTTTATCTCCTGCATCTTTAAAAAGACTTTTTAGTAACTAAAGTCTCTTTTAAAAGATGTAAGTTTAGTTTACAGAAGTATAGCATAAGAAAATGTGCTTATTTTGATGCCAGAAAACATGAAATAATCGTTACTGTGAACATGTATTTTTTATCTCCGGCAGATACCTTAGCGGTGGAGAGCGGGCCTCGTGTCCCCCCAAGGTGGTGGAGAGCGGGCCTCTCCTCGTGTCCCCCAAGGTGGTGGAGAGCGGGCCTCTCCTCGTGTCCCCTAAGGCGGGGGAGGGCGGACCTCTCCTCGAGTCCCCCGCGGTGGTGGAGAGGGTGTCTCCTCTCAGCAGAGGAGAGCGGATCTCTCCTGCACCTGTCCCCTCAGCGGTGCTGCCATTACACTGGCAGCGCCGAAGAAGCCAGATACCGGAAGTTGGAAACCGGAACTCGGCTTCACATTGAGGCTTGGAGCGCAGGTGCAGCCGCTCCATCATCTGTGCTCTCCACACAAGAATTTCTCCTCGCATTGGGCGAGCTGCTTTTTTCAAGCCCTGTCCTAATCTATCCACCTCTAGACGATCCCTGAAAACCCTTCCCTTTTAAATAAGCCTATCCTGCTTCTAACTAGTAAATGTTATATGTGCGAAATCTGCTATGCATTGACCACCTCAATAGTTCTGTTTGAGTCTCCCCTGCGGTATTCAGATATATTTTAAGGGTAGCCAGCTAGTGGCATAAGTTTTTATTGCCACAGTGACTAGTGAACCCAATCTGTGTGTGAAAACTGCAGAGCGGTTGCTATATTAAAAGTCGGGGTACTTTCTATGTGGAGCCCTATTTTTGCTATGAGGGGAATATTTCTATTCACCTTAGCATAGGACTATTGCACTTCTTTTGACTCTGATGCTGTTTTTGCTGAACCTCTACCACAATTTTGGAAAGGAGAGATTGAGATATATATTTTCTAACCTCCCAGCCTACGTTGGAGGCTTATGGAGTGCCAATGGTCCCCAATCAAATAGTATTAAACACATACAACAATCCTATCATTTATTATAATCCTAATAAACATTAGGTCATTTGCCCTCTGTGAGGCTTTGGTGCGTAAGTATACCCACCCTCATTTTTTGTTTAGGTATATGTACATGCCATACTAAGGGAGTTTTGAATTTGTAAAATACAGTAGGCATTAGTTCAAGTATTCCCCCTTTAGAACAGAGTAAAGTAAAAGGATTATAAAATGTACACCATGTTGAAGCCAGTGTGTTGAGGACACCAGATTGAGATGCCGGGATAATGAGTTTAACTCCTATAATGCAGTGTGGCCTTGCAGCTATCTTCTGACTGGGGAAATCTTCAATACTAAAGAAGGAAAAAAGTGAGCGCACTGGCCTAGTGCAACACCTTCTGACACCATAAAATATATATTCATATAAAATACTCACAAGAGTTAAAATTTCAGGCATGTCATTAAATCCTAGATGTAAAGTGTCTCCACATCCTCAGACTGAATTTTTCAATCAGAAGATCACTGCAACACTAACAGCAAATGATAGGTGCTGAATACTGAAACATTTTTGAGGATCAAGCACTCTTCCACAGAGCTATTTTTTTATTTCCAAAGTAAAAGGGTCACTTAACCTCCCCTTCCCTTCAAAGCAATATATTATCACTGTTCAATTGCTTTCCTGGGAGCGAAGTAAATACCTGTCACTTCCAGGAAGTGGTGCGCATGTGACTAATTTTTCTCATGTGATGTAAGGTTGCTTTCCTCTGTTCCACAAAGGAACATTGGGTGAGCAATTCACCTCCCTTCATTCACTATGAAAGTAAGTGATGGGAAATCCCAAATTTTAAAAAGAGATGACATCAGAGCAAGAGAAAAGTATCCCTGAAGGTGATCTTTAATATGGTTGCTCTTCAAAGGGATCCCGTGAATAGGGGGTGAAGGGAAGGGTAGCCCTGATGTGGACTCGGCTGCTGCCTCTCTAGTAGCGACATGACATCACTCCGCAGGATATGTGTAGATGAGATATGAGGTGCGCTCGATAAGTAGGGATGTTACACTTCAGGCTCTTATACAACATGTTTACTGAAGTTCACAGGGTGCACAAGAAGCCAATACATTTCAGGGGAAAAGCACTCCCTTCATCGGGGCTGACGTGGTGAATGAATTGGCACCTGGTCTGGAACTGGAGAGACTTTTTGCTGGAGCTCTTGTGAGGCTGTGGACAAAAAGAACAGCCAAAGTGAGGGAAACTATTGGCGGGTGTATTTGAAATTGACCGGGAGGTGTGAATCCAGTGACGGGCAGATGTTGGGCTGCTTTCATTTTCCTGCTTCTTGTGCACCCTGAGACCTGCGAACGTCAACAAACACGTTGTATAAAAGAAGTGTGACATCCCTGCTTATTGAGCATGCCTCATATCTCATCTACACATATCAGAGCAATAGGTAATGACTAAATGGGTGGGGACAAATGTTCTGATGAGAATTAAGATGGAGGTTCCTCTTACTTTGCGGAGATTTTTTTCTCATTTGGCTCCCTGGAACAGGATATAATGGAAGATCTAATCGGGACAAAAACAGTAAAAATTACTTTAGTGGGAGAGGTGCAAGCCTTTTCTACGCCTTCCTTTTTTTTTTGGGGGGGGGGGTGTACATACACTTTAAGTGACTTTTACTTTGCACTGCAAGGACAAAGGAAAGTGTCACTTAAAAGGAAATAAAATGGAGCAGGATGCAATGATCCCAGCCATAGCCTATCAGTCCTTAGAATGGGCAGCTCCTCATTCTGTGAGCTTTGTGGGAATGTGAATACTGGGTGGTGCTCTTAACCACAGAACTTGGCCTGAAACTCCCGTGGTCATTCCCAGCCTGAGCAGTTTGCCTTTAGACAATGGCAATTTCGGTTTTAAATTAAAAACTTCCATAGTATTTTGGGTATGCTGGAGGAGAATTCTTATGTGCATCCAGAAATTGGCCACAGACCACCAGTAATATGTATTTTTCAGACGTTGATGTGGTCAGTGGCACTGTCCCGGAGTTCAGCCGAATTCCATTTGCACGAGACTTGGATTTTGCCTGCGGCCGGCACTGCGTGATGTACAAGCTTGTTTAGTGCAAAGAACAATGATGGCATGTAAAGCAGAGCAACCCACAACAATCACAATTCATTTTATGAAATAGATCAATGATGAATTCCGATTGGCTGCTGTGGGTATTGATGCTTTACAAATATCTTTTTATTGAACACATCTGCCATCTCCAAATGTTTACTGTTTCATTTGATACAATTTTAAGTTAAAATAAAACTATGGGAAAAATAAAAAAATGTACAAATCTGACTAACATTAACAAAGTACTTTTTATTTATGAATCCCCAGCCAGTAGATCCTTTATTTTTTATTTAATACTAATTAACTCTGGCAAACTTGGCCATGCTTTAGACCTCAGATGTCATGGATTGTGACCTAAGTTCTAGGAACATTTGTCTGTTTTGTACAGCTAGCTATGCAAATACATGCTGCAGATGTGAAACTATACTACAACCTGTAACAAATCAAGGCATCAGCATTTGCAGAAGTACAGTCTTTCTATAAAGCCAGCTCCTGTGTCGCCAGTATGACAAGTAATTTGAACCATACTGGTGTTTTAGCTGATCTAAACAGTTACATCTTGAAAATAAATGGGAAGCAATCTTTCTCAAACATGCGTATTTTATTTGTTTTCTCAGGTGCCAAGTCCATCCTGGATGCAGCCTCAGCCCTACATCATGCAGCATGCTGTAAGTACTAAATGGCTGTGTAAACAGCAGTGACACCTATAGGTCATAGAAGTGTATTACACCATGTTACTTGTAACTCATAGCTTTTGAATCAGGAAATGTGTTAAAGAACATAGGAAGACCTTTTTCATTTTTAATGTATATTCAGATCTCTTGAAAACCCAAATTATTTTTCACAGCACTCCTAAATATATATTCTGACTTCAGTCTCAATGCAGGCATCACTGGTTGCTTGGTGGGACTTTTTAATGATGGTTACAGAAGTGTTGCAATGTTAGACTTTTTATTTTTTTTTCTTCCTGTGGTATGTGGTTACATGCCTGCTGACAATTGACGGCAATTGCTTAAAATGCTCCTTGTGTGATGCATTAACTATTTTAACCCGCATCCTGACCCTTACCTAACCTTAACCAAGCCTACTCTGACTCTACAGTCATTTATTTTTATGTTCCAAGTTATGGTTTTTAGAGTTTACTGGAGTATTGTAATGCAAGATGGTACAGATTAAATGTTAATTCACTAGTCCATGCATTAAACAGTTATCACATTTTGCTTAAAGCTGAGCTCCAGGTTTCTTGTAACTTAAAAATCGATGGGTTTAGTTGCAATTTAAAGTTTAAAAATAGTTAACAAATTGCTAATCAGCCAATCACATGGAAGCAATTCAATGCATTTAGACATCTAGATGTGAAGATGACTTGCTGAAGTTCTTCACTGAACATCAGAATGGAGAAGAAAGGTGACTTTGAACGTGGCATGGTTGTTGGTGCCAGACGGGCTAGTTTGAGTATTTCTACAACTGCAGATCTACTGGGATTTTCACGCACAACCATCTCTACGGTTTACAGAGAATGGTCCAAAAAAGAGAAAATATGCAGTAAGAAGCAGTTGTGTGGACAACAATGCCTTGTTGTCAGAGAATGGGCAGACTGATTTGAGATGATAGGCAACGGTAACTCAACCACTCATTAAAACCAAATACCTTCTCTAAACATACAACATGTCAAACCTTGAAGCAGATGGGCTACAGCAGCAGAAGACCACGCCGGGTGCCACTCTTGTTAGCTAAGATCAGGAACCAGAGGCTACAAATCACACAGGCTCAAACAAATTGGACAATAGATTGGAAAAATATTGCCTGGTCTGAGTCTTGATTTCAGCTGCGACATTCAGGTGGTAGGGTCAGAATTTGGTGTAAACAACATGAAAGCATGTATCCATCCTGCCTTGTATCAATGGTTCAGGCTGGTGGTGGTGTAATGGTGTGGGTTATATTTTCTTGGTACACTTTGGGCCCCTTAGTACCAACTGAGCATCACCTAAATGCCACGGCCTACCTGAGTATTGTTGCTGACCATGTCCATCCCTTTAGGACTACAGTGTACCCGTCTTCTGATGGCTACTTCCAGCAGGATAATGCGCCATGTCACAAAATTCAAATCATCTCAAACTTGTTTTTGAACATGACAATGAGTTCCCTGTACTCCAATGGCCTCCACAGTCACCAGATCTCAATCCAATAGAGCCCCTTTGGGATGTGGTGGAATGGGAGATTCGCATCATGGATGTGCTGCCGACAAATCTGCAGCAACTGCGTGATGCTATCATGTCAATATGGTCCAAAATCTCATGAGTGTTTCCAAAACCTTGTTGAATCTATGCCACGAAGAATGAAGGCATTTCTGAGGGCAAAGGGGGTCCAACACTGTACTAGCAAGGTGTACCTAATAAAGTGGCCGGTGAGTGTATATTTATAAAGCACTCCCAGTGGGTGCATACATGGAGGCCTGATCACGAACACGGCTTGTGTATTTTCCAGCATACATTGCTGCTGTGTACAGTAGACTATAGTAATGAAAGCTGTATACAGCCGTAGATGGGTTTATGGGGCTACTTGCATATTCCTGTATGTGTACAACCCTGGGCACAGTCTGCATGCAGGGGCCTATGACTTTATGCATGCAAGCAATGGCATAAACCACAAACAACAATTTCTGATGTAGCTATGTATTCCAGATACAGAAATGTATCCATTCATGCCTGTGTGCCGGAGACCTAAGTTGTGCCATCAAAAAATGCATACCATACACATGCCATACCTTCCATCTGTGAGGGCTGGTTCACAACAGATGCAGTTCAGTGCTTTTTTTTCCAACTTCAAAATACATGCACAGTATGTTCCATGTGTTCAAAAAAATGCTGGTTTTTTTTCTGCACAGAACTGTACTGGAACACAGCAAAACGCATCAAAAACACCGGAATGAAGTGTGGTGTGAACTGGCCCTTAGCCAGTAAATGGCATAACCTAAATGCCAAACTTTCTGCAATAATAAGTTCAATATATCCACACTGCAAATGCACCTTTTTGTTTTTCTTGAAGTGTGCCATAAAATTCCACCCTCCTTATAGAGCCAGTTTGCAGAACAATTCTGGGATTATGAAACCTATTGTTCGTAATTTATTATACTGTATCATGTGCGGCTGCTCTTTTTGTAATTGTTAACACTCCTTCCCGAGTAAACACGGTCGGTGTATTTAATCATTTTAGCCTTGGGCCCCCTTCACTCTTACATCTGTTATGTCCGCTCGCTGGGGCTGAACAGTCTGAAATGAATTCTCCTTAAACTGCCGGAACTTTAAACCGTTCTTGTCGTTTACTCAATACTGAGGCCTCTGCTTTGGGGCTCCCATAATATTCATCCCATCTGTCCCTACACAAGGTTGTGGCACCTATAACAACCAACAGTACATCATGACCAGCACTGTCACCCACAGTCAATATAATCGGGTGCACAGTTTGATACTTCGGACTCCAAATAAATAATGGCAAGTACTCAAAGTGGATGCAAACCTGAATAAAAACTGAATAAAGCATATCTTTCTATAGTGCATACTTGTCTCAATCCAAAGCACCAATTGTGATTTCTGTCTTCTCTCTTCCGTCTATCTGAACGAGTCACTTCTGATTTTCTATCCCAGAACACGGTCCGTACCCTCTTCCCGTCCAGCCTCAGCTGTGCACGTTTCCCTTTAGGACTGTGTATAAGAGGGCATGTCCTTTTCCCTCCACTCAGGTCTCAGATTACACTCAGCTCTGCGCTCCATGCTCTTTAGTGTGACACCAGGCCAGAGCTGAGAATTGCTGTCTAAATTCTGTACTTTGTATGGCTTTAGAGGAGATATGGTTGAAGGTAAACTGATACCTTTTTATGTAGGAGGATTTTTTTTTCATCTGTGTATCACCGAAGGCTAATCACGTCATTGGGTATATTTAAGGGTTTACTACCACTTTAAATATTGTGGAGTGTATTTAGAAAACAAATGCAGCACTATTCATCCTGTAAAACCATGTGCATGTGTTCTGTGTGAATGGGGGCAACAATGAATGGCATTAAACTATTTTCTCTCTAGATTGAATGTTCTTCAGAGAGAGAATCAGGAAAATACCACAATATGGCCACTAGATGAAGCTATTCTAGTAAATGGTGTATCTAAAAACAAAAGTTTGTTTTAGAAGTGTGGTGCAGGTTTAGAACCTGTCAGGTTTTTATTGCTGTCTGTGACTCCCATCTCCAAATGTGAAGGAAAAGCCTGAATTTTGAATCACCAGAGAAGGCGTAGAGACTTTGTTCTGAATGGAACAGGGAATCCCTGGTAAACCCGGTTGCAACCAGGAATTCCTTCACTTTGGATGGATTTTCTCATTTACTGTTTTGGCTGGGGGCAGGACGTAAAGGGAAATCTTCAATGGGACACAAATGGCAAGAAAAAGCCTGACGGGTTATAACGCCCCCTTACTCCAAATTTACCTTTAGTTGTGCTAAGTATTTTCTATTATTGCTGGTTCCATCTAGTGGCTATAGTACAGTATTTATCTGTTTTATTCCATTCTGTATGAATGGAAAACATTCGTCCTGGAGAGAAAATAGTCAAAGAACGTTTGTTTTTTGGCAGTTTTTTGACGGATTGTGTGGTTATTTGCATTGTCCATAGCAATCGGTCTTCATCTCAGATTTTTTTTTTTTCTATAAATTAGGCCAATTTTTGAAGGCGATGTTGATGTCAAGTGTGGGCTGGGATCCTGTACACATTTTATTCATTCAGTAATTTCCCTGTTACAAAAAAAATCAAGATAGCCTTCCCTAATCTAGCGCAATATCTGTATCTTTCACTTTGCCTCAGTAACCACAAACCATGCTTTCGTCAATTTCCTTCTTGCAGGAAAGTCTTCGAGAACACAACGCGCCCGCGGCCCTGTTTCCCAATTGTCACATGTTCTTTATGTTTGAAAGAGTCTATGAATGTTTCATGTAACAAGCTCATCAAACGAATGCTACATAGGGAGATACACATTTCCTTTGTCTTGTTTTGTAGAGCCATACAGTATTTATTATCTTACAAACCAGCCAGGAACATGCAACAGAATTTGATTCATTTAAAGGAGAATTGCTGGAAAAACTAAAAAAAATAACCTTTTGTTTTGAAGAGCTTTTCAAATCACAAATATCAATAAAGGCATCAGAACACCCTTAAGCCCGGGTTTACACTGATACGGTGCAGCACATCACACGTGATTCGCACAAGAACCACGCTGCATTCCTGTGCAAATTGCGTGCAATTTCTCCGTGGTGCAGTTTTGAGCCATACTCAAATCGCACTGCGTCCGCACCAAAATGGTGTAGGACCCTTTTTTGTCCACACCAGAATTAGAGCGCGTTTTGCGAACTGATTTTGGGGTGTTAACTTTAAATGCATACCCACAGCAGTTCTCATGGATGGGGCGTGATTACGATGTGATGCGGAAATTGCACAGAAACTGGTGCGAATTCTGCTCCGCATCAGTGTCAACCCGGGCTAAAGGCACCTTTTTTGTCTTGTCACCTCCTGTAAGCATTTACAGTGTACAATTTCATCTAAAAGTCTGTTTTTTTTGAGGGGGGTTTAAATCGTAACTTCAGTCTGCGTCACAGGTGACCTCATCTTCCAAGTGGCTCCGCCCCCAGGTGGTAACATGGCACATGCATCCATATCTGCGCACACTCCAGTAATTTTCCACGCACGTGCAAAGACTGGGAAGGTTTTGAACCCCCCTGGTAGCTGTCTTTGCACGTGCGTGGAAAACCCCGAGCATGTGCAGATGGCCAGGAAAAACTGTCAGATGTGCCACAGTGCTCTGGCCCAAGTCCTGTGGCAAACCTGAGCAGAAATTATTTTAGTAAAAAAAAAATTATAAAAATGTCCATTTGTAAGGGGGAGGAAGAGGAGCAGCACAACTTAAAGTGGTTGTAAACCCTTACATATACCCATTGAAGTGACTGGCCTCAGGTGATACACAGAGATTACACAAATACTCCTTTGTAATTGGTACCTCTTTATATGCAGTCTTCTCTTTGCTATATCCGTTCAAAGTCCAGAATTTTATACAGCTTGTCTGAGCTGCTAGAAAAAAGGGGGGTGCAGAGCTGAAGTTACTCTGCCGTGCTCAGTGAGGAGAGCTATGAAAGACACACCCCCCTTCACACAGGAACAGAGCTGATGCTGTCATTTAGCTTGGGGTCCCTCCCCTGTCACCATTTTTTTCTTTGGTGTCAGGAGAACCTGTTAGAAGTGATTTATGCTGATAGCAGAGAAACGAAGCATCAGGCAGAAATGACACGTAGTGCTCTTAATTGAGACAAGTACACACTATAGAGGGGTGTGCTTTGTTCATATTTCACGTCTGAAGTTTACAACCGCTTTAAGGGGCTTCTGTTAAGACTTTTATGGCTGTACGTGTCCCCAATTAGGAAGAATCTTTTTATATTTGTCCCGGTGTAACTGAAGGCGAGGAAAAATCTAAATTTTGAACTGTCACCAGAAAAAGACTGAACTCAATAAATGTGGACACTTCCAGTAACATTGATTTGTAAGGACCTTTTGCTCACTTTGGATTTCCTCTCACCACCTTGTGTCTGCAATACAAGAAGTGAGAGAAAATTTCCCCAATGGGACATGGCAAAAAAACTGAGGTTTTTAACCCTATCCCATCCAAAGAAAAAAAAACCTTTAGAATGTCTGCCAACTGTCCTTGAGATTACAGGCAGCTAATATGAAGGTGTTCTAGATGTTGTTAGCTGCATGTAAAAATGCATTTAATTTAATCTGTAACTTACGTGTATTTCTTTTAATTATTGCTAGGAGTTCAGCTGGTAAAATTTTCTCTTGGTGTCTGAGGTGGGGAGTGTAAATCTGAAATCCTTTTTGTTAGAGCTCTCCCCACCTTGCATCACTGCGGTCAATGAAGGATGCAAATCTGCTCAATTCCGGCAAGCAGAATTATTGTTCTGTTCTCATTCAGACCTCATCTGATTTGCATATCTCATAAACCCATATTTTATTGACAATAGAAAACCCTTTAAAAATGTTTTATACTGAGAAAATGTACCATTTTGACCACTTGGGCTCTGCAAGATTTTACCCCCTTCATGACCAGGCCAGTTTTTGCTATTTAGCACTGCGCTACTTTAACTGATAATTTGCACAATCATGCAACACTGTATCCAAATGAAATTCATATACATTTTTTTTCACACAAATAGCTTTCTTTTTGATTGAATTTGATCACCACTGGGTTTTTAGTTTTTATTATATAAACAAAAAAAATACCCTACATTTTGAGGGAAAAACTTTTTTTTTACTTTTCACTATAAAACCTATACAATAAATTAAAAAAAAAACGAATTTCTTCATAAATTTAGGCCAAAATGTATTCTGCTACATGTCTTTTGGTTAAAAAAAAAAAATCCCAATAAGTGTATATTGGTTTCTACAAACTATGGTATACTGGAATTTTAATTTTTGTAGTTTTGGCAGTAATCAGCGACTTATAGTGGGATTGTGACAGCAAGCAGTCTGACGTGGAGTGGGACTTGACTAACCCTGACATCACCAGTGGCACTAGTACAGTGATCAGTGCTAATACTATACACTGTCAAGGTGAAGTGTGTGCCTAACAAGTGTTAATGTGTGTAATATGTGCTGCATTTTAAGGATCAGTTTGTCTCTTTGCCATGCTTTGCAGGGAGAAGAAACAAAGACTGTTCCCTCTGTACAGAACCCTGTTTGTCAATACAGGGCTCTAGGATGTGATTGTACACAGCCGATCAACAGGTCTCAGCCATGAATCATTGGCCGGGACCTGCTGACAAAATCCTGTGTTCAATCACAGTGAAAGGTGCCCTGAAGTTGCCGGCGCCCTGAAGTTGGAAAAGGCCAGCGACTTACAAGTGCAACGCTGTGCCTGTAGGCGCCACCTATCCGAAGTACATTGTGGGCGGGTGGTCCTGAAGTGATTTAGAAAGGTAAATTTGAAATTAATGGCAGCAACATGTCTCAAACCTTGGGACAGGGCAACAAAAAGCTAGCAGCGCAAGAGGTACTAACAAGGAAGAGCTTAATGAACATTCTGCAACTATATAGGTTAACGTAGTAATGTAAAATTGCAAATACTTTAAACATATCATCTACAGTACATAATATTAAGATTCCTATATTGAATGACCGTGATCTTTGGGCCCTCAGACGGCACTAAAACCTAGCTTGAGTCTGTGATGCACATCACTGCATGGGCTCAGGAATACTTCCCTGCCTATGAACAGTTTGCCGTGCCATCCAAAAATGTTGGGTAAAGCTCTATCATGCAAAAAAGAAGCCAGATCTGAACATGATCCAGAAACGCTGCCGTCTTCTCTAGACCAAAGGTCATTTAAATTAGACTGATGCAACGTAGGAAACTGTTGTATGGCCAGATGAATCAAAATTTGACTTTCTTTTTGCCAGCCATGGGCAATGTGTCCTCCAGACTAAAGAGGAGAGGGACCTTCTGTTTTTGTTATCAGCACTCCGTTCAGAAGCCTGCATTTCTGATGGTATGGGGGTGCAGTAGTGTGAATGGAATGAGCAGCTTGCACATCTGGAAATGCCCCATCAATGCTGAAAGATATATCCTGGTTAGAGAAGAATATGCTCCCATCCAGATGTCTTTCAGGGAAGGCCTTGCATATTTCAGCAGAATAATGCTAAACCGCATATCTATGACAACCGCGTGGCTTTGTAGTTGATGTGTCTGGGTGCTTAACTGACCTGTTGGCACTCCAGACCTTTCACCAACTGTCAAATTTTTCATTTCATGATGGACAAAATATTTTCAATGTCCCAGGACTGTTAAACAGTTAGAATCCTATATCAGGCAAGGAGATATCATTCCTCTCCCAAAACTCCAGCAACTGATCTCAATTCCCAGATGTTTAAAGATTGTTGTTAAATGATGGGATGCTATGTCATAAACATGGCCCTGTCCCAACTTTTTTTGAGACTTGTTGCTGCCATCAATGTCAAAATTTTTTTTTTTTTCTTCTTAAAATTGTAAATTTTCTCAGTTTAAACATTTTTGTTTTCTATAGTAATAAAATATATATCATTGCATTCTGTTTTATGTAGATTTTACAGAGCGACCCAAGTTTTTTGGAGTTTTGCTTGTATCACACGTTGGCCGGGCCTACTCAGCTGTCACATATTGGACCCCATCCTTTCCTATTCTCCATAGCATAGCAGGGCGTAGTTCTGTATCCCCCAGAGATAACTGAGAACAATATGATTGACAGTCAGCACAGGCAAACGTGTGGCGTTATCCGCTCATAAGATTTATGGCAAATTTGCAACTGGGCAATACAATCAGTAACATTAGAACAACTTTTTTTTTTTTTTTTTAAACCGATATAACCAAACTCTTCCAACTGTGTGTTTACCGACCAAAAGGGAGCAAATACAAGACGTTCAGTGTTTGGGTTTACGCACACTAAAGCAATTCATAGTAATAGATTTTCTTTCCACCATGGCTCAGCCAGTATTGATGGGGGAATGCCTCATGCAGCAGTATTGTTTCCCAGCCAGCAGAATACAATGATTACAGTAATCAAATGCTAAAATTCTGACAGGCTAGTTGTACCCAAGTCTATCAATGGATTGATGTTGGTACAATCAGCCTGCTCATAAGTGGATCAAATCTTGGCTGGTACGTGCTGAACTGGTCAAGATTCAATCTATCAATGGCTGTCCTATTCCTTTATTTTCAAGGTAAATTAGTTTTTGCTTTTACTGGAATATCTGATTAAAGCTGATTAGACTACAGGATTTATTTTTTTTTTGAATTTCACACTATTTACAGGGCTACAAATGAATGAATATATGTAAATGAAGGAATAAACGATAAGCATTTAAAGTGTACATAATGTAATAAGCACTGCAACAATTCTGAGAACCGCACTCGGTTGACTGTGTTTTATTTCTTACTAGACTATTTCCTACAGGCATTTGCAGCTGCACGTAAAGTGATGTCATGTCAAAGCTATTCCTGAATACGTATTTTGGCTCTTGGGATGGAATAGAAGTAATACACAGAAAAACAATATTGAATAAAGCTTTAAAGGGACTTGTGACTCTAAAGTGACACTAAACTCTGGTTTACAAAAAAGAAATCTTAGTGTGTGTATATATATTCATAGCTCAAAAGCCCTGCTATTGCTCTTGGCCTCTTCCAAATCTCTCAAAAAAATTTTTTTTTCTTCAGCTGGCTGAGCTAAAAAACTTTTTTTTTTTTCTTTTTTTTTTTTTTTGTATTCCCCATCCACATTTAGAATGTGGGAATCCTCCCCGCTGTGTCATTGTATTCTGACAGCAGAACTCCCTCACCGTTAGAATACACTGATCTAAGCATTTTCCTGCAACCGGCTGTAATTCACATAGTGTATAGCCAGTTTTAACCATGACAAACCATTTCTGGTGAACACCAAGATAAGGGCATCATCCTGGGTCTCAGCAGGTCGCATGCATGCTGATAAAGAGCAATGATACAATGGTCATTAAAAATCCACTTCTGTAAATCTATTAAGTTTCCTTTTATTGACTGTGCTTTTGATAAATGCGTAGGAATGAACAGTGGTTTAATCTGCCCGTTATTTTCTTGTTCAGGGAGCTGTCTTAACTCCCTCCATGGACCATACCATGTCACTACAGCCTGCATCGATGATCAGCCCTCTGACCCAGCAGATGAGTCATCTGTCATTAAGCAGCAGTGGAACAGTAAGTGGCCTCTTCATTGTTTGTGTCATATGAAACTGTATGACTACGCTCCATAGATTTGTGTAATAAGCTCCTTTACACTGGGGAAATGGGTACATTATCACAAAAGCAGATGAGTCTTAGAACTTTGGGAAGATGGGTGGCTTATTTTTGGTATGGTGGGGCTTAGATGAAAAGAAATTTCCCTTTTCTGGAAATAACTGTTGGCTCAGCGACGATCAAAGATGAAATTGCACTGTGCCTGAATGTTTTATGACTTTTTAATGCACATTCAAGGAGAAAAGCAGATAATGGGAAGCTGATTGATTTCCTTGTAACTTTCAAAATGAGGCCTGCCCTCCTTGCTGCATCTCCGATTCATAATTTATTCAGCCGTTCCTTTATAACAACCACGTTTCCTTAAAGTGGACCTAGCATCAGATATATTTTTTTAATGTTAAGTGCCTGCATGCTAAGTAATGTAACACAGGTATTTATTACCTCTCAGTGATCACCCTAATCTGCCTGGCAATACCTTCATGTGCTTTTATGATCATAAGAATGGCACTTTTCTTGTTCAGATGTTATCCAGGGTTTTTTTTTAATACTGTTCTTGTATATTTTGACATGTCAAGAATTTATTTTTGCAAGTTTGGAAAATTACTGATAGGTCTACTTTTTTTATTTATTACAGGTACTTGTATAACACCGTGTAGTTACGCAGCGCTTTATATTTATATTGTACATTCACATCAGTCCCTAACCCTCAAGGATTGTACAATCTAAGGTCCCTAACTCACATTCATACATTCATTCATATATACATACATATACTAGGGCCAATTTACACAGGAGCCAATTAATCTATCATGTCTTAGAAGTGTGGGATGAAACCAGAGCACAAAAGGATACCTAGAGGAAACCCACGCAAGTGCAGGGAGAACATGCAAACTCCAGGCAGGAGGTGCCGTGGTTGGGATTTGAATCAACAACCCTAGTGCTGCCAGGCAGAAGTGCTAACCATTTACCCACTGTGCTGCCTAGTCCTATCTGTAGAGAGCTTAAGCTGGGGCCTGGCTGCTCCTGTGTTCTAATCCCAACCCACCTGCTTTTCCCACTTTAAAGTTTCACACTTGCTTTTGACTTTCTTTAATGTACAAGGAATATTAAAACTCCCATTAGGGTCAGGGACAGAAATGTATTTTATTACAGGTACTTGTATAGCACCATCATTTTATGCAGCAGTATATAGTGTTTGTGTGTGTATATATAATATTTAGTACATTCACATCAGTTCCTAACCCCCTAGGTGCATACAATCTAAGGTCCCTAGCTCACATTCATACATACACATACTAGGGCCAATTTAGACAGGAGCCAATTAACCTACCAGCATGTCTTTGGAGTGTGGGAGGAAACCCATGCACGCACAGGGAGAACATGCACACTCCAGGCAGGTGGTGCCATGGTTGGGATTCAAACCAATGACCTTGGTGCTGCCAGGCAGAAGTTGTGGATTCAGAGAATAAAAAGTCAGTTTTTTTTTTTCCCTAGGAGTGAACTACCATATTTGAGCTGCTTCAGATAACATAATCTCTTCCACCCACATAGGCTTATGTCTTGTAGGATAGCCTAAAATCAAAAGACATTGTACACAGGGGCATTTCTGGCATCAAACCTCATTTGGTCAGAAGACCGAAAAATGCCCGAAGCAGCTTGATGCAGTTTAGTAGTAAATTGGAAGCAATTTAGCAAGATCTGAAGCACCTCTGAAGGAAATCAAAAGAATCTTTTGATTTGGCGGCTTAAATTGGTCACGAATGCAAGCTGAATGCACACAAAAGCATGCTGCACTAACCCATCTACACCATCCCTAAGGGTGCCTATACTTCTCAAATTCTGCTAATTTGGTCCTCCTTTTAGTTGGATTGGGTGACTACTTCATATCCATGAGTACCTGCAGAGACTCCACACTAGGTTTCGAGAAGGGCTAGAACACCTTTTCCAGTTATGTTTGATTTCCCTGAGATCCAACCTCCCTCCCTATTGCACCATCATCCATAACCATAAAGGCATTGTGTGTATGCCTGCAAGCTGAAGGAAAATGATTCCTTCTCTACGAACAGCATGGGTAGACAACTCCACCATGCCAGGCTATCATACCCTTTTTAGCCAACAGTGTTCTGCTTAGCTCCTTCTGTTTTTGAGTTGAAGGATGATGGGCAGGCCAACAGAGTTACCCACGTAGTGAATTTGGCAGGTTCTTCAGCAACCGACTGAAATTCATAGTATGTCAAGGTTAAAGCTGGCCATACACTGTCAGGTGAACACCAAGATAAGAGTATAATCCTGGGTCTCAGTAGGTCACATGCATGCTGATACAGAAACAGAAGATTTGAGCATTAATGTGACTGGTACAGGGGAATTAAGATCTTTTGAAGGTCAGATCGTTAAGGAGCTGTCAGTAGCTAAAAAAGATTTATCGCTGACAAAAGCAAGGAGTGGCGCAGAGTTAATACCACACCTAAGTGGAACCCCCTCTGTTACTTATGATTCATCTAATTAACCTACACCAAACCCAGTTCAGAAACACAAGCATACAGGCACAATTAGGTAGCTGGCACAACACCCAGTTTATAATGGCAATAGGTACATGATATCTAATGCAGAGATGTAGAGGTGACCAAGACTCAAAAAGGTGACACGTTGTCTTCCCGGAATTTCACAGACAAGATAGCTACCCACGTCATAAATTTGTTGGTGCCTTGGCTGTCATGTCTTCATTCGTAGGTCGTCTTGGGTAAACAGACTGTTCGTGTTTCTGCATAGAAATGTGAAATTACCTGATATTCCATACTGCAGAGGAATCACAACTGTATCGATACCTATAGACACTTCTATCTTGTAGCGTCCCAGAAAAGGCACTGAAGCTTGCCGTTTGCATGAAGACCAGGCAGCCTGATCTGACTTAAGTAGATGTAAATGACATATGCAACGCCCTCTTCTAATTGGGCTGCTGGGTTAAATTTAGTTTTTGGTTTCACTGTAGTTGGTGGAACAGTGACCTCCTGTCTTTTGTCTGGTTAGGGGTTCTTAGCTGGGTGTTTTGATTCCTCCAACTGCTTCTCAAAGAAGCTTCCAGAATATAGGGCAGGGAGAATCAACTGACTAATATGAATGTTTGTCATGCCCCAGCCAGTTCCTGGAAGAAGGTGGCTGGGGAGGTGATAGGTTTGGGGGGACTTTCAGCTAGTGAGGCAGGGAATTTGCAGTCTGGGCCTCAGCAGGAGTTGGGTTGAAGGCCTGGAGAAGATTGCTAAAGAGGATTTTTACAAAAATCTGGACCTAAGCTGGAGCTGGGCTTGAGGGACTGGGGAAGACTGAAAGGATTATTGGTGGGAAAGCACTGGTCTTGAGAAGGATTTTGGATATCCGTCAGAGGATGTAACTGTGCTTGTGATTGGCAGCCTCTGTACTAGCATGGGAGATCTGGGTACATGCCCAGCCACCCTTTTGGGGGGTAAGCACTACACATAAATGACGGACATTTTAGTTTGCAAAAGCAATATATCATAATTGATTGCCTTTTTAACTTGTTTTTATACTTTGTCATCTCATTTCTGCAACCTCTTCCTGTCTGCATGAATGCTTTGCAGAAATGACTGCATGGCAGTTTTGGGGGCAACAGTGGACTATTGACTATGCTGGATACTGCCTGCACATTTAATATTCTATTAGAATATCAATTTCAGCTTTCCTGCTAATTGCGGTCTGCATCATAAGATCCACACATCACAAGGATGGGTAGTATGAACCTCCTAAACACTGGAGTGTTCTGTTTAATCGAAAAACAAATTAAAGCTGTTTTGGAATATTTCACTAATGGCCTGGCCCTCTTGTTGCATTTCTTTTGAACAATGTGTGTTGGTCTCAGTGTACATACACACGAGAGTAGTACTTAAGGGTACATTCACACTCTGTGATGGGCTGCAAGAACCCCAGTGGGGTTTCCCACAATTAACTGAGAGTAAGCAGCCCCATTGAATGCAATGGGAAGCTGCTAGCTCTCGCAGTTAATCTGGCCCACTTGTATGTAATCACTCAAGTAGAATGCCAGGCTAAACCTAACTAGTCTTAGGCTAGGTTCACACTTGTGGGTAAAGGAATTCATATAAATCACATGTTTTCCCACACCGGCAGGCAAAACATGCTGCTCTTTAGCAGATGCCCCAGTGGTACAGGTAAATCTTAATGACACCCCCATGCCTCTGAAAATGCATCACGTTAGGCACATTTAGTGCTTGAGACTTCATTAATGCAAAAGCACCATGGGGTTTCCATGTGGCTGAAAGTGAAGGGACCATTTTTCCTGTATTTGCACAAACGTGGCATGCAGGAAGTCTTTAGATGTGAACCTAGCCTTAAAAATGCTGCCTACCCCTCCTAACACCTATGCTGACTAACCTGTTTAAGAAAGATGTATACTTATTTCAGCCTGCTCTGATCTGCTCACGTGATTCTGCTCCCCTGTATCTGCCAGCGGAGGCTGCAGGGGAGAGGGAGCGCCAACAGGTTGGCCATGGGAGCCTATAGGTGACATCACTGCTCCTGAAATTGAGTGCTCTCTCCTCTCCCCTGCAGCTGCTGCTAACTGACACAGGGGATCATGAGATCAGACTATAGTGGGCTTAAAATAGGGAAATATTTACTGTACATCTTTCTTTCACAGGTTGGTCAGCATAGGTGTAGAAGGGGGGGGAGGGAGCATTAATTGTGACACTTCCAGTGTATACGAATATCTGGAAGAACTGTACTATACACCATAATTTACTGTCTTAATCTTCTAAGAAACAGATTTAAAAAAAATGGGGAGAAAGCTACAAGGGCATCTTATTTTTTATTTTTCCTTTTGAATATTTTAATGTTTTTTTTTTTTGTTTGTTTTTTTCTTTTAGTATATGCCTGCCACAACAGCTATGCAAGGAGCGTATATACCGCAGTACACACACGTCCAAACAGCTGCCGTCTCTGTGGAGGTCAGTAGTGATGTCTGGCTTAGGTCAAGGTGCTGAAATAAACTGAACAGATCAGGCCTGACTTGAATGCCAGAGTGGGATGTCTGGTCACATAACCGAGCAATTCAAGCTGAGCTCACGATGAAAAGATGCATAAGAATAAGTTAACCGGCAGTGAAACCAGCATGTCAAAATGATCAGTAGATCTGAGATCTAGGCACCTGATATATAGGCGGCTGATGTATCTAAAGATTGTGTATGAACCACCTGCGCTAACCAAAAATTCTGATGTATCTAAAGATTTATTTTTCTTAAAGTCAAACTTGGCCCTACCCCTCCTTCCACCCTATTGATACTTTAAGATGATAGATTGCCTCCCTGACCAATTGGGAGGCAGCAGGGGTTGAGTCCAAGGATGAATTTTGCAGGGAACATGGTAGTTTTTGACCTACAGCTTTCATTAAAAAGCTAAGGCATTTTCTGACTCGTATACGGAGTGTGAATTAAAAAAATTAACAATCTTGTCCGTTTTACTGGAATAAAGCAATTTGTTTTTTGTTTTTAAACCTTGTGTAGTTATTTAATATGTAGACCTGGTGGAAGGTATATTTGCCAGAAATGTATGCATTCACCTTGCTTAGTAGTATTGTAAAGTAATCATAATGTAGCTTTATATTTCTAGAGGAAATATTAGAATCTCTGTTTAGGTAATTCGTTCCATCATTCATCTTATCAGTCACAGATATGGAGGATAAAACTACAGATATAGATAGATATTCTCCAAATATTGGGATTATATTTCTCATGATCTTTGAGAGATATAACAATGGGCTTTGCTTCAAACTGGCTTTGCTCTCCCTGTGCAAATCAATAGAATAGATAGAACATAATGACTGATGATGATGTTCATACTATAGAGTGTAGCCTGGCCGTGTTTTAATCCATGTGGGACTTCTGGTTTCGCAATTTGGCATATTAAACATATAGTGCATTGATAGAAATGACCAATTTGCCCTCGTGTTTAGATTTTTCATATTTGGGTTGACAACTTTATCTACTCTCATGCTATTTCATAGCTCATTATGGCCTTTTATTATAGGATTGTTAGCTTGCTCAGCCATTTGGGATAACGTGATTGCATAGGTTTCTTTGCTTCCAATTCCTAATAAGGCCTCATGCACACTGAGCTTAAAACGATTTACATTTGTGTGTGTGTATGTGCTGATAGTCTTTGGTACACCTGGCCTGTCGTATTTTTGCTGCTTGATCAGCACCACCGGCTATAGCCTGCAGCGCTGATCAGTGTAATCTGACAGAAAAGTCTCCCTGTTGTCGGAATAAAACGACACAACAGGGAAGACTCCCCCCATCATTCTCGAATGTGTTGCTTGGGGTATTGACTTTTTAACGAAAAAAAAAGAAAAATCCTTTATGGGCTGCTTTAAACTGTGGGAGGAAGGGGCAGTACTCTCAGCTGAGCTCTAATGCTTGGCGCTGTGCTGTTCAAGAGGGGAAAGTAAAGGGATGAGCTCAGCAATGTACTTCTGCTCCTTCCTTGTCCAATCAGAGTTTACCATTACTGTTATTTGAGGAGTTATGGGTTTACACATGGCTTGCAACTATGCAATGAAGGTTCGATTTTATGTGGGGTATCATAAAATAATTTTAATAAAAATATTTTTTTGAGGTTCCACTTTAAAATGTGTCCTCACCTAAAATTCTCTGTAGCTTCCCGATCTCTTTAAAAAATAGAAGGTTGTATCCTTTTGTCTTTGTGCCAGTCTCGACGTTATAATAATAATGTGTCATCTCTTCCAGGAACCCAGTGGTCAACAGCCAGTGACAGTAGAGACGTCTAGTGAACATTCTCCATACACCTATCAACAGAACAAGTAACTCTAAAAGGTAAGGGTATATTTATACATTAGAAGATGCTTGGATTATTTGGTAAATTTCATTTTTGAATGGTAAAAAGTATATTCCGATGTCCCTCTCATTACATCCCTTGGTCCCTATTTCTTTCCTCCATTCATTGATGTTACTCCAGTGATTTAAGAAGTCTTATGAACACATTTCCTGCATTTTACCATACATATCCTCCAGTTCTGATTGGCTACTGTATGGTTTCTTTTGGTGCTATAGTTGGTCTGTATTCCAGGGGACATCAAAACAGCTGTGTACTATAATACGTTTACAGGGGACTATCCAGGAAGATTTGCTGGACCGGCAATATTCCCAGTATATTCAAATCTCTGATTGTAAATATTGTACTTAACGATTGCTAAGCAAGCTAAAGTAACAAATCTGTGGTTCATTTCAAATAGATCGTCTGTTCTAGGCAAATGCTCATTATTTCCAGGGGACACGCATTGTCAGGAAATAGATTTTGCCCAGATCAGAGAACAAACTGGTAAATCCTGTTAGATTTATGGGGCAATAAATCGTATTGCACTAAGAAGCCAAGCTGGAGAATAAGCAGTTAAAAAGGGAAGGATGATTGCCACCACCCCTTTAAAAATAGGCGCCATAGTTCTCTGTATCACAGAGACATGACTGTACAGTGTCACCTACCAGACTGTGCGAATTGTACTGTAAAAGTATATCTAAATCCAACATGTTTAAAGATTAACTCCGCTTTTGAGAATAAAATATTCCCCTCTGGGTGATCTACAGCCGTGGCCAAAAGTTTTGAAAATTACACAAATAACTATTTTCACAGTCTGCTGACTCAGTGTTTTTAGATCTTGTTACTATGTTATACTGAAGTATAATTACAAGTATTTCATAGGTGTAAAAGGATTTTATTGACCGGTCCATTACATTAGGTTTATGCAGAGAATCAATATTTGCACTGTTGACCCTTCTTTAAGACCTCTGCAATTTACCCTGGCATGCAGTCAGTCAACTTCTGGGTCACATCCTGACTGATGGCAGCCAATTCTTGCATAGTCAATACTTTTTGATTGTCAGAATTTGTGGTGGGGGGTTTTGTTCATTGTCTCTTGTGGATTGACCACAAGTTCTCAATGGGAGTAAGGTCTGGGGAGTTTCCTGGCCATTGACCCAAAATTTTGAAGTTGGTTTCCCCAAGTCACTTATCACTTTTTGCCTTATGGCAAGGTGCTCCATCATGCTGGAAAAGGCTTTGTTCGCCACCAAACTGTTCTGGGATGGTTGGGAGAAGTTGCTCTCGGAGTATGTTTTTGTACTATTATTTATTCATGGCTATGTTCTTGGCTGAGAAGTAACCCCACACATGAATGGTCTCGGGGTGCTTTAATGTTGGCATGACACAGGACTGATGGTAGGCCTCACCTTTTCTTCTCCAGACAAGGTTTTTTTCCCGATGCCCCAAACAATCGGAAAGGTGATTCATCAGAGAAAATGACTTTACTCCAGACTTTACCTTTTGCAGAATATCAGTCTGTCCCTGATTTTTTATTTTTTTTTTTTTTTTTTTTGAGAGGGAAGTGGCTCTCCAAAAGTCTTCACCTCACCATGCGTGCAGATACACTCACACCTGCCTGCTGCCATTCCTGAGCAAGCTCTGTACTGGTGATGCTCTGTTCCCTCTGCTCAATCAACTTTAGGAGACAGCCCTGGCGCTTGCTGGACTTTCTTGGGCGCTCTGCAGCCTTCTCAACAAATGAACCTCTCCTCGATGTTCTTGATGATCCAGTGCTTTAGCTGCAATATTAGTAGCAGCAATATCCTTGCCTGTGAATCCTTTTGTGCAAAGCAATGATGACTGCAAGTGTTTCCTTGCAGGTAACCATGGGTAACAAAGAAAGAACAATGATTTCAAACACCTCCCTCCAGCTTCCAATCTGTTATTCTAACTCAATTAGCATGACGGAGTGATCTCCAGTCTTGTCATTGTCAACACTGACACCTGTGTTAACCAGTGAATCACTGACATGTTATCAGCTGGTCCTTTTGTGGCAGGGCTGAAACGCAGTGGAAATGTTTTGGGTTTTTTTATAGGGGGAGGGGGATTAAGTTAATTTTCATGCCAAAGAGGGACTTTGCATTTCATCTGATCGCTCTTCACAACATTCTGGAGTATATGCAAATTGCCATCATAAAAACTGAGGCAGCACATGTGAAAATTAATATTTTGTCATTCTCAAAACATTTGAACAGGGCTGTATGTACATTACAAGGATTTTAACAAAGGTTCTTGCAGATTCCTACCTTTTTGTTCTTAAGGAGTAGCAGTTTGTGTCTTTATGTAAAATTAATCTGTATGGGAGTGATTTAAGAATTATCAATTAGTTGCTGCACCTGCAGGGCTCTAATGAGGAAAATTGCAGGGTCTGCATCCCTTTAGTGGGATTTCCTTTGGGATCATCAACAAAAATAAACTTTTTGTTGCAGGGGATGCTTAAAATTTGACTTGGTGGAAAGTTCCTGGGAAAATCAGAACGTTCATTACACAAGCAGAAAATTATATATCTGGAGGGACGTTCTGTACACCATCTGTGTACAGAACACTTCCAGGTGACCATATTGCATTGCATTTTACAGAAAATCACAGCAGCTGCAGATTGAAAAGAAAATGTAATTTTTACTAGCATTCAATTACAATGTGACTTGCGTTGCTGTATACGCTATATTTTATTTTTTTCATTGCCATTTGTTTTCACTACACCGGAGTTACCCTTTAAATGTTGGCGTATAGAATGAATAAAATTTCTGTTGTGCTTATTGGTGGTTCTTGTTTTTGTGGGGGGGGGGGTTCGTTTTTTTTGCCTTTGGGGATTTTTCACCTTCGCTTTCTGTCCTGTAGACGCAGCCAAAAGTAAGACAAAGTAAAAATGTCTTCCTTGCCAAGTTGTGACCAGAGCATTGGTAGATCAATCCTCTTTATGTGTTCTGGTGACTACTCAATATTTTGGACTTTTAGTGCTGATTACTATGGTCAGCAGGACAAAAAGGAGGGTGAATCTCTATAGCGGGGACACAGGCAGCAATTTAAAAACCTGACAGAAGTTCTAACCCTTCCTTAGACAAGGAAAAGTGTATAATAAAGAGATTTGTATAGCAATTTGTATATGTTGTATTAAAAACTGTAGCATTTCCCTTTAAAATGTGTGTAAATCTTAAATTAACTTCTGTTATTTTCATCTGCTAAATACACCACTGAAAGTGTTTTTTAGTATCGACTTGATAAGTTTAAAAAAAAAAAAAAAAACATTTGATCTTGCCAGAAATCTCGTGAGCTGACCATTTGGAGTAAGTGGTCAATATAAATTGGGTTGAATACTACACCAAATAGGCTGTTCAATTTGGAAGGGATTTTTTCGTTCGCATAGTGAATAAAGTGAAACTCTGACTTCCATGATCCAATCAAGTGCCAGCAAAAAGTTTTTTTTTTTTCATCCATTTGCACCTTATTTGGTATTCTTTGCAACGTTTATTTTCACCACATTCACTTAAATAAGGGAAAAGGCCCTTGCAAAGTTAACAGTTAACAGTTGACTTGCATTTGATAAATCAATACCAGTGCCTCAGCTGCACTGAAATCCCAAGTAGGGTTATCAGCCTTTCCAAGTTCACCTTGAACTACAGAATACCTCCTTTTTTTATATAGAAGAGTAGGAGTTATCTAGTCCAAATCAGGAGCAAGCAGCTTAGGATGGCAGCGCTGCTTCTCCATAGATACTGTGCAGTTGATGAGCATTGACATCCTAGGATAGAAAGTGTTACTGGCAGGATCTTCAAGTGAAAATAAGGAGGGAAAAAAAAAAGGACTGAGAAAGGGAAAACTATTGTAGTTACCACATGTAAGAACTGGCTGCACCATATTATGCAATAACCTATAACTGTACAGTAGAGGAAAAATGGTCATCTGATAAAACTAGAAATTTAAAGTGACTGTATTAGTAAAATGTAAACCCTCATTAGCCATTAGTACAACTGGTCCTTTCCTAGAACAAGAATGTTTCTACCTACATTGTATCAAAACTCCAAAGTCTGGCCAACCTGAGTCCTTGGACTGTCCTATCATGGATGGGACATGGATAATGGGCATTTCCACTTATTAGAGTTTTCACCCTGTGTAGAGACCTTAAAGCTGAAATTGACAAGGTCCACCCACCTGCCACTACCATTCTAAGAGGGTCTTGCTCTTCCTGTTTGATTAGTAATCTCAGAAACTGCAGAAGAAAGATAGAAACTCCTTTTTCCCCCAACATTAGAAGTGAGACTCCATAACTAAAATAGCACAGCTGCTGTTACTGAAACTGTTCCAAAATATTAGTGTTGAAAGCCCAGTAAAAAAAAAAAGTTTGACGCTCAAAGGTCAAATCGACCTGCCGGCAGATTGCAATGTGTCCAGGTTTGAAAGTTTGGACTCACAATGAGAAAGTAGGAGACCTATACAAGTGCTTGATCCAATCAGATCCACGGTTCCAGCCACGAGGAAGGGGGAGGCAGTTTGCCCAATACGCATAGTCTTCATCTGCTACTTTAATTCAGCAAATATTTGGATTTGACCTTTTTGATTGTCAACTTTTTTTTACTGGGCACTCCTCAGTACACACCCCAAAGTTTGGCATCGATAATCCATGTGTGTTCTCGAGACCATCAGAGAGGCAGCAGCCCGAGACCAGAACAATGTCGACCTACACTCTTTGAAGGATGACTGAATTTTGTTATATTCATCAGTATCAATTCCTCGCTTCTATTAGTGCTATCACACTTACACATCAGCAAAATATTAATGTTGGATAGACTTGCCCTTTAACCGTTTACCAAACCAGCAACATATTAACAAAACAGGGCGAGAATTGTCTTTTTATAGGCCTTGCTAACATAATAGCTTTAAGCCAGTTGTCAGCACTTGGGTGTAGCAGCCTTGAATGGATTGCATTTATTTAGTAGTAGTTGTCAGTGAGATGAAGACAGGTCAGGTGAGTTCACACAGATTCAGCATTGCTGGGATGCCTCTGGCTTGATCAGCGCATACCGTCTTAGAGGCGGATTTGGTCACAATGGCAACACTGTATACACACACTCAACACTGATATTACTCTGGAGAGTGTTATAGAGCCAATGGAAATCTGTTTTCTGTTGAACATGAAGGAGAAAACTGTGAAGGCTCTATAGCAGGTCTTTACCTATGCCAGCAATCTACTTCCAAGATCACCCTGAGAGCTCCAAAACTCAAGGAGTTCAATTATGCAAATACCACCACTTGGATAACAAAAAGAGGACCCGCCCATGGAACATTGAGGCCTGGAGATACTTTTTCAGGTTAAATTACAGATAGTTGTTACAGTTTAATGTGTAAAGACATGTATGTATTAGAGAAACCCACCAAAGTGCTTTGTGCTTTATCACGGTCTTTTTTTTTTTTTTTTTTTTTTTTTTTTTTTTTAAATCCATAAAACTCCTTTTAAATCAAAATTAAACATACACTCCGCTATGCTGCAGCTGTCACACGTCTGCTCTAGTCAAGAGACAGAGAACTGAGCAATCACATGACTGCTGAATGCTCAGTTCTTTTACTTGAAGAGGAGAGCTGTGACTGTAGATCTGCTCCTCAAGCACTCACTGGTGCACCAGATAGGGGAGGGGTGGGCACAGCTAGCCTTGGCTCTCAGCCTTGCTGAGAATTGGCACCAACTGTCAATCAGGCAGTCTGGTTGATCCAGGCAATATTGTCTGGATCCCTTCAGAGTCTGGAGCGACTGTTCCATATTAGCAATAGCAGATAGCGAGCAATAGCCTTCTATCAGCTGACGCTGGTTACAGGTCAGCAAAATTAGTTGCACTCATGTGACCCACATGAGTAGAATCGGCAAAAATGCTTTAATCATACTTTTTTTTTTTTTTTTTTAAAGCCCAGTTGAAATTTTACAAATATAATCGGGGTGCACAGAAATGCAGAGGAGAACGAGTATTGCTGATGGGGGAGGGGGCACTTCGGACCAATGTAGAGAGGATGATTGTCATCACACATTGCATGGTGGTCCTCTGCCACGCAGTACTCGAAGGGCCATTCCATTGGGGTGCCTAATAAATAAAAACAAAGGTGGGGCATTGACCTCTTTGCCTGCACCCTGATTATATTTTTACTATTTCAGCTGAAATTTCAAATCGACTTTAAGGTCTCTTGCACAGATGTTTGAGTATCAGCATTTCTGTACGCAATTTCAGGCATGCGTTATGCGTATTTGTGTGTACAATACATTCCTTAGGCAACCTCTATGAATATTCAAAATAGTTATCCATATGCGTATATTTGCGCATACGGGTGGAAAATACTGAACGACAATGCATATTTTTGTAATTTTCTTTCTTTATTCCTCTTAACGTAGTGCTTGTTTACTTACCTGTAAGCACATTGTAAATAATGGTCTGCATTTTAGTTCAGTGTTAAAAAAACAATTGCTGTACTGAGCATTTTCAAGCAGAAGTGTGCAAGATGCCAAATAAAGAATCTCTGATCCTGGATGTTCCATATGTTGTCTTTCTTTGGCTGAGTTTTGGATGGGTGAACCTGGGACCAGGCATCAATAGCAGGATGGAAGTGGGTCAGCCTGCTGAGTTGTTTTTATACTGCAGCCTGGCTGACCCACATCTCCATATTGGCTCCAAAATGCAATGGTGGTGACCACATTGGCCAATAAATAAATGCAGGCGCAGGTGGACCAGAAACTGCTATAGAGTCTACAGAGAACATAAAAGTTTTGTTTGGCAATCATTAAAAGCCATTAATTTATCTTGATTGCAGGCGCTCCAGTTATAGAAATATTAGCATACCACAGCCTGCCGTTACTGATGTCACCAAGTATAACCAATCCAGTGTCAGCTTTCATCTGATAACCCCACTAGAAAAAAAAATTAGAAGTTGATGTGTTATAATCACATTTCTCATCTATTGCTGCGTTCTTGCTTAAGCAACCCTAATTGTTCATTTAGAACAGTGTTTTTCAACCTTTTTTGTGCAAAGGCACACTTTTTTCATGAAAAAAATCACGAGGCACACCACCATTAGAAAATGTTAAAAAAATTTACCTCTGTGCCTATATTGACTATATATAAAGTAATTCTCTTGAATAGGAATCAAACACAAAGAAATTATTTTATAATTACTTTATTATGAAATAATAAAGTATTTTATAATTGGACCCGGGGGCCGGACCAAGAGTAGATGAATGATGTGTATGTGTCATCCATAGTAAGTATAGTAATATTCCCCCATAGTAAGCATAGTAATTAATCCCCCATATAGTAATTCATCCTCCATATAGTAATTCATCCCCCATAGTAATTCATCCCTCATATAGTATTTCATCCCCCCATATAGTATTTCATCCCCCCATATAGTATTTCATCCCCCCATATAGTATTTCATCCCTCATATAGTAATTCATCCCTCATATAGTATTTCATCCCTCATATAGTATTTCATCCCTCATATAGTATTTCATCCCCCATATAGTATTTCATCCCCCCATATAGTATTTCATCCCCTCATATAGTATTTCATCCCTCATATAGTATTTCATCCCCCCATATAGTATTTCATCCCTCATACAGTAATTCATCCCTCATATAGTAATTCATCCCCCATATAGTATTTCATCCCTCATATAGTATTTCATCCCCCCATATAGTATTTCATCCCTCATATAGTAATTCATCCCCCCATATAGTATTTCATCCCCCCATATAGTATTTCATCCCCCCATATAGTATTTCATCCCTCATATAGTAATTCATCCCTGATATAGTAATTCATCCCCCATATAGTATTTCATCCCCCCATATAGTATTTCATCCCTCATAAAGTAATTCATCCCTCATATAGTATTTCATCCCCCACAGTACTATTCCCCCCCCCCCCTTCTAGTAAGCCAAGTCCCCCGTGTCAATTCACTTACCTTTTGCGTTCCTCTCGCTGTCTTCCCGCGCCGTTCGGGTCTTCAGGGCGGACTGTGAGAGGAGCCTAGCTCCCCTCCCCTCACGTTCGGCACGCTGCCCCGCCTACACACATCCTGACAGCCACATCCGCAAGCCGGATTAAAAGGTCCGCGCGGACTTTTGGGGCTGCCAACCGAGAGGAGGCAGGGGAGCGGCCGACCGAGAGGAGGGAGGGGAGCAGGCGCCCGGCACACAGAAGAGCCGCATTAGACTGGGTAAAGAGCCGCATGTGGCTCGCGAGCCGCGGCTTGCCGACCACTGAATCATTAGATTCTAATGATTGGTCTATTTGTGAGCCGAAGCCACATGTTACAGATGAAATTGGAATTTTTCCCACGGCACACCAGACAATATCTCACGGCACACTAGTGTGCCGCGGCACAGTGGTTGAAAAACGCTGATTTAGAACATAAAATACGACACATTTAATAAATTTGCCATTTATGTGCTAAGCAATAAAAATAATCAGTACATTTTAATAGTCTAATTTTTCTCTCTGTGCATCCAACTGCTTTTTATTAGTCCATTTTTTTTTTTGCTTTTTTTTCTGTGCATCCCATTGCTTTTTATTAGTCTAGTTTTTTTTTTATCTGTGCATCCCATTGCTTTTTATTCTAGTTTTTCTGTGCCTCCCATTGCTTTTTACAAGGTTATTTTTTATGCTAATTTGCAAAAAATTTAATCCAGGAATAATGTCCTAGAGACAATTGGAAGAACTTTAGAGATAATTTTTACATATTAAATTCATGTTGTCACTGCAAGTATGGCAGTCAAAAATCAGGGTTTCCTTTTTGACCCCTTTTTTGTTTCAACAGCTGTTAACAGATATTTACTAAACCTGGAGTGTGCAAATTCAGGTTTTCAGTAAGTTAGCTGTCCCATAGGCTTGCTTTGTGAGAGAGCAGTAGGGAATAACCTTTGACTTACACTGCAAAGTAGGAAGCAGAGTTTGCACATGTAATGAGCACATATAACTGCCCCCATATGTTTATTATATAATATGTACTGCATATTAAACTGTAAATTAGATCATGCATGTGTGCAAAGCATGTACATTTTCCCATGTTTCATCCATTTAAAGATCCTCCAAGTATAGTAAATATCACTTGATGTGCCAGAAAATCACTTGGCTCCTAAGCAATGTGTTGCTGATTACGCACAGCAATTATATATACTGAATAGTGTCAGCCCTGCCCAGTTTTCTTTTGCTAAACTACTCAAAGCAACACTGCGAAAGAGACCCTAATCTTTCTGTAGAGTCTGATTGGAACTAGGAGAGCTCATTAGACTTTTAGGCCCCTTTCACATGGGGCGGACTCCTATTTGATCATTATGGGATCTGTTCGTTGATCCCCTACTGAGCTGCGGATGACAGGTCCATGTGTGCTCAGTTTATGCAGAGCAGACACAGCCTGCTCTATGGGCAGCCAGGAATAAACCGACTTCTTTCCTTTTACATCTGACTGCCCTCCGATCCGATCCACCCAGATGGAGGATGACTGATCCCCTTCCATTTTTTTTATATTATTCATACGTAGATATAGAGCTCTCTCTTCTTCTCTCTCTCTCTATCTATCTATCTATCTATCTATCTATCTATCTATCTATCTATCTATCTATCTATCTATCTCTATATATATCTATTCTCTTATAATTCTTTTTGGCTAAAAAAAACACACTAGGTCTGATTTTTGGGGTATGTCTTATTTTTTAAATGTCCAGGTATGGACAGGGGGTGCAGAGGTGAGCTGCAGGCAATTGTGGATGAGGGTTACTATAGAGAGGGCCAGTTGATGATAGTTTTGAGCTGCAGTCAGGTGTTGCAGGGGTGACTTGACAGGTGAGTTTCAGACAGGGTGAAGGGGTGCGTTGCAGACGGGGAATGCAGAGCTGAGCTGTGGCCGGGGGGTGCTGAGCTGTGGCTGGGGGGTGCAAAGGTGGGTTGCAACTCAGCTCACCTCTGCACCCCCCCAGCTGCAGCTTACCTATGCACCCTGTCTGCAACTCACCTGACTTAATTTACCTCTGCAACACCTGACTGCAGCTCACCTTTGCACATCCCCCCTCCCCCTCCACTGCCCTCATATGGTAAACTAGCTTTGCAAAACACAGCTGTCAGCAGCCGGCCCCTCTCTATAGTAACTCCCGCTTTGGGTCCTATCTTCCCACACAGTGCACCAAGCGCACTTACTCACCGCTCCGCCTCTTCCCCACTGGCCGGTGATCACCCCTGGGGCATCGGCTTCCATGCATTAGGCTGCAGGAGGAGATGCTCCGCCCCGAAACACACTGCATACTGCATCCGCAGATATCTGTTCCTTCCCTGTCCCACAGTGAGTACAGAGATGGGGAGGTTCTGTGGGAGTGGACGGTGCTGTCACTTCAGCCGCGTTCTCTGTGTTTATAAGAGACAGTAGATATGGGTGTGCGCAGGGCCAGTGCTGGAGGTGGCAGCATGGCGTTCCGCCATGTTCCAGCTGAAAAAAAGCCCCGATCACAACCCATTCGTGTGAAATTAACCTTCAAAAGAACACCGGATGTAGGCACAGGACAGCTCTGAATTTTTGACTTGACAATTATTTCAATGGTGTATTTAACAGACCAAAATGTTCCAAATAGAAGTTCATTGTTTTAAGATTTACATACCCTTTTTAAGATCCAAACAACCATTGCTTTTACAGCAGTGCTGAGATCTGTTAGATATTTCTGTAAAATAACATTGAACAAACTGTGTACATTAAATTAAATATATCTCCTAAGCTAGAAACATAGACCATTATTAGAATCAGGAATATGTTAAAGAGCATATAAAAAAACAATGAGATTAAATTTTACAGCAGATTACAACAGTCCATAAAAAGTTGTTAACTGGTAGCTTTGTATAAACTGTCCATATGTCTAGAAATGAGGAGTTTTGAGCCTTTAGTAAATGGTAGCGATGCAATGTATGCTGTTTTTATCCTGTGACATTAAGTGAATTGTTTTAGAATGTAATGATATTCACAGTTGCAACTACTAAAGGATAGCTGGGAAATATTTTGGCCCAGGGAATTCTGATTGCCAGTTTCAGGTCTGAATATCTTGCCATAATGCAAAATCTGGTCATCAGAGTCCAATCAGTGACTGACTACTTAAAATGTAGGGATAGGTGAAGCAATCTGCAAGACTGGCCCGGCATTTGACATGAACAGAGTTCGGGTGAAAATTACTTCAAGCCCAGCAAGGGTAGCGATTGGAAGAATTTTAGCTATGGTGCCACCTGGTGACAAAACAAAGAAATTACATTATCAAAAATAGGCGTTCACTATGGTATCGTTCAGTTAGGAGTTTGTCTAGATTTACAGTGCATATTTCTGTATGCTTTTTACATAGAATTCACGTTTATTTCATTTTTGCATGTGTCAGAAGTGAAAGATAGGGTTTGGAAACACTGCAACGGAGTCAGATCGTTGTATTTAAAGCTCAAGCAGACACTATTGTAAGCAGCATGCACTTTTTCAACAAATGAGTTCACAAAATAATTATCAGTTATTTTTAGTTGTACAATTTTTTATTTTTTCTGTATGGAACTTCCTAGACAGGTGAAGCAGCAATGTTTCCATTTTTAATTGCCTGCGGTGGCAATAATGGTATTTTCTGTTTCAATGTTTGTGGTTTTACATCCATTTGGAGACCGGATAGGGGAAAAAAATACCATTTAAAGCTAGTGTCCAAGATTTCTATATTAAAATATACTATTAGGTGTTTGTGTAATGAAATTAATATTGCCTTATTTTGTTCAGATATTTTATACTTGAAAAGACCTAAAAGAAAAATTTTAATATTTACATTTTTTTTTCTCCCACAGATGGAGCGATGACCTTGATTGGGGGAAATGAGGTTCAGATGCTTAAACAATCATGGATTTTTCTGAACAATCGTGCTTTATGAATTGACAGTTTTGCACAGGTTCTTGGGAAAAAAAAAACATTATTTATAACAAAATCAACTCAAACTATTTTTGCTATAAGTTCTATGAAGTGCATAAAAACCTTCAATTCATCTAGTGTCTGTTCCCCTGAACAGGTTTATTTTATTATGGAAATTTTTATCAAGTAATATAACACAAAAAGAGACAGACTACAGGTTTATCTCTGGATATGCACAGGTGGCTATTTGTATGAGGATATGTGCATGACAGACAATTTTTGTGTTATTTTTCTTTTATTTTTTTTATTTTTTTTTGTTTATTTTGTTTGTTTTTTATGGGACTTCCATTGTAAAATTTTTAAAGACTCGGGATTTTTTTTTTTTTTTTTTTCTTCTCTGAAGGTTAACCATTTTATTGGCCAGCGAAGAAATAATTGCAAAAATAAACGTCGCTGGTTTCTAAATGTTCTGATTCCAACAAGAAGGCATTTTAATGTGATGCCTCCGTGCTTGCAGTGTGAGTGTTGCTGTAGTGCAGTGTTGCAGTTGCTGTCCGTTTTTTCTGATTCCTTGTAATTTTTTTTTTTTTTTTTCTTTCATAGCGTGAAGTGTCTTATCTTTTTCCAATGAATTCCAATTTGCCTTAAAAACTTTTAATGCTGTAGCTTTTTTTTCCTCCACGCAATTACTAGAAAAAAAAAAGTGTAGATTGCTTTGACCAAGTAAGCTGGTCGGTTTTGCCTTGTAAAACAGCAGCATAGGGCTTTTAAAAGGTAGTTAATAAAATTGCTGAAAATCTGGCTTTTTAATGTGTAGTAGATGTTTTTTAATTTTTTTTTTTTTTTTTCACGTAACGTGTATGGTAGTGAAAAAAAATTTGTTGGGTGGGTGGGGAGGTGGGAAGATGTTTTGTGTGAAACACATTTTCTGATGGGGGGATGTTTTAGTAGAATCAGTTGTTTGTAAGGCCTTATGCCAACAATTTGCTCTGGTAGTCTAAGCGATTTTAGGAAATCTGCTGTAAGATGCAATGTAAAAATATTTTGCTTTTTTTTTTTTGGTTTTTTTGTTTGTTTTTTTTGGGGGGGCGGGGGGGTTTGCAAATTAACTTGATGTTTTAGCATATGTAGAATAATAGGAATTGGGATAGGGGATTTGTCAGCGAATGTGTTTTTCTTGTTCTTTTTTTTTTTTTCTTTGGTTTTTTTGTTTGATTTTTTTTCCTCTGTTTTGGTTGTTTCTTTATACAATTAATGATAGTACTTTAGTTGATTGTGCTCAAACCTTGCAAACGAAAAGTGATGTTACAGCAACATGGCAAAAAGCTAAAGGACTTTAAAGAAATAAGCTGAGATATAAGTGGAATTGTCAATACATTGGGTACTCGCTCTCCTTTAGGTGAAAATAATTAAAAAAAAAAAAAAAAAGACTTGGCACTTTTAAAGGTAACTTTACCAAAGAACAAAGAGCCAGTAACCAATCTTCCAGATTATTCTCAGCATGATTTTTTTTGTTTTCTTTATTTTTGCCGGACCAGTTTGCGGTTAGGAGAATGTGCCTTTTTTTGTACATTTGCATTTTTTTTAAATAGTTTTAGTAAATGTATGGACACAATATCAAAAGCATGAAGGAAGACTTGGATCCAAGCAGTGCCACACTTCACATCATCACTACAAGTATTAATTGTAACGAAAAAAGAAAAAAAATAAAAACACCTTTTTGAAACTATGAAATTCCTTATTGGTCAAATACAGCATTTTTTGTTTCTTTTTTATATATATATTTTTATTAACACATTAGATTGATCACTGCTTATATTATGGCTGTTTTTATTCTAATTGCATATGTAAAAGAAATGAATTTTGTTGTCTTCCAAAACTGTGTACTCGCCTGGTCAGCAGTGTGATCAGTTATCTACCTCAAAACTTTATTTCCTTTTTTATTGGAACAGGTTGCTGGTATTGCCTGTTTCTCTGACCAAATCCTCCTAGCTGGAGCTAGGGCTAAGCAGTTTTATGGTTACTTTTGATTTCATTTTTTCATTTTATTTTCATTTTTTTATTTTAAATTTTTTTTACAATTTTAAGTATTTAGTAATAATCTGCATGTATTTGATTATTAGAAAGCAGTGAGATTTCATAGTTTCAAAAGTAATTGCTGCTCTGAGTTAGATTTTAGTAAAAAAAAAAAATTGCATATTCATGAGAAGTGTTTTTGTTCTTTATTTTATTTTTTTGCAGAGGAATACAACAAAAGTTGTGGTATAATTGGTTCAAAGCTCCCTGGGATATAATTGCTTTAATTGAACACCTTTGCTGCTTGAGGTGTGTGGTTAATTATTATGGATGTTCAAACAGCCCCTTCAGCAGTAAAGACATAGAAGTTCAGACATGCAGGTAGTCGTCCTCTATTGAATTAATTCTGAACTCTAAAAATCCTACTAAAATTAAATTCTCAATTATGTTGTTTTAAGTAGTGGTAAATTCTTATAGTTTCAATAAAGGGGATTTCAATCACTGCTGCTGTGTCTGAACAATGTGCCATACTTTGTGTCTGGGTAAGATTTGGAACATTAAAACATAACCTCTGTACATAAAAATAATCAGTTAAACATCACATAGTAGACAGCCATTAAATTATAAAAAAAAAAAAATAAAATTAATTTATGAAGAAAGACCTTTTGTACAGATTGAAAAAAAGATTTTCATAGAGATATCTATATGATCAAGAGAGTTAATTTTTTATTTTTGTTTTACTAGTGCCACAAACTTGCCAGTGGTAACTTATTTGTCCGGTTCAAGACAACTCTGTAGTTATTGTTAAAACGCCAAAATAAAAATTTTTGAACTGTAAATTTGATTAGATTGTTAGCTTTTTCTGTTTTTGTTTCTTTTGAAAACTTTTGAATAAAAAAGATACAAAAGAAAAATGTGTTTTTTGTTATTTGTTAAATCAATATCCAAATCTTTTTGGTAAATCCACAGGATTTTATTCTAGTTAAGTGCAGTAATATTAGATAAAAAGACTTTATGATTTTTTTTTTTTTACTTTTTTTTTTTTTTTTCCCTTTACAGCAAAATCTGACACCACTAATTTTAATATGAAGTTAAAAACATGATTTACAGCCAGTTGACACAATTAATCACAAATGATACTCTTTCAGATTAAAAATAACTGACTGCTATTCTCAGCATGAAGCCACAGAAATACTGATATGCATGCAAATAATGTGTCTGGATACAAGGGGTTTGAGAAAAGAGAAGTCTATCAAATGTATAGTTAGTCTGTTTTTTGTTTTTTGTTTTTTGTCAACTTCATTTCGGGACCTTGCAGGAGTCTGGTCTCATTTAACTGATGTGTCATTAGTTATGTTTTAATAAATTCCGATCTTGTATTTATATTTGCTCTATTCAAGCAAATTAGATTAACCACACCTTATCCTTCCTCTTTTTTCCCCAAGCAAACCCAACAAATTTGAATATATGCATTGAGTTTCTTGATTGTAATGATTACCAATTTCATTATTAATATCCCATTATTTTATATAAAAGCTGATCGATATAGAGAGAAATAGTGTGTGTGTGTGTGTATATGTGTGTGTATATGTGTGTGTATATGTGTGTGTATATGTGTGTGTATATGTGTGTGTATATGTGTGTGTATATGTGTGTGTATATGTGTGTGTATATGTGTGTGTGTGTGTGTGTGTATGTATGTATATATATATATATATATATATATATATATATATATATATATATATATATATATATATATATATATATATATATATATATATAGATCGTTCAGTTTACTCGACTTTTAACAGGAAAGATTAAAAATAAACTTTAGGGTTGAAAGGAATAGGCTGTTCACTTTCCAAAGTGAATGTTCCATTCAGGTTAGTGAATAAAATGTAGCTGTGTTCACTTTAATTATCCAATCCAGGCATGCAAAAAACATTTCCCCTAAATTTGCACATGATTGGGTATTAAATGTGAACGCATTATCTTATTCAAGTCAGTAATTATTCTTTTTGCTATGAGAACATTCTGTACTACTTTTGTAAATTTGACTCAGTTTTGAAATTTCTATTTAAACTATATTTAGCCCCTCCCATGACCTGCTCCTACTTCTTTGTTTGCTGCTATTATATCCATGGCGTCGACAGGCAAATATACAGCCTCTCAGTGGTTGGGCCTTGACACAGAGAGGCCACATATTTGCGTACCCGATGTAAATATGCATGTGCTGAGAGTGCATGCCATGCGTGCTCTGAGCACAGTTACTAGTGCCTCATGGAAAGCTCCTGATTGCTAATTGCAATTAGGAGCTTTCCGATCATGCGACCGCTGTGACTGCCGATCACAGCAGTCACATGACCTTAAAGTCTGGGAGGTGCCAAGGGGTTAATAAGGTATTTTAATGCTATATGCATATGTTAACCTCTTGCCGTCCGCCTGCTGTTTATAAACGGCAGGGCGGTGGCAGTCCAGGGGCGGGTTGCCGTTCATAAACGGCACCCGCCTTTTCTAGCTGTGAGCGCTCCCTGGGAGCGCGCAACACTGCGATCCGGTGCTCGCTGTGTCCTCCGGACACAGTGAAACACCGATTGTCGGACGGGACCTCTGTACGAGGTCCCGATCATGTGATCACTGATTGGCGAATCAGTGATCACATGCAAAGTAGTAAGCAAGATGTCACTTGTGACATCATTGCTTACTATATGTGAAATCTGTGAATGATCACAGAGGTCACATGGTACAAGGCCGTTGTGAATAGCCTTGTACCATGTGACAAGCTGTGACCACTTACAGCTCACTCAGTAATTCTCAATAACTGCAAGAATGCAGACAGAGAGAAAGAGAAATGATTGCTTTTACATCCTAATGGGTGTAAAAGCAATCAGTGTAAAAAAAATAAATAAATAAAATCTTCATCACCCCCCACAAGTAGTACAGTGTCACCATGGTGACACTGTACTGCTAGGGTGACAGTATGTAAAAAAAATAAATAAATAAAAAATAATATAAAAATGTAAAAAAAATGTTTAAATTATAATTTTTGGTTAACTAATTTATATATATTTTTTTTTTTTACTAAAAAAATAACGGTATAAATTTTGGCCAAGATTTATGATGAAATATTATTTATTTGCAAAATTCTATTTTAAAAAACACATTTTTTCAAAATTTTTGGACATTTTCATTTACATAGTAAAAAAAATTAAAATCCCAGCGGTGAATAAATACCACCAAAATAAAGCTTTATCCGTCTCAAAAAAATGGTAAAAAATTCATATGGGTACAGTATTGCATGACCGCGCAATTGTCATTCAAAGTGTGATAGCGCTGAAAGCTAAAAATTGCCCTGGACAGGAAGGGGGTGAAAGTGTCCGGACAGGAAGTGGTTAAGTGACTTAATACCCAATGCTACAGCTACTACTAATGTAAATACTGATAAGGGTAATTACTATTACTAATGCTATTTTAAGTGTTTCTTGTTTTAATACAGGGTTAATCTGTCCATGCATATTACAACAAATTATAGCTAAGGCAGTATGGTTTTGCTTCTTGGCATGTAAAGGGTAACTCCACTTTCATGAAAAAAATGTACATGGCATACAGTGCATTCCGAAACTGTGCCCTTTTTCAATGTTACAGCCTGATACTACAGTGCTTTAAATTCATTTTTTTTTCTCATTAATCTATACTCGGTAGCCCATAATAACAAATTAAAAACAGAATTTTAGAAATATGGTGTATATATATAGTGCATCGCTGTGATGTGATTTAAAATAACATAATTTAAAATAGTTCATCAAGTCTTTAGTCACAATAAAATCAAATATGTGCAGGCCTTCTCCTCATTAGGCGACTGGAATCAAATAGTAAAAATGCGCACTCACCGACCGCACATTTTAAATGCGCCTGTGTGTAATCTTATCCAGAAGACCAGCCAGGCATGCAGCTCCAGAACACATATGGATCCTCCCTCTTAAGCACTGACATCAACCTTGGGTGTAGTAATACCTCCAGATCCAGAGACCCTCTCGCCCCAAATGATAGGTAGACAGGGATCCCCCTCCTGGTTCCAGGTACCCCAAAAATGGAAGGTGTAGATCTGCAACCCTCCAACAGGAGAGTCTCTGAAAGCTGCTACAAGATGAGGCGATCAGCGCCTGTCCGCAGGACACGTGACCTCCGGCTGGCTCTGACCCCGTGAGTGGCAGGTGAGCCGTCCCAGGTGAGATCCATATGTGTTCTGGAGCTGCATGCCTGGCTGGTCTTCTGGATAAGATTACACACAGGCGCATTTAAAATGTGCGGTCGGTGAGTGCGCATTTTTACTATTTGATTCCAGTCGCCTAATGAGGAGAAGGCCTGCACATATTTGATTTTATTGTGACTAAAGACTTGATGAACTATTTTAAATTATGTTATTTTAAATCACATCACAGCGCTGCACTATAGATATACCATATTTCTGTTATGAGGTCTGATGATTCCTTGAAGTGTTCCAGCTGCTGATTTCTCTGAGCGCTCGCTATATATCTACTAGAATTTTAGAAATGTTTGCCAAGTTATGAAAAAAACTGAAATATCACATTGGCATTGGGTATTAGGACCTTTTGCAACAACACTTGAAATTTATCTTGGGTGCCTCCCATTTCTCTTGATAGTTGCTGAGATGTTCCTTCACCTTGATTGGAGTCCACCTGCGGTAAATTAAATTGATTGACCTCATGGCTTTTGTTCTGATACAGTATGCATTGTTAGCTGCGAGGCCTCTTTGTCCAAAGGATCTGCCTGCAGAGCTCAGAGACAGGATTATTGCAAGGCACAGAGCTGGGGAAGGCTACAAAAAAATGTATGCTGCACTGATGCTTCCCAAAAACCCAGTGGACTCCATAACTCTCAAATGGAAAGTTTTGGCACAACCAGAACTCTTCCAAGAGTCAGTCGCTCAGGTGAGCATTTGGGGGAGACAGGCCTTAGTATGAGAGGTGGCCAAGAAACCGATGATCACTCTAGATTGTCACATCTCCACACAAGATCTCTGGAGCTCAACGTTCAAGAAGGACAACCATAACTGTATACCTCCACCAATCTGAGCTTTATGGCAGAGTGGCTGGACTGAAGCCTCTTAGGGCAAAACACATGAAAGTCTGCTTGGACTTTTTGCAAAAGCATTTTTACAAACTCTAAGGGGGCGTTTGTGCATGTGTTTTAATTTATTTAAAACCCAACTCCAGGAAGACTGTGGTGGGGGCTCAGTCTGCACTGCAGGGGTTTACTACACATTTTAGGCTTACGGGAACAAGAAACAGATACATTTATCCAATCCTTTACTGCTCCCCACGGCTATACCAATCCCTGCAGCTTCTGCTCCAGCAGTCTAGGGACCTGATGTTATCAAGACCACAGTAGGGTCCATAGCCCTGCTCTGGATGTGAGGATGCAGAGGGACCATCTACCTCCAGATGATGGAGGATCAGGTAAGTAAAGCAGTTTCTCCTCTCCCCTAGCCAAAATGAGCTATTAACCCTTGTAATGTGGGCACAGCCCCACTGCAAAGGATAACTTTATATCTGCCTGGAGTTGGGCTTTATAAAGGTAAGCAGTGGAAGTACCAGAATTTGACCTGGTATTGGCCTCTTGCAGTCCCTGTACAGCAGAACTGAGTGAGGGAGAAACAGCATAAGGACCCGATCAGTTTTACTATAGTGCAAGGAGCACGCTGACAGATAACTGCATACATTTGCTACGTTACTTTCACCGTGCATTCATAGGCTGGGGAGGGGATGAGATCTGTAAGTGTAACTAAACTGCAGCAGAGAATAATCAGGTCTTCCACCCTGCTAGACAGGGCCCTGTAAAGCAGCAGAGTTGTGTAAATCACAGGACTGGATAGATAGAAATTCAAATCCTTTTGGTAGGTAAAATGGCTGCTTGTTTTATGTGTGTATGGAGCTGTTCAGCTTTAGACGTCTAGTCAAGTGAGATGTAGTGCTTTGCTCACATGGCATCAGCCATTGTCTTGGGGATCTAAGGCTGTCTATTTATATAAAATAGCATTTAGAGCCGTCACGATGGAATAGAACTGCAATAACAGTGTCACTGTTATTCCCTTTGGGATAGTCTCATTTCAGGGCAGCTGTTAAAGATAAAACCTCCCTGCCCCTGCTGCTCACTTATACAGATTAAAGGTGTCAGTCAGGGAAAAGAAGGGGGCTGATCCATGTGTAATAATAGACCGAGAAAATCAAGAAAATTCCAGCCAAGTAGATGGGACCAAACCTGGACCTGTCTGCTCCAGGAAAATCTGCAAAAGACCTTCTGTACCATGGTGTATGGGGTTGGAGTTTATGCAAAAATGTCCTTATTTTAATAAAAATAAATATGTACACACTATATATTAATTTAAGTGGTTGTAATGGCTCAAAGTTTATCTTCATGCATTCTACACACGAACGTAAAAAAACCTGTGTGCCTGAGCCCTATCACAATACATCAATGTGCACAAGTGCCTTGGCTCTCTGGGTTTCTTCCTCATTATCTGGGACAGCAGCTTGCAGTCACTGCCGGTTAGCCAATGAAAGGGGGGGGGGCGAGCCCCAGCTCTGTGTGAATGGGCTCACAGGACAGTGGCTCGGGAGAGAGCCTGCTCAGGTGCCCCCATAGTAAGCTGCTTGCTGTGAAGACACTTGGCAGGTGCGATGGGGGTCAGGAGCAATGGCGGGGGAGCAGGGAAGCGGAGGATCGGGGCTGATTTGTGCAAAACAATGCCATTGGCTCCCATCTCAGCCAATGAGGACGGAGAGCCGAGGCTCACATTGGCTCAGGTATAGATTAGGGGGGCTGCTGCACACAGAGGGTATTTTTCCTTTATGCATAAAATGCATGAAGGAAAAAAAAAAAAAACTTTTAGCCTTTACAACCACTTTAAGGCCTTGACAGTGACACTAAAATCAAGTTCCAATTGTCCAAGTCCACTGTAATAAGAATGAGGAAAGAACAGAGAGGGCGCACAGGCCTAGTGCATTACCATAAAAAATGTTTAATAAGAAATAAAATAGGTGTTGTACTCACAAACAACAATAAAGTCAAGGCACATCATAAAAGAACAGCTGGGTCAACACCGCGCTGAGTAACAGTCCGTAATGGGGAATGTAGACATCCAATAGGCTGACGTGTTTCGAGGACTTGCCTCTTCCTCAGAGCCACTGCATGAGGAAAGTACTGCCGATAACTGGAAGCTGCCACAGAGCAGATCAGCACTGATGATCAATTTCCAGCAGTTCTGCAAGTCTATGCCACCTATCAGGGACTATCGATGCTGCCTATCCGTGCTGCCTATCCATGCAGCCTCATGAATGCACATCAATGAAGGAGAAAATGTATGTTAGCAACATTTTATAATAGAAATTAACTTTTTTTTTCAAATTTTTTTTTTTTGCCTTTTTTGTTTATAGTGCAAAAAACAAAAAAACCCAGTGGCGATTAAATACTGCCAAAAGAAAGGTCTGTGTGTGAAAAAAATTTCATATGGGTACAATGTTGCATGGCCGCACAGTTGTTGTTCAAAGTGTGACAGCGCTGAAAATTGGCCTGGTCAGGAAGGGGGTATAAGTTCCCTGTAGGCGAATGGTTAAGCAGGGTAAAAGAGCAGGAAAAGCAGATCTGTGTGAAAGGGCCCTGCGTGTCTGTGCTTCAACATCCAGCTGGCTCCCACATAACACTGTCTGTGTAAGTCAACAAATAAAGGGGATGGGTCACCAGTCTTCCAGCTTCTTTTTATTTGGAATTCCATGTTACCAGGTCTGAGAACAAATGTTTTGGATAATATTTTACAGCCTGCCTTTTCACAACACAGCTACCTTTTAGGAGCTGACCTAGACAGCCCATACCATATTCACTTTTTTTTTTTTTGTTCAACCAGTATGGGTTGAACAAAAAAGGACCAGCTTCCCCATCTGTGGACTTTGTTGATGGCGGAATCCTTCCTGTTGAACTGTGGTAAGCATTAGGGTGCCTTCCCTGCCCTCCGAATACACTGATCAGTGTTGCCAACTATAGCCGATGGCACTGATTGGTTGGGTAAAACCCAACAGGCTGGTTGTACAGAAGTCGGACGGTAAATAAACTTTTGTACAAAACCAGCCTGCCCATACATGGATCAAAATTCGTCCGGTCCCTGCTCAACCGACTGTATATTGATCCATGTAGGGCTGCCTTTACGGAATCCAGACCAACTCTTCAAAGCTGAGATTGTAGCTGAGCAGCTGTTGAGAAGAGTGATTCTAATTAAAGTAAAGACAGCCACTAGAGAACGAGTATGAGAATATGCAGATCTGTATGCAGTGTAATTATATGGTACAGAAAATGTAAAAGGAGAAAACGACCTCATAGAATTTTATAGTAAACATTATGTTAATAGCTGAAAATCTGTAAGATATTTGCTGTTAGGCTGAACCTGTTCATAATTATCCAGTCCTGCATATGGCCCATTGAGTCTTCATGTATATATGCGTGTATGTATATACTGTGCCTGCGTCTCTGTGCAAAAGTCTTAGGTGTGCAAAAATCCTGTAAATGAAGAATGCTTTCAAAAACAGAAGTGTCATTAGTTTAGTTTATTTTTATCAATTAACAAAATGGAAAGTAAATGAACAGAAGAGAAATCCAAATCAAAGCACGGTTTGGTGTGACCACCCTTTCCCTTCATGCATTCATTCTTCTAGGCACACTTGTACACAGTTTTTAAAGGAACTCAGCAGGTAACGTTGCAAACATCTTGGAGAACTTACCACAGATCTTCTGTGAATGTAGGCTGCTTCATGTAATCCCAGACAGACTTCATGATGTTGAGATCAGGTCTCTGGGGGGACCAAACTGTCTCTTCCAGGACTTTGTTACATTGAAGATAGTTCTTAATGACATGGGTTGTATGTTTGGGGGTCATTGTCCTGCTGCAGAGAAAATTTGGGGGCCAGTCACACACCTCCGTGTTGGTATGGCATGATTAATATCATTTCAGGTACTTATAGTGCCGTCAATTTATGCCCTGCTTTACATATATATTGTACATTAACATTAGTCCCTAACCCTCAAGGGGTGTACAATCTAAGGTTCCTAACTTACATTAATACATACATACACATACTAGGGCCAATTTAGACAGGATCCAATTCACCTTCCAGCATGTCTTTGGTGTGTGTGGGAGGAAACTGAAGTACCTGGAGGAAACTCACACAGGCGCAAGGAGAACATACAAACTCCAGGCAGGTGGGTTTTGGACCAATGTCCCTAGTTCTGCCAGGTGTGCCATTTCTTATCATTGAGGACACCATTGATCCTGACCAAATCTCCAACTCTATTTGCAGCAATGCAGTCCTAAACTTGGAAGGAAGCTCCACCTTGCTTTTCTGTTGCCTGTAGACCCTCATTGTATCACTCTCCAGCCCTGCGGGGAATAGACTACCTCCTGCTACAGCCAAATATTTCAGATTTTGACTCCAGAGCACCTACTGCCATTTTTCTGCATCCCAATTCATATGTTTTCATGCATCGTTGAGTCTCTTGGCTTTGTTTTCATGTTCTATGCACTGTAGCAGAGGATGCAGCTAAATTGTGGCTACTTTAAATGCCAAAGCCCTGGAGAACAAAATCATAATTTCTAGCAAAAAATACAGATTTTAACAGGCAAAAAGTTAAAAAAAAAAAAAAAAAAAAAAAGCCTTGGAATAGACAAGTGGTTAAAGTGTATTTCCACATAGTAAAATGTAAGAAAACCGCACTAAATGTTTATTGTGAGTTCTCATTTACACAGCATACTGTACCTAAGTCTGGATATAGATGAATCACATTCAGCCAGTTCAGTGAGGACCAGATTAATTCCAGTCTATCTATGTCTATTCCCCTGCAAAACAAGTTTATCTAATGATCGATTCCTCTTGAACGGAACTGTTAGAAAATTGTTGTTTGATCAGTTCATGCAGGCAATCGGCTGCAGCTCTATCAATATATTCTGAGTGTGGAGTCTAGTACAGCAGGCAGGATTTCTCCATCCACCTTGCTTGCTGATCAACAAAAAAATCCCATGTAAGTCCAGTTTAAGAATAATTTTTTAGGAGGGTTCTTACCTTTCTAATTGTTTATTTGGAGCAGGCTTTGGGCAGACTGCAAGCTGCTCTGAACAATTTGAAAGTGGAGGGACAAAGTGGGTACAGGGCAAGTTTTCTCTCAATATATGATGCCGATTCCAAGATCCGAGATCCTAAATCTTTTGATAGAACGCACTCCCAGGAATTCATAAAGACTGGTGCTGATAGAGTTTGCAAAAGTGTCTCTCATGTTCTAAAAGTGATGCAAAATGCACCTCATTCATGTGCTGTCTAGAGCTTGTACTTGAATTTGGTGCATGATATGCCACTTGCGAAATGCTTTTGCCAAATTGGTCTGTGCCAGTTTCTGTAGCCAAAAGACAGTTGGTCTTAATTAGCTCCACTTTTGAAAGCTACAAACTGTAGGCATTTTATTTTGAATTTGGCAGTCATTGTGCCACAATGTAAAAGTCATGCATTTTAGAACTATCTGAATTTGGTGCACGAGTGTCAGAACCAAAAGTGTCACAAATACTTCATGAATTTGGTGCAATACATTAACAAGGATTAATACCAAGAAAAGTGGTGCAGCAGCTCTGAGTCCATACTCCCCAACACACACACTCACACTCTGTGCAAATCTAGTTTACAACTGATGACAAGATCTGCCAGTATATTACAGATGGGAAAAATGATGGTAAACCTCAACTGCTTTGCCTCCTCCCTGACATTACATATAATAGTTTTGGAAAAGCGAGAGTAAGGCCTGTGTGTTGCAATCTGCTGCGGGAAACAAGTTCCTGACCTCATCCAAAAATGCAGTGGCTGAAAATGCATAGATGTGAACGTGTCCCATAGGAAATCATGTTGAATGGACTGGAGTAAGTTTCTGCAAAATGCACTAAACACGTAGGTGTAAAGCAGGCATAAAAGATGTAAACAGCATTTTTGACAAACCGCTTTCTTTAAGGCTAGTTTTACACACGGGCACGACAGCCCCTTCATGTTTCACACAGGAAAAAGGTTCTTGCAGAATTTTCAAAACTCATCTGCTGGGAAGTATCATGCTGCCCATGAGATTTCCCTGCGGCTCCCACCTTCTCACTGCATTTTTAGATGCGTAGGGCTACCCTTAAGAATGATTAGCTAACGTACATCTCTAAAGTGTGGTGTGTTTTAGCTGTGAGTGCAGGAACATCTGCGATATCCACAACCACCCCCGCATAGTGCAAGTCCAGTCTAAAGTGGTTCTAAAGGCTGAAGGTTTTCTTTTACCTTAGTGAATTTTAGGAATTACAGTAAAAACTCTCTGCATGAAGCTCCCCAGCTCCCTTTATACCAGGGGTGTCAAACTGGTGGCCCTCCAGCTGTTGCGGAACTACAAGTTCCATCATGCCTCTACTTTTGGGACTCATGCTTATAACTGTCAATCTTGCAATGCGTCATGGGACTTGTAGTTTGGCAACAGCTGGAGGGCCACCAGTTTGACACCTGTGCTTTATACTTACCTGAGCTTAATATCAGTTCATTGATGTGCAAAAGAGCAGTGGCTCTCTCCCTCCGCATTGGCTCAGAGACAGAAGTGGGAGCCATTGGCTCCTGCTGCAGTCAGTCACAGCCAGTGAGACAGGGGCAGGGCTGAGCTGCACTCTGTGCATCTATGGACACACAGAGACGGGTCGGAAATGAGCATGCATGCATCTTACTATGGGGGCACTCTGTGGGTGGAAGAGCCAGGAATGCTGCCAGGGGACCCGAGACGAGGATTGGGGCTGCTCTTTGCAAAACCACTGCACAGAGCAGATAAGTATGACATGGTATTTTTAAAAAAATATATAAAGTGATCCTTTACAATCACTTTAGGTTATGCTATGAGAACATGTAACAAATAGCTCACTTACCATAAGTACACATACCTCTACTCCTCCATTTTAACCACTTCTTGACCATGCTATAGCTGTGCATGGATGTCCTCCAACGTGTGCGCACTGCTTCTTTAGAGCCCAGCTGATCACGGTAAAGGGCCAATCACAGTGGCCCTTTAACGTGTGACCAGCTGTGATTGGACACAGCTGATTACATGGTAAATGTTATTGGTATTCCTTTCCTTACATGCTCTCTATGTGAAGAAATGTGAGCCAATAACCATACCGTCTGACGGCACAGTGAGTACGTTGTTTACACTGATAACCAGGGCACTGATTATTATTGAGGCCCTATCAATGCAGCTTATCAGGGCAGCCTCATCAGTGAAGAAGAAAAATTACTTATTTGCAAAATTTTATAACAAATTAGAAATTAGTTTTTTTTTTCATTTGTTTAGCAAAAAATAAAAAAACAAATGGTGATTAAATACTACCAAAAGAAAGCTCTGTCTAAAAAAAAAAAAATGATTGCATTACTGTACAAATGTCATTCAAAGTCTGACAGCTCTGAAAGCTGAAAATTGGCCTGAACTGGAAGGAGGTGAAAGTGTCCGGAATTGAAGTGGGTTAATCTTTACCGTAGATATTTTTCCTGATATAACATGAAAAATAGCCCCTCTAACCACAAGGGGGCAGAAAAACTTGGGAATATGTCATGCCTGGGAGGAGCGGAAAAAGAAAAAAAGATATTTGTAAAAGAAAAAAAAAAGTTGGAAGACAATGGTGGATGTGAAAGGAGCTGGAAGTAATGAATCACCTGACCCACGGCTGTACTGATTTATTCAGCCACAGGAGAACTAGCTCTTGGATGCAGCATGTATCCGTGCTCAGTAACAGCAAAGACACTTGGGGCTGAGCGAGGCTCTCATGTAGAGAAAACATGAATCAGAAACATGACAGGTGTTGCTACTAGTGTTACTACAAAGCAGCAGCCTGTCCAGAGCAGAAGAGTGGATGTCATTAGGGGTATTCCCCTGGCATGACGCTCATAGTGGAAGATCTCTGTGCAGTCTCTCTGTTCTACACTTCAACTAGAAAAAGTAGGTGAATGTTAAGAGTAAAATAGGTCAATTACCAGATTTGTAAAGCTAGTCCTAAGAGATGTATGATCTTTTAAAAATCCAACTGCATTTGATGTGAACAGTGACAACACTGCTACTCCATAGATACAGTACAGTGAGTGAGCGTTGTCACCCTAGGACAGGAGATAGTACTGGCAGGATATCCAGGTAAAAAAAAAAGGGGGAAAAGTCTGAAAAAAGAACACACATTTAAACACCACAAAGGACAGGAAAATGCCATTTAACTCTTTTATTTTGTTCTTTAGGCCTGGTTCACACTATTGTGGGTGCAGGAACTACACCTGTTCCCGCATCCACAACCACTTGCACAGAAAAATGCAGGAGATGTGTGTGGGTGCCATTAATCTTAAGGATGTGCCGCACGCACTGGGAACTGCACTGCACTTGAAGTTCCCGTGTGGGCTACGATTCCAAATATGGAGCAGGGACCTTTTCCCTGCATCTCTCAAGGCACGGCAGCCCATTCAAATTAATGGGCTGTCATGCCCACTCAAGACGCGGCTCACAGAGCCGCATCAGTGTGAACCAGGCCTTATTCTGCCTGGAATTCAAATAAAGGGTAACTTCATTTTTGTAAGAAAAAAATAGTCAATAAAATAATATATGCAATTGCTACACAAGCCATGTTATAACATAATTTTAAGAAAAAATGACTGTTCTTTTTCTATATAAGTCAATGCAATATAGCAACCTGAAGACGTTTTGTATCCCAATGGCGTATAGGACACCCCACAAATGCCATTTTCTACTTATGTGATTGGCCCGTTGATTTTAACCCAGAGGTCTGCACTAAGATACAAATCAAATTTTAGGTGTCCTCTGCAACAGGAATTTAAGTTTTGCTGAGGTACTCCTCAAGGGTTAAATACTCCCAAAGGGATGCAGACCCTGTAACTTTCCTCATCTGAACACAGAGCGCACCAGCTAATTATAATGAACCAGACTCATCCAATTAGAATCAGTCTGCAGATGGCGAAACAAACAGCTATTTATTCAGAGCAACAAAAGGTAGAAATCTACTACAAATGTATTTATTTATTTTTATAGATCTCAGCAATGTACATCGAACATCCAGCACGTATTGCTTTTCCTCAACAAAAGTAGAGTTATATGTTAAGCCAGGGCAGCTGGTAATGTAAGATCCAGCAGGGAGCAGTGTGATGTGTGATTCAGTGTATCGCACTGCTTTTTTTTTCATATCATTTGAAGTGTCATATAGTGACAGCTCATGTCTTTGTACAGCAGCTTGGCGTGTTGCGCTGCAGTGCAGTGGCATGCGGTGCCATTCTTCGTGCTACAGAAAAATGCAGACGTGCTGCACATCTCACCAGCCCTGTAGTGTGAACAAGGCACATAGAAAACAATTGTTTTCTATGCACTTTTAGGGGTGACCTACATTTATCCAGTACTGAAAACAGCCTTTCATAGAGTGTGAATGAGTCCTTCAAGAAAATGCCAATCCACCATGATTTTCAAGAGAAAGGCACACTTGAGGACAGCTGCTCTGTAAGCTTGTTATATTTTGGCAATAACATTTGGATCTGCGATTATAATAGTTTATTTAACGCAAAGGTATTTAGTAGAACTATCCTAAGCCAAGATTAACTGAAAGTTGACATACATATCAGAAGCATACCAGCTATTAGAACCCTTCAAATAAAGATGAACATGAGAACAGCTGAACAAGTCTAACAGGAATACCTATCATGGCTGTGGAAATCTGCTTTTGCAAATTTGTGTATAGGTCCCATATAGGTCAAACATCAAAGAACAATATGACATTATAGCTGTCAGTAGAAGCACAATAGGATCATAGCGGCAGGATAGGGTGTCACAGTGGCTGGAGGAACATCTGAGAAGATTTTAAAGTGGATCTGTCACATTCAAAGCAAGATTATAGTACAGATTAGAACCCTGCAGAATTTTTTTAGGTGTCTTTGACAAGTGATCAGCAGTCTCTTTTTATTTACTTTATTTAATTATTATCCAAAGTATATTTTTTTTCTTTAGTTTTGGATAGATTGGGGAAGGGGTTTGAACTTCTTTTAGGTTCTTAGTGCTAAAGAACTGAAACTTAAGCCAATTGGCTATACCTGGCCAGGGGTGGATCTTAAATCAGCCGATTCAACAGGGACTGGCCAAATTATGATCCGTCTATGTCCGTTTCTGCTCAAGAAAAGTAAATCTAATGATAGGCTTTTCTCAAATGGGAATTTTTTATTTGATCAGCACTCGCAGCCAATCAGCCGTAGTGCTGATCAGTGTATTATGACAGTGGAGGAGTCTCGCTGTCAGAATACAGTAGCACGTTGGGGGGGGGGGGGGATTTTTTTCATCCACTTTGCTTGTAGATGGGGGAATCTGTTTTTTTTTTTGCTTGCTGGCTGATTAAAAAAAAACAAAAACAGACAATCAGTGGTGTCCCTAGGTGGGTGCAGGGGGTGCACGCCGCACTTATCTCATGGGGTGACACCAAAAAGTTTTAAAGCAAGCCGACGATCCACACAAGATGGATCAGATCTGCGGTAACATGTGGCGCCACCCCTCCAGAGGTGGGCGGTCCCTGTCGTGCACACACAACCTGGCTCTCCCCCTCCCTGTGTCCCCGTCGCACCCCCCAGACCGGTGTTGCAAGATCAGTTAACCCCGTATTGGTTGCAAGCCAACAATCCCCGCAAGATGGATCGGATCTGCGGATTGGGATCCAATCCATCTTGCGGGGATTGTCGGAGGGGTGAAACCACGTGTTACTGCTCCGGGTGACACCAACCCTAAGGGCGCCCCTGCATACAATCCACTGATGGCCAGCCTTGCATATAATACTATACAGGTTTCTATATTAACCTTCTGCACACTGTGACTTCAATTACAGTACATGTTCAAGCTAGCGAAATGAATTAAAGTGATCCATCTCTTTCTCTGTGTCCCCACTGGGGAAATTTACCCTCTATGTTTATTCTAGTTGTCACCAGAACCAGATTAGAGGGGAATTCCAATGTGGACACTTGTACCAGTGACAACTGCAAGGGCATTTCCCTTTACATTGGAATGATTTCCCTTTAATCCTGTTGTCTGTATAGGACACTGAAGTGGAATGAATTAAGATACCCCCCAATAAAAAACAGATGGCAAAAACTTTTATTACTCTATTGCCCTTTTCACATATGCGGTCAGATCAGGTCCACCTGCCAGTTGTTTCAGGGGGACTTGATTGGATGGACTTGTGTGTTTACACCTGCCTACCGCCAATCCGATCTGGTCCACCAAAAAAAAATGTAAATGGGATCCATTTCCCTCTTTCTAGGCAAATCAGAGGGCAGTTGGGTGTGCACAAACAGCCAGTCCCTTTACACGTGGTCGCCCATACATTAGAGCAAACTGTGCTTATGTCCACTCTTCATAAACTGAGCAGACATGGAGCTGTCATCCATCTGCTCTGCTCAGCATGACATTAGCCGACAGATCCCCTGCTGAGCAAAGCAGATATGCCTCTTGTGAAAGGGGTCTATCTGTAAAAAGAAGTGTTGGCTAGTTGTAAGTTTGGCTAAATATCCAACATGGATCACAACTTGGGCAGGGCAACAACCCATAATAATTACACATAACAATTCCAAACACTGGAAAATTAAAGCTACAGCTTTTTTAAACGAAACGTGATTGTATCAAATACATTTTAATACATATAGCATTAGTAAATATTTAAAGAAGAAATATTGGATTCAAAAAAATAAATAAACACGTTCACTTCTATGCTGTAGCATCTGCCCCACATCGGCTCTAAGACTGAGTGATCAAATGACCACTGATCACTCAGTTCTCGGTCCTCTCCAAGTGGAGAGCAGTGATTGTCATTCACAGCTCTCTGCTCTGCCCCTCCAGAGCTCACTGGAGCAACGAGTTGTGGAGGAGGGCTGGACTGCCTGGCTCGACTCTCAGCTACGTGTTGAAAAACAAAGACAGCTGTCAATCAGGCAGTGAGGTGGATCCCAACAACATTGTCAGGATGCTTCCCAAGCCCAGAACAACTCTAGCCCATTAGCTGAGAGCAGGCAATAGAAAATAAAGACTTCACAGTGGCCAGTGAGCCAGAACATCCAACTCACATTGCAGAGCATTCTCAGTTGAGCAGGGGCTGAATGATCAGACTAGGACACAAGATCCACAGCTGTGTGCTGTACAAGCCTACATGCTGCCCTATGCTGAGCACATTGACAGCCAGTGAAAGAGATTGTGTAATGCAGAGTGGAACTGTCATTCTGATCACATCCTTGACTGACAGTTCCAATCCTCTTTGCAATGCCTTGGGGGAGAGCCTGGAAAAGCTGAAGCGATGTCACAGGACTTGTAACCCGCTCCAGCTAAGCCCCGCCCCTAGTCCAGGTCATGTTGTAGGGGAAAAGGGGATAAATCATGTGATCGGTACTTTACAAAAGGAAAAAAAGGTAATTAATAAATTATCAAAGCATGTTTAATGCAGATCAGTGACTGACCGTGTGCCCTATCATTTAGATGCAGGCACACTGTAGGGTTTAAAATCACTTTAAATATTTTATTTCTTTCACAAGATCATTCTCTCATGTGTTGTGTCTATTCCTTTTCACATTTTATGTTTATTTTTCCTCCCTTATTTTTTTTCATAATGGATCTTGCTGTGAGAAATGTTTAAAGGCTTACTACAAAGTGACAGGTCCTCTATGATGGTCATAAGACTTTGGATGTAGGTACTTTCCTGCTAAAGCTGTGTGGGAATGCAGTGTAATCCTGGCACAGTATGAAAGAGATTATTTGTTCCTATCAGGGCAGATACAGGTCTGATAATCCGAGTCAGCGCTAATAAAACATTGAAGGAGGAAGTTATAACAATACACTGCTGCCAGCATGGATAAACTATTAAGACCTGACAAGGACCATCCCTGTTCAATTCTAGAACATCATGGTGGATATTTCCAGGAAAGTCCCATTTTAATAGCCATGCCTGTAAATAGGCACCCATGCACTCATTTGAATTGTAAACTCAAGGATGTAAAAAAATACATATAAAGAAAAAGAGCAGTTGACAAGAGCAAACTACAAAGAAGTCGATATTAATGAATCCTAAGCAGAGTAAAAAATACATCAATAACAGTGCAAAAAGTATCTTTATTTTGATCTCAAAGATCCTGTGAAGAATAGACTCTTTCCAAGGTGAATACACGGTCAATCGCAAATAAAAACAGTGCATTGGCTTGGAAACCGTATAGTATTGAACCTCTTGAGGATAATTCCTACTATGAGGATAGTGACAAAAATTGCAGCAATGAAAAAATCACTGACTACAATCAGGATATTACATCCTCTTGGCTATAGTACCATGCTGACCTCCAGTGATTGCATAAACAGTGGAATAAATATTATCTCACCACTTGTGGGTATTCATCAACCATGAATGATATTGTAGTAGTGATGATGAAGTAGTAGATAAAGTCAGTCCTGAAAGATCAACAAAATTCAGTGAACAGTAAGGCAATAAATAAAAAATCGATGCACTGGTTCAGATGTCAGAGGTATAGTCATGCATTTACAGTTCGAATGACAATGACAGTGGCTATTGATTCAGTAGTATGTTAAAGTCCAAAAAACATTGAGGACACATAATGATTCCAAAGTGTCTCACCATCACGATTATCAATCGATCTTTCATTGATAGTGTACCAGATGTATGTGGATAGCGTTCAGTGTCGGATGATCTCTCTTTGATAATAGAACAGCTGTATATAGAAATCGCTCAATAACATCTGAGATGGGTGAACAAAGATAAATCAAAAGAATTGGGTGAGATAGCCACGTATCATGCTTTCAATAGGTAGGGTTGACCCCCTTAGACATACTTAATAAATATAAGTAGTCCATTTGCATAGGCACTGTGCAGGTGGTATAGAAGAAAAGTCCCAGTCAGTCTTAGAGAGCAAAGCCTACAGAATTACCGGTAGTGTGGATTCAAGTAAGAGCCAAGTAGGAAAGTGATTCCAGAGTAAACACTTACTGTCAGCTCACTATGCATCTTCCGGGATCACTATAGCCAATAAATACTTCATTTCGCTGTGCATGACTAAGGGTACTTGCCAGTGAAGGCTTTCATAGCAGCTCAGATGTCAGCAAAAGTGGCTGAAAGTGCTCAAAAATCATGGCATCATAGAAGTTAGTTTCCGTTTCGCCATGTAGTTTTCCATCGTGGAGGCATGTAACGTGCGTCATCCCCAGCATGGAGGCTTCAGCATACGTGATGTGTGGACGTGATGATGTCACTACGTTGATGCGTTTCGTCTGCCAATCATCGCAGACTTCATCAGAACTGGGGGGGGGCATTTTTCCATTCCTTATATAGCGTGAAAATTGCATAATGAGGTCGTTATGACATCCTCTGGTGTTAAGAAATCATCATAACAATGTCTAAAATTTTAAAACAACAGACCTTAACTGATCACAGAGCATAGATGGCTCACAGAAAATTGATCAGTTAAGGTCTGTTCTGTAGCGGCCCACTGCTGGTACCAATGTTTGCTGTGACCAATCACATTAGATCACATGACAATTGTAAACAATGAATGGCTTTTGATTCATGCCATTCATTATGTACAGCTGTATTGCTAGCTATGATTGGTCACAGTGATCGCAGTACAGACAGGGCCAATCACAGCCCATCTGTACCATGTGATTAGCTATGGCCAATCACAGCTAATCACAATAGTACATATTGAATGAATCTATTTCATTCAGGAAAAATGCTTGCTTAGACCAGTGAAATTCATTACTATAAGCAATTAGAATGTGTAAAAAAAAATCTTGATCACTTTCCCAGAGTAGTACAATGTTGCTATGTTAACATTATATTGCACTGGTCACCGTGTGCTAAAAAAAAAATTGTTAAAAAAAGTAACAAGAAAAAAAAATGGAAACAATGATTAGCTTTTTGTTTTCGTACTGTCACCAGTCAGTTTTCCTGATCACAGCTACATCAGTTATATGATGATGCTTTACTGCACTGGTGACAGTATGTAAAAAAAAAAAAAAATTGAAAAATGATTTTGAATTTCCCTGATCACTGCTACATCAGTTATATGATGACACTGTACTGCACTGGTTACAGTATGTTAAAAAAAAATATGAAAAAGTATTTTGAATTTCTTATTTTTCCAACAAATTATGACAAAAAAATTACAATTTCAAAAGAACTTTCAATGCCTCTTACTAAATACCTTGGACTTTCTACTTTCCAAAAAGGAGTCATTTGGGGGGTATCTGTATTGTCCTGACATTTCTGGGCCTCAAGAAATTAGATCGGCCGTCAGTACATCAGGATTGATCAATTTTCAGATATATATCCCATAGTTTATGGACTCTAAAACTTTCCTATAGACTAAATAATATACACTGATTTGGATTATTTTCACCAAAGAAATTTAGCAGAATACATTTTGGCCTTAATTTATGAAGAACTATTCTTTATTTGCAAAATTTTATAACAGAAACAAAGAAAAAGTGTTTCTTTTTTTCAAAATGTTTGATTTTTTTTTGTTTATTTAGTAAAAAATAAAAAACCCAGAGGTGATTAAATACAATTTAATAGAATCAATAGAAAGTTCTATTTGTGTGAACAAAATGATGAAAATTTAGTTTGGGTACAGTGTTGCATGACAACGCAATTGTAATTGAAAATGGGCCTGGGCAGGAAGGGGGTAAAAGTGTCCGGTATTGATGTGATTAAGCAAAGTACTGCGTGGAACTACAAGTCTCAGGAGACATAGTGTGCTGGTAGAGGAGGAAAAAGGAAGGAGACCTGTAGTGAAGGCTTCTCACATGAGAAGTGAGAGGTGACATTTGGAGTATGCTGACTCAGAGATGCTGATTGTTGCCAGAGTTCAGTGCGGAGTTGGAGTGTGCTGCCGCATTCACTCAGAGCCTGCTGCCCTCAGGGAGATCCAGTGAGCTGGAGGAAAGGGGCATCACTGACTTCATAAGGGATCATCCAGATTTTCTGATAAAGCCATGTGTTCTGCAGGAGGTACCCCTTGAATGTCCAGGGTTCTGGACACCAGAGAACAGGAGGAGGCTTCACAACTGACTGCATAGTGGTAAGAGGCTGTTGGCTGCAACCTCTTTACTCTCTTCTTAAAGAGACAGTGCCACCTTAAGGAGAAACAAACAGATTTTTAGTAAAAGCGGCACATATTACACACATTAACACTTGTTAGGCACACCTATCCCCTTTATTACCTTGAGATGTTAACCCCTTCCCAGCCAGTGTCATTAGTACAGTGACAGTGTATAGTTTTAGCACTGATCACTGTATTAGTGTCAGTTAGTGGTGATGTCAGTGTCAGTTAGTCAGTTCCCACTCAGTGCCAGTTAGTGTCAGATTGCCCGCCGCACTATCAGAGTCTCACTATAAGTCGATGATCACAGCCATTACTAGTATAAAAATATATACCATAGTTTGTAGACTCTGTAACATTCACATAAACCAATTAATATAAACTTATCAGGATTTTATTTTTACCAAAGACATGTAGCAGAATACATTTTGACCTAAATTTATAATGCAACTTTTTTTTTCATATGTTTTATAGCAGAAGGTAATTTTTTTTTTAATTTTTCAGTATTTATTAATTTATATAACAAAAAATAAAAACCCAGTGGTGATCAAATACCACCAAAAGAAAGCTCTATTAGTATGAAAAAAAAAAATAAAAATTTCATATGGCTACAGTGTTGCATGATCGCACAATTACCAATTAAAGTAGCGTAGTGCTAAACAGCCTGATCATGAAGAGGGTAAGACCTTATGGAGATCAAGTGGTTAAAAAGCTAGCTTCAAAAGCATATGTTGGGAATGGTTCATGACTACTGTAAATCTAAATTTGGTATAATACTACTACTTCTACCACCACTGCTACTAATAATAATATTTATAATAATAAAAAGAAAAAAAAAGAATACAAAATTAAATTTTAGCCAATACTCAAACATATCGTTTGAAATTAAAGAGAACATTGCTGCTTGCTATGAACAACAGCTCCATTATTGTGCAATTTTTTTTTACAGTTTTCAGGAATCACTGAGATTTTCACCAGCTTTAAAGAAGTGAAATGTTGGTTATCAGACCATCTGAAAATGCTCCAATCAAATGTAATTTATGTTAATAATAAAATATAAACATTTTTAAGAATTGAAAAAAAACATAGCTCTTATTATTACAAAAATCATGTTAGTATTTATTTGTCATTCTGGCCAAGGTGTAAAAAGACAGCAATCTTTAGGTAGGGGCTTGTCCTTTTCTATCCATTATTCTGAACTTCTAGGTTTTCGTTTTTCAAAATTTTGGTTAACTTTTGACTACATCGAGATCATGATTCCCAGACCAGGATAAAAAAGATGAATATCCATTATTATTATTATTATTATACAGTATTTATATAGCACCAAAAGGTTTGCTCAGCGCTTTACATTATAGTGGGGGACAGTACATGAGACAATACAGTAACAAAACAATACAAGAGGGGTTCGAGGGCCCTGCTCCTTGGAGCTTACAATCTATCTACAGTCATATCCTCATATTCAGGGACGGACTGACCATTTGGAAACTCAGGCACTGCCCAAGGGTCCGGTGTCAGTAGGGGGCCCCATGAGATGCCCCTGGTACCTTTTTCATAGGTTTTTTAGAGTTTGGGCAAGGATACAGGGGCCCCAAGATCCCCTATTGCCCGGGGGCCCCATGAGTTGTCAGTCCGCCCCTGCTCATGTCAAAACCTGCTGAGATGGCATGAGGTTGACAATTTCCCTTTAAGGATGAACTCCAAGCAAAACCACTAAATACGCAGATAAAAATACATACAGTATTATTATATTACTACTCATTCAGTCTTGGGATTTACACAGCACTGCCACAAAGTGCAGCCCTGTCTGGCAGTTGAGTGGATCTTTCTCTGAAGCAGTTTCACTTGTTGGCTCCATGTACACGGTGCATTTGGAGAACTCTTCTGAACGCTGGAAATTGACAGCAGGAAAACGCAGGTTAAAAAAACATCAGTTTTGCAGCGTTTGCATACTGCGTTTATGCGTGTTTAGCCGCATTTATGAGCGTTTGCATTCAGAAGCATTTTTTAAAGATAAACACAGGAGAACCTCCCAAATGCCCAGAATGCACTGGAAAATGGTAAATTATTAACTATTTCAGACTGTTTGAGAGAAATAGAGAGAGTAGAAGCAGAGAGAGCAGTATGTGTTGAGATTAGCTCTTTTTTTTTTTTTTTTTTTTTTTTTTTGTGGTGTTTGGATGTGTTCCAGCTCATTTCTGTGCAGAAATTAGCAATGTCTAACATATTTTCTTTCATGCAAAACCTCAAAGTATGGTGTACCAGGTCCATTTTAGTACCGGGAAAATGCTTTGCATGCATTTTTCATGATGAAAAATGCTCTGGGCAGCATCTGGAAATGGAAGTGTTAAAAAATAAATTTCCAAATGCAAACGCTTATAACCGTGGTTAGCCACATTTACACACGTTTCCAAGCATTTGGCTTTTGAAACGCTGATAAAATCTACTCCTGAACGCAAGTTTGGTGCGTTCAAAAAAACAACTTTAAACTTAACTGCCTGTAAACGACTGTAAACGAAGATGTGTACATGGACACATAGGAACACATTAGGGAGAGTTCAGGGGCTGCTGAAAAAAAATGCAGATAAGCTCCTAAATGTGAGTTTATCCGCTGCAGTGTACATGGAGCCTTTAGTTTGCTTACCCTAGAGTTCATCTTGACGTATTATTTATTTATTTCAGGTACTTATATAGTGCCGTCAATTTACGCAGCGCTTTACATATATATTACACATTCACATCAGTCCCTAACCCTCAAGGGGTGTACAATCTAAGGTCCCTAAGGCTACGTTCACACTAGCGTTGTGTGCAGGCGGCAGAGAGGAGTTTGGGAAGCGTTTTTACCTCTTCCCAAACGCCTCTGCCAATTCTGCACATTACAGCACATGGTGCTGTTCTAACAGGAGTGTTTGCGTCGTGTCGCGTCATTGCAAAACGGATGCCTCTGGTCGAGTCAGGAGGTGTTGAAGCCTCCTATTCTAGTCTATGGTGCCGCTCCGCAAACGCCCAGCCGGCATTTGCGGTGCGGTTGCGGGGCATTTGCGGAGCGGTAACACCATTCAAACTGCATTGCTCTGCTCCACAAACGCCTAGCAACCGCCGCTAAACCGCGCATGCAGCGTTTGCGGAGCGTTTGCCGAGCGTTAAAAAACGATCCGCAAACGCCGGACCAACGCTTGCCAAATGCTATAGGGGCGTTTGGCAAGCGTTGGTAAAACAGCCAAGTATGAATGAGCCCTAACTTACATTCATACATACACATACTAGGGCCAATTTAGACAGGATCCAATTAACCTACCAGCATGTCTTTGGAGTGTGGGAGGAAACCCGAGTACCTGGAGGAAACCCACGCAGGCACAGGGAGAACATACAAACTCCAGGCAGGAGGTGCTGTGGCTGGGATTCGAACCAACAACCCTAGTACTGCCAGATGGAAGTGCTAACCATTTAGCCACTGTGCTGTCCAATTAATAGATAGAGCTGCATTACTCTGTCCCCTTTACATCTAGAGTTCAGCTTTAACTTTTTCAATTTTCTTTTATTTTTTAACACAGGTAAGGTGTAAAATGTTCCTGTCTAATATTAGGTATTAAATATAACAAGCAGAAGATAATAAACAGCTGAAACAACATTGCTGAATTACTAATTATTTCCTGTGAACGCACACAAATAATTCAAGCACCATTAATTTGCCCTACACCTTGTATCAGGACTAAACTTTCTTCTATCCATGTGCCTGACCCTTTACTTTTTAAAGCCAGACCCTTCTCCTCCCCAAAAGAGGGGGAGGGAGATAAGGGGGCTTCCAGGAGCCTGTTACACACCACTTCAGAATAAGACATACTTTGACATAACTTTGCCATTTGTCAGTTTGTGGTTTGCATTCACTAGTCTAATTTTAACTGAGCATTTGGCCCCATGCAGCATGCATACTCTGATTCACTTGTACTTCATCCGTGCAGGACTTTAAATGATGGGCTTTATCACAGAATCACTCACAAGTGAATTAAAATTAATCTGCTTTTATCTCGACTCTTAGTAGCCGAGCGCAATTAATCTGTTTGCATCAAGGTCGGGTGAATGATAATGCAGCGAGAGGAAACACTAAGAATGGATCTGTTTCCGAATCTGAGTCTTTTCTGATGTAAGAGGCCAAGAGGTAAGTGGTCTTCTCCTTTTATTGTCTGCTGTGATGGGTATGGATCAGCTTCAAGAGGAAGGACATTGCGTTATTCTTGACAACCAATCAGAATGCAGCTGTCATATCTTTTAGTATAGGACGAACAGTGATCAAAAGTATAGCATCTGTTTCTTTGGGTAGTTTATTTTTTTCTGGTTGATGAGGCTTTCTTGACTTTTGAAATATTTTAGCAGATGACAGGTGTTGTGGTGATTCACATATCAGTTGCTATTTTATTTTACTTTTCCTTATTTTTTGTATTTGCATCTAACAAGAAGGAAAAAGGAAATGTTGTTTTATGGGGCTGAGTATTCTGAATCTTTTCTGTGAATATTATAGTTAAGATAATGATTAATACTATTAATAAAATAATATTTAACAGTAATATTATATCAATCATAATCATTACTTCTATTATTGTTATTATTATTATTATTAGTAGTAGTAGTAATAATAAAATATTATTATTATATATTTGATTAGCAAGGCAGTATATTTTATAATACTGTTTGTGTAGTTATTTATTTGATGCCATTGTGATTTCTATGAATTAGGGGATATCACAAAGCAAAGCAAATATATCAGTTACAATAGTAAATAAAAAAAAAAAGAGGGGGGAGGAGGAAGAATAAATGTAAAAGATTGCCAAAAAGTTCAGTAACTTGTGTCTCAGGGTCACATTTATTGAATCTGGACATGTACTCTGATTTACTAACAATCCAATCATGTACGTCAAGGTTGATGGCTGGCTTTACACCTGTGCCTTGTGGTAATGCGTAGTAAAAGGTGGAGTAAGGAACGATTTGGTATGAGGTGCCTTTGTGTACCCTTCATATTGAATAGTACAATGACAAACCTTGCCAACAAGGACGGGGATGACGGGAGGTGAGAGGAGTAGCTGACCCAGGTGTAGCGTGGGGAGGTGATGTGTGATGAGCTGTGTCCTCCTTATCACAAGCATACCCTGTATTTTGCTGCTTCTGGCTGGTCTGGAGCAATTTACAATCACACATTAGGAAGGTTCCAATACATCACTGCACTCTTCTGTTTCCACATGAATCCAGATTGGTGAACTCAGAGCTGTGCAGTGATGCTGAGACAAGAGTCATGGCATCTGGGTGCGTGAGGACTCCTGAATAATAAACCAGGGCAGAAGGGGGTACAATATGGCATCTTCTCCCTGGGCACTGGATGACGTTGTCTCGGCACTTCAACTTTTGCTCATTTTAGCACTCCTCAATGCATAGATGTGAACCACCTGCGTATTGTGATATGGTACTGTGGTGGTGTACCACCTGTGTTGGGTTGGGCTGCCTTAAAGGATAAGTTCACCTTTGGGAACATATTACATGTTCCACCCGTTTTTAAGGTGGAACATGAAACCTGTTCCCAATGCTGCAGCTGCTGCCCCCCCCCTCCCTCCCTGTGACAGGGAACTTTACCCACTCCCTCCCTGTGACAGGGAACTTTCTAACAACAGCATGGCTGTGCGGGGCTCCGCCCACACAGCCGCATCATTCATTCACAGTGTTCTGTGAATGAATGAACTACAAGTCCCGACAGCCTAAGCGTCTATCAACTTGTAGTTTCCAATGAGCTACCATGGCACTGTGGAGCACTTTGGTAGTTCATTGAATCTTCCTGTCAGTATATCTGCTTGCCCATACATCCCATACAGGCAAGCTGATATACTGACAGATCCTCAGAAGACCTGCATGGCATCAGCGATCTGCTGATCGCTAGTGCAATGCTTTACAGGCTCCTGCAACCAAAAATAATAAAAGCAAATTTTTTTACCTGCAAAAAATATGCATTTATTATTTTTGGTAAAAAGGTGAACTTTAAGGCAATGCACCATAATGCATAAACTACCGCATGGTAACATGTCTATGGTAAAGCACCACTACGTAAAAGGTGGAAAGGAGACCTCACATGATTGGATGTTTTAAGTGTTCACAGGTTCACTTTACCTTACTTTACCTTACATCGCACTTCAGAAATTCAAGTGGATCAGACTTCAGAGGGACAGAATGCTGGAGTTTTAAAGAAGCACCATGCCCATTCAGGGAAGACTGAAAGAACATTTCTCATTCCCGTGCAGGCTCCCAGCTCTGACAGAGCCCTCCCAAAGTTAGGTTTAAAAAACAGACACTATTCCATCTAATTCAACCAACAGAAAAAAAAATATACACTAACTAGAAAATCTCTGTATAGAAAATACTATACCCACAGTTGATCCAGAGGAAGGCAAAAAAAAAACATGATCCAATTTGCTCTAGCAGGGGAAAAATAAATTTCTTTCTGATCCCCCAACAGGCAATCAGATATTCCCAGGATCAACAATCCCTGATGTTATTCCCTAAAAATATCAGTATCCAGTTATATGTTGTGCATTTAAGAGTACATCCAGCTCTTTTTAAATATAGTCTACTGAGCTGCCCAGAACTAGTTTCTGAGGGAGTCTATTCCACATTTTCACAGCTCCTACTGTAAAGAAACCTTTCCTTGGATGGAGGTTAAATCTCTTTTCTTCCAGACATAAAGGATGCCTCCTTGTCTGTTGTAAGGACCTTAAAGTGAAAAGAAAACTTTACCCCTAGTTCACTACACAGGCCACTTATGTATTTATACATGCTGATCATTTCCCCATTAATCTTCTCAAGAGAGAATAAATTCAGTTCCTCTAATCTTTCCTCATAGCTGAGCTCCTCCATGCTTCTTACCAGTTTGGTTGCCATTCTCTGCACTTTCTCCAGTTCCCCAATTATTTGTGACCTGGGGCCCAAAACTGAACTGCATATTCCAGATGAGGTCTTGTTAGTGCTCACTCCAATGTTCTAATGGTGCAGCATGTGACAGTACTCTTACCTGAACAGTCAGTTGTTAGGCAGGAACAATGTCAAGTGGTGGGAACTATGGCTTCAATCACCTGAGTAAGCTCCAACCCCTCTTGACTCTGGGGCTTACCCAAGGTGGACTATTACAGTGAGGGGAAGGCAAGGGAGGTAGGATGGGAAGAATACTTTGTTGGGTAGGGTTGGGCTATCATGAGACACTTCCACTCTAGCCTGAATTGGAAGCTGACAGCATATTATTTAGCACTATTATTGGCCCATCTTAAAAGGTTCTGCTAAAACTTAGATGTACACAGTAATCACTATTCCCAATGTAGTATGAGCTCAGCATCTACAATGCATAACATAACTGGAAAATTACTCATCTTGGAGGCATAATGCTTTCTTCTATCATTGTGTGTCCAGCCGCAGCAAGTGTTCACTTACTCATCCTAAAACAAGCCTTTACAGATAAGGTCCACTCTTTCCTTCTACTCAGACATTCTTTTTTCTGATTTAGAGCCTCTGCCGAGTCAACCAATACTCCATTATATCTTTGCTGATTCATGATAGCTCCTACTCCTGCCTCTCATTTGTAAGAGCTCATTCATATCAGCAGGCTGTCTTATCCATCATTAATATGTTAATAATTCATTTTTAATAACCACATAAAGTGTATGTGTTTGAATGACTCAATGCTAGTAACTATGAAAATACTACATGCGTAAATATAACCTAATTCCATCCATAGGGAAAATCAGGTCTGTATTTATTAGAGAGCAATTGTGGGAACTTATACCTCTTTACTTTCTCCTCCCAACTAGGAAAACTGGACAAATTTTAGCACAAAGTAAAGGACACACCCCGGCTGTGCCCCCAGTTATGAGGACCATGACGAATTTATATGCTAATGTTATTGGTTAAACCAACATACAGTATGTTTTATCTGCCATCAACAGCCTATGTATTGGCTTTCCAAATAAACAAATGCAATAATTTGGATATGTGAAAGATTTAGGGCCAGCTCACACCAGACCTGCATCAGAATCACATAGAAACGCACTGTGCATTCCTGGGCGATTTACATGCGGCTCTGTGCGGTGCAATTTCAAGCCCATTCATTTTGAGTGGGCTCAAATCGCACTGCACCACACCAAAAGTAGTGCATGCACTACGTTTTAAAATGCACTGTAACCAGATCTCATGGTACAAAAGCACCTGTGTAGGCAGGTGTCTGCGTTTGGGGTGCCATTAAGATTTTATTGACACCCACTGCAGATCATAAAAGCAGTATGTTTTTCATGAGAGTTGAATTGCACAGTGCGTTCCTGAGCGATTCTAGTGCGGACATGGTGTGAATGGGCGCTATGTGAAGCATAACCCTTGCATCATAGTCCGCTTATCTTTTAGACCCACAGAAAAAAAAGTATCACCTGTAAAAATAAGATCACAAATTAGAAAAAAAATAAATAAAGATATACTGTACATATACTTAGCTTACACTTTGGCTTCTGCCCATGGTACCTAGACGAGGGTGATGTCACTGGTCTTTCCAGCAAGATCCTGTGGAAAGTAAGAGTCCCAGGTCTCACAAGAAAATGCTCAGGAGGGCAAGTGCCAGCTTGTCACTGGGAAAAAAGCAATATATGTATAGAAATATACAATATATACATAGTATATAATGTTACATTTTTATTTCACATAAAAGACATAATTAAAAACAATTAAAAATGTTGCAGGGCCCTGCCCCCAATACATGATTGTGCATCATATCATTCAAACTTGAAATAAATATTAAACCTATAGAAGGCAAAACATTTTGGAATAAAATCCAAGTATCTATTTAGACACAAAAATGGGATGTTGATTTACTTCAATATATGTAGCCCTAATTAAACTGGGCTTGTATTGGGCTGATACTGATATCTCATGATGTAGTCAATCCACGTCAAGTGCTCAGCCATCCCAAGTGCTAATTCTGATACAAAGCTGAAACCAGACTTGGAACTGAAGATACTGAATAACACATCGGTAAGATCCAACTCATTTTCATATACTGTAATCGCATGGACATGGTTAGTCTTTTTGGGTTTTGAATACTAGATCTAACTGATATCTATATATGCTTGGACATTGTAATTATGAGTGTAAGGATTCCTCAGACTGGAACATGAGTTTGCTGAGGCTGAAATTCACTGCCTGTGATATCACCTAATACAAATACCTTTGGCGAATGACACTATTTTGGGGCATTTACACATGATGGAGGACATTTTTATTTATGACATGTTCATGCCTGGCTCAACACTAAGACCAGGTTGTTGGAAATTGACTCATGTATGTTTACCTGAAAATTATGATATCAACCAGTTCATGACACTAAAGGCTTATGTCATATGGACTTTGAGTTTTTTATATTTGACCATCAAGCCCAATAGGAATCCAAACCTGGAATGACATAAAACATTTTGTTGGATATCCTCATTATCATTGATTATAGGCAATGGTTGGGTACAACTGGATACTGTATGTTGATTAATTACTGTATATCACAGATACTCTTACCAGGTGCACAGCAAAGTCTGTAGTACAAATATTTCGCTCTTTCTTTTGGATTTTATATATATACTATACATATATAACTCTGTGTAATTTTTTGGCCAGAGGTCCACTTTAAATTTTATACAGATACTAAATGATAGTTGGATATGGGGGGTATGGTGCCCAAATTTTCTTTTTTTTTTTAATTTTTAAGTAATTGCTGAAATTTCCATAACTGCTGATCTGGCTGAAATCAGGCAGATCTTATCTTATGTCAGTTGCCTCCTTTATGATAATTACACCTGCCATGCAAAAATAGAGTGTGTTTATTTAAAAAACACTGGAATGCAGGTATTTCATTGGATGCAAATTTCTTGGGACAAATGTAAAGCTCAGTCCCTGGAAAGCAGAGACAGCTGGCACATATATGTACATATGAGATTTGTAGGAAGTGGTTTTGACACTGGAGTGTCTGAAGGACAGTGTTGGTGTGTCAGTAACACCCGGCCTGCCAGTGAGTGAAAGCTGTGATGGAGAAGTCAGGGTTTCCTGCTGGCCCCCCTGTGTGTGTTGTGCCCGCTGACTCATCTCTGCTCATGTGGGAAAGTTCCTGGCCCCATACAGCTCTGTTTGATGTGGTCAGGTGCTTTTTAGAAAACTCATGTGAAGCTCAGTGTATATTTAATTAGGGAATAGATTTTCCTTGTTTCCAGCCAGGTATTTTCTGGATAATCTGACATCATTATTTTGTTTTTAAAATCATTTAGCAGAGCTGAATTAGAATTATAGATAGAAAGATAGATAAATAGATAGATAGATAGATAGATAGATAGATAGATAGATACTCTTGTGAGTACAAAGAGAGAACGTTCCAAGACAGATGCATATAGAAATATAAGGTTGAAAAAGATGGTATAGAGAAAATGAAAGAAAAATATAAAGGAAGGAAGGAAGGAAGGAAGGAAGGAAGAAAGAAAGAAAGAAAGAAAGAAAGAAAGAAAGAAAGAAAGAAAGAAAGAAAGAAAGAAAGAAAGAAAGAAAGAAAGAAAGAAAGAAAGAAAGAAAGAAAGAAAGAAAAGGAAGGGATGGAGGAAGGAAAGGAATAAAAAGAAAGAAGGAAAGACAAAGAAAGGAAAGGGAGAAAGAGAAAAAGAGGAAGGAAGGAAGGTAATAAAAAAGAATGAATGAAAGAGGAAAAAAAGGAAAGGAAAGGAAGAAAGAAAGAGAAAATGAAAGATTTACAAGAAGGAAGGAAGGAAGAATAGAATGGTATAAAGGAAATAAACAAAAAGAAAAATAGGAAAAGAAGAGAACATGAAATATATATATATATATATATACAGTTGCAAGAAAAAGTATGTGAACCCCTTGGGATTACGTGGAGTTTTGCATGAATTTGATCATACAATGTGCTCTGAACGTCATCTAAGTCACAACAATAGAAGAACACAGTCTGCTGAACATAATACTACACAAACATTAGATGTTGCCATGGTTTAATTGCACATAACATGTAAACATTCACAGTGCAGGGAGGAAAAAGTATGTGAGGCCCTAGCTTAATGACTTCTCCCAGAGCTAATTGGAGCCAGGAGTGAGCCAACCTTGACTCCAATCAGTGTGATGATATTGGATGTGTTGCTGACAGCTGTCCTGCCCTTAAAAAACACACACCTGTTTTGGGTTTACTGGTTTCAAGAAGCACTGTCTGATGTGAACCATGCCTTGCAGAAAAGAGCTCTCAGAAGACCTACGATCAAGAATTGTTGACTTGCATGAAGCTGGAAAGGGTTACAAAAGTATCTCGAAAAGCCTTGATGTTCATGTGTCCACGGAAAGACAGACTGTCTACAAATGGAGAAAGTTTAGCACTGTTGCTACTCTCCCTAGACATGGTCGTCCTGTAAATATGACTGCAAGAGCACAGCGCAGAATGCTGCATGAGGTAAAGAAGAATCCCAGAGTGTCAGCTAAAGACCTACAGAAATCTCTGGCACATGCTAACATTTTTGTTGACACATCTACAATAAGGAAAACATTAAACAAGAATGGAGTACATGGGAGGACACCACGGAGGAAGCCATTGCTGTCCAAAAAGAATATTGCAGCACGTTTGAAGTTTGCAAAAGAGCACCTGGATGTTCCACAGCACTACTGGCAAAATATACTGTGGACAGATGAAACCAAGATTGAGTTGTTTGGGAAGAACACACAACACTATGTGTGGAGAAAAAAAGGCACAGCACACCAACATCAAAACCTCATCCCCACTGTAAAACATGGCGGAGGGAGCATCATGGTTTGGGGCTGCTTTGCTGCCTCAGGGCCTGGACGGATTGTTGTCATTGATGGGAAAATGAATTCCAGAGTTTATCAAGACATTTTGCAGGAAAACGTACGACCATCTGTCCGCCAACTGAAACTCCGCAGAGGATGGGTGATGCAACAGGACAATGACCCAAAGCATACAAGTAATTCAACAAAACAATGGCTGCAACAGCACAGAATACGCCTTCTGGAGTGGCCCAGTCAGAGTCCTGACCTCAACCCGATTGAAATGCTGTGGCATGACCTTAAGAGAGCGATTCACACCAGACATCCCAAGAATATTGCTACACTGAAACAGTTTTGTGAAGAGGAGTGGTCCAAAATTACTCCAGATCGTTGTGCAGGTCTGATCTGCAACTACAGGAAATGTTTGGTTGAGGTTATTGCTGCCAATGGAGGGTCAACCAGTTATTAAGTCCAAAGGTTCACATACTTTTTCCTCCCTGCACTGTTAATGTTTACATGTTATGTGCAATTAAACCATGGCAACATCTAATGTTTGTGTAGTATTATGTTCAGCAGACTGTGTTCTTCTATTGTTGTGACTTAGATGACGTTCAGAGCACATTTTATGCCCAATTCATGCAAAACTCCACATAATCCCAAGGGGTTCACATACTTTTTCTTGCAACTGTATATATATATGAAAGAAAGAAGGAGGGAAGGAAGTCAGGAAGGAAGGGAATAAAAAGAAAGAATGAAAGAAAGAAAGAAAGAAAGAAAGGAAGAAAAAAAGAAAGAAAGAAAAGGAAGAAAGAGAAAATGAAAGATATAAAAATAGGAAGAAAGGAAGGCAGAACTACACAGTACAATATAAAAGTATTTTAAGCAAATGTTTTATGACAAAAAAGAAAAAGCGTTCACATGTGAATATATATATATATTTAGTGTTCCTCTCCTTGTAAATAAGAGGCATAAAATGGTGTAAAACCTAAAGTGTGGATTAAAGCATTTACGGGATGAAAACAGCTGCTACACCAGTGCCATAGTCAGGCCGCGGAGGGATAAAGTCTGCTATTCATTGAACTCACACCTGCTGTCAAGCATCTTCTTTAGCACCTACGCTGCAGATTGCCCTGTGATATTTATATACAGTTTATCAGCGCTGAGTACAGAAATCTGAGCCATGAATGTAACCAGTGAATTGGCCTTTCCTGAGCTCTGACTATCTGTACTACAATACAGGCACCCATGGCATCTGCTACAACCCTATCACAAAGACATAAAGGACCAATGGAAGGACAGGAAGAGACAAGAAGAGGAGACATGACTGTAAATAATAGCACAGAGGTACTCCCATCTCATGAAGTAATGACATTTATTAAAGCCAATAATGATGACTGATATTTTTGCCCACTATAGTGGATAGGGTGTCTGCTGAGGATTATTCTAAGAAATAATAAAGTGCCAGAACTGTTACACTGTAATATAAATACTGTGAAGTACATTAAAATGTATCTAAAGTCAAAACTTTTTTTTAGTTTTGAATAGTGTGTTAGAACCACTCACTGCCACTTCAATCAGCTGCTTTTGGACCCCGTAGCTTCACGTGCACAAAGCGATGGGGATGCTTGTGACATCATTGACCTAATATGGCCATGAGCATATCCACCCCGCAGTTGATTGAGCTGGCACTGACAGGTTTGGAAACCCAAGTTCATCCCTACAGATGGCCAATGTCATCAGAACTGAAAGTGATGGGAAATCCAAGATTTTGAATTGTCACTAGAACAGAAATAAAGGGCAAATCTTCTAATAGGTGCTAATGTTCCAGTGACAAAGCTTTCCTCTCATGTTCAGTCAGTAGAAAAAAAGAAGTACAGGAAAATTTTCCAAATTAAACACCAATGGCAAAACACAGGTGTGGTACCATTCCCTACTCTATCCAAAATGGAAATTGGCTTTAGATAAACTTCAGGGAAATATAACATGAATTAAATAAGCTGTACCACTACTGCTTGACCATCACAGACTGGAGAGGATGTCAGGAGAAACATGGTTTCTCTATTGTTTCCTGGTTCCTGGAGGCAGTGTTCCGGTTGGCTACGTTGCATCCAGGTGACCTCTAGTGGCCATCTTGGGTCAGCAAAGTCTTTATATGTTCCTGCCCCCAGGTTCTGACGCACATTTTGGCTACTGTAGAGAAAGAGCACCCATCTGTCAGGGAAAGTGATAGCGGCAGGGAAAGGTTCTAGATGAGTAGGGACAGGCTAGGGAATCACAATCCTCAGAAGCCTACCCCTTGGGACTGGACTGGCCAGGACTACATCTTTACCCACTGTATCTCTGCATTGAACTGAGCTGTGAGTGTTACCCAAGCAGCACTCTCCTGCTGGGGTTGTTTGTAATTGGCATACTCTTTAATACAAGTTCTGAGTTTATCTACAACAGGAAAAAAGTAGAGTCTAAAACAGGATATCTAAAAGCAGAAACAGGATTTTTATACTTACCATAAAGTCCTTTTCTCTGTGATCATTGAAGGACACAGTTGGATCTTTAGATCCTGACTGTTAGGTTAAAGTACCACCTGCAAAAGAAGGACACTAGGTAGAAAAAAAGAATCAGGCCAGCGATGGTAAAACACGGAAGAACCACAAAAATAAGGACAGGGGCTGTGTCTTTCAGTGAACGCAGAGAAAAGGGCTTTACAGTGAGTACAAAAATCCCAATTTTTCTTCTCTTTGGATAACCTTACCTAATTTATTTTCCATCTCATTGGGGAGATTTACCATCACTTCCTGTTCTGTAGACACAACAGGAAGTAAGAGGAAACCTCTACAAAGTAAGAGGATCACATCTTACACAGTTGTCACTGGAACAAGTGTCCCCATTGGTTGATTTCCCCTTCATTCCCCTTTTGGTGACAACTCAAATGTTTAGATTTTTCCTCACTTTCAGTCCTATTGACAGTGGTCCAGGCAGGGCAGATGGCCATAAAAAAGTGACAGAGGTTCAAAACTTTTTCACTCCAAAACTAAAAAAAATAAAGTTTAGGCTTTAGATACACTTTAAATCTCATAGAAGCAAGAGATTAAACTCATGTATGTAGTAGCTAAGCCTTTAAAGCCCAATTCTGGGAATTACCAATAACTACTCTTGTAGTGGGATCCCCACCATCTCAAGGGACAAATGCTTGTGAGCTCTGTGAGATAGGAGAAAATACCTTGCCTTACACCTCACTCTAGCAGGCTCTGACACTCTCAGTCGCTCCAGGTTGTGGGTCATCCTTTACTGTCTTCACATACAATGCAGGGCTATTGGCCCTGTGTTGTACTTGATGACATCATCACGCAACCATAATCCAGGGTGCCTTACAGAAGTGGCTTTCGGGGACTAGAGAAAGTCTGCCAGAATGAGGAATATGATATAACACATTATTCTTCATCTCCTAGAGTTAACGAGCATTAGCATGTGCTTTCAAGCTTGCATCACTGCAACACAAAAGTGTGAATAAATGCTCAATGAAGCTGATGAACTTTTTGAATGCTTGGACAAGTATCTCCTTGTGTCAAGTATCTCTTTTAATACTAAAAGACTATATTTCAAAAGTTGTACAGGAGGAGTGTTTTGATGGCAGTCAGATGAAGTGGACGAAGTAGTACCCAGTGCTGCCGCTCCTAAAACTCGCCCACTCCCAGTAATGAAGATTTAAGAGGATGAAAATGTTAATTGGAATTCAGGGCATGGGAGTAGATTGGGAGACAAGAGGTGGGCGTACAGAGATTCATGCAGACCAAATTCTGTTTTTGTAAATGGAGTTCTCAAACTGAACATGAGATCAGTTAACTATTCAAGTGTATTCTTTAAATGAAGTCTGTCCAAGTTATCTTTGAATGACATTTATTGTTTTTACCTCTTTAACTCCCACTGATAAGTCCCTTAAGCAAGGTCAACTCTATGGCCGTCTGTGCAAAGCGATCCACGTTGGATCATTTATGAGAGAGTGCCTAAGCAGTAGCTTGCAGGAATTCAGGAGGTGGTCCTGCCAACTCCTGGATGCCTTTTCATCAAATTTTTGCTTTTTTTCTTTGCCAATGGCAATTTAAAATATAATGAATGCACCACAGCTGCAAGCCAAGCGTTAGACTTGAGGTGCGAACCCATTGATTCGAATGAGCGAATTTGACAGGTGGTGCCACTGGTCAATTCGACAAGTCACATTAAATTTGCTGTGATTAAGCATGTGTACAGACCCACGGACTGTACGTTAGGTTTTAGGTGATCAGTCGGAAGGCAGTAGTACCGCAGCTCAACCACTTGTTTTTATTGTCCCCTTGCCACCTGTGTGAAAGAGGTCAAAGTGAATGTTTGGAAACATAAAAACATGTAAACTTAGTACATCTCTGTAATACAGCACAGTTCCCCATGTTGTATCCCTATACAAATACACATACAGGAAAAATACCTGTTGATGCTGCCAAAAATCCAGTGAGTACTTAACTGCCTTTAGTAAGCTGACAAAACTGCCTCTATTGCACTGAAAAGAATGTTGTCAAAAATGCTTGAATTTTTCCTTAATGGAGTACAGAAAACCTCCCCCTCTCCTCATCTGCATAAGCGCGCTGCAATCTGCAGTCCAGCAGGGGAGAACTCGGGTAGGGCTGATAATATCGAGCAAAAACACAAAGGTATTTTCCAGCATACTTATTATTATTATTATACAGGATTTATATAGCGCCAATAGTGAAGGCAGTCATTACAATTACAATACATATTGGTACAAGAGGAAACAGAGGGCCCTGCTCGTTAGAGCATACAATCTAAGAACCAGCTAACTACAAAAAAAAACAAAACAAAAAAAAAATTACACTGTCTAACCATTAAAAACATAGATTTTAGTTGCACAACATTTGGAAGTATAAGTGGAAGCTGTACTGCCTCATGAAGGCCCCTTTGAATAGTGCGGTCCCAACTCTAGTCTAAAAGAACATCCATTTGGAGTATACACAGTAACTCATAGAAGTGAGTACACTCCTCACATTTTTGGAAATATTTTATATCTTTTCATGTGACGACACTGAAGAAATGACACTTTGCTACAATGTAAAGTAGTGAGTGTACAGCTTGTATAACAGTGTAAATTTGCTGTCCCCTCAAAATAACTCAACACACAGCCATTAATGTCTAAACCGCTGGCAACAAAAGTGAGTACACCCCTAAGTGAAAATGTACAAATTGGGCACAATTAGCTGTTTTCCCTCCCTGGTGTCATGTGACTCGTTAGTGTTACAAGGTCTCAGGTGTGAATGGGGAGCAGGTGTGTTAAATTTGGTGTTATCACTCTCACTCTCTCATACTGGTCACTGGAAGTTCAACATGGCACCTCATGGCAAAGAACTCTCTGAGGATCTGAAAAAAAGAATTGTTGCTCTACATAAAGATGGCCTAGGCTATAAGAAGATTGCCAAGACCCTGAAACTGAGCTGCAGCACGGTGGCCAAGAACATACAGCGGCTTAACAGGACAGATTCCACTCAGAACAGGCCCCGCCATGGTCAACCAAAGAAGTTAAATGCACATGCTCAGCATCATATCCAGAGGTTGTATTTGGGATATAGACATATGAGTGCTGCCAGCATTGCTGCAGAGATTGAAGGGGTGGGGGGTCAGCCTGTCAGTACTCAGACCATACGCCGCACACTGCATCAAATTGGTCTGCATGGCTGTCGTCCCACAAGGAAGCCTCTTCTAAAGATGATGCACAAGGGAGCCTGCAATCAGTTTGTTGAAGACAAGCAGACTAAGGACATGGATTACTGGAACAATGTCCTGTGGTCTGATGAGACCAAGATAAACTGATTTGGTTCAGATGGTGTCAAGCGTTTGTGGCGGTAACCAGGTGAGGAGTACAAAGACAAGTGTGTCTTGCCTACAGTCAAGCATGGTGGTGGGAGTGTCATGGTCTGGGGCTGCATGAGTGCTGCTGGCACTGGGAAGCTACAGTTCATTGAGGGAACCATGAATGCCAACATGTACTGTGACATACTGAAGCAAAGCATTGTCCCCTCCCTTCGAAGACTGGGCCGCAGGGCAGTATTCCAACATGACAACGACCCCAAACACACCTCCAAGACAACCACTGCCTTGCTAAAGAAGCTGAGGGTAAAGGTGATGGACTGGCCAAGCATGTCTCCAGATCTAAACCCTATTGAGCATCTGTGGGGCATCCTCAAATGGAAGGTGGAGGAGCGCAAGGTCTCTAACATCCACCAGCTCCGTGATGTCGTCATCGAGGAGTCGAAGAGGACTCCACTGGCAACCTGTGAAGCTCTGGTGAACTCCATGTCTATGAGTGTTAAGGCAGTGCTGGAAAATAATGGTGGCCACACTAAATATTGACACTTTGGGCCCAATTTGGACATTTTCACTTAGGGGTGTGCTCACTTTTGTTGCCAGCAGTTTACACATGAATGGCACTATGTTGAGTTATTATGAGGGGACAGCAAATTTACACTGTTATACAAGCTGTGCGCTCACTACTTTACATTGTAGCAAAGTGTCATTTCGTCATTGTTGTCACATGAAAAGATAGAATAAAATATTTACAAAAATGTGAGGGGTGAACTTGCTTCCATGAGATACTATATATCACACTGTCATCAGGCTTCCAATGGAGATTACAAGTGCGCATTTCAACACATATTATGCAGGCATGGTCCACTTGTCACTATTAGTAAATCTGTATAGCCATCACTGGAGTGCACGTATTCAGGAAGTGGCTGCAAAGAGCCTTTAGGAGATTGTCAGTATTGAGATGAATCAAGGGAGGAAAAAAATGGCATACACAGCTCCAAACAGGTGTTGCACTACCCCGAAGGAGCCCCGTGGTAATGTTGGGTTCTCTGCTCTGTGCCTCGACTCCAAGAACAACCCAGCCGCTTTGACATACCTGGTTGAATAAAAGTCACAATAAGCATGTATAAACACACAAGTATAAATACCTTTAACCAGGCTGTGGGCTGCTACCAGAAAATAGACACACACCCGTTTTGTGGTCAATGATCTTAATCAATTGACACAGGTTAGAATAGATGGCAGTTTGAACATGAGCACATAAAAGGTAAATTCGGACACAATCTGCTAGACAGGTAATGTCAAAGTGAATAAGAATCAGGTTATATACCACTAAACTGCAATCACCATGGGAATCAGCAAATTCAGCAATAAACAGTGAAAATAAATGTTAACTGTAATGTAGGTAGCAATAATACCTCCTAAGAGGTACCTCTTCAACTAAGTAAAAGAGGCAAAGGCCTCTGGGTAGCAAAAGTTAAGGGCCAGTCTTTAGTCTTGACTCCTCAGCTGGCTAAACGTTGGGGCCCAATAATCATTGGCGTTCTTAGTGACAGTTAACAAAGCCTGCAGGCAGTTGTAGAGCTCTAGCATAGATGGTTGTGTAGTTCCTAAGCGCTCATTCTCCAGTGGTAGCAACAAGTAATGGCCACAAAACCCTCTCCCCAGACCCAGTGACATGGCAGCAGTGGTCCCAGCCTGAGGTGACTCTGCTCTGTAGCACAGCAAAGTCTGTAGCTTGGCAGTGGCTCCATCTCTTTGCACTCAGGTCACAGCTCTGTACTCTCTTGGTCCCCCACGCAAAGGCTTCCCAGTAGCTACGTCTCTCTCTCTTTGGGTTGGTCCCCATGATACAGTCCCCTCACCAGCTCACTCTGCGCTGCACTTACAGTCTACCTGAACTTGCCCAGGAAATGTCTCCCTTCTCCTCTTTTCTGTAGCAAAGCTTGATGGGGGCTGAAGTTCAAACCCCCTTTTTACAGCAATGGACAGTGCACTCCCCAGGACTACATGTCGCATCATGCCCCTCTAGTCTCTCCTGATTGGCTACTCTGCCACTTGCCAGGAGGGAGGGGAAATTGGGCAGCAAGCAAGGAGATTACACAGAGCCCACAACTGCACATTCCATTCCCTCTTCTGCAGCGGCAGGGGAGCAAGTGAGGGGAAAACACACACAGTGTACTCCTCCAGTTGCCCTGTCATTCCTTGTGGGGGGGTAGGGGAGACAAGCGGGGAAAGCGGGTGCAGAGCCAGCAGAGCACTTGGAAACACAGAGTTTCAGTTTGGAGAGAGAGAGTCTGAAAGGAAGAAGATACTGCCAGGCTTTAAATGCATTTGCCTTATTTATTACGATTAAGGTTCACAAATCAAATTAAAAAAACTTTCTTCGTGAAGTACAAAGGAGGTGCTTCATATGTTATATTTATCATTTCTAGCCATCAGTTGAAGCACTAAACTCCTTTTTATACACATGATCATAACAAAATCTATGTGTTCACGGAGCTGAATAGCTGAAGCTTAGATTGCACATGCAGCTAAATAAGTTACAGGAGTAACTGAAAGGGAGAAGGCACTGATGTTTTCTTTCTTTATAAATTTATGTACAAAAGTCATGGCTGCACCCTGCATAAAAAAATTATTTGTAAAATGAACACTTGGAATGAATAATAAAGAAAAATCTAAAATACATTGGACCAAAAACTGTTATATCTTGCCTTTAAAAACACATGTTAAAATACTTTATTTTTTTAGACACAGAAGTGCTTATACGACCTTTTAAATATTGAGAGCAAAAGTCAAAGCTCTACTCACTAAAGTACAAATAATCCCTGTCCCTTCAGCAGTAAATAACCTTGTGAACCCACACAAATTGGACACAGAATTATTTAAAATAACACGGAGGGAACAGCTGCAGTTATTAGCTCCTTCCAAACTTATTTCAGCAGAATTACCCTAGCTCTGCAAATGCCTGGAGTGTGATCGTGCGGCAATCACTGTGCTATCCTGGTAGCTATTCAAACATTGTCCAATATTAAACAGACAAAACAGACACTGTAACTGCTTTCAGTATTAATTCTAAACAATAAAGTCATAATTCGCTAATATTAATTAAAACCTTTTTTGAAATCTATGTTCATTCGTAGGAATTGATTTTGCAGTGAAAGTTCATCTTTGCAAAAAAAATCTTTGAAATTAGCCCCAGATTTCACCATGTAGATATCTTAGGCAATGTCTGTTTGCAAAAAAAGGATCACATGACTTTTTTCTAACAAAGCCTTGTGATCACCATGTAAGACCTAATATAATGAGCACTGTTTGATAAACAGAGCCAGCCTGAATCTTTTGTTTATCAACAAAACCATGTAATCACATAGCTTTGTTAACCACTTCTGCGCCGCCCTATAGCAGAAATACTGCTACAGGGCAGCACGACTGCGCGAAATCATGTATATATACGTGATTCTGCAGTTCTGGGTAGGGAACTTGCGCCCTACCTGCGCTACCATTCGCTGTCTTGGCTGTCAATCAGCGGGTACCGGCCAGTGATTCCCTACCAGCACCTGGCAATCGCCAAGTATCACCGACAGGGGAGAGACCTGTGTATAAACAACACAGACCTCTCCCGTCAGCTCCTGCACACTGCTTTGTATGGATCTGCATAACAGAGCCATACAAAGCAGTGTGCTTGCAGCGTAAAGCACAAATACACAGCACACAGTAAAACAGTACACAGTTAACCCTTTGATCGCACGCTATGTTAACCCCTTCCTGCCCAGTGTCATTAATACAGTGTCAGTGCTTTTTATTAGCATTGATCACTGTATTGGTGTTATTGGGGATGTCAGTGACACCAAGTCAGTTCCCCCCAGTGTCAGAATGCCCATCGCAGTCCCGCTATAAGTCGCTGATCGCTGCCATTACTAGTAAAAAAAAAAAAAATGCCATTATGTATACCGCCATTTGTAAATGCTATAACTTTCACGTAAACCAATTAATTTACATGTATTGGGATTTTTTTAACAAAGACATGTAGTAGAATACATTTTGGCATAAATTTACGATGAAATTTTATTTTTTAAAATCTTTTTACTGGATGATTTATAGTAAAAAGTCAAAAATATAGGTTTTTTTTTCAGAATTGTCGGTCTTTTTTTTGGTTATAGCGCAAAAAAATAAAAAAAAACACAAATCCCACCAAAAGAAAGCTCTATTTGTGGAAAAAAAGGACATAAATTTCATTTATGTACAGTGTTGCATGACAGCACAACTGTTAGTTAAATTAATGCAGAGCCATATCGCAAAAAAATGGCCTAGTCAGGAAGGGGGGTAAATCCTCTGGAGGGCAAGTGTTTAACAAGCAAAGGGTTAGATATAGTGTTAGCCTGCATTCACATCTGAGAAGAGCGTATTCCTTGTGATTTTTAAACTTTTTCTTCAGGTGTTTTACAGGTATATTACAGGAGTATTATGGGCATTCTTCAGGTGTACTGCTTCGGGAGTTTGTTTCCTGGGCTGGCACATTTACCACATTCCCTATGAAGTCTATGGGATCAAAAACACCTACATATGTTAAAATAAAAGCTCACATACTTTTTTGAGCATAGGTCGTAGATCGTAGGATGTGAAGAGGCATGAACAGGCACAATTAGAAGACATGGGATTCTGCGTAGTCAAGAATAGTCAGGCTCAGGGTAACAAGCCAAAAAACACTCAAGTATGAATGGGAGCTTGGGCCCCATCTATACATTACTATCGGGAACATGAGTGGAAACTTGAATGGGCTGCCCTATATGCGTTTGACGTGCCAAAGAAGCTCGGGGACCAAATTGTGGCCCTGGGCCAGGTGCAATTTTAAACATGTTTTGTTGTACAACAATCGCAGCAAAATTGCGCCAGGTTTTGGGTGCCATTCAGGATGAACGGCACCCAAATGCACATTACGCATTTTGCAGCAATTTTGAATCACATGCAGAATCACAGAGATTCCCCCCACTATTCCAAATTTCCTTTATGTGAACAAGGCTTTAGGGTTAGGACTCCTCTGTCCAAAATATCTAATGTCATGCAACTATTACTATAAATAAAAGGAACCCTGGAATGAGGTAGTATGGAGGCTGATCTTTCATTCTGAAAATGCTACTTTTCTGTCTGTCATACTGATCCAGTGACTCAGTGCTTTCAAAGGTACAAGCCTTTAACAACCAAACAGATCAGGAGTTCTGATTTCACTCTGACTTTCTTATCTGTGAGCTTGTTCCAGCTCAGGAAGATCACATCAGATCAGCAATGGCCTAGGTTTCCTTTGTTTGTTTTTGGAAGCCTATGTAAACCCTAAATGTATTTTCCATTATATTTGGTATCATATCTCACTGCTGTTTTCTTAAGCAAATAATTTTCTGTAAACCTGTTGAAAAGTTTCTTGCCTAGAGATCCTGCCAATAACAGCACTTCCTGTTTCAGGCTGACAACACTAAGAAAATGCCTTGCAATAAACAGAGGCATTGCCAGCTGGGTGTGTGCTGTCAGCACACTTCTTCAATTGGCCATTGGACTGTCTATAAGGTCTGCGCATTGCCTCCTACAGATCTGAAAGCCAGCCCAACAGCCAACAGAAGAAATGAACTAAATGTAATTCTGAAAATTAAAGTGATACTAAAGGTAATTGTTTTAAAAATAACAGGCATGCTTTACTTTCCTTCCCCCCACTGTAGTAGTTCACTTTGGGTAAGCTCCAGAGTCAAGTGGGGTTGGAGCTTACCAAGGTGAATGATGCCATAGTTCCCACCACTTTACATTGTTCCTGCCTAACAATTGACTGTTCAGGTAAGAGTACTGTCACATGCTGCTCCATTAGAACATTGGAGTGAGCACTTATAAAACCTCATCTGGAATATGCAGTTCAGTTTTGGGCCCCAGGTCACAAATAAATGGGGAAATGGAGAAAGTGCAGAGAATGGCAACCAAACTGGTAAGAAGCATGGAGGAGCTCAGCTATGGGGAAAGATTAGAGGAACTGAATTTATTCTCTCTTGAGAAGATTAATGGGGAAATGATCAGCATGTATAAATACATAAGTGGTCTGTGTAGTGAACTTGGGGGTAAAGTTTTCTATTCACTTTAAAGTCCTTACAACAGGCAAGGAGGCACCCTTTATGTCTGGAAGAAAAGAGATTTAAAGCGATTCTAAAGGTTTATGTTAAATAACATAAAATAACAAACATGTCTATACTTTCCTGCTGTGTGCAGTGGTTTTGCACAGAGCAGCGCCGATACTCCTCTTTTGTGGTCCCCCGCTGGCGCTCCTGGCTTCTCCACCCTTGCTGCTTGCACCCTTGCTGCTTGCGTATCTGTTCCCGAGCTGGCTCTGTGTGTCCATTGACACACAGAGAGCAGCTCAGACCTGTCTCTCACTCCCTCATCACTGGCTGTGTTTGACAGCAGTGAGAGCTACTGGCTCCTGCTCCTGTCTCTGAACCTATGGGGAGGGAGAGAGCCAAGAGAGTCTCTGCTTTCAAGCACAGCGATGGATCTCAATCAGGCTCAGGTAAGTATAAGGGTGGGCGATTGCTTCACACAGAAGGGTTTTTACCTTCATGCATACAATATATGAAGGTAAAAAATCTTCAACCTTTATAACCTCTTTAACAATCAAATTACAATTCATGTATTATTAGATTATTGTAACTTTTTAAAGGTGCAAGAAATATTTTCTGGTCTATTTAACTGGCAAAAGAGAGTAGCCTAATAACCTATAGAACAATTAAGGACTCAATTAAGTTATATTAATAGGCTGGATGCGGGCCACAAAGAATGAGTAAGAGGTCTGCAAGGAAGGATTAAAAGAGCTGCAAGGAAGGACTGAAAGGGCACTTTGATATGCTTTCTGGCCAAATTGGAACATTGCCGAATCCGCCCCCACATTGCTGGCACTTCATGAATGACCCTATCTGCCTCCTTTATAGACTCTGTTAGTAATGACTCCTCCGTTGTTGTCTATTTCCCAATGACTCATCTTTCATTCTTTCTCCCTGTCCTCACCTGTCTCAGGGTGCCGCACACTCAGCGCTGTCTCATTCTCTTCTACTTGTTTATCATGCTCACTGAACTTTGGACAGCAACACAAAAACAGAGCAGAGCACTGAATACTTGACTGACCATGTAACACCCAAAGAGTGGCAGTGGTAGTGTACAAGCTTTCTCCTGACGATATACAAGGGTCTTGCATTTGTTTTCAACAAGAGTATCTTTACCCGTTGTGTATTTATATAAAAACAACACGTTTTGTAGAATTTTACAGAATACATTGAGTATTCCCTAAAGGTGTGGTTACACAAGTAGGTGCCTCCAACATAACTTATTAAAGTAGAACTATAGGCAAAACTTTCATTTATTTTGGATAGAGTAAGGGAGGGTTAAAACCCCTGTAAGATTTTTTTTTCCGCATTGCAATGTTTTCTCTTCACTTCCAGTCCCATAGTCAAACAGGAAGCCAGAGGAAATCTCTACAAATTAAGAAATTCCTTGGGGACCCCCAGGTCTCCAGAACTAGTGTCCCCATTGGAAGATTTCCCATCTATTACTTTTCTGGAGACAACCCAAACGTTGGGTATTTCTTTTACTTTCACTTTCAATAATAATGGTAAACAGGACAAATAGAGAGGGTGAATCTCCTTAACGGGGGCACTGACAGCAATAAACACTGACAGGTTTTCTGATCCCTCTCAACTCTGTCCAAAACTAAATAAAAAAAAAGTTTGCCTTTAATTTTACTTTAAAGGACACATACTTCACTCAATAATTTCTGTTTACCATGCTAAGAATAATCACTTGATACCTTTTGATAGATATTCTTTAAATTCCTACGAGACCCTCTCCTTCCTTCACTGTCCTCATCCAAACCAACAACTTTCCTTTGGCAGAGTCACTGAGGTGCAGCGGCCACGTTGCTTAAAGATGAATTCCAGGTATGGACATTTTACTTAGTTACATTGCACTAGCTTGGACCACTATAGTTCTAAATATACCATACTTGGCAGCTCAAGTGGAAGCTGGAAATCACTGTAGTAGGCACCGTTACTCCAGTGATCTCCCCTCTCTTCTGGGTCCCGTGATGAGCCGCTGCTCTGCTGCTTACTGAACACAGGAGGTCGCCCATTGGGCATGTGCACCATTCAGAGAAAACTTTATATTTTCTTAATGAATCCAAAGCATTCTCTGATTGGCCTAGGTGGAGATAGTGGTGTCATTACCCAGGGGCGGACTGACAACTCATGGGGCCCCCGGGCAATAGGGGATTATGGGGCCCCTGTGTCCTTGCCCACACTCAAAGCACACCCAAAAAAGCCTATAAAAGGTACCAGGGGCATTTCATGGGGCCCCCTACTGACCCCCTGCCCTTGGGCAGTGCCCGAGTTCTCGAATGGTCAGTCCGCCCCTGTACACCACCCTACCTTTCTATGAAGAACAGCTGTATGCCCAAATAACCACACAAAAACTACTTGGGTTGGGAAGGGCAAGGTCAGAGCTTTATTATCATAACGTATTTTCACAACCCATAAGAGCAAACAAAACAATCAATATCCACTTTAGTAAAAACTTCTGTGCCAATCACAGATGAACTATGAGCACCCAACTAACATAACATAGTCTTACAGCCTTCATCACCATGAGATCCAGACAAGTACCTGACTACCCACAGCTCACATAGGGCACAATTTAGAAACTGTTGTCCTATAGCTGTGAAAATGACCACTTAAAAAGACAGGAAAGGAGCATGGCACATTATATGGAGAAATGCAAGTTGAATATCACCACCACCTACCTACTTTCAAATAGTTCCACCCACATCCATTCCATCTAGCCACAACTGCCAATTGCTTGCTTATTACAGTATCCTAATCTTAGTAAAACCTCTCTTCCTTCTTCCCTTAGTGAAGACCTTCTTTTTCTATGGCTCTAGAGGCCTTTCATGATACGTAGCAAGAAAGCAGCATCTTGCTTGTTTGGGCAGAGAAGAAATTATATCATATGATCAGAGTTGAGATTAGTGACTCTGTCTCTGGCAAGTTACTAATGTGAGATGGATCTTATGGAGTAAAGCTGGCCATAGATGGGTGGAATTTTGAATGAAAATTCTTAGGAAAAGAATGTTCTAAGAAAGCTTGTTCATTTTTCTAATCGTTGGTGGGATCAGATCGAACTTTGTTTTCAACCATAGTGATGAGAAAATTCAAAGGAACATGATGGAAAATTTTTCTGGAACGAACACATTTCTACCAGTATACAGTATGTGGTCTTCATTGGGTAATGTCCATTTATTCCAAAATCAAATGTTAAAAGCAAACAAAATCCTCTGAACAACATTCCAATGTTCTGAGAATGTTCTTAGAAATAGCTTTAAAAAAATTCATATGAAAATGCTAAGAGTTTATGTTCAAACTTCAATCCATCTATCGGCAGCTTTTTTCACATTGGGGAATCCATAAACATGCTAGGGCTAGTTGGTTGGAAGACAATTATGTTGGGTGGAAGACAATTAGCCTACCATTTTTATGAGGGTTATGGGAGAAAAAACAAGCAAACATGGGGAGAACATTCAAACTCCGTTTAGAAAACTGAACACAAGACTCTAGCGGTGCAGCAACACAATTTTGCTCCTAAGTAATTATCTTTCAAGCACCTGGGACTGACAGCTTTTTTCCTAATGTGGACATTCAGTAAGACAATAGTCCCCTTTGTTGTGGGGAGAGGGAACAACCCCTAGCTAAGTGTAGATAGTCTCCAGCATGCAGGAACAAATCTGCACTATATCCAGGAGACTTACTTGTTGTTGCTTGTTTCGTGCTCTGTACTATTTTTGTCTTGCTATCATTCTCTTCCACCATCCATACAACAATAGTTAATTGGCCAACAAGTGTTGAGGTGATCTTACCACAAAAGGTCGTAGTGATCATATTAAAGAGCATCTCAAGTAACCAACAACAACATGGAGGAACATCTTTTACTGTTTCTTGCATTTTTATCTGATGGTTCTGCAACTCCATCCATCTGCAGAATAGCCATAGCAGTGAGAAGGCTGAAGGAATATCAATGGCTTAATAGATGATATCAAAGGCTTATTAGGTGATATCCATAGCGGGATAGGTGAGGTCCACACGCGTTTTTCATTGAACATATTCATTTGTAAAAAAATATATTGCCTAAGGGGCATTTTCCCCCTCTCTGCCTACCCTTCCGAGGTTGCCACATTTTGCATTCTTTATTGCTCAAGAATTCTTAAATAAAATGGCTTCCAGATCTGTACCACATCCAGTAACACATCTAACCCAGCATTTCTCAACCGGGGTGTTGCGGCACCCCGGGGTGCCGCAAATAGTCTCCAGGGGTGCCCCTGCAAAATGACCAAATGCTTCCCCAACTTGGCATGTGGTAAAATATTTTTCTCAGCCAGCAGTTAAGCCTTCTTGTGATTACAGTAGTGACGGTCCAGTGATTAAAATTTGCATAAAGCTGGACTCAGAAAGCTGTGCAGGTCACCTGCCCGCAATCTGCCAACCAGTGATGTCATAAGTTGCTAAGGCCAGGTCGGGCGTCCGCACTCTGGTGGTTCGTGGGATGTGCTGCTTGCCACTTTTCTGTCCATATAGCTTGGGAGGCACAAGCAGGTGTGTGAGAGAAGTGGGAAAAAGACACATGTACTCCTAACCTTCATGTATTGAACTGTATCATTGCTGTATTGTCTCCCATTATATTGTAAAGCGCTGAGCAAACTGTTGGCGCTATATGAATCCTGTATAATAATAATAATGTAGGAGTCTGTTCAGTGGGCTGCATATAAGCTCCTGTGAGCTCTTGGAGGACACAATGTATGTGAAGGTAATGTGGATCAAGCTCTCAGTGTGTTGGTTCTGCCAGTCTTTGCTACATACAGATGGGTCGGTACAGGTCTGAATTCTCGATCAGGGCAAGCAGCAGAGCAGTGGAAGGGGGAGGCATCTTCCTGAGTCTCTCCACCTCCCCCTACAGGCAGCAGTGCAAACTATCCATTCACCCAGCAATGCTAGTGCAGCTACAGTGTACATCTGGAAAAAAGGCTATATGTATGTCAGTTAATGTACGTGTGCGTGCATATATGGGAGTGTATTTATGTGTGTATGTGAGTTTATCTATGTGTGCGTGCATATATGGGAGTGTATTTATGTGTGTGAGTTTATGTATGTGTGCGTGCATTAAAAGGGAGTGTATTTCTGAGTGTATGTGAGTTTATGTATGTGTGCCTGCATATATGGGAGTGTATTTCTGTGTGTATGTGAGTTTATCTATGTGTGCGTGCATATACGGGAGTGTATTTATGCGTGTATGTGAGTTAATGTATGTGTGCCTGCATATATGGGAGTGTATTTATGTGTGTATGTGAGTTAATGTATGTGTGCCTGCATATATGGGAGTGTATTTATGCGTGTATGTGAGTTTATGTATGTGTGTGTGCATATATGGGAGTGTATTTATGTGTGTATGTGAGTTTATGTATGTGTGCGTGCATATACCGGAGTGTATTTATGCGTGTATGTGAGTTAATGTATGTGTGCGTGCATATACGGGAGTGTATTTATGCGTGTATGTGAGTTAATGTATGTGTGCGTGTATATATGGGAGTGTATTTATGTGTGCATGTGAGTTTATGTATGTGTGCGTGCATATACGGGAGTGTGTTATGCGTGTATGTGAGTTTATGTATGTGTGCGTGCATATACGGGAGTGTATTTCTGCGTGTATGTGAGTTTATGTATGTGTGCGTGCATATACGGGAGTGTATTTCTGCGTGTATGTGAGTTTATGTATGTGTGCGTGCATATATGGGAGTGTATTTATGCGTGTATGTGAGTTTATGTATGTGTGCGTGCATGTATGGGAGTGTATTTATGCGTGTATGTGAGTTTATGTACGTGTGGGTGCATGTATGGGAGTGTATTTCTGCGTGTATGTGAGTTTATGTAATGTATGTGTGCGTGCATATATGGGAGTGTATTTATGCGTGTATGTGAGTTAATGTATGTGTGTGCTTATGTTTGTACATTATCTTTAATCCTGACCACTAACGCTGTGGATCCGAATTGCTTTTCCATGACGGCTTTTTTTTAGGGCTTGTTCACAACAGCAGCAAGGAGTGCTACTCCTCTGAGGCGTTCGACAACTGGTTAGAAGGCAATATGTCGCCACAGTGCTGCAACTGCATGCAATGCACATGGTTGCGGGGCAGTTGCAAAACAGCCCCATTCACCTGCATGGGTCATGTTCAGTGGGCAGAAGTGCTTGTCAAATGTGACAGGGGGTATAATTCCTGCCATGGCCACATTATGTGTACAACTCCAGCTGCTGCTTGTGCAGCTAAAGAAGGAACAGTTAGGAGGTGGTAAAAATGTGGCTCAGCTGTGTGGTTTTACCATCCCACAAACTCACATGTTAGCGTGCCTTTAGTCTGGGGTGTCCTAAGACTGAAAAAAAAAAATTAAAGGGTGCCTTGACTGAAAACAGGTTGAAAAACATTGATCTAAACACATCAAAAAATTATAGAGGACTTTACTGGTACTAAGAGAAGACACAGTTCCTAAATGTACAATATTTTATTTACAACATTGTAAAAGGGTAAATAAAAATAATAAAAGGACAGGGAATGTAGTCCCTGACAAAATGACATCTTCATTACATAGTAGGTATCAATTGTACACAACTTCAAGAGCAGCAAATAGATAAGGTCAATGTTTCACAAAGACGCTTCTTCTGGACCTTCTCTTTGCATTGTTATTTTACACCAGCAAAGGCTGTATCAGCTGTGAGGAGTTCCTGGAATACAACATAAATTATCCAAAACGTAAGGGCCCATGGAACTCCTCACCATTAGTAGGATGGCTCGGGATAGTCCAATTCCATCACTCCATACACTGGTACCAGGAAGTACATGATTGAGTTATTTCTGAGCCAACATTTCAGTTCAGGAAGTAGATGATAAATCTGAATTTTGACTTCTGGAGAGAACATTTGACAAAGTTATTGTCAGGGGTAGTATGGTGAACTCTGGGAAAGGCAATGTATCCCTGTATTGTTACATTCACACATTACTCATCATTCATGTACGTCACATGAAAATCGTACCTAATGCTCAATCCCCTTTAGGTGTCCTGGCTGCCTGTAGATAAGGGTGTACTGTGCCTACTATTAGACAACCCTGTATAGCAGAGATCTCCGAACGTTCACATACGAGGGACAAGTATTCACGGGACAAAAAACGTTTTATAAATGAATGAATATAACTTAAATGAATATGTTTTACTTTTTGCTTTTTTTGCAATTAGCATGATATGATTGAATGCAACAGAGAAAGAACTTCAGTGAAACAAAGCAGACATTCCACAAAAACTTCTACACATCAGAGTCACCCTTACATCAGAGTTCCCATCAACGTCTGCCCTTACATCAGAGCCCTCTTACATCAGAGGTCATCTTACATGAGAGTCCCCATCAGAATTTCCACCTTACATAGACGTGTCCATCAGTGTCCACCCTAATACAAAAGTCCCAATCAGAGTCCCTCCTTACATGTGGTGTCCCATCAGAGTCTACCCTTATATGAGTGTCCCAACCAGATTTCCTCTTCACATAAAAGTCCCCATCAGAGTCCATCCTTATATGAGAGTCCCAATCAGAGTCCCTCCTTACATAAAAGTCCCCATTAGAGTCCGCCCTTATATGAGAGTCCCAATCAGAGCCCTCTTTACATAAAAGTCATTATCAGAGTCCACCCTTATATGACAGATTCCCTCCTTACATAAACGTCCCCATCAGAGTCCACCCTTATATGAGAGTCCCAATCAGAGTCCCTCCTTACATAAAAGTCCCCTTCAGAGTCCACCCTTATATGAGAGTCCCAATCATAGTCCCTCCTTACATAAAAGTCATTATCAGAGTCCACCCTTATATGACAGATTCCCTCCTTGCATAAAACTAGATTCCCTCCTTACATAAAAGTCCCCATCAGAATCCACCTTTATATGATAGTTCTATTCAGAGATCTCCTTACATAAACTCCCCCATCAGAGTCCACCCTTTTATGAGAGTCAGAATCAGAACGCCTCCTTACATAAAAGTCCCCTTCAGTGTCCACCCTTATATGAGAGTCCCAATCAGAGCCCTCTTTACATAAAAGTCATTATCAGAGTCCACCCTTATATGACAGATTCCCTCCTTGCATAAAACTAGATTCCCTCCTTACATAAAAGTTCCCATCAGAATCCACCCTTATATGATAGTTCCATTCACAGATCTCCTTACATAAATGTCCCCATCAGAGTCCACCCTTATATGAGAGTCCCAATCAGAGTCCCTCCTTACATAAAAGTTCCCTTCAGAGTCCACCCTTATATGAGAGTCCCAATCAGAGTCCCTCCTTACATAAAAGTCCCATTCAGTGTCCACCAGGGGCGGACTGACAACTCATGGGGCCCCGGGCAATAGGGGATCATGGGGCCCCTGTGTCCTTGCCCAAACTCAAAAAAGCCTATGAAAAAGGTACCAGGAGCATCTCAGGGGGCCCCTTACTGACCCCGGGCCCTCAGGCAGTGCCCGAGTTTTCAAATGGTCAGTCCGCCCCTGGTGTCCACCCTTATATGAGAGTCCCAATCAGAGTCCCTCCTTACATAAAAGTCATTATCAGAGTCCACCCTTATATGACAGATTCCCTCCTTGCATAAAACTAGATTACCTCCTTATATAAAAGTCCCCATCAGAGTCCACCCTTATATGAGAGTCACAATCAGAATGCCTCCTTACATAAAAGTCCGCTTCAGTGTCCACCCTTATATGAGAGTCCCAATCATAGTCCCTCTGTACATAAAAGTCCCCTTCAGAGTCCACCCTTATATGAGAGTCCCAATCACAGTCCCTCCTTACATAAAAGTCCCCTTCAGAGTCCACTGTTTTTTGAGCATCAACTATGGTACAAGGACATCGCAGCTGGGGAACCTGCACTGGAGACTGGATGATGGTGTGGGGGAGATTGTGGATGCTGGAGAGAAAACTAGACTATAGTCTAACCTGAAGACCTGTATGAGAGGCCATTGATCCTAGCTGTGGTTCAGATAAAACATTGCAGTGAGCCGTATTTGGCCCCTGACCATAGTTTGGTGACCTCTGCTCTAGAACATCATATTAAAGGGTTTTCAAAAAGATTTGCAATTGATGGACAGGAACTCTGCAGAGATTACCACTCTTTAATCCCTCAATTTTCTATTCTGTAAGTACAGTGAATGTTCTTGTTTCTCAGCTAATTCTTGTCTGCTAAGAATTTTTACATCTCCCAGCAGACACTATTAAAGACCTCTGCAATCAATGCTGCATGTGTTCTTTTTTATGTTTGCTACCCATACTGTACAAATGTGCTGATATTCTGGCAGAAAGGCTGCTGTGAATGAGAGTATCTATGCCTAGGAGTGAGCTCCATTCGGCTGTTCATTAAAGGCAAACTCCAGCCAAAACTGATATTTCACGTTTGTGTGGTTGCTAGCAGATCGAACTACATGGCAGACATAGACCATTGTGCAAAAGTGTGACACCAACCTGAACTGTGACGTCTTGTCTAGTTCTTGAGGAAATAGAGAAAATACAGAACCAGAGCCAAGATATCCTGTACAAATAGAACCGTCTAGAGGTCTGAATTCAACAAACACATGGCAAACAACTGGCACACACCCACTCACTATCTCAGTACGGTAGACAGTGATTCATGTATTGAACATTTAGATTAATCCGGCAGTTTGAGGAAAGAATTGATTTTTACCGGCTCACCTGAACAGAAGCACAATCGCTGCATAAACAGGACTATTTAAAGGAATTGTATGGTCAGGATAAAATTGAATGGAGAACCTACGTCATGTGCTGATGTTAGATTTCTTCTTGATAGGCTGCAGTATTACCTGAGCTCAAAGAATTGTTTGCTGCATGTGTCCAAATGAATTCATTGCTACACCTATGCCAATACATCCATAATTGTAAATGTCCAAATCAATTCATTGCAGTATATGTCCCAATACATTCATTGCTGTACAGTTGTGCTCAAAAGGTTGCATCCCCTTGAAGAACTGGTAATAGTATGTACCATTTTTAACCACTTGCCCTCCTGAGGATTTACGTTACTTTAACAATTGCGCGGTCATGCAATGCTGCACCTAAATTAAATTTACGTCCTTTTTTCCCACAAATAGAGCTTTCTTTCGATGGAATTTGATCGCTTGTGTATTTTTTTTTTTTTGCGCTATAAACAAAAAAAGACAATTTTGAGAAAAAAACAATATTTTTGACTTTTTGCTATTAAACATGTCCAGTAAAAAAATTTAAAAAATCTTATTTCTTTATGTGCTGTTGATAGCCCCTGCATGGGCGCACCTTTTGCTCTGTTGGTGTTAGAACACTGTTTTCTTTAATTTTTTATGTGCAATTGATGGCCTCTGAATGGGCGTGTCTTGTTGCTCCTGTTTTTTTAAATGTTTATAAACTAATAAAAATCATTGAAATACAAAAAAATCTAATTTCTTCATAAATTTAGGCCAAAATGCATTCTGCTACATCTTTGCTAAAAAAAAATCCCAATACGTGTAAATTAATTGGTTTACGTAAAAGTTACAAATGGCGGTATATATACTGGAATTTTTTTTTTGTAACTTGTAATGGCGGCAATCAGTGACTTATAGCGGGACTGCAGCAGGCATTCTGACACTGGGAGGAACAGAGTTGGTGTCACTGACATCCCCAGTGACACCAATACAGTGATCAGTGCTGATAAAAAGCACTGACACTGTACTAATAACACTGGACAGGAAGGGGTTAACATGTGGGGTGATCAAAGGGTTAATTGTGTGCTGTGTGCTGTTTGCTGTTTTGCATTATGTGCTGTTTCACAGTGTGCTGTGTGAGTGCTTTCCACTGTAAGCACACTGCTTTGTATGGCTCTGCTAGTCACAGTGGTCACATGATCAGAAAGCTCCCGATCGCAAGTAATGATCAGGACCTTTCCGTGAGGCGTTGGTAAATGTGCTGGAAGCGTGCAGGCATGTTTGTTTACATTGGGTATGGAAATATGCGGCATCTCAGCATCAGCAGCCGAGAGGCCGCATATTTGCGTACCGTAGGCACCAAGAAGTTAAGTTTTAAGTAGATTGAAAAAAGTTTAGAAGTTTTCTCAGATTTGTGTTTTTTACTGTCTGTGACCACTTTAGAGAGATTTCCTGTATTATTCTTCAACAAGAAAATAGGAGGCACCCAGACAGGCACATAATTACTTCATGTCTAACTTTTTCCTGCTCACCCATATACATGTTTTTGTTGCCTCTGTCTTCAGTGGAGATATTTCCCATCACTTCCTGTTCCTTTGACTCTCTGTCACCAAGGCAGGAAGTGAGAGGAAATCTCTCCAATGGGATCACATGGGAAAAAAAATCAAACCTATATTTATCCACGGCAAAAAAATCTATATATTTGGCTGAAGTTGGGCTTTAATTTTCCATATTGTATATGCTCGATAGTTATCACTATCATCTCCCTCATAATAGTCTCAGCACAGGCAATTATGTCAAAGATGCCAACACCTTGCTGAAATCCAGTTTTGGTCATATACATTTTCATATTCTCACACAGAGCCAAAAAACAGGACAAATAAAATCCGAGGAGGCAGAGGCGATCATTGACTCTGACAGAGAGAGCTGTAATGGATGCAGGGAGGGAAGGGTTATAAATGAGGCTCAGACAGGTAGACTTCTCCTCAGACATATACGTATTCATGAGCTGGGCCACCATTTCCCTGAAGTGTTTCTGGAGACTGATGGATTGGAGGAACCATTTCTCACATTCAACACTTCTAATGTGGTGGTCAGATATATCGACTGTCTCCTCAGCCGTTTAACAACAGAAAAAAAAGGTCAAGGAATGAAGGCGGCGAGTATACACCAAGGAGGGGGATCGGACTAAGTGCTATTAGGAGAGAAGCCGTTCTGCAAAAGCCTCCTTTAAATAAGATATTCTAGCATTTAGGATTCCTACAATCACAGTGTGTTAGGTCTGTATTATATTCTCAGCAATGGCGGCAGCTTCATACTATTATATGGCCCTCTCACTGCCCACCTTAAAGGCATAGATCACCTTTGCCAAAAACAACTGCCTATGCAGATGACCAAAGTTGGATATTGCCCTTCTTATAGGTGAAGACCATTTATGTACCTTCTGAAGCTGACTGAAAAACTGCCAGCGATGGCATCATCTAGTTCTGCCTTGTTTCCAGGACGTTGCTAAGACTCTCCTACTGTAGCTGTTTCTGTTTACTTCCACCATGAAAGGAGTGAGCTCATTCGCTGACTGATACCCCTCACATGCTCTCTCTCTCCTGTGACACAGTGGACCTGAGCTCAGCATATGAGAGCTCGCTCCTGTGATGGTGGGGGGTGAACAGCTAGCTAGCCTCTTAGCAACAAGGCAGGATTGGATGATGCCATCTCTGAGAGTTTTTCAGTCAGGATTTGCGAGCTACATAAATGGCCTACATCTATAGCAAGGGCATTGTTTACCCCCCTCATGACCAGGCCATTTTTTGCTATACAGCACTGAGCTGCTTTAACTGGTAACTGTGCAGTCATACAATGTTGTACCCAGTACTGTATTTAGGTTTTGTGATGCCCTAGGCAACACAAAAATCGTTTGCCTCCACAGACACCGACCAACACCCCCCCCTTCCCCCTCCAGCAGAGAGAGCCTGACATTGCTGACATTGACCAACAGCACCCCTGGCTCCCACCCGGGAGAAGAAGATGAAAGAAAGAGCGCAGAAACCTTTGCGCATTACCTCAATAAATAGTGACTAATTTTATTATTAACTAGTAGCCGACCGCAGATAGCCGAATGACGGCTGCACTGCGGCCGGCCAGTTCTGGGTGGACGTCATATGACGTCCCACCAGAACGCGCTCTCCTGCGCGCCCCAGGGGGCGCGCACCCGGCGATCTCCGTGATCTCTGTGTCCTACGGACACAGCTGATCACGTGATGTGGTAAAAGGCCAATCACAGCAGCCTTTTACCACCTGATCAGCGGTGTCCAATAACACGCTGATCAGAGGGAAATGCAAGTGCTGGTTCTCGGCTGCACTTTCCTCACGCTGTCAGATCGTAAGGAAAGTACTGCCGAGAACCGGCAGTTGTCAGAGCGAGGATCGGCACCGATTATCAGGGCACTGATGATCAGTGCCCTGATGATCGGTGCCCAGCAGTGCCACCCGCAAGTTCCGCCCACCTGTGCCCAGCAGTGCGCCCACTAACTCCACCCACCTGTGCCCAGCAGATCACCCACCTGTGCCCAGCAGTGCACCCACCTGTGCCCAGCAATGTACCCACCTTTGCCACTCTGCAGTGTCACACACCTGTGCCCAGAAGTGCCACCTACATGTGCCCAGCAGTGCCACCCTCCTGTGCCCACCCACCTGTGCCCACCAGTGCCACCCACCTGTGCCCACCCACCAGTGCTGCCCACCAGTGCCACCCACCAGTACAGCCCAGCAGTGCTGCCAGTCAGTGCCACCAGTCAGTGCCCAGCGGTTGTGCCAGTCAGTGCCGCCAGTCAGTGCCCAGCAGTGATGCCAGTCAGTGCCGCCTATCAGTACCCATCATCAGTGTCACCTATCAGTGCCGCCTATCAGTGCTGCATATTAGTGCCGCCTATCCGTGACACCTCATTAGTGCTGTCTATCAGTGCCGCCTATCCGTGCCACCTCATTAGTACTGCCTATCAGTGCCCTTTAGTGCTGCCTATCAGTGCCCATCAGTGCCGCCTATCAGTGCCCATCAGTGCTGCCTCATCAACGCACATCAGTGAAGGAGAAAAATTACCTGTTTGAAAAATTTTATAATAGAAACAAAGAAACTTTTTTTTTTTTTCAAATTTTTTGCACCTTTTTTATTTATAGCGCAAAAAGTAAAGCGCCCAGTGGCGATTAAATACCACCAAAAGAAAGCTCTATTTGTGAGAAAAAAATGATCAAAATTTCATATGGGTACAATGTTGCATGACCGCGCAATTGTCAATCAAAGTGCGGCAGCGCTGAAAGCTGAAAATTGGCCTGGTAAGGAAGGGGGTATAAGTGCCTGGTGGTTAAGGAAATATACTCACAAAGTGATGGTATAACAGGCATAAGTAACCATAATCCAAACAGGGTTACAGGTAAAACCAAAAGGGGGGGATGAAGGCTAACGCGTTTTGAAGGGTGCTCCCTTCTTCATCAGAGCTGGGTTGAGCAGATAGAGACTTCAGTATGGCAGAGTTCCCATGGCAAGAAGATATTCAGCCACTGAGTGCCAGTATTACAGCAGTTCAACCTGTTTAGTCAGGACTTTGCTCACCACCTCCCTGACTGAAACTGTATGGTACTTTGGGGCAGGACTTTGCTCACCACCTCCCTGACTGAAACTGTATGGTACTTTTGGACAGGACTTTTCCCACCCAGGAGAGACTTCCAAATTCTCTTCCCCCGGCAATAGAGAAAAAGGCACTCATCTTCACAACTCTGGACATCCCCGGGAACAGGAGTTAGGCTCTACATACACCATCAAGCAGCTTGCAGCCTCTCTCGGATCCCACCTGGTTCCCATGGCATGCATGTCCCTTTTTCATCCCTTCTTCTGGGGGGAGGTGCTGCCCCCCTGAAAAATTCCACCCTATGCAGGTGCCTTGTTTGCCTTGTGGTAAATACGCCCCTGGTTCTACCAATAATGTTGATATTTTTTCACACAAAGAAAGATTTCTTTTGGCGGTATTTTATCACCACTGGATTTTTTTATTTTTTTATTATATAAATGAAAAAAGTCCAAAAATTAAAAAAAAACAATATTTTTTTACTTTCTGCTATAAAACATATCCAATAAAATCAAATTTCTTGATAAATGTAGGCCAAAATGTATTCTGCTACGTCTTTGGTAAAAAAAATCCCAATAAGTGTCTATTGATTGGTTTGCAAGAAAGTTATAGTGTCTACAAACTATGGTGAACTGTATATATAAAGTGCTACCCTCGAGGGCCGCTGTGTTTCTAGGTCACCCTATGTGCCGCACAGCCAGGGAGCAGGCATTTTCCACACATGCATTTTCCATCCAAAGTCACTGAACAGTCCATGACCATGAGCTTGGTTTTTTGTTAATTTATAGGGGAAATAACTTGGATTTGGTAATAGGGATTATGGGATGCCCAAATTAAGTGAATCAATGCACAGGGACAACTTCCTTCCTATTTACAGAAACAGAGCCTAGGCTTTTCTTTTCCTTGAAAGCCGCCAGTCTTTGCGTATCAGTAGCAATTGCTCCTTATGGGTGAGGGACGCACAGCCCCTCTGAAAATTAGCTCAGCTTGTTGCAAACTACATACAGAGATGTCTCCTCTACCCTGTGGAGCTCCTTCCATCTCCACAGCCTGCAGACACTACCAGCTTCTGGCTGTTCTGAAGATCTCCCAGGACAAGGATAAAGGATTAAGCACAGCGCTTTCCTTTGACAGCTTGCTACTTGTGGCAGTCTCTCCCCTTGTAAATCCCTGGGTGTGCTGATGTACTCACTCTGCTCTCCCTTCTACCAGGCTTTGATCCTGTTCATGCTGTACGGCTGAATGGACCCTCCTGAGCCATCTCCCCTCAGACCTAGGGGACCCCTCTCAGGCCACTGACACTCTCCTCAGCCCTCCATCTCCTACATGACTCCCATGCCAGCCTCTCCCATATTTATTGGTTGGTCTCAACACTCTACCAGGGCCTCCAAACCTGGGACTGGTTAGGCTCCCATAAACATGCAGATTAGGTCTCCACCCCTTCTGCCCACTGGCTTCTGTAAGGTTCAATGGTCCTCCAGAGCCAGGTGGAGGTGATAGAGTCCCAAACTGTTAAGTCTTCCAGCCTGACCTGTAGTATACTGACCCAATTACAGCCTCACACAGTTACCATGAGTCCTACACAATAAATATGCCTACACTAATCTAGTAGCACACTAGAGGGTGCTACATATACCAGGATTTTTTTTTATATACTAGTAATGTTGGTGATGAGCGATTTTTAGTGGAACTGTGCTGTGACACTAACTGACACTGGGTGGGACCTTACTGACACTGACATCACCAGTGAAACAAATACAGTGATCAGTGATAGTACGATATGCTATTACTTTACTGACACTGGCTGGGAAGGGGTTAACATCTAAAGGTAATCAAGGGGTTAAGTGCATGCCTAACAAGTGTTAACCACTTGCCTACCAGGCACTTATACCCCCTTCCTTACCAGGCCAATTTTCAGCTTTCAGCGCTGCCGCAATTTGATTGACAATTGCGCGGTCATGCAACATTGTACCCATATGAAATTTTGATCATTTTTTTCTCACAAATAGAGCTTTCTTTTGGTGGTATTTAATCGCCACTGGGCGCTTTACTTTTTGCACTATAAATTAAAAAAAGTGCAAAAAATTTGAAAAAAAAAAAAGTTTATTTGTTTCTTTTATAAAATTTTTCAAACAGGTATTTTTTCTCCTTCACTGATTTGCGTTGATGAGGCGGCACTGATGGGCACTGATAGGCGGCACTGATGGGCACTGATAGGCAGCACTAAAGGGCACTGATAGGCAGTACTAATGAGGTGGCACGGATAGGCGGCACTGATAGACAGCACTAATTAGGGGTCACGGATAGGCGGCACTGATATGCAGCACTGATAGGCGGCACTGATAGGTGACACTGATGATGGGTACTGATAGACGGCACTGACTGGCATCACTTCTGGGCACTGACTGGCGGCACTGACTGGCACAACCCCTGGGCACTGACTGGTGGCACTGACTGGCAGCACTGCTGGGCTGCACTGGTGGGTGGCACTGGTGGGCAGCACTGGTGGGTGGGCACAGGTGGGTGGCACTGGTGGGCACAGGTGGGTGGCACTGGTGGGTGGGCACAGGTGGGTGGCACTGCTGGGCACATGTAGGTGGCACTTCTGGGCACAGGTAGGTGGCACTGCAGAGTGGCACAGGTGGGGGCACTGCTGGGCACAGGTGGGGGCACTGCTGGGCACAGGTGGGGGCACTGCTGGGAACGGGTGGGCGGGGCTAGTGGGCGCACTGCTGGGCGGAACTTGCGGGTGTCACTGCTGGGCACCGATCATCAGGGCACTGATCATCAGTGCCCTGATGATCGGTGCCGATCCCCGCTCTGACAACTGCCGGTTCTCGGCAGTACTTTCCTCACGATCTGACAGCGTGAGGAAAGTGCAGCCGAGAACCGGCACTTGCATTTCCCTGTGATCAGCGTGTCATTGGACACAGCTGATCACGTGGTAAAAGGCCGGTGGGATCGGCCTTTCACCACATCACGTGATCAGCTGTGTCCGTAGGACACAGCGATCACGGAGATCGCCGGGTGCGCGCCCCCTGGGGTGCGCAGGAGAGCGCGTTCTGGGAGGACGTCATATGACGTCCACTCAGAACTGGCCGGCCGCGGTGAAGCCGTCATTCGGCTATGTGCGGTCGGCAAGAAGTTAATGTGTGTATTATGTGCTGCTTTTTACCAAAAAATCTCTTTTTGTTTCTGCTTTGCTTTGCAGGGAGAGAAAACATAGAGATTGTACCCTCTGTACAGAGCCCTGTGTTGATAGTCAACACAGGGCTGTAGGCTGTGATTGGACACAGCCAATCAACATGTCTTGGCCATGAATCATTGGCTGAGACCTGCTGACAAAATCCTGCCATTTCTAAACACAGTGGAAGTTGGTGGGCGGGGAAGTGTGCTCCCTGAATCTGGAAGAGGCCTGACATACAGGTACGTTGCTGTGCCTGTACGGGCCACCCATCTGCAGTACATAGTGTCGGGTGATCCTGAAGTGGTTAACTTTGGTCAAAGCTGCACAATTTGTTTTGATCTACAGATGCTCCGTAGGCTTTTTTTTAAAAGGTGGACTATGCCTTTAAAGTCAACCTTCACCCTAAAGGTCATGTCATGTTGCCCTGCCTCCTCACATCCTCCATTTCTTACAATTGGACATTATTTTTTAATTTTTTTTTAACTCATGCTATTTATTTGTGCTGCAAACTAGCACTTCCCCAAAAGTATTAAACTGCTGATGTTGACTGGAAAGGAAGGCTGGAGATGGCAGGAATGCAAGAACAAATGCTAGGCATGCCACAATATATGTCTATATACTGCCAGTCATTGTCCAATAGCAAGTGTTTCTATTGTCATACATGTGTTGGTTACTGATCGCTGCTAGGAAAGTTGTAAAGCTCCATGTACACGGGACGTTTGGAAAACACTTCTGAATGATGGAAACTGACTGCTGGAAAACATAGGTTAAAATACGTCTGTTTAGCCACGTTTGCATACCACGTTTATGAGCGTTTTGCATTTTAGAAGCGTTTTTTAAAGATAACCTCAGGAGACCTTCCAAAATGCCAAGAATGCACTGAAAAACAGTAAAAAATTAACTATTTCAGATTTTGAGAGAAACAGAGAGAGCAGAAGCAGAGAGAGCAGTATGTGTTGAGATTACCGGTCTTTTCTGGTTGTATTCACTATGGATCCCATCATGAGCATAATTCGGCGCATTCTACCATTTTTTCCTTCAGGCAACACCTGGAACTGACTGCGCTGGTGTACCGGGTTCCATTTGAATACATGGAAAACACTTTGCATGCATTTTTGATGATGAAAAAAGGCTCTGGACAGCATCTGGATATGGAACAGTTAAAAAACGCTTCTAATTTTTACCTTTCCTTTAATGCAGTTTACACGCGTTTGCAAGCGTTTACAAGCATTTGGAATTTGAAAAGCTGATAAAATCTACTCCTGAACGAAGTTTGGTGCGTTCAAAAAAATACTGTAAACTCAACTGCTTGTAAACGACTATGTGTACATGGACACATAGGAAAACATTAGGGAGAGTTCAGGGGCGGCTGAAAAAAATGCAGAAAAGCTCCTGAATGTCAGTGTATCAGCTGCAGTGTACATGAACCCTAAAATAAATAATAATTTCAGAAGAAGACGTGGCTGAAAGAGCCTTTCCAGGTGCACATGTGGTTTTGTAGCCTAATTACTTAAATCCTGGCTTTAGTCCTTGATCACAACAGCACGACTTATCATGCAATTGGATAGTTTCAAATCACATGACAAGTCCACAATGGAAGCAGTCATATTGGTAAGATTCTGACTCTGCACCATTTTTTAAAGTACTTCATGCACTACTTTTTGCAAGTTCAGGTGCGTCTTGCATAGACATCTGTGCATGAAGTCGCACAAATGTCTTCCAAATTGCACCTGAAGGTGGGACTGACATCCGACTTTGAAATCGTGTAAATTTCAGTGAAGTTGCACAATTTCAAAGTCAAATTCGGTGTGACCAGAGACTAATACTCCATTTGCCAACAGAAAGTAGGCACTGCTACTACAGGATTGCCGCTGGCTCCTGGGTTCTGTACCAAGCAGCTGCCTTGCTACCAAGTGAACACAGGAGGTCACTGGCTCAGTATGGGTGCCATTCAGACAACACTTTGGATTTTCTCAATGAATGCATAGCATTCTTTGATTGGACAAGGTGGAAGTCGTAACAACACTGCCCCGTCTATCCACTTTGTCCAATCAGAGAACACTTCTCTGAACAGCACCTGTGCCAAGTGAGTAACCTCCTGCATTTACTAAGTAGCTGGGAAGCTGCTCAGCATGGGACCTGGAAGCCAAGGGCAGTCACTGTAGTAGCCATGCCTATTACAATGATTTTCAGCTTTCAAGGGGATTGGCCTTATGGCACATGGATGGTCCAAGCTGGACTAATGTAACTGTCAAAAAATGCCATACCTGGAATTCAGCTTTAAATTAGATAAATACATTCCAGGTGCACCAACTGTAGAAAGGTCTGTTCCTTATCAGCATGCTGCAGAGAAGTGCCCTTGCTCCCTGAAGCAGTGGTCTCTCTAACATACCTCTTGCTGAGTCAGAGCTAGAGCTCTCCTATCCACAGGGAGGATGAGCCTTGCTGATTGCAGATCTATAGGCCTGAGTCAGCACAGGGCACATCAGACATTTTCAGAAAGTTCACAGCTTCCACACAGATAGCAGGGATCCTTCTCTGCTGCATGCTGGCCAAGGAAAGGCTTTTCTGCTCAGGTTGTGGCTGCTTTCAAAAGGAAACAACTTGTAAGACCTTGAACACCCTTTGTTTTGATGCACTTGGAATATATACACTGCTCAGAAAAATTAAAGGAACACTTTGAAAACACATCAGATCTCAATGGGGAAATATATCATGATGAATATCTATACTGATATGAACTGGGTAATGTGTTAGGAACGTAAGGATGCCCCATAGTTTGATGGAAATGAAAATGATCAACCTACAGAGGACTGAATTCAAAGACACCCCGAAAATCAAAGTAAACAAATTATGCAGCAGGCTAGTCCATTTTGCTGAAATTTCATTGCTGCAACTCAAAATGGTACTCAATAGTTTGTATGGCCCCCACGTGATTGTATGCATGTCTGAAAACATCGGGGCATGCTCCTAATGAGACGATGGATGGTGTCCTGGGGTATTTCCTCCCAGATCTGGACCAGGGCATCACTGAGTTCCTGGACAGTCTGAGGTGCAACCTGGCAGCGTTGGATGGACCGAACCATGATATCCCAGAGGTGTTCTAATGGATTTAGGTCAGGCAAGCGTGGGGGCCATTTAATGGTATCAATTCCTTCTAACTCCACTGCCTGCATACTCTCGCCACATGAGGCCCGGCATTGTCGTGCATGGGGGCGGACTGACAACTTATGAGGCCCCCGAGCAATAGGGGATCATGGGGCCCCTGTGTCCATGCCCAAACTCAAAAAAGCCTATGAAAAAGGTACCAGGGGCATCTCATGGGGCCTCCTACTGACCCCGGGCCCTCGGGCAGTGCCCGAGATTTTAAATGGTCAGTCCGCCCCTGGTCGTGCACCAGGAGGAACCCAGGACCAACTGCACCAGGGTAGAGTCTGACAATGGGTCCAAGAATTTCATCCCGATACCTAATGGCAGTCAGGGTGCAATTGTCTAGCCTGTAAAGGTCTGTGCGTCCCTCCATGGATATGCCTCCCCAGACCATCACTGACCCACCACCAAAACGGTCATGCTGAACGATGTTACAGGCAGCATAATGTTCTCCACGGCTTTTCCAGACCCTTTCACGTCTGTCACATGTGCTCATGGTGAACCTGCTCTCATCTGTGAACTCACAATTTAACACAAATTGCTATTCAGCCAATCACATGGCAGCAACTCAATGCATTTAGGCATCTAGATATGATGAAGATGACTTGCTGAAGTTCACCAAGTGTAGCGCCCCTCTAGTTAGCCAGGGGGAGCTAGCTAGTTAGAGGCTGTATTGCAGCCTGGTATGAATCAGCCAGGTAACTTTAGGTCAGGGCTGAGGGTTCTGCAGGTCAGTTCCCTGATACCTCCCCCTGCTCTAGAAGCTTGAGAAGTTTCTAGAAGGCAATGGGTGGAGGTGAGAAGGGGCTGATCTGCATACTCAGGGGACTTTGACTAACCCCAAGTAGGAGGCTTTGCATGGGGTCAGGACAGCCCTTAAGTATTAGAGAGCCTAATCAGGAAGTGGTCAGCGTCGGGTGGAAGATGATGTGAGAAGGCTGGAGTGTGGAGCCTGGGAAGAGGCCCAGGGAGGGGCCTACCTGCACGCAAGATCTTAGAAGAAGGATCTATCAGCCTCAACCATCCCCTGAGAGAGGACAGCCTGGGAAGCAGGAAAGGAGTCAACCCAGCGTAAATCCTGAAGGAAGCTATCAACCCACAAGCTTACAGGAGAAGACTGAGTGAGTAATCCTGCACCCCCTGGGTCAGATAAGGGGAGACAGTAGTCAGGTGGCAAACCCAACTAGCTTCTCAACTGGGGCTGCTCTACTATGGTGGCAGTTTCTGAGTCCCCTTGCTCAGGGATTCCCTCAGGCAGCTGGGTGAAGAGGAGGAATCATCTGGGGTCTGAGGAGGTACACCAGAAGGGCTGCAGAGCTCCTCAAGGAAAGATCGTTTGTCTATGGACTTCTACATAGCTGCTAAAGAGATTTGTCCTCATGTTCATAGTTCCTTGGGCATTGCATACACTCTTCAACCCCAGCCAAGTTCAATACCCTTTAACCTCCCTAGCGGTATGATTATTTCATATTTTTGGTCCTGAAAGCGGTACCATTATTTTGCATGGAAATATGTCATTTTTTTATTGTAGGCTGTAATTTTTAGGAATAACTCACTGAAATCTGTCTGAACAAGATTCTAAATCATACATTTAATTCAAAAATATAATCAAACCAAAAACACTGAAATTTGAAATATAGCACCAAGTTTGCACATCGCTGAGGAAAGTCGCAAAATTGTTTTCAGTGTCTGATGACGAATTTCTCCACGAATCATTATCACTCAATTCTGCAAGTGGTTCTGATTTACTATCGCTGTTCTCTAGCTGATCTAAACCCGCTTTTGACCTAAAGGGACACTTTTTGGACGCCATGGACTTTTCTAAGTTTCCAGGCAGAAAGAACAATCAAAATGCAGGCAGGGCACAGGACAAAGCACTAGGGACAAAATGGATGTGAAATGGGTTGAAACAGCAATGTTTTACTATGTAAAATCGTTTTGAAAAAAATGAAATTTTTTTAAAATTTTCAAATTTCCCGCCGCCGGCGACGCCCGTACGTCCCGGCGTCACAGGGACCGGAACACAGGAGGCGGATGCCGGCATCAGCCGGAGGAGATGGCCGGGGACTCTGCAGGGAACACATTGTGGGAGCCAAGGACAAGGTAAGTGCTGCAGGGACTCCCTATGCAGCGCCGCATGGTAAGCCCGAGTGTAGCTCGGGGTTACCGCTTTTGGTACAGACATTTTACCCAGAGCTACACTCGGGAATACCGTTAGGGAGGTTAATAAAATCACAAAAAAAAAACAAGCTCAAGGACTTTTTACTGTCTCCAGTGTGCAAGTGTGGAAGAAAATGCTTGTTGCCTGGCTGTGCTGGACTTTAGGGGAACCCAAAACTCAGCAGCTCCTAAGAGGGTAGTGCTACACAAGCAATTTAACAAGTGTACCTAATAAAGAGGCCAGTGAGTGTATATCCCCACTATACAAATGCTGATTCACTGTATCCTGTGATAGACTAAAAATAAAAAGTTCTATTTTCCTTCACACTCTGTATCACATCTGGATCAGTTTGAAAATAAATTGCTGACTGGGGAAGACCTCTGACTAATAATGACTTTCAGAATCTAGTTGGAGATCTGGCTGGAAACTTGATGGCCATGCAGCAGTTAGAGGATTTCCTCTTTTACTGGTATACATCCTGCCATCATTTTTACCTTTCCTTTACTGCAGTATTCCCTTCACTCCTATCACCAGAAAAAAAACCCTCAATTTTATGAAATGAGACTCAGAAATAAAATGTTGATAGAGGTTTAAACCCTTTGAAAACTCCACCCAATACTGGAAGAATTGTCATGGCTGGAGTTCCAGTGGCATGAGGCAATGCAAAGAGTAATGATAATGTACAAAGAGCAATAATTAATACAAAGCAATCAGAATGCAGAGAATTTGGAGCAGCTTGAATAATAAAAATGGGACTGTCAGGGCTCGTTTCCACATGCGGCAGCCGTTGCCGGTGGTTGACAGGCGGCTGGGAGACAATATGACGTATCTTCAATGCCTGTTTTATCCCTAAAAATGACAAAACACTGCTCCACAAGGAGGTTGCAGCATGGCCCCTTTAACTGTAATGGATTGTACTGTCCACCAAATGCGATAGCGGGTTTAATTTTGCAGAGGTTGTGAAAAAACAAAGGTCAAGCGTAAAAAAATAAAAATAAATTATTTATTTTTCTAAATTCAGGTTTGGTGTTTGGCATTTGTTTAGAGCAGCCTGAACAATCAAAAATAATTGCAATGGCTGCTAAAGGTTACTACACAATTTACTTTTACATTTTACCTCATCAGGGAAGCCTATTAAGCTGGGTAATCACAGAGCAAATTTCAGCCAGTTCATGACCATTCAAAATCTTATTAGGTGGCCATTTTAGCACCCTCCAAACCAACATCCTTTGACTAAAAAAAAAAAAAGGAGCCAGACAGAATATATTTTACTGAACAAAACCTGCATCCAATCAGATACAGCTGCTGTTTGAGTATTTTGACAGATGCTGGCAGTAACCCCTTCAGGCTGGGATCTCCTCCTCCTGGCCTCCTTCTCCAGGCCTCAGACTATTTATGCACTCTCCCAACCACCATCTGGGCACCCTCTCCCAGGGATTGGCTGGGGCCACATAAATATTCACACTGTAGATTTGACTCTCCAAGCCTGCTACTTTCCAGAACCACCCAGAAAGCGGGTGGAAGCAGTCAAACTCCCAGCCTGTGAAACTCAGAGCAGACCATAGTAATCACAGGCAGTTCAACTTATTACAGGAGAGCTAAGAACAAAATTTAACTAAACTAGGAGGGTGCTGCAAAAAAATAAAATGAATGCAACTACCACATCTGAGGCCAGGAAAGCTGTAATACAATCTATTTTTGTTCTTGGGTCTTGATATGCTTTACCTTTCTTCAATACACCATCTGTAATCCATCCATTGCCGGCAAAACCGTCTGCTACTTTTAAGGCAATACAAACAAACCTGTCTGGTGCACAATCTAATTTCTAGCAATGTCTGTGAAATCCGTCTGGAAAACTGTCCACACATGTCCTGCTCTGTGTCTTTTTTTGCCCGAGTACATTCATATTTCCCAAACTCAACATGTGGAGTAAAAATTTTGGATTTAGTCACTTTGCCCGAAGGCACCAGAGATGGGAAAGTCTGCTTGGCATCGGCACCTGAGCACATAGCAATACAGCCAAGACTGTGATTTGAATCTCCAATAAAGTCCTGACTTCACTCCATAAAACAATGAAGAAGAAAGAGCCTGTATTGGGTGAGTTCTTTATATTTAAAGTCCAATGTCACCATCTGCTCATTTTTTAACCGGTACCATATTTACAATAGACTTTTAATCTGCTGTTATATTTAAAGGCTCACCCAGGAAGAATTGAAAGTGAGCCCTTGAAATACTAACAAAGAACAAGTCCTGCCTGCGCCATTTTTTTCTGTTGTTGTGCAGTGTCCAATGCAATGTTTAAAGTGGAACTAGACCCTTTCAAAATCTCTAACTATTTTTATTGCTTATGCTGCTAGCATTATAAATAGATGGGAAGGTATATTATATTTTCTTGTTTTAAACTTTTTTTTCTTTTACATTTCTTCAGTTGTTTCAAGGCTTCTAGCCTAGGCCAACATTATGTCATACATTCCAGAAGTCTTCATGGACATTTTTTTTTCTTTCATCTGGAGGAGGGGTTTTCTCAGCTAAGCACACCCTGCTGCCTGCATGCCTGAGCTAAGGGCAGATGGATTCCAGGAAGTAAATGCTACATGAATCATCTGACCTTACTCAAGATGGCCATGGCCAAAAATGCTAGGGGGTGGTTTTCAAAGTGGTTTCTCAATAAAATAAAGCATGGAGACATGGAAGGGTGAGTGGATAGGCAAGTTTGCTTTGAATATAAAAAATGAATCAAATATCGTTTAGTTCCACTTTAATCTGAGAGTTAAAGCTGAAATCTAGGCAAGAAGCTAAGAACTCAAGTATTTGTATTTCTGTCAGTTTATAAAGCTACACATTGCACTGCACTGTCTAGCAGGACAGGAGACCATTTACAGGTCCTATCAATCCACTAGTCTGTGACTGGACAGTGAAGAAGAAGCAGACCGACAAGCACTCTGCTCTTTCCTCCTATGAGCATGCCATTTGGAAGGACATGAGCACTGCAGCACAATTGATTGTCTCCTTGTGCTGAGTCTCTCAGTCTGTTGTGAGTTCTGCTGTACAGAGGGTTTAGTAATTCAGATCCTTTGACTGATTTATCATGAATGCAGAGCTGCATTAATTGTGTATTTTGTATCATTTGTGTATTTTATATCTGTCTGGAGCCCGGCTTTGAACAAATAATAAATATTTTCTGCACTGTCACCAGTAAGCTTGATGATATTTTAAAGGCAAGTTGTATCTAGTGAGTTAGGCTGGGTTCACACTGATGCGGTGCTAAATTTGCAGCGTTTTCTGTGCGAATTCCACACTGTATCAGAATCGCACCCCGTTAATGCGAACTGCTGCGGGTGTGTATGTTAAGATAACAACACCCCGAAAGCGGTCCGCAAAATGCGGTGCGATGTGCAGAATTGTATCGGATAGGTGTGAATACCCATGCGATCCGATTCTAGTGCAGACCTAAAAAAGGGTCCTGCACCTTTTTTGGTGCGAATGCGGTGCGATTGGAGCCATACAAAATGTATGGCTCCAATTGCACTGCACACAAATTGCATGTGATTTGCACAGGAATGCGGTGCGGTTCCTATGGGAATCACGTGATGTATCGCACCGCATTAGAACCTAGCCTTAATTTGGTCTTGGGAGGGTTTAAGGTGGTGGAATATATTTTGTGAGATGTTTTTATTGATTTTACTAATAACCATTTTGTTTAAAACAGACCTTTCCCCTCTTTCCCTAAAATTGTGATGTGAAATCACCCAGCACTTTTAAAAAAATGTTTTTTTGCTATAGCTACCTTTTTCTCTTCCACTTTCTGGTTTCCCTGAAGGCAGTGGTGATGTAGCCCCAGCTGCCCAGATGCCCCTGGAAAGGCAATGTCATCATTACCCTCAATGAAAACTCATACCAAAACTGCAAGATCCCACAACATCTCTACTGTCATACTATGCATGAGCAAGATTAAGCACATGATAGCTCCTCATTTTGCACATGCACCATACAAGATTACATTCATTTACTGGTTAAAAAAAAAAAAAAAAACTCTGCGATCTCGCAATGTTTTTTTTTTTTTCTACAACAGATGCATGTAGTGTCTTACAGCACATGCGTGAGGTGAAGCTAATGATGTCATGCACCTCACACATGTGCAGTATCAAGTAAAGAGCAGGAGGAGGAGAAGTAGCAGCACACTGATCTTTCCAGTGAATGACTGTGCAGGAGAGGGGCGTGTCAACACAAGTCTGATCATTGGAGGACAGGCAGGCTTAGTTCTCAGCACAGCCAGAACACTGACCGCGCTGTTCTCTCATGCCTAGTGTAGTCAATTTTTAATAGGAAAGCTGAGGGACTGGCAGGAACACCAAGTATTTTACACAATACAAAAAAAACAGGATACTTTTTCAAACAAGTATATGTCCTAGCAGGCACATATCAGGAATATGAAATTTTGGGTTGACATATTCTTAAACCAATAGCTGACTGCGCTATAGCTGAATGACAGCTACAGAGCGGTCATCCAGTTTAGGGAGGGAGTCATATGATGTCTTCCCAGAACCGCACCCCCCACACGCCCCCTACAGCATGCACCCGATGCTCTCTCTGATTGCTGTGTTCTTTAGACACATCTGATCACATGTCACAGTAAAGGTAAAGTCACATGTCACAGTAAAAGTAAAGTCACACCAATCACAGTGGCCTTTTACCATGTGATCTGCTGTGTCCAATCACGGTTGTTCCCGATGTAAACACACTTGCCAGTTATCGGCAGTGCTTTCCTCACGCTGTCACAACGAGAGGAAAGTACTACTGATAACCAGCAAGTATGAAATGAGACATCTACACTGATAATCAGTGCAGCCCCAAAAGTGCAAATTAGTGCTGCTTATCAATGTCAATCAGTGCCCAGCAAGTGCCCAACAGTGATGCCAATCTGTGCCCATTAGTTCTGCCAATCTGTGCCCGATAGTTCTGCCAATCTGTGCCCATCAGTGCCGCCAGTCCGTGCCACCTATCAGTGCCGCCAGTCAGTGCCGCCTATCAGTGCTCTTCAGAGCCACCTATCAGTGCCGCATATCAGTGCAGCCTTATGAGTGCCTCCTCATCAATGCCCACCAGTGCTGTATATCAGTGCCAATCAGTGCTGCCTATCAGTGCCAATCAGTGCAGCCTATTAGTGCTCATCAGTGTTGCCTATCAGTGCCTATCAATGCAGGCCCATCAATGCACATCAGTGAAGGAGAAAAATTGCCTCTTTGCAAAATTTTATAATAGAATAGAAAAGCATAGAATAGAAATAGATTAGAATAGAATAGAAAAACTTTTTTTTTCAACATTTTTGGTCTGTTTTCATTTGTTTCATATTAAAACACCCAGTGCTGATTAACCGTTTGAATACCGTGCAATTTTACACCTTCCTGCCCAGGCCATTTTTCAGGTTTCAGCGCTCTCACACTTTGAATGACAATTGCGCGGTCATACAATATTGTACCCAAACTAAAATTTTATCATTTTCTTCACACAACTAGAGCTTTCTTTTGGTGGTATTTAATCACCGCTGGGGTTTTTATTTTTTGCTAAATTAACAAAAAAAGACCAAAAATTTTGAAAAAAAACACATTTTTCTTTGTTTTTGTTATAAAAGTTTACAAATAAATAATTGTTCTTCATAAATTTAGGCCGAGATGTATTCTGCTACATGTCTTTGGTGAAAATAACCCAAATTAGGATGTATTATTTAGTTTGTAGGAAAGTTATAGAGTTCACAAACTATGGTATAGATCTGAATATTGATCAATCCTGAAGTACTGACAGCCAATCTAATATCTTGAGGTCCAAGAATGTCAGAACAGTACAGATATCCCCCAAATTACCCCTTTTTGCAGAGTAGACAGTCCGACGTACTTCATAAGAGGCATGGCGAGTTTTTTCAAGTTGTATTTTTTTGTCATAATTTTTCGGAAAATGAAAAAATTAAAAAAATTATTTTCACTATTTTTTTTTTTACATACTGTCACCAGTGCAGTACAGCGTCATCATATAACTGGCATGGCAGTGAACAGCGACACTGACTGGTGACAGTATGAAAAAAATATATATATATATATATTTTTTTTATTATATTTAATTTTTTATTACATTTTTTTTTAAGATTTTTTTTTCATATTTTACTATGACCAAAATAGTACAATGTTACCATAGTAACACTGTACTACTTTGGGGAAGTGATCAGTATTTTTTTTTTTTTTTTTTTTACACAATTTGCTTATAGCAAAGAATTACTTTGCTATAAGCAAGCATTTACCTGAATGAAATCGATTCATTCAGCTTTTTTTTTTTTTTTTTTTTTTTGTGCTTAGCTGTGATTTGGTCACAGCTAATCACATGACATGTGCATGTGATTAGCTGTGACCATTCACAGCTAGGCACTAGTATACAATGGAAGGCATCATGAATGAAGCCATCCATTGTATACAACTGTCATGTGACCTGCTGTGATTGGTCACAGCAGGTCACATGGTACCGGCAACGGGAACCGGTACTCGGATCTGTCATCGGCCGTGTCCGAGGTGCACGGGCGGTGACAGATCGCACTGCTGCGTCGCTCTGCAACCGCGCAAACCGTGCATGTGCGGGAGCACGCCAAATGGCGTGCACCCGGAATACAGGAGCACATTTCAAGCCGCCAAACGGCCATTGGCCGGGCGGCTAATGGTTAAATACCACCAAAAGAAAGCTCTATTTGTGTGAAAAAAATGATAACAATTTCATATGGATACAGTGTTGCATGGCCGTGTAATTGTCAAAGTGGAAGCTGCAAACTGACCTGGGCAGGAAGAGCGTATAAGTGCCTTGTAGGCAAGTGGTTAAGCAATTTTACATATAAGGTTTTTAAACTGGATTTTGTAACCAGTAATCAGAAGTTTTGGGAACAAGACAGCACAAAATGCAGCCACCACATTTAAAGTAGAATTCCTGCCTAATATTAACTAGCCTTAAAAATGTGCTCTCTCTATTCCTGCTACCATAATTGACTAACCTGTGTAAAAAAGATGAACATTGTATATACTTACCTTTTTTCATCTTGCTCTGGTCTGGTCACGAGATCCGGCTCCCCTGTCCCAGTGATCAGCGACTGCAGGGGAGAGGAGGGATCTCTGACAATGGCTGGGGCATGGGAGCCTATGAGTGATGTCACTACTTCCAGATTTCCCAGCCGTTGTTGAGCTCTCTCTCTCCTCTCCCCTTCAGCCGCGGATCACTGACTAACACATGGGAGCCGGACCACGTGACCAGACCAGAGCAGCCTGAAAATAGGTAAGTATACATGAAATGATAATGATTTAATCAAATTTTTTCCAGCCTGCGTTGTGGTGCAAAAAAAACTGAACATCAAAAGTTAAGAAAAAATGGCACTTAGGATGTGTCTATTGGACCCCTCCTGAACAGGAAGGTCTCTTCCCTGTTCCTTACCCTGTACAAGTTTCCTGACAGGGTGAGGCACACTCAGTTTCACCTAGCCAAAAGGCCCCTGCTCCATATGGTCAACCAGAGCCGACCAACAAGTGGTAGCTGAGGGGCTCTCCTGAAGAGAGAACCCTCAAGGCAGGGTAAGAAGGAACCTAATGGCAACTCATCCTCCCCCTAGACTTCACGATAGGCCCAAACACCCAGACCCTTCATCAAGAGTGAAAAAGGAAAACACGTAAGTGCAGGGTGGCTCAAGTGGAGAAAAAATAAATATGCAAAAATAAAAAAATGCCAGTGCAGGTGCATTGGCTAGGCCGCTGTGGCCTGGTAACAAAGTTTGCCCTGTTCTTGGCCAAAAGGCCTAGCCCATGAGGGGTTGTGCAGAAGAAGCATAGGTGTCATGGCCTAGTGCAGTTTCACACCATGGGTTCCCACATCCAAGCGCTTTCAAAACTTCAAAAGCCTGTACAGACATGTTATAGGACAAGTGAAGTTTCGGATTTACTTGTCCACTATTATATTTGTTAGATAGGTGAAATCCCTAGGGGAGAAATGTGAGATCATTGGTGCTGCACATGCAAAGATAAATAAAATACAAGGTTGATTCCGGAGTGATGGAATTCTTGTTTAGAAGAGAGAATATAAAACCGAGTTCCTGATCTTTTGATGAAAGCTGGCGTGAGCACCAAAGCTGTAAACCGACTCCAGTTTCACAAAGTATTTACCACACCTGATCACACCTTTCAACACTTCTAGTAATGTAAAGCCATCACAACCCTGCCAGAGAACGAGAGAGAGGTGATTTACTTTTTTTGTTTTGGGAATGTTTGTTTGATTTTCTAATAATTAGTGGGGTCAAATCGACAATCATCTTTGACAGTAATAATGCAAAAAAATTAGAAAGAGCAGGATGGAAAGTTTTTTTGGAACAAACCATATTTGAATCATGAATGTGATTTCTGTTTGAGAAAAATTGTACATATTTTAATTAGCATTCTAGGAAAAAAAAACAACCTAGACTGGTGCATCCCATCCAGCCACAGCAGCTTTCAGCTTTTCATAGACATAATGCTGCAGCTGGACAGGGCTCATCCAAGCAAGTGGTGCTAACATTTAGGGCAGTATGTGCCCAGAGATGAATGGCAGGAACGTAGACTGCTTGTATTCTTGGCTTCATCACTGGGTGCATACAGTCATAAAAGTTATTACCACTTGGTGCACCAAAAGGCTCTGTCCAGCCAATGCATAGAGTTTTACAGGCTGTAGGCAGCGAGGCTGGTGTGAGGAAAATCGTACCTATTTTAATACACATGTTCTAGCTACAAAAGAAACCTGTACTTGGTGCACCTGCATGGTTTTGGTCATTTGGATCATGAGTACCCTAGTCCCCCCATTAGAAGTCTTGCGCGCCAGGGGATCAGGGCCAAGAATCCTCCACTCTCCCCTATGTGACCAATATAAAAATGATGATTGGTATACGAACGCTAGGTAAACAAAGTGAGCAGCTTGCATTAAAGGTCAACCTCCAACCCTCATAAAATGTTCATATTCAGAAATGCAACGCTATTAAATGACATGTATAATATTAACTAATAAAACAACGATAAATATAAACTGACATAAAGGTGCGCTGTAGAGCGCTAGGGTAAATGTTATAATAGCGCCTCACTATGATGCATAAGGTGCAATTGTGACATAAATAATTATAAGTGCATTTGAGTAAACAGACCACTCCTGGTCATCAGCATCATAAGGGTAACCTCGGGGATCATCTGGCATACGTCTGCACATCAGTTGATCATCCTGCTGCCACTCTCCAGGTATCCAGGGTAAATCCAATCCAGATGTATATGGACCAGTATGACACTTATGGAATCCACCTTAAATTGCTCATTAACAAACGAGCCAGAGAGAGAGTGCCTAATAGTGCAGTAAGTTTTATTTTATTTGGGGAAAAGATAGTTTAAAAACATCATGCAGTCACATCTAGCAAGTGAACAGAATCAAAGATGACCGCCGGCCTTTCTCATGGCCTGTGCGGCGTGATGTCACTGGCTTGGCTCCTCCCCTGTGTGACCGCCTTGGGTACTTGTGAAGCCAGACCAATCGTCAAGCATTTTTCTTCCACTCTGAATGTAAAAGCGGAGGACAAAGAGAAGGTACTTACTGCTGATGTGCACAGGTTCACCTTAAGCTTAACACCCTACAGTAACCTGAACCTGAAAATGACCATTTAACTAAAAAGAAATATCAAAAATATTGTAGCAATCTAAAGTCTTCTTAACATAAAAGGTATTCACATGTCTCCATCACATATCCCCAAAATAAGAGGATTATACCACATTTCAGGACAGTGGGAGAGCCATGCAAATCATTCAGTTATGCCCCATTATGCACATTCAGAACCACCGGTGTATAGTGCTATTAATAATGCTCCTCATATTATGGAGCCATTTACTCTAAACTACTTATGGCCATTTCAGGCTGTGTTTTTTTTCTCCTAAGTTCCGTTATGGGGTTCACACACTCAAAACCAAACGCCAGGAGCAATAAAAAAAAGCACATAGTGTAATACATTGTACACCTTTAAAGAGAAAAGACCCTCACCCTGTTCCTCTGGGGTGCCAGACTGCTGATGGGGGACTGGGGTATTCATGGTCCACCTGGCTGAAACCAGGTAGACCCCATTCTTCAGGGGACCTGCTGAGGCAAGGTCCACTCAAGTACTCAAGCTTCTCTAAATGGATACCCTAAGGGAGTGGGGACAGTTTCAGGCTGTCAGGCCATCATCAGTGCAGTGTATGGAAACCATGGCTTCTCTAGAGTATGGCTTGGAACTCGACGAGAGAGTATAACCATAACGGATATGGTGAGTAGTAGTCAAAAAGCCCTCCAACCAAATCAGTGCACAGCACAGTAAAGCCTTCTTAAAACAGCATGTATTCACATGTCTCATTCCATCACCTATCACAAAAATATGAGGATTATACTTCATTTCAGGACAGTAGGCAGAGCCATGCATATCGATTTAACAAACATGTTGAAAGTGTTTCCATTTATCGTCAAGCTGAACTCTAGATCGACAATTAAACACACGGGTGAAATGAATATATGATAGTTGTAGTATTATTTATTTATTACAGGTACATATATAGCGCCATCAATTTACGCAGTGCTTTACACATATATATTTTACATTCACATCAGTGTTGAAGGACTTTTATTTCTGATCACCCAGTTCATGGATTTACTCATCACACTGCATAGCCCTATCTAGTATGACAAGAGGCCTGATTAATCTATGCAGCAGTTAAGTTACACTTGCATGTCTTGTCCCTCCCCTAGCCTATGACTGGAAGTGAAAGAGAAGCAGCACAATAATGAGATCATCTCTGTGTCACTCTGCTCTCTCCTTCTATCAACATGCTTCTTGTTAGCATATGAGCAATACAGCACACCTGATTGGCTTCTGCCTCTCCCATTCTGAGCTCTGATGTACAGGGGTTGCAAGAAACAGATACCAAGTCAAATTAAGGTGTTCATTTTAAAAATAAATATGTGTAATTATAAAATCATGAATACAGAGCTATATACATTTGTTTTTAAATCTACCTGTAGTCTTTAAAAAAACGTCCAGATTACTTTTGATTAAAATATATTTAGAGTGTTTCCCTGTATTTTTGATTAAATATGAATACATACCAGCTCTGTTACATAAAATGTATTTCATGGCATTATGTGAATGTCAGTGTACCTGCGTGTAAATTCGTTTTGCAATTGAACAAAAAAAAAATTCAACAGGCTGGTACATGCAGCAATATGTCTTGAAGATGTCAGCTAAGCCCTTATTTAGACTTCCTACAGAAGAATAATTTACTGGAAAACCTCAAATAATACAGATAATTCATGCAATTGCAATTTTTTTATTCCATGGAACCCAGTTAAAATCTCAAAACTTAAACAATAACACAGATGCCGGTCCTATGTACAATATATAGTCTGTCTCTTGTAAGCAAAATCAGACTTGCTCACTCACACATCCATGCACAGTTATTCACATTCATGTGAGCAAGCACAGTCATGAATGTCTGAGTCTATTACTTGGAGCTGTTCGTCTTCAGAGTAGTAAAGCCGGCCTCAGATACAAGGCTTTTCAGTCTGGAGTCTGGACTGCACCATGCAGGCACCATCAGTCTTGGAAACTCTTTTGCTAAAGCAATGAATTTACATGTCCAGGTTGTGCTGCTCCAAAGAAAGAACAAAGATATCCTCATCTTGAGTACCAGCATGTATATACCCCTTCATTACCAGGTATAATATTTCAGTTTTCAATGCTGTGATAGTTTGACTGCAAACTACAAGTATTTGATTATGCAACATTGTACCCAGAAGAGTTTTATACCATTTTTTTGAGACAGATAGAGATTTCTTTTGGTGGTATTTAATAACCACTGGGCTTTTTATTTTTTACTATATAAAGGAAAAATACCAAAATTTGAATTTGCTAACATTTAACTTTTTTTTTTTTACTAAAAAAAAATATCCCACAATCATTGATGGCCAGTGGAACTTCACCCCCCTACCACCTCTAAGTAACACATAACCAAATACTAAACTATATGACAAAATACCTACATTTCTCCATCCGTTGCTAGACCCTGGAACACAGATAACGTGCCCAGGGTTTTCTACTGAATGCCCTAGGCTCCCTTTGCAATAATTGTTGCTGCCATCCCAAAAATTAACCTGTAACTAATATACTTCAAACTTTTTTTTTGATCTTCGGTTATATGATTTTTATTTGTATCTTGTATATCTATCCCCTCATTTCAACCACTAAGTGTATTTTCCCTCACAATCCCTTATAATTGAATTGGGTAGACAAGCTAGTGAATTTGAGAATCATGCATTCCTAATGAATTACTGGATTCCTACCTTTATCTGGACTGTTCAGTTATTATTTTTTATTTTTAAGCATTTTTTTTTTATTTCATTGAAGTCATCAAATTTATGGAATTACACATCTGGCCCAAAGAGAATTTCTTTTTTTAAATACCAGTGAAAGTCATTTTCGAGTATTAGTTTATTCTTACATTCTTAAATAGCTAAATTAGAAAAAAAAAACAGTATACGGCATGGTGGAAGCAGTGGCTTTGCAAGGTTATTTAGGATGTTCTGGGTAACATATTTTTCTGGCCTGGGGCTGTTACCTAGGTGCCCAGGGGTGCCCCATATCTTTTAGTATCCTAGGAACATCTCTGTCCACACCTTCAGCTCATGGATAGATAATTAATCCTGACCTATTTTGATTAATTCTGTGGTATGCATTGAGGAGCGCTTAGTACAAAAGTTCATATCACTTAGAAGTCTTTTTGAAATGTTTATTGGGTAAGAGCATCAAATACAGCCAAAGCTGTCAATAAACTTTTCAAGAAGGCCTGTAAGTGATATCAACGTTTATGCTAAGTGCTCCTCAACGTTGGCTGCATTTGAGGCTCTTAACCAATAAAGGTTTCAGAAAGACCTCTAAGTGATGCAAACCTTTGTTCTATTAGGTTGCTCTCCTCAATACATACCGCAGAGTTTATTGTCTGAAGAGTTATTTTTTTGTCATGATCAATGTGGTAGCAACCTAGGACTAGAACAAAGTCTATATATACTATATTCTCATTATGAAGCAGCTCCTTTGAAGGAACTCCATTGTAAATCTATCAGAACCAAGCCTCGCTTTTATTGGTCCAACACTATAACACACACATAAGACACTTATTTTCGATAGATGCTTTATAAGATTGCAATGCTAACTTCAAGAAGGAACTGAAAAGAAATAAGTTAAGTGGCAGGGTGTTTTTGGGGTTCCTCTGAACCTAAGTTGCCCCCTTTCACATTCCTGCTATACTATTTTCTTATGTTTATCCCCTCTCTCTACCTTATATATATATACTTTATATACCATTTCAAACCATAAAAGTCCCATATACCAACTTCCCCCACATATATAAACAACAAGAGCTATGGTAGCATGCATAAGTGTAAATGATAATGTATATCCTACCTATGCCTTTATTTACATTCCATTTAAACTAAGTTTTCTTTGTACCATTTATAATGTCTGTTACATACAATTACATCTTGTTGTATTGACATCTGACTTTGTTGTTTCCTAATAAAACTTCTTGAAATAGAAAATGAATGGCTCTTCACCATAAGCCATAGTTAGATGCCATAGGCAAAGTTACTTGTGATAAAACGTACTACTTTGCTCAGCACGTTGAGATATTTGGCTCAGAATACTCTTCCTGCCATAATTTTTGGATGTAGCTGGTGGTCACACACTGAGCATCCCCTTTTAATGCCTGTGCATACAAAGTTTCACACGTCAATCAATAAGCATCCAAAGCATTTCAAAGTCCCTATTACCAAAATCCCCCAATCGAATTCCTACCATTACTTTACGCACACCAACATATATGTAACTAGCGCTACTCCCGTAGGAGCCACAGGAATACAGTCCAGGTCCTCCTCAAATACTTTCCCTCGCAGCCAGGCATATAAGCTCATTCACTTGTTTCTCCAGTAATCAGTCTAGTGGTGTTGTTTTTCTTGTTTTTATTTTTGAAGAATAGGGATAGGGATGAGGGAGATGAGTGGAATACTCCACATCAGGAACTATGAACACTTTGTCTAATCTTTACAACAAGCTATGCTTGAATCAAACAGGGGCTTCAGCTTTAAGCAATAACAAGAAATAGTAGCAGTAACAGCAGTAACTCTTTACAGCCCAGAGCAGTGTTACTTTAAGTAGCAGTGGGCAGATGGACAAAGCTCTTTGGAACACCAGCTGGTATTGCTTTTCTAAAACCACAGCTGACTTCCTAGCACCAGAGGGGGTTTAACAGCATACAGTCTCTAGGATTATTAGGGATGTCTGTACTCACAAGGCCCAAGAACAACTGGATGCCTTTCTCAGCGATACCAGACCAGATCTTCAAGAGACAGCCCCTCAGTTAGCATAGCAGAACCCAGGTCTTAGCAATTCAGGGTCTCGGGTAGCCCACCTGAGGTTTACGGCAGCAACTGCCTGGGAAGACAACGTGCCCTCTCCCAGGCTTGGGCAATCCTAGCCAGGAAAGACTTAGAGCTCTATGTGCTCACTGAATCTATACAGTTACCCAGCATGCCTTAGAGCTCCCCTCTCTGGGATAAGCTGAGGCTATATCAATGTTCATGCTACCATCTGCATAACTCCACACACATCCAGAAACTTCTGCTGGATCCAGAGGAAGCTAGGCAGATTAGTAGCACCTGTGCACACAGAACAGACCTCACTAAATAATCACAGCTCACCCAGTACAATGAACTAACTATGCTTTAACCTAGCAATAACTACAGCCACTCACACTGCAGAGGGACAACTAAATTTGCCTATCAAAAGCACAACTAATCCTAGCTATCTAATCCTAGCCGAGGGTGCTACATAATTTTAACAAAGTCTCCAGAGGTCTAGTACCTGAACCATGGCACAGTTTGACATGGGATTATGATAATCTAATTTACATTATACTCTGAAAGCTTCCTCATCTGTCAAAATCTCCTCTGATTTATGAACATGATCTCCTTCTCTTGGAGGCCTGCACGTTATCTGCATTGTACATCTACTGATCTGGTATGTACATACCATAAAGAAATATGTGGCCTATATATGGAATGTACAGCAGGGTGACGAGCTGCAGAAAGTATGAAATCTGTTGAAAGGCTTCATAATCTTAGCATATTTTATTTAGACAATACACAGTGAGAACACAGCACAGTGCAAGCTGCATGTCGGTTACATTTTTGTGTTAGTGTGTTGGTAGAGTGTCGAGTAAATAAAGAGGGAGAACTTTTACTAAGAGTGTTATTTTCAGCAAATTATGCACAATTGCTAAATTGAATTAATTAATTTTTTTAATCAGCATAATATGATTCAGAATAGGGGAAAGAAAGAACTTCATTAGAACAAAGCAAAGAAATTTCAAATAAACTTGAGCCATTATTAAAGTTTGAACAAAAATAAACTCAGCCTACACTCTTCTCATTAGAGTCCCCCCTATACTAGGGTTCCCATCGCTGTACCACCTTACATTGGAGATCTAACCAGAGTTCCCTTACATCAGGGTCCCTATCAGTGTACCACCTTACATTGGAGACCCCACCAGAGTCCCCTTACATCAGGGTCCCCATCACTGTACTTTACATTGGAGATCCCACCAGAGTCTCCTTATATCAGGGTCCCCATCAGTGTACCACCTTATATTGAAGACCCCACCACACCAGAGTCCCTTACATCAGGGTCCCCATCAGTGTACCACCTTACATTGAAGACCCCACCACACCAAAGTCCCTTACATCAGGGTCCCCATCAGTGTACCACCTTACATTGGAGACCCCACCAGAGCCCACCATTACATCTGGATTCCCCCCTAAAATCTGAGTCCCTATCAGTGCCCCACCTTACATTGGAGACACCACCAGAGCCCCCCCTTACATCAGGATGCCCCCAACATAATTCCCCCTCACTCCTCTTACTTCAGGGACCCCATCAGAGTCATCTCTTACATCAGGGTCCCTATCAGAGTCTTCCCTCACTTCATGGTTCCCATCAGAGTAACCCTTTATTTCAGAAATCTGATCAGAGTCCTCCGCTACTATTGAGGGGAGGGGAAGCAGAGACTGTGCCCATCATCTCTTGTGGGGGGGGGGAGCAGAGACTGTGTGCATATCAGCTGCGGGCCAGATAAAGCCTTGTAGTAGGATTCACATTACCCATGGACCAAAGTTTGGTGATTCCTGCTCTGAATGAAACTTTTTTTTTCTATGTGCCCTTGTTCTGACGAGTAATCCCTTGTTCACACTAGTGCAGCGCATTTGCACGCACACCTCACTGGTACAGCAGCTCATTCATTTGAATGGGCTGCTGTACTCTGGAGAAACATGGGAAAAGAAGTCCCCAACCCTTTTTGAAAATTGTTCCACACCTAACTGCAAGGTGCTGTGGGTGCTGATGTGTGGAGGTGTCAATTAAAAATAATGGCACACCCCACGTGTCTGTTCAAGTGCAGCACGGTTTCAGTGCAGGTCATGAACCATTGCAATTTTGCATGCATTCCCAACCTACACTAGTATGAACCTAGGCTAAATGAAAATTTACCCAATAGGCTAAATAAAGGGTATTAGCTGAGGCTGGCCTTTAACGTAATATTTTCAATGAAAAGAAATTATTTAAAAAAATGGCAGTACTTGACTTCACAAAAGCAGCCATAATGTATGAGGGACACTGAGAGAAAAAAGAACTAACTGCCCTGGAAAGAAAGTCACAGATAGACATTCAGCATTATAACTGCAAAAACATTTTTTACTGGCATTTCTCTTTGAAAAAGGTCTTGTTGTAGAATCGTCTTTCCAGGAAAGTTCCATTGAAGGAACAAGTGAAAGGTAACCTCTCCCTGCATCCAGGAAATCCATTAGCTTTTCATTTGTATATCTTTAAGATCAGCCCAGAATGTTCCACCCTGTCAGGCTCTTTATTCTCAGCTAGTTCAGAGTTATCGGTTGACAAATGCGTTAATGGGCTCTGTATCTGTGTGTGATCATGGCCGAATATCAGCGAAATCACTTGTTCTGCCGCTTGTTTTCTGAAAGAAGAAACAATGTGGGAAGTCTGGAAATTAAAGGTCTCACAAGGATCGAATAGTAAAACCAACTGAACCTTCAGTTTAAATTAAATACAAGGGGTGTTCAAGTCAAAACTGTGACTTTTAATTCTACAGGTGTAAAAAGGGATGTTAGCGTGGTGGTACTGCACTCAGTAGTAAGCGGCCAGTGTAAGTGTTAGTGCGTCCATGGAACAGCGTGTTGTGATGAAGTTTCTTTTGAACGAAGGCATAAAACCCACGGATATCTACAGAAGACGTCAAGCACAGTACGGTGATGAGATGCTCAGCTGCAGTAAGACATTGGAATGGTGTAAATGTTTCAAAGATGGCTGTACGTCAATCAGCGATGATCCCGGCCATGGTGATTTCCAGTCCACAGCAGCCATTGCTGTGAACATTCCGCACGTGGAATTCCTGATCCTGGATAATCGACACACAACCTGCCGTGAAACTGCACAAGAGACAAATGGGCAATAATGAAGATACAACATATACAGTAAGTCCCCGACTTACAAACATTCAAGTTGCGAACTTTCACAGATACGAACGGACCTTGCATTATGAACATTTGTAGATGCAAACAAATCATGGAAGTAGCTCACATGTCTGCCAGACATTGTCACAGTTGTGCTGCTGTGTGCTTACTGTACAGTGCAGTGCAATAGTGTACTGTACAGAGCCTAGGATGTCCAAAAGCAAGAGGAAAAGCAGTGGTGATGTGGATGGGACTTCTAGTAGGTGCAAAGCAATAATCATGGAAATAAAAGTGAAAATAATTGAGAAATTGGACCTAGGCGAAAAGATGGTAGACATCGCTCATTCTTATAACATGAATGTAGCAATCATGCCTACAGAGATGGACACGGTTCAACCATTTTGGCTCCAATCTCCATCTTGGCAAAGGATCCTCCATCTTGTACAAACATATCCCCCTCATTCTCATTCTTCCTCTCTGTTCAGCCACAGTGACATATGGCCTGTGTGTTGGCAGTGTCACAGGAGGCCAGAGCACAGCAGGGAGCCCCGAGCTATAAAACCCCCAAGGGAGCTGGGGCCTCGCTGTCCAAAAAACCAGTGGAATCTACCATATCGTAAAAAGATAACACAAGCCTTCCCCTAAGTTCAAGTCTAGATAACACTTTTAAAATCCATTTTTTCCCTATGTCTCATATCTTGGAATATGAGAGGCTTACATACAAACCAGGTCTATCTTCAGATTACCCACGAGAAGACAAACAGTTTGATAGGTCATACTCCCTGACTGGAATACCTAGGAAAGCAGAAAATTACATCTCTGGAACCCTTCGGATATGTATCTCATATTTCATATCTAACCGTTCCTCAGATGCGTCTGCATAGTAATCTACCCGCAGGTGGAATGTCACTTGTGCATAGGAAAAGTTATGAGCCAAAATATGAACTATGAGAGATTTTGGCTCTAGTTAGTTCTCCGCCCAGACCTTCCCTCCCTAAATGAAGCATTGGTCCTTGGCTTTATAAACACACCCCCTGCTGGGGGACTACAAAATAGGCTGGCAGGCCTAAGAGAATGAAGAGATCTGCTTAATCCAAGGCTGATTGGATTACTTTAACCCTTTAACCTCCTTTCTGTTACCTCTTTGCTGTGCTGTTGTTATCTGTATATTTATATATATATTGATTACATCTTTTTTCTGTAAATATTTTTATTGCACCCTTTTGACCTTTTAGTAATAAATCTTTCTTTCTGAAAGTGTTGAACTGTTTCTAAAGCTCCTTAATGCAATTTACGAATTCCTGCCTCTAAAAGAGCACTACCGTGTTTGTTTAACCCTCTGTATAACCTGTCTGCAGTGACAGTGGTATACAGATGATTATCTCAACCATTATAGTGTTATTGCTGGTATTGCCAAGTTTCCTCTTTCTCTGTACAAAAAGGAGGTGGTGGCAGTGTGAAGGGTTAATTGCGTAATTAACCTGACCCAGTAACAATTGCTCTCAGGCGGCAGGTACATCGATTGGTGGTCCATTAGCTGGAGAATCGTTGTGCAGGGTGCAGCTGGGTGTGGCATTGTTACGCAAGTGACATTGCGGTTTTAGATTGGCTATTCCTTCGGTCACGAGTTTGCTGAGAAGGATAGGGGTCTGACGCCACGATCGCCACAATGAATTGTTCAACCATTGGCACAATTTTAAAGAACAAGGCCAAGATCATGGAACATGATGCCTATGAAGTCAGCAATAATATCCATAAAGCGTGGTAAAGTGATAAAGGAGATGGAGAAATTTCTCAGTGTGTGAATGCAGGATCAGCACCAGCGTCGAGTCCCACTCAGCTCAATACTTAATGCTTATTCAAGAAAAAGCTAAAAGCCTTTTTAAAGAGTTGAAGAAAAAATGGGGTGAACAATGTGCATCTTTTACTGCCAGCCATGGATAGCTTAATAGATTCAAGGCTAGAGCCAACATTCACAACGTAACAGTAAGTGGTGAGACTGTGAGTACAAATACCATAGCTGCCCAAGAATTTCCAGCAACACTTAGAGAAATTATTGACAAATGTGCTTATTTACCCCAACAGGTTTTTAACATCAATGAGACAGGACTGTACTGGCAGAGGATGCCAGAATGAAGTTACATCAGTAAAGAGGAAAATGTGATGCCAGGCTTCAAAGCAGCAAAGGACAGACTTACTCTGTTGTTTGCGTCTGCTGATATGAAACTAAAGCCTCTCTTAGTTTACTATTCAGAGAACCCAAGAGCCCTCAAAAACATAGCCAAGGGCTCTCTACCTGTTGTGTGGAAGAGTAACTCCAAAGCCTGGGTTACACAGGCCATTTTCCAGGACTGGTTTTTCCACCACTTTATCCCAGAGATAGAGATATATTGTTTGGAGAAAGATATCCCATTCAACATTCTTTTGCTGCTTGACAATGCACCAGGTCACCCCCAATTCATGGATGACTTTCATCCCAACGTCAAAGTAGTGCATCTGTCACCGAATACTACGGAGCTCATCCAACCTATGGACCAAGCAGTTATTGCGACTTTCAAGATATATTATTTACACAACACTTTTCGTCAGGCAGTGAAGGCTATTGATGAAACAGGAACAACCGTGCAACAATTTTGGAAGGATAACAACATCTACAAGGCCATAAAAACATCAACTTTGCTTGGCGTGAGGTTTCGGCTGTCACTATGAATGGGGTTTGAAAGTACGTTTGCCCACAGTTTGTTTGTGAAGTTCATGGACTTGAGAAGATGAGTAAGGAGTCCAAAGAGGTCTTCAACAACTTAGTGACCCTTAGCATGAAGCTGGAGCTAGATCTGCAAGAAGATGACTTCATTGAACTCCTTGTTGTGCAACAAGAGGACCTTACTAATGAGGACCTGATGGAATTAGAAGTCCAGCGAAAAGACGAAGAGAGCCAAAAGGAAGATGTAACTGAAGAACCAAAGAGATTCACAACACAGGAAATGGCAAGGGGATTTTCTTTACTTGAAGAGGCACTGTTAGTTTTTGAAGCACAGGACCCCAACATAGAATGATACACAAAGGTTACAGCCGTTGAGAATGCCATCCAATGCTACAGAGTCATCTACGATGAGAAAAAAAGAGCTACTACTCAGACATCACTGGATATTTTTTTCCAGAGCGTAGACAAAATTGAATCCATCAAAAAACCTGTGTCATCAACAGGTGTTACTGAAATTCCATCTTGCCCTCCATCTTCTATTGTTGATGATCCTTCGGCTCCGTCAACATCAGGTGTGGGCCATATTCCATCTTACCCTCCATCTCCTATTGCTGATGATCCTTAAGCTCCAACAACATCAGGTGTGGGCCACATTCCATCTTGCCCTCCATCTCCTATTGCTGATGATCCCTCAGCTCCGTCAACATCAGGCATGGGCCAAATTCCATCTTGCCCTCCATCTCCTATTGCTGATGATCCTTCAGCTCCGTGAACATCAGGTGTGGGCCAAATTCCATCTTGCCCTCCATCCTCTATTGCTGATGATCCTTCAGCTCCGTCAACATCAGGTGTGGGCTAAATTCCATCTTTCCCTCCATCTCCTATTGCTGATGATCCATCAGCTCCACCATCTCCCACCTACCCTCCCTCCTCCAGTTAGCAACTCTCTTCCACTATATGCCAGTTGTGGTACTGGGCTGTACTGTACCACCATTTTAAGGTAACTGTTAATGTAAAAATAGTTTACTTACAGTATTTTCGTGTGTGTTTGGTTTTTTGATGCTTCACATTGTATATTTGTGTCAAAGGTGTATAAGACTCACTTTGTCGGACTTACGAACGAATCCGATTTATGAACGTCCTCCCAGAACACAACTTTCGAAAGTTGGGGACTTACTGTACTGCATTTTATATATATATATATATATATATATATATATATATATACTGTATGTCAATTAGTATATAATTGGGATAGCTTGAATATTGGTTTCTTTGGAATAAGCTTTTTTAGAGGGAGAAGTCAGCTATAACAACCTAAATTTTCCTGTAGGGTCACCTGTTCTGGTGAAACCTGTCTTGGAGGAGACTTTTTCTCACTTTGGAGAGACTTCCACTCACTGGTGGCTGTTGTAAGCTCTTTATTGCCGTCTTTTTGGTGGCACAGCTCTCTAGGAACCCCCTAGTTAGCACCTGTAGAAACACTGAAAATCTAACTTTTATAGGTAAAGTCGATCTTTACACAGTCTGTAAACATACAATGACATCATTCCTCCTTTCCCCCGTTGGTGGAGGCATGAAAAAATTCCAGGCCAACACGGATAGGAGGGATGAAGGAAGTGAAAATGAAAGGTAAAATGGTTTACTGCGTGGAGTTTTCACAGCTTCTATCTAAAAATTATGCCAGAGAACTGTGATGAGAGCAATAAAGCAATAAAAAGCTTACAACAGTCTCTATGCACAGATACTGTTAGATGGGATAGCAAAATGAATGGCATTGGTGAATGTCAGGGTATGTAAATCAGACAGGACAAGCAAGAAATAAAATAAGAGGTATACACATTAATTATAACATCTTAATACATACAATAAATCAGATATACTACGTCTTCCACAAGGACTTTGCACTCCACATTTTTTATTCTGTTTGTATCTTAAAACAAACACTTAGCTTATAGAGGATGTGTTAAAAGTACAATGTTAAGTAACTTTGCAATTAAAGTGTTACTAAACCCACAACAGTAAAATCAGTCTGTATATGCAGTAAAGCATGCTTGTTATACTCACTGTGGAATCTAAGGGGTTAATCCTCTGCATTGTGTAAAACCGCTGTTTTATCCTGACCTCTCTGATCCTCCCCTTCTTCCGGTGTCCAGCTCTTATCTCCTGATTAGAAATATCATGTGGAGTTACTCTGCACATGCTCAGTTTGGTGTGTATTGCTAGAGAGGTTTTTTTTTTTCGTGGGGGAGAGTGCATGTGATCAGCACAGGGCCAATCAGCACTGTCCAGAGAGAGGGCCTGGGGTCATGCATCTTCCTAGAGCAGAAAGAAACCTCCTCCTACAAGCTGTAAACAGTGCTCTGCTGGACACTGATAGAAGTCACAAGACTGCTCTAACTGCTGATGAGAAAAGGTATTTAGCAGTTTATATTTACTAAAATAATTGCATTTTCATGTTCTGTGTACTGTGGGAGACCAGATATAGTGAATGCAGAGTCCTGCATTTAGTAACACTTTAAGAGAATATTTCTAAAAAAAAAGTAAGATGAGAACAAAGCTTGTTACAAATCTTAAAGCTCAAAGTGGAAATAAACCCATTGATCTAACTGTTTCCCAAAATAGTTACATTCAAGGTATGCCATGAATAATAATTGTCATAGTTGCTTGTTCTCACAACTGAACTGTCAAGCCATCAAATGGCTGGTGTCATAATTGATCACATGTGCAGTACCTTGGCAACTGAAGATCAAGCAGAGGCTAAGATGGCAACTTCCATTGGCTGTAAAGGATAGGAGGTTTTAGTTCTTCTTTAAAGACAATAGTGATTTCAGAATGCTGTCATCCTATAATTCTCCTAGATGAAGGTTATGGCTTGCTTCTCTCCCCAGGTAGTCTTTTTACGCCTAGGAGTTACTGCAGATAATATTCCGAATGTCTCTGGAGAAATATTTGAGCATTTTTATTCTCTCTGTAGATTTCCAAGAGCAATAACATTTAAATAGGCTGTCAAAAAGGAAACTTTTCATTATATCATCAGAACCTCATCTTCTTATCTATGTTGCTCTCCCTATCTGCCATACTGCTTCCAAGGTTACTTTTTCAAGTTTCCTGCTACCTCGTTAATAGTCTATGTATGCAATTTCACACCAACGAGTGGTGTATTTAGGTTTTGTGCTGCCCTAGGCAATACAAAAATCAGAACCCCCCCTCCCCGGTGGAGAGAGCCTGACACCGACCAACACCAGCCTGCCCACGGAGAGAGCCTGACGGTGACCAACAACACCCCTACCCCATCCCCCTCACCCAAGAGAGCCTTCCACTAACAAACACCCCCCCCCCCGGCGACAGAATCAACGGGAACGACAATCGGGCTCTGCATACACAATCAAGCAACCCGCAGCCTCTCTCGGATCCCACTTGGTCCCCATGCCGCATATGTCCCTATTTCCAGGGGGCAGTGCTGCCCCCCTAAAAAAAGCCACCCTAGGCAAATGCCTTGTTTGCCTTGTGGTAAGTACGCCCCTGACACTGACTTCCACTAGTTGGGTTGGTCCTACCTTGGAAAGAGTCTACATGTGAAGTTCTCCTTCCACCCTCATTTGTCATTTTCAGTGCTCCTCGGTAACAGACTACATGTGCAGTTCCACATTCACCCCCATTTAAAAACATCCCATTACACAGTACCACTCCAAAGCTCATGTCCAACTGTCTACTTCCAACCTCAGGCAGTTTTATTCACATGGATTGTCTATATTCTGCCCCACCTGGCTTCTTACGTCAACATTAATCATAGACCATCCATTGGGTAAGTTGGTTACAATTTATATGTGCAGTTCCACATCCACCTCAATTTGTTGGGTTTGGTGCTCTTTCGAGTATACAGTGGGGAAAATAAGTATTTGATCCCCTGCAGATTTTGTAAGTTTGCCCACTTACAAAGAAATGAAAGGTCTATATTTTTTATCATAGGTGTATTTTAAATGATAGAGACAGAATATCAACGAAAAAAGAGAAAACACATGATACAAATGTTATAAATTGAGTTGCAGTTCAGTGAGTAAAATAAGTATTTGATCCCCAAGAAAAATATGACTTCGTACTTAGTGGATAAACCCTTGTTGGCAAGCACAGAGGTAAGATGTTTCTTGTATTTGATTACCAGGTTTGCACACATCTCAGGAGGGATTTTGGTCCACTCTTCTTTACAGATCTTCTCTAAATACTTAAAGTTTCTTGGCTGTCGCCTGGCAACTCGAAGTTTCAGCTCCCTCCATAAATTTACTAGGATTAAGACCTGGAGAGTGGCTAGGCCATTCCATGACCTTAATGTGCTTCTTCTTGAGCCACTCCTTTGTTGCCTTGGCAGTATGTTTTGGGTCATTGTCATGGCAGAAGACCCATCCACAACCCATCTTCAGTGTTCTGGCTGGGGGAAGAAGGTTCTCATCCAAGATTTTACAATACATGGCCCCGTCCATTGGCCCCTCAATGCGGCAAAGTCAACCTGTACCTATAGCAGAGAAACAAAGCATAATGTTTCCACCTCCGTGATTGACTGTAGGGATGGTGTTCTTAGAGTCATAGTCAGCATTTTTCTTCCTCTAAACACAGAGAATTGAATTAATGCCAAAGAGCTCAATTTTGGTCTCAACGGACCACAGAACTTTCTCCCAATCCTTCTCTGAATCATTTAGATGTTCATTGACAAACTTCAAACAGGCCTGTACATGTGCCTTCTTGAGAAGGGGGGTCTTGTGGGCACTGCAGAATTTCAATCCATGGTGGCGTATTGTGTTACCAATGGTTTGTTTGGTGACTGTGGTCCCAACTGCCTTGAGATCATTCACAAGCTCATCCCGTTTAGTTCTGGGCTGATCCTTCACTTTTATCATGATCATCCTTACCCCATGAGGCAAAATCTTGCATGGAGCTCCAGACCAAGGACTATTGCTGGTTATTTTTTATTTCTTCCATTTGCGAATAATCACTCCAACAGTTGTCTCCTTCTCACCAAGCTACGTGCTGATGGTCTTGTAGCCCATTCCAGCCTCGTGCAAGTCTACATTCTTGTCCCTGACATCTTTTGACAACTCTTTGGTCCTGCCTATGACAGTGAGGTTTGAAGGGAAGAGATTCTGTGGACAGGTGTCTTTTATCCACATAATGAGTTGTTATTAAATTGACAGGACTAATCTGTGTACCACATGAGCACATAGCCAGTCTGTGGGAGCCAGAATTATTGTTGGTTGCTAGGGGATCAAATACTTATTTTACTCAATGAACGGCAACTCAATTTATAACATTTGTATAATGCGTTTTTTCTCTGGATTTTTGGTCTCTATCATTTAAAAAGCACCTATGATAAATATTATAGACCCTTCATTTCTTTGTAAGTGGGCAAACGTACAAAATCTGCAGGGGATCAAATAATTATTTTCCCCACTGTAAATGCATGGTTCTATAGGATTGTTGCCATTATTCTTCCCCAACCTGAATTTAAACCAGGGGGTCTCTGATGAGTCCAGGATGCATACTCTAAATATCCATCACATGATAAACCACCAAAACCCAAAACTGACCATCTGAATGGTAAAGGCCAACTCCAGCCTAAACTTATTTTTTCTGCTTTCCACAGAGGGAGGGTGGCTAAATAACTGTCATCTTTTACTACTATCTCCAGCTTGTGGAGATTTATGGTCAAATGTCCCTGCAAAAGAAAAGCTTTTATACTCACCTTTCATACCCTCTTTCTGATACAACCCTACCGCCCTTCTCCTCTGCCTCCTTAAGACTCTTCAGCATTCAACACTTTTATGAGCACACATGGCTCTATTATCTGACCCCTACATCTCTGTTGAGTCCTGTAGTGACACTAGGACTGATGGTTGGAGCTATGGTGTGCTGCAAGGGACATAGGCATCCTACAGTCCTGGAGGCTCACAGAGGCTGCAGTACTGGAATAGAGGAAACATTGGAGACATGGACCACCAGAGAAGTGAGTATAAAATCTCTTCTAATGCAGGGACATTTGATCTTGATTTTTCTTTTAGACCTGACAGGGTCACTTCTGCCCTCACTTCTTACCTCAGTGACACAATGGGGTGGATTTACTAAAGGCAAACAGACTGTGCACTTTGCAAGTACAGATGCTCCATAACTTAGTAAATGAGATGAAGATTCACTTTGCAAAGAATACCCAATCACATGCAAGGAAAATAAAAAACTGCATTTTTGTTTGCACACGATTGGATGATAGAATTCAGCAGAGCTTCCCCACACTTCTTAAAGCGGAGCTCCACCCAAAAGGGGAAGTTTTGCTCTAAGGACTGCTCTCCATTAAAGATTGGCACCTTTGGGGGGGCGGGGGGGAGTGGGTACCCGAATTTGACAGGCACCCGCTCCCATTTCTGGTCCGATCACCTAGGCAATCGGAAACGGAAGGTGTCCTCCCTCCCTCCATTCCTGTAGTTTTCTGGGACATGTGACAGGTCCCAGAACACTACAGGACCATTTAAGAAGCACAGCTCTACTCGCGCATGCGCAGTGGGTACCCGGATGTGAAGCCGCAAGCTTCAGTGCCCACACTGAAGATGCCAGCCTCCTGGAATACAGGATGGCTGGTGAAACGGGCTGCGGGGGACACACCACGGGACCGGGGGACAGGTAAGTGGCTGTTTTTTAAAAGTCAGCAGCTACAGTTTTTGTAGCTGCTGACTTTTATTTTTTGACAGATGAGTGGAACTCCACTTTAAGCTCTGGAGCAACTGCAGTCTATTTGTCTTTAGTAAATCCACCCCTATGTAACACACACAGTTAGTGACGGAGTATCTCTCTAAAGAGGACAGGGACAGCAGCAAAAGCACATTTATTGAATAACATTGGGAAGGGGCAGAACATTTTTTAATTGTTATAAATCTCTATGACTTCTTGACCTAGTCAGCCCCCTATTCACTCTTTAAAAAGAATTAAAAAACTATGCACTCCCTCTAAACAAACCAGATAGTCACTTCAGCTGCACCAAAGATCTGAATATGTCTCTCTTCCAGCATGATTGAAATAAAATGAAGATGACATTCCTAGAGGGATTTGTGAGGATGAAACAATGTGATGTTCAGATTAGAAACTTGAGCTGTGTACGGAGAATGGCAGCAGCCAGGTGGATAAGCGCACCATGCAGGGCTGTCACATGGGGCCTTCCCCTTTTCTCCACTTTCTTAGGTAAGGATACCTGCAATAACAAGGAAGTGGGTGGGATTATGCTGATAGGTGTCTCTACCTGCTTGACTGTTTCATTCCTTACAAGCTCTTGTTCAGCTCATTCAAGCTAGTCTAGTGTGGATTATAGTACATTCCATTCCTGCGTCCGAATCACAAGGAATTTTAGTGATTATTACCTGCTCACACGTATAGATCCCACTTCATCTCTACAGGGCGGAAGACTAGTTAATATTGTTCCTTTCTCCTTTTTTTCTCCATCCAGCCAGAAGTAAAAACGAATGGGGATTGAACTGATTTGTCTCTTAGCATTCTTTCTGCATGGGAAAAATCATGTACAAGGTAAGACCGGCGTTCATTATTACCATGGGGTTGTAAAAATACCATTCAAAGCGTCTGTGATATGATTAATGTTTACACGCCCATTGTAACCAACACTGCATTTTCTACAATAATTTCCTGTTTCTGTTGTAGAGGCTTCTGCCAGGAAAGGCCCACTGTCAGACAAAATATTTTTCAAATGGTAATGTTGTCTTGATAGATCGTAAACACTTTGAGAATGCTGGAAACATATTGGGAGGAATTCTCTTTCCCTTTGCTTGAAATTCAAAAAACAGATTTTATTACGTCTTGTAATGTATAGTTTGTACATTTTGCATTCGTAAAATATTTTTCGTGTTTGTGTGTCCAGTCAACCCTAGCCGAATCATTCATAGTACACACAAAAATGCAATTTTTTTCATTTTTCTAGAGCCTTGTGCATTTCTGCAATAGAGAACTATGATGTCACATCCGCTCTTTTATTGTTGTGATGTTTTGGGGGTTTTTTGTGATAGATTGTTTTTCTTTAGATTATTGTTATTTTATTTTTATGTTAGATTCACTGTAGACCTCATTCATATGACCAGATCGGTCATGGTGCACTAAGCATGTGTTGCAAAAAAAACGCTCACAGGAGCCCAGATGTGTGCAGACAGCTGTAGAGCCTGTACTAAGCAGTGACAGACTGACAGTTCAGTTGTCCGCTGGTGTTCAGATGTAATTGCACAGCCAGCGATTACCTGTGGTTAGAGACAGATGATCTCTGGACGAAAGTTACTTGTATCCAAGGGCAATTTATTTATTTATTTATTACAGGTACTTATATACAGCTGTCAATTTACACAGCGCTTTACATATATATTGTACATTCATATCTGTCCCTAACTTTCAAGGGGCATACAATCTAAGGTCATCTGTCCTTAACTGCAGGCAATCATAGGCTGTACGATTATTCCTGAACACCAGTGGACATCTGTGGCTGCTGACAGCCTGTCATTGCTATGTACAGGCTTTGCTGCCATGGCTGCCCGCACATACCTGGGTCCCTAGGCACAGTTTTTCACAACCTATCTGCTGTGCCATGGCCGATTTGGACATTTAAATAAGGCCTTAAAGTTATATTTTGGGCTTAGGCTAAGTTTAGAATAAATATATCCAAATGAAAAGGTCAGCAACACAGTTATGACTAAAACCTACTTGGGCTGAAATGTGTCAATACTTCTCTGTGTATTGGATTCTTTTACTCCTGATGGATTTAAGGCTCCGTTCACATCTAGGCATTTTGTATCACAGGCAGAATTGCCACGACTCTGCTCGCAATTCCAAAACGCTCCGGAAAACATTCATTTTCAATGGCACTGGTGATTCTGCCACTATTGCCAGGTGATACATCGCATTGAGCACAGCTTGTCATGCAAAAGAAGCTCCTGCTTCGCATGATGTGGTTTGCTGTGATTGCACTGTTATTTATCATACAACAATCACAGCAGAATTGCACCTGTGCTTAGGTGCCATAGGAACTGAATGACACCTGAACAAGTATGGTGTGATTCATCGGTTTTGCAGACCGTCGATTCTGCCCACAATACAAAATGCCTAGATGTGAATGGAGCCTAAAAGTACATGTAAACTCTTATAATGGACTTCTCTTTTATGCTTCCTTTTTCTCAGTTTAATATACAATTGACAGCTGGAGCGGACTGACAACTCATGGGGCCCAAGGGCAATAGGGGATCATGGGGCCCCTAAATCCTCACCCACACTCAAACAACACCCAAAAAAGCCTATGAAAGGTACCAGGGGCATCTCATAGGGCCCCTTACTGACCCCGGGCCCTCGGGCAGTGCCCGAGTGCTTGAATGGTCAGTCCGCCCCTGATTGACAGTGTTTCCTTAAATCTTTTTGACAAGCGTGAAAAATACCTGTTGATCCTTCCAGACAATGAAAACATTCTTTGTTTCTGCCTCTGCTGACTGTTATCTGTTAAAATTGTTTTCGCTTCTCTCTGTAACCTACAGAACACCTCCTCCCTATATTATGGAGATGAAGGGAGGTGGAGGTCTTCTGTAGCCCTAATATACTTCTTGTCCAAGGGTGATAACCTTGCTTCTCCATAGATATAGAACAATGACTGAGCATTGTCATCCCAGGATAAGGAATGTTACTGGCAAGATCACCAGGAGTAAAAAAAAGAAAAAAAATGAATGCAGCCACCACATCTAAGGACTGGAAAATTGGATCTAAATATTTTTTTAAGGCTGATGGTTATGTCTATGGATTGGGTTAGGGCAGTGGTTCCTAACCAAAATCCTCAAGTACCTTCAACAGGTCACATTTTCAAGATTTCATTCACCTTTAAAGTGGTAGCAATAACTATAATTATTCCTAAAAATATCCCCCCTCCTATCCTGCATAGCCTATATAAAAAAAAATCTGTGTACTTACTTTTATAAATCCGGCCAGGTCACTTGATCCAGCAGCTCCCCCGTGTAAGCGAACGCTCAACTATGGCTGTGAATTCTTGGAGCTGTGATATCACCCATAGGCTCCCATGGCCTATCCATTGTCATTGCTCTCTCCTCTCCCCTGCAGCAGCTGCTTCTGGACCACATGACCGGATTGGATTAAATATAGGTAAGTACATAGAGCATGCAGGATGGGAAGGAGGAGAGGGGAGAGAACATTTTTAAGAATAGTCCACCTAAGCGGCTGAACAGGGAACCAGCCACCTTGCAAGGACCCCAGAGATGCAAGCTCCTGGATGGATCAATTAGCGCTGAGTAGTGTCAAAAGATCACTGGTCATGTGTATTTGCCAAAAGTCCCCAATCTGCTTAGGCAGGTGTGTGGGCTTTACTACTGGGAATGTTTTTAAATCATTGTCTTGGCTGATAAGTACTGTACAGTATGTCACACAATTTAACTCCCCCCCCCCCCATCCCCAATGAAGAACTTTCTTTGAAAAGCACTAGCCTGTTCCCATACAAGAATACTTTACTCTATATAAATACCTGCAATAATATTGCAACTAATACGGACTGTGGATGTTTCTTCAAATGCCGGCATTTCCATGATTGCACCACTGCCTACCAGCTGGCATGTAACTGCCCCAAAGGGTGAGCTGATTGTGTTTTGATACTGATTGGTCATTTCAGGCTGATGAAAGGCACTTGTCATGGCACTTGTGATGCTGTGCCTACCCACATGGAAGAAAAATATATTTGAAATATATTTTAAAAATATTCTTCCCAAATATATTGACATATATTTGAAATACTACAATTTTGGCCATATTCAATATATTTTAATATATATATATACTGCATGTTTAAAAGCAATTTTTATATATTACAAAATATATGAAAAATATTTTTAAAAATATATATATTTTAAATATATTCTTCAGATTTTTTTTAACATATAAAAAGTTATTTTAACATATATTTTTACATATAATTGTAAATGCATTCCAAAAATGTAGATTCGTAAAGACATACAGTATATTTGAAAATGTATTTTTAAAAATATTTTTCATATATTTTGTAATAAGAATGCATTTCAACACACAGTATATATATATATATATATATATATATATATATATATATATATAGTTATTGAAATATATTTTGAAATATATTGAATACGGCCAAAATTTTAGTATTTCAAATATATGCCAATATATTTGGGAAGAATATTTTTTAGATATATTTAAAATATATATTTCTTCCATGTCGGTAGGGTGGTAGGGTTAGAGGGGGCAGCACATAGCCTCAGAATTTACAAATCGTGATAATTTATTTTACTTTTGTTTCCCTTTTCTGGCCACCTCCGGGAGGATGTGGCTAAATTGAGCAAAGAATTGTAGGGGATGTTAAGAGGAGTCAGAAGACTTTCTACAGTTCAATAAACATGAAGCAAACGCTCCCATCTCTTCTTGTTGCGTTTATGTGAATATAAAGCAGACGCGATGCTGCCTCCAATAACACCTTATGCCTCTACATTTTAGTCTAAAATTTACATGAAAAAAGGGATGCCTCAATGTAGGCCAGGGACAGTGTATTCCAGTGGAATAGAAGACAAAGTCAGTTGCATACAGAAGAGACTTATAGGAGGCTCTCATTACTATCCCCATTATGAACATAATAGTTGCAGAGATGCCATTCTTTAACTTTGGTTTCAGTACTTCCTAAATCACTGAGGTGGAACAAGGAGAGACTTTTGCTTGCTGCATACTTACTTTATATATGTGACTCAAAAGTATTAAAGGGTTAGCTCTCCTTTCCCCAAAAACTGCCTATGCAGCTAAAGGGCTCTTAGAGGTGAAAACAAACTGCAGCTTTGACTAAAGATTTGTTGCTAGGATGTTGCTAAGACACTCCCAGGCATTACTGCTCACTGCAAACACTGCCTCATCATTGGTTTTCATGTGAGGAGTAGTGCCCCGTTGTTGATATCAGTGGGGGGGGGGGGGGACGGTGCCCTATTGATGGTGTCAGCAGAAGGAATGATTCCTCATAATTGGTGTCAGTTGAAGTAATAGTACCCCATCGTTGGTGTCAATGAGAGAAATAGTGTCCCATCAATGGTATCAGTGGGAAGAATAGTGGTCCATCATTATTATCAGTGGAAGAATAGTGGTCCATTGTGGGTGTTGGTGGGAGGAATAATGCCTTATCGTTGGTGTGAGTGGGAGCAATAATGCCCCATCTTTGGTGTCAGTGGGAGGAATAATGCCCCATCTTTGGTGACAGTGGGAGGAATAATGCCCATCTTTGGTATGAGTGCGGGAATAGTGTCCCATCAGTGGTATCAGTGGGAAGGATAGTGGTCCATCATTATTATCAGTGGAAGAATAGTGGTCCATTGTGGGTGTTGGTGGGAGGAATAATGGCTTATCGTTGGTGTGAGTGGGAGCAATAATGCCCCATCTTTGGTGTCAGTGGGAGGAATAATGCCCCATCTTTGGTGTCAGTGGGAGGAATAATGCCCCATCTTTGGTGTGAGTGTGGGAATAGTGTCCCATCAGTGGTATCAGTGGGAGGAACAATGCCCCATCTTTGGTGTAAATGGGAGGAATAGTGTTCAATCATTGTTGTCAGTGGGAGGAATAATGCCCCATCTTTGGTGTCAGCGGGAGGAATAGTGCTTAATCTTTGGTGTCAGTAGGAGGAATAATGCCCCATCAGTGGAGGAATAGTATCCCATCATTGGTATCAGTAGAGGAATAGTGTCCAATCATTGGTATCAGTAGAGGAATAGTGTCCCATCATTGGTATCAGTGGATGAATAGTGCCCCATCATTGGTATCAGTGGATGAATAGTGTCCCATCATTGGTATCAGTGGAGGAATAGTGCCCCATTATTGGTATCAGTGGAGGAATAGTGTCCCATCATTGGTATCAGTAGAGGAATAGTGTCCCATCATTGGTATCAGTGGATGAATAGTGTCCCATCATTGGTATCAGTGGATGACTAGTGTCGCATCATTGGTATAAGTGGATGAATAGTGTCCCATCATTGGTATCAGAGGAGGAATAGTGCCCCATCATTGGTATCAGTGGAGGAATAGTGCTCTATCATTGGTATCCGTAGAGGAATAGTGTCCTTTCATTGGTGCCACTGGGAGTAATAGAGCCACATTGTTGGTGTCACTGGGAGGAATAATGCCTCATATCAATGGAAGGAATAGTGCCCCAAGGGCAAGATAAATGCAAGCAAAGGGCCACATCTGGCCCTCAAGCCACAGTTTGGAGACCACTGTCCTAGAGAAAAAAAGGCATTTGAGTTACTGCTAGGGAGGAGGAGTGAGCATGTTAGAGAACATCGTATGTGATTTCAATGCTTCTGCTGTAAGCTACAAGAATTCATTGCTGAAAACAATCCTGCAGCTACAGTGTTCAGTGAGGGTTTGTTTCAAAGCTCATTTACTGCTTGTAAATAATATGTAAATACTTAAATGTACAAGTCAACTTTAAACCCAAAACAACTTTGGTAGACCCAAAAGCCCTAGAATTGCCTATATCCTTGACTTTCCCAGACGGAGTAAAGTGTGTGTAAAATAAGTGAACCAGGTCTTGTTTTTTTTAAAGGATTACTTGTGGTCACAGAGCTGGCACGGTGCACAGTAGTGGTTAAGACGCATATTTGCATTGAAAGTTTGAGTATTTACTTTGTAAATTTTATTAACACAAACTTGTGAGCAAGCTGCATTCTTGTGGTGAGCATATTTTCCTGAGAACTGTGGACAGGTGTGGTGTCACTGGACCCCACACATGTAATACAAGGGTTTGGTCATGTTCAGAAGATTGTAGCCATATTAGTGCATTTGCGACAGGAGCAATTGAGTACTGTCCGTGATACTTTTTTATTTGCACTAACATACAATTTTGAGGACAAGCTTTTGGGGAATGTCCCCTTCTGTGGGACACCATTTCGCACAACCAGACCACATTATGGAAGACCTCAATGTTTTAGTTCTTAAAGGAAATTTCAAATCCATTCAGGAAAGAAAAACTTTTGAACTAAGAATGATCATTTTATTTGACACAAGAGATAACGGCCTGAATTTGGACATGGGATTCCTGACATGGGATTCCTCAATCATTATCCAACAGTTTTATGACTGTCAGCTCAAGCATGACTGCCTCTGCTAGTGTTGTCTTCCCCCCCCCCCAGACTTTGCTTTTGCTATATCTTATCTCTGTTTTTTTTTTTTTTCCCATCCCCTACATCTCTTCCAACATTCTGCTAAATCTTTGTTTCAGTACTGCTTAGACCTGAAGAAGGGGACATTCCCCAAAAGCTTGTCCTCAAAATTGTATGTTAGTGCAAATAAAAAAAGTATCACGGACAGTACTCAATTGTTCCTATCATGTTCAGGAGGAAATTCACTGGTTTATATTTCATATGGTTTTATATCTGCTTTGGGGTTTTTTTCGTAGATCATTTGGTTAGTGAAATGGCTGGATTGTCCCACGTAGGAGTTTTAGCAAAGTTTAATCAGGAAGAGAACAGGTGAATGTAATCTCTTTATACCTGCAAGGAAACAAAGGGAAAGTGTAAAAGGTTGTTGTGCAATAATGGAAATTTATTACATACATTGGACAGAGTGGCAGGGTTAGGTTTAGGCGCGGTGCTGCAATGTGCTTATATAGTGCAACTTTGATGTGACTTTGGATGTTGTTAGCATATTCTATGGAGCCAAATCGCACTGAAATCACACCAAAGTAGTATAGGAACCTTTTCCAAAATCGCACAGCACAGAATTGCATTTATGTGAACTGCCACCATTGATATTAATGTGATTTTACTTGTCACATGATTCTGTGCGATGCAAGTCGCATCAGTAATGGCACCAATATGAAAAAGCACTTAGTAACCAGGGGTTCCAAAGTACCCAGTGGTTTCATAGAAGTAATTCAAATAATGTGTTGCTCTCTTCTTTTCTTTTTTTTATACAATGTCTAATATATTGTTAGATCCTGAAAAATAGTTTGTACTTTCAAAGGGTTGCTTCCTCACCTAGACTACCAAATCATGAAAAAAAAAATTTTCATTCTTCACATAGAATGCGTGAAATGTGATGTTTATTCACGATGTTGCACCAAATGTGTTCCCCTGGAAATTGTTAAAAAGCTATACATTCAACATAATTGCTTTGGTAAAAGATATTATGGTTAATAGACAACGCCAGGTCTGATTTACTTGAAGAGAGAGAGAGAGAGAGAGAGCTTACACAGTGTATTGCGGAACATGGTCTGGGGCAGTGATGGTGAACCTTTTAGAGACCGAGTGCCCAGACTGCAACCCAAAACCTCCTTATTTATTGCAAAGTGCCAACACTGCAATTAAACCTGAATACTGAGGATTTACTTTAGAAAAAGCAACCCATACATTAACATCTTTTATCTTAAAAGAAAAACACAAGAACAGAGCTTCCACTGACCACCAGCACAAAGGGGAAAAGTTCCACTGACCATCAGCACAAGGGGGCAAAGTTCCACTAACCACCAGCACAAGGGGGAAAAGACCCACTGACAACTGGCATAAGGGAGCAAAGTCCCACTGACCACCAGCACAAAGGGGCAATGTTCCACTGACCATCAGCACAAGGGGGCAATGTTCCACTGACCACCAGCACAAGGAGGCAATGTTCCACTGACCACCAGCACAAGGGGGCAAAGTTCCACTGACCACCAGCACAAGGGGGCAAAGTTCCACTGACCACCAGCACAAGGGGGCAATGTTCCACTGATCATCAGCACAAGGGGGCAAAGTTCCACAGACCAGCAACACAAGAGGGCAATGTTCCACTGACCACCAGCACAAGGGGGCAATGTTCCACTGACCACCAGCACAAGGGGGCAAAGTTCCACTGATCAAAAGCACAAGCTAAAATCTTATGTTAATAAAAAATGAATGTATTAAAACTCACTGACAACAGGCATAAGGGAGCAAAGTCCCACTGACCACCAGCACAAAGGGGCAATGTTCCACTGACCATCAGCACAAGGGGGCAATGTTCCACTGACCACCAGCACAAGGGGGCAATGTTCCACTGACCACCAGCACAAGGGGGCAATGTTCCACTGACCACCAGCACAAGGGGGCAAAGTTCCACTGACCACCAGCACAAGGGGGCAATGTTCCACTGATCATCAGCACAAGGGGGCAAAGTTCCACAGACCAGCAACACAAGAGGGCAATGTTCCACTGACCACCAGCACAAGGGGGCAATGTTCCACTGACCACCAGCACAAGGGGGCAAAGTTCCACTGACCACCAGCACAAGGGGGCAATGTTCCACTGACCATCAGCACAAGGGGGCAATGTTCCACTGACCATCAGCACAAGGGGGCAATGTTCCACTGACCATCAGCACAAGGGGGCAATGTTCCACTGACCATCAGCACAAGTGGGCAATGTTCCACTGATCAAAAGCACAAGCTAAAATCTTATGTTAATAAAAAATGAATGTATTAAAACTCACAGCCAGTCCAATATATATATTCTTGGCAGCACACTGACCGGCCATGTGAAAGCTCAGACGAGTTGAGGCTAATGAGTCACAGCTCATGATGTTATCGCCTGGTGCCACTACTCCTTTCCGAGCATGCGCATGGCCCCTATGTGCGCTGTTACCTGATGCTCGGCTGCTGGGGAGATTTTGCTCACATGCTGCCGACAGAGAAAGGTGGTAAATCTTCTGGAGGGCAATACTTATAAGTGTTCACTCACAAGGGCAGAAAAAAAAAGCTGTGTTTAGACACGTATTTCTGCAAAGATCCTGTGTACAATATGTGCCTAAAGTGCTCGTGTTTCTACGCATACATGAGTAAAATCTGCAAATCTATGGGGTCGATTTACTAAAGGCAAATAGACTGTGCACTTTGCAAGTACAATAGCTCCAGAACTTAGTAAATGAGCAGAAGCTCTGCTAACTTTCATCATCCAATCATGTGCAAGCAAAAATGCTGTTTTTTTATTTTCCTTGCATGTGATTGGGTATTCTTTGCAAAGTGAAGCTTTTAAGCTCTGGAGCAACTGCACTTGCAGAGTGCACAGTCTAATTACCTTTAGTAAATCAACTCCTATGTGCGTTAAATCTGCAGCTGTGTCCTACTGGTTTTGTGTGCAATTATACATAGCATACATTTTATACATAGACACATCTGTGTGTATGGGCTCATTGATTAGTATAGTGCTACGTTTAAATGTATACAAAACTATCTGCTGTATGTATCTACACACAATGGGGTTGATTTACTATAGGCAAACAGACTGTGCACTCTACAAGTGCTGTTGCTCCAGAGCTTAGTAAATGAGGTAAGGCTTCACTTTGCAAAGAATATCCAATCGCTTGCAAGGAAAATTTTAAAAAAATGCATTTTTGCTTACACATGATTGGATGATGGAAGTCAGCAAAGCTTCTGCTCATTTACTAAGCTCTAGAGCAACTGCACTTGCAGAGTGCACAGTCTATTTGCCTTTAGTAAATCAACCCCAATGTTTTTTTGCCCATGTGAATGAGCCATAAATGGGACAGACAGGGGCGGACTGACAACTCATAGGCCCCCTGCAATACGGGATCATGGGGCCCCTGTGTCCTTGCCCAAACTCAAAAAAGCCTATGAAAAAGGTACCAGGGGCATCTCATGGGGCCCCCTACTGACCCTGGGCCCTCGGCAGTGCCCGAGTTTCCAAATGGTCAATCCGCCCCTGGGGACAGAACAGGGAGACTGTCATCCCACATGTTTTGCCATCTTCATCTTGACTCTTTATATGTAATATTGTTGTTCAGCTTTACATCATTGCTTGAATAATGTTGCAATCCCCATCCTTGGTGACCACGCAGAAAGGAAATTTTCTATAGTATCATGTTATATTACACAGGTACTAATACTCATCTCCATCTCTCTTGAATTTAGGCTCTTGTTCTCCGGGAAGTACAATGACTTGTGGAGACTGCCTGAAATCAGGACCACACTGTGCTTGGTGTTCCCAAAAGGTAATCCTATGTGACCTGTTCTAGAATTCAAGTAGAGCCCCATTTATTTATTTATATGAGCCAACAAATGTCACAGCAAAGTACAATTCACATGGAAATATAATATTAATCCCTTCTACGGAAAAAGTGTATTTTAAAGTGTACATGTGCTTTACTCACTCTGAGTGTGATTGGGAGGAAGGTGAGCATAGCATGCTTTTTCTCTAGAGAATAAACTATAGCTTCACCTAAAGTGTTACTAAACCCAGGACCCTGCATTCACTATATCTGGTCTCCCACAGTACACACAACATGGAAATTCAATTATTTTAGGAAATACAAACTGCTAAATACTTTTTCTCATCAGTAGTTAGAGCAGTCTTGTGACTTCTATCAGTGTTCAGCAGAGCACTGGTTAAAGCTTATTGGAGGAGTTTTATTTCTGCTCTAGGAGGATGCAAATCTCCTGACCTCTGTCTGGACAGTGCTGATTGGCTCTCTGCTGATCACATGCACTCTCCCAATAAAAAAAAAAACATCTCTAGCAATACACACTAAACTGAGCATGTGGCTATGGGTTCAGTCTGTCTTATCAGGTGGACATCTGAACAAGAGGAGAGGCAGAGAAAACAGGATCAAACGGCCTTTTTGTACAATGTAGAGGATTAACCCCTTAGGCTCCATGTACACGGGACACTTCTGAACGATGGAAACTGACTGCTGGAAAACGTAGGTTAAAAAACGTCTGTTTAGCCATGTTTGCATAACACGTTTATGCGCGTTTATATGCATTTGTGTTTAGAAGTGTTTTTTAAAGATAAGCACAGGAGAACCTCCCAAATGCCCAGAATGCACTGAAAAGTGGTAAATTATTAACTATTTCAGACTGCTTCAGAGAAATACAGAGAGTAGAAGCAGAGACAGCAGTATGTGTTAAAAAATTAGCTTAGGTGTGAGTTGCTCATTAACATTTCTTTTCTTTCCAAGGGTGGGAAAGGTGTCTGGTGGAGTGAGTCATTAAGGCCACCTGGCAGGGGGTCTTCATGAGGAATTTGAGGTGTGAATGGTCATTAACATTTCTTTTGTTTCCAAGGGTGGGGGAGGTCTGTGATGTGAATTTGTCATTACAATGTGTGACAAGCTTAGTAGGAACATCCTGTTTTCAGTGTTTTGTCCATCTGAATACCTTGAAAACAGTTTGCATGCATTTTTCATGATGAAAAAAGGCTCTGGACAGCATTGGGAACTGGAAGAGTAAAAAAAAAAATTTATCTTTAAAAAACGCTTCTAAACGCAAACACACATAAACACGCATAAATGCATTATGCAAACGCGGCTAAACAGACGTTTTTTAACCTACGTTTTCCAGCAGTCGGTTTCCATCGTTCAGAAGTGTCCCGTGAACATGGGGCCTAACAAGCATGCTTTACTGCATATACAGATTGATTTTACTGTTGTGGGTTTAGTAAAGTGGTTGTAAATATCTGACTTGAATATGAACAAAACATATCCCTCTTTAGTTTGTACTTGTCTAAATCCAGAGTACTAAGTATCATTTCTGTCTGCTGCTCCATTCCTCTGCTGCCAGCATAAATTATTTCTGACAGATTTTCCTATTATCAAGAGAAAAGAGGTGACAGGAGAGGGACCTTCAGCCTATGATTGACAGCCATAGCTTTGTTCCTGTGTGCTGTGTGAAAGGGGGTGCATTCCTTTGTTAGAGATTCTGTATATAGCCCTACAGAATACACAGCGCACAGTTCACATGTGTTTATCTGCTGCTTCTCTGCTAACAGGAAACAGGAACTTTTTTTTATAGAGAAAAGACAATAGAGTATACAGTACCATAGATGCAGCTACAAACTTATAAACACTGCCATCTACTGGTTGAAGAATATATCTCTACTGAATACTGTTGGTGTAGTTGTTGCACAAAAATACATGAACACTGTATGCCAACACCCCCCCCCCCCTCCAGTCAGCTCTCAGAGCTCCCCTTAGTGAGATCTGCAGAGTGTAACTTCAGCTCTCTGTCCCCTATTTTCTGAAAGCTCAGACAAGCTGTATACATTCTGCACTTTGAACAGATGTAGAAAAGAGAAGACTGCAGATATACCGACACAACTTATGTAGGAGGATTTGTTTCATCTCCGTGTATCCCCTGAGGCCAGTTACTTAATTGGGTACATGTAAGGGTTTACAACCATTTTAAAGCGCATGAAGCTAAAAAACCTGTGTGCAGCAGTGGCCCCAGCCCCCTCAATACTTACCTGAGTCTTATCGCGATTCAATGATGTCAACGACAGCCTCGGCTATCCTGGGTCTCTGCCTCCTCATTGGCTGAGACAGCAAGCGGGAGCCATTGGCTCCCATTGCTGTCAATCACAGCCATTCAGCCAATGAAGAGAGAGAGGGGGCAGGACAAGCCACTGCTCCGCGTGTGTGAATGGACACACGGAGCAGCAGGTGCCCCCATAGCAATCTGGGCTGCTCTGTGCAAAACCACTGCACCCAGCAGGTAACTGACAACATCAGAAATCTTAAGAGACATAGCCGTGCACTGGAGCAACTGTGGTGTAAAACCAAATCCCAGCAAGCATTAACCCTATATAAATCTGCTTTCTTAACATACGATTCCTCCCTCCATGCTGCCAAACAAGCCTACTTTGTCACTCTTGTTAATACCTTGTCATCCAGTCCTCCTCATCTCTTCTCTACTTTTAACTCTCTACTTTCTCCACCTCCACCTAGTAACTCACTCACTGCTTATGAGATTGCCGATCATTTCAAAAACAAGATTGATGCAATTCGTAGGGGCACCTTCCAACTTCCCTCAACACTTTCCTCTTTTGACCTTGCTACTACTGAAGAGCTCACTAAAGTTTTCTCAGAAGCCCATTTCATCACGTGTCCCCTTGATCCTGTCCCCTCTCAACTACTACGGTCAACCTCTTCTTCTCTCCTATGCTCCTTCACTCACATCTTCAATCTCTCCCTCTCTAACGGTGCCTTCCCCTCCCCTCTAAAGCATGCGCACATCACTCCCATACTTAAAAAGCCCCCCCACTGGACCCCACCAATCTGAACAACTTATGACCCATCTCCCTGCACCCGTTTACCTCTAAACTCTTAGAACGGTTAATCTACAATCGTCTGGGCTCCTACCTCACTGACAACAATATTCTTGACCCTTTATAGTCTTGCTTTCGCTCAGTACACTCCACTGAAACTGCCCTACTAAAACCTACTAATAATCTACTAACTGCTAAAACCAATGGCCACTACTCCACACTCTTACTACTTCACCTGTCTGCGGCTTTTGATACCATTGACCATCCCCTCCTCCTCGAAAAACTCCACTCTTTTGGTCTCCGAGACTCTGCTCTCTCCTGGTTCTCCTCTTACCTATCGCAGTGCTCCTTCAATGTTACCTATAACTCTGTCTCCTCCTCTCCACTTCCTCTTTCTGTAGGAATCCCTCAAAGTTCTGTCCTTGGACCCCTTCTATTCTCCATCTACACCTCCTCCCTTGGTCACTTGATAAACTCCCATAGCTTTAAGTACCATCTCTGTACAGAGGACACACAAATCTATCTTTCTACTCCTCACCTCACCCCTTCAGTCTCCTCTCCCATTACTAACCTACTAAGTGACATATCGGCATGGATGTCACTCCACTTCCTCAAACTAAGTCTTTCCAAAACTGAGCTCTTAGTATTCCCCCCAGCCCGTGCTCCCTCCCCTGACTTCTCCATCAAGATTAATAATACAACCATCACTCCCTCCCCTCATGCCAGGGTACTAGGTGTACTCCTAGACTCCCATCTGTCCTTTCAGCCCCAAATCCAATCACTGTCCAAATCTTGTAGACTTCACCTCCACAACATCTCCAAGATACGCCCATATAACTAGAGATGAGCGAATCGAAGTATCCGAAGTGGAATTCGAGTCGAATATCGGAAAAATTTCGATTCGTGCCGAATCCGAAAAACAGCCTAATTCGGACGCGCGAATCGAAATTTTTCCGAAAATGGCGGCTGACATGTGCGGCGACGGAGCGGGGATGTCGGGGAAGGCGCGCAGACAAGGCGCGCTGCCCCATAATGCATTCCTCAACGACATGTGATCGCATCAGCCAATCAGCAGCCAGCCAGCCAGCACTGTGTAATGGTCGAGGTATATATAGCGGCCATTTTGGAAATCTTCATTTGCCTGCAGTCATTGAACAGAGGCAGACCGCTCTGTACTAGGGACAGGGACAGAGTTAGGGCCACAGAAACGAGAATTGGGGACAGAGAGAAGTTACTTAGGGACAGAGAACCATTACTCAGGGACACAGACTTGTTAATGAGGGCCACAGAATCGTTATTTAGGGACAAAGAAACGCTAGTTAGGGCCACAGAATTCATACTCAGGGACAGACAGAATTTTCACTCAGTGCCAGAGAATTGTTACTTAGGGCCACAGAAACGTTATTAGGGCCACAGAATTTTTACTCAGGGACAGACAGAATTGTTACTGAGTGCCAGAGAATTGTTACTCAGGGACAGACAGAATTGTTACTGAGTGCCAGAGAATTCTTACTCAGGGCCACAGAATTCATTCTCAGGGACAGACAGAATTGTTACTCAGGGACAGACAGAATTGTTACTGAGTGCCAGAGAATTGTTACTCAGGGACAGACAGAATTGTTACTGAGTGCCAGAGAATTGTTACTCAGGGACAGACAGAATTGTTACTGAGTGCCAGAGAATTGTTACTCAGGGACAGACAGAATTGTTACTGAGTGCCAGAGAATTGTTACTCGCACAGACACAAAATTGTTACTTGCACAGACACAGAATTGTTACTCGCACAGACAGAATTGTTACTCAGGGCCACAGAATTCATACTCAGGGACAGACAGAATTGTTACTGAGTGCCAGAGAATTGTTACTCAGGGACAGACAGAATTGTTACTGAGTGCCAGAGAATTGTTACTCAGGGACAGACAGAATTGTTACTGAGTGCCAGAGAATTGTTACTCAGGGACAGACAGAATTGTTACTGAGTGCCAGAGAATTGTTACTCGCACAGACACAAAATTGTTACTTGCACAGACACAGAATTGTTACTCGCACAGACACAGAATTGTTACTCAGGGCCACAGAATTCATACTCAGGGACAGACAGAATTGTTACTGAGTGCCAGAGAATTGTTACTCAGGGACAGACAGAATTGTTACTGAGTGCCAGAGAATTGTTACTCAGGGACAGACAGAATTGTTACTGAGTGCCAGAGAATTGTTACTCGCACAGACACAAAATTGTTACTTGCACAGACACAGAATTGTTACTCGCACAGACACAGAATTGTTACTCAGGGCCACAGAATTCATACTCAGGGACAGACAGAATTGTTACTGAGTGCCAGAGAATTGTTACTCAGGGACAGACAGAATTGTTACTGAGTGCCAGAGAATTGTTACTCAGGGACAGACAGAATTGTTACTGAGTGCCAGAGAATTGTTACTCGCACAGACACAAAATTGTTACTTGCACAGACACAGAATTGTTACTCGCACAGACACAGAATTGTTACTGAGTGCCAGAGAATTGTTACTCAGGGACAGACAGAATTGTTACTGAGTGCCAGAGAATTGTTACTCAGGGACAGACAGAATTGTTACTGAGTGCCAGAGAATTGTTACTCAGGGACAGACAGAATTGTTACTGAGTGCCAGAGAATTGTTACTCGCACAGACACAAAATTGTTACTTGCACAGACACAGAATTGTTACTCGCACAGACACAGAATTGTTACTCAGGGCCACAGAATTCATACTCAGGGACAGACAGAATTGTTACTGAGTGCCAGAGAATTGTTACTCAGGGACAGACAGAATTGTTACTGAGTGCCAGAGAATTGTTACTCAGGGACAGACAGAATTGTTACTGAGTGCCAGAGAATTGTTACTCGCACAGACACAAAATTGTTACTTGCACAGACACAGAATTGTTACTCGCACAGACACAGAATTGTTACTCAGGGCCACAGAATTCATACTCAGGGACAGACAGAATTGTTACTGAGTGCCAGAGAATTGTTACTTAGGGACAGACAGAATTGTTACTGAGTGCCAGAGAATTGTTACTCAGGGACAGACAGAATTGTTACTGAGTGCCAGAGAATTGTTACTCGCACAGACACAAAATTGTTACTTGCACAGACACAGAATTGTTACTCGCACAGACACAGAATTGTTACTCAGGGCCACAGAATTCATACTCAGGGACAGACAGAATTGTTACTGAGTGCCAGAGAATTGTTACTCAGGGACAGACAGAATTGTTACTGAGTGCCAGAGAATTGTTACTCGCACAGACACAAAATTGTTACTTGCACAGACACAGAATTGTTACTCGCACAGACACAGAATTGTTACTCGCACAGACACAGAATTGTTACTCAGGGCCACAGAATTCATACTCAGGGACAGACAGAATTGTTACTGAGTGCCAGAGAATTGTTACTCAGGGACACCTAATCGTTGAATTAAATAGTATGTCAGACAACATGCAGAGGAGTGGCAGAGGAGGCAATGTTTTAGGAGCGAGCAGACGTGGCAGCAGAGGAAGGGGTCGAGGCAGCAGTATTCGCAGCCAGAGGCCAGTGCTCCCGGTGTCATCCAGCGGTCGTGTCTCCACCGACAACCCTGCCGTCATTGATTGGTTGGCTCGGTCGTCTTCCTCTTCCCAGGTCACCTCTGACACCTACAGCCAACGGTCGGTGGGTACGTCAGACACAACCGTTAGTTGGCATGGCCCGGGAGCAAGCCCACTGAAATCACGTGTCCTCTACCTGCCCCTGTCCTTTGCTGTTCCCTCACCAAGCGAAGTATCGCATGCTGTGGGCTCAGCCCCACTGTACAGTGAGGAAGAGCTAACAGAGGGCGGTCAGGAACGGGGGGAGACATCGGCCTTTTCAGCAGCCAAGCGAACAAGTACTGGCGAGGAGAGTGGCTCGGTAGCCGGTCTAGAGACAGGTCTGTCTCCTGACCCAGACGCAGCCGAGGGGGCTAGTAGTGAGGCGGAGACCCTACTTGATGATGAGGAGGTTGATCGCACTTGGCAGCCTCGTCGTCATCAGGCAATTTCTTCCGCATCATCAGGAGAAGAGGGTGGCAGCTTGGCAGCGAGCAAAACAGTCGGTGGGTTGCCCAGGAGACAGCAGCAGGGTCGCATCAGTGTCAGTGGAGCCAAACGTCCACGGAGTAGAGCACCAGCTCCACTGCAGCCTACCACCACGGCCAGTAGTGGTGCCGGTGCGCACGGAGGAAGTAGCAGTCAGCCAGTGAAGAGTAGCGGGGGCAAAGTTTCCTACTCGGTGGTGTGGCAATTTTTCCTCAAGCCGCCCGAGGAAGTAAACGTAGCCGTATGTCGACTATGTGGCCAGAAATGCAAGCGTGGCCAGGGGGCCCATGTTGGGACTACAGCGTTGCGTCAGCATATGCAGCGTCACCATTCGGTGGCCTGGGAAAACCGTGATAAACATACGGCGGTTCTGCCTGCCCCAGCCCCCGCTCCATCACCCGCTCCGTTACTTGCTCCGTCACCCGACGTCGTCAATCGCCCTCTATCAGCCAGTCAAGGCTCCAACACCTCTGCTGAGGGGAGTTGTCGCTCGTTGGCATCTTCCGCTCGTTCAGATGCTCCTTCTCCTGCTACTCCTCTTCTCGGATTCCGTCAACAGTCTTTCTTGGAATCCGTATTCAAGAGACAACAGTTTGCGAGCACGCACCCGACGGTGCAAAAGCTGAACGTCCTCCTGTCCAAGTTGCTGGTGCTGCAGTCCCTCCCTTTCCAACTGGTGGACTCAGCACCTTTCCGAGAAATGATGGCTTGTGCCGCGCCGCGGTGGAGAGTGCCAAGCCGTCATTTCTTTGCCCAAAAGGCAGTGCCAGCCCTGCATTCACATGTAGAAGAGATGGTGGGCCAGTCTTTGAGCATGTCGGTCTCTGCCAAAGTGCACGGCAGCGCCGACGTGTGGAGCTGTAACTACGGTCAGGGACAGTACATGTCATTTACGGCCCACTGGGTGAACGTGGTGCCGGCACAGCCGCACCAGCAACTTGGACAGGTCACGACGCTTTTGCCTCCACGTTTGCACGTCCTTGGTCCAGCAAGCATGTCCGCCTCTACCACCTCTTTTTCCGCCGTGTCCTCAGCCGCCACCCCCGTGCCAAGTCCCATTACCCGACCGGCATATCACATGTGCAGGGCGCAACGGTGTCACGCTGTGCTGCACCTGGTATGCCTTGGCGAACGTAGTCACACAGGGGAGGAACTGCTGAGTGTAATGAACAGAGAAATCGACAGATGGCTGTCTCCGCGCAAACTAAAAATCGGAACCATGTTGACTGACAACGGAAAGAACATGGTGTCTGCTCTGCGTCAAGGAAGGTTGTGCCATGCGCCATGCATGGCTCACGTGTTCAATCTGGTTGTCAAGCGGTTCCTAAAATCCACCATCCCACTGCAAGACATCCTTAAAATGTCACGTAAACTGTGCATGCATTTCAGCCATTCCTACACCGCAAAGAACACCCTCATTGAGCTGCAGCGGCAGAACGGAATTCCACAGCATCGCCTGATCTGCGACGTTGCAACAAGGTGGAATTCAACCCTACACATGTTAGACCGCCTTTACGAGCAGCGAAAGGCCATCACCGATTTCCTGATGTTACAAGCGGATAAAGGTACTCCCCTGTGTAACTTAGATGTCAGCCATTGGCAGCTCATGCGTGACACCTGCCGCTTGCTCAGGCCCTTTGAGGAGGCCACGCTATTCGTGAGTCGGCAGGACTATGGGATGAACGACGTCATTCCTCTGTTGCACGTCCTGGAACAAATGCTGTTAACAATGGCTGGTCAGGGTGCGGTAGACGTGGCGCACAGATCTCAACGCCACATGACCCCTGTGGGGGCAGGACAGGAAGAAGAGGAGGAGGTAGAGGAGGACATTTGTGCTCAGGAATTATTGAGTGAAATGGGTGGTTTTTCCACTCAGCGGACAGGAGTGGAGGAGCAGGAGCATCTGGTAGAGGAGGAGGAGGAGGAGACAGAGGACCCAGACGCACCGTGGCAGTATGCTGTGGAGATGGAGGCAGGGAGTCCCTCGCATTCCTTGGCACAAATGGCCCATAGCATGCTCGGTTGCTTGCGTAGCGACAGCCGAATAATAACCATCAGACAGAGGGATGACTTTTGGCTGTCCACCTTGTTGGACCCTCGCTACCGGTCCAAAATGGTGGCCTTTTTCACACCTGCTGAGAGGGAGGCCAAAATTACGTACTATAAAAACCACCTATGTAGTCAGTTGGTCTCTGCCTTTGTGCGCCAACGTCCATCCTCAGACACTGTGGGCCCTGTGCGCTCGCGTTCCGCTGGCATGGCAGCAGGGGAGGGGTGGGGTGGTAGGAGCAGTGGCAGCTCCACCAGCAGCGGCTGCCTCAGTCTGCAGTCGATGATGAGTAGCTTTCTTCACCAGCGCAGTGAGGAAACTACTAACCAGCCGCAGCAGCAGCAGCAGCATCAGGTGGACCTGGAGCAGGAGCTCAAACAACAGGCTTGGGCCTACTTGGACAGCACCCTGCCAACCGAGGTAGACAATCCCCTTGACTACTGGGCAACGAAACTTGACCTTTGGCCCCAACTAGCTGAATTTGCCCTTGAAAGGCTGTCATGCCCGGCCAGTAGCGTGGCATCGGAGCGCGTGTTTAGTGCGGCAGGAGGTATTGTAACTCCGCGGAGGACACGACTGTCCACCCAAAGTGTGGAGAGACTCACGTTTGTGAAAATGAATCAGGCGTGGATTAGTCTGGATTTCAAACCACCAGTTCCTGACACAACTGACTAAATCCGCCATGAATCATGCCTCAAACATGTGCCACTTTCAGGTCTCCTCACACTGCTGGTGTGTTTAATTTTTTGACATAGGGTGCTGGCAGATTACGGGCCTCCTATAGCTGCTGCCAGGCCCCTAATCTGCCATAGGCCCCTATATACCGCCTCCTCATGCTGCTGCTAGGTCCAGAGTCTCTCATGGGTCCCTGTACGGCCTCCCATTGCTGCTGTCTCCATCGCCACACTCTGCTGCCATGTGCCACTTTCAGGTCTCTTCACACTGCTGGTGTGTTTAATTTTTTGACATAGGGTGCAGGCAGATTACGGGCCTCACATAGCTGCTGCCAGGCCCCTAATCTGCCATGGGCCCCTATATACCGCCTCCTCATGCTGCTGCCAAGTCCAGAGTCTCTCATGGGTCCCTGTACGGCCTCCCATTGCTGCTGTCTCCATCGCCACACTCTGCTGCCATGTGCCACTTTCAGGTCTCTTCACACTGCTGGTGTGTTTAATTTTTTGACATAGGGTGCAGGCAGATTACGGGCCTCACATAGCTGCTGCCAGGCCCCTAATCTGCCATGGGCCCCTATATACCGCCTCCTCATGCTGCTGCCAAGTCCAGAGTCTCTCATGGGTCCCTGTACGGCCTCCCATTGCTGCTGTCTCCATCGCCACACTCTGCTGCCATGTGCCACTTTCAGGTCTCTTCACACTGCTGGTGTGTTAAATTTTTTGACATAGGGTGCAGGCAGATTACGGGCCTCACATAGCTGCTGCCAGGCCCCTAATCTGCCATGGGCCCCTATAAACCGCCTCCTCATGCTGCTGCCAAGTCTAGAGTCTCTCATGGGTCCCTGTACGGCCTCCCATTGCTGCTGTCTCCATCGCCACACTCTGCTGCCATGTGCCACTTTCAGGTCTCTTCACACTGCTGGTGTGTTAAATTTTTTGACATAGGGTGCAGGCAGATTACGGGCCTCACATAGCTGCTGCCAGGCCCCTAATCTGCCATGGGCCCCTATATACCGCCTCCTCATGCTGCTGCCAAGTCTAGAGTCTCTCATGGGTCCCTGTACGGCCTCCCATTGCTGCTGTCTCCATCGCCACACTCTGCTGCCATGTGCCACTTTCAGGTCTCTTCACACTGCTGGTGTGTTTAATTTTTTGACATAGGGTGCAGGCAGATTACGGGCCTCACATAGCTGCTGCCAGGCCCCTAATCTGCCATGGGCCCCTATATACCGCCTCCTCATGCTGCTGCCAAGTCTAGAGTCTCTCATGGGTCCCTGTACGGCCTCCCATTGCTGCTGTCTCCATCGCCACACTCTGCTGCCATGTGCCACTTTCAGGTCTCTTCACACTGCTGGTGTGTTTAATTTTTTGACATAGGGTGCTGCAAGATAACGGGCCTCACATAGCTGCTGCCAGGCCCCTAATCTGCCATGGGCCCCTATATACCGCCTCCTCATGCTGCTGCCAAGTCCAGAGTCTCTCATGGGTCCCTGTACGGCCTCCCATTGCTGCTGTCTCCATCGCCACACTCTGCTGCCATGTGCCACTTTCAGGTCTCTTCACACTGCTGGTGTGTTTAATTTTTTGACATAGGGTGCAGGCAGATTACGGGCCTCACATAGCTGCTGCCAGGCCCCTAATCTGCCATGGGCCCCTATATACCGCCTCCTCATGCTGCTGCCAAGTCTAGAGTCTCTCATGGGTCCCTGTACGGCCTCCCATTGCTGCTGTCTCCATCGCCACACTCTGCTGCCATGTGCCACTTTCAGGTCTCTTCACACTGCTGGTGTGTTTAATTTTTTGACATAGGGTGCTGCAAGATAACGGGCCTCACATAGCTGCTGCCAGGCCCCTAATCTGCCATGGGCCCCTATATACCGCCTCCTCATGCTGCTGCCAAGTCCAGAGTCTCTCATGGGTCCCTGTACGGCCTCCCATTGCTGCTGTCTCCATCGCCACACTCTGCTGCCATGTGCCACTTTCAGGTCTCTTCACACTGCTGGTGTGTTAAATTTTTTGACATAGGGTGCAGGCAGATTATGGGCCTCACATAGCTGCTGCCAGGCCCCTAATCTGCCATGGGCCCCTATAAACCGCCTCCTCAGGCTGCTGCCAAGTCTAGAGTCTCTCATGGGTCCCTGTACGGCCTCCCATTGCTGCTGTCTCCATCGCCACACTCTGCTGCCATGTGCCACTTTCAGGTCTCTTCACACTGCTGGTGTGTTAAATTTTTTGACATAGGGTGCAGGCAGATTACGGGCCTCACATAGCTGCTGCCAGGCCCCTAATCTGCCATGGGCCCCTATATACCGCCTCCTCATGCTGCTGCCAAGTCTAGAGTCTCTCATGGGTCCCTGTACGGCCTCCCATTGCTGCTGTCTCCATCGCCACACTCTGCTGCCATGTGCCACTTTCAGGTCTCTTCACACTGCTGGTGTGTTTAATTTTTTGACATAGGGTGCAGGCAGATTACGGGCCTCACATAGCTGCTGCCAGGCCCCTAATCTGCCATGGGCCCCTATATACCGCCTCCTCATGCTGCTGCCAAGTCCAGAGTCTCTCATGGGTCCCTGTACGGCCTCCCATTGCTGCTGTCTCCATCGCCACACTCTGCTGCCATGTGCCACTTTCAGGTCTCTTCACACTGCTGGTGTGTTTAATTTTTTGACATAGGGTGCAGGCAGATTACGGGCCTCACATAGCTGCTGCCAGGCCCCTAATCTGCCATGGGCCCCTATATACCGCCTCCTCATGCTGCTGCCAAGTCTAGAGTCTCTCATGGGTCCCTGTACGGCCTCCCATTGCTGCTGTCTCCATCGCCACACTCTGCTGCCATGTGCCACTTTCAGGTCTCTTCACACTGCTGGTGTGTTTAATTTTTTGACATAGGGTGCTGCAAGATAACGGGCCTCACATAGCTGCTGCCAGGCCCCTAATCTGCCATGGGCCCCTATATACCGCCTCCTCATGCTGCTGCCAAGTCCAGAGTCTCTCATGGGTCCCTGTACGGCCTCCCATTGCTGCTGTCTCCATCGCCACACTCTGCTGCCATGTGCCACTTTCAGGTCTCTTCACACTGCTGGTGTGTTTAATTTTTTGACATAGGGTGCAGGCAGATTACAGGCCTCACATAGCTGCTGCCAGGCCCCTAATCTGCCATGGGCCCCTATATACCGCCTCCTCATGCTGCTGCCAAGTCTAGAGTCTGTCATGGGTCCCTGTACGGCCTCCCATTGCTGCTGTCTCCATCGCCACACTCTGCCATGTGCCACTTTCAGGTCTCTTCACACTGCTGGTGTGTTTAATTTTTTGACATAGGGTGCAGGCAGATTACGGGCCTCACATAGCTGCTGCCAGGCCCCTAATCTGCCATGGGCCCCTATATACCGCCTCCTCATGCTGCTGCCAAGTCCAGAGTCTCTCATGGGTCCCTATACGGCCTCCCATTGCTGCTGTCTCCATCGCCACACTCTGCTGCCATGTGCCACTTTCAGGTCTCTTCACACTGCTGGTGTGTTAAATTTTTTGACATAGGGTGCAGGCAGATTACGGGCCTCACATAGCTGCTGCCAGGCCCCTAATCTGCCATGGGCCCCTATATACCGCCTCCTCATGCTGCTGCCAAGTCCAGAGTCTCTCATGGGTCCCTGTACGGCCTCCCATTGCTGCTGTCTCCATCGCCACACTCTGCTGCCATGTGCCACTTTCAGGTCTCTTCACACTGCTGGTGTGTTAAATTTTTTGACATAGGGTGCAGGCAGATTACGGGCCTCACATAGCTGCTGCCAGGCCCCTAATCTGCCATGGGCCCCTATAAACCGCCTCCTCATGCTGCTGCCAAGTCTAGAGTCTCTCATGGGTCCCTGTACGGCCTCCCATTGCTGCTGTCTCCATCGCCACACTCTGCTGCCATGTGCCACTTTCAGGTCTCTTCACACTGCTGGTGTGTTTAATTTTTTGACATAGGGTGCTGCAAGATAACGGGCCTCACATAGCTGCTGCCAGGCCCCTAATCTGCCATGGGCCCCTATATACCGCCTCCTCATGCTGCTGCCAAGTCCAGAGTCTCTCATGGGTCCCTGTACGGCCTCCCATTGCTGCTGTCTCCATCGCCACACTCTGCTGCCATGTGCCACTTTCAGGTCTCTTCACACTGCTGGTGTGTTAAATTTTTTGACATAGGGTGCAGGCAGATTACGGGCCTCACATAGCTGCTGCCAGGCCCCTAATCTGCCATGGGCCCCTATATACCGCCTCCTCATGCTGCTGCCAAGTCCAGAGTCTCTCATGGGTCCCTGTACGGCCTCCCATTGCTGCTGTCTCCATCGCCACACTCTGCTGCCATGTGCCACTTTCAGGTCTCTTCACACTGCTGGTGTGTTTAATTTTTTGACATAGGGTGCAGGCAGATTACGGGCCTCACATAGCTGCTGCCAGGCCCCTAATCTGCCATGGGCCCCTATATACCGCCTCCTCATGCTGCTGCCAAGTCCAGAGTCTCTCATGGGTCCCTGTATGGCCTCCCATTGCTGCTGTCTCCATCGCCACACTCTGCTGCCATGTGCCACTTTCAGGTCTCTTCACACTGCTGGTGTGTTAAATTTTTTGACATAGGGTGCTGGCAGATTACGGGCCTCCCATTGCTGCTGCCAGACATGTAATCTGCCATGGGCCCCCGTACCGACTCCTCATGCTGTGACGTTGCAACAAGGTGTAATTCAACCCTACATATGTTAGACCGCCTTTACGAACAGCTAAAGGCCATCACAGATTTCCTGATGTTAAAAGCGGATAAAGGTACTCCCTGTGTAACTTAGATGTCAGCCATTGTCAGCTCATGTGTGACACCTGCGCTTGCTCAGGCCCTTTGAGGAGGCCACGCTATTCGTGAGTCGGCAGGACTATGGGATGAATGAGGTCAAATCGGCCATGGGCCCCCGTACCGCCTGTTCACGCTGATGCTGGTCCCACAGTGTGACCTGGGTCCCTGTACGGCCTCCCATTGCTTCCACTCTGCCATGTACCTCTTTGAAATCTCCTCACACTCCTGCGGTTGTCCATTTTGTCATAGGTTGCTGGCAGATTAGCGGCCTTCCATAGGTGCCGCCAGGCCCCATATCGACCATGGGCCCCCGTACCTCCTGGTCACGCTGCTGCTGAGCCCACAGTGTGACCTGGGTCCCTGTACGGCCTCCCATTGCTTCCACTCTGCCATGTGCCACTTTGAAATCTCCTCACACTCCTGCGGTTGTCCATTTTGTCATAGGTTGCTGGCAGATTACAGGCCTTCCATAGGTGCCACCAAGCCCCATATCGGCCATGGGCCCCCGTACCGCCTGGTCACGCTGCTGCTGGGCCCACAGTGTGACCTGGGTCCCTGTACCGCCTCCCATTGCTCCCACTCTGCCATGTGCCACTTTCAGGTCTCCTCACGCTCCTGCTGGTTTCCATTTTGTCATAGGTTGCTGTATGGCCTCCCATTGCTGCTGCCTCCACCGCCACACTGTGGCTCCAAACACTGGTTTTGGCCCCGTGACTGCCCAAATGAGTGAAGTGTGCGGTGATTCTAAGATCGACGGCACTCATCTGCATGTCATACTGACAGACAGTATTATTTCTCTTCCCCAGCAGACTCCAAGGGCATTTAAATTAAAGGTACAGTGTTCTGCACTAATATTAAGTCTCTCTGAAGCCTAGAAACACCCTTTTTTAAGTTAAATTCACAGCGAATTTATTCGACTCGAATCGAATATTGTCCACGAATTCGCCGAATCAGTCGAATCGAATTTTTCATTTCTTCGCTCATCTCTACATATAACCACTGAAACCATTAAAGAACTTATTTACTCCTTTGCTATCTCTTGTCTTGACTATTGTAACTCCCTCCTCATTGGCCTACATAATCGTTGGCTATCCCCTCTTCAGTCTATCATGAATGCTGCTGCCAGACTCATCCAACTTATTAACTGTTCCATATCTGCCGTCCCTCTCTGCCAACCGCTCCACTGGCTTCCCGTTGTCCAACGAATAAAATTAAAAACTTTAACAATAACATGTAAAGTAATTTATAGCTTTGCCCCAAACTACATCACCAATCTTGTCTCCAAATATCAACCAAACTGCCCTCTCTACTCCTCCCATGACCTCCTGCTCTATAGCTTCCTTGTCTCCTTTTCCCATGCTCATCTCCAGGTCTTCTCCCGAGCCTCCCCCATCTTCTGGAACTCTCTACCGCAATCTATCAGACTTTCGCCTACTCTGCTCACTTTAGGCGATCTCTGAAAACCTATCTCTTCAAGGAAGCCTATCCTGCCTTCAGTTAATACCTGAATCTTCTATTCCTCCTGTCAGTTCATCCCCCACAGTTATTACCTTTTTTACCGCCAGCCCCTCCCTCTTAGATTGTAAGCTCCAAGGAGCAGGGCCCTCCTAACCCTCTTGTATTGAACTGTAATGTTGCTGTATTGTCTCCCTTTGTATTGTAAAGCGCTAAGAAAACTGTTGGCGCTATATAAATCCTGTATAATAATAATAATAAAAAGTATAGCATGTTTATTATTCTTCAAAAAAAAAGAAAAAAACTTTAGAATCACTTTAAAGTATAACTGAAGATAAACCTTTTTTTCTTTATTTTTTTAATTTTGAATATAGCCCAACAAGTTTTTTCCACTGGCTGTGCCCCTGTTAAGGAGATTCTCCTGTCCTGGTGACCATTATCACTGAATGTGAAAGAAAATCCCAAATTTTGAGTTGTCACCAGAACAGGAAGAAAGGGGAAGTCTTCCAAAAAGGACACTAGTTCTAGTGACCCTGGTGATTACCAGCGATTTCCCTTTGGGGGGACTTTCTCTCACTTCGTGTTTTGTCTATAAGAAATTAAGAAATAAAGAGAAATCTCCACAAAGAGAGAGAAGACCTGTGGGATGAACATAGCAGGACTACTTACTACAGGCTGCCTACTGAAAGCTTCAGGGGGGGGGGGGGGGCGGAGACAAGACCAGTCACCCTGCACATGAAAAGAGTAGCAGTTACTGGTCTTTATTACAGGAAGCTCCTGCACAGTAGCAAAATGCAAGAGCTGCTGCATGCGGCATTACTGCACAGATCTGGAGGAAATGCACAAGGAACTTCAAAATTTAAGTAAGAATAGACAAGTCTCTTGTATTTAGACCATAATTGTTGGCTCCTAGTTCAGCTTTAAAGAATATCCTGTTTTTTTGCGTAGACTAGACATCTCCTTTAGTAAGTGGTTCATGAGATCACACAAGGAATTTGCTGCCTGCAGACATTCTGGAGGGTAAATGATTAATTGATCAGGTTGGTATTCTAGTGAAATGCAGGAGGTCCTGAATGTGTGCCAGTGTCAACTGTCATTGCCAATGATCCGGTTACTCCTTCCTGCTCCTACATGCAAAGTGTGTTACAACAACATCCCGCTGTACAGGGCTATGTCAGCAAAAACTAAAAAGATGAACAAAAACAATGATTTCTGAAAATTGGAGCAAAACTGGAACTGTTGTCTGTAACACCCAATCAGGTTGTATATTAAATAACAAAATAAACTACTGTATATACAATGTTACAACCAATCAGGATTTATCTGTGAACAAAAATACCTTCTGTATATACAATGTTACAACCAATCAGGTTTTATCTGTTACAGTGTTACTAAACCCACAATAGTACAATCAGTCTGTATATGCAGTAAAGCATGCTTGTTATACTCACCGTGGAAACTAAGGGGTTAATCCTCCGCATCGTGTAAAAAGAATGTTTGATTCCGTCCTCTCTGATCCTCCCTTTCTTCTACTGTTCCCAATCCATCTGCTGATACAGAGCTCTAGGAGTCACTCTGCACATGCTCAGTTTAGTGTGTATTGCTAGAGAGTTTTTTTTTTCTTTCTTTGGGAGGGTGCATGTGATCAGCACAGGGCCAATCAGCACTGTTCAGGCAGAGGGGCAGCCTCATAGGACAGTCAGAGGAGAATGAAACCTGCTCCTACAAGCTTTAACCAGTGCTCGGCTGGACTACTATATATTGCTGATGATAAAATGTATTTAGCAGTTTATATTCACTAAAATAATTGCATTTCCATGTTCTGTGTACTGTGGGAGACCAGGTATAGTGAATGCAGAGTCCTGGGTTTAGTAACACTTTAAATAATAAAATAAACTTCTGTATATTCAATGTTACAACCAATCAGGTTTTATCTTTTAAGTAACAAAATAAACTACAGTATATTCAATGTTACTATATAATACCTTACTTTTTCATAGTTAATTCCTGAGTATAAAATGTAATATTGCATGAGCTAGGAGTATACAGTTAGGTCCATATATATTTGGACACAGGCACAATTTTAGATTTTTTCAGGTATTTACCAAAACATATCATGAAACATTTTTTGATTCAATTGTCCAATTACTTTTGGTCTCTTGAAAAAGGGGGGGTGGCTACTCTTAAGAGCTGTAATTCCTAAACCCTTCCTCCATGTTGGATGTACATGCCCTCAAATTAAACCTGAGAGTGTGCACTCTCAGCCCATATCCATTTTATAACTATAGCTTGAATATATTTGGTAAATATCTGAAACAAACTAAAATTGTGCCTGCGTCCAAATATATATGGACCTAACTGTATCTGTAGGCCCTGGTGCCATGATGCTGTTGTCAAAGCCATGAGATAAAGATGTCATTAAGCAGTCCATGCCTCAACTCAACACCAATTTAGGTGAAGCTAACTTTAAAGTACAACTTTTGTACGAGAATGGAAGAAGCCATTGCTGCTATTTGCCTGACTGTCTATTGTCATGTCACACACCTGAAACAAGTATGCTGTATATGAGTGTCAGAAAAGCTTCAGATTTCCCATTCTCTGTAAAGACAGCGCAGTATTAAGCTCTGTGGAGGCCCCTAGGCAGTCGAAACCTTGGGGCTCCCTGGCAGGTTTCTGGAAATGTCTTGTGCACACGCTCTAGTGGGATAACATTGAACTAAGTAGTGTGCACATCAGCCGCTAGATGGAGGTGACCATCATTACGGTACATGTGCAGCTAGGAGGAAGTCCGCCAAAGCCCCTTATCTCTGTCTATCTGATGGGGACCTTGATGTAAGAAGGAACTCTCATGTAAGTGGGAACTTATTTAATTAAAGAAAAAACTGTTTTTTTTGGCCCATAAATATTTGTAAAATATACTATGTGGCCCTCATACTGCAAAGTTTGAGACTTCTGTCCTAGATGAAACAAGAATTTAATCCTTGAAGTGCTGGAGGAGCCCCACTGCAAGGGTCGTTTTTTCCTGGAGCTGAGCTTTAAAGTGGAGTTCTGGCCCACACCAACAAAAATTAATAGACAGCAGCTAAAAATACTGTAGTTGCTGACTTTTAATATTAGGGCACTTACCTGTTCAGGGATCCAGCAGTGTCATTAACTGAGCTGACTCTTCAATCAGCTATTGGGTGCTGGCACTGCCATCTTGACTAAGGGAAACTGGCAGTGAAGCTTTGCAGCTTCATAGGTGGTTTCCTACTGCGCATGCTGAGCTTTGTGAATGGGCACCAGTCTTCTGAGACCTGTGAAGTGTCCCAGAAGGCTGCGAAGAAAGAAGGGGAGCTGAACTTCCAGGTCAATTCGCCGCAGCAAACTGAGCCGGAATTGTGTGCAGGTACCTTTCAAAACCAGGTACCCGCTCCCACCTCCCAAAAGCTGCAAAATGTTGCAGCAGAGGGGGGGGGGGGGCAGACAAGCAGAGCTTCCCCTTTTTGGTGAAGCTTAGCTTTAGGGAAAACAGTAAAGAAGTTTATTGAACTTTTTCCTAGTAAACTCAGATCTATTCAGAGTGCTGTAAAAACATACAAAAGGACGCAAATGCCTAGTGCATTACCAACACCACGTTTTAATAAAACCATAAGTTAAAAACATATCCACAAACATATGATAAAACAGGAATATTAAATCTCCAATCCAGATATGGGGAGATGTCATCTGACAACACAAATATCAGTTGTTAGGCTCATACATTTTGGAGACATGTCCCCCTCCTCATAGCTAACTCCTTTTAGCTCTAAGGAAGGGAGTACATCCCCAGAAATGTGTCAGACTACCAGCCTACATTTGTGTAGTCAGATGACATCACCTCACAGCTGGATTTGAGATTTAACATGCTTGTTTTATCTCATGTTTTGAGTATGTTTTTGATCTATGGTTTTAATAAAAAGTGGTGGTGCGATTCCCCAGTCTGAGAAGGGCTGCATTGGCAAAGTTGTGATACCTCTGGATGAAGTGCTTGAGTACTTTTGTCTATTTAGAGTGCACAGCAACTTCCCTGACCCTTTTCCCATGGGCAGCCATTGAAGTGCGGGTTCTGCACCTACCACTGATGACCTTTGGTTCTATCCCAATGTGAAAGTATAGACTTTCCTTGTTAGTGCAGTCAGTGGGGTAGTCAGTGGGGTAGTGTGGGTTGTCAGCGCCAGGGGAAAGGCACGTAATTTGCGCCCCTAACCTGTGGACTTTTAGCATTCCCTTCCCTAGAGTCCCTTCCACTTGTACAATATAAACTGTGGCTGTGGAAACACAAAGGGTTCCTCCATTCACAGCTTGAGCCTCTGATTGGCTGGCAGCAGCATTTTCTTTTATTATAGGTTGAATCTGAGATATCTCTTTAACTACAGTAGTAGTCCCTGCCTTCCAGGACAGCTGTACCTCCCAAGCCGGCTGTCACCCAGACACTAAGACCAGGGTATGATCAGGAGGTTGGAGCTGTCATTGGAGGAGAGGGAGAAGGGAAGCAAGTAGATGGAGTTGTGGGTTTTCCGCGGGGTCTGGGAGAGGGACAGAAACTAATTTGTTGCACCCCTGTAAATGTTGTGCCTGGGGTGACCACACCAACTGCCCCCCCACGCTACGTCACTGAGTGCCGTGATGTCCCAGAGTATGGGGATTCTCACCCCTTAATAACCTGTAATGATGTAAGTGAGATCTCTGATGATTGGAGGTGATGTAGGTTTTCTGTTGGGGGGTGGCGGAGACACTTCTACTTCATCTCTAGATTTGTCATTGTTTTTTTAGAAGCACCCTTGCATGATCCATATACGTTTTGTTTTTGCAAACAGACTCCAGGTATTTTAGTGAGCCGTGCAGTTACGTATACCACGAAAGGTCGGGGTAGTCATGCCGCCTGCTCTAGATCAAAGCACTCAGAAGTGATAGCTTTTCAGCTAGGCTTCTGATGAATCTCTACAGTGCGATAAAACAGTGGGAGGAATTCAATGAGCCATTTCTGAACTCTCCAGTTCACTTCCTGCATCAGATACACAAAAGACATTATTTGTATGATGCAACACAACTAGAACTGACTTTACAGAGACATGGATAGTGAATCAATATCAGTGTGTTGGCCCTGGAGATGCGCAAGCCCACCAACAGCTGTGGATTCTATTTATGTTCTTTATAACCCAGGAAAATCACTTATCTCAGGGTGTGATTCCCTATGGCTATGGGCAATAAAGCGATAGAGGGGATTAGAAGCACTGTCATTATTTCATGAATCCATATGCAATGTGCTAAATGTAATAACACACAACGACTAGTCTGTGAAACTGAAATGTGCCTGATTTCATTCTGTGCTGTATAATGTATCTGTTTTATTTTATTTCTTTTAGAACTTTACAGATTATTTAGGTGTTGTTGCACGATGTGATACTCCTGCAGTTCTCTTATCAAGGGGTTGCCTGCAAAGCCACATTGAATTCCCTGAATCTAAAGTAGAAGTACACAGGAGTAAGCCACTCACTGAAGGAGCTCAGGCAATCAGTTCAGATGTTACACAGATAACCCCACAGAAGCTAGTGCTGAAACTGAGGCCAGGTAAGCATCCAGCTGAGGTTTAATCTGCTTATATTTTGCCTTCCCAGGTTCTTCCTTTCCCTCTCATAAACATTCGAATAACATTTTAAATAAAACTTTTCCTTTTTCCACACATAACTTATCTTAGATCCATTGATGTCACTGGATCTCTGTGCTTCTCTATGCAGTGAATGTAGATCATGGCTGGTGGGAAGGGCTGCTGTACATAGCTTCCTGAAAACCTCACCATACCCTTAGTACTCCTTAGTACTCCTTAGTACTCCTCTCAAAAGGCCTCAGCAAATGTAAAAATGCCTTGATGAGTGGATGTCCATCTGGAGTTGTAGGTGTTCTTGGATAAGCTGCATTTGCATGCAGACTGTCCTACATAATGCTAATTTGTGATGCTGACCCTTCATGATTTAAAGTCTGAAAATCTTATGAATGAAAGGGACAGATCATAGATAGACAGAGTGGGGAGGACTAGATAATGCTGTATGTTCTCTAACCAGGAAATGGGACATGCTCCATCTGACTTGCTGCAACTTCTAATGCAATTTGTGAGAAGCTCACAGTGTGCAGCAAAATCAGAGTAAGCAAATTCAGTACAGGAGAGGAGCCGCTAAACCTGTGCAAGACTGAAGGTAGGGTTGGAGCTCAGCTTTAAATTATTACTGCAGAGAATATATTCACCTTTATATCAGCATTTGGATAGATAAAATCTGCTTCTGAGAGCCTTATACCCAAATATTCAGACTAGTTAATATAAATAAATATTTCAGATCAGAACAATGGCAGGACAGTTTTTGTGAATTGGATGCAGTTCAGCAGTGTTGAAAAAAATCAGCTGGAGGGAGCCTATAGGCAATACGCATGACTAGTCCTTTGCTGTATGTTTCCCTTTTATGGATGCCTCTTCCACAGTACAGGTCCTCTTTAACAAGAGAGATAACTGGCACTTTACACAAGAAGCTAGCAGATATACATGCCCTTTAACAGAATCATCATAAATCCAGAAGCGTGTGTATTACTCATTCTTCCATTGCTGTAGAATTGTCCACATGTGAGCCAAACAAGCTAAATGTAATCAGATTTTATTGTATTTCAATCCAACCTCCATGCTACTGGCTAGCTTCTGCGTGACTCATCTCTGTGCATTAACTTCACAGTCTCACAGTCTTCGGCAGCTTTTCTCACCCTTTTTACCCTTGAAACAGTTTTCAAGTCTCAAGGAACCCCTACTAGAAAGATTAGACCTACAGCTTATGGCACATTCTCCTGATCAATAAGGCAGGCCATACATGATTCATTCACGTTTGTTCAACCAGCAGGTTGAATGAAAGATAATGAATCAATTCCCCATCCACACGATCAAGGTGGATGTGGAGTCCCTTCCATGGAGCTATTGTATTCTTACAGTGGGGAGGCTTCCTCTATGTCAGAATACACTCATTGGCAACTCCGGCTATAGCTGGCGGCAATGATCAAACTAAAATTTTCCAACAGGCTGGGTGTACAGAAAGTAATCAAGAGATTGACTTCTGTACATCTAGCCTGCCTAGAGATGAATTGAAATTTAGGCAGTCCCTGCTGACCCAGCCGGATTTCGACCAAACTATGGCTAAAGTTGTAGGGACTTTTAAATAAAAGAATAGTTGACTTAATAATTATTAAATTAAATGAATACTAATAATGGCAGAGATGGTAGAAATGGCATTGACATTGTTGGTCAGTATAAGAGTGACCCTTTACTTTAAAGCGGAGCTCCACCCAAGAGGGGAAGTTCCGCTTTAAGGAACCTTTGGGGGGTAGGGGGGAGTGGGTACCCGAATTTGACAGGTACCGACTCCCACTTCCGCTCCGATCACCTAGGCAACCGGAAGCGGAAGGTGTCCTCCCTCCCTGGGACACGTGACAGGTCCCAGAAGACTACAGGACCATTCATGAAGCGCAGCTCTTCTCGCACATGCATAGTGGGTACCCGGCTATGAAGCCGCAAGCTGCACAGCCGGGTGCCCACACTGAAGATACTGGCCTCCTGGAATACAGGACGGCTCGTGAAATGGGCTGCGGGGGACAGACTGTGGGACTGAGGGACAGGCAAGTGACTGTTTTTTAAAAGTCAGCAGCTACAGTTTTTGTAGCTGCTCTCTTTTATTTTGTGACAGGGTGAGTGGAACTCCGCTTTAATGGTCAGGTTGGAAGTGACTCCTTATACTGGTGGTCTTTCGCTGCTCTTTCCTCAAGGAACCCCTAGCAACTTGTGGAGAAAACCAAGGATTCCACAGAACTCTGGCTCAGAAAGGCTGGCCTACAGGGTTTTTGAATGCCTTCCTTCCTTTGTTTCTTCAAGACTTTATTACAGTCTAATACTGTTCATAGTAAAGTTGTATGTATACATATGTGGAAGGACATTTGCCCATTCTAGCCATTCATGGTTGGATCAGAGAACGTTAGCCTATATCTGGATGTCTTTTTAGTCATTTGAGTACTGAATCTGCTTACGCTGTCCTAACACTAGTAGAATTTTGTTCAAATGTTTGTATGGAAATTCTAAAAAAAGTGTGAAAGTTGCCATCATTGAGCCAACTAATGTGGTTCGAAAGCCATTGAAATTGTGTCCAGACCAGCAGCTTGAATGGAATCTCAGGCATATTATACAGGTTTCTTTTGTGCCTAGAACATGTGCATCACCGTATGTACCATTTTTCCTGGAGGAAAACCACTTTCACAGTTATAATTTTCTTCGTTCAGGAACAATTTTCCATGCTGCTCCTTTGAATTTTCTCATCACTATGGCCCTTAAACAATTGTCAATTTGACCCCACTAGCCATTAAAGAAGGTATACAAACATTTCAAAAAACAAATTTCTATCAGTGTATGGTCACCTTAGAGTTAGAATCATTCCGAAGAAATGCATCTTGTCAGTCCCTATTGTTTTACCCGAAGCTAACTTGTGGACAGTATGCAGAGACACATACATGCAAACTCATCCAAAGCAAGCATGTATGTGTGTATAAATGATCATTTCTAAGGTCCCCAACACACCTGTCTTGTAGGTTGCAATACATGAACGTGTACAGGCTAGTGTGTGTAATCTTGTGTGTAAACGTGCATTGCCACACCCTATTCATTACAAAAAAAGGCACCTTTTAAACAAACCAATGCACCACAAGGCACAGATGCAGGGGTTTCTCTCTGGGTGGGTTTACAAGACATGTTGTTATCCCATTTAAAATGAATGGCACTGCAATGCCTATCGTGCATTAACATATGATGGTGTAGGAAAGTGCATATTTTACTGAGCAATGAAGTGTAGATGTGGAGTCAACCTTAAAATGTTGATTTGACAGCATGGTGCCATGAAAAGCCTTGAACAAGAGCATGCAGAAAAACAGCCAGATCGCTGTTCCCTGTACACAGAGTTCTGTCTTTTCAGCTGATTAGTTGACTTCAGCCAAAATCATTGGCTGAAACCAGCTGCCAAACTTGCAATGTGTCCAATCACAGCATGGGTTGGCAGGGGGAGCGCGCATGCAGCCAGAAGAAGGCCAGTCATGTATTTATACATAACTGTACCTACCCATGCCGCCCCTCTGCAGCAAATGTACTGTGCCAGGGAGGCAAGTGGTTAAAGTTGAAGTTTGAAGTCAGAGCCTCTGTCAGGTTTTTACTAGTATCCACATGCTACCTACTTTCACAGGTGTCAGGAACACAGGCAGCACGCAGAGCGGATGAAGTATAGGAGACCCTTTTATGTGCTATACCAAACTGAAAACAATTAACTAGACCTTTATCTTAAGGCTAGAAAGGTCCAGTGACTGACCTGTATAAAGAGCCACGTAAGAAGCTGAAAAAAAGACATGGATGAGTAAAACATTCATCTCTGGTCATAAATCACATTCTGTAAAGAGAATGTTTGTTGATTTCTATCCATGACATTTTGTGACATTCAGGGGACTGGAGCCTCATGTTTCATTATATGTTGTTGAGTTTAGTGTCATTGTACAATAGTTATTATATCATGCTTGTTCATCAGGAAAAGAGGTAACATTTCAAGTCCATGTGCGTCAAAGTGAAGATTACCCTGTAGATTTATATTACTTAATGGACCTGTCAGCCTCCATGAAAGATGATCTGAGGACCATTCAGGTGTTGGGGTCCACTCTGTCACAAGAGATGTCCAAGCTAACCAGCAACTTTCGCCTTGGCTTCGGGACATTTGTAGAGAAGCCAGTTTCCCCATATATTATAACTGTTCCAAAAGAAATGGAAAACCCTTGCCAGTAAGTAACTTACTCATTTTTAGTCAGAATCTTTCCTTTAAGTGCTGACTGAAATTAATTGTGGTCACTCCAATGTATAACGTATTACTCATCTGTGACTTTATGAACAATGACAGCAGTGGTACATCGAACATTATATTGGATGCCAAAATGACATCACTTTTTTTCCCTATGACACTGAACTAACGTTCACACACTTTTTCACATGTGAATACAATTAGATGTTTTATTACAGATAATTGTGTTTTACAATATAATCATTTTGGTATATATTCAACATCTATATCCTAGCTTGACCCCTAGAAATTTCTGTCTCAAAATGTTCTTAGTATTCAGTATGTACCATAAGGTTCCACCATTTCTGCTAACCAGATTCAGTTTTTCACATCTTTTAATATGGGATTCCAGCCAATAGTTGATGTCTATATTGTTTTTTAGGTAAAGTCCCTTTCACTGTCCCATAGACAATGGTCACCAGGACAAGAAGTGAGGGAATGGTGGAAGCAAGGGATGTTCTAACTTTTCCCATCTCTATCATAATTGGTTTAGTTGTTGTCTGTGTCCTCTTTGTAGAGATTTCCCATTTTCCTTGTCCTGGTGAAATCTGTTTCTGGGAAAGGATATGTAAAAGCTGGGTGTAAGCACTTTATGGTCCTACAAGACAATTGTGTGTAAGGTGATTTCTGTTACCTAGATAAGCAGCAAAATCTCCATAAAAATGATGATATTGCATAACTCGACCTATAAAGAAAAGAAAGACAACTTACAGATCATTTTATAATATAGAAACATTTCCTCTGGGAGCCTCTTTACAAGCACATATTTCCTGCTGACTAATTTTCAGATTTCTTTATTTCAGTCTTAGATTTAGAGAGTTTTGGGTATAGTGAATCCATGTCAATTTTTTTACAGCTGTCCAAGTCTCCACTGAGAGTATTCACCCTCTGTATTTGTCCTAATAACCATTGTCAGTGGTATGGCTCATAATAGTCCATTTTTTATTGCACAGCTGTCACCAGAACAGGACTTGTGGGGAGATTGCCCAATGGAGACACCTGATCCTGTGACATCTAAGAAAAGATCTATCTTCTCTTTGGAGAGATTTCCTCTATGGGGGTGCATATTGTAGTTGGATTCTGGCCATTTTAAGGCTAATATTTAAACAACTGTAAAAAAAGGAAGAGGAGCTGGGAACTGCCAGGTAGAATATAAACCACTGCAAAAAAAGTTTTAAAAAAAGTACATGTATGGCAAGGAGAGGGTCTTCTCATGTGGCTTCAACAGCAACATTAAAAATACATCAATTCTTTAAATAACCTGTTAGGAGGATGCCTTAAAGCTGTATGTGATGTTACAAATTAGTTCAATTTTCACAGTCTCAGTGACAGCATACACTGCCAGCACATATTTGACTGTGGACATGATTATGTTTTCTTTTACATTTACCTTTGCTTATATACACCTGCTACCCAACCTGATTAATTTCAGTTGGAAAGATAGCTTTACCAGCAACTCATTATTTTTTATCAAACAGAAATTGGCAGCTAATTTGTCGTGGCTGAACCTGTTCCTGTTCTCATTGATACAAAACTGTCCTGCTCTGAATAATTTCTTTCAAGCTTTTTTAACCTCCCTAGCGGTATGATTATGTCCATATTTCTGTGCTTAAAACGGTACATTTTTTGCATGGAAATATGTATTTTTTTTATTGTAGGCCTCTAATTTTTAGGAATAACTCACTGAAATCTGTCCGAACAACAGTCTAGTAAACATTCCGGGTATGTTACAATTTGAACCACGAAATCATAAATTATAATTTAATAAATAATCATAAAATATAATAATAATAATAATAAAAAATTTAATTCAATAATGTAATCAATCCAAAAACACTGAAATTTGAAACAGAACGCCAAGTTCGCACATCACTGAGCAAAGTCGCAAAATCGTTTCCAGTGTCTGATGACGAATTTCCCCACGAATCATTATCACTCAAACCCAGATAACAGATGCCGGCATCCGCCGGATTACATTGCCGGGGACACTGCAGGAGGGACATCGCGGGACAAGATAAGCGAAGAACAGATCCCAGATCAGCGCCGCATGGTAAGCCCCGAGTGAAGCTCGGGGTTACCGCTTGTGGTACTGAAACTTTACCCCGAGCTACACTCGGGAATACCTCCAGGGAGGTTAAGAACTGCAAGACCACAGATGAGGCAGAAATGCACAAAATATACTTGAGAAATCAATTGCAGGCAGGTGTTAAGAATACATAAATTAAGAAACTGCATATGACACAGCAGTGGAAAATAGCTAGGCCATGATTTACTAGAAACAAATTTCCCAAACCGAGACTTTACTAGAAGGATAATGCAGTGAATACAGCAGTATAAAATTGGCCAGTAGCAGGACAGATTTAGTTTGAGATAGTAGGCCTAACTGGGGTATGCCACATTTTTATTTTATCTCTGGAGACAGGGGGTGCAGTGAATGTGATTGATATAATTTGAGGTAGTTTAGGTGCACACTGTTTTTGAACTTTTTTGTTATTTTAAAAAATGTGGTGGTATCCCGTAAATGAAAGGCAGCAACAAGAACAGACAGACAGAAACAAGTGAGTGTTCTAGTTTGAGCACACATAACTTAAATAATCAACATAAAATCAACATTAAAAGCAACTCCCAAAAAATAAAAACCCTCAAATAACACCCCTTTTTTAAAAAGCAGTTTGACCTAAAAAATGAATGCCCTGTCAACATAAAATAAAAAAGAATAAATACCAACCCCTGAAACAAAAGCCAATTGTTTTTAACCAACCTTGCAAAGAAAAAAAAATCAACCAGAAAATAAAATGAAAGAAAAAAAGTCCTCAATGGTAAAACAGCAACAATGTCAAATACATGGTTGAAACCAAGTTAACAAGAGGGCAACCCCTACACCTCTTGTCCTGTTTCCCCTGGGAATGACGACAGGGTATAACAGGGCACAGAGTGGCACGGGTGCCTGTAAGAGATCTGGTTTGGAATATATTGGTAGCAGATGCAGAGCCAGGCAGCAGGGGTACAGAGTCAGGAACCAGCCAGACCAAGGTCTGAGTCAAGTGAGCAGAAGAAGTACTGCAACAGCAGTCAAGAAGCAGGGTCAGGTCACAAGCCAGAGTCAGCAACAGAGGTTCAAGAACAAGCGGAATCATCAAGCTGGGTCGGGATATGAATGAACACAGGATCAGGTCACAAGCAGAAGGAACTGACAACCACTCAGCAATGAAGTTGAGTCCTGTAAGGCTTTAAATAGGACACTGGGCACCAAAGTCCATCAAAAAAGCATGCTCACGCACATGAGCACGTACAGAACACTAATGCTCACGTGCAGATGCATACGCACATGCTCATGTAGATGCGAGCAGGGTCCTAATGCTGTGCAGTTCTATGGACCTACAGGCATTCCTTTGAACATGGACATTCATTTGAACGTGAGCATTCTTTTAAAGGAGAAGTAGAGCCAAAACTCGTTTGGCTGTACTTCTCCTGTGGATCACAGGAGTGCAGTCTGTACTGCACTCCTGTGACCCGTTTTCAGCAGACAGCTAGCTGAAACTCACTGTCAGCCGATGTTACTCAGCCGGTCCAGGCTGGGGAAAGATCTTGACTTTAAAGTCTGGATCTACTCCAGAGCTTGGAGCAAGCCGCTGAGAGCCTGAGCCAGCTTCTCTCTCCCCCTCCATAGCCCAGCACTCCAGTGAGTGCAGGGAGGAGGGGAGGGCAGAGCAGGCTGACAGTCACCACTCTCTGCTCAGAGCAGCTATGAGAACTCAGAGATCAGCGATCATGTAATCGCTTACTTCTCACACTTAGAGCCAGCGGGGCCATAACCACCTAAGTAAGCATAACTGGGGGAAAAAAAGCCCATACTTGCCTTTTAAGCATGAGCATTCGTTTGAGCACATCTTGTGCATGGCTTTCCTGACAAAAACAAACAGAAGGCAGCAAAAAAGGTTGATTTCCAAAAAAGCAAGGATCAGTAATGGACCCTAATCACTCCCTATGCAATTTGTCAGCTTTTCCTAAATGTTCCCTGCAACAAGTTCCAATTCACTAGCATTATGGCTGCTCTGTGCTGCCAACCCTCCCTCCATTTTCTAGTGAGGGGGTGGCTCAACCAAAACCTGTGACTTTTAAGCATGCTGGCTATAGTTCAAATCGGCATGCAGTGCATTAGGGTGTATTATCTGCACATATAATCATCAAGACCGCAAATCTTGAACCTGCAGCCAATCCATGCATCAGCAAGCCCAACATCGTACCAAGAATCTCATATTATGGTAAAGAGATTTTACTTTTTAAGTAACCAGGAAATATAGGAAGCCGGGAACTGCACATCAGACTGTACATAACTAAAATATCACTTTAATTATTGATATTAGGAGACCATGTGTTGCCTGCAAAATGAGTGGTTTATTGATTACCTAATATCGAATTTTGAAAAAAAAAGGTTGTTGGCTATTACTCTTGTCTAACAATGCCTAAACAACAGCCCTTATTAACATCTAAAAATCAATCAGTTACATCCTTCAGACAAAGCAGGAGTCACAACCACCATAACCTATCAACCACAACACAGTGGAGATCACCTTTTCGAGTATTGCTGTACACCCCTCCACATGTCATACAGTCTTCTGGTCCAAGGGTAAACACAAGGGAAGTACACTAAAGTTTTATCCCTACATTAAATTAATATTAATGATGAAGATAAAAATGTTTGTTTTTCCTTCATCTCTGAGGGATTTAAAGAATATCTTTATTTTGCAGTCCATATGGAGTTTGTTTGCCAACCTTTGGATACAAGCATGTTTTGTCTCTGACCTATAATACGACAGATTTTAATGACATTGTGAAGAAACAGACAATTTCAGCAAATATCGACACTCCAGAGGGGGGATTTGATGCAATCATGCAAGCAACTGTCTGCAAAGTAAGTTACTTGTGTGAACTTCTAAAGTAGGGGCTGCCATTTTGTGAGTTGAAGCTTTCATTATGTGGTTTGAAGCAACATTATTGAAAGGACAATGCCAAATGATCACTATTTCTAGGGTGCATTACTGTAATACTGCCACAAGCCAGAAAAATGCAGACTAAGAATTTTGTGTCAAATGCACAAGCAAAAAGTCAAACCAGTCAGGAAACGAAAAGATACAGGCGTTTGAATTTGCACATACTGTAAATCTTGACTTGACCTTTAAAAGTCTAGCTTCCCAATGACCTTCTACTTTCACAGCCTTCCAATTGGCCAGTGAGACTGGCCACACCATGAAAGGAGCAACTGGGAGACTCGGGAGGTGGGAAGGATGGAACCAAGTACAGGGCTGATAACTGGGTTGATGTAAAATAGTGAGATGTAATACTGTCCCTCAACAAACCCTTAAAACCTATCTTGGCAAAAGGCATCGGTTACAGGATAGAAATTGAGGTCTCCAAAAAGTAGACCCAAAGAGAAATAATCCCCTCCCCTGTCTGTCCAAAAAAAAGTTTTCTTAATTGCAGTTACAAATCACTCAAGTCCGAGTCACCTCTCACAGACCCAAAGCCACACTCCAACTGTGAAGACCTCATAAATTCCTCTTTGTTCCAAAGAGAAAAATGTAGAGGTAATAGAAGATAACACCCCAATAGGGTGAAAACCACATCAAAGGAAGGAATGGATGGAGTGTCTGTGACGCTTGTCCAATAAAGATTTGCATGAAGGCAGCTCCTATTTTTGAGTTGTAATGAGGCTGTTCTGTCATATCATGTTACTTAATTTTAATATTCATTCTTTGAAATTCAGGACAGGATTGGATGGAGGAATGGATCGATGCATTTGCTGGTGTTTGTGACGGACGCTGATTCCCACTATGGTATGGACAGTAAACTGGCTGGTATTGTGATACCCAATGATAGTCAGTGTCATCTAGACAGCAATAATGAATACTACATGTCAACTGTCCAGGTATATGTCGTTTCGTTTCTGTCTTTAACTGTCCTATCAGTAAATATATGGGGGGAGGGGGCAAAGCTGGGCAATCAACGTAGTTAGTCTTTGTGTGAGTTACCATTAAACCACCACAATCAGCCACAATATCTCAGGCATAGGCTGTCCAAATGTAAATTGGCTATGTACTTAAGCAAGAGATTGCAAATGATTTCAGTTTTGTTGTAAAAAATACCGTTGTGCAATTTAACGTGAAGATATGATACTTTTGTATGTATTTTCTTTCAGTTATTTTCTTTAGTTATTATGGTCAGGGGTAAAAGAAATATTTTAGCTAGGTAATATGAACTATTACATTTGAATATTATGTAGTCTACTATCCAGCCAGCAGGTGGTGTATTAGGCTACTTTTCACTTGTTTTCCTCTGTTTCCTGGGTTCCTTGGTTATATCAAAACCTGTTGTTTACAGAGCTCTGTACCTCAAGGTTAAATTTAGACACATACATGAATAAGTTAGAGCAATGTCTCCTCCCTCATTCAAATGTTTCAGTCAGATAAAATGAGTCTTATGGATACTGCTGTGATACATCTGTAGATACCTCAAACTGCTGTGGGAATCCTGTGTGTATTAAATATGTATCTGTAAGAATGGTGCTTGTTTCCAGTGGTTTTTGGAGGAAGGAGATTGTAGGATGGTATAGTGCCACGTTTATTCCTCACCCCCACCTAAATGTGTGACTCTAGAGTGGTTGTGGGTGAGTTCCAGACTTCCTTTGAAAAAACATGTTCTGACTGCTGTCAAGTCAAACTCAGATATTACAAAGGCATCAAAATCTAGAGATTTAGTAAGCCCACAACCTTGAGGAAGCGTGCTGTAGCACATGAAATGTCAGTTGGCACTGGCATTGCTGAACCTTTTATGTGAGTTTCATATATCTGCACCAATAAATTTCAGATCAGCATAGTAAGTACAAAAATTTTGATTTATGTATGTTCACACAGAACAGAGGGCTAAACTGCATTGTCTAGTTTTGTAAGAGGCCGTTTTTTAGCATTATTGAGAGTCTCAGTTGCCTAATTGCAAACTGTTGCTTTTGTAATTCGTGTAATTATAGAATATATTATAATTGAAAGAGTGCTTATTTGTTCATTCCATTGAAGCAAATAAAAATCAGCATTGATGTATCAGAAAACCATTTTAGTACTTTCTACACTGAAACTGAGTAGAGATGTGCCACCTTTATAACAAAGAAATCAAAATTTAAAACTCTAAGAGGCCAAAAGGAAAGATCCAGGCTATGTGTATTCCAAAAAAATAGCAGTTTGCATATTTGATCTAGGGTCCTATAATTCTAGGTAGAAATATTTTTTTGAATGGAAGACAGAACTGAAAATAGTGTGAGAACAGCAAACCATCTGACTTGTAAATGACTTGTTAACATTTCCTTTGTTTATGGTCAGTAACCAGTTGATACACACCAGAATACACAATGTCCTGTTTGACTTCTGCTTCAGGAATATCCATCTCTTGGTCAGCTGATTGAGAAGCTGGTGGAGAATAATATTCTGCTTATTTTCGCTGTTACGGAAAAACAAGTTCCTTTGTATCAGGTAAGGACAAAACACAGTTATAATCACATCTCTCTCCATTCTTACTAAAAAAAATTGGGCTAGATGTTACTGTAGGGAAAATAACTGAACATTTATAGATACTTTTTTACATAATATTGTAGCTGCATGTATAGTGTATCTCCAGTATATATATATATATATATATATATATATATATATATATATATATATATATACTGTATATATTTGTTTTAATAGAAAGAGTTAGAACCCCTGTCCATTTTTTATGTCTCTATCCCATTGGATTTCTCTCTGTTTCCTGTCCTGGTAAGAAAGTTGTCACTGAGAAACAAAATGTTGGGCAATCTCCATTGTAGACATAGATACCAATAAAAAACCAACAGAGGTTCCAGCCTTCTTTTACTCTACTAATCACAAATTGTTTTAGCAGAGTCCTTCCTTTTTCTGTTCCTCAGACTGACTTCTGGAGGGGTGGTCTGGTTCATTATATCCATCTGGTGCATTTTCAGTGCTCTAGAGAGGAAAGTTGGAGTGTCTGCATCCCTTTAGAAGTAATTAACCCTTAAGGAGTATCTCGCCAAAAATTAATTTCCTGATGCTGATGGTGCCTAAAATTATACCCTACTGCAGATGTCTAAAAAGATCAGTGTGCCAATCACACAATCAGGTAATTACATTTCTGGGGGCTTTCTGCACACCACCCTCCAGGTTGCCATATTACATTGATTTTTGGAACGGTTTTAGAAAATCACAGAGGTTTCAGATTGAAAAGGAAAGGACTTTTTAATAACATTTAATTACAAAATATCTTGTGTGCCAATTTTATATGCTATAATATTTTTTTAAACCAAAGTGGAATTCCCCTTTAACGCCAAAGGTTTTTGGCAGAGTAGTGTAGGATTGCTGTCTCTGATTGGGGAGATTTGCCTTTACTTCCTGATCCAGAGACCCTATATCATTTACAACTGACTTTTCTCAGTTTTTAAAGGATAAAGCTTCCTAAGTCTAGGTCCACTTTAAGTACTACAGTGGCAAAGTCAATGTAGATATTTTGAATCATAATCTTTAAAACCCATTACTTATTTTATTATGCATCATGGCCACTTTGAAATAAAGGAATCTTCTTTCTTGTTATGAAGAAAAAAGGAAAGACTCGACTACCCGTCTGATAACGCTCACTGAATGACTTAGGGAAGTGGAGCCGCAGAGCAGATGTGATCTGAGCATGAAATGTCGTGTTCAATTTATTTTTATGAATGTGAAACCATAATCAGAAAAATATGGTTAATGTTTGATATGTCATATACTTGGCATCAGACACAGAAAATGTTCTCTTATTTTTACATCTGTTGGGATTTTATTTTGCCACTGGATTGCTTCTTGCTTAACATGGTCTATAAAAAAGCTTTGTTTTGTAATTTTTTTTTTTACAATAAAATTACAATTACAAAATTAATTATTAAAAAAGAAAATTCTGGGCAACATGTGAAAACAGCCAGTTTGCTACTGCTATTCAGAAAACACTGCAGCTGTGCTAAAGTCACAAAATTAACGTATTCTGAGTTCTGTGTAATACACTATAGCCAGAATCCAGAGCACTCCTTACATGTGAGCTAGGTGGGATTGCTTCTTGAAGTTTGGACTGTGTAAGCTTTGCCACCCGTGATATAACTGGCTTAGTTACAAAGTAATATACTTCCTAATTAAGTGTTAAGTTATATATAGCATGGTACTATATATAGTATGGTATAGTATGGCAATTAGAGTGTTGATGTCACACAGGGGATGTTGGGGGTGACAGGGGTCCTGCTTTCCAGGACTGGGCCAACACAAGGCATTAGAGTTATCCACCTCAGGTACTGTGGTTGGTGGGGAGGGTTGGGGTGGGAGATTCTCCTGACTGTGCATCAGTGGTTCCCAACCATTGGACTGAGGCCTTCTGCCAGGCCACAGCCTCCATTATCTCAGGCCCCCCACACACTACAGATTCCCTAACCTCACACAGTGCCTTTGAGCTCCCATAGTGCCCCCCAACCTCTCATAGGGGTTCACAGTGTCTCCAGACCCCCTGACACCCCTCAGCCATCACAGTGCCCCCCAACCTCCCACAGCTGCCCAACCTGCCACAGTACTCCCCCATCCTGCTGTGGAGCCTGCATTCCTCAATAGTGCCCCCCACCTTTAACAGTGTCAAACAGCCCACTCCGCAACCCTCATCCCCCCCACAATGATACCAAGTTCCATCCAGAGCCTTCCAGGATTTCAATACATGTTTTGCATTCCCATATTTTTATTATCGGTATAAACTTTATTTTTTACTGTTCGGGCATGGAAGGTTTTGGAAGAATTTACCAGGCCTTAGTCTGAAAAAGGTTGAGAACTGCTGCTCCACATTACCTCAGCCATCTCCCAGCTCTACAAGACTGGGCTGTCAGAATGAGTGATATCTAAGCCCTGCTGCTTACACTAAGAGAGTTTAGTGGAAAGTTTTAAGAAAAGGTTGAAACCTTGGTTACCCTTAGATAGCCCCAAATTATGTTAGTAGACCCATCATCCTCTTCTTTCATTTATTATTATATTTTTACTTTTGTTTGTACGCTGATTAGTGCTCTTGTGTAAGTGAGGCCTTATATGTAAACTTTAATGTGTTACTAAACCCAGGACCCTGCATTCACTCTATCTGGTCTCCCACAGTACACAGAACATGGAAATGCAATGATTTTAGTAAATATATACTGCTAAATACCTTTCCTCATCAGCAGTTAGAGTAGTCCTGTGACTTCTACCAGTGTCCAGCAGAGCACTGGTTAAAGCTTGTAGGAGTTTTAATTTTGCTCTAGGAGGATGCAGAACCCCTAACCTGTGTCTGGACATTTCTGATTGGCCCTGTGCTGATTACATGCACCCCCCCCCCCCAAAAAAAAAACTCTCTAGCAATACACACCAAACTGAGCATGTGCAGAGTGTCTCCGATATGTCTTATCAGGAGATAAGAGGGGGCACTGGAAGAAGGGGAGGATCAGAAAAGACAGGATCAAACAACATTTTTACCCAATGCAGAGGATTAACCCCTTAGGTTCCACAGTAAGTATATCAGGCATGCTTTACTGCATATATAGAAAAAGGGGGGGTAACCGGGACACTGCCAACTATGGACTATAGTGAGAATACCTAGGAAAAAGGGGGGTCAGAAATTATGTAATGAACTAAATACTGGCCTCCATATACATTGAAAATATGCCGACTCACATGGAGATAGCCATGTGGTGTCCTCAGGACCCAAACATAACTGAGGGAAACAAAAAGGGAAATAAAATGACAGAGGTACAAGATGCCTAAGTCAAACGGGTCCAAAAGAGGTCAAACTGCAGCTTGTAATATTATTAAAATTATTACAAGCTGCAGTTTGACCTCTTTTGGACCCGCTTGACTTAGTCATCTTGTGCCTCTGTCATTTTTTTCCCTTTTTGTTTCCCTCATGCTTTACTGCATATACAGACTATGATTGCCATCTACACTTTGGGTGTCAGAGGACCTTGTCCCAGCATCGATACTGACACTCTGCAGGATGTTCCTGTTCCCACACCCGTACCCACAACTGCCCGCAGCTGCATTGTGTTTCTCTTGTGAGACCCGGGGGGGGGGTTGCCATTCATTCTGAATGTCACCCCCTATGCATCTCATCCCGCAGCTCAATTGCGGGTGTGGGAACCACACGGAAACCATATTGTCAAAAACACTGTGGTTACGTTTTGGAAAACGTTTTTCCTTGCGTGAAACATGGCCCTAGTGTGAACCGGGCCTAAGGGATGAGTACACTCTAAAGGATGAGTACACTTTATCCTTTCTATCCCCCTCAAACCAAAGTAACCCACCCTCCCCTGTCCCAGAGGTATTTTTACTTATGGCCTTCCACAATGTTTACATGCTGACCTAAAGTAACAAACTCTCGCACGTCCCAGATCTACACTTAATGTACTGTATATGTAAAAGAAAATTTTTTTTTTAGTTTTGGATAGAATGGGAAGGGATTAATCAGGATTATATTGCCGTTTTTGTGCCTGTTGGGGGAATTTACCCCTCTATTTGTTCTATTGACCACTGTCACAGGCAGAAAGTGATAGGAAATCCAAAACTATAGAGATGTCACCCCCTCAAATGAGGACACCCATGCCTGTGACAACTATGCAAGAAAGGAATTCCGTTCATTTGGGAGAAATTTTCTCTAATTTCCTGTTGCATCTCCAGGATAGGAAATGAAGGGAAATCTACCCAGTGTGGATAAAGGCAGCAAAAAATAAACTGCTAGGGGTTTTATCCCTCAATTACTGTATCTACTAGAGCAGGGGATGCTTGACCTGTGGCCTGCAACCTCATACCAGGGAAGCGCATGCACGGGGTTGGCAACTCGTTGATCGCAAGTTGGGCTTGCTGACCATCCCAGAGAATCAGAGTGCATTGAGCTGGTGCTGGCAGAGGAAGAAGCAGGCCGCATAAGCTGATGCTTCCACTGTAGTGCCAGCTCTAATCCCAGGCTTAGTGATACCAAGTGCATTTTGCCTGGGACCTTTCCAGCATCCTGGAGAGCGATGCCAGAAGAAGCTGCAAGAGGAAAAGAAGGTCCCTGTATTAGACCAGCCTTTCTCAACCAGGATGCACAGGCACCCTGGGGTGCCTTCTGGTTGCTGCAGAAGTGCCTTGGCAAAATGAACAAAAATTGGATACAGGCCAGCAGGGGGATCAATCGTGTCTTTTAGTACACAAAGCCACAGGTTTTCATTGTGCACTTTTATGACCTTCTAGCTGCCAGCATCCTAACAACCAGGGGCAGACTGACCATTTGGAAACTCGGGCACTGCCCGAGGGCCCGGGGTCAGTAGGGGGCCCCATGTAATGCCCCTGGTACCTTTTTCATAGGCTTTTTTGAGTTTTGGCAAGGACACAGGGGCCCCATGATCCCCTATTGCCCGGGGGCCCCATGAGTTGTCAGTCCGCCCCTGCTAACAACCAATGACATCATGAGTTGTTAAGGAGGACATCGGGTGCATGCACATCATCCTTGTTTGACCCTTCCCTACCTCTCTCCATCAACACTGGGGTAACATTAGCAGAGTGAGGGAGAGAAAATGAGAGATATACTAGTCAGTACCAGTGTGCAAAGGTGCATTTGCTTTGGAAGAATAAATCACCTCTAATGTTGGGTGTACTGGATGTGTGTTGAATAGTTTTTCACATTTTAGATTGGGGTACCCTAAGATTGTGCAGATGTTTAAAGGGTGCCTTGAGATTATCCATAACTTTAAAAGGTGCCTTGATTGAAAAAAGGTTGAGAAACACTGTATTAGACAACACATACAGTTGCAAGAAAAAGTATGTGAACCCCTTGGGATTACGTGGAGTTTTGCATGAATTGGGCATAAAATGTGCTCTGAACGTCATCTAAGTCACAACAATAGAAGAACACAGTCTGCTGAACATAATACTACACAAACATTAGATGTTGCCATGGTTTAATTGCACATAACATGTAAACATTCACAGTGCAGGGAGGAAAAAGTATGTGAACCTTTGGACTTTATAACTGGTTGACCCTTCTTTGGCAGCAATAACCTCAACCAAACGTTTCCTGTAGTTGCAGATCAGACCTGCACAACGATCTGGAATAATTTTGGACCACCCCTCTTCACAAAACTGTTTCAGTGTAGCAATATTCTTGGGATATCTGGTGTGAATTGCTCCCTTAAGGTCATGCCACAGCATTTCAATCAGGTTGATGTCAGGACTCTGACTGGGCCACTCCAGAAGGCGTATTCTGTGCTGTTGCAGCCATTGTTTTGTTGAATTACTTGTATGCTTTGGGTCATTGTCCTGTTGCATCACCCATCCTCTGCGGAGCTTCAGTTGGCGGACAGATGGTCATACGTTTTCCTGTAAAATGTCTTGATAAACTCTGGAATTCATTTTCCCATCAATGACAACAATCCGTCCAGGCCCTGAGGCAGCAAAGCAGCCCCAAACCATGATGCTCCCTCCGCCATGTTTTACAGTGGGGATGAGGTTTTGATGTTGGTGTGCTGTGCCTTTTTTTTCTCCACACATAGTGTTGTGTGTTCTTTCCAAACAACTCAATCTTGGTTTCATCCGTCCACAGTATATTTTGCCAGTAGTGCTGTGGAACATCCAGGTGCTCTTTTGCAAACTTCAAACGTGCTGCAATATTCTTTTTGGACAGCAATGGCTTCCTGCGTGGTGTCCTCCCATGTACTCCATTCTTGTTTAATGTTTTCCTTATTGTAGATGTGTCAACAAAAATGTTAGCATGTGCCAGAGATTTCTGTAGGTCTTTAGCTGACACTCTGGGATTCTTCTTTACCTCATGCAGCATTCTGCGCTGTGCTCTTGCAGTCATTTTTACAGGATGACCACGCCTAGGGAGAGTAGCAACAGTGCTAAACTTTCTCCATTTGTAGACAGTCTGTCTTACCATGGACACATGAACATCAAGGCTTTTGGAGATACTTTTGTAACCCTTTCCAGCTTCATGCAAGTCAACAATTCTTGATCGTAGGTCTTCTGAGAGCTCTTTTCTGCAAGGCATGGTTCACATCAGACAGTGCTTCTTGAAACCAGTAAACCCAAACCAGGTGTGTGTTTTTTAAGGGCAGGACAGCTGCCAGCAACACATCCAATATCATCACACTGATTGGAGTCAAGGTTGGCTCACTCCTGGCTCCAATTAGCACTGGGAGAAGTCATTAAGCTAGGGCCTCACATACTTTTTCCTCCCTGCACTGTGAATGTTTACATGTTATGTGCAATTAAACCATGGCAACATCTAATGTTTGTGTAGTATTATGTTCAGCAGACTGTGTTCTTCTATTGTTGTGACTTAGATGACGTTCAGAGTAAATTTTATGCCCAATTCATGCAAAACTCCACGTAATCCCAAGGGGTTCACATACTATTTCTTGCAACTGTACACTGCACTTTTGCAATGGGCATAGTAGCACCTATAAAAGGGTTAACAACTATTAGGCTGCTTTCACACTGATCTGAGGGTGCAGCGAAGTGCACCTGCTGGTTATCTGGACTGATCCATAGACTTCTATTATATTCTGCGGGTTTGGTGCTCTTTCTGAAGGCGCGCCAAAACTCCTGAATGCAGGAGATTTGGTGTGCTTTCAGAAAGTGTATCACACACGCAAGATATACTAGAAGTCTATGGCAAAGCAGAGCTAACCTGCAGGAAAGCCGCAGGTGCACCGTGCTGCACGCGAGCTGCGGATAAACCACAGCACATCAATGTGAAAGCTGCCTATTAGGAGGCTCAGGACAGTAAGGGCTCTTGTACATTTGTGGTCTAAATTTAAGAAGAAACATAGCTAAGGTTTTCTCTGTTTGGAAGCAGTTACCTTTGTGAACAACTTTTTTTTGAGTATGAAGCATGCAAAATCGAAACTTAGAACAAAAATAACAGACTGTCCACCTGCAACAGTGTCTCTGCTCAGGAAGGACTGATATAAAACCTGACATAGAGTCCCTTGTAAAAAGTAAACAAGGTCAGTGCTCACACTAGTTTACACAGTGAAAACGTATTTAATGAAAAATAGATTACCGTGTCATTAAGTAGTGGATGTTAAGGATAATTTTTGGAGAATAAGGATATTGTTTAGTATCACCTTTACTGATAAGTGACCCTTTAGATCTATTTACTGGTGTAAAGAGTGAACCCACCCATGCGGAGCCCCTTTGGCTGTATCATCTGAACTTATCTTTGGAACTAACTGACCTTATCCATAGAGATTCTTGACTCAAGTAAACCAGTTTGATCTTCTTTACTTACTCAGCATTACAGTATTTATAAAAATATTCAATTACAAATATACAGTTTATATCATGGTTGATTTTACAGCAGAGACAAGTGAATGAAATGTGATACTTCAATATTAAAACTCAGCTATCACAAAACTGCCAAGCCAGGCACAGGATACATATCTAAATATTAACAAATATTTGTATAAAAAAATGGCTGCAGGCAGGGTTCCAGGTAAAATAGTAATATTGTACCTGTCATGTAATTTGAAGGAATGTTGGCAGAAAGTCACAGTTAGGTAATTATCCTGCTGGCAGGATATTCTCCATTAAAATGTGGGTGATATAATTTAAATGGGTGTATGTTTTACTGTGGAACAATGCATGACATGTTGTAGCAGCTTTTGTTAATATGGGGCCTGCTCGCATCACTACGCTTGAAATACGGTACTTTTTTAAGCAAACACTACGTTCACCTTTTTTGGGTGTGTTTTCAGGTCCCAGAGAGCTTTCATACCTATGCAAATGCTGTAATTAGCATTTTTTGATGTATTACAGCATACTTTCTCAAAATGCACTTAAAATTAGGAAAATATCAGCCTTTCAAACTAGTCTATAACACATGCAGGGGAAAAAATTAATGAGAGTGGGTCAAGTCCCATTAAATGAAGAATATTCTGTAGCAACAAATCCTGCAAGTAATTTAAATTCATTTAATCCCTTCCGACTCAGCCCGGCATCACTTTAATAGGGCCTGCATACCTGGAGAAGCAGGAAGGATCAGCGATCATGTAACCATTGTGATTGGCTGCCATAGTGGTCACATGATGGGGAGCTGGTCCCGACGGCTATCAATCATTAGTAGGAACTGAGAGTTGTCTTTGACAGCTCAGTTTCTGTGCTGGGAGTGCGTAGTGGATGAACTCTCAGCACCAAACCATCACTGTTGGTGTTAAAGTTCATGCAATATGTGTTGAGGGGCCAACAACAGGTCAAGGGGCCCGTTTAATGGGCATTAATGCACAAAAATGCTGCATATCATATAGTCTATTTGGCTAAATTTATACCCCAAATGGACACCATTCCAAGTCATGGCGTTCAGCTGTTTCCAGTGAAGGATACTGTTAATGCTTCAAGACATTTTAGACAGCTGTGAACTTCCAACCATATTACAGTAGCTTGGAGAAGATCCTTTCCTGTTCCAATATGACCTTGCCCCTGTACACAAAGTCAGTTCCACATAGACATGGATTGATGAGTTTGGTGTGGAGGACCTCAAGTAGTTTGCACAGAGCTTTAACCTCAACCCTACTGAATATCTTTGGAATCAAATGGATTTCCCATTGGGAGTCAAATCTTCCTATTCAACATCAGTCCCTGGGCTCTTTTAGTTGAATGAGCACAAATTTCCATAAACACATGCCAAGGTTTTGTGGATTTCAGTGACTCAGATGACTCATAGACTGTAATGTGAGAAGGGGCAGTAAAGTACAACCATTGTGCAGCACTTTGCATAAGAACAGTTCAGTTTTACCAACACATGAATCAGTTGGTTCAATAGGCTTTATTGTATGGCAATGGGAATGGAAACCCTGCCACATATCTCTGTGCTTAATTGTAGGCATCAGAATGGGATGGGTTGGGTGAGGGTCAGTTTCCCTTGGTATACCATAAAGCTTCATAAAACACCCTATTAATGTGGTTGGTGTGGCTGTGCTGTTCTTCTGGGAAGTAGAGTTAGAGGAGGACAAGGCAGGTCCTTGTATCTGGCTGGAGCCCATGACTGCTGAGAGTGACCAAAGAGAGCCCTTACCAATACTGCAAGTTGGAGTGCATTGTGTAGCATTGCAAAGCAGGAAAGCAGAGCCCAATGTAATCAACAAATATGGTGGTCCCCATGTACATATATGACTACAAACTATATATACAACAAGATATTTGAAAAGAATAAAACTCATTGATAAATGTATTTGCACCAAGTTGATTTATTTCTAAATATTTAAACAAACATGTATAGCATACATTCATAGAGGTGTGATAAAGGGCCTTAAATGTGTACATTTTTTTACCATTATCACTATGCTCTTTATGAGGACATCCTGTATTTCTGGTTCAGGCTTGGACAGATACAGCATGGAGAGGAGAAGGAGTAACTGCTACAGCTAAGTAAGCTAAACGTCACTTGTTTCAAATTGTTAGGCATTCAAGGCATGCAAACGCCAACCTTTTTTTGAACAAAAAAGAGAGAAATAGCTTTTCTTTTTTAACTTAAATAGATGAAATACGAATGTATGAACTATTTTGCCTCCCAAATAATTTGTAAGTTCGACCAGGGGTGATCAAGCCACGCCTGCCAGATAACACTTGGTGACTTCACGTTTCTCTGTTGCATTAAACCCAAAGGCAAACATTTTTTATATTGCAGATTACCAATTATTTAAGGTAATGGTTGCATACTTTATTTTTTTAAGGCTTTCTTTCCTTTATTTTCATCTAGTGATCCAGCCAGTATAGCTGTTGTTTTCAACGGAACAAGCTTTCTTTCAGATTAGCAGTTAGAGTATTGAAATAAACCATTTACCACTGACAGGGGTGCTTACAATGCTCAGCTTTTATTTATTCATGTAAAACCTTTATCCCAAAAGAAAAAAATTGTTACCGTAACTGTTTGTGTAACTGCAGTGTGAGATTGCTGTCCAAAGGTGCCTCCTGTGTTCCTTCATTCAGAGTGGGGAACTCTAATACAGGAGGCGTGTTACTGGCCAGGCAGCTAATGTAACCACCACATCTACAGTAACTTGGTAAGGTGTAATATATTACATTCTTTTGTTTTGGATCACTAGACTGTTCTTAGGCTGAGATCACCGTTGACTGACAGTACGTAATTGCTCCAATGTCACCACAATATGCCTGACAACACCTTGACATGCCTCACTGGTCTTTTTGTGGCATTGGCACAGTAAAGCCTTCTTTCTAGTAGCTCTACAATGCAGCTCAAGTATCGTTGTATTGTGCTCCTTGAAACAACCACATCATCTTTTTCCAGAGCAGCCTGTATTTCTCCTGAGATTACCTGTGGGTTTTTATTTGTATCCCAAACAAGTCTTTTGATAGTTGTGGCTGCAATCTTTCTTGCTCTACCTGACCTTGAATTGGTATCAAGAGATCTTCAAATTCAACTTCTTAATAAGTGATTGAACAGTATTGTAGTGAGCGCTACTGAGGCGCATATTTAGTGGTGAGGTGACATTACATCTGATGATGACATATTGAAATACAAGAAGATAAAATAATGTGACAGGAGTGGTTCCAGATACAGGGGTTTCCACCGTTTTTATTATATGTCCCTATTACTTTTAGCGCTGTATATATTTATTATATTTATTTACATTTTAGAGGTTTAACCTTTTTATGCTAGCTGCTTCTTTCATACATGCGCTCGCAATTACCTATACCTATGATTGAACAGTATTGACTGGCATAATCAAGGCTTTGAATATCTTCTTATATCCCTTTCCATCTTTATAAAGTTTCATTACCTTGTTCCGCAAGTCTTTTGACAGTTCCCCATGGCTCAGTATCTAGCCTGCTCAGTGCATCCATGTGAGAGTAAACAAACTCATTGACTATTTATACACAGACACTAATTGCATTTTAAAAAGCAACACGTGTGGGAAATGTATCTTTAATTGCTATTGTAACCTGTGTGTGCCACCTTGTGTATCTGTACCATGGCCAGACATTCCAGGGTATGGAAACTTATGATCAGCGCCATATGAGTGATTGCAGTTATCATTATGATTTTAAAAGGAGCCAAACAACTATGTGGTGATAAATGGCTTCTTATGATCACTATTAGTAAATAAAAGACAGTTTTTTGGCATGATCAGTCATATTTTCAATATCAATGCCAAAACGTCACAATTTCTGCCAGGGTGTGCAAACTTTTGAACTGTGTATATACGACCCCAAACACACCTCCAAGACGACCACTGCCTTGCTAAAGAAGCTGAGTGTAAAGGTGATGGACTGGCCAAGCATGTCTCCAGACCTAAATCTTATTTAGAATCTGTGTGGCATCCTCAAACAGAAGGTGGAGGAGCGCAAGGTCTCTAACATCCACCAGCTCAGTGATGTTGTCATGGAGGAGTGGAAGAGGACTCCAGTGGCAACCTGTGAAGCTCTGGTCAACTCCATGCCCAAGAGGGTTAAGGCAGTGCTGGAAAATAATGATGGCCACACAAAATATTGACACTTTGGGCCCAATTTGGACATTTCACTTAGGGGTGTACTCACTTTCGTTACCAGCGGTTTAGACATTAATGGCTGTATATTGAGTTATTTTGAGGGGACAGCAAATTTACACTGTTATACAAGCTGTACACTCACTACGTCACATTGTAGCAAAGTGTCATTTCTTCAGTGTTGTCACATGGAAAGATATAATAAAATATTTACAAAAATGTGAGGGGTGGACTCACTTCTGTGAGATACTGTGTATATATATATATATATATATATATATATATATATATATATATATATATTCAATGGTTGTTAATACGTGGAAAACAATTTCTTTTACAGTATATATCTGCCTGGAGTTCATTTTAAGTGGCAGCTACACTATAAAAAATTAATGCAGATGTCCTATCAAAACAACCTTATGTGCTTTTTCTGGATAAAAAAATACCACCTCAGCACAATATAGGAACTCATTTCTGTTGCACAGGAAAACATTCTATATGCTGTAGAAGTGCAATCTTATAATCTCAGAGGACAAAGCTCTAATAGCATTCTCTCTACATTTGGGCAGATAAGTTGTAGAATAAGCTCCATGTGCTCCTGTGGCTACAATTTTAACAGGTTTGTGTTCATTATTTATTGTAGAACTACACCAAGCTCATACCTGGAGCCACAGTTGGACGACTACAAGAAGACTCCAGAAACATATTACAACTGATTTTAACTGCATACAAAGTAAGCCTTGTAGTTATTCATGTACTTATTTTATTTATTTTGCTTTTTGAGCACCTTTCGAGAATTTATCTTCCATATTGATATGGCAAAAACATTTTGCGCAACTAATTTCTCCTTTGACATCAACTACTGTCCGTTCAAGTAGCCAAATATTGAATGTCCCTTCCACAGCTATACACATAAGGTCAAATATGGGAGGAAGCCCTGTAATTCTTCTCCTCTCTGAAGCTGATCCCCATAGAAAGTCCTCTCCAAGGTCCAGCACCGGTTATCTTCACTCCTAGATTGTAAGCTCCAAGGAGCAGGGCCCTCAAACCCCTCGTGTATCACACTGTATTGTTATTGTACTGTCTCATGTATTGCCCCCCATTGTAATGTACAGCACTGAGTGAACTGTTGGCGCTATATAAATACTGTATAATAATAATAATAATTGCCTAGTCTCCACAAAGGACAGAAGAAGATCCAAATGTAAACAGAAACTGTTCCTCATCCCACACCACCATCTCCAACTAATTAATTAGATCATCTGTCATAACGTCCTTCTTTACTGAACCTCCCAGTATTAGCTTTGGCTATATAATCTAGAGAAATTAACCCAGGCACTCTAAATGTGTTCAAATGTTGTTGGGTTATTTGAGTCATCTTAAAGTCACACTAAACAATATTCTAATTCTCCAAAAATAATTCAAATACATCCACTATTTAATGGTCCTGTAATCTATTTTTCATGAAATTGTTTATTTCTGCATTTTTCTGCCTCCTTGGGATGTTCTCAAATATTTTCTTTTCGCCCTCACTTCTGTTTGTTTGGAACAAGCAGGGCATGTTAGTTGTGGTCATCTGCAATGCTTTATGCACGCTACACATCCCATAGTCCATCGGCAGTGAGGAAGAGAGGGTGTCTACATTTCCACATATAGTGGGACCATGGAGAAGGAAGGTAGCCACCCTCTAACAGGAAGTAAGATCACAGCAGCAAAAACAGGATTTTGGAGTTTTGGAGGAGGAGGATAGTAATAGAAGGGTCTTTTTGAGTTAAAGCGGAACCACACTGCATTAGAGCACCACAAAGCAAAAACGTTATTTAGTTTATTTTTAATATTCAAGGCAAACTCCTCCATCCATGTATCCATGCTATATTTTGTTGAGAAATCATATTGAAAAATACCACCCTAGCATTTCTGATTGAGGCCATCTTGAGCAAGGGCAAATGATTCATGTAGCATTTACTTCCTGGAATCCATGTGCCCTTAGCTCAGGCATGCAGGCAGATGGGTATGCTTAGCTCAGAAAACCCCTCCTCCTCTCCTGAAGACTCTTGGGATGTATGACATCTTTTGTCTAAGCCTGGAAACCAGGAAGTAACTGAAGAAATGTAAGAAAAAAAGTTCATCTATTTACTAATGATAGCAGCATATGAGTCGAAAATGGTTAATGTGGCAATGCTGATTGAGAGCTCTGCTCTGCTCTAATAATATAGACCTAAAAAATATATTTTTTTAACCAAAGTTTAAAATGTAATTAAACCCAGGACCGTGCATTTACCATATCTGATCTCCCACAGTACACAGAACATATAAATGCATTTATTTTGGTAAATATAAACTGCTAAATAACTTTTCTCATCAGCAGTATATAGCAGTCTTGTGACTTCTACCAGTGTCCAGCTGAGCAATGGTTAAAGCTTGTAGGAGGAGTTTTCATTCTCCCTTGATTGTCCTATGAGGCTGCATAACCCCTGACCCTCTATCTGGACAGCGCAGATTGGTCCTGTGCTGATCACATGCACACTCCCAAAGGAAAAAAAACTCTAGCAATGCACACAAAACTGAGCATGTGCACAGTAACTCCTAGAGCTCTGTACTATCAGCATATAGTTTGGGGACTGTAGAAGAAGGGGAGGGTCAGTGAAGACAGGATCAAACAGCCTTTTTACACAATGCAGAGGATTAACCCTTTAGGTTCCACAGTGAATATAACAAGCATGCTTTACTGCATATACAGACTGATTTTACTGTTGTGGGTTCAGTAACACTTTAACATCACTTTAAGGGCTTATGTCAATGACCCATCCAATAATTGCATTTGAATAGCTTTTGAAAAGTCCATCAAACGCAATTTATCAACAGTGCAATTCATATAAATGTAAAGTTTAAATAGCACTGTTGATCACTGTTTCTGAGCTGCATCTGATTTGCTTGTCCTATTATCCTATTGTTCTATTATAGATTGAGGTGTCTCAAAAGTGTAGCAAAACATGCCTCATAAAAATGAAGTAGTAGGAACGTGCCCTGAACGCGCCTAAATTGCAGTTGCTGCTTTAGAGACAACTACTTTTTTCACATTCAAACATTGTGCTGGCAATAAAACCTGCTATCATTATCCCCAACATAAAAATATTCGCCCACATGTAATTAAATTCAAAAAGACATTTGTTGCTGGCTGTGTCCCCATTATAGAGATTTCCCATCACTATGTCCCCTTTCACCAGGACAGCAATTGAGGAGAAATATTGGTGACACAGACAGCAATACTGTCCTGATGGGGTTGCGAACACTTTCATGCTCTATTAAATAACTAAGCTTAAACAAAAATGTTAAATATTTCAGCTTACAAATCCTTAGATGTGGTGGATGCATTTGTTTTCCTTTTTTCACATGACCCTGCCAATCGCTCACCTTTTGTAATAGGGTGATAACGCTCACTTGCTGCACTGTATTTATGGAGGAGCTGCACTGTCACCCTAGGACAGGAGGTTTGTTAGGACTACAGTACACCTGCTCCTCTTTCCATAACATGGGGGGTTCTGTAGTTCACAAAGGTGAACTGGGAACAAAGCTAACTGAGAGGAGCACAGAACATGATTTTATCAACTCACTAGAATTCTGGCAGGATCAATGGGTATTTTATTTAAATAACCGGATGCTTTAACCAAAAGGAACAAATTAGTTAAAAATTAGGGTTTACATACACTTTAAAGTGGAACTAAACATATCCACTTCAGCTCTCGAAGGTTTCACCCCCTTCAGGCCATTTTTTCCTATTTAGCACTGTGCTATTTTAACTGGTAACTACACTGTCATGCAACACTGTACCAAAACAAAATTTATATTTTTTTTCACACAAATAGAACTTTCTTTTAGTGGTTTTTGATAACCACTGGGCTTTTTATTTTTCGCAATATGAACAAAAAAGACCCAAAATTTGGAAAAAAAAATATTTTCCAATAAAAAAAAAATTAGAAATCAAATTTCTTCATACATTTTGGCCAAAATGTATTCTGCTACATGTGTTTGAGAAAAAAAAAAGAAAACAATAAGTGTATATTGATTGGTTTGTGTGTAAGTCATAGTGTTTACAAGCTATAGTATATATATATATATATATATATACAGTGGGGATCGAAAGTTTGGGCACCCCAGCTACAAATTTGTATTAATGTGCATAAAGAAGCCAAGGAAAGATGGAAAAATCTCCAAAAGGCATCAAATTACAGATTAGACATTCTTATAATATGTCAACAAAAGTTAGATTTTATTTCCATCATTTACACTTTCAAAATGACAAAAAACAAAAAAAATGGCGTCTGCAAAAGTTTGAGCACCCTGCAGAGTTAATATCTTGTACTGCCCCCTTTGGCAAGTATCACAGCTTGTAAACACTTTTTGTAGCCAGCCAAGAATCTTTCAATTCTTGTTTGAGGTATCTTTGCCCATTCTTCCTTACAAAAGTCTTCCAGTTTGTTGAGATTTCTGGGCTGTCTATCACGCACTGCTCTTTTAAGGTCTATCCATAGATTTTCAATTATGTTGAGGTCAGGAGATTGTGAAGGCCATGGCAAAACCTTCAGTTTACGCCTCTTGATGTAATCCCTCTTGGATTTCAAGGTGTGTTTAGGATCATTATCCATTTGTAGAAACCATCCTCTCTTTAACTTCAGCTTTTTCACAGATGGCATCAAGTTACCATCCAAAATTTGCTGAAATTTTATTGAATCCATTTTTCCTTCTACTCGTGAGATGTTCCCTGTGCCACTGGCTGCAACACAATCCCAAAGCATGATTGATCCAACCCCATGCTTAACAGTTGGACAGAGGTTCTTTTCATTAAATTCTGTGCCCCTTCTTCTCCAAACGTACCTTTGCTCATTCTGGCCAAAAAGTTCAATTTTAACCTCATCGGTCCACAGAACTTGTTTCCAAAATGCATCAGGCTTGTTTATATGTTCATTTGCAAAGTTCAAACAATGATTTTTGTGGTGAGGACGTAGAAGAGGTTTTCTTCTGATGACTCTTCCATGAAGACCATATTTGTACAAGTATCTCTTTTTAGTGGAATAGTGTACCACAACTCCAGTGTCTGCCAGATCTTTCTGGAGGGATCGTGCAGTCAAACGTGGGTTTTGAATTGTTTTTCTCACAATCCTGCGAGCTGTTCTGTCTGATATTTTTCTTGGTCTTCCAGATCTTGCTTTAACTTCCACTGTTCCTGATGACTGCCATTTCTTAATTACATTCTGAACAGAGGATATTGACATCTGAAAACGCTTTGCTATCTTCTTATAGCCTTCTCCAGCTTTGTGAGCGTCAATTATTTTCAGTTTCAGTTTTCTAGACAACTGCTTAGAAGAACCCATGGTGCTGATTGTTGGGGCAAGGTCAGATGAGTCTGGGCATTTAAAACCTTTGAGATTGACATCACCTGGTCTTTCCAGACGATGATTGAGAACAATCCATGACACTGGCAGGTCTCAGCTTGGCAAAGGGGGCAGTGCATGCTATAAATTCTGCAGGGTGCCCAAACTTTTGCAGACGCCATTTTTTTGTTTTCTGTTATTTTGAAAGTGTAAATGATGGAAATAAAATCTAACTTTTGTTGACATATTATAAGAATGTCTAATCTGTAATTTGATGCCTTTTGGAGATTTTTCCATCTTTCCTTGGCTTCTTTATGCACATTAATACAAATTTTTAGCTGGGGTGCCCAAACTTTCGATCCCCACTGTATATATATATATATATATATATATATATATATATATATATATTGGAATTTTTATTTATTTATTGTTTTTTTATACTACTAATGGAGGTGAACAGCAACTTAAAATGGGACTTCGATAGTGCAGCTGGCAATCTGACACTCACTGATGCTGATTGGAACTGACTAACAGCCACTGACATCACCAGTGACACTAATACCATGATCAGTGATCAAGGGGTTAAATGTGTGCCTAACAATGTATAATGTGTGTATTATGTACTGCTTTTACTAATACATCTCTTTATTTTCATCTCTGCTTTGCAGGGATGAGAAACAGAAAGATTGTTCCCTCTGTACAGAGTGCTGTGATGATTGTCAACACAGGGCTCTAGGCTGTGATTGGACACAGCCGATCAGCAGCCATAAATCATTGGCCAGGACCTGCTGACACACTCCTGCTGTGTACAATCACAGCAGGTGTTAGTCATCCTAAACAAAGAAGCAGGCAGCGATGTACCTGTATATGGCTTTGCCTGCACGGGCCACCCATCCACAGTAGATTGCAGATGAGTGGTTCGGAAGTGGTTAATCAGTAAACTGAGAGCAGGCAGTTCTTTATTGCAGAAGACAAATGTTATGTTTCTTCTGCAATAACAACACTTACCTACCTGCTCATATTCTATTGAATGTACAGAGAGCTGTACATTCCCAGCACACTCTGGCTGTGCCCGAATGACTGGCTCCTTTACAAATGTACGAAATGGCATCATTCTCCCATCAGTCAAAAGGCTGAAAACCCGGCACCTGGAAAGTAGCTGGGGGGAAGATGACAGCAGTCAGTGAGGGATGTAACCGCTGCATAATTGGAATGATATGGGATGATCCATGTTCAGAAGCCAAGCTAAGCCCAGATGAAGGTCACCCTACGTGAGAAGTCATAGTGCACAAAAAAACTGAAAAACAATCCACATTAGACAGCTGAAATTATGACTCCCCACACACAGATCCCTCATTTCTTGGACACTGGTATATGCTGACTGCAGGAACCATTTGACTGTGTCAAGGTAGAAGCCTACTGGTGCCCATTTCGAAAGTGTTTACTTACTTGAGCAATATTTTTCTGGGGTGTAGACATGTTTCACATGTATCAGATTTTCTTTTTAAAGAATGTAAAGCCAAAATTGTAATATCAGCATATTCATAAGCAATAGTGGGATGCTACAAGATATATGTTTCTGATTTCTTCAAGGACCCTGTGCTTGTCCTTTACATTGCTCTGCTGTTCCCCTTGGCTAAAGGTGGGTTAAAAACTCCATTATTTGTCTATTTGATTTCATGGGGATTCTGATGATACAAATCGCTTCTCTGTTTAAGTGCTACAGTGGCAAAACCAATATAGATATGTTGAATCATGCGGCGTTGGTAATGAACTCAGGCCTTGTTCTTCAGGAGCCTACATTAGGCTCCATCCCTATCCTCTTCCCATCTTGGCTGTGTAATCACATTTGACATTAATGGCTGTATAATATGACACACTATTTTATCTGCAGCAGCTGGTTAATGGCCCAGACTTACAAAATAAAGCTGCCCATGACTAAGACTATTATAATGCAGTTAAGTCAGTATGAAGCCAAGGAAAGGGGGAAATTCAATTTAGCAAGGCAAGGAAGGGAGGAAAGCGCAATATTATCCCATGCATGGCTCTCTACATCGCCAAGCACCAAAGCCATAGGAGTTTGTTTTGAGGAGTTCATTAAATTAGACTTGTCACTGAACCTTGGGACCTTGTGATGGAGCTAGTATGAAAATAAACAAAATTATCTTCCTTCATTTCATAGCAGTTGGCTGAAAGACTGGTTTCTAATGATATTGTCAGTACATAGGCATGGTGTGTAGGTTTTATCTTTCAATAGCTCTCGGGAGTTAGAATGGAAAGCCTCTCCCTTCTCTCCCCCGTGATTGCCCCTGGCACAGTTAGCACAATCTAAGCCCAATGATTGATTCATATGGCGGGTTATGCTAACAGTGTAGTAATAGGCATCAAAGGCATCGATGTGTGAAAAACCTATCTCTAGCTATATCGTTACCTCATTGTAGTCACTTACAGTGAACCTGGACTTGCCTAAAATGGTTACAGCAGTCCTGATTTGCTGGACTTTGTGGAAATAACTGTGTTAGTGTTCACATTGATCCCTTAGTCCCCGTGAAGACCCTTGAATTCTAGGCTCATATTAATCCCTGCCTCCTCACTGCACTATGTGGCACTCTCTGTAGAGACTCTGCCATTTAGGAGTACATGATGTGGGCAGAGTGCCAATATACTCTCTGTACGCAGATCTAGGCCTCTTTAACCCCTTTTCTTACAACACCCTGAATTCCTGAACATGTCCTGAGAAGATATGTTTCTCTCTTCCCTACCTCAGCAGCTCAGAGGGGCCACACCTGATGATGCAGAAGTAGCTGGGCAAGTGATCTGCAGCCAGGTAGGATGCCCTCCAGTGTCAGGACCAGGATACAAGCAGTCAGGCAGGCTCCTAATAGCATGCAGCTGTAGGCCTTGTAAAGGGGTGGGCTCCCCAGGATACAGTGAAGTCACGAACAAGGAAAGCAACCCCAACACCAACTTTTGCCACAACAGAATTTTACTTAGATGTGGCAAATAAACAAAACCACAAATGCTGGAAACATACAATAAATTTACATACACCCAGCCCAAAGGCTGAGACCCTTGTGCTGCACAGCATGGCGCCTTCTGATGATGAAGGTAGAAAGTGTAGTAATTTACCTACTGGCGGGCACAACTAAGCTGCCACACCTTACCCGTTATTACCTTAAAAGAGCAGGAATCAGTGTATGGGTGTATGGTATGAGCTAGCCTGCGGTGCAGCACAACAGCTTACAATCTTACACAAATCTACAGTATTCCCTCTCCCATAACTGGTCCTGTAGCACGTGCCTGAGTATTCCTTCTGAGCAAAACGCCAGTCTGGCTTGAGTTTGTAGGATTTTATCAGCCCTCCAATGTGAAATGTCACTTTAAGTTGTGGAGTCCTTCCAATGATCAGTAACAACACTTGTGGCCTGACACAAACAGAGACCCTAACTAACTATAGGCCTGGTCTCAAGGCACCAACACTGAAATGAGGTACGTGCACGATCTTACCGACCCGGGTCTGCTTTGCATCCGTTGGTGACTCTGAACAGAACAAATGTCTCTCCAACAAGTATGCGGTCTCGCCGTATATGTTGCTCAGTTCCTCTGCTCTCATCAGCATTCCTGGCAGCAATCTCATCAGCTTCACTTAGCTGCAGCTCTGGTTACGGAGGGATGCTTTCACACCTGGATGTCATCAGATTCTCAGCTCACAGGGCCCCCCTCATTCACCATTGTCCAGAACATGGCTGCTCTCTCTTCTTCCTCTTCTCTCTCAACTCTGTGTGAAAACTCCACCTCTTCATGAATATAGAAATATCTATGCAGTCTGAGGCTGTGTTAGAAAAACAGTGACATCTTGTGGCTAAACTGCAGAATGTCAGTCAAAACATTTAATTTACTCCACACAAGCAGTATTCAAACAATGAGAGCTGTTTCCCCATCTCACACAGCTTCTCTAAAAGACCCAGTCATTGTGGGGAGCACTTCCTGGTTGCTACCAGTGTACTAAAGTTGCAATGGGTTGGCGCTTCGTCCTTGCCTGGGATCCCTCCACCTGTGTTACCGGAGGTATTCCGGATTTTCCTGTGAGGGATGCCGTTTGTTAGGACAATTGCAAGTGCCTGTGTTGTCTGCTGTTTTATCAAAGAAGAGATTATCAGCTAGACTGTCTGTTGTTCTAAAGTCTTATAAAGACTACACTATGCAGCAACATGTTACCATGATTGAGCCAAAGAGATGTTGCTGCAATGAGTCCATGTTTGTGTGGCTTTCATAAACTGGGACGTTGCTGTAATGAGTCCATGTTTGTGCAGCTTTCATGAACTGGGACGTTGCTGTAATGAGTCCATGTTTGTGCAGCTTTCATGAACTGGGACGTTGCTGTAATGAGTCCATGTTTGTGCAGCTTTTATAAACTGGGACGTTGTTGTAATGAGTCCATGTTTGTGCAGCTTTCATAAACTGGGACGTTGCTGTAATGAGTCCATGTTTGTGCAGCTTTCATGAACTGGGACGTTGCTGTAATGAGTCCATGTTTGTGCGGGTTTCATAAACTATTTTCTATTAAAGTTCCACTTTGAATGTTTTGAAGAATCAGTTCCTGTGCAAATCACATGCAATTTGTGTGCGGTGTGATTGGAGTCATACATTTGGTGCAGGACCCTTTTGCGATCCGATGCTGCACATTGCACCCCATTTTGCTGACCGCTTTTGGGGTGTTCTTAACTTAACATACACATCCGCAGCGGTTTGCAAGAATGGGGTGTGATTCTGATGCGGTGCGGAATTCGCATAGAAAATGCTGCGAATTCCGCACCGCATCAGTGTGAACCAGGGCTAAATGATAGTTACTTGCCAAATTTGGCTCTGTACTGTATAACTGCATGTATAAACAACAACAGGGCACATCTGCAAGGGCAGTCTTTTTCCGAAAATATCTCAAGGTTTTGTGAAATCTCATGAGATCTTGTATGTTTAGGGATAAGATCTCCCTAGAAGGTACTGGTGACGTAGCCTTTTGAGGGGGCACTCCCTGGCACCAAGCTGAACAAGGATGTGGAAACACAAATGTATGTAACAGCTAAAATCTTTATTCAAAGTGATTGTAAATGCAATTTACAAAAAAAAAACAAGTTTATACTTACCTGCTCTGTGCAATTCCATTGCACAGAGCGGCCCCATAGCTCCTCTATTGAGGTCCTCTGCTAGCACTTCTGGTTCCTCCTCTCCAGTAAACGCTGCTTCCTATGGGGGCACTCGGGCTCGCTCCTGAGCTCTTCTGCCTGTATCTATAGGCACAGACAGTGGGACTTGGACCTGCCCCCAGCTCCATAGTCACTAGCTTTGATTGACAGCAGAGGGAGCCAATGGTTCCTGCTAACTCAACAAAGCCTGTGAGACCAGGAAGTGAGGGGAGAAAATGGGCACAGCACTGGATCAAACGAGGGCTCAGGTAAGTATAGCAGGGGGTGAGGGGGCATACTGATGCCTAAACATTTTTTAAATTAATGCAAGGAATGTATAACTGCATGGAATGGAAGGAATTCATTAAGGTTAAAAATGCTTTAACTTTACAACCACTTTGGTGCATTTCCTGTATATGACCTTGTTCACACGGGCATACTCTGTTGTACACCCATGCTGGGGACATGTTTATCCACACAGGGATGCATAGGTGTTGTGTGCATCCCCATGCAGGCAGTCCCCTTCACATTAATTGGGATGCAGAGGCTGCATGGACAGAGCCGCTGCTCCCAATTTGACATTCAGGCAAGTGACTGGCACAGAACACAAACAGTGTGCGCTCAGGGCTGTGTACCTGCACCTTCGTGGACACGAACCTGTCAATCCTTCTGCTCAGCGGGAGGATCAGTGGACAGATCCCCCACTGAGCAAGCAGATCGCCAGCACAGAATGCCCTGTGTGAAAGGGGCATTTGTCTTTTTTAAAGGAATTTTGTAGCCACTATTAATGATTTATTTCTGAAGATCTCAGTTGCCTAACTGTCTCTGGCTTCCATACTTTGAGCCACTGCCCAAGAACAAGCATGCAGTTTTGAAAGTAACAGGAAATTCAAAACGGCATATTTATATACCCATTCCAGGTCAGTGTCTTTCAGAAGAGGTCAGTAATGGCTGCCAACATTTTCCCCCAAAACAGATTTTTTTTTCTCTTAGTGGTGCTTCAGTTGGTATTTTATCAACTCAGCAGTAGAACATAAAGTACTAAATGTTTAATTAATAACTGTGGATGACTAGCATACATCTAAACCATATGGAGCGAGTTACTACGTTTCTAAATGTTTGTGGAGTGAGCAATGATGACACATAATTCCAAGGTGCGAGTCACGGCTTGGCTGCAGCATGCCCTTTCCCTGTGAATGTGTCAGAGGACAAGTGTAGTGTTATTCTTCAAAGACTAAATTCTAATTCAAATGAAAGTTTAAGTGACACTAATCTCTGCTTTAAAAAAAATCCTATTGAAGTATGTATTCTTAAAGTGTTACTAAACCCAGGACCCTGCATTCATTATGTCTGGTCTCCCACAGTACACAGAAAATGGAAATTCAATTATTTTAGTAAATATAAACTGCTAAATACGTTTTCTCATCAGCAGTTAGAGCAGTCTTGTGACTTCTATCTGTATCCAGCAGAGCACTGATTAAAGATTGTAGGAGGAATTTTCATTCTGCTCTAGGAGGATGCAGAACCCCTGACCTCTGTCTGGACAGTGCTGATTAGCCCTGTGCTGATCACATGGACTCTCCCCCCCAAAAAAAAAATCTATAGCAATACACACCAAACTGAGCATGTGCAGAGTGACTCCACATGATATGTCTTATCAGGAGATAAGAGGGAGACATTGGAATAAAAGGAGGATCAGAGAAGTCAGGATCAAACAGCCTTTTTACACAAGGCAGAGGACTAACCCCTTAGTGAGTATAACAAGCATGCTTTACTGTATATACAGACTGATTTTACTGTTGTGGGTTTAGTAACACTTTAAAGCGGAGTTCCACCCAAAAGGGGAAGTTCCGCTTTAAAGATTGGTCCCCCGCTCACCATTAAGGATTGGCACCTTCGGGGAGCGGGGGGGGGAAATGGGTACCCGAATTTGACAGGTACCCGCTCCCACTTTCACTGCGATCACCTAGACGATTGGTAACGGAAGTTGTCCTCCTACCCTCCCTCCCCGAAGTCTTGTGGGACACGTGACAGGTCCCAGAAGACGACGGGGCCATTCAGGAAGCGCAGCACTACTCGCGCATGCGCACTTGGCACCCGGCTGTGAAGCCACAAGCTGTCACAACACTGAAGATGCCGGTGCCTAGAATACAGGACGGCCGGTGAAACGGCTGTGGCGGGGGCAATGCGGGATTGTGGGAGAGGTGAGTGGCTGTTTTTTAGCAGTTTTTGTAGCTAATGACTTTTATTTTTTTACAGAGTGAGTGGAACTCCGCTTTAATTCAAAAAAGTACATTCTATTGCTCTCAGCCTCATTCAGGTTTCTTTTTTTTTGCTGCTGTGAAGCTCCCGGACCTCTCCTTTTCCCCAATCACTTATGTTTGGAACAAGCAGTTGCAGTCAAGTACACTGCTCTATGCCCACTACATATCCCACAGTCCGTAGTCCCTATTCTATCTCTGGAGTGAGCAAGAGAAGGTGGCTTTGTTCCTACATACAGTGGTACCAAGGCGAATGAACAAAGCTACCTTCTGTTGCTCACTCCAGAGATAGGCTAGGGACCTTGGACTGTGGGATTTGCAGTGGGCATAGAGCAATGTACATGACTGCAACGAACATGCACTACTCATTCCAAACAGAAGAGAATGGGGAAAAGGAGAGGTTCGGGAGCTCAAGGAATACATTACAAGGAGGCTGAAAAACACAGTAAGAAACAATTTCATGAAAAAATACATTTCTGGGCCATTAAGAAATGGATGTATATGAGTTATTTTTGGAGAATAAGGATATTGTTTAATGTCAGTTTTAGGATTCATTTAGTGACAACTTTGGTGGGTCACTTTTCAGAGGGACAGGCAGTTGGGAGGCAATACGTCACCTCCTCATTGCCTGTTGACAGTGGACAGTGCAGTCTGGAGCCAGTCTGTTAGGTTGAAGAAGGAAGGGGAAGAAGAGGGAATGATTCGCCATCCTAGGCCATGGGGCTTTGTGTTTCTATTGATGCACACTGTACAGGAAGACACGACTCTAGTCTTTGCATGCAAGGGTGGCTTCATAGGATGCTACAAAAGATAGGATGATACAAGAAAAAAATCAATCGAGGGTGTTAGAATCAACTTATATAATTCAATAGTTCCAATTCACTTGTTGAGTGTTGTCATTGTAACCCTAATAATAGAGGGCACATTTGTCATAAAGGTAGCGTCTTTTAAGCCCATATTCTGACTTTATCTGAGTTTTGTGGCTACCTTTTCTAAGTATGCAAAAGACAGGAGCCAGTCTGAATCAGGAAACCTGGAGGACCTGTCATGGTAGCAGATTAAACTGATACATAGGCAAGAATTTAAAGATAAAGATATTGCACACTCAGTAAATTATTAAATGAACTACCAGTATTGTCTAAAATGATGGTTTAATATCACTTTAAGTCATAAAAGGTAGCAAAAGCAATTTAATACTTTTGCTACAGAGCCTGCTGTTTTCATGGCAGCCCTGTGTCAGCAAACAAAAGAATGAAGTAACAGAAGGAAATCTGAACTAGCAGAGCCATTTATCATCTCTAATACAGCTCTCAAATAACATCAGAAGAATAAAAGGTCATAAATTATACCTGCAAATGTGCTTGACTTGTCTGGATATATAAAAGAAGAACTGTCACCACATAAGAATCCGAAGTTGAATCCCCCATGGGGACCGAAGGCATATAGCATTTGGGCTGGTTTTGACCCATGGTCCCATTATATATTAAAAGCCAATTTTCATTACTTCTGGTTGTAGCTCCACCCCATGCTGTAGCCCAGTTTGTGAACGTTCCTATAGGGAAGGTACAGCCAGCACTATAGCCACCTCCCACTCTCTCTGTAGAAATTGATTTTGTGCAGTGTGCCACCTTCCCTCCTAGCAATGACTGAACATTTGCAAGTACTAGTAAAGGATCATTCAGAGCTGTTGGGGCTATGTAATCTATCTGCTGGTGGTATGTGTGTTTACAAGCAATTGATAGGTGGATCACACAGCCCTGCCAGTGTTGACTGTTCATTTACAAAAGAAAAGATTATTCAGCTCTGGCAGGACTGTGTGATCTATTTGCCAGCTGCTTGTAAACATACACAGCACCAGCAGATACTGTAGATCACAAATTCCCAGCAGTTCTGAATGATCTTTTACTAGTGCATGTGTTGTAAATGGAGCTGATCCCGCCATCTGCTGTGCTTAAAGAAGAAGTACAGACAAAGCTCTTTTGGCTGTACTTCTCCTGTGGATCACAGGGGTGCAGTTTGTTCTGCACTCCTGTGACCTATTTTCAACAGACAGCGGGCTGAAGCAGAAGAACTCCGGAATAGACAAAAAAAAAATCAGTTAATCAAATTTTTTAAATCCATACCATTTAGGAGAAAAGTCTAATTGAATTTTTATGACCTCATCTGTGTAATTCAAAAGATAACAGCATCCACTCTGCCAAGGAGGAGGTGTAACAGCAGAGATTACATCATATCCTCTCCTCTCTCTGCAGTAAAAGGAAACTACAGTTCCCATCAACCAAAGGATATTGTAGTGAATGTGGGCGGGTACACTAGGCCTGTACATGTTGAATCTGTCTGAGAGTCTCGGTCCGCCCATCACTGCAAGTGGGGCTGAATTACATCCCTGCTTCCTGGAGAAAGTACTACAGAAGGGATGTGCCAAGACCAAAGGCTGGGGGTATAGGAGGCATAGCAGCAACTGGACTTACAAAAAGGAAACTTTTGAAAATGTGAAAATTAATAGGCTATTTCAGGGCAACTACTGAGTGAACCAGAAGATGGAAGACATCAGTGAAGGTAGGAAATCTGCAACAAGGACGTGTAAAGAGGTTTTGCCTGGAGTTCTGTTTTATTGAACGCTCTCCAGCGCATACCTGCTGCCAGAAACTGGTGCTGTCAATCAGCCATCACAAATTTAATTGACTGAAGGGTGGAGGTTCTTTCCCACCCAAATATCTCTCTGAAGCTCCAAATTTCAGGTCCCAAATGAGGAATTATCAATTCAGAGAGTACTGTAAGGGGTGGACTGACAACTCATGGGGCCCCCGGGCAATAGGGGATCATAGGGCCCCTGTGTCCTCGTCCACACCCAAAAAAGCCTATGAAAAAGCCAATGAAAGGTACCAGGGGCATCTCATTGGGCCCCCTACTGACCCCGGGCCCTCGGGCAGAGCCCGAGTGCTCGAATGGTCAGTCCGCCCCTGACTGTAAGTTAGTCCTCTTCTTTCTAATAAGACTACCCAGAACCCCTCACCCTGCATGGGTGAAAACCCCTGAGTACACCAACTGTACACCAAAATCATCCCACAACCCAAATATAGGTGAAATATAACATCTGTCCTGGACCTATCCTTGCGGTGCTGTACATGATACTTCCACTTTGAAGGAGCTACGTCCAGCTTATAAACAGTACGCATTTAAAGGCTTCTTGACACTTTTTTCTCTACACATTTATCTTTATATTGATATAGGGTCATAAGTTTAGGTTTAGTACATTATCCGTCAAAGTCTGATCTATAGATGTGTGGGTGTTAGGAAGAATTATTTTCACACTTTGTGATTTGATTTGTTTGTATTGGAGAATTATGTGTAAAGTCAACGTAAAGCCATACAAAAGGAGACTCCTGAGAGCACATAATTCTCCTTCACTGAGAGTTTGCTGGAGTTTCTATAAACAGTAGTAAATTCTCCGCAGCTGCAGTGTCCTCAGGCCTTGGATTGTCAATGAGCTCCTAGGTTTACAAGCCAAAGCTTGTCTGAGATTCTTTCATTACAGATCTTTCATCCAGATACCAAACATACGTTGTACAAAGCTAAAGCTAGACTTTAGGCCAATAGAAAAGCCCAAAATATACAACTCTGTAACTATTGCGTTCACACTTCTGCCTCTGCAGTTGCATGCGTTTTGTAATACATTTTTTTTATTTTATTTTCATTCCATTTTCTTGTGTTTTTCATGAGCTCCCACTGACGTCTATGGGGAAGATTTACTAAAACCGGTTCACACAGAATCTGGTGCTGCTGTGCATGGTAGCCAATCAGCTTCTAACTTCAGCTTGTTCAATTAAGCTTTGGCGATAAAACCTGGAAGATATTTGGTTTCTATGCAGAGCTGCCCAAATTTTGCACTCTCCAGTTTTAGTAAATAACTGCCTGCTACAAATGCAGCAAAAGAAACACCTGCACTTCATTTTCCAAGTTGCACGGAAGCATAGGTGTGAACGGGCCCCATAGGGAAAACTGGAGGGTCCCTGTTCACACAGTCATCACAGGACAATGTGTGACAAGAGGAATCTGATAATTGTCTATGGGACCCACTCAAACCTATGCAACACGCTTCCATGAAACCTGGAAAACAGTGCAGGTACTTCTTTTGGCTAAACATAGTGCATCTTTGGTCCCATAGACTTCGATGTGAACACATAAAACATGCAAAAAAACACATAAAAACACATGCAAAAAAGCATAAAAGTGCAGATGCACAAGCGTGATCCTAGTCTTCTTTACATATAATTACTTCTTCCCCTCTCCTGCAACAGAATCACAAAAATGTGTTTACTTTTTGTTTTTTTTTCCTTTTTAATTTTAAAAAACAGCTTGAACTTCTGTCTTTCTTGCCTAGGCGAGAGTGGCATAGCCCCAGCTGCCTACATCCTGAGATACTCACTCACATCACGTTTTCCAGGAGGTTGCGAGCAACTGCAGTAACATACAACACATGGTGCATGCACAAGGCAACCCACATCACATCACATGTGTTACAGCACATCATAAGGGAGCCAGCTGCAAACACGCAGGAGAGACAGCCAGTCTCATGATGACACAAGAAGAGGAGATGGCGACGTGGGACCCGGCATGCAGTAGTGAAGCGGCAGCTTACACCAGACAATGATGGATTCGCTGGGCATGTGAGTATGTTTTTTAAGGACGACCCAGTTACCAAGGCAAATGGAGAAAAATAAATTAACAGGGGAGTGAAGTTCCTCTTCAATGAATTTTATAAATGCAAACAATATAAGTACATAAATTTGACCGGATATGAGCCTCATGCAGTTCCAACTGGGAAAGGAAAAAGCAGCCAATCAATTTGTGGCCAGTTTAAGGCTGTGCAGCAGTAAAGTGGCATTTAGATTGGGTGCCATAAAAAGTCTCCTGCACAGATCACTGTAACAACCAATCAGATTTTGCTTTTAATCTATAAACTACACTAAAAATTTAAGCACTGAATTATAAAAATTCCAGTTTATTATTTAAATATCACTCATGACCTAATAACAAATTAACTCAGTTGCTTGGTGTTAGGTTAATGTATCTAGTTATATAATTGTTTTACATAAATGCAAAGCAAAACCATACATGAGGATCAACTCTTCCCTTAATAAACAGTGATCAAAGCTGGTATGACTCATGGAACACTTTAAGGGGACGTAAGAAATTGCTGACATCTTGGCAAAAAATAGGCTAAATGTTAATGTTGGAGTGTTAGCAATATTGCTGAATCACATCTCTGTTTTCAGGAACTGCGGTCGGAAATTGAGCTTGAAGTATCAGGAGACACCGAAGGACTTAACCTCTTCTTCACCGCGCACTGCAACAACGAAACATCCATCCCAAACAGCAGGCGGTGCCAGCAAATTAAAGTTGGGGACAGAGTGAGTACTCATACTCTATATATAAAGTATATATCAATTTAAGAAAGAGAGCTCTTAGAGGGCCTTGTTATTCATAGTTAAAGTTAGTATGCATAAAGTCGATTTTATCCCTGGAGTTGATCCAGAAATGTTATTAATGGAAATTTATTTTCAGTATTTTGGAAATTACAGCTGAGCTCAGTTTGCAAGCTGATCTCTGAAATCTGAGCATATGTAATCCATTCTCAGAAATAAAGGTCAGTCCATCCGTAACATGATGCGTTTTTGGCTAAATACTGGCAGGCTTATTCACATATTACATTTATCATTCTGAAACAACACTGGTACGTTCTGTACCTTTCCAGTTCCATTCACCTGTCGCAGCCATTACAAAGGAGGGGGGACTCGTTAACTTTGTTATTTTTAATTAGGGATGAGCTAAGGTTTGGGCCGAACTCAGATCAGCCAGAATCTGTGGGAAACTGTCATGTGATAACAGGCCTCTAGCCCCATTAGACATCATTGGCCTTCAGCTCCATTAAACATCATTGGCATCTATCTGGATAATGTTATTGCGGCCATAATTGGTCAATGGTGTCACCAACATTCTTGCCTCTTTGGTGCATGTGGCTGCTGGGTGGGGAATTCCACAGCCACAGCTGATTGGGCCAGCAGCTTAATATCATGTGACAGTTTCCTGCGGGTTTGGGTCAAATTCATTTCTGCTCGAACCTTAGCTCATCCTGATATTTAATGTAGTTTATATCATGGAAAATATGTGTAGGTGGAGAGAAACTCTGTAGGTAGTAGAGGACAAAAAAAAACAGTAAGTGATTCAGCACACCATCACCTACCTTTAGGAGCATGGAATCCCTAACAATGACCTTCTCTTATGTGCTCTGTTTTGGCCTAATAAATATACCATTGAAATCATTTTTGTCATACCTGTTCTAACTCAAAATAGCTGTTGGTCCCGCTAGAATAGTATTGAGCTTGTAAGTTCCTATGCAATTTTATCTCAGTTAGTGCCATCAGCCCTGACCAGCTCACCCACTGTTATGGAGATGAGGAGAGGGGAGTTTAAATCAGTAATGAGTAGCCTAAGGTGACAACTCTTCAAGGGAATGCATCTGCCACTTCTAAGGCAGCCCATACATTATGCAATTTGCTTCCCCCAATCCCTCCCGCAGCGCTATTAAGTTATGTAACAAGGAGCCTTCCCTGCTGGCAGAACACAATGATCACTGCTGGCGGCTATATCCACCGCCAGTGATCACATGAAAGGCTGGTTGTACTGAAGTCAATCGAAATGGATCAACTTCAGTACAACCAGCCTGCCCATAGATGGATAAATTCCTGTCCCATCCCTGCTAAGCCAGCTGAGATTTGATCCATCTATGGCCAGCTTTAAATACTGCTTAACTGTAACATATGACATTTTATTTATATAAAAAGATTAGACATTTTAGATACCCACAGAGACAATATTAGTTAGTAAGTTTATTAATCAGTTACAGATTACAATTTGATAAAATCGTAAATACATTGCAGCAACAACTGTTATTTTTTCTATTTCTAAAGTCTCTATATTTCTAACCCCATACACCACCTACTATGAAGGCATTGAGTTCAATCAAAACACATCCATGTTAGGTTATGGCATTTCCATATTATGGTATTGAGGAAGCAGTGGGATAGAGATGACTCTATGGAGTTGATTTACTAGAACTGAAGAGTGCTAAATCTGGTGCAGCCATGCATGGTAGCCAGTCAGCTTTGAACTTCAGCTTTTTTATCTAAGCTTTGACAAAAAAAAACTGGAAGCAGATTGGTTTATATGTAGAGCTGCACCAGATTTTGCACTATCCAGTTTTAGTAAATCAATCCTATGTGTTTCTCAGATACCAGATCTATTTTTTTGGGATGGGTAATGTCAGTATATAAAAAAGAAAACATAGAAATGCAGAGAAAGTAAGATGCAAGAAAATGAGTACATAAACAATACTTTATCAAAATGAAAATATTGTATATATCATGTGCACATCAAAAAATTATATTAAGAGTTACTGTGCCTGTTTAAACCTTTATAAGTTCCCATAGTTAAATACAGAGAAATAGGGCGATATAAGGCTTTCCCAATGTAGCACTACCCCCTTGGGGGATGCTGTTGAATTTTGGGCCCCCCTGTAGTCCTGCACAGCCAGCCAATTAGCATTTTTCACAGAGCTTTCACCCACAGACAGAAATCAGGCCTTGAGCTTTTGTTTTGTTATTTTATTGAGGGGTTTAAATTTGGATAGGGTAAGGGGTGTATAGGATGCCCAAGGGAACTGAATTCTGAGGACAACTTCCTGAACTATTCACAGCTTCTTCTCTCTGACACAGTCTCTGTTGGAGTGCTAGCCAGAAGCTCCAGATGTAGTACCCCAGACCCCAGATGAACTCCTCTTCACCCAGCAATCTGAAGGTTTCCCACCAGATTGCTCCTTCCCCTATCCACCCAGGAGGTACAGGTGTGCTCACTCAGATCCCCTCCTTTACAGCTTGTGGAATGGCTGCTGCTACCAGTCCTATCAGCTGGGCTGCTCCTTCCTTGCCACACAGGTGGTCCTCTCTCAGGGGACCAGTGAGTCCTGAGGTTTCCTCTTTTCCAGCTCCTGTCTTGCAGGCAGGCTCAATCCAAGCAGACCTCCTGGCAGCCTCCTTCCTCCGCCAGCCTCACATCTTCCTGCTATGCACTCCTTTCCCCTCCCCACACTCCTGCTACTGAGCAGACACTAACACCTCATAAGGGAGTCCAGCCCCCTACCAAGCCTCAAGTTGGGGAGGTCCCTCAAAAAGGTGCAGCCTACCACTCCTCAGATCTATTCACTGCCTCCAAGGCCTGCCTCCAAAAGCCTCAGAGCAGGGGGAAATTCCAGAGGAGCTGGCCTGCAGAGTCTCTCAGCCCTGACCACAATTTGACTCCTCTGGCTATTGCACCTGAGTTGCTATTCAGCTCCTGTCTAACCATTAGGAATCTAGCTCCACCTAGTGTAACCAGAAGGGTGCAATACCAATTAGGAGCATATCAGACTTGTAAAGAAAGGGTCCAAAGAATAGCATATACATAGAACTGGAATCGATATAATGATGAATATAACATTGCATTGGCATTAAACATAACAAACAATTTTACAAACAATATATATAAGCTGGAAACCCCAGCTTATATCTCCGTGCTAAATTGGTGGTGACAATATCACACATATTAAGTAGTGAAACAAAGCAGCCATTTTAAATAAAAAATAAATCACATAAACAGCTCTCTGTCATAATAAATTGTCATAAAGGGATAATTCTGACATAAAAAATATCCAATCAAGATAAAAAAAATACTAAAGAAACTTCCACCAAAATGAAAAAATGTGAAAAAAGTTCAGTTCATTTCAGTATTGTGATCTCTCTTTAAAGTAGCATTGATCCACCATCAAAGTGATTATCACCCCATTGAATTCAACACTCACCAGAAGCTGGTGAATAACTAGTAGTGGAAACTCAGTAGAAAATCAATCGCCTTAATGCTGAATAGTTGTGAAACGACAGGTGGATAATCAGCCAGCAACCCAAAGCAACCTTCAATCAATGGAATATCAATCGTTTATGCTCCCATCTCCTCATCAGCCCGATTAGATGATATCAATCCATATATGGGAAAAATAAAACAGCCACATAGTGTAATACTGTAAACATATTTATTGCCTTGAAAACCCCCCTTTTTTAAAATGCACTCACATTCCAATAAAATGGCCGGCGTTAGTACTGCTGGTGACAGTCTCACCACACACTGGTTCCTGTAGATTCCCGGCAATAGCGGTTGTGTGATCACACCTCGTGGTCCCAGCGTGCGTGCTGACGTCACAGATGGTCACGCCCTGACGTGTTTCATCATTCTGACTTCCTCTGAGGGTGTTAAAGATTTTAGTTGCATCTCAGGGGAAATAAAAAGAGTTTCCTTCCCAAAAAGATAGATCCAACGCTTAAGCAACGGAAGGGAATACATATGCTCAGTGATGTATGTATAATATATATTTTCATTTTTAGAATAAATTGTTTCCATTTTGATTTTTTTTTTTTAACTCACTTTCCCTGCATTTCCATGTAGTATGTTATAGAGATACCTCTGTTATCCTTCTGAAGAAGCAGATCTTGTATCTGAGAATTATGTAGAGTCATCTCTATTCAATCTCTTACTCAGCATCATAATATGGAAACACAGTAGAGCAATATGGATGTGTTTAAATTCAACTCAATATCTTACAAACATACTGTAGTATGCTGATGTGATAGTAGGTGATGTATGCAGTTACTTATATGGAGGCTTTCATAATAGAAAAAAAAACAGTTGTTGCTATAATGTTTTTATGCTCATATCAATCTGTAATCTGTAAATGATTAATAAATAATTTGCTTTTATTGATATTGTCTCTGTGGGTACCTAAAAAGCCTGACCTTTTGTATAGCTTTTTAAAGAATGTAAAGATTTTTTTGTACAATTACAGATTTTGTTTTTACCAATCCGCTTGTTTTCTTATCAGGAGAGAAAGCTGCTATTGACTTCAAGCCCACATTTTCTACATCTGCCCCCTCCTTATGTCTTCATTGCCTAGTTAGGCCTGGTTCACACGATATCAGAAGCGAATTGAGCCGCACAGAATCACATGACAAGAAAAATCACATTATTTTCAATGGTGCCCATTCACATCAGTGTGACTCCATGCATTAATTTTGGAAAAGGTTCCTGTGCTACTTTGGTACAATTTATAGTGCTATTTGGACCCATAGAATATGCAAACCACATACAAAGTTGCACTACCTAATCACACTGCAAATTGAGTCAAAGTCACATTACAGTGGTGTGACCTGAGTCTAATCTGTTGAATCGGAACAAGCAAACAGCAAGTGAAATGTTGGAACAACTGAACCCAGTTCTAAACCAATTACTTTTTTATGCCTTTTTTTGACAAGATATTGTGAAAAACATTACAACATAGAAATGTAGTAAGACTATAAAAGTACAATTTATGATGTATTGCAATGAGATTAGAAGTGTTCAGAAAATGAAGCATTACAAAGTATAAAACAAGAATACGTCTACTGTATGTGAGTGTACTGTATAATAAGCATAGAGATCAAAGGTAAAAAATACACAAATACTGTATGTTTTAGAACCAGCACACTGTTAGCTTCAATTTGATGTCTGTAAACCCAAAAACAGATATAATTTTAAATAAAATCAGTATTTATCTCTGATGACTTAGTTTAATAGGAAGTTTTTATAACGATTTTTATTTTCAGATTGGATCAAAATAAATTAAATATATGTTAAGTGTTTGGTTTTTACGTTGGTTTGTTAACTTTTTTATTTGTTTGTTTCAAAATTTTTCATTTGCTGTATTCATTCAAGGATTGTAGGTATTTAGGATTATTGGATTTGGATGGTCAATTAGTTTATTAAAAATGAATAAATAAATAAATACAATAAAAAGTAGGGCGAATAGTCTATACTTTAGGAAAGGATATACATTTTTACATGCCTGAAGTTTTATCTGTTACCATCAAAGCACCGAGGAATCTGTACGGCTTGTAGAAGCTAAATGCATACCAATTGAAAGACTAAATAAATGGGGGCAATTTATAAATGTTTTCAAACAAGATTCTCTTATTTTTCATCCATGATTTACACATTTTTTTCCCAAAAGAACCCAATTAAAACAATTTATGAATCTTGGCAAAAGTTGAGTAAAGCTTGTTTGAAAACATGTATGGACGCATCAGCCTGCATGCATCATAAGGAAATAAAAGTTAATTCTTATGTATTTATTTGTTTCTTTAGGTTTCCTTCAGTGTGACTATAAACTCAACTTCCTGCGCCAAGCAAACACGGCACATAGCCATAAAGCCTTTAGGTCTTCAGGAGAGCCTGGAGATTGAGGTTCAGTCAGAGTGCTCTTGTTCATGCAATTCGGAAGCTGAGGAGGAGAGCCCTGATTGCAGCCAGGGAAATGGCTCGCTGGAGTGTGGAGTGTGTATATGTAAGCCAGGCTTCCTGGGAGCTCAGTGCGAATGTAATGAGGCCTCTCTGAACAGCAGCTCCTGCAATGAACCGGATGCGTGTAGTGGCCGCGGGGAATGCTTCTGTGGACAGTGCGTCTGTAATCCATCCATATATGGACGAGTCTATGGACCTCGCTGTGAATGCGATGACTTTTCCTGTGTTCGGCACAGGGGACTTATATGTGGAGGTAAAAACAATCACATTTTTAAAAAATTCTAAGCATAATAGCACAGAATGATGATGTCTGTGAATAAAGGCAATCTTTAACACAAAAGGCCATTGATACTGAATGTAAGGACTTCATTTTACATAAAAAACACAAAACTACTGGAAAAAATATAGCACCGCATTAGAATTTGTGCATTTTTATTTTTTCACAATCTGATATTGTAAAATTAGTGATCAATAGAAGCTGAAATTTTTCATAGGTATGCAAATTGTAATTGCTTTTGGCCTCTTTATCATTTGCAATAACTATGAAGTATCTCTGGTGAGTCAAGCCTAAAGTGTTGTGTTACGATACCTCTACAGGCCATGGAGACTGTGAATGTAGCGAGTGCGCCTGCCACAGTGGATGGACCGGCCCGTACTGTAACTGTACTACAAACATAGACCCCTGTATCTCAGAAAGTGGAATTGTGTGCAGTGGAAGAGGTAAATGTGAGTGCGGAAAGTGCATCTGCTATGGCGCAGGCGTCTCCGGCGATACTTGCGAGAGGTGTCCAACTTGTGGTGATCCCTGTGACTTTCAAAGGTAAATTGCTGTTGAAAGGTATTTTAAACTTAGCTTTTGTTTTTCCCTGAACAATCATGTAGTTTGACATTACAGTTTACAATGTACCTCCCTGGAGCATTTAGCATAGGGGAGGCTTGACTGAGGTGGGATCAGGCAGCTCAAGGGTTAATGTTGACTTAGTTTTTTTAATCCTAAAAGCTGGTAGGTGAGTTTAGTTGTTGGTGTGGAGCTTAGGTATGAAACTGGCAGTAGATAAAGAATAAACAGGTGGCGCACACACCTAGTGCATTATCCAAGGTTTATTCAAAGGTATAAAGGATAAAAAACATACTCACAGATGAAGCATGTATCTAAAAAGCATGTGCATTATGAAGATGGCCACAACGGCAAGCAAGGTGTTCCAAATGCGGTCAAATGGTTGACGCGTTTCGGGGACGAGTTCCTTTCCTCAGAGCTGCTGACCAGCAGGGAATCTATGTATATAATTTCTGGAGAGATCTGAAAATGGAAGTCCACCAACAATCCCCATCCAACCTTACTAAATTTGAGAAGATTTGCAAAGAAGAATGACAGAAAATCCTCCAATCCATGTGTGCAATGCTTGTCATGTCCAGGGGCGGACTGACAACTCATGGGGCCCCCGGGCAATAGGGGATCATGGGGCCCCTGTGTCCTTGCCCAAACTCAAAAAAGCCTATGAAAAAGGTACCATGGGCATCTCATGGTGCCCCCTACTGACCCCGGGCCCTCGGGGAGTGCCCGAGTTTCCAAATGGTCAGTCTGCCCCTGGTCGTGTCATACATATGCAAAAAAACAACCAATAACCACGAAGTGCACAGGCATAGAAGCAGAGACTGGGCAGAGGAAATCTCTTAATTCGGCAAGGGCAAGAGATAATAGGATGACAGCGGCCACTAATTGGTACAGCATTTAGAGGCTGTCCTCTGCAAATAGTACTGTTAGGAGGCCTTAAAGCGACCCTGTGCTCTTTGCATGCAGGTCAAAGCCATGGGTTGATTTTAAGCACAACCCACCAGCCAAACATACTTCTCTTCCATGCCACTCGGTTCGACAGGCAAGAATAGATACACAGGGGTGGCGATTCTCTAACCCCCCTGTGATAGTTACGAGTGCAATTAATATGCATTGTTAGGTGCTGGTATAACAGTTTTTGACTTCTAAAAATTTACTTGGTTGGTTTCTGAAGCAGTAGTTTCTTCTCCAGTAATCTCTCTACTCGGAGTTTCAGCACACACAACTTCAATCTGCAGTATTTGTTATGTAAGAATCCCACCTGAATTAGTAATAGCCACTTACTGACGTAACCTATAATTTAACCTCCACCTCCGGTACTACATAAACCTAGAGTATATGTGAAGCACAACCTTTTTTTTTAATCCAAAACTCTAAAAATGAATTGCCTTTAGATATATTGTACTTTTGCGCTTAACTAGGGATGAACTTGGGTTTGGTTTTGGTTCAGTTCGAACCCATGTTCGAGCAAACCCGGAAGTCACTTATCAGTGACATAATTGACATAATATAGCCACATTGCCCTTGTATTACATCAGTGATAACATGTGCATCCCCACCCCTCTGTGTACATGTAGCTGTGGGGTAGGGAATGTTCCAGCCGCAACTCATTGGCCCAGGAATGACAACTGACTTCTCGGTTTGGACCGAACCCAAGCTGATCACTACTCTTAACCTGAATCTAACTTCTAAAATCAACCCCTAACCTGTATCTTAGAACTAACTGTAAAGTTTATATTGTCACCGTGTTAAATAAAAAATAATTTCAAATTTTAACCGCTTCTTGTCTGCCCTATAGCAGAAATACTGCTACAGGGTGGCACGGGTATAAAAATATATACGTGATTTTGAATCTCCAGGTAGGGGGTGTGTGCAAGCCGCGTGCGTGCCCTACACAGCCGCCATTCTCAGCTGTCAATCACAGGGTCCCAGCCAGTGATTACTTGCAGGCGCCCAGTGATTTCCAAGGATCTCCGACAGGGAGGAGAACTGTTTTGTTTACCAACAGTTCTCCTCCCAGTCAGCTCGGGCACACTGCTTTGGATGGCTGTGCACAGTGAGTTATTCCTAAAAATTACAGGCCTACAATAAAAAAAACAACATATTTCCATGCAAAAAAATGTACCGCTTTGAGCACAGAAATATAGACCGCAAGGGAGGCTACTAGCAAAAAGTCAAAAATATAGTTTTTTTTCTCAAAATTGTCAGTTTTATAGCGCAAAAAATAAAAACCACACAGGTAATCAAATACCACCGAAAGAAAGCTATATTCGTGGTGAAAAAAGGACGTAAATTTCATTTGGGTGCAGCATTGCATGTCCGCACAATTGTCAGTTAAAGTAACGCAGCGCTCTAAAAAATGGTCTGGTCAGGAAGGGGGGTAAATCCTCTGCAGGGCAAGTGGTTAATACCTATTTAAAAAAGCAGGACTGCACTGAAATCTCCACGCCAAAAGTTGTTGATCTTTTTTATAGCTTAGAATATTGCAAGTCTTAGTAGCAGATATTTCTTTTAAGCTAGGGAGCCGGGGGGGCCCAGGTAATGATTTTTTTAGGACCCCTTGGTGTAAGTAAATGTAGATGGAGCCACTTCATTATTTTTAAAGCATCGCCCTATTTACCAGATCCTTTTTAATGCAATACTCTAAATAGAGTTTTGATGAATTTTGGGCCCTCAGGCTGTGACAGGAGCAAGGTCAGGAGTCTGGAACATGACATCTAAGCTATGAAAAAAAAGAATATGCATCACATTCAGGTAAAATGACTAAAGAGCTGTTTATCATACAGAATTGTCTGACAAAGCTAGCCTGCAGGATATCTATGCAATTCATGAGATAGTGGAGACCTTTTAAAGCTGTTTTCAGCACAATGACTTAGATCCTGCGAACGTTCACAATGGAATGCTTGACTCGGCATTGGCTGGGACACGTATGTTGCCTTCGTTCTTCGTGACCGATGAGCTGTATGTTGTTTGTTCTAGACCCTGTGTAGAATGCCATCTGTTTTCAGAAGAGGAGAAAACAGCAACATGTGCAGAGACATGTCACTTAATGGATGTCATGGTCAGCAAAGATCAAGGTTCGTAGTAAGAAGTTTGTAGTAAGTAGTATTCTTGTCGTAACTGGTATTGCAAGAAAGCTTTCAGAGATATTCTTTCACAGGGTTATTTTTATCCTACATAGGGATGATGTCATCCCTGGCACCAAATGATGTCACAATAAAATAGAGCCACTAAAAGACGTCATCTCATCTGGTTTTGTGCATATGGAGGATTCTGTGTTAAGTAAGCCACATACTGCTCACATTTCAGCTGATTCCTGCTGGTTTTGCCAAAATATGAGTAGTGTTTGGCCCCACTGGCACCATTCTGCTTGCCAACAGTTGATTGTTCAATTGATTTTTGTTGAATGAGTCTTTTGAATGAGTTCAGTTGAGTTGAATGAGTCTGTAAAATCGTCGGCCAAACAGCACATGCATCCAGTGAGATGCAGGCACTGTTCGAATATTCTGAATGACTGGCGGCAGCTGTTGGAATCCAAATGCCCAATAGAGGCTGTTAATGTGGATGGAGCTCAGGGTATCTGCCTCATTTTTACAACCCCAATTCCAAAAAAGCTGGGACACTGTATAATCTACATAAAAACAGACTGCAATGATTTTTAAATCTAGTAAACCCATATTTTATTCACAATAGAAAATAGGAAGCATATCAAATGTTTAAACGTATATGTTTAAAAAGGTACCATTTTAAGAAAAAAAAGGTAATTTTGAATTTGATGGCAGTGTAACGGGGTTTGCTCAGCAGTGTGTGTGTGACCCCCTGGGTGAGTTCACAACACAAAAAAACAGGCACAGCAAAAGAGCAGTGTAGGTGAAAAACATAAAACCAAAAAGAAACATGAAATTAAATACTTGCCAACTTGGCCACTTACTATACAGTAGCTTCCCTAGCTATCCACTAGGTACAGCCTTATGCTACACCCAGTCCCTATCAATTTGAGGCTAGCCACACAGGCCTTTGTCTCACCGCACCGATAAGTATGGTGCTCCCCAGTCTACTCAGGCACAGATCTGGTTCCAGGATGGAGCAACTCCCTAAGCAGGCTGGGAAGTTTTATAGAGGCCCTAATGAACCCACTACCTTCAGCTGGGCTCATTACCTCACTGCTGAAGGGCTCAGCACTTCCCCCTAGTAGAACGAATCTACATAGAGCCTAAACCTTGGACAAATGTATCGTCCATCCAGGACGCAACCAGGTGATTTCACCTGCCTACTGTCACAGCAGCAATACATCTAAAAAAAAGTTGGGACATAGCAACAAAAGCTGGCAAAGCACTGTACTGCATCTATAACAGTGTTTCTCAACTCCAGTCCTCATGGACCCCCAACAGGTCATGTTTTCAGGATTTCCATTATTTTGCACAGGTGATTTGATCAGTTTCACTGCCTTAGTAATTACCACAGCTGTTTCATCTGAGGGAAATCCTGAAAACATGACCTGTTGGGGGTCCATGAGGACTGGAGTTGAGAAACACTGATCTATAACAACAGCATGGCATCGTAGTAGAAGAGTCCAGGTGCTTAACTGGCCTACCTGCTGTCTAGACCTTTTACCAATAGAAAATATTTGTAAAAGAGCAAACAGGAGGCGCAAACCCCTAGTGCATTATCCAAGGTTTGTTTAAAAGTAAAAATGATGAAAACATACTCACAAACATAGCATGTATGTAAAGCTTTGTATGAAGGTGGAGATGGTCATAACTAGGAAAGGGACTAGCTCTGAGGAAAGGGACTCATCCCCGAAACACGTCAGAAAACCTACCACACTAGTCGGACACCCTGCCATTGTTATGGCCATCTCCACCTTCTTACAAAGCTTTACATACATGCTATGTTTGTGAGCATGTTTTCGTCATTTTTACTTTTATATAAACCTTGGATAATGCACTAGGGGTTTGCACCTCCTGTTTGCTCTTTTCCAGTTGTTGATTTCCCTATCTGAGGAGGGCTGCATCTCCTAAACGCCATCCATAGGCCATCTTGGTCCTGGTTCCCTTGTCCTTCCTTTGGCAATTGATTCCTGGAGTGCTGTAGGGTACGCATTTTTGTCCGCTTTAATAGAAAATATTTGCACATCTTGAAATAATATGGCAAGGAAGATCCAGGACTGTTGAGTAGTTAGAATCCTATGTCAGGCAGGAATGGGACAACATTCCTCTCCCAAAACTCAACTCAATTTATCTCTTCAGTTCCGAGACAGTGTTGTTAAAGGAAAAGGGGATGCTACACTGTGGTCAACATGGCCATGTCCCAACTTGTTTAAAACGTGTTGCTGCCATCAATTTCAAAATGACCTTATTGTTTTCTTAAAATGGTACATTGTCTTCTTAAAATGGTATTTTCTCAGTTTAAACATTTCATATGTTATCTATTGCGCGTAAAATATGAGTTTATGAGATCTGCAAAACATTGCATTTTGTTTTTATGTAGATTTTACACAGCATCCCAAATTTTTTGGAATTGGCATTGTAGAATTTTTAAAGCGGTTCTGTCAGGAAGCAAGAATTGACTGTACATGCTGATTTTTCATTCCATTTAACTGACAGGGGACATGAATTGAAAATGGCCCAATGTACAATTAAATCAAAGCTCTCCATTACTGCCACAGCTCTGACAATACAGAATGATGGCTGCAACTCCCCCAAAGCTCAATTTCGATTGACTGCAGTGAGATTGTCCAATAACCAATTTATGATTAAACTGATGCTAAATTCTGACTTTAAAAATAAATCATTCAATTATGTATTATTAACTCAAAAAAGTACCCTCTATTGCTGTTGCTGCTGTGATCCAAATTTCTGTTCAAAGTTGGCTACATTCTTTCACTACAGTCCCATTATATGTAAGAATGTAGCCATCCTCTCTTGTTTCCACCCAAGATGGACGATGGATTTTGCAGTGTGCCTAGAGCAGTGCACATGACCACAACTAATGCACACTGCTCGTTCCAAACAAATAAAAGTGAGAGGAAAAGGAAATGTTTGGGAGATCACAAAGGACAAGGAGGCAGGAAAACAAAGTAAAAAACAAGTTAATTAAAGATGAGTTACAGGGCCACTAAGTAGTGGATGTGCATGGATTATTTGTGGAAAAAAAGGGTTTCGTTTAGTGTCACTCTATCACATAAACACAAAGGTCTGTAATGCTTAAAGTGATTCTAAAGGCTATACTTACCTGCTGTGTGTAGTAGTTTTGCACAGAGCAGCCTGGATCCTCCTCTTCTCAGGTACCCCGCTGGCCCTCCTGGCCCCTCCTTCCTGTCGGGTGCCCCAAAGCAAGCAGCTTGCTATGGGGGCACCCGCTGCTCCGTGTGTCCATTCACACATGGAGCCATGGCTCATTCCCACCCCCTCTCTCTTTTCATTGGCTCACTGGCTGTGATTGACAGCAGTGGGAGCCAGCGGCTCCCGCTTCTGTCTCAGCCAATGAGAAAAGGGAGCCCTGGGATAGCCAAGACTCCAGTACACATCGCTGAGTCAAGAGGGGGCTTAGGTGAGTAAAGGGGGGCTGTGGGGGATGCTGCACACAGAAGGTTTTTTACATTCTTGCATAGAATGCATGAAAGTAAAAAATGCTTAAGCCTTTACAACCACTTTAAGGTGACAACAATCATTCAACAAAGGTACTGACTGCACTGTCTGAAATTGATCAATTCTACCTTTATTGGCTTAAAGCAACTCCGTCACTGGGCTAAAAGAACGTAGGAAAGCATCTCCTGGAAAAGAAGAAGCTTTATACTCATCTGTCCTGAAGCCTATTGCTCCAAATTTCACTCTGTTGCAGGGCAATGGTCAATTCATATCCGAAACACTTCCATGAGTGTTGGACGCCTTGTTCCCTCACTTTGGTCTGTAGTTCCTTCCTCCATGGTCTACAGCTGTGGATAGTGACTGTTCCAGTTAGCCCTGAACCTGCTTAACATCCCTTGTGGTCATCAACTGTAAGGGTATTAGGCCAGCTATAGACAGTTTGAATTTATGACAGTTCAACAAGGACCACCCAAGATTCGATCCATGTATTGGCAGGCTGAATGTACCCACGTTGTTTGATTGACCAACTTGGATACAACCAGCCTGTTGGATTTTACACGTGATTATTGCTAACGGCTATTATAGCCACTAGCAGTAACCACTGTGTTCTCCCGGTTTTGAACATCCCATTCCACACTATTCTCCTTCTGGTAAAGTTTTACAGCAATAAACCTCAAAAAGACATCTCCTAGACTGTTTTCTGAGCTGGAATGAGTGAACTATTAGCTTTGTGCCTGGCTGCCTCCGCACTGAATAGGAAAGAACTTGGGCAACCCAACAGCCCCTTTGGGGGTTGGCGCTACATGGTCATAGCTCTTGAACAGAGCGAAAATCAAAGGAACGGATGTTGGGACAGGTCAGTATAAATCCTCTTCTTTTTGCAGACGGTTCTTTGCTGCATTTTTTATAACCCAGTGACATTGTCGCCTTAAATTCTGCATATGAAACAAATATGTAGAAATGCTGAAACTAAATCTAAAAATAGTTTCAGGTGGGTATTACATTACAGGCACACAAATAATTCTTACTGAAAGCACTCAGTGACTTTCCCTTAAAAACACATAAAATATATAAGCTGTTTCAGCCATGGTTACAACCTTTTCTCCAACCATGTACAGGATCTTATCAACGTGTATCTGCCACTAAGCAGGGAGTAATACATCACTCAGAGAGACCTTAACCATAAATAACTTTTCCTCTTCTTTCTGCAAGAGAATCACATTTCACAGAGTTGACATTCCTTGTTTTCTTTACTTAAGTGATTCCAACTGTTGTGACAATCTATAGCAAGCCATGCATGGTAAGACGCCGCCTTGGGGTATCGCTATCCATTGATAAAGAATTTTTTCTAAGACCGAAGTGTCTTCAGGTAACTGGAAGTAATAGAAAACACTCGGTTGCCTTTTAACACAAATGAGACTATTATGTGCTTCTGGCTCAGTCCAAGTTATATTGTTAAGGCCTGCCGAACAGGCGGCCATGTTGTGCTCTAGATGAGCAGTGGTGACTGACATATCCGGAATGTACTTAGACAAGAATAATCAAAGCCAGACATAGGTATGTCCCTGTAACCAAGACAGAAAAAAAAAAACCCCCAAAGAAATATTGAACTTTCTCTGGCAATTTTCTCCGCCTGCTTCCATCTTAACCATTGGTGAGCTCAAACTTGACATGACAATCCATCAGACCTTTTGTTTTGATGTCATGCATTTTATTTCAGCTGTCTCTTTCCCTTCTCATCCCTTCAGATTTCTCTGAGGATAAATCTATTTTCTGTAGCATGCAAGGTGAAAATGAATGTGCTATTACATTTTGGATGGCCACGGACGAGCTCGGAAAGAAAGTCATTTATAACCTGCGCCAAAACGGTAGGCATTTAATATTGTCTGTCACAGATTATAATGTGAGCGGTGGAAATGTGACAAATTGAGCTGGCCTAACAAAATGGCTGGCAAACACAATACGCCTATTTAGTGCATATATCTTATCTCGTTTACCGCTGACAGGGAGCATGGAAATATGTTTTTATAAGCAGTACCCATTATCAGGCTTATGCAAAGCAGGCAAATATACAGCGTGGAAAGACATATTGATTGAATTTTAAGAAGTGTTCAAGCCTGTGCCGCCGTCCCATCCCATATGATACATAGTGTGTAGAGTTCTATTACAAGATATATGTTTAAACTGTATATTGGCAATTTATTTTTTTTCATTGATTTCAGAATCTAGAAGTATAAAAAAAGAAAAAACAGAAACTTCTATTTTAAAGGAAAAGCTTAAAGGTTGCTTAAAGAAAGATTTACATTTTAGTACAGTACTTCTTCAAAAGTCGCCCAGCGTGCAAATGTACCGCAAGGGACAAAAAAATGACCCCAATATACAGTAAGAGTGTTGTGGTGCACTGCGCTGTACATTGGCCTCTACTGTACTGTGCATTTGGAGTGCCATTCACAATGCCATGCATTGCATTTAGTGATTTTATTTACCATGCATTACCGCAACCCCTAAATTGGTTGTAAACCTCAGACATGAAAATACAAACAAATCATATATGTCTATAGTGTCTACTTGTCTTAATTAAGAGCATCATTTCTGTCTGCTGCATTGTTCCTCTGCTGTCAGCCTTGTCACTTGTGATAACCTTTCCTGACACCAAGAGAAAAATGGTGATGGGGAGGGATTTTCAGCACACAGCCTGTGACTGACAGCCTCAACTCTCTTCTTGTGTGCTATGTAAAGGGAATGGGGGGGGGGTCCCTTCCCTCCAATCATCTCTCAGAGCTCTCCTTACTGAGCTCTGCAGAGTATAAGTTCAGGTCTCTGCCCCCTTTTTTCTGAACTTTAAGATAAGCTTGATATATTCAACACATTGAACGGATATGGAGAAGAGAAGACTGCAGATAAACAGGTACAACTTGTAGGAGGATTTGTTTCATCTCTGTGCATCACCTGAGGCCAGTCACACTGGGTAAATGTAATGGTTTACAACCTTTAAGGGGCTGTTTACACCTATATGGTACACTGCAGTCAGGGGCGGACTAACAACTCATGGGGCCCCTGGGCAATAGGAGATCATGGGGCCCCTGTGTCCTTGCCCAAACTCAAAAAAGCCTATGAAAGGGTACCAGGGGCATCTCATGGGGCCCCCTACTGACCCCGGGCCCTCGGGCAGTGCCCAAGTTTCCAAATGGTCAGTCTGCCCCTGACTGCGGTACATTAATGCACGCATGTTAAGGTATGTTGTGTTAGGGCAGCCCATTCATTATGAATAGGCTGCCAACGTACCTCTCAGGACATGCACATTTTCTGCTGATGCGCTGCAGTGCAACACAACAGAACACACAGTATGTTTATAGCTGTGTGCTGATGCACATTTTATGGTATTGTGTGGCTTGCTAGACATCTCAGGCCACACTCAAGTCCGTCTTTATCCACTGCTCTATACAATTGCAGTGAAAGCAATTAGCATACAACATCACTAGACGGCAGACAGTGGGCCCCTTAATTGGTTTGCTATGGGGCCCAATCACACATAGTTAAAAGCTGAGATCATGCAAGTTCCTTTTTTGTTACATCTTGACTGTGCCCCTGTGTACAAAGCCAGCACCATAAAGATTTGGATTGATGAGTTTGGCATAGAGGAAACTAAGTGGCCTGAACAGAGCTCTGACTCAACCCAACTGAACACCTTTGGGATGGATCTGATTGTGAGCCAACCAATATCAGTACCTTTCCGCAAAAATATTCTATTGGCTGACTAGGCACAAATTCCCAAAAACACACTCGAAAATCTTATGGAAAGGCTTAACAAGAGACTAAGCCATCATAGCCACAAAAGGGGAGGGGGACAACTCCATATTATTGCCCCTGGTTTGGGAATGGGATGTCCATCAAGCTCAAATTGGTGTGATGGTTAGATGCTGTCCTGTAGTTGCATCAAATCAGATGTGGTGTCCTGTTTCCTGCTGCTTACCATTTCAAGATCAGCTAATACATTGATGGCCAGGGTGGAAAGTTGTCCCCAAGGAAGTATACCGAATTATATTTTGGTAAATCACAGTCCTTCTCTGGTGTTGTCTGACGTGGAATCCCCTGAGTAATCATCAGTCTGTTCATCTGTCAGCATTTCCCAGCTGTCTCAAGCTGAAGTGTCACCTGACACTCTGATCAATTTCTGAAGAATGAAAATGAGAGCCTTTGAGCCGGCGGAATGCTCTGCAAACATTTCAGATGAATGACGTGTATTGCCATGCAGAATGCCTTGTTTTCTCTGTGCCATTCTGCTCAAGGGTTTTCATTTTCTATTTCAAGTTGGGACACTCTTGTGTGAACTTTCCTATATAATGTTGTATATCTGGTCAAGCCATCCAATGTGTATGAGTGATCAATGCTTTATTGAGGAATATGCATTCAAGCTGGCTGGAGGAGACATTGTGGGAGATTTACTAAAACTGGTGCACTCAGGATCAGATGCAAGTGTGCATGATAGCCAATCAGCTTCTAAGTTCAGCTTGTAAACTTTGGCAAATAAAACCTGGAAGCTGAATGGTTTCTGTGCAGAGTTGCACCAGATTTTGCACTTTCCAGTTTGAATAAATAATCCCCGCTGTCTGCAGCAGGGGAGCAGGTATTGCATATACCTGGAAGTAATAAATTCCTGGGAGCAGCAAAGAGGTGGGGTTCAACCACATGGGCCACCAGAAAGGTAAGTATATAATCTCTTCTTTTACAGACTTTGTATTTTGTACAAGTGACCCAGCACCACTTTAAGGGTCCTTTCACATGGTGTGGACCCGTTTAGTGGATCCGCTTGCTCAATGGATGATCTCTCCGCTGATGCCCGCTGAGCAAGTGGATGACAGGTCTGTGTCTGCTCTGCGGCTGCAGACCTGTCATCCACCTGTGAGCCAATGACTACAAGTGTAAGGAGCATTCTTCCCACTGGCCATCACATTAATGTATTATGAGTTGTAGATATAGTAATTTTTAGCAGGGGTTCCCTGAGACTGAAAAGTTATTTTAAGGCTTCCTCTGTGTTGAAAAGGTTGAGAAAGGCTGCTATAGACTGTATATGTTGATCTATGCTCCTATTTCCATAAATCCGTGAGTGCAGGCATACAACCATGGACGCAGGCAATCTGCCTACAGGGGTATCCCAATTTTACACATGGATGGGACTATGCAAGTAGTGCACACAGTCATTCATTATTACACATCGGCTGCATATGACAGCTGTGCATCTCAGGCATGGAAATTCTCCCCCAATTTAAGCTATACCGCTTAGTGCATCTTTGTGCATGAGACCTTAAAGGGACATTTTACAAAAAATGTAAAAAATGTGTTTGGAGTATCCATACAATATATACAATAAACGGTTTATATAAGTAGATATTGTTTTATAATTAAGGCATTTGTCACCTTAATTCCCAGTATGGCTCTGCATTTCTAATATCATGGAGCTTAAAGTCCGATATTCCACACCAGTAAGGGGGAGGTTAGCATTCCAGCATGACAGTTTTATATATATATATATATATATATATATATACTGTAGTTTCCTCTTCCAACAGCTGACCGCAAATCTTCACAAGAGAACGTATACTGAAAAGCAAAACAAAGGTAGAGTGCATCTAAGAGTATTGGTAGGTGAACAGGAAAACTGAAATCAATGAAGTCAGCTCACCCTGATGAGTGGCCAAGAACACACCAATTAGTGTCCCGATGGCAAGATTACAAAAAGCAGGAATCCACAGTTGACTTTCAAGAGGTCTGCAACAACACATCCCAAGGTTAGGTGTACCATGATCAACAATAATGCTGTTGGTTGATGGGAGTCCAGACAGTGCAGAGTAAGAAGGTGGATCACTATAATGTAAGATAAACAAATGTATTAAAATACATAAAACTAAACATATTTCATAGCATACATTGCTCCCTCTTCAGTAACTGATACATATCAAAACAAAACATGAACTTAAACAACCAAGACCATTAAATTGACACACCCCACTGTGATGGATTTACCAAGGAACACCTAACAAGTAACCTGGTTATTCCAAAACACAAAGTTGTCACCGGTGTCACCAGAATTAGTGTCCCCATTGAAAGATTTCCCCTCTATTACTATTCTAGGGATAACTCAAAATTTGGGATTTTCTTTCACTTTCAGTGAAATCAGTAAACATGACAAATAGGGTGAATCTCCCTAATGGGGACACAGACAGCAATAAAGACCTCACAGGTGTTCTAATCCCTCTGCACTCCTAAATAAAAATGTGTTATCTTTGGTTATATGTTAAATTCAGATATTTTTTACATGAGACATTTTGGTAGCTATTCTTTCTCAAAGGTTATTTTATCAATAATAGAGATGAACAGGCAGGGGGATTTTGACAAACTTTGACACATTTGATGCAGTAAAATAGCTTAATTGTGCTGGTGACATTTTCTTGAAAAGAAAATCTCTGTCTTTTCTTTATTTAGAGGGGATTCTGGGTTTTTTGTTTAAGTAGTTTAGTTAATCTCAAGGTTTTTACTTTCATGCATTCTATGCATGAAGGTAAAAAACCTTCTTGTGTGCAGCAGACCCCCCCCCCCAGTCCTTACCCGAGCCCCCTTTCGAACCAGTGATGTTCTTGACAGCCTCTGCTGTCTGGGGACTCTTCCTCCTCATTGCCTGAAACAGCAATGGGAGCCCATGGGCTCCCACTGGTGTCAATCACAGCCAGTGAGCCAATGAGGAGAGAGTGGGGGCAGGGCCAAGTCGCAGCTCTATGTGTCTTATGGACGCATAGAACAGCAGCTTGGTGACGAGCACGCAGAGGTACCCCCAGGGTGAGCAGCTTTCTCTGGGGGCACTACTCAAGGAGGGGGAGTGCTGGAGGGGACCAGCAAAGAAGAGGATCAGGGCTGCTCTTACAAAATCACTACACAGTGCAGGTATGTATAGACATTTTGTTATTTTAGAAAAAAAAAAACAAGCTTTAGTGTCACTTTAATGCTTTTCATATTTGGGTTTTTTCTTGTATATTTATTATTCATTTATTGTTACCTTAAATATTATATTTAACTTTTCTTTTTCACTGTTAAATAATGGGGTTAATAAGGGGTTGTTTTTGTCAAAAAGGATAGGTTCAAGATAGATAAAATGAACTTTGGTAACCCTAAGGAAGGGGTCTCCAAGCTTTCAAAACAAAGGGCCAGTTTACTGTTCTTCAATCTTTAGGGGGGCAAGACTGTGGCCAGAGGAAACAGAAAATGTAATGGCATCAGTGGGAGTAAACAATGCCCCATCATTGGTATTAGTGGGAGGAATGGTGCCCCAGAATTGGTGTTAGGGGGAGGAATGGTGTCCCATCATTGGTATTAGGGGGAGTAATAGTACCCCATCATTGGTATTAAGGGAGTAATAGTGCCCCATTATTGGCATTAGTGGGAGGAATGGTGCCCCATCATTGATATTAGTGGGAGGAATGGTGTCTCATCATTGGTATTAGGGGGAGTAATAGTGCCCCATCATTGGTATTAAGGGAGTAATAGTGCCCCATCATTGGCATTAGTGGGAGGAATGGTGCCCCATCATTGATATTAGTGGGAGGAATGGTGCTCCAGAATTGGTGTTAGGGAGAGGAATGGTGCCCCATCATAAGTATTAGGGGGAGTAATAGTGCCCCATCATTGGCATTAGTGGGAGGGATGGTGCCCCATCATTGATATTGGTGGGAATAATAGTGCCCCATCATTGGCATTAGTGGGAGGAATGGTGCCCCATCTTTGGTATTAGATGGAGTAATAGTGCCCCATCATTTGTATTAATGGGAGGAATGGTGCCCCATAATTGGTATCAGTGGGTGGAATAGCGCTTCATCATTGGTGTCAGTGGGAGAAATAGCGCTTCATCATTGGTGTCAGTGGAAGGAATAGTGCCCCATCATTGGTGTCAGTGGGAGGAATAGTGCCTCACCATTGGGGTCAGTGGGAGGAATAGTGCCCCATCATTGGTGTCAGTGGGAGGAATAGTGTTCCATTGTTAGTGTCAGTAATAGGGCCCCATAGTTGGTAGCAAAGGGAGCAATGGCGCACCATCATTGGTTTCAGTGGGAGGAATAGCATCCCATCGTTGGTGTCAGTGAGAGAAATAATGCCCCATAGTCAGTGGCAGGAAATATGCCCCACTGTTGCTGACGGGAATAATGCCCCAAGGGCCAGATAGAAGCAAGGAAAGGTCCAGCTTTGGCCCCTGGGCTGCAGTTTGGTGACCACTGCCCTAAGGAGTCATATAAAGCACACTTGGGTTTATTTCCTAAAGCTGGAAAGTGCAAAATTAGGCTCATTCTTCATAGAAATCAATTACCTTCCAGGTTTTATTGTCAAAACTTAATTGAACAAGCTGAGGTTAGAAGCTGATTAGTTTCTATGCAGAAGCAAGCCTGATTTCACACTCTCCAGGCTTTAGTAAATAAACCCCACAGTATCCTTAAAAAAAATGAAAACACATGCATTGCAATCTTCTGATATTCGACTAAATTTTAAAGGAATGAAAGCTGTCAGTTTTGTTCATCTCTAATCAATGGTAGTTTATGCCAGACGTTAATAGTCACAATAAAGCCATTCAGATGTTTATCCCGTTTGCTACATGAAAGAGGATTTGTCTGTGAATTTATATCTCAGTGCCTTGTTTTGTCTGATAACAAATGTTTAATATCCTCCAGCCTGCAATGTGAATGCGGAGCAGCGCTTAGCTCACACTGACATCTAGTGGTTGCAGAAAGGTCCCTCAACTATTATTTAGTCAGAATTCTGCAAAGATTTTCTCAGACATTACTTTAAATTTACAGTTTTGTTCTTTCAGGCTACAGCAACAGAAAATTGCATTGTTTTAAAGCTGATGTTTAGCTAAAAAACATTTTTTCTTTACACATTTAGTTACAACACTTACCGGTAATGAAGGATGTCCCTTGATGTGCAGGCTGCTGGATTCTGTAGAATTGTTCACAGCAGGACTGCCCTGTCCTCTTCTATGGGAAGCAAATCTTGTGACTGATCAGACTCTCCCCCATTCACTTATTGTGTAATAGGCTGCATAATCAGTAAAAGGACTTTTAATAGCAGTGAGGACAGGACAGGGAGCATCCCCTTCAGATCATCTTTAGTGCAGCTGAGCCTGGAGACCTGAAGCTGTTAACCCCCACATTGCTAGGTGTTCAGCAGCTGGAAGAGAACAGGGCAGCCCTGCAGTGGAAATTGCTACAGAATCCAGCAGTATGCGCATTGTGGGATATACCTCATTATAGGTAACTAAGTAATGTAACTAAAGCTATAGAGAAACATTTTTTTTCTTTTTTTTAAATAAACTTCAACTTTAAAGTGTATGTCCATCCAAAACATTTTTTAGCAATGTAGGGAAGGTTAGAACTTCTGTCAACTTGTTATTGCTGTCTGTGTCCCTGTTAGGTTTTTCCTCTATAGTGAAATGGTCACTGTGACCATACGTTTTGAGAAATCTCTTGTAAGGAGCACGGAATAATAGTATAAACCAAGCAGGGGTTCTAGTCCTTCTCCCATCTATTTAAAACTAAAAGAGTAGTTTTGGCTGTACGTCCAATTTAAATTGTTTAACTTATAAAATAACTATGCTATCCATGAGTTGTCCTCTGATGGCAATGTACCATTATTCATATTAATATTATTATACAGCATTTATATAGCGCCAACAGTTTGCTCAGCGCTTTACAATATAACGGGAGGCAATACAGCAACAATACAGTTCAATACAAGGCCCTGAATCACGCTAAAATTTGTAAGTGGGACTTTTCAGGTACTTTAAATGGCATTTGACACAAATTCATATAACACATTGAAACCATATTACATAAATATATACGACGTATAAAATCATAAAAATCCAAAATGGTTGAGGCTGGTATAGAAGCGCTACAGCAATGCACTTACCATCCATAGCCACTTTGGTCTAACCCAACCCAGTTGCAGTATATTAATCAATGATTGTGTACAGATGTTACATCGCTGATACTGGGGAGATTTCTCTGTGTTTGCATGAGCATTGTTCTCTTCTTCAGGAGTATATGGATTGTGAGTATCCAAAAATGCATATATATATATATATATATATATATATATAAATATATATATATATATATATATATATATATAATCACATTGTATACATATTCAAAAAATAACATCTATAAAGACCCATAATACATATATATATATACACTATATTGCCAAAAGTATTGGTCGGCCTGCCTTTACACACACATGGACTTTAATGGCATCCCAGTCTTAGTCTGTAGGGTTCAATATTGAGTTGGCCCACCCTTTGCAGCTATAACAGCTTCAACTCTTCTGGGAAGGCTGTCCACAAGGTTTAGGAGTGTGTCTATGGGAATGTTTGACCATTCTTCCAGAAGGACATTTGTGAGGTCAGGCACTGATGTCTGACGAGAAGGCCTGCCTCGCAATCTCCACACTAATTCATCCCAAAGGTGTTCTATCGGGTTGAGGTCAGGACTCTGTGCAGGCCAGTCAAGTTCCTCCACCCCAAACTCGCTCATTCACGTCTTTATGGACCTTGCTTTATGCACTGGTGTGCAGTCATGTTGGAACAGGAAGGTGCCATCCCCAAACTGTTCCCACAAAGTTAGGAGCATGAAATTGTCCAAAATGTCTTGGTATGCTGATGCCTTAAGAGTTCCCTTCACTGGAACTAAGGGGCCAAGCCCAACCCCTGAAAAACAACCCCCCACCATAATCCCCCTTCACCAAACTTTACACTTGGCACAATGCAGTCAGGGAAGTACTGTTCTCCTGAAAACCCCCAAACCTAGACACGTCCATTGGATTGCAAGACAGAGAAGCGTAATTTGTCACTCCAGAGAACATGTCTCCACTGCTCTAGAGTCCAGTGGTGGCGTGCTTTACACCACTGCATCCGACGCTTTGCATTGTACTTGGTAATGTAAGGCTTAGATGCAGCTGCTTGGCCATGGAAACCCATTCCATGAAGCTGTAAGCCGTGTACCGGGGTGGGCTCCCCAGGATACAGTGAAGTCACGAACGAGGAAAGCAACCCCAACACCAGCTTTTGCCACAACAGAATTTTACTTAGATGTGGCAAATAAACACAAATGCTGGGAACATACAATAAATTTACATACACCCAGCCCAAAAGCTGAGACCCTTGTGCTGCACAGCATGGCGCCTTCTGATGGGTGAAGGTAGAAAGTGTAGTAATTTACCTACTGGCGGGCACAACTAAGCTTACCTGTTATTACCCTAAAAGAGCAGGAATCAGTGTATGGGTGTACGGTATGGGCTAGCCTGCGGTGCAGCACAACAGCTTACAATCCTACACAAATCTACAGTATTCCCTCTCCCATAACTGGTCCTGTAGCACGTGCCTGAGTATTCCTTCTGAGCAGAACGCCAGTCTGGCTTGAGTTTCTGGGATTTTATCAGCTCTCCAATGTGAAATGTCACTTTAAGTTATGGAGTCCTTCCAATGATCAGTAACAACACTTGTGGCCTGACACAAACAGAGACCCTAACTAACTAGCTATAGGCCTGGTCTGTCTATAGGCGCAAACACTGAAATGAGGTGCGTGCATGATCTTACCGACCCGGGTCTGCTTTGCTGGTGACTCTGAACAGAACAAATATCTCTCCAACAAGCATGCGATATGGCAGTATATGTTGCGTTGTTCTTCTGTTCTCATCAGCATTCCTGGCAGCAATCTTGCTTTCTCTGAACAGGATCAGGGTCTTGGACATGATCAGCTTCACTTGGCCGCAGCTCTGGTTACTGAGGGATGCACTCACACCTGGATGTCATCGGATTCTCAGCTCACACGGCCCCTTCATTCAGCATCGTCCAAAACATGGCTGCAATCTCCTCTTCCTGTTCACTAAAACTCCATGTGAAAACCTCACCTCTTATTGAATATAGAAATATCTATGCAGTCTGAGACTGTGTTAGAAAAACAGTGAAATCTTGTGGCTAAACCACAGAATGTCACTCCAGAACGTTTAATTTACTCCACACAATCAGTGTTCAAACAATGCGAGCTGTTTCCCCATCTCACAAAGCTCTCGTGCTAATCTAAAAGCCACACAAAGTTTGGAGGTCTTTAGCTATTGACTCTGCAGACAGTTCTGTGTACTGTGCGCTTCAGCATGCACTGACCCCGCTCTGTCATTTTATGTGGCCTATCACTTCGTGGCTGAGTTGCTGCTGTTCCCAGTTGCTTCCACTTTGTTATAATACCACTAACAGCTGACCGTGGAATATTTAGTAGCAAGGAAATGTCACAGATGGATTTATTGCACAGGTGGCAACCTATCACAGTACCACGCTTGCATTCACTGAGCTGAGAGCAACCCATTCTTTCACAAATGTTTGTAGAAGCAGTCTGCATGCCTAGGTGTTTGATTTTATACATCTGTGGCCATGGAGGCGATTGGAACACCTGAATCCAATGATTTGGAGAGGAGTCCCAATACTTTTGGCAATTTAGGGTGTATATACATATATATATATATATATATATATATATATATAGGCATGCATACAAAAATTTGGTATTTTCAAGTATACACTTTAAACTGTCCACACTTTTGCCAGTTTTTTGACATTTTTGTCCTGCAGTTTTTTTTACAGAAGACTAAATGAGATGTTAAACGTAATACATTCTATAAAGTATACATTCTGAGATTTCCAGGGTGTTTTCTAATGTATTTTTTTTCATTTCTAACTCTAGATTGCCCTGAGCCTCCAAATATTCCCATGATTCTAATGGGTGTCTCTATCGCCATTGTGTTAATTGGCTTTGTGGTGTTGTGTTTATGGAAGCTGCTGGTATCCTTTCATGATCGGAAAGAAGTTGCCAAATTCGAAGCAGAAAGGTTGAAGGCAAAATGGCCACAGGTATGTGTATAGGTGACTTGGAAAATGTAATGCACACACATCACTTTAGCTGGATTTTCCGCTAGTCCCGTCTTTCTCAACCTTTTTAACACTGAGAAACCCTTTTAATGACTTTTCAATCTCAGGGAACCCCTGCCAATAAAAATAATATCTACAGCTCAAAAGATATTAGTGGGATGGTCAAAAAGATAAAAAAAAACCTACTTTCAGCTTCCGTGAGCATAATTGAGTTTCTGCTTATGGCCCTTTCAGATGGGCCAGATCCATCCGCTGATCCCGTGCTGAGCTGAGCGGAGCGGGCAGACGACAGATCCGTGTCTGCTCTGCTTATGCAAAGTGAACACGGACACAGCCCGCTCTGCTCTATGAGCAGCCAGATGTAAACAGACCAGTTGTCCGTTTACACCAGACTGCCCTCTGATCTGATCAGATCAGATGGAGGGGAATGGATCACCCTTTCCTTTGTTTTTGCCAGATTGTATCGGAGGTAGCTGAGTGTAAACAGACAGAAGTCTGGTTAAATCAGGCTACCCATAGAGGAGAATGGAGGGTCCGGTGCCTGAAAAACGGACCGGCGGACCCGACCGTTCGTGTAAAAGGGGCCTTGGTGAACATTCACTAATGGGGAAAGTATAATTTTGCTACAAAAATTATTTATCTAAAATAACTTTTTTTTTAATAACAACTGTTATTTTTTTACCTTCAAGTTCAAGTTTCAAGTTTCAAGTTCAAGAATCAATAATTCTGTAGTCCAGAAAGAGCACTGGAAACAGTTAACTTGTACATGGAAATCCTTAGACAGACAGATTGCATTTCCATAGTGTAAAGCGAGGCATCCCAGAAATCCCTCAATCCCTGGAGGTATGCTTACTTCTTGATCGACTCTGCAGGAGTTTGGGGCACGGCGACCTATTCTAGAGGAATGTTGGGCATACTTGCTTTCATATAACTACATTGGTTAATATGCCTACAGTTAGCTTGTTAGCCATCAGGTAGGAAATTTGAATTATCAGAATAGTTGTTGATTAAATAGAGGGCAGCAGGAAAATGGAAAAACAAATGATATATGTGCAAAATTGCTTGATATGTATGAGTGTCTGTAAACCAAATGACTAAACTCTCATGGAAGATTTAAAGCATTTTACATTTTTAGCTTTCATTTACCTTCTTTAATGTAGATATAACCCCTAAATTGATGATATTTAGTTTGCTAAATCACTATGGGGTTGATTTACTAAAGGCACATAGACTGAGCACTTTGCAAGTACACTTTTTCCAGAGCTTATTAAATGAGGGGAAGCTCTGCTGACTTCCATCATCCAATCATATGCAAGTAAAAAATGCTGTTTGTTTTTATTTTTCTTGCAGGTGATTGAGTATTGTTTGTAAAGTGAAGCTTCACCTCATTTACTAAGCTCTGGAGAAACTACACTTGCAAAGTACATCCACCCCTATGTATCATAAACAATTTTTTTGGTTTAATTAAATTCTTGCTTTCACTCAGGGTTACTACGTTTTATCTTCTTTCTCCCAATTGTGCTCTTGCATTGTCACCTTTAGTGAAAATATTACATTGCAAAACAAATAATTGTTTATAGGGCTCCATGCACACGGGGCGTTTTAACCATTTCAATACCGTGCAATTTTACACCTTCCTGCCCAGGCCATTTTTCAGGTTTCAGCGCTCTCACACTTTGAATGACAATTGCGCAGTCATACAACATTGTACCCAAACTAAAATTTTATCATTTTCTTCACACAACTAGAGCTTTCTTTTGCTGGTATTTAATCACCGCTGGGGTTTTTATTTTTTGCTAAATTAACAAAAAAAGACCAAAAAAAAACACGTTTTTCTTTGTTTCTGTTATAAAAGTTTACAAATAAATAATTGTTCTTCAAAAAATTTAGGCCGAGATGTATTCTGCTACATGTCTTTGGTGAAAATAACCCAAATTAGGATGTATTATTTAGTCTGTAGGAAAGTTATAGAGTTCACAAACTATGGTATAGATCTGAAAATGATTAATCCTGAAGTACTGACAGCCAATCTAATTTTTTGAGGTCCAAGAATGTCAGAATAGTACAGATATCCCCCAAATGACCCCTTTTTGCAGAGTAGACAGTCCGACGTACTTCATAAGAGGAATGGCGAGTTTTTTGAAGTTGTATTTTTTTTGTCATAATTTTTCGGAAAATTAAAAAATTAAAAAAATTATTTTCACTATTTTTTTTCACATACTGTCACCAGTGCAGTACAGCATCATCATATAACTGGCATGGCGGTGAACAGGGACACTGACTGGTGACAGTATGAAAAAAAATATATATTTTTTTTTTTTTTTTTTAATTTATTTTTAATTTTTTATTACATTTTTTTATTTTTTTTTTAAGATTTTTTTTCATATTTTACTATGACCAAAGTAGTACAATGTTACCATAGTATAGTTTTGGGGGTTTTTTTGTGCTTAGCTGTGATTTGGTCACAACTAATCACATAACATTTGCATGTGATTAGCTGTGACCATTCACAGCTAGGCAGTAGTATACAATGGATGGCATGAATGAAGCCATCCATTGTATACAACTGTCATGTGACCTGCTGTGATTGGTCACAGCAGGTCACATGGTACCAGCCATGGGGGCGGGTACTCAGATCTGTCATCGGCCGTGTCCGAGGTACACGGCCGGTGACAGATCGCCCCGCTGCGCGGCTCTGCAGGGTCGCAAACTGCCGAAGCACTTCTGAAGCCGCCAAACGGCCATTGGCCGGACGGCTAATGGTTAATAACACTGGTAACCTTAGCTGTGTAAAGTCACGTTAAAAACATGAGTTTTTTTAGAGTTTAGTGGCGTTTTGCCACGTTTTTTCATGTATGCGGTTTTTAGAGTTTTTCTTACCAAAAAAACATGTATTTCTTAGTCAATAAAACGTCCAAAACACTGGTTTGCCGCTATTTACCGTGTTTTACTGCATTTTGCCGCATTTTTCAGCCTCAGAGCGTTTTTACAGCTAAAAATACTCCTCTAGGAACCCACTAGTCCTGGGGGGTTTTTTCCAGCCAAAAAATGTTGATTACAGTCTGTGTGTGCATGGACACATAGGATAACATGCTGGGGAGTCTACTGGCTGTAGAAAAAACGTCAAAAGCCAAAAACAGCTGCTGTAAAAACGTCCATTGTGCATGAGGACTAATACATATTGATTTAGCAAGCTAAATGTCATCCACTTAGGCTTAAATCTAAAAAGGTAAGGTTTGTTAAATAATATGCAAACCCAACATTTAATATTCCCGATATGTGCCTACTGTACCATGGACTTGTGTGAAAAAGTATCCCGTTCTCTTTGTATTGCCTCCTTTGTGTGAAATCCCTGATGGTCTTGCCAATCCCTCGGCTTTCCTATTAAAAAGTGACCACACTAGGCATGATAGAACATCATGGTCAGTGTTCTGGGAACTCAGCCTGCTCTCCTCCAATGATCAGAGTTGTGTTGACATCCCCCCCCCCTCCACACACACACACGCCTCACCCTGCACAGCCATTCACTTTGAAGATCAGTGTAATGCTGTTTCTCCTCCCTGAGCTCATTCTGCAGCTGAGAACAGAAGGAGTGTGATCACTTATAAAAATGTGCAAAAAAGGTACTTATAATGTTTTTATATGTAAACACAAATGTTTTGCCTTTTATTTCTATTTTAAACTGAATGGGTTGCTTTACAAGGTGAAGGTTTACATATAAATTAAAGGTACACTTACAACCTTATTCACTAGAAAGTGGAAGTAACAAAGTTATAATTGTATTACCCATAGCACCCAAAAAAAGCATCTTGAATTGGTTTTTGGGCATAAAGAGAATTCAGACTGATCGCTGTGGGTTACTTTGGTTAAAGTGACAGTCCACAAGTAGTAAATGCAGCAACACTGATCTTATGATCAATATACATTGACTACTTTTACAAATTAGGGCCTGCAGAGCATTGCTTTTGTGATCGGTGCACTGCAGGTACCATGCACAGGCTCTGTATCCTAGTCCCAGAATCTGTATAAACCTTCTCTATGGCAGGCTTACAACTGAAGTGATGTCACTTCCCTGCTCCTGCTCTGTGAGCTCCTTTACTATGGTAGCAGAGTTGTAGTTTTTGCCATTGATGGATCTCAGACCTTAAAGTGGTTGTAAACCTAAGACATGAAATATGAACAAAGCATATCCCTCTATAGTGTGTACCTGTCTCAATTAAGAGCACTGAGTATCTTTTCTATCTGTTGCTTTGTTTCTCTGCTATCAGCCACTTGTGAATAGTTTTCCTGACACCAAGAAAAAAATGGTGACAGGGGAGGGGCTTCTAGCAATTTGACAGTTTCAGCTCTGTTCCTGTGAGCTGTATGGAGGGGGGATTTTTCTCTTCCTTCCAATCAGCTATCAGAAATAACCTCACTGAGCTCTACAGAGTGTAACTTCAGCTCTCCGCCCCTTTTTTTCCTGAACTCTTGGTCAAGTTTTAAAATTCAGCACTTTGAACGCATGTAGATAAGAGAAGGCTGCAGACAGACAGATACAACTGTGTAGGAGGATATGTTTCATCTCTATTTATTAGGCCAGTCACTTCACTGGGTATATGTAAGGGTTTACAACCACTTTAATGACACGACTGTGTGGGCAGAGAACTAAATAAAAAAAATAACAGTGGCAGAGGCACCCCATGATTCAGGCAAGGAGGGGTGTTGGTCTGGGTTTTGGAGATAGGGTATGAGATCATGCTGCAAGTCACACCCTAAATACAGTGCCTTGAAAAGGTATTCAGACCCCTTGTGTATCAGAGTAAAGAGGGCTGAGTACAAATACGCGCCACACTTTTCAGATATTTATTTGTAAAAAATTTGGAAAACCATTTATCATTTTCCTTCCACTTCACAATTATGTGCCACTTTGTGTTGGTCTATCACACAAAATCCCAATAAAAGATACTTTTTTGAGACACTGTATGTGTAGAATGGTCTAAGTGGTGGACTAAACCTTTAAAACCAGCACTTTTCTCTTTCACTCTTTATTGAAGAAGGCTGTGCTGCGGCAGTACTGAACACCATACTGTGTGATGACCCTTTCAGAAAGTTATTATAATTCAGTGTCAGTGCCAGGACAGCTTTGTAACCAGTCACCTTGTTTCCTTTCCAGGATACAAACCCATTGTACAAAGACACTATCAGTACATTTAAAAATGTCACCTATGAGCAAGCAATAAGAAGAGACGGCGCAGCGTGAGGACATATTCCAGTGACTATGCGGAGGTATAGAGGATTAATGTATTCCAGATTCCTGGCGTTTTCTACACAATTCAAGGCCCTGAGCTGCGAGTTCATTAGTTCTTGTAAAAATTCATGACTTTGCCATTCATCCGAACACAGCCTTAGGCCGAGGCAGAATCCATGCATCACAGAATGCTGAAGAAGAAAGAACTACTGAATAAAGCAACGATTTGGACAGGGATGTAACTACAAATAAAGGGGCCCCGTAGCAAAATAATAAGAGCCCTCCATGCTCTTAAAGGACTGTAAATAAGGGTATGTGCATATTGCCGCTTGCACTGTGTTTATGTATTGTATTTGCACTATTTCTACTTTGTGCTTTTACGCATTTGCAGTGAGTCATTCTTAAGACCATTACTTGCTACTATGGCCATGGCTACTTTACACAATGCCACAGCTGCAGAAGATTCATCTTAAAAGGAACATGGGGTATATAAAAGTGTTTGGAGCAAGCTAAGATAGTAGAGATTATCAGTACAGTGTGTTCAATTGCCCTCTTCACAGCTTTAAACCTCATGGTAGCCAGTACTGTATTGACAATACAAGGGATGGAGCCATTCTATGGTGAAGATTGGCATGAAATTACTGGCACACCAAATGATGCAAAAAATAGGGAAAATTATTGTGCACTGTAAGCTTATGACAATAAATGGCCTTATTTTTTACATAATTTAGTGGGCTGGTGGCACTCTGCTACTCTACATTAACTATACAGTGATCTGCTGCGAATGCGTTAAAAAGTTCATGCAATGCAAACGTAATTCAAAATCCAGTTTGCCAACTGTCAGTGTGTGTTTACCTTTATAAAAACACTACAAAATAATGATTGCTTTACAGTGAATGTAAACCCAAAAGGAAAAGTAAGGCAAACCTCTTTTGGCCATACTTCTCCTGTGGGTCACAAAAGTGCACTTAGATTTGCACTCCTGTGACCCAGATTCAGTCAGCAGTCCGCTGTTGGCTGATATCACAGAGCCGGTCCAGGGCAGGCTCTGCAGGGATTCTGACAGTAATGTCAGGATCTTCCCAGATTCCAGTTTTTGTCACCTCGTAGGGAAATTTACCCTATTTAACCTCATTGTTGGTCCTGGTGACCTCTTTGGTACATAATGTGATGGTAAGTCCAACATTTTTAAGTAGTCACATACAGTGGGGATTGAAAGTTTGGGCACCCCAGCTAAAAATTTGTATTAATGTGCATAAAGAAGCCAAGGAAAGATGGAAAAATCTCCAAAAGGCATCAAATTACAGATTAGACATTCTTATAATATGTCAACAAAAGTTAGATTTTATTTCCATCATTTACACTTTCAAAATAACAGAAAACAAAAAAATGGCGTCTGCAAAAGTTTGGGCACCCTGCAGAGTTAATATCTTGTACTGCCCCCTTTGGCAAGTATCACAGCTTGTAAACGCTTTTTGTAGCCAGCCAAGAGTCTTTCAATTCTTGTTTGAGGTATCTTTGCCCATTCTTCCTTACAAAAGTCTTCCAGCTCTTTGAGATTTCTGGGCTGTCTGTCACGCACTGCTCTTTTAAGGTCTATCCATAGATTTTCAATTATGTTGAGGTCAGGAGATTGTGAAGGCCATGGCAAAACCTTCAGTTTACGCCTCTTGATGTAATCCCCCGTGGATTTCGAGGTGTGTTTAGGGTCATTATCCATTTGTAGAAGCCATCCTCTCTTTAACTTCAGCTTTTTCACAGATGGCATCAAGTTACCATCCAAAATTTGCTGAAATTTTATTGAATCCATTTTTCCTTCTACTCGTGAGATGTTCCCTGTGCCACTGGCTGCAACACAACCCCAAAGCATGATTGATCCAATCCCATGCTTAACAGTTGGACAGAGGTTCTTTTCATTAAATTCTGTGCCCCTTCTTCTCCAAACGTACCTTTGCTCATTCCGGCCAAAAAGTTCAATTTTAACCTCATCGGTCCACAGAACTTGTTTAAAAAATGCATCAGGCTTGTCTATATGTTCATTTGCAAAGTTCAAACGATGATTTTTGTGGTGAGGACGTAGAAGAGGTTTTCTTCTGATGACTCTTCCATGAAGACCATATTTGTACAAGTATCTCTTTATAGTGGAATAGTGTACCACAACTCCAGTGTCCGCCAGATCTTTCTGGAGGGATGGTGCAGTCAAACGTGGGTTTTGAATTGTTTTTCTCACAATCCTGCGAGCTGTTCTGTCTGATATTTTTCTTGGTCTTCCAGATCTTGCTTTAACTTCCACTGTTCCTGATGACTGCCATTTCTTAATTACATTCTGAACAAAGGATATTGACATCTGAAAATGCTTTGCTATCTTCTTATAGCCTTCTCCAGCTTTGTGAGCGTCAACTATTTTCAGTTTCAGTTTTCTAGACAACTGCTTAGAAGAACCCATGGTGCTGATTGTTGGGGCAAGGTCAGATGAGTCTGGGCATTTAAAACCTTTGAGATTGAAATAACCTGGTCCTCCCAGACGATGATTGAGAACAATCCATGACACTGGCAGGTCTCAGCTTTGCAAAGGGGGCAGTGCATGCTATAAATTCTGCAGGGTGCCCAAACTTTTGCAGACGCCATTTTTTCTGTTTTCTGTTATTTTGAAAGTGTAAATGATGGAAATAAAATCTAACTTTTGTTGACATATTATAAGAATGTCTAATCTGTAATTTGATGCCTTTTGGAGATTTTTCCATCTTTCCTTGGCTTCTTTATGCACATTAATACAAATTTTTAGCTGGGGTGCCCAAACTTTCGATCCCCACTGTAAATAGGTGGTGTTGGGAAATCTTCCAATGGGTAGATATGTTTTGGTGACAGCTGTATAAAGGAGGATATCCCCTCAGATCATTTTGTCTCTTTAGTTATTGCTGCTGTCAGAGTTTTAAAATGCATATTTACCATATATTATATAGTTGTTTCACAGGAAACCTGAAGTCATCTAAAATAAGACTTGATTTAGCACTGGTGTTTATCTATGTAACACTGGTGTGTTCTCTAAGGAAAATACAACCAAAATTGTAGACCTTCCAAAAGCAACTCATAAAATTGATGTCAATTTCATGCTGCTTTCAGATTGATGTTATGTGTTTTAAATGTCTATGTTGTTTACATTGCATATCTGCATTGAAAGTGAGGTTTCAAGAAAATGTTATTGAAGCCCCTCTATGCACCCTAATGGAGGGCTCCCCACCTCTCAAAGCTCCCTCATAAACATTAAGGGCTAGTTCACACCATGAAATGCACAGGAACAAGCTGTGCATTCCTGTATGGTTCACATGCGATCTGAGTGCAGTGCGGTTTCAGCCCATTCATTTGAATGGTTTGAAATCACGCCAGATCGTAAGCTACTTTCCAAAAGACAGAGACACCAAATCACATGGTACGTCTGGTCATGGTACCTAAATGCACTGCTTTTGGGACAGTGTTTGGAGTGTCATTAGCATTGCACTGACACCCGCTGCAGATTGCAAGGGCAGTGCATTTAGAATGCGGTGCAGGAAAAGTGCACAGAATGTGGGTTGTCCGCACCACGTTCTGGTGTGAACTGGCCAAAAAGAAAGCCCTTTGTACTGTTGCTTACATTTCTTGGTTTACTGGAGTCTAACCAGTAAAGTAGCTGTGTCCTAAAAAAGGCAAGCAAAAGCGCAAGTGAGTAGTCACCAGTATTGTCTATGGTCACCATTCAGCTGTTCTTTTCTCCATAAGGGTAGATTTAGACGTGTCTAAATCTCCCTTTCCTCTGAGCCTAATCCATGTTCAGATTGCACTGCAGAGGCTACTGACAGGTGGAGAGGAAGCAATGTGATGCCTCCTCACCACCTGTTTTAAACCCATTTTTGTTGATAGATACGCCAAAATTGCATACATTGAACTTGGTTGCGTGGCATTTGTGGCACTTCCCCATTTGCTTGAGTGTGTAGAGTTCTGGTACATGTCACCAGTGCCAGGACAAGGTCATCTAGTGCCCAGGGTGAATATGCCAAATGACGCCCTTCCAAACAAATGAGTATTGTGTGTCAGCAAAAAAAAATTTAAAACTTAACCCCTAAGCAAAAATTTACCCTCTTTCAGAACTCCCAGCTCAAATCCACTCCCTCCCCAAATCACCCCTTCTAGCACAAATCCTCAACCCTTCAAATTTCCCCTCTGAGCACAAATCCTCTCCCCCTCCAAATCCCCCTCTCCTAGCACAAATCCCCTCTCCTAACACTAATCCCCTCCTCCCCAATCCCAAATTCACGGTTCTTGTACAAATTTCCCTCCAAATCGCCCCTTCTAGCACAACCCTCCGAATCCTAGACCAAGCCCAGAGCAGCCTTTTTTGTGTTCAGACTCACTTTAAATATGCAGTTGAAGCTTCCTACCAAGAAGGCCAGAGATCTTTTGGTAGGGGAACCTTCCTATATTACTACATATAGGGATATGTAGTTTTCTTGGAAATGCCTCTAAACAATAGCAAAATACTGGAATTTCTTCCAAAGGCATTAAAAGCAGTTGTACCTAGAAACCCTGGTTAAGATAGGCAGAGCCACTAGTGTATTAAGGAAGCAACCCATTCCTGACTGCAAAATAGCTGCTATGGTAATAACTCCACCATGGTAAGTGTTGCTCACACTTCCAAATGTTTTTAAATGGTGAAAACGTTTTTTTTTTAAATGACTTGCTTTGTTTTTTTACTTTGTGTCATATGGTTGAAAAGTTTTGTGATTTTTGTTTGTTTGTTTTTTGTACATATTTCTTTAATATATTTCTCACCATTTACTTATTAACACATTAACAAGAATGGGGGTCACCCTGAAAGGTGACCAGAACCTGGGAAGCCTATTCTCAATGGCTCTGACATCACTACAGACCTTTAGAACAGCAAGCACTTAAATAAGTGAACACTAACTTGAAGCACTAGTATGTTAGAGTGAGGGTGGGAATGGGAGTTAGAATTTAGAAAAGAATTTAAAAATGCAACTCTAAACTTTTTTTTCAAGACACAATTTCACACATTTCAGGAGCCATTCAGAGAAAACCTAGAGCTTGATGGACATATGATCTACCAGCGTTCATTTCAGATCAGATGGCCAATTCACCAAAAATGACTTTCTGATAAAGGTGGAATCTGTAGTCCCTTTCCCTAGTTGCTGGCTATTTTCCCACCTACCTTAGAATTTTAGGTTTCCTTTATTATCCCTTAAAGGAGAAATACAGCCAAAGCTCTTTTGGCTGTACTTCTCTTGTGGGAGACAGGAGTGCAGTTTGTTCTGCACTCCTGTGACCGATTTTCAGCTGACAGTGGGCTGAAGCCTGATGTTGGCTGACCTCACTCAGCCAGTCAAGGCTGGGGAAAGATCTTGACTTTAAAGTCGGGATCCACCCCAGAATCTGTAGTAGCACTTGGTTCAGCCTTTCAGTGGCAGTGAGAACTCAGCAATCAGCCGGCAAGGGACAGATGCAGCGTTATAAAGATGATGCATCCACCTAGGTAAGTATGATTTCTAAAAAAAACTAAATCCCATACTACTCTTTTAAGTGTTCCCAGTCCCAATGTTGTATTCTGCATAATACAAAAATACAATAACTCCTGTGGTGAAAGTGATAACCTCTTGTAATGCTGTGGATGATTTGCAAACGGGGGGAAACTCTACATCAGAGGTCTTGTCACTATACAGTAGATTAGCTTTAGCATCTACCAAAGCAAATCTATTTATTTTGGGTGGATTGACTATTGAATACTTAAAATACTGATATTTTTCCACTGAAATGAATCAAATAAAATCCACAGGTTAACAATGGCCATTTTGTCATCAGGTACAATATTCAGTTTACCAGCTCACTAGGATATACTATCTTGCACCTAATCCCTAGTGAATTGATAGGGTTAAGTTTTACAGTGGGGATAATAATTGTTTGATCCCCTGCAGATTTTGTAGGTTTGCCCACTTACAAAGAAATGAAAGATCTATAATTTTTTTATCATAGGTGTATTTTAAATGATAGAGACATAATATCAACCAAAAATCCAGAGAAAACACAATACAAATGTTATAAATTGAGTTGCAAATTCAGTGAGTAAAAAAAGTATTTGATCCCCTACCAACCAACAATAATTCTGGCTCCCACAGACTGGTTATGTGCTCATGTGGTACACAGATTAGTCCTGTTAATTTAAAAAGGTGCTCCTAATGACAACTCGTTTTGTGTATAAAAAGACACCTGTCCACAGAATGTATTGTAAAATCTTGGATGAGAACCTTCTTCCATCAGTCAGAACACTTAAGATTGGTCATGGATGGATCTTTCAGCATGAAAATGATCCAAAGCATACCACCAAGGCAAAAAAGGGGTGGCTCAAGAAGAAGCACATTAAGGTCATGGAGTGGCTTAGCCAGTCTCCAGACCTTAATCCTATAAAAAAATTTATAAAGGGAGCTGAAACTTCGAGTTGCCAGGCGACAGCCAAGAAACCTTAAGGATTTAGAGAAGATCTGTAAAGAAGAGTGAACCAAAATCCCTCCTGAGATGTGTGCAAACCTGGTACCCAGCTACAGGAAAAGTCTTACCTCTGTGCTTGCCAACAAGGGTTTCTCCACCAAGTACTACAATTGAAAAAAGGAGAGACCCCCTAACACTGGGACTGTAAGGGCATAGAAAATACTGGAAGTATTAAAAAAGTATAAATGTATTTTCTAAGCCCTTAAAGTCCCAGTGTTAGGGGGTCTGTCCTTTTTCCAATTGTTGTCTTGGGGATGTTGGCTTATAATCAGGAATTTTTCCCTTCTTTTTTCCACCAAGTGCTAAATCATGTTTTGCTTGGGGACTAAATACTTATTTTATTCACTGAACTACAACTCAATTTATATAATTTGTATCATGTGTTTTTTTCTGGATTTTTGGTTGATATTATGTCTCTATCATTTAAAATACACCTATGATAAAAATTATAGACCCTTAATTTCTTTGTAAGTAGGAAAACGTACAAAATCTGCAGGGGGTCAAATAGTTATTTTCCCCACTGTATAAGCACTAAAGCCAACAGCAAAATGGAAGACATAATGGGGTTGATTTACTAAAACTGGTGTACTCAGAATCTGGTGCACTGTGCATGGTCCCCAATCAGCTTCTAACTTCAGCTTGTTCAATTAAGCTTTGACAATAAATCTGGAAGCTGATTTTGCACTCTCCAATTTTAGTAAATAAACCCCAATGGCTTTCTCAGTGGGTGTAGTGAATACATCTTTTTGTTTTCCTCCTACATACTACTAAGTAACAGTCTTCATGTCTATTGCTACCAGCAGACACCCTGGATAATGATTTTTGGTAAAGGATTATTGACTGGGTTGGTACTCCCTGTGTTCGTGGCAGGACCATGGACCCATGGGCAATATTGTATGTTCATTTGAACACTAGACCGTACAGCAGTTGGGTCATGCTACAACATCTAACTGCAATGTGTCTATGGGGTTGATTTACTTAAGGCACACAAAGCTTCCTTTGCAAAGTGAACAGTTTGGTGTCTACAGTTTAAGAGCTCAGAAAACCAAATTCGACCTTGCTTTCTATAAAACTGTTGTTACTATATGCTATATAGCTAAACATTTATGGACACCTGACCACCACATCTATATGAACTTGCTGGAGATCCCACAGCAAGACCAACTCTTTGCAGCCAGAAGGCTTTCCACAAGATTTTGGGATTTTCTGTGGGAATTTCTGCCCATTTAGCCAAAAATGCATTTGTAAGGTCAGGTATTGTTGTTTAATGAAAAATGAAAGAGGAAAAACATCTAACCCAAACTGTTGTCACGAGGTTGGAAGGGAGCAGTTATCTAAAATTGCATGCTGTAGCATTAAAAGTTCAGTTCCCTTCACTAAAAACACCTGCGCTATGGGTTATTCACATACTTTTGGCTATTTAGTAGCCATGATGGTCAAGTGTCCTTAAACTATTGGTCATATAGTGGAACTTACATATGTAAAAGCTGCAGATGCAAAATAGAGTTGGGAAACTGAGATGGGCAGTCAAGTTCATACACACCCAATTAGAAGTAATAAAGCAAGTCTTCCTAACTTTGCTAAAAATGGCTGAAAACACAGAATTTTATGCATAGCTTGTCTTCATACCAAATAAATAAAAAAACTAATTCAAATATCTTCAAAATATTAGATATAGGGAATTTTGCATATTTATGAATGGTATCAGTTTCTATTTTACACTGAAGTAACACACATTTTAGGGTTACTGTTTTGTTGAATGATCTTCTAGACTAGCCAATGGAATTCAAATAATTAGACTGGATGTTTCCTATGAGTGTGAATGTGCATAACTTGACCTTCTTGTAGATATTTCACATGTAACACTGGTGTAAAAAAAGACTGTACAAAAAAAACTGACTACTAAAGTTTACTGTGTTACTTTATAGCGTTCCGTCAAAGGAGAATAGTTGTTGTTTTGTAGCTGAAGAATTTGATACATTTTCAACTTTTTGTACAAAAAAATGTTTTGACCATAGGCTGGTCCTTGTTAGAGGTCAAAATCTTGATTTTTAGAAATGTTTCTATAATCTGTATTTTCAATTGAACCACTGCAATAAATGTGACTTGAAATAATATGTGTATTACTGGTGGTTATTATGATAATAAAAAGTGTAGATTTGTTTTTGCTTAAATTATGCTTTGCTTTGTTCATGTAAATTGTTAAAGCTACTGATAGCTTTGTTTTAAAGAGACCCTGTCACCAACATTAAAAAACATCACATAAAAGCACAGGTCAATTAAATTATCTCACCTCTGTACAAAGCCTTTTATATAGCTGCTGGGGGAGCAGCAAAGGGGAATATTATATAGAGTGAACTCTGAATATGCTGGGGTTGCTGCCATTACATTCAAATGGTGGCACCCAGCAGCAGTCTTAGGGCTTTTTTTTTTTTACAGGTAAACAATGTAATAAAACAAATACATGTACATATAATCTGATTTTATACATTTTGTGGAAATGAATAGTCTGGTGACAGGGTCATTTTAAGAGGTAGGAAAGCCATGATTTGCAGACTGTGATTTGGTAATGCATATTATTTAACTCAAAAGCAACTTAGCAAATACAGCTATGTTTAGTCTGCAAATATAAAAATAAAAAAAGATCCTCCTGTGCTCAATGGGATACCTCGTGTCTATTACTCAGCTGCTGTCACTCAACCTAAACCTACAAGTGCATTTAAACAGTGAAAATAAATAGTGAAGCGCTTAAATATCATAATATTGAAAAATTATTTTTACACTCAAAACCCTGATGAAGTCACGACGCACGTGACGCAACGCGTCGGTTCGTCATTTCCGGTGACGTTTGTTCGGACGCCGCGGCCATATTGGATTCCCCTGTGTCATGCAGCTTTACCCATAGGATGTGGTAAAAAGGCTTGTTATCGAAGGAGGACAATGTGAGTGTAATTCTTTACTGATTACATCTTTAAATAATAAAATTACTACACTATGGAAAGATTTGCATTCATTTACATGTCTTGGAGTGGAGATACAAGAAAGGAGATGCAATAAGGAGGATAAGGAGCTTGCCAGAAGGGATATACCACTGAGGTGGAAATAGCCAGTTGGCCCTGTGTGGGTCAAGGAGGGGGGGTGAGCAGGCATTGCTGCCATTCGGAGGATTCAATTTTTTGCACTTAGAAGTGGAAAACACGTTTTGATGTAGAAACACAGATTCACATGCATGGACTGTTCACCTACTGTTTGTTTTGTATATGGCACCAATATAAGTGGATTATTAATATATTATGAGTGTTTTTATGCACTGGTTCAATTCATTTATTATTCACTTAGATTTTGTGGATTATTTTTAGTATATGCACTTTAAATAATTTTTTCACTGTGTGCAGTTATTTATTTATTTTGGAAACAATTTGTTGCACCACCTTACTTTCCTCACTGGGAGGGGGTATTAATGTGTATTAGCATTATGTTTTTCTCATGTACTTCATTTTACAAAGAGTATATATTCAGCACTATTTTTGAGTGTAAAAATAATTTTTCAATATTATGATATTTAAGCGCTTCACTATTTATTTTCTATGTTTAGTCTGCACTTCGATTTCATAACAAAATATGCTATATCAGAACCCCAGTTAAAAAAATAAACTTTCAAAAGAATTCCACTTTAAGTGCCAAAAACGTGACTGAAGAGAAATCTACAATCTTTTAATGTACTGGTACTTAAAGTAGAACTTCCCCTTTTAGGTGGAGCTCTGCTTTAAGTGCTCCTCCCTTCCTCCCCTGCCACATTTGGCATGCAATTTTATTTTGGGGGGGAGGGGAGCAAATACCTTGTTTTGACAGGTACCCGCTCCCACTTTGGGCTCAGTTCTCCATGGCAAACTAAGCCAAAAGTTTGCCCCCTTCCTTCCACCCACAGTCTTCTGGAACACTTTACAGGTCCCAGAAGACTTCCAGACCATTCAGGAGGCGCAGCAGGACTCACGCATGCGCAGCGGGCACCGGGTGGTCTAAGAATCCTAAACCCTGCCCCTCCTCCCGGTATCAGAAACCCCTTAAAGGGCTGGGAGGCGCTGGCATTAAGGAGTTAAATATATGGTCTGTTAAAGTCCATCACTGATTTCTGTTATAGGTCAGAGACTCTTCAAGTAGTAAAGGAAGGATAAGGGTTAACAGCCCCAGAAATTGCAACCTCAAAACAAGTCAACAAGTCCCTTGTCAGATTCTTTTATTTCTGAGAGGAACAATTTTAAGGGCATTAATTAACCACTTGACCTCCGGAAGGTTTTAGCACTAAAAGCACTGTGCTACTTTAACTGGCCATTACTCGGTCATGCAACACTGACCAACCAACTGACCAATCAAGTGAAATTTATAGCATTTTTTCACACAACTAGAACTTTCTTTTGGTGGTATTTGATCACTACTGGGTTATTTTTTTGCTATGTAAACGAAAAAATACAAAAAAAAAAAAACCCAGGTTTTTCTTCTTTTTTTTTTTAAAGTTTGCAAACAAATAATCTTTCTCCATAAATGTATACGGAGATGTAGTCTGTTACATTTCTTTAGCAAAAAATAGCCTAAATCAGTGTGTATTATTAAGTGTGTATGAAAGTTAGAATCTACAAACTATGGTATATACTGTATATCTGAATATTGATCAGTCCTGATGTACTGATGGCCTATCTCATTTCTTGAGCCCCTAAAATTCCAGGACAGTACAAATACCCCCCAAATGACCCCTTTTTGGAAAGTAGAGTTTTTTGAAGTTGTAATTTTTTGTTACAATTTTTTGGAAAATGAAGAAATTAAATAAAATTTGCTTTTGTTGACAATTTTTTTACATATTGTCACCAGTGCAATACAGCATCATCATATTACAGTATGTTAAAAAAATTAAGTACTTTTTTATTAATTTTTGTAAAAAATAAAAAAAAAATTTTCACAGCTTCACAATAGTAAGCAAGCTGTGAAGAATGAAAGCCATTCATGACAGTTTTGCTTACATGTTATCATGTGATCACTATGATTGCTCACAGTGGCCACGCACTGAGCACTGTAATCCACTATGTCCACAGGACACAGGATCGTGCAGCTGGGCTGCACCAGTGCGCATGAGTGCCGCAACATACGGGTATGTCGCAGTGTCTGGGGAAGCAGGCCACCAGCAGTAAATTTACATTTGGCTGTCAGCAAGTGGTTAAAGGGCATTCTAAATTGATGAGTTGTAGCAGTTTTTGTGTCACCTATGTAAAATATTTGTTGCCATTTTGTTAGCATACACTATTATATTGTAGGAATACTACTAGTTTTTCAGCAGGAACGTAGGGGATCGCAGTTCCGGCACCTTCAGCACCTCCAGCACTGAATGTATGTAATGGCAATGAGTGATGGGGTGTCGAGGGTCTATGCTGGCTGCTGGGCATCTATTGTCACTGGAGGGGATCTATTTTTGCATGGGGGTCTGTTGTTGCAGAGGAGGTCTGTTGTTGCTGTTGGGGAATCTATTGTTGCTGGGATGGATCTACTCTTGAGGGAGAAGTCTGTTGATGCTGGCTGCTGGGAGATCTTTTATTGCTGCTGGGGGTCTATTGTTGCTGGGATGTATCTTTTGTTGCTGGGGTGGCATTTTGCATGTTGCAAGGGTCCATTGTTGTTGGGGGGGTCTATTGTTGTAGGGGGGATCTGTTGTTGCTGGCTGCAGGGGATCTATCTTACTGCTTTTCTTGTTAACATGCACAATACACAAAATCCATACAAATTACTTAGCACCACAAAATGATACTTGGTTTTGTATTCTGAAAAAGGCGCGGTACTGGGAGGTGGGTAGGGGGTGAAACCAAGGAACGGTGCTTAGAAGTGGGTAGAGGGGCAGAGAAAATAGGTGATTCAGAAGAGGGGAATTCCTGCACCTATTCTCTGAGAACAAAAGCCCTACAGGAAACCTGACATATTTGCTATCTCAATAGTAATTGCAACAATTACATTCTTTATATTTTACCAAAAATGAGGATTGTATTCTGTTTGCATGCATTAAAATTAGTTGTAATGTATGTTTTTCTGAAAATAAAGGTTTGATAAACAGTTGCAATGTTGCTGTGCAAATATTATGTGACTTTTGCAACCAGGGGCGGACTGACCATTCGAGCACTCGGGCCCTGCCCGAGGGCCCAGGGTCAGTAGGGGGCCCCATGAAATGCCCCTGGTACCTTTTTTATAGGTTTTTTGGGTGTGCTTTGAGTGTGGGCAAGGACACAGGGGCCCCATGATTCCCTATTGCCCGGGGGCCCCATGCGTTGTCAGTCCGCCCCTGTTTGCAACTATCAACTTTTTTATTCAACAGGTTTTATGCTTTCAGAAAATATATATTATCCATCTGAGATGCTACATGGGAGATGGAAGGCAGCCCTGGCAGCCAAAGGGTTAAGTTAGGAGTGACATTACAAGTAAGGCCAGGTCAGAAGTGTAGGAGGAAGCCATGACTCACAAGGAGGAGGCCTTCATAAACACAAAACATCAACAGGTCTTAGTTCTTGTAAAGTGTTGACAACTAAGCACAGAGGGAGAGATCTGTGGTAGATATAGTGAGGTAGGGGGATAGCTGTAATAATAATATGGGGTGCTCTACGATAATGGGGAACCCTGGATGGCCAGTATCAATGACACATCATTTTTTAGTATTAGCTGATTCTAGAGTTTTAACACTTTTGGGGTTATTTACTAAAAACTGGAGAGTGCAAAATCTGGTGGAACTCTGCATAGAAACCAATCAGCTTCCAGCTTTTATTTCCAAAGCTTAAATGAACAAGCTGAAGTTAGAAGGTGATTGGTTACCATGCACAGCTGCACCAGATTCGGAGTGCTCCCCCTTTGTGACTATCAGCATTCTGGAACAATGCAGGTTTCTCTGCTATAAGTGCCCATTGTTGTTTGCACCTTAGAAGTGTCTCCCAAATTAATTACGTTTTATTACCTCCTGTTTCATCTTTAATGACCCTGTGAATAGGGATAACTTGTAAAATTGTCATCTATCAGAGAATCTCATGTAGGCCCCTGCGGTGCATTTTCGTGTGCACCAAACCACGTGTTGCTGCGGTGCAATTTTGAAAAAAGGGTCCGGGACTTCTCCGTGTTTCTCACAGGTAGTGTGGCCCATTAAAATGAATGGGCTGATCTATCCACGACGTGAGCACCAAATGCACATATACAGATCTGAGCCTGTTCTTATATTAGTGTCCTCAATCCCCACTGCACATCACAGTCCCCTCCTCGTTCACAGCAAGATCCCCTCTTGATGAGTGTCCTCAGCTCCCCCTTTACATCACCCCCCTCCACCCCTTTCACAGTAGTGTTCTCACACTTCCTTGACAGCAACCGCCCCCCCCCCCCCTCCCCAACCCCAACAGTACTGTTTTCTGCCCCCTTCATTGCATCCCTTCTTACATTGCCCCCCCCCACGTTACTATCCTCAGCCCCCCCCCCCACATTACTGTCCTCAGCTCCCACATTACAGTTCTCAGCCCCCCCTCCACCTAAAATGTCCTCAGCTCCCCCACATTACTGTCTTCGGCTCCACATTACAGTTCTTAGCCCACCCCCCCCCCCCCACTTTACTGTCCTCATCCCCCACACACCGCAGACCTTAGCCCCCCGCTTTACTGTCCTCAGCCCCCACACACTGCAGACCTTAGCCCCCACTTTACTGTCATCAGCCCCCCCCCCCCCCACATTACTGTCCTCAGCTCCCACATTACAGTTCTCAGCCCCCCCCCCCCACTTTAATGTCCTCAGCTCCACGACATTACTGTCTTCGGCCCCACATTAGAGTTCCTAGCCCACCCTCCCCTTTAATGTCCTCAGCCCCCACACACCGTAGACCTTAGCCCCCCACTTTACTGCCCTCAGCCCCCCCACTATAACGCTCTTAGCCCCCCACATTTCAATTCTCAGCTCCTCCACTTTATTTTTAATGCCCTCCCCCCAACACTACTGTCCTCGGTCTCCCAACATTACTGTTCTAAGCCCCCCCCACATTCAGTCCCAGTCCCCCCACATTCAGTGCTTGCCTCCTTTTCACTGACCTTAGTCTCTAACTGTGCCCCCCCCCCACACACACACACACACTCCTACCTTAGACAGTGATTGATTGCTAAGACTGCCTTTTGTCCTAGCAACAAATCACCTGCTTGTTAACCTCGGACAGCTCCCGCCCTCCATCCAGAACTGTCATGTCTCCCACCGTCAGCTCTGTGAGGGTGACTGCGAGACGGCTGGGGGAAGAAAAGGCTCCTAAATGTCGGGATTGCATGGGTCCGGATAGGATAGTGACTTGGTCCGCATCCGGACCCCCGGTCTGCCATTTAGTGATGCCTGTTCTATAATCACCTTACCCATGTCTTCAAAATCTGGTTCTCCATGACCACTGCAGGTATTCCACACTTCTGGGCATGTGAATGCTTACTCCTCACACCCCAACATGGTCACTATAGGACATACAGGCCAGCTGGAGGAGCTACAACATGCAATGTGCTGGAGCACAATCTCACAATTTTCAATAAAAGGGTATTATTACATTTCATAGAACTACTGCTTTATTATTGAGTGGCTCCACAATCTCCAAATCTAATGACACTAGCAGTCAGAGGCACAGCAGTGCCTTAGATGATCTCACACTGCAGATATACAACTATGAGGCTCACAGGAGTGCCTAGGCATACAAGCTGCATACACAGCTGTTTTTCATGGGGAGTTGAAGGCAAAAGGTAGATTTTTCAGAGCACTGCTGAGGCAAAATTAAACTTTTTAGATATTCCTTATAACTAGAGATGAGCGAAGTATTCAAAAATTCGATTCGACTGATTCGGCGAATTCGTGAAAAAATTTTGATTCGAGTCGAATATATTCGCTGCGAATTTAACTTATAAAAGGGTGTTTCTAGGCTTCAGAGAGCCTTTATATTAGTGCAGAACACTGTACCTTTAATTTAAATGCCCTTGGAGTCTGCTGGGGAAGAGAAATAATACTGACAGTCAGTATGACATGCAGATGAGTGCCGTCGATCTTAGAATCACCGCACACTTCACTCATTTGGGCAGTCACGGGGCCAAAACCAGAGTGTGGAGCCACAGTGTGGCGGTGGAGGCAGCAGCAATGGGAGGCCATACAGCACCCTATGACAAAAATGGAAACCACCAGCAGTGTGAGGAAACCTGAAAGTGGCACATGGCAGAGTGTGGCGATGGAGACAGCAGCAATGGGAGGCCGTACAGGGACCCATGACACACTCTGGACCTGGCAGCAGCATGAGGAGGCGGTACAGGGGCCCATGACAGATTACGGGCCTGGCAGCAGCATGAAGAGTTGGTATGGGGGCCCATGGCAGATTACGGGCCTGGCAGCAGCAATGGGAGGCCGTACAGGGACCCATGACACACTCTGGACCTGGCAGCAGCATGAGGAGGCAGTACAGGGGCCCATGACAGATTACGGGCCTGGCAGCAGCATGAGGAGTCGGTACGGGGGCCCATGACACACTCTGGACCTGGCAGCAGCATGAGGAGGCGGTACAGGGGCGCATGACAGATTACGAGCCTGGCAGCAGCAACTTGGACAGGAGGACGTTCAGCTTCTGCACCGTCGGGTGCGTGCTCGCAAACTGTTGTCTCTTGGAAACGGATTCCAAGAAAGACTGCTGACGGAATCCGTGAAGAGGAGTAGCAGGAGAAGGAGCATCTGAACGAGCGGTATATGCCAACAAGCGACAACAGGGGCCCATGAGAGATTACGGGCCTGGCAGCAGCATGAGGAGTCGGTACGGGGGCCCATGGCAGATTACGGGCCTGGCAGCAGCAATGGGAGGCCCGTAATCTGCCAGCACCCTATGACAAAAAATGGAACACACCAGCAGTGTGAGGAGACCTGAAAGTGGCACATGGCATGAGACACTGTGGACCTGGCAGCAGCATGAGGAGGCGGTACAGGGGCCCATGGCAGATTAGGGGCCTGGCAGCAGCTATGGGAGGCCCGTAATCTGCCAGCACCTTATGACAAAAAATGGAACACACCAGCAGTGTGAGGAGACCTGAAAGTGGCACATGGCAGAGTGTGGCGATGGAGACAGCAGCAATGGGAGGCCGTACAGGGACCCATGAGAGACTGTGGACCTGGCAGCAGCATGAGGAGGCGGTACAGGGGCCCATGGCAGATTAGGGGCCTGGCAGCAGCAATGGGAGGCCCGTAATCTGCCAGCACCCTATGACAAAAAATGGAACACACCAGCAGTGTGTGAGGAGACCTGAAAGTGGCACATGGCAGAGTGTGGCGATGGAGACAGCAGCAATGGGAGGCCGTACAGGGACCCATGAGAGACTCTGGACCTGGCAGCAGCATGAGGAGGCGGTACAGGGGCCCATGGCAGATAAGGGCCTGGCAGCAGCTATGGGAGGCACGTAATCTGCCAGCACCCTATGACAAAAAATGGAACACACCAGCAGTGTGAGGAGACCTGAAAGTGGCACATGGCAGAGTGTGGCGATGGAGACAGCAGCAATGGGAGGCCGTACAGGGACCCATGAGAGACTGTGGACCTGGCAGCAGCATGAGGAGGCGGTACTGGGGCCCATGGCAGATTAGGGGCCTGGCAGCAGCTATGGGAGGCCCGTAATCTGCCAGCACCCTATGACAAAAAATGGAACACACCAGCAGTGTGAGGAGACCTGAAAGTGGCACATGGCAGAGTGTGGCGATGGAGACAGCAGCAATGGGAGGCGGTTCAGGGACCCATGAGACACTGTGGACCTGGCAGCAGCATGAGGAGGCGGTACAGGGGCCCATGGCAGATTAAGGCCTGGCAGCAGCAATGGGAGGCCCGTAATCTGCCAGCACCCTATGACAAAATGGAACCCTGGGCTGGGGCAGGCAGAACCGCCGTATCTTTATCACGGTTTTCCCAGGCCACCGAATGGCGACGCTGCATATGCTGACGCAACGCTGTAGTCCCAACATGGGCCCCCTGGCCACGCTTGACTTTCTGGCCACATAGTCGACATATGGCTACGTTTACTTCCTCGGGCGGCTTGACGAAAAATTGCCACACCGCCGAGTAGGAAACTTTGCCCCCACTACTCCTCACTGGCTGACTGCTACTTCCTCCGTGCACACCGGCACCACTACTGGCCGTGGTGGTAGGCTGCAGTGGAGCTGGTGCTCTACTCCGTGGCCATTTCCCTCCACTGACACTGCTGCAACCCTGCTGCCTCCTGGCAGCAGCAATGGGAGGCCGTACAGGGACCCATGACACACTCTGGACCTGGCAGCAGCATGAAGAGGCGGTACAGGGGCCCATGGCAGATTACGGGCCTGGCAGCAGCAATGGGAGGCCCGTAATCTGCCAGCACCCTATGACAAAAAATGGAACACACCAGCAGTGTGTGAGGAGACCTGAAAGTGGCACATGGCATGAGACACTGTGGACCTGGCAGCAGCATGAGGAGGCGGTACAGGGGCCCATGGCAGATTAGGGGCCTGGCAGCAGCTATGGGAGGCCCGTAATCTGCCAGCACCCTATGACAAAAAATGGAACACACCAGCAGTGTGTGAGGAGACCTGAAAGTGGCACATGGCATGAGACACTGTGGACCTGGCAGCAGCATGAGGAGGCGGTACAGGGGCCCATGGCAGATTAGGGGCCTGGCAGCAGCAATGGGAGGCCCGTAATCTGCCAGCACCCTATGACAAAAAATGGAACACACCAGCAGTGTGTGAGGAGACCTGAAAGTGGCACATGGCAGAGTGTGGCGATGGAGACAGCAGCAATGGGAGGCCGTACAGGGACCCATGACACACTCTGGACCTGGCAGCAGCATGAGGAGGCGGTACAGGGGCCCATGGCAGATTACGGGCCTGGCAGCAGCTATTGGAGGCCCGTAATCTGCCAGCACCCTATGACAAAAAATGGAACACAACAGCAGTGTGAGGAGACCTGAAAGTGGCACATGGCATGAGACACTGTGGACCTGGCAGCAGCATGAGGAGGCGGTACAGGGGCCCATGGCAGATTAGGGGCCTGGCAGCAGCTATGGGAGGCCCGTAATCTGCCAGCACCCTATGACAAAAAATGGAAACACACCAGCAGTGTGTGAGGAGACCTGAAAGTGGCACATGGCAGAGTGTGGCGATGGAGACAGCAGCAATGGGAGGCCATACAGGGACCCATGACACACTCTGGACCTGGCAGCAGCATGAGGAGGCGGTACAGGGGCCCATGGCAGATTACGGGCCTGGCAGCAGCAATGGGAGGCCCGTAATCTGCCAGCACCCTATGACAAAAAATGGAACACACCAGCAGTGTGAGGAGACCTGAAAGTGGCACATGTTTGGGGCATGATTCATGGCGGATTTAGTCAGTTGTGTCAGGAACTGGTGGTTTGAAATCCAGACTAATCCACGCCTGATTCATTTTCACAAACGTGAGTCTCTCCACACTTTGGGTGGACAGTCGTGTCCTCCGCGGAGTTACAATACCTCCTGCCGCACTAAACACGCGCTCCGATGCCACGCTACTGGCCGGGCATGACAGCCTTTCAAGGGCAAATTCAGCTAGTTGGGGCCAAAGGTCAAGTTTCGTTGCCCAGTAGTCAAGGGGATTGTCTACCTCGGTTGGCAGGGTGCTGTCCAAGTAGGCTTAAGCCTGTTGTTTGAGGTCCTGCTCCAGGTCCACCTGATGCTGCTGCTGCTGCGGCTGGTTAGTAGTTTCCTCACTGCGCTGGTGAAGAAAGCTACTCATCATCGACTGCAGACTGAGGCAGCCGCTGCTGGTGGAGCTGCCACTGCTCCTACCACCCCACCCCTCCCCTGCTGCCATGGCAGCGGAACGCGAGCGCACAGGGCCCACAGTGTCTGAGGATGGACGTTGGCGCAGAAAGGCAGAGACCAGCTGACTACATAGGTGGTTTTTATAGTACGTTATTTTGGCCTCCCTCTCAGCAGGTGTGAAAAAGGCCACCATTTTTGAATGGTAGCGAGGGTCCAACAAGGTGGACAGCCAAAAGTCATCCCTTTGTCTTATGGTTATTATTCGGCTGTCGCTACGCAAGCAAGCGAGCATGCTATGGGCCATTTGTGCCAAGGAATGCGAGGGACTCCCTGCCTCCATCTCCACAGCATACTGCCACGGTGCGTCTGGGTCCTCTGTCTCCTCCTCCTCCTCCTCTACCAGATGCTCCTGCTCCTCCACTCCTGTCCGCTGAGTGGAAAAACCACCCATTTCACTCAATAATTCCTGAGCACCAATGTCCTCCTCTACCTCCTCCTCTTCTTCCTGTCCTGCCCCCACAGGGGTCATGTGGCGTTGAGATCTGTGCGCCACGTGTACCACCAAAGTGTGGAGAGATCTGTGCGCCACGTCTACCGCACCCTGACCAGCCATTGTTAACAGCATTTGTTCCAGGACGTGCAACAGAGGAATGACGTCGTTCATCCCATAGTCCTGCCGACTCACGAATAGCGTGGCCTCCTCAAAGGGCCTGAGCAAGCGGCAGGTGTCACGCATGAGCTGCCAATGGCTGACATCGAAGTTACACAGGGGAGTACCTTTATCCGCTTGTAACATCAGGAAATCGGTGATGGCCTTTCGCTGTTCGTAAAGGCGGTCTAACATGTGTAGGGTTGAATTCCACCTTGTTGCAACGTCGCAGATCAAGCGATGCTGTGGAATTCCGTTCTGCCGCTGCAGCTCAAGGAGGGTGTGCTTTGCGGTGTAGGAATGGCTGAAATGCATGCAAAGTTTACGTGACATTTTAAAGATGTCTTGCAGTGGGATGGTGGATTTTAGGAACCGCTTGACAACCAGATTGAACACGTGAGCCATGCATGGCGCATGGCACAACCTTCCTTGACGCAGAGCAGACACCATGTTCTTTCCGTTGTCGGTCAACGATTCAATGGTTCCGATTTTCAGTTTGCGCGGAGACAGCCATCTGTCGATTTCTCTGTTCATTACACTGAGAAGTTCCTCCCCTGTGTGACTACGTTCGCCAAGGCATACCAGGTGCAGCACAGCGTGACACCGTTGCGCCCTGCACATGTGATATGCCGGTCGGGTAATGGGACTTGGCACGGGGGTGGCGGCTGAGGACACGGCGGAAGAAGAGGTGGTAGAGGCGGACATCTTTGCCGGACGAAGGACGTGCAAACGTGGAGGCAAAAGCGGCGTGACCTGTCCAAGTTGCTGGTGCGGCTGTGACGGCACCACGTTCACCCAGTGGGCCGTAAATGACATGTACTGTCCCTGACCGTAGTTACAGCTCCATACGTCGGCGCTGCCGTGCACTTTGGCAGAGACCGACATGCTCAAAGACTGGCCCACCATCTCTTCTACATGTGAATGCAGGGCTGGCACTGCCTTTTTGGCGAAGAAATGACGGCTTGGCACTCTCCACCGCGGCGCGGCACAAGCCATAATTTCTCGGAAAGGTGCTGAGTCCACCACTTGGAAAGGGAGGGACTGCAGCACCAGCAACTTGGACAGGAGGACGTTCAGCTTTTGCACCGTCGGGTGCGTGCTCGCAAACTGTTGTCTCTTGGAAACGGATTCCAAGAAAGACTGCTGACGGAATCCGTGAAGAGGAGTAGCAGGAGAAGGAGCATCAGAACGAGCGGAAGATGCCAACGAGCGACAACTCCCCTCAGCAGAGGTGTTGGAGCCTTGACTGGCTGATAGATTGACGTCGGGTGACGGAGCAAGTAACGGAGCGGGTGATGGAGCGGGGGCTGGGGCGGGCAGAACCGCCGTATCTTTATCACGGTTTTCCCAGGCCACCAAATGGCGACGCTGCATATGCTGCCGCAACGCTGTAGTCCCAACATGGGCCCCCTGGCCACGCTTGACTTTCTGGCCACATAGTCGACATACGGCTACGTTTACTTCCTCGGGCTGCTTGACAAAAAATTGCCACACCGCCGAGTAGGAAACTTTGCCCCCGATACTCCTCACTGGCTGACTGCTGCTTCCTCCGTGCACACCGGCACCACTACTGGCCGTGGTGGTAGGCTGCAGTGGAGCTGGTGCTGTACTCCGTGGCCGTTTGCCTCCACTGACACTGCTGCGACCCTGCTGCCTCCTGGGCAACCCACCGACTGTTTTGCTCGCTGCCAAGCTGCCACCCTCTTCTCCTGATGATGCGGAAGCAATAGCCTGATGACGACGAGGCTGCCAAGTGCGATCAGCCTCATCATCATCAATTAGGGTCTCCGCCTCACTACTAGCCCCCTCGGCTGCGTGTGGGTCAGGAGACAGACCTGTCTCTAGACCGGCTACCGAGCCACTCTCCTCGCCACTACTTCTTCGCCTGGCTGCTGAAGAGGCGGATGTCTCCCCCCTTTCCTGACCGCCCTCTGTTAGCTCTTCCTCACTGTACAGTGGGGCTGAGCCCACAGCATACGATACTTCGCTTGGTGAGGGAACACCAAAGGACAGGGGCAGGTCGAGGACACGTGATTTCAGTGGGCTTGCTCCCGGGCCATGCCAACTAACGGTTGTGTCTGACGTACCCACCGACCGTTGGCTGTAGGTGTCAGAGGTGACCTGGGAAGAGGAAGACGACCAAGCCAACCAATCGATGACGGCAGGGTTGTCGGTGGAGACACGACCGCTGGATGACACCGGGAGCACTGGCCTCTGGCTGCGACTAGTGCTGCCTCGACCCCTTCCTCTGCTGCCACGTCTGCTCGCTCCTAAAACATTGCCTCCTCTGCCACTCCTATGCATGTTGTCTGACATACTCTTTAATTAAACGATTCTGTGTCCCTGAGTAACAATTCTGTGTCTGTCCCTGAGTAACAATTCTGTGTCCCTGAGTAACAATTCTGTGTCCCTCAGTAACAATTCTGTGTCCCTCAGTAACAATTCTGTGTCCCTCAGTAACAATTTTGTGTCTGTCCCTGAGTAACAATTCTGTGTCTGTCCCTGAGTAACAATTCTGTGTCCCTCAGTAACAATTCTGTGTCCCTCAGTAACAATTCTGTGTCCCTCAGTAACAATTCTGTGTCCCTCAGTAAAAATTCTGTGTCCCTCAGTAACAATTCTGTGTCCCTGAGTAACAATTCTGTGTCCCTGAGTAACAATTCTGTGTCCCTCAGTAACAATTCTGTGTCCCTCAGTAACAATTCTGTGTCTGTCCCTGAGTAACAATTCTGTGTCTGTCGCTGAGTAACAATTCTGTGTCCCTCAGTAACAATTCTGTGTCCCTCAGTAACAATTCTGTGTCCCTCAGTAACAATTCTGTGTCTGTCCCTGAGTAACAATTCTGTGTCTGTCCCTGAGTAACAATTCTGTGTCCCTCAGTAACAATTCTGTGTCCCTGAGTAACAATTCTGTGTCCCTCAGTAACAATTCTGTGTCCCTCAGTAACAATTCTGTGTCTGTCCCTGAGTAACAATTCTGTGTCCCTCAGTAACAATTCTGTGTCCCTCAGTAACAATTCTGTGTCCCTGAGTAACAATTCTGTGTCCCTCAGTAACAATTCTGTGTCCCTCAGTAACAATTCTGTGTCTGTCCCTGAGTAACAATTCTGTGTCTGTCGCTGAGTAACAATTCTGTGTCCCTCAGTAACAATTCTGTGTCCGTCCCTGAGTAACAATTCTGTGTCTGTCCCTGAGTAACAATTCTGTGTCTGTCCCTGAGTAACAATTCTGTGTCCCTCAGTAACAATTCTGTGTCCCTCAGTAACAATTCTGTGTCCCTGAGTAACAATTCTGTGTCCCTCAGTAACAATTCTGTGTCCCTCAGTAACAATTCTGTGTCTGTCCCTGAGTAACAATTCTGTGTCTGTCCCTGAGTAACAATTCTGTGTCCCTCAGTAACAATTCTGTGTCCCTCAGTAACAATTCTGTGTCTGTCCCTCAGTAACAATTCTGTGTCCCTCAGTAACAATTCTGTGTCCCTCAGTAACAATTCTGTGTCCCTCAGTAACAATTCTGTGTCTGTCCCTGAGTAACAATTCTGTGTCTGTCCCTGAGTAACAATTCTGTGTCCCTCAGTAACAATTCTGTGTCCCTCAGTAACAATTCTGTGTCCCTCAGTAACAATCTGTGTCTGTCCCTGAGTAACAATTCTGTGTCCCTAAGTAACGTTTCTGTGGCCCTAAGTAACGGTTCTGTGGCCCTCAGTAACAAATCTGTGTCCCTCAGTAACAATTCTGTGTCTGTCCCTAAGTAACAATTCTGTGGCACTAAGTAACGTTTCTGTGGCCCTAAGTAAAGTTTCTGTGGCCCTAAGTAACGATTCTGTGGCCCTAAGTAACGTTTCTGTAGCCCTAAGTAACGTTTCTGTGGCCCTAAGTAACGTTTCTGTGTCCCTCAGTAACAATTCTGTATCCCTCAGTAACAATTCTGTGTCTGTCCCTGAGTAACAATTCTGTGTCCCTAAGTAACAATTCTGTGTCTGTCCCTGAGTAACAATTCTGTGTCCCTAAGTAACGTTTCTGTGGCCCTAAGTAACGGTTCTGTGGCCCTCAGTAACAAATCTGTGTCCCTCAGTAACAATTCTGTGTCTGTCCCTAAGTAACAATTCTGTGGCACTAAGTAACGTTTCTGTGGCCCTAAGTAACGTTTCTGTGGCCCTAAGTAACGTTTCTATGTCCCTAAGTAACGTTTCTGTAGCCCTAAGTAACGTTTCTCTGTCCCTAACTCTCTCCCTGAATACAGCCAGGTCTGCCTCTGTTGAATGACTGGAGGCAAATGGAGAATTCTAAAATGGCCGCCATTTATAGCTCGACCATTACACAGTGCTGGCTGGCTGGCTGCTGATTGGCTAATGCGATCACATGTCATGAATGAATGCATTATGGGTCAGCGCGCCTTGTCTGCGCGCCTTCCCAGACATCCCCGCTCCGTCGCCGCACATGTTGCCGCCATTTTAGGAAAAATTTTGATTCGCGCATCCGAAGTCTGCTTATTTTCGGATTCGGCGCTAAGTAACAGTTCTGTGGCCCTCAGTAACAATTCTGTGGCCCTCAGTAACAATTCTGTGTCTGTCCTTAAGTAACAATTCTGTGGCCCTAAGTAACGTTTCTGTGGCCCTAAGTAACAGTTCTGTGGCCCTCAGTAACAATTCTGTGTCCCTCAGTAACAATTCTGTGTCTGTCCCTAAGTAACAATTCTGTGGCCCTAAGTAACGTTTCTGTGGCCCTAAGTAACAGTTCTGTGGCCCTCAGTAACAATTCTGTGTCCCTCAGTAACAATTCTGTGTCTGTCCCTAAGTAACAATTCTGTGGCCCTAAGTAACGTTTCTGTGGCCCTAAGTAACGTTTCTGTGGCCCTAAGTAACGTTTCTGTGGCCCTAAGTAACGATTCTGTGGCCCTAAGTAACGTTTCTGTGTCCCTAAGTAACGTTTCTGTGTCCCTAAGTAAAGTTTCTGTGGCCCTAAGTAACGTTTCTGTGGCCCTAAGTAACGTTTCTGTGGCCCTAAGTAACGTTTCTGTGTCCCTAACTAACGTTTCTAATACCCTAAGTAATGTTTCTGTGTCCCTAAGTAACGTTTCTCTGTCCCTAACTCTCTCCCTGAATACAGCCAGGTCTGCCTCTGTTGAATGACTGGAGGCAAATGGAGAATTCTAAAATGGCCGCCATTTATAGCTCGACCATTACACAGTGCTGGCTGGCTGGCTGCTGATTGGCTAATGCGATCACATGTCATGAATGAATGCATTATGGGTCAGCGCGCCTTGTCTGCGCGCCTTCCCAGACATCCCCGCTCCGTCGCCGCACATGTTGCCGCCATTTTAGGAAAAATTTCGATTCGCGCATCCGAAGTCTGCTTATTTTCGGATTCGGCGCGAATCGAAATTTTTCTAATATTCGAAGCGAATTCCACTTCGCCTACTTCGATTCGCTCATCTCTACTTATAACAGCAAATCTTCAGTTTATTTTTACCGCACAGAAATGCACCACCACTGAGTGTGGACCTGGAAACAAAACTAACTACATGTGATACAAATTCCACTAGAAAACCAAACTGCACTGCTCCTTATCAATGAATATGTTAATAATAAATGGGGATGAGGAAGCATCCGCTGCTACCATACGTTCAAGGCAATCCCTGCGTGTTTGAGGTTTGCAGTCCCAGTGAACTAAGCAGGAATTCGTTGGACCGAATTTACTGGAGCCATAATACACTCCCTGGTCTTTGAACTTAGGTCAGCTGTCTCAGTTGCAGGAAGGCTTTGATTGTGGAGTTTTCTTTCGTTCAACCCAATGGGCTGAAGGAAAAAACTGAGAGGTCGCCATACTAGCTGAGCTATTGTGTTCTGATGCACCCAACCCCGCCAAGGCACACTGATCAGCACTCACAGCCATTGGTTTTTCAGCATGCCCATTCGATAAAAGCCGGTCATTAGACCAGCTTCTGTTGGTACACATGGGCCGAATGATGGCCGGTTTCTGTTGAACAGGACAATTTTTGGGCCATATATTCCAACCTTAAGAATACAGCTCCTAAGCCCTGAGTACTGGCATTGATTGTTAGCCAGAATAGAAGACAGAAGAGGTGAAAGTCTGACTCTTCCAACTCTTCTTACTCCACCCATGACCAGTCTTTAACAAAATGGACTTCAGACAGACGTCACTTCCACTTTTGCATTTACTGACACTGCACCAATGCACACTTGCATTTACTTATATTAAACCAGTGCACACTTCTGCACTAACCAATGCCCACTTTTGCACTCAAACACTGCCCCTACACGCACTTTTGCACTTGACAAAATCACAATTATGTGCTTTTCTGCAGCTGCCAATACTTGCTAACACCACACAAATGGCCACTTTTCCACTTGCCAAAACCACAGCATTGTGCACATCTGCAGTCACCAACACACACCTTTGCATTTGGCAATGCTGCACCAACCTGCACTTTTCCAGCTTGCCAGTACCACATTGATGCACACTTTTGCAATCGCCAACACCACAATGATAAGGACTTCTACCTTTGCTGACAAGGAACCTTCACGCTTTTCTGTACTAGCCCACAAAGCAGCTACACATCACTTTTGCATCTGCCAAAACAGCAAAAAGAGTGCTTTTCTACACTCAATAAGGTTGCCACCTCATCCCTTTAAAACCAAATGCATATTAATAACACAGGTTCTGGGGCTAATTTAATGCAGGTAAGTCACTAAGTTATTTTAATTACCACCTTAGTCAGCCCCAGAACCTGTGTTATTAATATGCTTTCGGTTTAAAGGGATGAGGTGGCAACCCTAACACTCAACACCACAACAATATAAACTAGTACATTCACCAACACCACAACACCGTGCACTAGTACACTCACCAACAATATGCACTAGTACACTCACCAACAATATGCACTAGTACATTCACCAATAATATGCACTAGTACATTCACTAATAATATGCACTAGTACACTCACCAACAATATGCACTAGTACATTCACCAATAATATGCACTAGTACATTCACCAACAATATGCACTAGTACATTCACCAACAATATGCACTAGTACACTCACCAACAATATGCACTAGTACACTCACCAATAATATGCACTAGTACACTCACCAACAATATGCACTAGTACACTCACCAACAATATGCACTAGTACATTCACCAACAATATGCACTAGTATACTCACCAACAATATGCACTAGTACATTCACCAACAATATGCACTAGTATACTCACCAACAATATGCACTAGTACATTCACCAATAATATGCACTAGTACACTCACCAACAATATGCACTAGTACACTCACCAACAATATGCACTAGTACATTCACCAACAATATGCACTAGTACACTCACCAACAATATGCACTAGTACATTCACCAACAATATGCACTAGTACACTCACCAACAATATGCACTAGTACATTCACCAACAATATGCACTAGTACATTCACCAATAATATGCACTAGCACACTCACCAACAATATCCACTAGTACACTCACCAACAATATGCACTAGTACACTCACCAACAATATCCACTAGTACACTCACCAACAATATGCACTAGTACACTCACCAACAATATCCACTAGTACACTCACCAACAATATCCACTAGTACACTCACCAACAATATCCACTAGTACACTCACCAACAATATGCACTAGCACATTCACCAACAATATGCACTAGCACATTCACCAACAATATGCACTAGCACACTCACCAACAATATGCACTAGTACACTCACCAACAATATGCACTAGTACACTCACCAACAATATGCACTAGCACACTCACCAACAATATGCACTAGTACACTCACCAACAATATGCACTAGTACATTCACCAACAATATGCACTAGTACATTCACCAACAATATGCACTAGTACACTCACCAACACCCCAACAATATGCACTAGTACACTCACCAACAATATGCACTAGTACATTCACCAACAATATGCACTAGTACACTCACCAACACCACAACAATATGCACTAGTACACTCACCAACAATATGCACTAGTACACTCACCAACAATGTGCACTAGTACACTCACCAACAATATCCAATAGTACACTCACCAACACCACAACAACGTGCACTAGTACACTCACCAACAATATGCACTAGTACACTCACCAACAATATGCACTAGTACACTCACCAACAATATCCACTAGTACACTCACCAACAATATCCACTAGTACACTCACCAACAATATCCACTAGTACACTCACCAACAATATGCACTAGCACATTCACCAACAATATGCACTAGCACATTCACCAACAATATGCACTAGCACACTCACCAACAATATGCACTAGTACATTCACCAACAATATGCACTAGTACACTCACCAACAATATGCACTAGCACACTCACCAACAATATGCACTAGTACATTCACCAACAATATGCACTAGTACATTCACCAACAATATGCACTAGTACACTCACCAACACCACAACAATATGCACTAGTACACTCACCAACAATATGCACTAGTACACTCACCAACAATGTGCACTAGTACACTCACCAACAATATCCAATAGTACACTCACCAACACCACAACAACGTGCACTAGTACACTCACCAACACCACAATAATATGCACTAGTACACTCACCAACAATATGCACTAGTACATTCACCAACAATATGCACTAGTACATTCACCAACAATATGCACTAGTACACTCACCAACACCACAACAACATGCACTAGTACACTCACCAAAACCACAATAATATGCACTAGTACACTCACCAACACCACAACAACGTGCACTAGTACACTCACCAACGCCACAAAAACGTGCACTAGTACACTCACCAACACCACAACAACATGCACTAGTACACTCACCAACGCCACAATAATATGCACTAGTACACTCACCAACACCACAACAATGTGCACTAGTACACTCACCAACGCCACAACAATGTGCACTAGTACATTCACCAATGCCACAACAATGTGCACTAGTACACTCACCAACGCCACAACAACGTGCACTAGTACACTCACCAACACCACAAAAACGTGCACTAGTACACTCACCAACGCCACAACAATATGCACTAGTACATTCACCAACACCACAACAATGTGCACTAGTACACTCACCAACACCACAACAATGTGCACTAGTACATTCACCAACACCACAAAAACGTGCACTAGTACACTCACCAACGCCACAACAATATGCACTAGTACATTCACCAACACCACAACAATGTGCACTAGTACACTCACCAACACCACAACAATGTGCACTAGTACACTCACCAACACCACAACAATGTGCACTAGTACACTCATCAACGCCACAAAAACATGCACTAGTACACTCACCAACGCCACAACAATATGCACTAGTACATTCACCAACACCACAACAATATGCACTAGTACACTCACCAACAGCACAACAACATGCGCTAGTACACTCACCAACACCACAACAATATGCACTTCTCACTTAGCAGCACTGCACACATATTTGCTGATATCACACCAGCGAGGACATTTGCACTTGCCACACTGCAACAATGCACCCCTTTTGCACTGACCAATACTGCAATGCACACTTTTTCACTTGCCAACACTGCAGCCACCTAATATTCTGTTCACCAATAACACAGTAAAGTGCACTTCTGCATTTGCCAACACTGCAACCTTGATACACACTTCCATATTCAATAAATAGGCACACTTTCACAAATATGTACAGTATAATATATATATAAATATATATATATATAAATAAATATATACATATATATGTATATATATTTATTAAGAGAGAGAGAAAGAAAGAAAGAAAGAAAGAAAGAAAGAAAGAAAGAAAGAAAGAAAGAAAGAAAGAAAGAAAGAAAGAAAGAAAGAAAGAAAAAGAAAGAAAGAAAGAAAGAGAGATCGAGGTCGGGGGTGTTTCGACAAAAAGTCATCTTGTGTGGGTTATTGGATTTTAAAACTGATGATGGGCGATGCTACTGGCAGCCAGAGGGTTAAGCCGGGTGTAACATTACAAGTAAGGCCAGGACTGAGGTGTGGAGGAAGCCATGACTCACAAGGTGGAGGCCTTCATAAACACAAAACAACAACATATCTCAGTTGTTGTAAGGTGTTGGCATTTAAGCACAGAGGGGGAGATCTGATGTAGATATAATAAGGTAGAGGGTTAGTCGCAGTAATAATATGGGGTGCTCTATGATATGGGTTGCCAGGATGGTTGACACATGGTTTTTCAGTATTTGCTCACAAAGGATCCTAGATCTTTATCCTCTTGCCTAGCATGTTAAGCATATGTACGGTGGCAATCCATATGGAAGAAAAATATATTTGAAATATATTTTTAAAATAATCTTCCCAAATATATTGACATATATTTCAAATGCTACAATTTTGGCCATATTCAATATATTTCAAAATATATTTCAATAAATACATATACTGTATGTTTCAAATGCATTTTTATTACAAAATATATGAAAAATATTTTTAAAAATACATTTCAAAAATAATGTCTTTAGCAATACAAATCTACATTTTTGGAATGCATTTACAAATATATGCTAGATTATATGTTAAAATGACTTTTTTATATGTTAAAAAAATCTGAAGAATATATTAAAATATATATATATATATTTATTTATTTTTTTAATATTTATATATATTCTTCAGATTTTTTTAAAAAAATTAAAAAAAAAAAAGTAATTTTAACATATATTTGTAAAGGCAGGACCTTTACATATATTTGTGGGAAGGAGCATGGACCAAGGAGCTTACAATCTAAGGTCCCTAACTCATATTCATACATACACATATCAGCATGCCTTTGGAGTGTGGAAAGAAACTGGTTTACCAAGAGGAAACCCACACAGGCACAGGGAGAACATGCCTACTTCAGGCAGGTAGTGTGGTGGTTGGGATTTGAACCAACGACCGTAGTGCTACTAGGTGGAAGTGCTAACCTCTGTGCCGCCCACACATATAAAGATGTGATGGCTGAGGTGTTCACAGACAGCTCTCAGTCTCTGGTTATGACCAAAGTCTGGTGGGACAAGCCCCCAACCACAGTGATCACATAATCAGGATGTTCATCCCCTCCCCCAGAGAAAAGCCCACGTGAAAGGACACCAGGGGATGGTGGGAAGGGGCTTTCACTTTGTGACTGTCAGCATTCTGGCACATTCCAGGATTCCATGCCGTATGTGCCTATTATTGCTTGTTTCATAGGAGTGGTTTTTTTTGAGAAAAAAGTATGTAACATCACCTCCTGTTTCATCTTTAGTGACCCTATTACCACAGGGCCACTTGTAAAGTGGGTGCAGCTTTTAAAGAAGAGCATCCATAGTTACTTTTCCAGTAGCCCGTGTCTTCAAATTTTGACGCTTTGCTGCTCCATGGCCACTGCAGATATTCCACCCTTCTGGGAATGTGAATATCTGCTCCTCCCACCATAGTGCAGTCACTGCAGGACGTACAAGCCAGTAGGAGGAACCACAGCGTGCAATGTGCTCACAATGGAACACATTATTGCAGGATTTTTAGTAAAAGGGGATCTTTCATTTTAATGAAAGATCTGCTATGATATTAGGTGGCTAAACACATTTTCCTCTACAGAGTTTTTATGGCCATGTCCATTTTAAAAATAAATAACTTCCATAAGTACTATTACATAAAGGAAAAATTGGGTTGCCTGACTAATGCTTCAGTCCTATATGACTGGCAATACAAACGTTCCCACCCTTTGAAACAATTTGAAGTTTTATAAAGTGTTGGCAATGAAGCATTGCTCTGAGCAGCTAAGGGCCACTTTGCCAATATAGTCACTTGCTTAAACACTTCATCCTCCTACATTTCAGTCTCTTCTGTAGAACCTGTTTTACTTCTTGTTATGCTGCTTCAGATGATCTTCAGTTGTGTGCCTTAAGTAGTTCTGCATGAGTTTTGGATGACAACTTGTAAATGAATGTAACTGGTAAAATGAGTCCAATCACCTGTAGAATTTTATGGGCTGAAAAAAGGTTTCAGTGAAAGTAAATTGTCATTGTATGGGGAACTACTACTGGCATTACCTGGTATGAGTTACCCTATACTTCATGCCTCACTGATAGGATGAACTTGGCATGTGAACCAAGCCCATGATTGGCTGGTTGTTAGGGAGCTGACAGATACCAGCTTCCTAGCAACCAGTAACGTATCCCCACTAGACTATTTATCTGTCAGCCACTTTGACTGAAAGGCCTGATATGAACTTTCTTTCCCATGCTGGTGTTTTTAGGTTGGATTTCCTTCTTAAAACTCATACCATACCCTTATCAAGGGGAAGGGTGCTGGCAAGAATTTTGGGGACGACCCCACAATTTTATTTGCTTTTTTTTTACAAATTTTTGCTGTAAGATGTACTACATTTTAGAATTTAAAAAAACATATTTGTTGATATTTTTCATTTCTCTACTGGCTTTTTTGGAATCAAATGCACAGGAACCCCCCCCCCCCCCAAAAAAAAGTCCTTCCAACATTTAAGGGTCTGGTATGAGTACTGGGGGGTCACCATGCTGTTTTTTTTTTACAAAGAAAACCAAGAGAGCAGGGAAATGTAATTTACTGGTAATCAAAACAGCATTTATTACTTTGTGACACATTTGCTGTACTACATAAAGTACATCGTACAGGTGTGCAACTTCAGAGGAATTATTTGCACTTCTACATCCCCCTAGAATTGCCCAGTCCCTCACACCACTTGTTTGACAATCCCTTGCCAATTAGCCTTGAAAATGGTGATAACTGACCCATTGATTTCACTTGGGTTCAGATTCCCTTTTGGAACTTGTAAGCTGTTTGGAAAATCTGGCTCATCCCTAGTCACTGACATCACTAGTCTCTATAGATTACAGCTACCCAATAAATGCACCATTTTGTCTGTGCCCCTGCTGGATAACATTTCTATCACTGCCGGTCCTGACAACAAGAAATAAGAATTCTCTAAAATAGGGCTGCAAACTGGAATAAAGTTTCTAACCCTTCCCTGCTCTACCCAAAATATATACACTATATTGCCAAAAGTATTGGGACACCCCTCCAAATCATTGGATTCAGGTGTTCTAATCACCTCCATGGCCACAGGTGTATATAATCAAGCACCTAGGCATGCAGACTGCTTCTACAAACATTTGTGAAAGAATGGGTCGCTCTCAGGAGCTCAGTGAATTTGAGCGTGGTACCGTGATAGGTTGCCACCTGTGCAATAAGTCCATCCATGAAATTTCCTTGCTACTAAATATTTCACAGTCAACTGTTAGTGGGATTATAACAAAGTGGAAGCAACTTGGAACAACAGCAACTCAGCCACAAAGTGGTAGGCCACGTGAAATGACAGAGCGGGGTCAGCACATGCTGAAGCGGACAGTGTGCAGAAATCACCAACTGTCTGCAGAGTCAATACAATAGCTAAAGACTTCTAAAGTTCATGTGGCCTTCAGATTAGCACAACAACAGTGCATAGAGAGCTTCATGGAATGGGTTTCCATGGCCAAGCAGCAGCATCCAAGCCTTACATCACCAAGTGCAATGCAAAGCGTTGGATGCAGTAGTATAAAGCACACCGCCACTAAGCTCTAGAGCAGTGGAGACATGTTCTCTGGAGTGACAAATCACGCTTCTCTGTCTGGCAATCCTATAGACGTGTCTGGATTTGGCAGTTGTCAGTAGAACGGTACTTGCCTGACTGCATTGTGCCAAGTGTAAAGTTTGGTGGAGGGGGATTATGGTGTGGGGATTGTTTTTCAGGGGTTGGGTTTGGACCCTTAGTTCCAGTGAAGGGAACTCTTAAGCATACCAAGACATTTGGAAAATTTTATGCTCCCTACTTTGTTGTAACAGTTTGGGGATGGCCCCTTCCTGTTCCAACATGACTGCACACCAGTGCACAAAGCAAGGTCCATAAAGACATGGATGAGTGAGTTTGGGGTGGAGGAACTTGACTGGCCTGCACAGAGTCCTGACCTCAACCCAATAGAACATCTTCGGGATGAATTAGTGTGGAGACTGCAAGCCAGGCCTTCTCCTTTGACATCAGTGCCTGACCTCACAAATGGGCTTCTAGAAGAATGGTCAAGCATTCTCATAGACACACTGTGGACAGCCTTCCTAGAAGAGATGAAGCTGTTATAGCTGCAAAGGGCGGGCCAACTCAATATTGAAGCTTACAGACTGAGACTGGGATGCCATTAAATTTCATGGTGTGTAAAGGCAGGCTTCCCAATACTTTTGGCAATATAGTGCATATTTAATGGATCAGCCAACTAGGGTTGATTTTTATAGGGCCCTTTAATACTTTGACATGTTTTGTGTGTTTTTTTAAGCATATACCTGTATTAATTTATTATGCAAATTGGGGGAGAAACATGGGGTAGATGCATTTTACCATACAAAATTGCAAATCAAGCAAAAACACCACTTCAGCGCTACAAAGATGTGAAAAACAGACAGTCCTGATATAGGAGGGCTTGATGGCCATAATCTTCAGTTTGATGTCAAGAAATACTTCAGGCCTTTGCATGAAGTCTTTAGTTACAAACGACAAAATTACAAGAAGGGTGGAACAGCCTCATGAATTGCTTTAAGCATTATTTATTAATTAAAGGAATACAAATATATTCACAAAAGCCAAATGACTGTAAGTGTATAATGCAACCCAAGCTATATGGTTTTGTGAGTAGTATATTTGTATAGTTTTAATTAAAGTGTTACTAAACCCAGGACCCTGCATTCACTATATTTGTTCTCCCACAGTACACAGAACATGAAAATGCAATTATTTTAGTAAATATAAACTGCTTAATACCTTTTCTCATCAGCAGTATATAGCAGTCTTGTGACTTCTATCAGTGTCCAGCCGAGCACTGGTTAATCTTGTACTGGATTGTACTATTAGGTTACATAATCCCTGAACTTCTGTCCGGACAGTGCTGATTGGCCCTGTGCTGATCACATGCACTCTCCCAAAGAAAAAAAAAACTCTCTAGTAACACACACTAAACTGAGCATGTGCAGAAGGGCTACAGGTTAAGTCTGTCTTAGCAGGAGATAAGATACAGACACTTGAACAAGAGGAGGAGCAGAGAAGTCAGGATCAAACTGCCTTTTTACACAATGCGGAGGATTAACCCCTTATGTTCCACAGTGAGTACAACAAGCATGCTTTACTGCATATACAGACTGATTTTACTGTTGTGGGTTAGTAACACTGTAATAAATAGTGCTTAAGGAAATGCACAAGGCTGTTGTGCCCTTCTTGTTTTGTCGTTTAATACATAATAGTAGTTTCATTTGTTATCCAATATTTTGACAGTTCTGCTTAAATTACTACAGAATCACTTGTAAAAAAATAAGGTCACCTTGTTAAAAAAAAAAAAAAAGAGCATCTATACGTAAGTTTCCAGTGGCCTGTATCTTCAAATTTGCCTCTTTGCTGTTCCATGGCCCCTGCTGGTATTCAACACATGCAAGTGTGTACACAGCTATTCATTTGGGATTCTTTTTCATTTACTTTCAATTGGTTGTGGTAAAGGGTGACAAAAACCCCCTGAGGCCAGATCTGTGCTTAGCACAAAGCGCAATGGTCTAGGTCTCTGGACATGCCCTCCTCACACACTGCTCCAATTACTGGGGTTTACACTCCCCGAGCAATGCTATTGATTAACCACTTGCCCACCCGCTATCTACTGCAGACACAAGACCCGCACGGGCAAAGCAACGTACCCATTCGTTTACATCCAAATGTCTGAATAACAATTTTTCATATGAAAAATGATTTGTAATGAACCAAATTGCATGTGTCTAATAATCAAACCATTAAAAGGGATGTCCATATTTATTACAATGTATGCAGCCAGACTATATCACAGTGAAAAAACCTGGAAGAGTGATTTGGGCTTTATTAAATATATAGAGACAAATACAGTTGTGACCAAAATTATTCAACCCCCACTGAAATTGAGTGTTTTGGCCAGTTTGACATTGCTTTTGATCATTCAGTCATCTTGCTTACATTTACATTAAAGAGGCACTTGTAGGTCAGACAAATATAACATAACAGTTATAATGAAATAACCACAAATGTCTTTTCTGTGCTCACAGCATTATCAGTTTTATTCAACCCCCAAGTGACATTCAATCTTAGTACTTAGTACAGCATCCTTTTACAGTTATAACAGCTTTTAAACGTGAAGCATAGCTTGACACAAGTGTCTTGCAGCGATCTACGGGTATCTTCGCCCATTCTTCATGGGCAAAGGCCTCCAGTTCAGTCACATTCTTAGGCTTGCGCACTGCAACTGCTTTCTTTAAGTCCCACCAGAGGTTCTCAATCGGATTTAAGTCTGGTGACTGCGATGGCCACTCCAAAATGTTCCAGCCTTTCCTCTGCAACCATGCTCTAGTGGACTTGGAGGTATGCTTGGGATCATTGTCCTGTTGAAAGGTCCAACGTCTCCCAAGCCTCAGGTGTGTGACGGACTGCATCACGTTTCCATCCAATATCTCCTGGTACTGAAGAGAATTCATGGTACCTTGCACACGCTGAAGCTTCCCTGTACCTGCAGAAGCAAAACAGCCCCAAAGCATGATTGACCCTCCACCATGCTTCACAGTAGGCAAGGTGTTCTTTTCATCATAGGCCTTGTTCTTCCTCCTCCAAACATAGCGTTGATCCATGGGCCCAAACAGTTCTAATTTTGTTTCATCAGTCCACAGAACACTATCCCACAACTTTTGTGGTTTGTCCACATGGCTTTTGGCATACTGCAGTCGACTCTTCTTATTCTTTGGAGACAGCAAGGGGGTACGCCTGGGAGTTCTGGCACGGAGGCCTTCATTACGCAGTGTGCGTCTTATTGTCTGGGCTGAAACTTCTGTACCCACATCTGACAAATCTTTTCTCAGTTCCTCAGCAGTCACACGGGGACTTCTCTCCACTCTACGCTTCAGGTAGCGCACAGCAGTCGAAGTCAGCATCTTCTTTCTGCCACGACCAGGTAGCGTTTCAACAGTGCCCTTTGCCTTGAATTTGCGAATGATGCTTCCTAAGGTGTCTCTTGGTATGTTTAACATCTTTGCAATCTTCTTATAGCCATTGCCCTTCCTGTGAAGAGAAATCACCTCTTCTCTTGTCTTCCTGGACCATTCTCTTGCCTTCACCATGTTTGTAACCACACCAGTAAATGTCTAGAAGGAGCTGAGTATCACAGTCATTTTAAAGCTGCCTAATTGGTGCTTATTATGCTTGATTGCTGCTCGGTGACATCCACAGGTGTTTTCAATACCTGATGGAAAGCACCTGTATGAACCTCTGTTCTTCAGAGTGGTAGTCTTTAAGGGGTTGAATAATTGTGGCAATGAAGAAACCACATAAGAACCATTTACTACTGTATTACATAAACAATTGATGTCATTTTAGTTGCATTTGGGTAGTTACAACGTCCTTGTAGGATTTGATTCTGAATACAATTCCAAATGTACACTATAGTCCCTAAACCCCTTTACAGCATTGGGGGTTGAATAATTTTGGTCACAACTGTATATAGTGAAATAACAATAAATGAATAAACCTCCAGCAGATAATTATTACAAATAAACGAAACCCCCACTAGAGTACATATCTTATCCCTAATGGCCAGTACACACGGTAAGAAAATTGGATGACAATTTCTGTAAAAGGGTAGAATATCTGTTCGTTAGTACACCACTTTTAACAGCCGACTGTTCAGACGAAAAAAAATGAAGGTGCAAGCTAGAAAATTTATTTTGCAACTTAACACAATGCTCAATATCCGTTCAAGGTGTACAGTAATTGTACGGAGATAATTGACCGTATTTGGTGGACATGGCTAGAAGGGTCACGTACACTATATCCCTTCCTCTGCTACTACACTAGTATGTGGCTCCCTTTATCTACATTTCCTTTGTTGTTCGAAAATTTCCATTGAAGTTAATATAATTTTCAGTTACATCATGATATTCACCTTCCTGGAAAACCAGACGATTGTTCGTCCAATTTTCTTATAGTGGGTACTAGGCTTAAATTCATACTGCCACATCAGCCACAAAAAATCTGTAAAATTATTATTATTATTATTATACAGTATTTATAAAGCGCCAATAGTTCGCTCAGCGCTGTACATTACAGAGGGGAACAGAACATGTGACAGAATACCAATACAATGCAAAACATGAGGGGATCGAGGGCCCTGCTCTTTCGAGCTTACAATCTAGGAGGGAGGGGATGGTGGCACAGGAGGAAATAGCTGTGAAGGGTGAAGGGTGGAGTGGTAGGAAGAGTGGAGGAGGTCGGCAAGTTAGCAGGGGGCGGGGTAGGCTTCCCTGAAGAGATGGGTTTTCAGGGTGCGCCTAAAGGAGAGGAGAGTAGGTGATAATCTGATGGGTTGGGGCAGGGAGTTCCAGAGGATGGGTGACACCCTGGAGAAGTCCTGGAGGCGGGCATGGGAGGAGGAGACCAGGGAACTAGAGAGAAGGAGGTCTTGTGAGGAGCGGAGTGTGCGTGCTGGGCGGTACTTGGATATTAGGTCAGTGATGTAGTTCGGGGCAGTATGGTGGACAGCTTTGTACGTCAGTGTTAGGATTTTGAATTTGATCCGTTGCGCAATCGGAAGCCAGTGGAGGGATTGGCAGAGGGGGGTGGCGGAAACGGAGCGGTTGGAAAGGTGAATGAGTCTGGCAGCCGTATTCAGGATGGACTGAAGCGGGGATAGCCAGCGGCGAGGCAGGCCAGTGAGGAGGGAGTTGCAGTAGTCGAGTCGTGATATGATGAGGGAGTGGATGAGCTGTTTAGTGGTTTCTGGAGTTAGGAACGTGCGGATTTTGGCGAAGTTGCGGAGGTGGAGTCTGCACGAGTTTGTTAAAGAGTGGACTTGGGGCTGGAAGGATAGGTTGGAGTCAAAAATGACACCAAGTACTCTGGCCTGCGGGGCGGGTTTGATGGTGGCGTTGTTGGACATGATGGAGAAGTCAAAGGGGGGTGGTGTCCGGGCTGGAGGGAAGACAAGAAACTCGGTTTTGGAGAGGTTCAGTTTAAGGAAGTGGAGCGACATCCAGTCTGATATGTCGCTCAACAGGTGTGTGATTCGGGCGGAGACCGAGGGGGTGAGGTGGGGGGTTGAGAGATAGATTTGTGTGTCGTCGGCATAGAGGTGGTAGTTGAAGCCGTGAGAGTGTATGAGTTGGCCAAGGGAGGAGGTGTAGATGGAGAAGAGAAGGGGCCCGAGGACAGAGCCTTGAGGGACCCCAACAGAGAGGGGGAGTGAGAGGGAGGTGGTGGCATTATAGGTAACGCTGAAAGAGCGTTGTGACAGGTAGGATGAGAGCCAGGAGAGAGCAGAATCTCTGAGGCCGAGGCCGAGGCAGTGTAGTTTTTTGAGGAGGAGGGGGTGGTCGACTGTGTCAAAGGCCGCAGAGAGGTCAAGGAGTAGGAGCACTGAATAGTGGCCATTAGCTTTGGCGGTTAGCAGGTCGTTGGAGAGTTTGAGTAAGGCAGTTTCGGTGGAGTGTAGGGGACGGAAGCCGGACTGTAGGGGATCGAGGAGGTTGTTGTCGTTGAGGTGAGAGCATAGGCGGGTGTAGACTAGGCGCTCGAGGAGTTTAGATGTAAATGGGAGCAGGGAGATGGGTCTGAGGTTGTTCGGGTCATTGGGGTCCAGGGAGGGCTTTTTAAGTATGGGGGTGATGTGTGCATGTTTCAGAGGGGAAGGGAAAGTGCCGGAGGAGAGGGAGAGATTGAAGATGTGGGTGAGGGAGCGTAGGATGGAGGGGGAGGGAGGTTGTAGGAGTTGTGAGGGGATAGGGTCGAGGGGGCAGGTGGTGTGGCGGGCATCAGAGAGGATCTTGGAGACTTCTTCGATGGTAGTAAGGTCAAAGGTGCGGAGTGTTGGGGGAGCTTCAGTATGAGGAATGTAGGGTGGGGTGGAAGAGGAGGTCAGAGCAGTGGTGGGGCCGTGGGAGAGGGGTGTAGAGGGGGAAGCTGAGTGAGGGGGAAGGGGGTTGGAGGGAGTTTGAGCAGCGACGAAGTCCCTGTGGGTTATGTCGAGGGGGAGGGGGGATGAGGGGGTAGCTGTGTGAGAGGGGACGGGTTGAGAAGGCGTGTGAGTTGCGGCAATGTCCTTGCGAATTGTGTCAATCTTGTTTTTGAAGTGATTGGCAATCTCAAGGGCAGTGAGTGAGGTGCTGGGTGGAGGTGGGGGTGGCGAGAGTAGAGAGTTGAAGGTGGAGAAGAGTCGGCGAGGATTGGAGGAGAGGGCCTTGATGAGGGTCAGGAAGTAGGCTTGTTTGGCAGTGTGGAGGGAGGAGGTGTAGGTGTGGAAGGCAGATTTGTATCGGGTGAAGGCTTGTTGGGATTTGGTTTTGCGCCATAGTCGCTCCAGGGCACGACTGTGTCGTTTGAGGGTTTTGGTGTGATCAGTCTGCCAGGGCTGGAGCGGTCGGGGTCTGATGTTGCGTGTGGTTAAAGGCGCTAGTGAGTCAAGGGCTGTTGACAGCGCATTGTTGTAGGAGGTCATAGCCAAGTCGGGGCAGGACAGGGGGAGGATGCGGTCATGGAGTTGATCAGCTGCGGAGTGGAGGGAGGCAGGGTTAAGGTTGCGGAGGTTACGGCTGGTAGAAGTGTGACATTTGGAGGGGTAGGCGTTGGAGAATGAGGAGATAGAGAAGGTAATCAGGTTGTGGTCAGAGAGAGGGAAGGGGGTGTTAGTGAGGTTGTGGGGAGCGCAGCGGTTGGAGAAGACAAGATCAAGGATATTACCGTCGGAGTGGGTGGTGGATTGTATGCACTGTGCAAGTGCAAAGGAGGAGGTTAAGTGGAGGAGATGGGCTGTGTCCGGGTTGTCGAGGTTGACAGGGATGTTGAAATCCCCAAGGATGATAGTGGGTAGCTCAGAGGAGAGGAAGAAGGGTAGCCAGGAGGAGAAGTCTTCCAGGAAGCGGGGTATGGATCCAGGAGGCCGGTATATCACAGCAATCTTCAGGGGGGTTGGGGAGAATAGTCGGACGCAGTGGGCCTCGAAGGAGGAGAAGGATAGGGAGGGGGGGTTTGGGAGGACTCGGAAGGTGCTCAGCGGTGACAGGAGCAGGCCAACCCCACCACCTTTACGACCGTTGGGCCTGGGTGAGTGGGTCCAGGTGAGACCTCCATAGGAGAGTGCAGCAGGGGAGGTAGAGTCAGTGGGCTGGATCCAGGTTTCCGTAATCGCCAGGAGGTTGAGGGAGCGGGAAACAAAGAGGTCGTGGATGGCGGTAAGCTTGTTGCACACCGATCGGGCGTTCAGGAGTGCACATGAAAACGGGGGGGAGATTTTAGGGAGCAGGGGGACAGATACTAAGTTGCGGGGGTTGCGGCAGGACGTGGAGGCGGGAGGGTTTTGTGCGGGTGAGGGAGGTGGTGGAGGGCCAGGATTCGGGGAGATGTCCCCTGCGGTTATGAGGAGGAGAAGGGTGAGAAAGGTGGCATGGGAGCGGGATGTGCAGGAGCGTGAGAAACTACTAGTGGAGGTGTTTGGGTCAGTGGGAGAGTGGAGTAATAGGAGGAGGTGGTGGGTGCCATAGAGGGGTGAGGGAAGCAGTGAGGGCACAATATACAAATGTTTGGGAGGAGCAGAGGGATATAGTGAATGGATTTTGGGAACAGAGGAGAGGAAAATGAGAAGGAGGAGTAGAAGAGGCATTTTGGGGAGGTGATGAAAGCAATATTAGGGAGATGATAGCAATGAGGGGTAGATGTACAAGTTTTGGGGTGGAGCAGAGGGGTAAAGAAATGAGATTTGGAAACAGAGGATAGTAATATGAAGAGGAGAAGAGGGGTGTATTATATAAAAGGTACATGTTGTGTCTTCCTGCTGCTTAAGTTCTCCTGCTTTAGTTCAACTGCTGTGTTTAACTGCTCTGCACTGATTCAAAGCCGCACTCCATCATAAGCAGCACCCCCATCAGAGACTGTGCCCCCCATCAGAGATCTCCCCCATGAGCTGAACTAAATTTATAGGGAGATGCTCAAATGAGCATTCAACTCCGCCCCAATTAGAAGCTGATAAGGCTCACATGAATAGTGGGGGATGTTTCTTAGGAACAGATTTTAATTAAACGTTACAGCTAAACTCTAGGCACATATAAAAGCACAAATGTGATGCCGCTCTGTATTCATGAATAAATCCTTGCATGTATTTTTACAATATTTAACTGTATTTTTAATACAAGCAGTGTAAGCACTTGACTTGACATCAGCCTCTTGCTGTCTACCGTACAGCAGAACTCAAAAAGTAGGAGGAAGAAGCAGTAAAGGAGCCAATCAGGTGTATTGGAGTGCAAGAAGCACTTGCACTAGATAGAGCAGAGTGATAGGGAGATGAGCTCATCAGTGTGCTGTTTCTCCATTCACTGTCCATTCAAAGGATGGGAGTGGGGAGGACACCTATTAAAATAAATGGGATGAAATGCAAATCAATGCATTAAGAAAATTGTGAAGGCTACATTTTATTGCAGCGCAATGCATGAGACACTGTGCAATGTGCTGTACTGTGTTGAGACACAAGCATTCTGAAGGTGCCTTGGGGTGCAATTCACGATGATTGGCATGGCAGTGCACCAACACATGTAACCTGCATTGCTGAGCATTGCGGTAACACACATATTAATGCAATTGTGTAAACGGTCCTTCCAGGGGGCCTTTAGCCTTGGCTCATACCTATGCGTTTTTTTTTAGTGCGATTTAAAGAAATGCACTACAGTCCATTTAACATTGCAACACCCCTTTTGATAATGTACATTGTGTACGAAACGCGTTAAGGAGGAGCCACGCATGCCTGTGACATCACACCGCCGGATCATGGAGGTCCGGCGGCCATATTAACAACCCAGCTGATTAGTGCTCAGAGCAGCTCCATGCTGCACATATTCTTGTCTTTACTACCTATGCTTGTTCATTCACGGAGGATTCTTAATGTGTGTTCATCTTACTTTTAATTAATCTAATAAAATTATCCTTAACCACCTCCCGTCCGGCCGTTGTATATAAACGGCCGGACGGTGGCAGTGCAGGGTCGGGTGGCCGTTTATAAACGGGCTCCCCGCACCCTGCTTGTGTGTGCTCCCTGGGAGCATGCAGCACCGCAATCCGGTGCCCGCTGTGTCCTCCGGACACAGTGGAACACCGATCGTCGGACGGGACCTCTGTACGAGGTCCCGATCATGTGATCACTGATTGGCCAATCAGTGATCACATGCAGAGTAGTAAGCAAGATGTCATTTGTGACATCATTGCTTACTATGTGTGAAATCTGTGAATGATCACAGAGGTCACATGGTACAAGGCTATTCACAACAGCCTTGTACCATGTGACAAGCTGTGACAATCACAGCTCACTCAGTAGTTCTCAATGGCTGCAAGAATGCAGCTAGAGAGAAGGAGAAATGATTGCTTTTACATCCTTTATGCGTGTAAAAGCAATCAGTGTAAAAAAAAAAAAGAAAAATCTTCATCACCCCCCACAAGTAGTACAGTGTCACAATGGTGACACTGTACTGCTAAGGTGACAGTGTGTTAAAAAAAATAATAAAGAAAAAATAATATAAAACAAAATGTAAAAAAAAATGTTTAAAAATTATAATTTTTGGTTATAAACTAATTTGGGTTATTTTGTTTTTTACTAAAAATATAACGGAATAAATTTTGGCCAAGATTTATGATGAAATACTATTTATTTGCAAAATTTTATAAGAAAAACACTTTTTTTCAAAATTTTTGGACATTTTAATTTACATAGCAAAAAAAATAAAAATCCCAGTGGTAAATAAATACCACCAAAATAAAGCTTTATCTGTCTCAAAAAAATGCTAAAAAATTCATATGGGTACAGTGTTGCACGACCGCGCAATTGTCATTCAGAGTGTGATAGCACTGAAAACTGAAAATTGGCCAGGACAGGAAGGGGGTAAAAGTGTTCAGACTGGAAGTGGTTAATTTGGAAATACTACACTATGGGCACCATTTTGTGCTCCGTACCGAGCATTTATCTCCCCAGGATCCCAGGTGACCATTCCAGGGCCCAGAGGAGAGAGATCCATTGCTGACCCCCACCGCAGCTTACCTATTAAGGGGACCTCTAGAGGCGACATCCCACTAACAATACCCAAGGAAGAAATTACCCATTCCAGGCTGCATCCTTTCCAGGACAGAGGGGACCTCTGGTGTATATGATGATATTATTGCGCATGTAAATTGCGCATCTGGTAAGTGCGCACTTTTACCATTTTCCTCCACGCCACCAGATTATATACTTCACTGGGTACATTAGAGTCACCAATCCTGAATATTTTTTTCTTGCACCTATACTGAACATTTATTCAATTTTCTATTGCATGTTTTGATTGGACATTATATATACTAAGTGTCCTTATCTTAAAGGCTTCACCAGTTATTTTTAGCCTCAGGCAGTTATATTTATATCTTTGTTGTTACTTGGGTTTATAGTTCATATAGTTTTAGCGCTGCACTACGTGTTTTACAGTCCATTTAACATGGTTTCCTATGGATCTAGTTCACATCTGTGCCTTTTGAGCCAGCGCATTTTTTGGAAAAGGTCATGGACTTTTTTCCCGCAGCAGATTGTGTTTTGCATGTAATAGACTTCAATGGCTCTGTACCAAAAACGCAAGGGATGCATTTTGCTTTATTTTTGGCTAATAGGAAAGTATGACAGTTCTGTTCACGTACTGTGACTCTGATGCAACTTTACGCTCTCTGGCACTCAAGTGGCATCAAAGTCACATCAAAATAGTGCAGGAAACTTTAGGTATTCAAAGTCGCATTTTCTTTGGCTAATAGGAAAGCACAACAGTTCTGTTAATGTAGTGCAACTTTGATGCGACTTTACTCTCTCTGGCAATCGAGTAGCATCAAAGTTGCATCGAAGTCACATGGTATGAACAGAACTATCATACTTTCCTATTAGCCAAAAAAAAAACCGCAAAACGCGTCAAAATGCATAAAAATAGCATGTTCAAAGTGCACCACAAAATGCTTTTGAAAAAACACATCAACTGCAACCTGCATAGATGTGAACCTAGCCTTAAGTGATAGGTTCATGCCTGATTTACTAAACGTTATGCAAATATGCCAGTTCACTGATTGTGGACAAACAAGGAAATACTATCATTTATGGAATTTACATCTGCAATGTACACAGACAGGTATGTACAGGCTCAAGGGCGGACTGACCATTTGGAAATTCGGGCACTGCCCGAGGGCCCGGGGTTAGTAGGGGGATGAGATGCCCCGGTACCTTTTTCATAGGCTTTTTTGAGTTTGAGCAAGGACACAGGGGCCCCATGATCCCCTATTGCCCGGGGGCCCCATGAGTTGTCAGTCCGCCCCTGTACAGGCTACAGTGTACATAATTTACTAACAAGTATAATATACACCCTAGCTTTCGAATGTATGAGAGACATCTATGAATAGGTAGCCACCAGAGAAGAATTGTCATGTGGCTTTATAAAAACCTATTTTTTGTTAACCAGCTGCAGTTTGAATAGCATGTGGGAAGGTGCAGTGTGGTGCGGCGGCAGTAAAGACAGAAAGCCTGGTTGAAAGAAACGAGGAACGTGTGTTGAGAAGAATGTCAGATTACAAATACCCCAGGCAGGAGAATACCACTCGGAAAACACTCACAGTTCAGTTCAAATGCAGAGAGCCAGTAAGAAGGTTATGTATCGACAGTGTCTGTTTCAGAGGGCTGATTGTGACCTGGCTGATCCAGTCCCAATGGGGAGCTTCCTCAAATCATGGCAGAGCCCTATGCTGTCCTTACTCATTAGGAACATTTTCCTGTAGCTAACCACTTTTCCTCATAGATGTGGACTCTCTCCCTGCAGTGGCCACTTTGCAAAAGCGTGCCAAAACCCAGGGGCAGGGATCTATAAAGGCTCTGCTGACCCAAGATGGCTGCCAGGAGTCACCTGAATGCAGTGTAGCCAACCATAAAGCTGCTTTCAAGACTAGGAAATCATTGAGAAACCCTGTTTCCCCTGACTTCCTCTCCACTTGTGGTCGAGTGCCACCTACAGTGGAGAACATAGACTGCACCTGCCTACAAGTATTAGGCTCTAGTCACAATTGCAAATGTGGCCATGAGCAATTAGATGTGGGAAATCCAGAGGGGTTCCCAATGATTAGCTGCAGATGGAAGCCCCATTGAAAGCAATGGGTGGTTGACAGCTCTCTCAACTAATCACAACTGCTTACTTGTAATCGCTCATGGAGTGATTATCTGTGAATGATTAACCTTGGGTGCACACAGTCTGCATTCAGGGCCAATCATTTACAGGTAATCGCTGCTTGAGAGATTACATGCGAGTGTCCGTGATGCACTACAGGAGCTGTGAGCATTCTATTGTTTTTAATGGGACTTCTGCCCAGAACTAATTTCTGGGAACCCGCGCTGGGTCTCCCACATCTAATCGCTAACAGCCTCGTTCGCAGATATGAATGGGGCCTTAAACCGTAGGCAATATGTTTTGAATCAGGGCTTAATTATACTTTGGGTAAAATGTTGGCATCTGCATTCTGTAGCGCACCTTATAGGAACAGAAGGGCAGAATTATTAGGTTATCCAACGCGAACGTGTTCAATGTTGGAACAAAACGAAACAATCAGCAAGATCAGGGATTGCAATCGCTGTGTGCATACACTTCTGCGCTCCCATCTGAGGTGCAGAAACAAGCAAACCAAGCTCTTGTTCATTTAAATACAGAAATATAAAAGAGTCATGGCAGAAAGACCATGTGGTCCATCAAATATGCTACTTTTTTGAAATGGGTTTTTTGTTATGCTTGCTTTTGTTTTTTGCTTTTTTAATTTTTTGCTTTTGTAGTTCAATACATATACAAATAAAATATTTGTGCACTCAAAACTCAAAGAGCAAGGACAAATTCTAGGGCACAAATAGAAACTCTGGACATTGCCCTGGAAATAGGGGTCAGCTGTCAGGTGGAACATGTGAACAACTAGATTGCTTCATACATTCTAAAAGAGACTTTAAAAATGGTTTTGCTCTAAAGTCAGCCGACAGGAGCTCTGAAATAACAGTCCAGCCTCCCTTCCTCCTAAACCTCCTATAGCAAGAGCTTTAAAAAGTCATAAACCAGCCCACATACCAGAACTGTTCCCAACCCTCTGCCTATCTATGCGAGACAAGAAGAAGCTTTACATTCCGGTATGAGAACATAGCCCTGTGATATCCAATTCTGCACAAGTCATGACTCCAGCAAGAAGTTACCACACACTGATTAGCAGTACGCTTGGCTTTCTGCTCGTGTTTGGGCTCTTCCGTCCTTCCAGTCCTGCAGATTCCACATCATACAGTGAGTGCAACACACAGCAATATATATCAATGTACTGTACACGCCGTCAACTCATTGCTGGATGTACATTGTTGTGTAATAGCTCAGGAAGTAAATACCAAAGTTTGTATAATTGTTTGATGTGCCTTCCCGCACCCCTGTGCAAGCGTATCTGTCTGCTTGTAGACACACACACACATATATATATATACATACAGTATATATATATATATATATATATATATATATATATACACACACTTTTTTTAATTTTATATATATATATATATATATATATATAAAAGTGTGTATATATACTATATTTATATATATATATATATATATAATTTTTCAAATATTTTATTATATATACAGCATATATATATATATATAGATGTATTTTTTTATTAAAAAGGTTTTGAAAATAATATTTTATTTAAAAAAAATGCCAATTGTTTATGACTTCTGCTTTAGCAAGCTAAATGTCATTCAGATTGAGTTTACATGCATATGATATGCTTAAATAAATATATTTTTGCAGGTCCAGATCTATTCGTTTTAGAAAGCAGAGAGAACCATTTGTGCATTTCGGTAAACAAATCTGGTCCTTTTCTGTCAAGCTGTGAGCCCTTTAATAATGACACGCTATGGAAGTGGGGTACAGGACAGCGGCTCTACAACCTTGGAAGCAGGAAGTGCCTCGGACTGGACCTCCAATATACCACAGAGCCCCTAGCAATGGTTGAATGTGATTCTGACCAGCACACCCTGAGCTGGAAATGCAACAATGGCCTTCTGATTGGCATCAACTATTACAAACTTGCTGTTGTTGGAGAAAAAGTGACTGCCAGCAAAGAATTATTTCATAAATGGAGAGGTTATGGATCTTTCGGTGACAATTTATGTGACTACAAATTCCAAGGTGACTTTTAACTTTTAAAATTTTCACACAGAAAACTCATTTCCACATTTAGTATGTAAAGATAGGGGATGCAGCCTAATTATGTATACTGATCTTGCTTAAAGGGAACCTGTGAGGACAAAAATAAAGAGGCAAACATTGATGTTCTGTCCTTTTAAAGAAGCCATTTTCTTGGCTGCCTTGTCGATTCATTGGCTTTAATACTTTTCGATACATTGTCCTGGAAAACGTATGCTGTTCACCAGTTCCGACTAACTCTGACTTCACTGGTTGCATGCTTGTTGCAGGTCATTGGCTGAGAAAAAAAAAAGCCAGGCATCTAGCATAATACACCAAGCCAGCATGTTATATACTCTGTTGTCAGTATGTTGGTGTCTCCTCTTAAAGTAAGATTATAGCCAAACTTTAGACATTAAAATATGTATCTATTATTAACAAAAAGTAACTGAGCTCTAAAACTGAACTCCAGGAATTATTTTTATTCCATATGTAGCACCCTGCTAGTTAGCTGAATGGGAGCTAGATTATTATTATTTTTTAGTTAGAAGGCTGAGTAGCAGCCAGGGACAAATAGTCAGAGGTTCAAATTTGGGTCAATGCTGAGAGGCCCTGCAGATCAGCTCACTGATACCTCCCCATGATCTAGAGACTTGAAGAAGTCTCTAGAACTCAGTGGGTGGGGGTGAGAAGGAGCTGGCACTTTTAAGGGATCCTGGCCAATTCCCAAGCAGGAGCCTTTGCATGGGGTCAGGACAGCCCTTAAGAGTGCCTGAGCCTGCTCAGTTGCAGGAGAGTTCAGGTGGAAGATGGATTGAGCAGGCTGGAGTGAGGAGCTTGGAAGGGGGTCCAGGAAAATAGCCTACCAATAGGCGGAGGAGCTGGAAGGGAAGATCTTTTATCCTCAATTGTCCCCAGAGAGAGAGGACAACCTGAGAAGCAGGGAAGGAGCCAGCCCAGCGAAAGGCCTGAAGGCAGCCACCAACCCAAAGTTTTCAGGAGAGGATTGAGTGAGTAATCCCATACACCCTGGTCCAAATAAGGGGAGAGGACATTCTGGTGGGAAACCTGACTAGCCCTCATCTGGAACTGCTGCTTCCAAAGTGGCAGATTTTGGGCCCCCTTGCCCAAGCATTCCCTCAGGTAGCTGGGTAAAGAGGAGATTTCATCTGGCATCTAAGGAGGTACACCAGGAGAGGCTGGATAGCTCTCCAAGAAGAGGATTTTTGTCTAATGTACTTGTACATAATTGTTAAGTCGTTTGTCCTCAGTTTACAGTTACCCTGGTCATCCCATACACCCTTCTACCCCATCCAAGTTCAATACTCCTTAATAAAATCCCCAAAAAAACAAGCTCATGGACTGTTTACTGTCTCCTTTGTACAAGGTCTGAAGGAAATGTGTGTTGCCTGGCTGTGCAGGACTATAGGGGGACCCAAATCTCTAGTGACTCCTAATGGGGTAGTGCTACACATACTTACATTGGTCCAGCTTGGCTCAATGTAAGTATGCATATCTAATTCTTGATGGGAAGCTGACAAAGATCAGCACTACTAAACTGATAGCCACAGTCTTCTGTATCCTGCTGGGGTTCTGTGTGAGCTTCTTCTCCTCTCCACACTGACCACAGGGGGTTGCTTGCTAGGCACTGCCACCATTCTTAGGATGTCTTGCATTTTTTCAATGAATATAGGTCATTCTGTGATTGGACAAAGTCAAGAAGAGGGGTGGTGACATCACAATCTCAACTTAACAATATACTTACCTTAAAACTAGTTTCTGCCCACAGCACCTAGATGTGGATGACATCACAGTTCTTTCAGCATGATCCTGGCAATGCTGAGGATCAAAAATCTCACAATAAGATGCTCCTGCATTGTGCTAGTGTGTATAAAACAGGAAGAAGGAAGACAACTCTCCAAAGAGAAACGGACAACAATAATGACTAATTTTTGGTAATGTGGAAAAGAGCTGGAAGACTTTTACTTTTTTATTGCTTTCTCCCATTGAGAGCCAGATTTACCATTGAGAGCAGTAGGCTTGTGCCTACAGTCCCCAGAGGCAAAGAGTCAGATTTCACCTGTATAGTTATAAGCCACATGATTTTTTTATCTTCTATAAGACTTTATATTCTAAGCCAAATTAGAACCTATAGGCTCTAGTGATGGATATCTAGCCTTGGTCCCCGTTGAAGAAATGTCCCCTTTTTCCTGTCAGTGACGGCTTGTGACAGTGGTCCCAAGTACAAAGATTGAAAGGGATGAAATCTTCCTACAGGTATACAGGCAGCTGTAAAAACTTAACACACCTAGGACAAAAGTTATGGTTGGAGTTAGACTTTAATTGCATTCTTTCTTTGAAATTTCTTATTAAAGTATATGTAAAGCCTTAACTTTTTTTTTTAGTTTTGGATAAAGTAGAGAAAGGTTGAACCCATACCAGTTTATTTTTTGCTGTCTGTGTACCATTGAAGAAATTTCTCTTCACTTTGGGTTCTAGATGTACAACAGGAAGTTGTACATCCCCCAAAGTGAGGGATTTCCCCATCTTTAACTGGCCATACATGGAATGAAATTTGTCTAGCTTAGCAGGGACTGGCCAAATTTTGATCCATGTATGGACTGGGAGGTTGTACAGGTTGTTGTACAGGAAGTTGTATGTCCATACATGGTTCAAAACTCAGCCTGTCCCTGCTGAACATACCAAAGTTTGATCCATGTATGGCCGACTTTAGACAGATGTCCAGATGTCCCTATTGGAAGATTTCTCCTTACCTCTTCTTCTGGGGACAACTCTAAAGTGTTAGAATCTTAGAATTGTATTTTCTTCACTATGCCTTAATGAGAAAATGAAGAAAAAAATTCTGGAGACATATAGTCCTGTATTTAATTTTACCTTGTGGTGTGTAATAATTATCAATTACACTTGTGTTGCCTATTTTAATCTTCTCACCTTGTCTTTCAGAAATCTTTACTCTTAAAGGGAATTCGAAGGGAAAGCCGTGTGTATTTCCATTTAAGTTCCAAAACAGCTGGTTCCATGAATGTACTACCGATGGAAAACCTGAAGGAATGCCATGGTGTGCCACTACTGTGTCCTTTGACAAGCACAAAAAATGGGGATACTGTCCCATATATGGTAAAGTATACATTATCTTACTTCAAATATTCATCTAGCAAAACATTTTGGATATAGTGAAGCTGGCTATATATGGATCGAAATTCAGCTGACCCAAATTTGGATCCATCTATGGCTGTTCCTGCTCAAGAGCAGTCGATCTAATGATTGACTCCTCTCAAGCAGGACTATTGGTATACACTCACCGCCAATGAATTAAGTACACCTGTTCAATAGCTTGGTAACACAAATTGCTAATCAGCCAATCACATGGCAGCACCTCAATGCATTTAGGCATCTACAGGTGTTGAAGACGACTTGCTGAAGTTCAAACCGAGCATCAGAATGGGGAAGAAAGGGGATTTAAGTGACTTTGAACGTGGCATGGTTGTTGGTGCCGGATGGGCTGGTCTGAGTATTTCAAAAACTGCTGATCTACTGGGATTCTCATGCACAACCATCTCTAGGGTTTACAGAGAATGGTCCGAAAAAGAGAAAATATCCAGTGAGCGGCAGCTGTGTGGACAAAAATGCTTTGTAGATGTCAGAGGTCAGAGGAGAATGTGCAGACTGGTTCGAGATGATAGCAAGGCAACAGTAACTCATATCAATATGGAGCATATTGGAATGTTTCCAACACCTTATTGAATTTATGCGACAAAGAATTAATGCAGTTCTGAAGGCAAAAGGGGGTCCAACCCTGTACTAGTTATGTGTACCTAGTAAAGTGGCCAGTGAATGTATATTTGCTCGATCAGTGCTTTCAGTCAATCAGCTGCAGCACTGATCAGTGTATTGTGACTTTGGAGGAGTCACGCTGTCAGAATACAAAAGCACAGCGGGAGGTTTCCTCCATCCACCTCGCTTGTGCGGATAGGGGATCTACTCAGTTTTTCCAAACAGCCCACCCAAGTCATCTATAGTCAGCTTAAGGGAGTGTTATAATCTCTGTTAGGTAATTTTTGCCATCTGTGTCCCTCTGTGGAGATTTCCCTTCACTTCCTGTCCCATAGCCAAAACAGGAAGTGAGAGGAATCAACCCAAAGTGATGGAACCTCTGGTTGTCACCAGGGTTGCAAAAACTAGTGTCTCTATTGGAAGATTTTCCTTCTACTGTTCTGGAGACAAACCAAAATTTGGGGTTTTCTTTCACTGTCAGTGATAGTGGTAAACAGGACAAAAATAGCTGGTGAATTTCTCTAACGGGGGCACAGCCAGCAATGAAAACCTGACAGGGTTCTAATACCCCACCACTCTATCAGAAGCTAAAAAAAATGTCTTTAATTATTTTAATTATACTTTAATTTCTGACTTTAGTCCCACTCTAAACAATACAGTTTGAAGTCAAAGAATCCTCAGCTTGCTGATTGGATAATGCAGAATCAGCACCAATGAGGTCACCACTCTGCTTTCACCTCCTGTTAGCAACTACCCAGTGTTAAATTGACAGTACTGTTGTAAGAATTACTGGAAGCTAATTTAAAGTTATTATAAACCTTTTTTTTGTTTAAATAATAAACATGTTATACTCACCTGCTCTATGCAATGGATTTGCACAGAACAGCCCCGATCCTCCTGTTCCGGGGTTCTTTGCTGGCGCTCCTGGCTCCTCTTCATCTGCAAGTGCCCCATAGGAAGTTGCTTCCCATGTGGGCAATTGTGCAGGCTCGATCCCGAGCCATGCTGCCTGCATCTATAGGCACAGGCAGTGTGGCTTGCCACTGCCCAGTTCACTCATCACAGGATATGATTGATAGCAGCAGGAACCAATGGCTCCCACTGTTATCAATCTGCTCTGTGAGGAGAGAGACAGAAAAGAGCTACTGCTCTCGGCACAGAGCTGGATCAAGATCGGCCTCAGGTATGTATATGTAACACCCTGCTACAGGTGTTGATGCAGGATGTTAAAATGAACACCAGATGGCAATGTTCTGTAGAATAGTGGCATTCACATTCTGTAGAGCAGACCCATGGAATTTGTATGCTGAACCACAGGACTTAACTAAGGAGCAGTGTAGTAAAGAAAACTACATTTCCCAGAGGAGCTGGATTGTGGGCGGAGGCATATATACATGAAAGCGATTAGGCAGGAAGTGAGAGGGGAGGGATCTGGAGAGAGGAGTGTGCTGACTGCAGGAGGACCGGACCAGGCATTGGAAAGAGAGAGAGAAAGGAGGCAAGGAGACTCTGCTGATCGCTGACCTTATGGAAGAAGCTAATCTGCTAACAGGTGACCGGATGTGTTCTGTCTCTCCAATCTAAGCACTGAAAGTGTGATATCTGTAACTTAGAGATGTGATGAGATAGCGATAACTCCAATCTTAGTTGAATAACACAGGCAGTGATTCGATCAGATGACACCTTGTAGATCTTGTAACGTTTATTCCATAAACTGAGAGAATCTTACAACAATGAACATCAGATAGGTCAAAAGATCATAATGTGATCTGCTTCATGACATGAGGTTTGAAGCTGAAATGCCTTTCTGGGAAATAGGGTGGACTATCTATACAGCATGAACTAAACCAAAGGAAAGGGAGGAGCAGAGACAAAATACAAAGAACACTTATAGGTGTATGACAGTCATGTGAAACATGACAGGATGGAATGCTGCAGCTGGGACCAGAGAATGCGTGGAGTCCTTATCAAAGGAGAGAGAAATACCGCCAGAATTCGCCACCTACCCAAGCATTATCAAGGACAGGGAACACTGACACCTGCTCCACCTTTGCTATTCTCCTGCACACAGTTGCGGACATTGCACAGTTATTAGACATTGCCGTCTAGTTCCTTCAGCTGCTATCATTTGACCAAAATTAACACAGCCTTATCATCAGAGCTAATAGCAGGACAGTCAGTCCACAAACTGAACCACCGCTGTCATCACCATCATGCATTCACTCTTTTAAGGTGGCCTTTTCCTATTGTGCCAATAGTTTTGAAGTTCAGAAAGGACAACAATCACTTTTGCCATCTTAACCACTTGTTGCTTTAGATTCACCATTGACCAATGCTTTAAAGCAGTGGTCGGCAAGCTGCGGCTCGCGAGCCACATGCGGCTCTTTACAAACTTAAATGCGGCTCTTCTGTGTGCCGGGCGCCCGCTCCCCTCCCTCCTCTCGGGCGGCCGCCCCCTCCCCTTCCCTCCCTCCTCTCGGGCGGCCGCCCCCCTCCCTCCTCTCGGGCGGCCACCCCAAAAGTCAGGACTCTGCAGCTGTCAGGATGTAGGCGGGGCAGCCAGGATGTAGGCGGGGCAGCGTGACGAACTCCTCTCCTCTCACAGTCCGCCCTGAAGACCATAACGGCGCGGGAACACGGCGAGAGGAACGCGCGGAGCAAAGGTAAGTGAATTGACACAGGGGGGACTTACTATATGGGGGATGAATTACTATATGGGGGATGAATTACTATGGGGGATGAATTACTATAGGGGGGATGAATTATTATATGGGGAATGAATTACTATATGGGGGATGAATTACTATGGGGAATGAATTACTATGGGGGATGAATTACTATATGGGGAATGAATTACTATGGGGGATGAATTACTATAGGGGGGATGAATTACTATGGGGGATGAATTACTATATGGGGGATGAATTACTATGGGGGATGAATTACTATATGGGGGATTAATTACTATATGGGGAATGAATTAATATGGGGAATGAATTACTATAGGGGGGATGAATTACTATAGGGGGGATGAATTACTATATGGGGGATGTATTAATATGGGGAATGAATTACTATAGGGGGGATGAATTACTATAGGGGGGATGAATTACTATATGGGGGATGAATTACTATGGGGGATGAATTACTATATGGGGGATTAATTACTATAGGGGATGAATTACTATATGGGGGATGAATTACTATGGGCGATGAATTACTATATGGGGGATGAATTACTATATGGGGGATGAATTACTATGGGGGATGAATTACTATATGGGGGATGAATTACTATGGGGGATGAATTACTATATGGGGGATGAATTACTATATGGGGGATTAATTACTATATGGGGGATGAATTGCTATATGGGGGATTAATTACTATGGGGGATGAATTACTATATGGGGGATGAATTACTATATGGGGGATTAATTACTATGGGGGATGAATTACTATATGGGGGATGAATTACTATGGGGGATGAATTACTATATTGGGGATGAATTACTATATGGGGGATGAATTACTATGGGGGATGAATTACTATGGGGGATGAATTACTATATGGGGGATGAATTGCTATATGGGGGATGAATTACTATGGGGGATGAATTACTATGGGGGATGAATTACTATATGGGGGATTAATTACTATATGGGGGGTGAATTACTATATGGGGGATGAATTACTATATGGGGGATTAATTACTATGGGGGATGAATTACTATATGGGGGATGAATTACTATGGGGGATGAATTACTATATGGGGGATGAATTACTATATGGGGGATGAATTACTATATGGGGGATTAATTACTATATGGGGGATGAATTGCTATATGGGGGATTAATTACTATGGGGGATGAATTACTATATGGGGGATGAATTACTATATGGGGGATTAATTACTATGGGGGATGAATTACTATATGGGGGATGAATTACTATATGGGGGATGAATTACTATGGGGGATGAATTACTATGGGGGATGAATTACTATATGGGGGATGAATTGCTATATGGGGGATGAATTACTATGGGGGATGAATTACTATGGGGGATGAATTACTATATGGGGGATGAATTACTATATGGGGGATTAATTACTATATGGGGGATGAATTGCTATATGGGGGATTAATTACTATGGGGGATGAATTACTATATGGGGGATGAATTACTATGGGGAATGAATTACTATATGGGGGATGAATTACTATATGGGGGAAAAATTACTATGGGGGATGAATTACTATATGGGAGATGTATTTTCAGTTTTAAAAATGTGGCTCTCAAAATAAATTTCAATCGTGGTTTTGGCGAGATTTGGCTCAGTTGAAAAAAAAGGTTGCCCACCACTGCTTTAAAGGAACATTATACCAGTCAATTGCTGCTTCGAGGGGGGGGGGAGTGCTGTTATTACTTTCCTTTACTGCATTGTTTCTCAGAGAACCATAATTCATACTTCTTCATACTGTGCATCAACTAGGCCCCATCATGCGCGCAGAAGACTCTTCACTGCCTTTACAGAACATTGGTTGTTTTGGGGTATTTTTTCCTTATTTCATCTCCTTTTCATTAGGTCCTCAGGGCCAAGGTGAGCTAGTCTACCTGTTCGATAGTTTTTGCTGCTCACTGGGGACTGTAAAGCCACCTACGGTTGAATGTATTGGGTTTGTTTCTGAAAAGCAGGCCTGCCAACACTAACTGAGACTCTATGATAAGTGTTGTTTCCTTTCTTTGCTTAAAATTGACACAAGTAGTAACTGACTCTGCACATGCCAGTTCTGTTTATGTTGTATAACCAAGCTATTTTGAAGTTGCTATAAATCTCCTACCAGGTCATCTCAATCAGTGTGTGAGTTTACTTTTTGAGGATGATTTATCCGGTTAAAAGTTTACTCTGGTGTCAGTAGGGGTTGGTCTTTCAAAGGGGTCCAGAGCAACAGGGAGCCCAAAAATCATCCAGCAACTCCTAAGGGGGTAGTGCTACATATAGAATAAGGTGCGCTAAGGAGGGATCATGGTCACAGAAGGTTTATTTTAATGCATTAAGGTAAAAAAACATAAGGCTTTAGAACCACTTTAACCACTTGATTTCTGGAAGATTTTACCCTTTCATGACCAGGCTATTTTTTGCTATTTGGCACTGCACTACTTTAACTAACAATTATGCGGTCATGCAATGCTGTACACAAATTAAATTTCTGTAATTGTTTTCACACAAATAGGGCTTTCCTTTGGTGCTATTTGATCACCACTGAGGTTTTTGTTTTCTGTTATATAACCAAAAAAACAAACATTTTGAGAGAAAAACAATATTTTTTAATTTTGCTATAAAACATAAAATTTTTTTAAAAAAATACAATTCTTCATAAATTCAGGCCAAAATGTATTCTACTGCATGTTTTGGTAAAAAAAATCCCAGTAAGTGTATATTAATTGGTTTGTGTGAAAGTTATCTACAAATGATGGTATATATATACTGGAATTTTTTTTTTATACTAGTATTGGCGGCGATCAGAGACTTATAGCAGGACTGTGATAGTGCGGTAGGCAATCTGACATTAACTGACACTGAGTGGGAACTGACTGACACTGACATCACCAGTGACACTAATACAGTGATCATTGCTAATAATATGCACTGTCCCTGTACTGATACTTGGTAGGAAGGGGTTAACATCTGGGACAATCAAAGAGTTAGCTGTGTGCCTAGCAAGGGTTTATGAGTTTACTGTGTGCTGATTTTACTAAGGGATGTGATGGGTTTTATTCTCTGCTTTGCAGGGAGACACAAACTGGCACATCCCTGCTGTCAGTAGAAAGATCTTTGGTGTTTACCAACACAGATCTCTCTCTTGTCATCTGCTCCACCAATCAGCTGGTCCTGGTCATGAATCATTGGCCAGGACCCACTGATCGCAATGTGCTGGAGCCAGTGACAGCACAGATGGGTCAGCAGGTGTGCATGTGCCCCCTACCTGGAAATAAGCAATCACGTATATATAAGAGATTCTGTACAGTTGGCCCACACTGTAGCAGTAAAGCTGCAAAGCGCTGTTAGTAAGCAATGAATGAATTTGGATTCTAAAACTCTTACTAGCGATATAAAAAACAAAGCAATTAATAATTTGATTAAGTATAATTTTTTTCTATATTTGATGTACATTGCACTACCACCCTCTGAAATCTTACCTCAGTCTAAAAATACTCCACCCCTATTTTGTAAACTGGAAATCACACTACCACGCTGGTAGATACCATCCATGACTTCACGTGCAAAAACAGAATTTACTTTGAGCTCCTTCCCACCTTAGCATTGTAGTACATTGCATTAATGTGCACTGTTTCGCATGTTTCCATACACTGCGTTAAGACAGCCTATTCATTCTGAACAAGATCCACAGCATCACATTACTCTACAACGCAGAGCTTCTACTGTATTTCTTTTGCAACCTGTTTTATCATTTCATATTAAGTAGTACAAGAATAACACAAAATGAAAAGTGGCTAAAGTGCCCTGACAGGGACGAAGCCAAAATGAGCAGTACAGTAAACTAAGTGCATAAACAACCATACAGTTGCAGCACTAGTATAAGCTGAAAATGCAGAATAATAAAACCCTGAATAAGAGACATCCCACAGCCCCAAAGAATAAGAGGAATAAGTCACATACACTATATTGCCAAAAGTATTGGGACGCCTGCCTTTACATGCACATGAACTTTAAAGGTATCCCAGTCTTAGTCCGTAGGGTTCAATATTGAGTTGGCCCGCCCTTTGCAGCTATAACAGCTTCAGCTCTTCTGGGAAGGCTGTCCACATGGTTTAGGATTGTGTCTATGGGGATGTTTGACAATTTTTCCAGGTCGGGCACTGATGTCGGACAAGAAGGCCTGGCTTGCAGTCTCCACTCTAATTCATCAAGGGTGTTCTATTGGGTTCAGGTCAGGACACTGTGCAGGCCAGTCCTCCACCCCAAACTCACTCATCCATGTCTTTATGGACCTTGCTTTGTGCACTGGTGCGCAGTCATGTTGGAACAGGAAGGAGCCATCCCCAAACTGTTCCCACAAAGTTGGGAGCATGAAATTGCCCAAAATGTCTTGGTATGCTGACGCCCTAAGAGTTCCCTTCACTGGAACTAGGGAGCCAAGCTGCTTAGCCGTGGAAACTCATTCCATGAAGCTCTCTACACAATGTTGTTGTGCCAATCTAAAGGCCACACGAAGGTTCCACTTTGTTATAATACCACTAACCGTTGACCATGGAATATTTAGTAGCAAGGAAATTTCACGGATGTACTTTTTGCACAGGTGGCAACCTATCACAGTACCACGCTTGAATTCACTGAGCAACCCATTCTTTCACAAATGTTTGTAGAAATAGTCTGCATGCCTAGGTGCTTGATTTTATACACCTGTGGCAATGGAGGTGATTAGAACACCAGAATCCAATGATTTGGAGGGGTGTCCCAATACTTTTGTCAATATAGTGTATTCATGGGTATACTAGCACAAAAGGACAAAGTGCAAAATAAACATCTGGGGATAGGAGCTGTAGCTGTAGAGGCATCCTTCAACCAACAAGACCATACCTTTGTGGCACTACCCCCTTAGGAGTCGCTTGAAGATTTGGGTCCTTCTATAGTCCTGCACAGCCAGGCATTACGCATCTTCACACAAGCTTGCATCCAGAGTCAGAAATCAGTTGTTGAGCTTTGGTTTTGTTATTTTATTTAGGGGATTTGAACTGGGATAGGCTTAGGGGTGTACAGGATGCCCAAGGGTACTGATAAACTGAGGACAACTTCCTGGAACTATTTACAAGTCTTCTCTGCAGCACAGTTTTTCTTGGAGACCCTAGATGAACGTCTCCTATTCACCCAGCAATTTGGAGGTATCCCTGAACAGGGGATCTGGTTCCTGTCACTTTAAGACATGAACAGTCACTGGCAGGTGGCTAATCTGGTTTTCCACCAGAGTGCTCCTTCACCATCTGCCCAGGGGGTGTAGGTGTCCTCACTCAGATCTTCTCCTGTACCACTTGTGGGTTGGTGACTGCTACCAGGGCTATCAGCTGGGCCACTCTTTCCCTGCCATACAGGTGGTCCTCTCTCAGGGGGCCTGTGTACTCTGAGCTTTCCTCCTTTCCAACTTCAGGCCCCATCCCACTGGGCCTCCTCGTAGCCTCCTTTCTTCAGCCTCACATCTTCCTCTCTATCTTCCACCTAAACTCTCCTGGAACTGAGTAGGTTCTAACACTTTTAAGGGTGTCCACCCCCTTGCCAAGCCTTCTGTTGGGGATTGGCTAGGACCCCTCAAGAGTGCGAGCAAGCCACTCTTCAGATTCACCCATTGCCTCTAAGGCCTTCCTCCAAAGACCTAGAGCAGGGGGAAATTCAGGAGGGGCTGATCTGCAGAGCCTCTCAGCTTTTGACCAAGATTGACTATCTGGCTATTATACCCAGGCTGCTACTCAGCCTTCCTTACTATCAATTAAAACACTAGCTCCCCCTAGCTAAGCTAGGAGGGTGCTACATCTTGATAAACATTTTAGGGCATCCCCTGCTGTGAAAGGTGTCACGGTACAGAGGTAAGTTGGAATTCACAAGTTGCTTTCAGAATTGAGTAGTAGGATGAGAAGATTTTTTCCAGGACATAGTAATAGCCTTCCTGGCCTAAAATAAGAAAAGACTAAGGAGCGTTCTCTCTGGAACTGTAGGGGCAAGGTCCCCTACAAGATCCAAGAAGAAGAGTCTGAGTGACAGGTTAATTCTGAGTTGAGCCGCAGTGTTACTATTAGCAGTAACATCCAACCATTATTGTGAAATAGCTGGACAGGCCGAAAATGAATGGTGATAATCATTGGGCTCCTGAGCACAATGTCAACAGGCTGGGGAGACACCCTGGTTCAATTTATGCTGCTTTGAAGAGGTGAAACACACACACATTGACCCTCATAAACCTTGAAAATAAAAGAGGAGAATAAACTTGCTCTAGTCAGTTGGTGGGACACTCTTTATAGACTTCCAGATTATGCTTGTATTCTTCAAGTCTCAGGCCATTGTCATATTCATGATTATATGCATTGTATTATCCAGTCTCACTGATGTTGTATGAAGGCTTGAACTTTGGTTTTGTCATCCAGATTGGGAATATTCACCTGCCATTTCAACCTCTGAGTAGATAACTCAGGAGTGGCAGTTGTGATGAGTTGAGATTGAGGAATGTTTTTTAAGGTCACGGGTGCAAAGCAATAGGGTGCAATGGATATCTGAAAAGGTGAGACTCAACTGGCAGTAAGGAAATTTGCTACTGAGGGCATGCAAAACCTGAAGATAGCGAAAGCCCCTACCATATTTGCATGTTGGGGTGCCATTCAGAATGACGCAAAGTGGTGTGCGTTGCTGCACACATAGGTGTGGAGCCAGCCTAAAATTAAAGGTATTTGAGACATTTGAGGCCCCAGGGACAAATATTAATGTGTATGCCAGAGACACTGGGACCTGTAATCTTAATTTACTAATCTAGCCAACAACCAAAAAATCAGCTCTACATCTTTAAACTTCTACTGATGACTAACAAGGTACAAACATGGCTACTGCCAATAAAATAGATACTTCTGAAAGCTATGCTAATAAAATAATACTAGATGTGTAAGTAGCTGGAAAAGACAATAAATTCTGGTATTTACAGCCTCATAAATGAAATATTTAACAACTTCCTTCTCTTTTAAAACTTTTAAAATAAGATACTTTTAGCTGTACTCCAAACTGTTTGAGCAGCCTTAAAGTGGAATTCCAGCTTAACCTCAACTACTCTTATAACTGTCCCTTCCCCCTCCTAACACCTATGCTTAGTAACCTGTAAGAAACATGTATATACTTACCTATTTTAAGGCCGCTCTGGTCACATGATCCAGTTCCCATGTGTTAACCAGAGTCACTGCAGGGGATTGTAGGAAGCAACAACAACAGATGAGCCATTGAAGCCTATGGGTGATGTCACCGCTCCAGACTTTACTAGCCATTGTCGAGAGCTCTCTCCCCTGCATCTACCACTGGCTGATATAGGGGATCATGTGCTTTGACCAAAGTGGCCTGAAAATAGGCAAGTATATCCATCTTTCTTCCACAGGTTAGTAAGCATATGTGTTAGGAGGGGGAGGGGATAGTTTTAAGTTTATTTAGGGTTGAGCTGGAATTCCACTTTAACAGTTTTTGGGTAAATCATACCTATACCTGACAAGACCTCCCCAACATCATACCTCCCAATTTTCTGAGATGGGAAAAAAGGGCACCTTTCAGTATAAAGTATTTAGGCAAAGGGCACACCCCAGCCACATCCCAAGAATTGATACATATGAAGCACCATCCTAGTCAGCTAGGGGGAGCTAGACCTCAGTTGTTAGCTAGGAGGGCTTAGTAGCCGCCTGGGTGTGATAGCTAGCGGGGTCAAATCATGGTCAAAGCTGAGAGGCTCTGCAGACCAGCCCTCTGGAATTTCCCCTTGCTCTAGAACTTTGGTCTAAGAGCATTGGGTGGATCTGAGGAGTGGCTGATCTGCATGTTTGAGGGATCCTGACCAATCCCCAACAGGAGGCTTGGCAATGGGCCAGGACAACCCTTAAATGTAATTGAGCCTGCTCAGCTACAGGAGAGTTTGAGTGGAAGACAGAGAGATGTGAGAGTGAGAGCAGGAGCCCGGGAGGGGGCCTAGAGAGAGAGAGGGGCTCATCTACAGGCATGAAAACTCTGACCTTCACCAGCCCCCAGAGCGAGGACCACCTATGCAGCAGGGAAGGAATGGCCCAGCTAGAAGGTCTGGTAGCAGCCACCAACCCACCAGCTGCAGAAGAGAAGGAATGAGTGAGTAAACCTGCACCCCCTGGGCCAGATAGGGTAAGGAGCAATCTGGTGGGAAACCAGATTCGCCACCTACTGCAGCTGTCTAATTTCTTAAAGCGACATGCACCTGATCCCCTGCTCAAGGATACATCCAAACAGTTAGAAAAAGAGTTTATCTGGGGTGGCACTACAGGAGATGCTGGTTAGCTCTCCAAAAGAGACTGTTGCATAAGAGACTTGTAAATAACTCCAGGAAGTTGTTCTCAGTACATTGGTTCCATTGATCATCCCAAATACCCCCTTACCCCATCCAAGTTGAAATCCCCCAAATAAAACATCAAAAACAATCGCAATGACTGATTACTGACTCCTGGATGCAGGTCTCTTGGAAATGCATGTTGCCTGGCTGTGCAGGAACATAGGGGGACCCAAAAACTTCAGCAACTCATAAGGGGGTAGTGCTACATATAAAAACTGACTGGTTGAACGCACAAGTGTTTTTTTTACCACTATGTTTCCTTCATACTGGCTTTTCAATATAATAAGAGTAATAATGCATGTATGTATATGTTTATACCTTATGACAAAAAGAGGGACACCTGAGGAGAGAGGGACATGGGTATTTGGTTCCTAAGAGGGACAATCCCTCTAAGAGTCAGAGTTGACGGGCTTTTGGCTTATGTAGATAGCACTAGTTTGATAGCTTCTGAGATCTCTCAAAATTTATTGGCAGGTCCATTTGACTTGCAGTTGACGTCTTTCTGACCTGTATTTGACCTGCCTCAAGTGGGTTCTGCATTTCTATAGACTTTCATAGGAATGCAAAACCTGCTTGTAGCTAATAAGCCTTGTCATCAGGTCCTACATGAGAAACAGTCTGTGTGACTTAAATACAAAATGAGAGCAAACCTTTCTTTTTTGTATACAGTAGGTCCATATAACCTAAGACAGAGATTATTTTAATATGACTCCTCCCCCTTGTAATTTTTCCTCCCACCCCATGCTAATTTTTTCTACTTTATAAAATATATTTACCTGAGGATGTATGCAGGTGGGGCCTAGGGCTAAGGCACCAAACCTGGGAGAGATCACACACACAGTCCGGGTCATTATCTAATATCTTGCTATGCGTAATAAGGTTAGTAGATGTGTTTTGCAATCACTATAGGCACTAATATTCAAGTAATACACTGTTGGATGTTCCAATGTAAAATTCAGTTAAGGCAGCGATAGTACATCGTTGTATTTCAGAACGGCAGTGTACCAGGCTAGGCTTAGCCCATTTTACCGGAGGATTGCCTCTGCTAGAGGAAAGGAAAACTGCAGTGTATAGTAGTGACACTCAGTACTGTTAAAGAGCCTCAATTGCTAGTTTGGGTATCAGAATTCCTGCAGAGAATAAGAGATGTTCCTGCTCAATTAGGAACCTATTCCTGTGCTGATAGCTCTCCCTGACAAATGGGGTCTCTGTCCCTCACCTATCCACATACTCCAGGCGTGCTTGAATGGCTCGGGCACCCTATTTTATAGCGTCGCACATCAAGATGGCAGCCAGAGGTCATCAGAATTTGCAGGATCCAATCAGACATCTGCAACCTCTGTGACAACTGACCACTTGGCGACTGCAATGTACCTCGGGCGAGCTGCCACTGTAGGCAAAGCAACGTACCCATACGTCGCTGCCTACTCCCTTATTTAGCGTGCATATGCGTGCCCCTGCCTGGCACCTAATGTGATTGTACACAGCAGGAGCATGTCAGCAAGTCCCAGTCAATGATTTGTGGCTGAGACCTGCCGATTGGCTGTGTATAATTAAAGTCCAGAGCTCTGTATTGGTAAATCACCCTTGATGAAAGGGGTATGCAGTTTTCTGGAATAGTAGCACTTTCCTGTGGTAGGCCCACAGAAGGGACTCTCTACTACTTCCTTCCTAGGACCCTCAACTTCTCCTACCACCCAGTGCCCTCAGCAGCCATATTTATACTTGCAGCTATGGGGAACAGGTAACCACTAGTGGGCAACAGGGAACTGTGCTTCATCCAAATACCAGGGAGAAGCAAGAGAGAACTTTTCCTGTATGCCACCTAACACCCTTTTACATGCAAACCCCTTGACAACCAGACCACATCCTTAGTGCCACCATACAAACACACATCTTTTTCTTGTATTAGGTTTTCAACAAATTAAAAAAACAACTACAATTCTAACACTATCACTTTCCAGAAGTAGCACTCAACCATATGAATGTACTGTAGAAGACTGAAGACATCTTGTATTGCTTAGAAGCCTAGAACATTGGCCCTTGCAAAAGTTCAGTCTTCAGATCTTTTTCCATTATTTTGGTTCTGATGCCCCCTACCTTTTTGCCCACTATCCCTGTGGATCTCCCAATGGCTTCCAAGGGACAGTATTACCCATTGTGAAGACCACAGTTCTAGACCAACAGTACTTTGGAGAAACATTGATGAGGCGAGCAACACAGCAATCATCTGCCTATGCTTTACTCATCCTCTTCCACCTGTTAGCCTGTATTTTCATTACCACAAGAAAGATAAATACATCAATATAGTTTGCGGTTTGATTTTACTGGGATATTTGTGCTGAGTGCCTGGGTCGGAGGTCAGAGGTACTCTCTTCACTATCTTCTCTTTCTTCCTTACCTTCTGTACCTTTTACCAATCTATTTTGTTTTGTGTAATTTCGTCAGCAGCTAGGGTCAGTGACACAGTACAGTCGGTGTTAAAGCTGCTCCCAACATATTTGTCTTAGGTTTCAAGAATTCGAGGTTACCTGAAACTTAATCAACATAGAATGGATCCACTTTGTGAATAGCTTATTGCTATGTGATAATGATTGTTGACATTATTGTTGTTTAAGCCAGCCATACATGGATCAAAATTTGGCCAGCTCCGCAGGAGCCACCCGAATTTCTATCCATGTATGGGCACTGTGGTTGGATTTTCCTGCATAGGCGATCAGTATATTCTGATGGCAGGGAAGTATCCCTACTGTCAGAATACAATAGCTTAGTGGGAATGACTCCCTCATCTACTACAAAAGTGTGGATGGGGGAACAGGGTAAGTTTTTTCATTTAACCTGTTGGTTGAACGAAAAAAAAAACGGACTCATCTGTAGGCAGCTTTACTGCAGGTAACCCATACTTAAAAGTTTTACAATATTTGACCTATTGTTTCTGTAATGCCATAAACAATATTAGAGATTAGCACATAGTTCTGCCAGTACTGTCTCTTCTAGTAAAATGTACCTTAAAGTATATGTGAACATTACCTTGTAAAACATAACCCATTCAGTTTAAAATTGAAATGAATGCAAAACATTAGCCCTCTGAACCAGTCCTAGGCATGGTTCAACCCCTTGGGCCGGTATCTGTGTGTAATGTGAGTGATCCAAACCATGCCCGAGATTGGTTAGTCAAATAGTACCCAGGACCACTTGGCTTTGGTGGTCTTGGGCACGGTTCACTTGCATGCATGAGTGCAAACCTTGCCAGAGAACAGTTCTCTCCATACAGAACTGTGTAATAAAACAGGGATTGCTGGTCTGGTTAGCAGGGGAATGTGCCTGGGAACAATTGTGTTTCTGAGACCCCTTCCTTACAATCCAGTGTGAGTGTAAACCAGTGGGGGACTAGGGAGGTTGGACAAGTGGACCTTCAGTCCCAGTGTGAGCACACCCTCAAGATAAATAGGAAGAAGTCAATAGTCCTGTGAACCCGTAGATGCAAAATCTTTAGGCAGAGTTAGCTTACCAGTATTTTATATCTGTAAGTGGGACAAAATATTGACCATCCTGGTGTCAGTGGGAAGAGTTATGCCCCAACTTTGGTGTGAGTGGGAGGAAGTATGCCCCATTGTTGGTGTCAGTGGCAGGAATTATGCCCCATGATTCTTAACTGACAAGGATGAAGTACATTTTTCTTTAATCTAAAACAGTTATATTTATTTTTGTTCCAGGCGATGGCTGTGGTTTTCTATGGGAAGAAAACAATCTCACACATACTTGCTACCAGTTCAATCTCAAGTCTTCTCTCTCCTGGAATGACGCCCGAGAATCTTGTAAAGCTCAAGGTGCAGATCTGCTGAGCATCACAAGTCTTGCTGAACATGAGTATATTTCCAGTAAGTAGACAAATCCTCTCATTGTACAAGTGTTAAAAGAGCAGAAATCTGGCTAATAAAGTATTGCAGGAAGCTTGCATAACATCATATTTTTTCTTTTACTTCGATTCATAATGTGAAGCCAAAAGTGGAATGGTGAAACCCTCAGTCAAGTTTTTTTTTTTTTTTTGTTTCTGTGAGTTTTTCCATCAAGTTTTTCCATCCTTATTGGAAGATTTACCTTCTCACACTGTTCTGGTGACAACTCAAAATTTTAGATTTGAAAGAGAAGTATGGGTTTTTCTTTTTTGTTAAATCATACTTACTTAGGTGGCCGCTGCACCGATCCCATGCTGCATCTGTCCCCCACTGACTCTAAAGGTGAGAACTGAGCGATCGAACACTGCTGATCGATCAGCTTCCCCACTGATTCAAGCAGAGAAATGGGATTGTCAGTCACTGTTGTCTGCTCTGCCCTCCCCCAGAACTCACTGGGCTGTGGAGGGGCAGGAACGGCAGGCTAGGCAAGGCTGAGCCAGGTGGCGGTCCAGGCTTCTGGGTGGATCCCGAACATATGGCCACAATCTTTCCCAAGCCTGGACCAGCTCAGTGATGTCAGTTAACAGCAGACTTTAGCCTGCTGTTGGCCAAAAATGGGTCAGAGGTGTGCAGAACAAACTGCACTTTTGTGATCCATAGGAGAAGTACAGCCAAACAGGCTTTGGCTGTACTTCTCCAGTAACCCCCCTTTCAGTCCCAGAGAATCAGAGAGGGTAAATCTCCCCAAATGAGGACACAGATATCAACCTGACTCAGGTCTAACCCTTTCATACTCCATATAAACCTAAAATAAAATTTGTCTGTACTAAAGCTTACACATATGCAGTGGCGTCCCGAGGCAGGTGCAGGGGGGGTGCAGTCCACACTGGGTGACACCGACCACACGGGGTGACACCGCACCCGCTCCACAAAAAGGTAAGTTGTAAAGCAAGGCGACGATCCCTGCAGGATGGTTCTGATCCATCCTGCAGGGATCATCGGCTTTCTTTACAACTTACCTTTTCCTGGAACGGGTCCGGTGTCACCCCATATCGCTTGCATGCCGACGATCCTGCGGGGATTGTCAGCATTCAACCTATATGGGGTGACACCGGACCCGCTTCAAGAAAAGGTAAGTTGTAAAGAAAGCTGACGATCCCCACAGGATGGATCAGATCTGTGGATTGAGCATAATGGAACGGAGTCCGATCCATTATGCTCAATCCGCAGATCTGATCTATTCTACGGGGATCGTCAGAGGGGATGTCACCAAGTGTTACCACACCGGGTGACACCAACCCTAGGGACACCTCTGCACATATGTTCACTGAAGGTGTCCAGGTTACTGTGCAGGTGTCCAGGTTACTTATTACTTGTTCAATATATGTATGGAAAGGTAACATACCTCCCAACTTTTTTGAGATGGAAATGAGGGACATCTGTTAGCAAAGTATGTAGGCATAGGACATGCCCCCTACCACCCCCCCTTAACCCCTTCTCGCCGGCTGCACTCAAATGTGCTGGGCCCTGGGCCTAGACGCCGAGCGGCCGCACATTTGCGTTCATGTAACAAAAAACATATCTGCTGAGAGCACGCGCCCTTCTTGCTCCCAGCACACATGTGAGGTACTCATGGAAAGGTCCCGGTCCGCTCTTTCAATCGGGACCTTTCCCGATCACGTGACCGGCCCTGACGTTACGGCGGCCACATGACACTAAGCCACGCCCCATCCCACCCACCTCCCAACGCAGGAACTCCTCTTCACGCCGGGACGATATGGCGTGAAGGGGTAAAGGAGAATTATAAAAAAAAAGATTAGTTAAACCCACAAGTACTTTTTTTTACCACTATTATTCCTTTATATTGGTTTTTGAAATGTACAAATTCAGCAATTTAGAAATTGGACGAAAGGCTTAGCACTGGGAAACTCTTTTTGAAAGATAACAAAGTGCATTTTATATATATAATTATACAGATCAGACCAAAATGGGGGACAAATGAGAAGTAAAGAAGAACAGAGAGACTTTGTTCCAAATCAGGGGCAGTCCCTAGAAATTGGGAATGGTTGGGGGCAGGGGCGGACTGACCATCTGGAAACTCGAGCACTGCCCGAGGGCGCGGGATCAGTAGGGGGCCCCATGAGATGCCCCTGGTACCTTTTTCATAGGCTTTTTTGAGTTTGGGCAAGGACACAGGGGCCCCATAATCCCCTATTGCCCGGGGGCCCCATGAGTTGTCAGTCCGCCCCTGGTTGGGGGATATGCATATAAAGTGTACAAAACATGACATAACTGAAAGGGCCATTTCTCAAAAGGTGCAGTCTAAAGGACTGAAGGCCTGATTGTTGGAGCCAAATGTGTATTTTAACAAATATAAACCAAATTGCCTTATAATGGATAGGTTGAGGTACTGCATTTCAGTAAGAAAACTTCTTCTGTATAGTAAATTATAAAAAGAGATGACCACAGTAAATTTATTGCAGGCTATACGTAAAGACCATATGAGCATATATCAAATTCACCAAATTTTCCTCTTCAGATAAAGAAAACAAAAGGCCCTGAGCAAAGGTACAGGCCCTTAGAACAAAGAAACAATTAGGACCCTTTCAAATGAGGCGGACTTTGTTGAGATCAGTAGGGAATCTGTCCACTGATCCCACACTGATCAGAGCAGAGAGGGTGGATGTCAGGTCCATGTCCATGTCAGTTTATGCAGAGCGAGGTCCATGTCCGCTCAGTTTATGCAGAGCGAGGTCCATGTCCGCTCAGTTTATGCAGAGCGAGGTCCATGTCCGCTCAGTTTATGCAGAGCGAGGTCCATGTCCGCTCAGTTTATGCAGAGTGAGGTCCATGTCCGCTCAGTTTATGCAGAGCGGACACAGATGGAGCCTGCTCTGCTCTATGGGCATCCAAGGTGTAAACAGACTCCGTTCCAGCTAGACAGAAGAGGATGGATTCCCTTCCATTTTTTCTTTTAGCAGACCGAATTGGACCGAAGCTAGGCAGGTGTAAACCAACACAAGTCCATTTATATCCACAGGTACATACAAGTGAATGGACGGTCCAATCAGACTCGCCTGAAAATCTGACCTGACCAGACCCTTTGTGTAAAAGGGGCCTAAAGGAAGGAGAATAAGAGAAAAGAAAGAGGGAGGAGAAGTGGAAATAGAAAGAAACTGAGAGAAGGAAGTGGGTAAGGGACAGTACACAAAGGAGAAGGAGGAGATAATCCCTCATCCCCAGGATTGCAGAATCCCATATATCTACAAAAGGATTTGAGAGTCAGAGATGTAATGCTCTCTGATCAGGTTGGGAAAAACCTATACACGGGGTCCATATTCTTCTAGGTGTCATTTCAATTCAGCTGGGTCGCAGTTTTACCACCCCCCAGCCAATCCCCCTATTAGTTGCAGAGGCAGCAGCCAGGGGTGTACACATGCAGTGGCCACAATGTTTTGCTACATGGCCACAGCAGGATATACAATCCCTGTGAATGGGGTTGCTCTGTGCAGGCCCTACAACCTCGTGCAATACATGCTGTTGCCGTGCGCTAGTGCAGGGTTCAAGGAGTTAAAGCAGGCACCTCTGAAAAGTGAGTGTGAATCACTTTTTAGAGGAGCGGCAGTCTCGGCCACACACATGAAGGTGTCCTTACATTGTCACTCTGTCACATATGCTTCCAAAGGATACTATTAAGTCACCACATGCGCAGGCATGTTCTCACCATTGAGAAGCCTACCCTATCCAACAACATGCATCAAATGCTGAAGCAAGCATGTAGTCTGCATGTAGACGGTTGTGGCTGCAAAAAGCTTATAGGAGATCAGGGCAAAAAAAGAGGGTTAATCTCCCCAGCAGAGACACAGACAACAATAAAAGCCTGATAGGAGTTTTAACAGTTCCCTATTCTATCCTTAAAAAAGTTCAGTCAGATCATGCCTGCACAATTGACTAAAGGTTCTGGGGCAATTTACCATGAAATTATTCTTATCCGAGCAGCTTGTTGATAACATTATTTGATGGGACAATGAGAGAATTGATAGACCTGCTTAATATTATTATTATTATACAGGATTTATATAGCGCCAACAGTTTGCTCAGCGCTTTACAATATAAAGGGAGACAATACAGCAACAATACAGTTCAATACAAGAGGGATAGGAGGGCCCTGCTCCTTGGAGCTTACAATCTAGGAGGAAGTTGCTAGTGGTACAAAAGGTAATAACTGTGGGAGATGAACTGATATGAGAAATAGAAGATTTGGTTATTACCTGAAGGCACGATAGGCTTCCCTGAAGAGATGGGCTTTCAGAGATCGCCTAAAAGTGGGCAGAGTAGGCTATAGACGGATAGATTTGGGTAGAGAGTTTCAGAGGATAGGGGAGGCTCTGGAGAAGTCCAGGATATGAGCATGGGAGGAGGAGACAAGGGAGTTAGAGAGCAGGAGGTTGTAGGAGGAGTGGAGAGGACAATTTGGGTGATATTTGAGGACACGATTGGTGATGAAATTTGGGGCAGTTATAAATGGCTTTATATGTTATTTATTAATTAATTAATTATTAATGTTTTGAATTTTATCCGTTGGGCAATGGGAAGCCAGTGGATGGATTGGCAGATACAGAACGGTTAGTAAGGTGGATGAGTCTGGCAGCAGCATCCATGATAGACTGAAGATGGGATAGCCTGCTTATGGAATTCTAAGCATATCATCACAGCAAGGACATACACATTGAAAATCACAATAAAATGTACTTTCAGGTAAACATTACAAAATGCAACACATTGTAGAAAAAAGTAAAAAAAAAAGTGAAAAAAGATCTTTTAGCAATTACAACCATCATAATATTTATTGGCTGAAAATACATTTGAGCCCAGAGCTACGTATGTCTAGCACTGTGCAGTTAGTTTACTCTGGTCTTGATGCAGAGGACTGATTGCCCACCATCCATGGATTTGCACCCACTGGTTAATGGTTTGCATGTTTTTCTGGAAGCAACAATTCTCACACATTCTGCTCCATTTAGCATATACTGTATCTACTTTTATGTGAGGATTTGGCATTGCATTTGTTGTAATAAAGGCATCAGACTAAGAATGTTTCAGGATGACCTGTTACTGTTTATCTCACCGAATGCAGAGAGACTGGCTTATACAGGAGTTGTGCTATGGACTGGGCTCAATCAGTTGGATACCTCTTCTGGGTGGCAGTGGTCGGATGGCTCCCCCTTTGCCTTTGTCAACTGGAGATCAAGTAATGTATCTCTATTTTTCTATCCTTATATGAAAATTCTTTGATACATTGTGTGTTATGCAACATCAGATAAGTTAAAGTCTGTAAAAGGGAGTAAAAATGCTGAGTTTTTTACTGATCTGAAATGAGATCCATTGTTGTCTATGGGACATTGCACACAGCTGAGTAAGGATCAGTAATACAGCATTGAGTACAGAGCAGTAAGGCCTCTTGCACAAGGTACTGATGTTTGAGCATCAGCATTTCTAGACGTAATTTCAGGCATTTGTTTTTCACATATTAACCCTTTCCTGTCTGCCCTATAGCAGAAGTACTGCTACACGGTGGTACGGGTCCCAGCCGGTGATTACTCGCCGGCGCCCGGAGATTGCCAAGCATCTCTGACGGGGGAAGAAGTGTTTGTAAACATTACAGTTCTCTCCCGTCAGCTCCTGCACACTGTGTAAGCAGTGTGCTTACAGTGAAGCACACACACAGGACACAATGTAAAATGGCACACAGCACACAGTTAACCCTTTGATCGTCCCACATGTTAACCCCTTCCTGCCCAGTGCCATTAGTACAGTGTCAGTGCTTTTTATTAGTCCTGCAGTCCTGCTATGAGTCACTGATTGCCGCCATTACTAGTAAAAATAAAAAATGAAGAAAAAAAAAAATTCCAGTATATATACCGACATTTGTAAACGCTATAACTTTCACGTAAAGCAAATAACTTACACGTGTTGGAATTTTTTTTAGCAGAACACATTTTGGCCTAAATTTATGATGAAATTTGATTTTTTTTATTTTTTTACTGGACATGTTTAATAGCAAAAAGTCAAAAATGTTTTTTTTCTCAAAATTGTTTGTCTTTTTTTTATAGCGCAAAAAATAAAAAACGCACAGGCGATCAAATACTACCGAAAGCTCTATGCGTGGGAAAAAAAGGACATACATTTAATTTGGGTGTAGTGTTAAATGACAGCACAATTGTCAGTTAAAGTAACGCAGTGCCATAACGCAAAAAATGGCCTGGTCAGGAATGGCCTGGAGGGCAAGTGATTCATACTTATTTTTGTGCATATTTGCACATATTCTTACACAATACATTCCTAGCCAAAATCCATTATTCTTTCTACTCATATACGCATATTTGCACAAAATACTGACTAGCAACACACGTTTTTTCAATTTTTCTACGCAGCGCTTGTTTATGTGTGTACAGGCACATTATAAACAATGAGCTGCATTTTAGATCAGTAAAAAAAAAATGCTGTACTGCGATTTTTTTAGGCTGCGGTGGGCAAAAGGCCTAAAACAAAAATAGAACATTTTTCATTTGAGTGCAGTAATTTACTCATGTGTTTACTCATTTAGGCCCCTTGCACACAAGCATCATAATTTACTAATGTTTACTCAGTAAATTACACGGAAAGCAGTGGCTCAGGATCGAGCCTGCTTGGGTGCCCCCATAGTAAGCTGCTGCCTCTGGGGGCACTCAGCAAAAGGGATGGGCCAGGAGCACTGGCAGGGGACCCGAGAAGAGGAGGATCAGGGCTGCTTTGTTCAAAACAAACATTTATTTTTTATATAAAAAAGAGTCACACAAGATTAATTTGGTTATTTAGATTAAAAATGGATATATGGTCCTCTGTACAAGACTATATGGTACCACATAGGGAACTTGTGATGCCTTGTGGCCACAATACTGGCAATGAAGAAGAATTTTACTTGTCTATACTCACCTATACGCTTACATATCTTTACTCCCCTATACTCAACATTACTCTGGTCTATACACACAGTTTTTGGCCCCTTGCACACAGACATCACAGGTTCCTGAGTGAACATCAGTAAATAATGATGCCCGTGTGCAAGGGGCCTAAATCTTTATTTAGCCTGTTATTGAGAAAATGTGTGTAACACAGACTAAGCAATTCTAAGGCCCTATGTGGTACCATGCAGTCTTGTACGGAGGACCATATGTCCATTTTTAATCTAAATAACCAAATTAATCTATAGCCTTGTGTGACTCTTTTTTTTATATAACAAAATACATTAAGTTGAAATGAAAGGCAATTAAAAAAAGATAACAAACATGTTATGGAATAAGACAAAGAAACAAGATAACGTAACCTCAACATTGAATGGCTTGAAGTGTATCTAAAGCCCAAGCTTTTTCTCTTGCTCTGGATAGAATAGGAAATAAATAAAAGCCCCGCCTAGTACACATGATCAAAAAATCGTACAAAAAATGCCTCTTTTGAAGCAGTCATATGATAATCTGATCATTAGTAAACAGCTTTTGTCCGAAAAAATTGGAAGGGACAAGCACGAACATGTTTCTCATACAATACCAGATCGTATGATTTTTGTTGATTCAGTACAGTTTTTGTCCGAAAATACAATACCTCACTTCCAAATTTTCTTTTTGTCATACAAGAATTTTCTTGTATGACAAAACCTCTTCACTTTCCATGAGACTAGCATGCAAAAAAAAACCCGGACAATCATTCATCCAATATTCTCATCGTGTGTACGGGGCATTATGGTTGATAGCGGTGGGTGGGGATGGTGGGGGAGGGCGCATCAGATTTTTCCGTGTTGCTTAGGGCAGCACAAAACCTAAATACACCACTGCAGTTCTGTAGACACAACAGCAAGTAAAAAGAAATCTGTAAAAGTGGGGGTAATTTTTTCTCAATGTTGTCACTGGAGGCAAGTGGGGGTAATTTTCCCTCAATGTTGTCACTGGAGAATGTGAATGATTCCATTCTTGTTCCAGTGACAACTTAAAATGTTGTACTATCCCTCACTTCCACTCTCAATAACAAGGTTGCCAAGACAAAGTGTGGGGGTGAATCTCCCCACTCAGGACACAGCCAGCAATAATACACTGACATAGGTGCTAACCCTTCCCCACTTCATCCAAACCTAAAAAAACAAATGTTGGTTTTTAGATATAGTTTAAAGCAATTGTAAACCTTCTTTTTTTCCATTATAATAATAAACACATCATACTTACTGTACCTGCTCTGTGTAATGGTTTTATACATAGAAGCCCTGATCCTCCTCTTCTGGAGTCCCAAATTTGTCAAGATTTGGTTGATTCTAATCTATGACTTGATTCAACAGATTTTAAACCCTATTCAAGTGGGCAGAAACAATGTGGAGTCCAGGACACAACAGCAAACAACACATGGTACAGCTTAGCATGGGAAGCCCATTTGCCATATGCCTGTAAGAAGTATCTTACTCCAAGACAACATGACATCTTTGGTGAGTCAGTAAAATTGTTAGAGCTTGTGTTGATGGGATCAAATGGGCAAATGCAGTGTGCTTTTGACATGATTTTGAGATGCTTCTGAGATGCCTCAAGTTCATTGCAAGTGAAGTTGACCTGCCTTTGGCTTGTCTATTTACACTCCTAGGGATTTAAGAAACTTTCACACGGGGCGGACTCTGCCTGCGATCTGCTTGTCATCAGGGAATCTGTATGCTGATCCCCCGCTAAGTAGGTGAATGACAGGTCTGTGTCCACTCCACTTATGCAGAGTACACATGGACACAGCCCACTCTCCTCTATGGGCAGTCGGATGTAAATGGGCAAGCTGCCCATTTACACCTGACTGCCATCCTATCCAGCCAGATGGAGGGGAAAGGATCCCCTTTCTGTTTGTTTTTGCTGGATTGGATCGGAGGTAGCTGGAACAGACACAAGTCCGTTTAATACAACTACCCATAGAGGAGAATGGAGGGTCCAGTTGGGTTCGTCTGAAAAATGGATAGGCAGACCTGACCAGACCAACCATGTGAAAGGGACCTTAGGAGCAAGAATGAGGAGACATAGAAACATTTAACTGCACATCAAGGCAAGCCTGGGTGGTTAGAGGATTATCTAACACTCCATCCCCTTCAGAACAAGCCTGGGAGGCTAGAGGATCATCTAACACTACATCTTCTTCAGATCAAGCCTGGGTGGTTAGAGGATCATCTAACACCCCATCCCCTTCAGAACAAGCCTGGGAGGCTAGAGGATCATCTAACACTACATCTTCTTCAGATCAAGCCTGGGTGGTTAGAGGATCATCTAACACCCCATCCCCTTCAGAACAAGCCTGGGAGGCTAGAGGATCATCTAACACCACATCGCCTTCAGATCAAGCCTGGGAGGCTAGAGGATCATCTAACACCACATCGCCTTCAGATCAAGCCTGGGAGGCTAGAGGATCATCTAACACCACATCTCCTTCGGATCAAGCCTGGGAGACTAGAGGATCATCTAACACCACACCTCCTTCAGAACAAGTCTAGGAGAATACAAGATCCTTCTGGAAGGATTTCCTCTGAATATTTATCTCTTTTACTAACCTACATTACTGACAGTGAACAATCTAGCGATTGTCTGGGGTTAAATAAATATTCATAACTCATATTATTGTTTCTTCTTACTCTGTCTACTAGAGAACACTCTTCAGCTAGAGGCAGTTTTCATGTTTTTTGCACTTTTAGATTATCGGTCATGTTGGAAGATTCATGGAAAATGGCCGATTTTGCGGCAATGATGGCTTTAACGACAAAAAATTTGCGCATGAGCAATGACCTGCAAGGAACAGAAGTTTGGCTGTTATATGGGGTGAACTTTATGATTTAGTTGGCCGATTTTTGTAATCGTTGGTGGTAACGTCGGCTTAACGAACGACCGATTTATCGTTTAACGTACGCAAAATCGGCCGATGTTTGACCCGTCTATGGCCTGCATTAGAGTATACTGAAATATTCAGAGTTGAGAGTCCAAAGAGTTTGTATACAGTTTTTAGTCCCTTTAAATGATTCTATATTGTGATATTATGTTAATAAATGCCTTGTGTCTTCTGTATGATAGAGAACTGGAAATACTACCCAACCATGTGTGAAGATGATTGGCTACCCTACAACCAATACTGCTACAAGCTGCAGAAAGAGAAGCTGAACTGGTCCCAGGCATCTGCTGCCTGTGTCACCAATGGAGGGGAATTAATGAAAGTCAACTCATTGGCGCACACCGACTTCCTGATGCATCTTCTCCAACATGGTGAGCCCGTATGTACCTGAAAATAAGAATTTCTTCATCAAGTTACATTTTTATATAAATTATAACTAAAGTCAAAACTTTTTTTTTTCTAGTATTGGATAGAGTGAAGGTGGATTAGAACCCCTGTCAGGTTCTTATTGCTGTCTGTGAGCTTCAGCCTCTCTGTTTGTCCTGTTTACCATTATCATTGAAAGTGAAAGTAAAACAAAATATCACAATATCCCTAGAAAAGCAATAAAGGGGAAATCTTCCAATAGGGACACTGATTTTGGTAACCTGGGGTTCCCCGAGGAATTCCCTTAATTTGTAGAGATTACCTTTCACTTCCTGTTTTGGCTGTGGGACAGCAAGTGAAGATATATCTCCCCAATGGGACAAAGATAGCAAAAAAAGTCAGGCTGTGTGCATCTATAGATATACACAGTGCCAGTTACCCATGCCCCTGCTCCCTTCTCACGGGAGTTTGACTGACAGCAGCAGGAGCCTATGGCCCCACTGTCCTCAGTTTCTACAGTGAAAGCAGGAAGTGAGGGGATCAGTGCTGGAAGCGGAGGCAATGCTGGAGCGGTGACATGAAGCCAGGTAAGTGTTTGGGGATGGGAAAGTAGAGAGTGCATTAAAGATAAAAACATTTACACTTTAGAACTACTTTAAAGTGTTACTAAACCCACTATAGCCAGTCTCCTACAGTACACAGAACATGGAGATGCAATTATTTTTGTAAATATAAACTGCTAAATACATTTTCTCATCAGCAGTTACAGCAGTTTTGCGACTTCTATCAGTGTCCAGCAGTGCACTGGTTAAAGCTTGTAGGAGGAGTTTTCATTCTCCCCTGACTGTCCTATGAGGCTGCATGTCCCCTGACCCTCTGTCTGGACAGTGCTGATTGGCTCTGTGCTGATCACATGCACTCTCCCAAGGAAAAAAAACTCTCTAGCAATACACACCAAACTGAGCATGTGCAGCTTGCCCCAAGGATTTGTACTATCAGCAGGTGGGTTGGGGACTGTGGAAGAAGGGGAGGATCAGAGAAGACAGGATCAAACAGCATTTTTACACAATGCAGATGATTAATCCCTTAGGTTCCACAGTGAGTATAACAAACATGCTTTACTGCATATACAGACTGATTTTACTGTTGTGTGTTTAGTAACACTTTAAGTAGAACTAAATCCAATCAGTTTAACTAAATTTCTGATGTCACATACAGTTAGCAGGTAGGCTCTTTATTGCAGAAGAGACACGCAATGTTTCATCTGCAGTTTAAAAAAAACAAACCTACCTGCTTGTTCCCTGTCTTCGCCAGCAAATAAACAGAGCTGCGCATGCACAGCTCAGCTTACATCACTAGCACGGTCCCTATGTGTCGGGATGACTGCCTTCTGCGCATGTGCAGGAGTGACATCATCCTGAGCTAGCCAATGAAGATGGCCAAAGAGCAGCACCCAAGAGAAGATGCCTGCATCTGCGAGGGACATGGACTATTGATAGAAACGTATGTTTATCTCTTCTTTAACTGCTTCCCAAAACACTTACATTTAAGGCATGTAGTGAATGATAACTGTCACAGTTGCTTGTGTTTTCAACCGAACCTTCAAGACATCAAATGGCTGGTGTCATAACTGATCAGATGTGCAGCAACATGGCAATTGTAGATTAATCCCTTCATGCCGGCGCCTTCCGGCCCTTTAAGGGTTTCAGAAGCCGGGAGGTGGGGTTTAGGGTCATGTGACCGCCGTGATTCGCTGTTACAGCGGTCACATGACTGGGAAAGATCCCGATCAAAAGAGGAGATCAGGACCTTTCCGTGAGCACCGAACGTGTGTGCTGGGAGCGCGCAGGGCGCTCGCTCTCAGCACATATGTTCTTTTTTAATAGAACGCAAATGTGCGGCCGCAGACCAGACGCCAGGAGGCCGCACATTTGCGTTCGGCCAGAGTGAAGAGGTTAAACAAAGGCTACGATGACAGCTTCCCTGGCTGTAAAGGATGGGAGAGTTTAGTTCCACTTTAAGGCAACAGCTGATGTTTTGTGTGTGATGCACTGGTCCAAGGTAGAGGAGGTTGGGTGTAAACTCTATCAAATTTTAATTGAAATTAATTTAAAAGTGAAGTCAGGTTTGAGATGATTGTTAATTGGTAGCTAGGAGTCATTGCACTTTTTACATATTCTTTTGTTCCATTGTAAAAAAGGATTTATACTGTTGTGGTGTGTTAACATTTGACCATAATGTCGTGCGTTAATATTCGTTCATCCGGAAGGTGCATGCATTATATTTTGTACGGTAGTGCAGCAAAACGTACAGTAATGCATTACCATGGGCTGTGGTACATAGCAGTGCATGCTATCAGTGTGTGTTTTCACATACTGATACGGTAACATGTGCCTTTGTGCGTTGCAGTAAAATGCATAGTTTCACGAGCTGTAGTAACACGTTAGTGCAGCTCAAAAGCGTGAACCCAACTAAAAACAAATGTGTACTGAAAATACACAGGGGACTGCTTCTTTCTTTCTGAAATGCTAGTTGTCTAGTAGTCATGCTAGAACAAATATGTAGATTAGACATGTGCGGTTTGAATGAATTTTCCATTATTCGGAGATTCAGATGCATCCAAATTCCGAATTACAATAGTAACGAATTTAAACGAATCCGACATAACGAAACTGAATTTGGCCAAAATTCAAATCGATTCAAATTTAAAAACAAATTTGAAAACAAATTTGAATTCGAAAAAAAGAATAGAACAAAATAGAATAGAAAATAAAGGAACTGAAAAGAATAGAAAAAATAGAGGGAAAAAAGAACAGAATAGAACATAAAAAAAAATAGAACAGAATACAAAAGAAAAGAGTAGAATAGAAACAGAACAAAATAGGGTAGAAAATAAAGGAATATAATAGAAAAGAATAGAATCAATAAGAATAGACTAGAATAGGGTAGAAAATCAAAGAATATAATAGAAAAGATTTAGAAGAGAATAAAAAGTCAAAGAATTGAATATTAAGGAATAGAATCAATAAGAATAGAATATAAAAGATTAGAATAGGGTAGAAAATCAAAGAATAGAATAGAAAAAAAAACAACAGAATAGAATATAATGAAATAAAAAGAATATAACTGTCTTCCTAAATTCAAATTTCAAATAGAATAAATTCATATTTGAATAGAATACATTAGAATATAATAGAAAAGAATAGAAAAGAAAAGAGAGGAAAAAAAGAACAAAATAGAAAATCAAAGACTAGAACAGAATACAAAAGAAAAGAATAGAGTGAGCCCTGGTTAACACTGATGCGATGCGGAATTCGCAGCGTTTTCAGTCCAAATTCTGCATCGCATCAGAATTGCACACCGTTCACGCGAACGGGTGTTTATGTTAAGTTAACAGCACCTTGAAAGTGGTCCACAAAATGCGGTGCGATGTGCAGAATCCAATCGCATAAGTGTGAATACCCATGCGATCCGATTCTAGTATGCACCCAAAAAAGGGTCCTGCATGTTTTGGTGCAGGTGCAGTGTGATTAGAACAAAATGTATGGCTCCAATTGCAACGCACACAAATCGCATGTGATTTGCACAGGAATGTGGTGCGGGTCCTGTGCGAATCACATGCGTTATACCTTACCGCATATATGTGAACCCAGGCTGAAACAGAACAAAATAGAATGGAAAATAAAGAAATAGAATCAATTAGAATAGAATAGAAATTCAAAGAATAGAATAGAAAAGGGAAAAGAAAAGAAAAATAGAATGGAATAGAATAAAATAGAAAGAATACTATTGTCCTCTGAAATTTGAATAGAATGATTTGAATTCAAACAGAATACATAAAAAAATAATATAAAATAATAGAATATAATAGAAAAGAATAGAATACTTTACAAAACAGTAAAAAGTGTGACTTGCACTATGGTGACCTGAGTAGTGATCAACAAAAACACTGAAAATTTTGCTGAAAAAATAGAAATTTCCAACACGTTTGCGCAACTCTTTATATAGCCCATATACCATCAAAACCACATGTGGCTTGCGGATTATAACGTTACAATTATTATTGAATTCGTTAGAATTGCTTTCAACTCTACTTGAAATTTTGAATTCATTCGAATTAACAAAATAAATTCCGAAAATGAATTATACGAATTTAACGAATCAAACAAAACAAAATTAGCCAACGAATCAAACCCAATTTTTCCTTTCGCACATCTCTAATGTAGGTCAGGAGTCCTGATATTACTTCGACTTTCTTTATACAGGTTCTAGGTGAGTCACTGAAACCAGAAATAGTCAGGCACAGGGGTGGACTGACCATTTGGAAACTCAGGCACTGGCCCGGGGTCAGTAGGGGGCCCCATGAGATGCCCCTGGTACCTTTTGCATAGGCTTTTTTGAGTTTGGGCAAGGATACAGGGGCCCCATGATCCCCTATTGCCCGGGGGCCCCATGAGTTGTCAGTCCGCCCCTGGTCAGGCAAGTAGCATTTGCAGGAGATAGCCATGGAAGTTCCATATTACTCGTTTCAGGTTTTTCTTTAATAAAGAATGCAGTTTTTCATGTTCCATGTTCCAACAATACATAAGTATGTGACCCTCAAACAAGGACATGGCCAAGTTCTTGTGTGATTTCTGCCATAAATTGGTGAGCATGGTATAATCGCTCCATGCACTATTGCAGGGAAGGTGGCCGAGGCCTGGATAGGAATGACCAGCAAACAAAAGGACCCGGTTATCTTTCAATGGTCGGACGGCTCAGCGGTGACCTTCACCAGTTGGCAGAGGCAGGAACCCAACATCAGCCAAGAGGACAGTGACCTGTGTGTGTCCACACAAACATCTGTAAGACACTCTCTCATATGTTTGCTTTCCAACATTCCTTCTAGATTAAAAAAGGCAAGTCCGGGCAGTAGGACGCGGCCAGAGAACTGCGATCACTGTACAGGAAACCTGGCAACTGCACTAGGTCACTTATTCTACTGCATTCAGCCGTTAACTAAAGCCGGCCATGCACGGGTCGAATTCCGAAAGAATTTTCTTCAGAAAATCTTTTCTGATTCAGAAAATTACAGAGGTTGATATTCTAGTAGACCCAGAGATTTGCCTTTTTCATAGTACTAAGCTTTCAGTTACAAAATACAAAGAATCTGGTTTATTGTACTATTTGAATGCAGCAAAGGGACTGATACCCAACTGTTGGAGGAGACAGGAGGTGCCGAAAATAAAAGACTGGGTGGATAGGGTGGATCAAATATGTAAATTGGAGGAACTTTATCATTTGAATGAAGATAAGATGGAGAGTCACCATACAAGATGGAACAAATGGGAAGAATTCAAAAAGTCAAGGCTAGCCTTATGCAGGCCATAGATGGGTCGAAAACCGGACGTTTTTTTAAAAAAAAAAAATCAGTTGTTCAATAGGCCGACATTACCACCAATGGTAAAACAAATCGGCCGATTTTCGGCCCGTCTACGGCCAGTATTTAATTACTTCTGTCCCTGCAGAGAGCTCCGCATTATATTTGACATGAAAAAGTATTGTGGTTGCAACATTGTATCCATTTGTATCCATTTCGGATACAGATGTTTTTATTCAGATACAAATAGATACATTGTTGCAACTGCAATACTTTTTCATGTCAAATATAATAGCAGACTGGAATTCTTCTTTTTCTTCTTCTTCTTTTTCTCGCACAGCTCATGCACAGATTTTTTTATCGGTATAAAGATCAGCAGATTTGCCCATCATTGCCACGAAAATCGGCCGATTTTTTTCCAACTGTTCCGATAAAAAAAAAGTGCCAAAAACCCGAAAAATGGCCGACCAATTAACCCATTAACGGTGCAAAAATCGGGCGATTTTCGACCCATCTATGGCCTGCCTTAGAGGTTATGGGGGATTAACATAGAATAATATGGAAACATATTTTGTTCTTTTATAGGGATTACGATCTCCAGAAATGAACAGGAAAATGCAGAGCAGAAGGGGTCAGGAATTGGATGGGGGGGGGGAATGGGTGGTAATAGGGGGGAGGAAGGGATGAAACGATAAATGTTTTGATAACAAGCTAAGGTTTTAATGAGTATGTTTGTATAACTTGTTTATCTGAAAAATTAATAAATATTCAAATTAAAAAAAAAAAAAAAAAATCTTTTCTAAGAATTTCCGTTTGAATTTCGCACCATTGTGTAAAAGTATTTCTATACTTTCAATCGTGGAAGCTTAGCATCACATGTGGGTGTTACCTAGGGTGGTCACCACCAAATGTAGTCTTCCTAGGAACACCCTCTCCTCCAGTCTGACACCCACTCTTCAAAGGATTTTGATATTTGAATAACTTCTCCCAATAACCAGATTACTGTTTGCCTCCAGGTTGGGAGGAGTAGTGAACCAGGGTGTTGTGATGTTTTTCGAGAAGCTATGTAACAGCACCCTGACATCCCCTTCCTTTAGCCATGATATGCCTTCATTTCATAGGGAAGCACAGAGAGCCAGTGATCCCCCCTCCCATTGGTGGGCCTAAAATAAGGTATGTAATGAAAACCAAAAAACTTTATTCAAATATGTTATTGCCCTGTTCATGAAGGGGAAGGAGGAACCAGGGAAGGCAAAATATAGCAGAAGTGTTGTTCACTGGGGAAGATTTACTAAAATTGGAAAATCTGGTGCAGATCTGCATAGAAACCAAACTTCCAGGTATTATTGTCAAAGCTTAGGCTGGCCATACATTATACAATGTTCTTGAGATTTCTGGTTTAGATTTACCAAAAACCATATAATAGGAGGTCAAACCTAACAATACTTTCAATTGTATCCAATTAGGCAGGCTCTTGCAGTACATAGTTGAAGGTAAATCTAAAGGAAATTGGGTAGAAATTGGAAAGAAAATTGTATAGTGTATGGCCAGTCTTAACTGAACAAGCTGGAGTTAGAAGCTGATTGGCTGTCATGTACAGCTGCACAAGATTCAGAGTGCTCCAGAAAAGTAAATGAGTAAATCTGCCCTGTTGTGTTCAAAAAGGCAAGTCATGGATTTTATCATAATTTTTCTACTTCTTTTGAATATGATGTACAGTACACAAAAATGATGCATCTGTGCAGTGCCTACGGCCATTGCTCATTTATAGTACACGGTTATGTGTTGTGTTTAGCAATAAAAGTAAAAGGAGTCCTAAAATAGTTTCTTTGGTTGTGATCTAGGATGGAAACTGGAAAGTAAGACCTTGCCGCGTAGAACTTCTCTCCGTTTGTAAGAAGCCTGGACGAAATGTTACTGCAGATGCTGCAGAAGAGACCTGTGAGGAGGTAACTTAAAATGCACTAGAAATAGGCACAGTCTTAGTGATCTCTTACCATGGAATGTTGATAATGAACACAGTTTATGACAAAGGGTTTCCAGAGGCACTATGGGTTAGCTAAAGACAGTGCACAGCAGAAGTTGCCTGCCTTCAGGCTAGTTCTGTCTTCTTACCAATGAGATTTTTTCAGAAATGTTGTGGATTTTTTTTGCGCGTTTCTTGTGCGTAGGACAGCCTATTGAAAGCAATGGGCTGCCCTACACACAATGCATGGGAGGACATGCGTGCTCCCTCACACCTGAATGTTGTGAATGGAGTCTGAGAGCTGGAAAAGGACAAGTGACTCTCATCTCTTCTGACTCTTTCACATCTCTCATTTACTTCACCTTTTATTCTTTCACACGTGTGATTGACTCATGGGAACAGAGCAACAGCTTTTTGATGCTAGCAGATCATTAGCAGAATGAATGTGTAGAATCAGCAGACTGATATTTCTGTGTCATGTGATGTTTCTTCTTTTATAGTGAAATACTTGAACTGGTGGCTTATCATTATATAATGTGACTATAGAAGGAGGCCAATGGTCAAACCTGGAGAGTATGAGCCAGCTTAAACTCTCGAATGCCCCAAAAAGACTACCATTGCAGCCCCCCCCCCCCCCCCCACACACACACACATCTGTCTCTGGCACTGCAAGGCTTAAATGTTCATTAAAGTGATTAGTAAAAGCTTCCTTTTTTTAAAAACACAAACGTGTTATACTTACATGCTCTGTGCATTTGCACTGCACAGAGCAGCCGTGATCCTCCTCTTCTGGGGTTCCCCACCTGTGCTCTAGACTTCTCCTCTTCTTCTGCGGCAGCATAGGAAGCTACTTCCTATGGGGGCGCACTTGCAGGCTCGCTCCTGATTCCAAAGAACAGTGGTATACTGCTCAGGCAAACAATCCAGATCGATCCACAACAGGGGCAGGCTCTGGCTCGCCACCACACACGATGCAACAGGAAGAAGGGTCAGCCGCACACTGGAGGATAGATGAATACAGTGTATATTTATTGATCCATAGGACACACAAAACACCAGGACATGAATACAGGACCTGTTAACGCCTTTCACACGATCTTGGTTACAATTGAACACGAGATCATGTGAAACATGTAAACAGGTCCTGTAATAATGTTCTGGTGTTTTGTGTGTCCTATGTCCTATAAATATACACTATATTCATCAATCCTCCAGTGTGTGGCTAATCCTACTTCCTGTAGGCTCACCCCTGAGCCAGGCTGTGTGCATCTATAGACACACACAGCATGGCTCAGCCCCACCCCCTGCTCCCTCCTCATTGGATTTGATAGAAAGCAACAGAAAGAAAGCATTCTGGCTTCACAGCTGGTTTCCTACTGCACATGTGCTTTGCGAATGGTCCCGCAGTCTTCTGGGACCTATGACATGTCCCAGAAGGGGGGAGAAGGAGGGGCCAAATGTCACCTCGGCAATCTGACCAGATGTAAGAGCAGGTACCTGTCAAGACCAGGTACCCACTCCCCCCCCCCCAAAAAAAGTGCCAAATGTGGCAGTGGAGGGAGAGAGGATGCAAACAAGTGGAACTTCCCCTTTTGAGTGAAGTTCTGCTCTAAGTCTAGAAGGGGATAAAAAGCTGTACCAGTTACTTGGCTAACTCTGGTGCACTCCTCCTCTCCTGCCGATGCTTTGATCTGTGAGCAGACCCTTGGCGTCATCACATACAATGCAGGCTATTAATCCTGTATTGAAAATGGTGCATGCAAGCACAGCCATGAGCATCATAAAAGAGGAGGCTGCAGGGCACCCATTGCACAGCTGGAGGGAGCCTGCCAGAGGTAAGTAGGTAAAGTGTTGTAGACTTTACGTGGGTGCTGAGGGAGCAGTAAAACTAAAGCTCAGCCTAATTTTTTAACGCCTTTTGGCCACCCGTGTGAAAGAGGCCTAAGAAAATAGTATTTGTTTCATGCTAGATCTACTCTCATAGCTTCAAAAGTAAAATGTTGAAGATAAGCGAAAAATAAATAAACGGCACAGCCAGCAGACAAGGTTCTGAACATCCTCCATGTGTCTATGCCAAAATCACTAGGTCTCAGCTCATTTTCTATTTGCTTAGGTCAAAGTTTAGGAAAACACGCTGGTGAGACCAACAGCTGTCCAAATGCTTTGTCTTAGCATTACAGTTGAGTGTATCCTATATAACGATTGTAGAATTGTAATACAAAGATTGGGAAGAGGTTTAGATGTTTCTTTTCAGATTCTCCCAGAGAAAAAAGATAGACCTTGATACGTCAAAATGCAGTTTCCCTGAAGAAGAAATACAAAACCAGGTATGACTTGGACAAGCGTGGACCAATGTCAGTATGTATACCTGTGGGATCCTTGTGGAACCTGGAAATCCTATGCTGAGCAGCTGCCTTGCTGCATTCTGAACACAGGAGGTTGCTCACTTGGCATTGACCAATCCATACTTGCTTCAGAGAACACTTTTTCCATTCTCTTAAGGATGATAAGCTGATTGGATGAGGTGGGGATCATGACATCACTGCCCCACCTTGCCATCACATCCAACCAGAAAATGCTTTGCATTTGTTGAGAAAAGGCAAAGCATCCCCTGATAGGCACCCATGTCAAATGAGCATCCTCCTATGTCCAGTAAGCAGCAGCGTAGCCTCTCGGCACAGGACCCAACAGCTAGTGGAGATCACTGGAGTAGTGGTGCCTACTACAGTGATTTCCAGCTTCCACGGGACTCCCACAGGTGTGGTATATACATTCACTAGCCACTTTATTAGGTACACCTGTTCAATTGCTTGGTAACACAAATTGCTAATCAGCCAATCACATGGCAGCAACTCATGGCAGTGCATTTAGGCATCTAGATGTGGTGAAGACGACCTCCTGAAGTTCAAACAGAGCATCAAAATGGGGAAGAAAGGGGATTTAAGTGACTTTGTACATGGCATGGTTGTTGGTGTCAGACAGGCTGGTCTGAGTATTTCAAAAACTGCTGTTCTACCGGGATTTCCACACACAACCATCTCTAGGGTTTACAGAAAATGGTCTAAAAAAGAGAAAATATCCAGTGAGCAGCAGTTGTGTGGACGAAAATGCCTTGTTGATGTTAGAGGTCAGAGGAGAATGGGCAGACTGGTTCGAGATGACATAAAGGCAACAGCAACTCAATAACCACTCAAGCTATGAGGAATACCATCTCTGAATGCACAACACGTTGAACCTTGAAGCAGATGGGCAGGCACAGGCTCACCAAAATTGGACAATAGAAGATTGGAAAAATGTTGCCTGGTCTGATGAGTCTCAGTTTCCCTAGAGATGGTTGTGTATGAAAATGCCAGTAGATCAGCAGTTGTTGAAATACTCAGACCAGCCCGTCTGGCACCAACAACCATGCCACGTTCAAAGTAACTTAAATCTACTTTCTTCCTCATTCTGAACTTCAGCAAGTCATCTTCACCACATCTACATTCCTAAATGCATTGAGTTGCTGCCATGTGATTGGCTGATTAGCAATTTGTATTACCAAGCAATTGAACAGGTGTACCTAATAAAGTGTATATAGTTACATTGGTTTAATCTTTTAACTGTATAAAAATTGCCATACCTGGAAATCACCTTAACCCTAAGGTGTGCTAAATAGCGCCCCCCTTGTTTAGACATCCAAACTGCTGCTGGGTGCCACCATCTTGGATGTGATGTCATCAACCCCAGCAAACTCTGAGCTGTCACTCGAGTGACACCCTATAGCACGGGTGTCAAACTAGTTGCCCTCCAGCTGTTGCCAAACTACAAGTCCCATGAGGCATTGCAAGACTGACAGTTACAAGTATGACTCCAAAAGGCAGAGGCATGATGGGACTTGTAGTTTCGCAACAGCTGGAGGGCCACCAGTTTGACACCCCTGCGCTATAATATTCCCTTTCACTCCTTCCCTAAAAGGTTATGTAGGGAGAGAAGGGGCAGAGGAGTTGGGTCATCACAGAGAGTAACCAGACACTCACAGAAGAAGGAGGGCTATGACATGCATGGAGTGAGGGGGCTTCTCTATGCCTTTCCTCACCTTCCTACATAATGGGCGGACTGACCATTAGAGCACTCAGGCACTGCCCGAGGGCCCAGGGTCAGTAGGGGGCCCCATGAAATGCCCCTGGTACCTTTTTATAGGCTTTTTTGGGTGTGCTTTGAGTGTGGGCAAGGACACAGGGGCCCCATGATCCCCTATTGCCCGGAGGCCCCATGAGTTGTCAGTTCTCCCCTGCTACATGGCCCTTGGCTTCTACTTAAATGGTTAAGGAGTGTCTCTTGAATGACAGTTCTGAATCTGATGGGTCTACTGACACAACGTCCAAGATGGTGGTTCCCAGCAGCAGACTCCGGGCTATTGTATGTCTGCACAAGGGAGGCTTTACAGGTAAAGAAAATTCATAAAATACATGTAATCTTATGGGAAAATTGCTGTTGAAATGAACAGTCTGATGACAGGGGCTCTGTAAGACATTATCTCATACAATATTGTCCATATAAAGACCACTGAATCTAGTTTTAAGTACACTTGAAGATGCTGGAAATGTTATTGCAGCCAAGTCGTATGAGTGCGAGTATTCCCAGTGCAGAACCTGACATGTGACTACTTTCTGAATTCCTTTGTGGAAAGAGCAGAACTCAGGGATCATATTGCATGTGATTTCCCCCAGTGTTAATATATAAAAATCTCACTGAAAATATGCAGAACAAGGCTGCTTCATCTAGGTTGCTAGGTTGTATGGTTGTAATGCTAGAATGTTTTTACCTTAAAGTGTTACTAAACCCACAATAGCAAAACCAGTCTGTATATGCAGTAAAGCATGCTTGTTATACTCACTGTGGGACCTAAGGCTAGTCTTCTGCATTGTGTAAAAACGCTGTTTGATCCTGACTTTTCTGATCCTCCCCTTCTTCTACTGTCTCCAATCCATCTGCTGATAGTACAGAGCCTTAGGAGGTACTCTGCACATGCTCAGTTTGGTGTGTATTGCTAGAGAACTTTTTTTTTCTTGGGAGAGTGCATGTGATCAGCACTGTCCAGACAGAGATCAGGAGGCCTGCATCCTCCTAGAGCAAAATGAAAGCTTTAACATTTGCGTTGCTGGACACTGATAGAGGTCACATAACTGCTATATACTGCTGATGAGAAAAGGTATTTAGCAGTTTCTATTTACTAAAATAAATGCATTTCCATGTTGTGTGCACTGTGGGAGACCAGATATAGTGAATGCAGGGTCCTGGGATTAGTAACACTTTAATGCATTCTCTGCATTGAGGTAAAAAACCTTCAATGCTCATCTCCCCCCACAGCACTCTGCATTCATTGCTGCCATACTCTGGATGTCACCTCCTGCTACATTCAGCCATGTCCTTTCAGGCTCCGTTCACATCTATGCAGTTTGCTTTTTGTCCGTCTTGCAGTGCTTTTCGCAATTCATTCTGTGTTTTTCTACATGAGTTTTTGCAGCGTTTTTGTTCAGTTTTTTTTTTTTTTTTAAAGTGGAATTTTTTTTTTTGCTGGGCAGAATAAAAACACAAAACGCGGCACAGTCGCAGCAACAATACACTACCATGCATTTCAGCAGATTCTCCATTGAACTCTATTGTAGCAAAAATGCTGCTTTTTGCTTTTAAAAACGCCCCTGACCCTTTCCAAAAATGCAGCAGCTCTTAAAAGCATAGATGTGAACATGTTCCATAGGAAACCATGTTAAATGAACTGTAGTGCATTTCTGCAAAAAGCACTAAACGCATTGGCGTGAATGGAGCCTCACTCTCTCCACACCTACTGGTTCTGCCCTTTGAATTTACAGGAACTGGAACTACAGAGGAGGCAGCGGGTATCAATGTGTGCTGACAGTACTCACTGTCAGTGAGCATAAAAACAATGTTGGCGGATATACACTCACTGACCACTTTATAAGGTACACCTTGCTAGTACCGGGTTGGGCTCCTTTTGGCTTCAGAAATGCCTTAATTCTTTGTGGCATAGATTCTACAAGGTGTTGGAAACATTCCTCAGAGATTACGGTCCATATTGACATGACATTATCACGCAGTTGCTGCAGATATGTGGGCTGCACATACATGATGAAAATCTCCTGTACCACCACATCCCAAAGGTGCTCTATTGGATTGAGATCTGGTGCCTGTGGAGGCCATTGGAGTACAGGGAACTCATTGTCATGTTCAAGAAACCAGTTGGAGATTATTTGATCTTTGTGACATGGAACATTATCCTGCTGGAAGGAACCATCAGAAGATGGGGACACTGTAGTCCTAAAGGGATGGACATGGTCAGCAACAATACTCAGGTAGGCCGTGGCATTTAGGCGATGCTCAGTTAGTACTAAGGTTCCCAAAGTGTGCCAAGAAAATATCCCCCACACCATCACACCACCACCACCAGCCTGAACCATTGATACAAGGCAGGATGGATCCATGCTTTCATGTTGTGTACACCAAATTCTGACCCTACAATCTGAATGTTGCACTTGAAATCAAGGCTCATCAGAACAGGCAATGTTTTTCCAATCTTCTAAAGTCCAATTTTGGTGAGCCTGTACAAATTGTAGCTTACATTTTCTGTTCTTCCGCTGCTGTAGCCCATCTGCTTCAAGCTTCGACATGTTGTGCATTCAGAGATGGTATTCTGCATACCTTGATTGTAATGAGTGGTTATTTGAGTTACTGTTGCCTTTCTATCATCTCAAAACAGTCTGTCCACTCTCCTCTTACCTCTGACATCAACAAGGCATTTTCATCTACACAACTGCCACTCGCTGGATATTTTCTCTTTTTTGGACCATTCTCTGTAAACCCTAGAGATGGTTGTGCGTGAAAATGCCAGTAGATCAGCAGTTGCTGAAATACTTGGACCAACCCATCTGGCACCAACAACCTTGCCATATTCAAAGAAACTTAAATCCTCTTTCTTCCCCATTCTGATGCTCAGTTTGAACTTCAGCAAGTCGTCTTCACCACGTCCAGGGGCATATTTACCACAAGGCAAACAAGGCATTTGCCTAGGGCAGCATTTTTTTAGGGGGGCAGCCATGCCCCTGGAAGAAGGGACATATGCAGCATGGGGACCAGGTGGGATCTGAGAGAGGCTGTGGGCTGCTTGATGGTGTATGCAGAGCCCAACTGTTGTTCCCAGGGATGTTCAGAGCTGTGAAGATGAGTGTCTTTCTCTCGGTTGCCGTTGGGGGGGGTGAATGGAAGGCTCTCTTGGTTGTGGGGGGGCAGGGGGTGTTGTTGGTCACGGTCAGGCTTTCTCCGTGGGGAAGGGGGGGGGGTTTGGTGTTAGTCAGTGTTAGGCTGTCTCTGTGCCGAGGAGGGGGCGTCCAATTTTTGTGTTGCCTAGGGCAGCACAAAACCTAAATACACCTCTGACCATGTCTACATGCCTAAATGCATTGAGTTGCTGCCATGTGATTGGCTGATTAGCAATTTGTGTTATCACGCAATTGAACAGGTGTACCTAATACAGTTGCCTGTGAGTGTACATCCACCACAATGTTGATTTGCGGCAGAACCCCTGGGGACGTCTCGTGGAACCCTGGTTGAGAAATCCTGCATTAGGCTATAAAAAGCATCAACAGCCTCTTGCAAGCTCTCCTGTGAAACACTTGTAGGGATCTTCTGCTCTCTGCTCTCTGTGTTTGTAAGTGGCTGTGCTGCAGTCATTTCTGTACATCACTTTCTGTCTCTGGGAGGCTGGGTAAAAGACCCCAGAGGAAGGAAGTGGGAGAGAGAGTCTTCTTTGAGACCATATACACTTCTACGGAGGAGCTATTATTGACCCAGACCAGAAGCAGAGAATAATAGGTCTTCAACACCAAGATGGACCCCACATTGTTATCTTCCTCAGGGGCCCCTGCAACTGGACTGTGCTGCAGCATTCATTCTTTGCTCCCAGTGCCTAAAATATGTTGGGGTGAAGGGACTGTGTATGCAATGCAATAGAGCTTACCTGGCTCAGAGTGCTGATACACACAGTCACAGCTTGATCTCTGGTATGCAGGAGGGTAACTTAATTTGGAGAGTTGGAAGTTATATCATTTAAATATATCTCATAACTTTTAAATGTTAAAAATTAAAGTAGAACTAAAGCCAAAACTTGTTAACATTTGGAAAAAGTATAACCTGTCAAGATTTTTTTGTGCCACCTAATGTGTTCCTTTAGGGAGATTTCCCTTCACTTCCCATCTCATAGATACCACAGGAGGTGAGAGGAAATCCCTCCAAAGTGAAGGAAATCCCTTACAGTCACCAGAACTAGTGTCTCTACTAGATGATTTCCCCTCTATTCCTGTTCTGGTGACAACTCAAAATTTTTAATTTTTTTTTTAACTTTCTTTCCTGTTGATAATGATCACCAGGACAAATAGAGAGGATACATCTCCCTAACGAGGACATAGACAGCAATAAAAACCTGAGAAGAGTTCTAACTGCCCCCCCTCACCCACTCTATTCAAAAGTAAAAGAAAAAAGTTTTGCTTTTAGTTATATTTTAATGAATATGCAAACGTGCATTATTTATTATTTGCCTGGAGTTACACTAATAATTTTTTTTTTTTTTTTATAGAGTGCGGAAGATCCATTTCTTCTCTTCTCTGTCCATTTTTTCTCCTTTATTTCCTTTTTGGTTACAAGGACAGGAAATGAGGGGGATCTCCCCACCAGGGACACCGGCAGCAATAACAAAGAGTGCGGAAGATCCATTTCTTCTCTTCTCTGTCCATTTTTTCTCCTTTATTTCCTTTTTGGTTACCAGGACAGGAAGTGAGGGGGATCTCCCCACTAGGGACACCGGCAGCAATAACAAAAAATGACAGATGTTCTTTATATGTTTCCTGAGCACTTAACGAATAATTGCTGTCTGTGTCCCCTTTAGACCAGTTTTTAATAATTTCCTGTACTGTATCTAGAATTAAAGAAAAGCAAACTTGGCTTGAGTTTCCATTTAATTTACATCTTGTCTGGCCATCCTGGTAAAGTGCGGGTAAGGTGATAATCCCAATTTTATTTGTTAATATTAAATAATTACATGATTTTATTATTTGTATTTCAGCCCTTCGAGAGACACAGAGGTTACTGCTACGGAGTTAATCTGCTAAAACTAACATATGAAGATGCTCAAAACGATCCTTACTGCCCTCTAGCGACCATAACTGACAGGTGCATGTTCCATATATATACTGTATATAGCCAATTGCTACATTCTGCATTCAAATCTGTCATAACGAAAATCATGTGTGAGATGCATCAGGTGGAAGCCGCCATTCACTGACCTCAAAAGCAGCTTCACTTTTCCAAAGGTAGCATAGAGCTGAAGTGTCAACAAGAGGCAGCTTCATTCTGAGGCTTCTCACAGGCTTTCCGAGATATATTGTGTCTCATGAGAAGTTACTTTTTATGGCCCATTCACACCTATACATTTTGTTGCAGTACCTTGCTGTATGTACATTATTTCTGGCATTTCATCTGAACTCAGGGCACAAAAACTTTAAATATATTCATATAGCCAAAAACAATATAAACATATATCTTGTGCACCAAATGCCTTTGCAAACTCAATTATTACCTTTAAAAGTAGCAGTGATATCATCACTATACTATACATAGCATGTACAGAGAGCAGAGCTGTGGGAGGGACCCTACAGGTTCCTTCCACTACAGGTTGCCTGCAGAAAACTACAGGAGGGGGCGGAGACAAGACCAGTCGCCCTGCACAAGGAGAGAGAGCTGCAGCAACTGGTCTTAATACAAGGAGCTTCTGCACAAGCAATGTTTCACGCTGGATTTCTGCACAGATACAATAATAATACACAAAGCATATCAAGATTCAAGTATATATTTGTTTATCCCGGGGTTCAGCTTTAATGTGCATAGAAGGAACACTAAACACAACTGCACACCACAGTGGCATGTGTATTCTGATGTGTTGCAGTACAGGTCCATCAGCAGCTACTGTACAATGGGGCACCATTGTAACTGAACAGAACTACAACACACCACACATAGTTCTGTGATTTTTAATGTGTTACTGTAATGCTGGGTTCTCCAAACCTTCTACTCAGAGGGCCAGTTTAATGCCTTTTAGACTTTAGGGGACCAGACTGTGGCCACTGGGAGTAGAAAATGGTGTCCATGGAAGGAATACTGCCCTATCGTTGGTGTCAGTGAAAGCCATAATGCTCCATCACTCGTGTCATTGGAAGGAATAGTGCCCCATGTTTGGTATCAGTGGGATGAATAGTGCTCCATTACTGATGTCAGTGGGAAGAATAGAGCCCCATCTTTGGTGTCAGTCAAAGAAATACTGCCCCATCATTGGTGTCAGTAGAAGGAATAGTGTCCCAATATTGTTGTCAGTGGGAGAAAAAGGCCCATCATTGGTGTAATCTGGTGGAAAAGTGCCCTGTCATTGGTGTCAGTGAAAGGATAATGGCCAGTAACTGGTGTCAGTGGGAGGAATAGTACACCATCTTTGGTGTCAGTGGGAGGAATGGTGCTCCATTATTAGTGTCAGCTGTAGAAATAGTGCCCCATCATTGGAGTCCGTGAGAGGAATTGTGTCCCATCTTTGGTGTCAGTGGAAGGAATAGTGCTCCGTCACTGGTGTCAGTTGAAGGATAGGTGCCCTGTCATTGGTGTCAGCGGGAGAAATAGTGGTCAATCATTGGTGTCAGTGGGAGGAATAGAGCCCCATCATTGGTGTCAGTGGGAGGAATAGTGCCCCTTCATTGGTGTCAGTGGGAGGAATAGTGTCCCATCATTGGTATCAGTGGGAGGAATTTCCCCCATCATTGATGTCAGCGGGAGGAATTGTGCCTCATTATTAGTGTCAGCTGTAGAAATAGTGCCCCATCATTGGAGTCGGTGGGAGAAATTGTGTCCCATCTTTGGTGTCAGTGGAAGGAATAGAGCCCCATCACTGGTGTCAGTGGGAGGAATAGTGCCCTATCATTATTGTCAGCTGAAGGAATAGTGCCCCGTCATTAGTATCAGTGGGAGGAATAGTGCCCCATCATTGGTATCAGTGGGATGAATAGTGCCCCATCATTGGTGTCAGTGGGATGAATAGTGCCCCATTATTGGTGTCAGTGGGAGGAATAGTGCCCCATTATTGGTGTCAGTGGGAGGAATAGTGCCCCAGTATTAGTGTCAGCTAGAGGAATATTCCCCTATCGTTGGTATCAGTGAGAGGAATAGTGCCTCGTATCTGTGGAAGCCAGCCTATGGACCTCGCTCGTGCATATGGATGGTTTGTAAACACCTCTGAAAAGCAATCCCCGGTAGATTACTTCTCAAGGGCAGTTTAGATCTGGAAAGACATTCAGGAGGCTGTTTCTTTATCTGTAAGAGGGATATTACACTGAAATCCTGCTGGACTGCATTACAACTGTGTGCCTTAGACTTATGATTTCTAAGTGTATCATATGATTTATACAGAGGATATTTATTATGTTTTTTAGTATATGTACTGCATGTTGAATTAATACTGCCAGATTGAGTTACTGATAAAATTCCTTTACAACCGGTATCCACTACTCATACACAATCTAATAAGTGTCCAACCCCTGGGCGCCAAGATATCACTTTCTCCCCTGAAAGTTCAAAATCAAAAGTCCTTCCCAGTGAATATCCCCTATAAACATAGGCAGTCTCTCCTTTTGCTGAATCCTTCAGTGTGCAATTCTAACATCAAAATCTTCATCTTCAACTTGGTACCTTCCAAGAGATGTACGGTATATAGACACACATAGTGCATTATCCTTACACTTACAACTATCTTAAATGAATCACACTCACAAAAAAGTGTCAAAATCCGTGCAAATCCACTCCACCACGTGTTCACTTGTATGCGTCTGCAATTCTTACTCTTACCCTCTGTCTATATTTAAAATGCCTTGTGACAAATTCCACAGAAAATGATCTTCAATTCACAGCTTCCTCTTTCCGTCCTCCCCTCCGGAGAAAGTTATACAACACATTGTAATACTATCAATTTCTCAATATTGTGTCCTCCCGTGCTCCACTCTTTATCAAATTGTGACCACCAGTGAAAAGTGATAGAACCATTCCACCACCTCACAGACCATGCACCTTACCGGACTAAATCAGTCACATAGCATAGGATAGAAACAGCTCTTCCCGACCAACATTATTCCCGTTTTTCCAATGGTAACGATATGTAGGTCAAAATAGATAAGTGTACATAACGCATTACGTTATAAAATCAACGATTTATTCAAGTAAAAAAGCACTTACTAACAAAACAGTGCACATCAGCGTTTGTTACTCATCTAAAATCAGCATTAACGTTTACTCTCTCCAGACCTCATCAAAGATGGCCACCACGCAACTTCTGGTCTATGACTGCCGTCACCTTCTGAAGCGTTTCGTCATTTCAGACTTTATTAAAGGATGCGTCCATCAGACTTGCGGCCAGTTAAATACTCTCCCTCCACCCTACCCTGAGCGAAGATCACCATCTTACATAAGGGCTAGTACACAGTTCTGGACGTCTATAATGTGCAACTTCCATGCATTTCCAAATACTAAATGTACAAATTACAACAATACTAATATTCATAGCTATTACATCTAAAACTAATACTAATACAAATTTTAAAAAAAGGGCACTAAAAACGAATGATAGTATTGCTACCCTACTGCCATCTAGTGATATATTATATACAGTATGTGCATTGCGAATATAGAGATCTCTATATCTAAATAGATATATTACAAAGCATTCCCTACTATTAATCTTACAGATACAATACACCTACAGCTAATAACTGGGGACATATACAGAGGGGAACCATTCAATTTAAAAGGAGGGAGGATAAACCCGAATAAGAGCCCATCCAACCAAATATTAGAACCGTAAGTTGGTCCAAATATAATATAAAACACTTCTAAAATGTGCCTCTCTATTGATTCTCCAACCTATATTCAGGCACCAGGGAGGTAGATGGAGGTAGATGCTTTAGATGTAATAGCTATGAATATTAGTATTGTTGTAATTTTTACATTTAGTATTTGGTAATGCATGGAAGTTGCACATTATAGACATCCAGAACTGTGTACTAGCTCTTATGTAAGATGGCGATCTTATATCGCTCATGGTAGGGTGGAGGGAGAGTATTTAACTGGCCGCAAGTCTGAAGGACGCATCCTTTGATAAAGCTGGAAATTCTGAAACGCATCAGAGGTGATGTCAGACGTAGACCAGAAGTTGCATGACGCCCATCTTTGATGAGGTCTAGAGAGAGTAAATGCTGATTTTGGATGAGTAACAAACGCTGATGTGCACTGTTTTGTTAGTAAGCGCTTTTTTACTTGAATAAATCGTTGGTTTTATAACCTAATGCATTATGTATGCTTATCTATTTTGACCTACATATCGTTACCATTGGAAAAACGGGAATAATGTTGGTCGGGAAGAGCTGTTTCTATCCTATGCTATGTGACTGATTTAGTCCGGTAAGGTGCATGGTCTGTGAGGTGGTGGAATGGTTCTATCACTTTTCACTGGTGGTCACAATTTGATAAAGAGTGGAGCACGGGAGGACACAATATTGAGAAATTTATAGTATTACACTGTGTTGTATAACTTTCTCCGGAGGGTATATCTCCTGTGAAGGGGAGGACGGAAAGAGGAATCTGTGAATTGAAGATCATTTTCTGTGGAATTTGTCACAAGGTATTTTAAATATAGACAGAGGGTAATAGTAAGAATTGGGACACATAGAAGTGAACACGTGGTGGAGTGGATTTGCACGGATTTTGACATACTTTGGTGAGTGTGATTCATTTAAGATAGTTGTGAGTGTAAGGATAATGCACTATGTGTGTCTATATACCGTACATCTCTTGGAGGATACCAAGTTGAAGATGAAGATTTTGATGTAAGAATTGCATACTGAAGGATATTGAAAAAGGAGAGTCTGCATATGGTTATAGGGGATATTCACTGTGTGGACACTGTGAAGACTGAGTTACTGGTCAATTGAGGGATTGCATGGTTTGAGATCTGAAACTATTAATCTTGAACCTCCACTGATGGAGAGAATGAGCGCTGACTGTAACAATGTTGAGTGTGTGTCTTAGGCGTTGTTGTAACACAGTCCTTTTGAGTTGGATGGGATGTGGTTGGCAAGTGGCACCATCTACCAATCACAACATGCTGTATAAAAGTTACCACTCTGAAGAAAAATGTATAAAAACATATCATGCTAACTTGCTTGCAGGCAGTCAAAGGGCAGTAAAAACGTGGCGCAACTGCCAGTTTTTACTGCCTATCATCACATGTGTGAGCAAGACCTAAGGGTCTGTGTCAACGAGCTTTTGATTGCTTCAAGCAGGTTTTGCATTCCCATACAAGACTTTGAGAGCACAAAACCTGCTTGAAGGAAGTCAACTGCAGGACAAATTATTATTATTATTATTATTATTATTATACAGGATTTATATAGCGCCAACAGTTTGCTCAGCACTTTACAATATAACGGGAGACAATACAGTTCAATACAAGAGGGATAGGAGGGCCCTGATCCTGGGAGCTTACAATCTAGGAGAATGCATGTGTCAATTCGTCAATTCATCTGAATAATCTCAGAAGCATTTCATACTGATGCCATCAATACAAGCCCAAAGCCCATTGACACAGGCCCTAAAGATTATCAGTCACATAGCAAGTGTCACCTGATTAGTGATATACACGCACTGGCCACTTTATTAGGTACACCTGTTCAACTGCTTGGTAGAACAAATTGATAATCAGCCAATAACATGGCAGCACCTCAATGCATTTAGGCATCTAGATGTGGTGAAGACAACTTGCTGAAGTTCAAACTAAGCATCAGAATGGGGAAGAAAGGGGCTTTAAGTGACTTTGAACGTGACGTGGTTGTTGATGCCAGATGGGCTGGTCTGAGTATTTAAAAAACAGCTGATCTACTGGAATTCTCACACACAACCATCTCTAGGGTTTACAGAGAATGGTCAAAAAAAGAGGAAATATCCAGTGAGTGACAGTTGTATGGATGAAAATGCCTTGTTGCTGTCAGAGGTCAGAGGAGAATGGGCAGACTGGTTGCTGCAACATTCAGATGGTATGATCAGAATTTTGGATCCATCCTGCCTTGTATCAATGGTTCAGGCTGGTGGGGGTGGTGTAATGGTGTGGGGAATATGTTTTTGGCACTAGCAAGGTGTACCTAATAAAGTGGCTGGTGAGTGCAGAATTGATGTCATTTTTATCTGTCCGTAGGTTTGAACAAGCTTTTATTAACAGCTGGATGCTCAGCAGAATAATACCTGGAGATTATTATTTTTGGATTGCTTTACAAGATATCAATGGCACTGGAGAGTATGCTTGGACAGCAAATGGCACAAGACAACCCCACTTGTCCTTCACAAACTGGAATGCGGGACAACCCAGTAAGTGCAGTGAGAACTTCAGTAGCCCTGGAAACAAAGTTACATCATTTTTTAATGGTGATGAGTGGAGTCATTTCAGTGAAATCAATGTCAATATTTTGCTGAAGGTATGACTTCAAATTTCACTCATTGAGCCGCCTGGGTGAAATTTGCTTGCAAAAAAAAGGAACTATAGTATTATACTATAGTCTTTGTGTACTGTCACTTTTCAATTTTTTATTTACCTTTTTGTCTGTTGTAATTGTACTAATGGGAGGACATTTTTGACAGAAGAATAGATCCGTGGTAGTTAAAAGTGGTAAAGATTGCTGCAGCCTTAAAAATGGCCACAAATTACCTAAATTTCACCTTCTAAGTTGACTCCTTTGCATTTTAAAAAAAGGGTAAAATGTTTCCGTTCCATTTACATACCTAATGAAGCTTGACTGTAAAACGCCTAGGACATTGCTCAGAGACTCTTTGCTCTTAGCAGGGGCGTCCCTAGGGTTGGTGTCACCTGGTGCGGTAACACTTGGTGTCACCCCTCTGACGATCCTCGCAGGATGCATCGGATCTGCGCATTGAGCATAATGGATCGGAACCCGATCCAATGCTCCCCAATCCGCAGATCCGATCCATCCTACGGGTATTGTCGGCTTGCAACCTATACGGGGTTAACTGATCTCCCCACGAGCTCCACGAAAAGGTAAGTTTTAAAGCAAGCTGACAATTCCTGCAAGATGGATCGGATCTGTGGATTGGGAAGCATAATGGATCGGACTCCAATCCATTATGCTCAATCCGCAGATCTGATCCATCCTGCGGGGATTGTTGGCTTGCTTTAAAACTTACCTTATCGTGGAGTGGGTCTAGTGTCACCCGGTGCGGCGCGCACCCCCCGCACCTGCCTAGGGACACCACTGTCTTTTAGGGTTCCCCTCCACCATCACAGGAGCAAGCTTTCTCTGGTTCAGAAATCCTCTCCCCTGATGCATTCCTTCTGAGCTCAGTGATTTAGAACTGACTCTTTGGATAAGGAAGGATGGACAGTAACAGTTAGGCGTCTCTTAGCAACGCCCTCAACAACGTCCTAGGAGTTTTCTAGTCAGGCTTCATGAGGTACACAAATGGCCACTACTTACAGCAAGGGCATTATTAAACTTTGCTCAAAACTGCACTTTATTTTATCTACAGACTCCCCTTAGTTGCATAGACATTTGTTGGGTAAAAGTGAACAAGCCCTTTAAAATGTATTTCCACTTTTGCAGCCAAATTGGGATAACACCTACTTTATATTTGATATATGTTCCCATGTTAGCATAGCATAGCTTAGAAATATTTGAAAACTGCTGGTTAAGTGCTTTTTACTTGCTTAGATATCATTATATGCTCTCCCTGTTTTGCAATGTTTAGGAGGAGGCTTTAGAGTAATGTTTAACATAACTAACCCTATCTCTACTATGTTTGCAGATCTTCATTTTCAAAACTAGATTTGAATACTGTCCTGGTAAAGGGTTAAAAAATTTGAAACCACCCTCCTGCATTGTGTATTAATGAGGGATAGCTGAGTCTGTATGGGGACAAAGACCCTGAGAGACTATCTGGAAATTCTAAGATTCAGCCATGATACCTTCTCCTTAGAAACATCTAAAAGTTAAATATTTTTAAAATTTTACAAACATATAGTGAGGTTTTCTTAAATTTGTCTGTAATAATAAAACTACCCTTTAACTCCAACAGATACAGTGATGTCCTCAGGCTGTGGTGTCTGTCAGATATCTCTAAATCTGTAACAATACTGAATTACAGAAGTACACTATGTTTACAGAAGTAAACCCTGCACAGTGGAATCTACAGACTGATACTTTAGATAGATAGATAGATAGATAGATAGATAGATAGATAGATAGATAGATAGATAGATAGACTCACCAGGCAGTTTATTAGGTACACCTTGCTAGTGCCAAGAAAATCTCCCCCACACCATTACACCACCACCACCAGCCTGAACCATTGATACAAGGCAGGATGGATCCATGCTTTCATGTTGTTTACGCCAAATTCTGACCCTACTATCTGAATGTTGCAGCAACCAGTCTGCCCATTCTCCTCTGACCTCTGACAGCAACAAGACATTTTCATTCACACAACTGTAACTCACTGGATATTTTCTCTTTTTTTGAACCATTTTCTGTAAACCCTAGAGATGGTTGTGCGTGAAAATCCCACATCAGCAGTTTTTGAAATACTCAGACCAGCCCCTCTGGCACCAACAACCATGCCACATTCAAAGTCGCCTAAATCCCCTTTCTTCCCCATTCTGATGCTCAGTTTGAACTTCAGCAAGTCGTCTTCACAATGTCTACATGACTAAATGCATTGAGTTGCTGCCATGTGATTGGCAGATTAGCAATTTGTGTTACCAATCAATTGAACAGGTGTACCTAATAAAGTGTAGATATGTTGTGCTTACTCCCATAGGAGCCATTCTAAAATTGCCCAGGTTCTTTCCCAGTAGATTGCCCTGCAGCCAAGCCCATGGACACAGTCACTCTTATTTCCTCAATAAGCAGTCTAGGGGTGTTGTGTTTGTTGTTTTTACTTTAGGAGAACTTGGATTGGGTTAAGGGAATTGAGTGGGATACTCCAAAAACAGAAACTATGTACAAGTTGACAACAATGAGCTCCTATCTTCAAAGCTGAAGCAAAAGTCCTCGCATACAGCAAACAGTGGACTTGGCTTTGTAATAGAAGCAGTTTCCAGCACACAAGCTTCTTTCTTTAGAGCAACAAAAGCAGAGTCCCTTCACAGAGAACTAGATAGACTAAGCTCTTCAGGACACCAGTTGATGCTCCCTTTAAACAACACACAGCTGACTCTCCAGCCCAAACATCCCAAAAGTCTCTAAGATCTCACAGCAGTCTGTACACACAAATGTCCAGGGAGAGATGGTTGGCCTCCTTCCAGCATCCATCTGACACCTTTCTCCTATGATACCAGACTAGATCTTCTGTAGCTTCAGTGTCCAAGTGAGCACATGGCAGCATTGCCCTGGAGGACAGCAGCCCTCCAGGCTGTACTGATCCTCAGGAGGAAGGGACCCAGAAGCCTAGTCTCTCAGTATTTATGCAATTATCCATATGTCTTCAGGGCCCTGCTCCCTGGGATTGGCCACGGCTGAATAATTATTCATACTGCAATCTGCATAACTCCACACCTATTCCACCACTATTTGGAAACAGAGGGAGCTATCAAACTAGCAACAGCTAAGAACACTGAACTGACCTAATTAATCAGCTGCACTGGACACATTGAGCACAGCTAGATTTACCTAACACACTAATTACAGCCACACTGGTTACAGTGAGGCAAGCTAAATTTACCTAACCAAAAACACACAGCTCCATTGAACACAGTGAGCCAGCACTAAAACTAACTAGTCCTAGCAACTATCTAGTAGGGTACTACAGATAGATAGATAGATAGATAGATAGATAGATAGATAGATAGATAGATAGATAGATAGATAGATATAGTTACATAGCCTGGCTGAAAAAAAGGCAAAAGTCCATCCAGTTCAACCATAAAAAAAAAATATGTAGCCTTTTTAACTTTGTCCGTAAGCCACATAGGTTTGATTTTTAGCCTTTTAAACTTGTTGCCCATGGGAATATATTTTGCAGTGTGTTCACATACAGTCTTTTTGAAGAACTCTCATTTCTGTGTTGTGTTCATCAATGCCAATATTCCCTCCCAGTCTAAGTCTTGGAGAGCAGCTCTCAGCCTTGGAAAATTACCTCTCTTGAAATTGAGCGTTTTTTTTTTCCCAGTATGTGCTTGCTGTTTACAGCTAATAATAAATATATAATAATAGATATACCTTTTTAAGGCTTTGATTTAGTCCTACATTCTCTAAGTTCAATATCTTTTGAGACTTATTTAGGTCGCAATGGAGGGTGTGTCATCATGACCAGACCACATCTTGGCCACTGGGAAGTGAAGGACTGTAAGGGCTTCCTTGCATGGTCACTATGTAAGAAGCCTCTAACCACAACTGTAAAGGAGGAAGACTGGAATACACCCACAGTAGATAAATTGCCAGAATGCCCTCCATTATGGGACTCAGAACCACACCTGGAGCACTGCTATAAGGTAAACATTAACTGAAATAAAGCAGAAGCAACTGGTTTGTATACTGGACAAAATTCAATAAGATACATTGTATCTTATTGTTACATCATCAGTTGCCGCCCAATACACCAAGTATGGAAGATGACAAGGAGAAAGTGGAAGCTTTTCCTGGAAAGAACAACAATTCTTGTGGGAATGTACGCTACTAAACATAGAACAGTTAGATGTGGGTTGCCTACAAATCATAATTCAGTATCTCGGGATCCAAAGAGTACTAGTTCAAGTTCTCACTACCATTGGATAAATGTGGATAATGATCCCATGAGGGATGCATGGTTACACATCAAACAGAACATTCTGCTTGTGTGTATGGGCAATGTCATCAATTAAGCACCAAGTCATTTTCCAACTATTGCATGATCCCAGCCTGCATCGTAGTGAATCATCCCAGTGTATGGAACAATGTTACCATCTGCTAAAGATGATCACATTGCCTTCCTGCCCACACACTCACCAAAATTAAACTATATCAACACACCACCACTCTCCCAAGCTTCACACTAAATAATAAAGAGGATGATCTAATAACTCTGCAGAAACTGAATATTTTATAACTCTGAAATAAATACATTTAACCAACAAGTTCTTCATATACAAAAGTTAAAAGTGTGTGTTGTATATTACCAAAATGTAATTTGTTGTATTATTATTATACAGAATTTATATACTGTACTTTCAACAATTTGCACATTGCTTTACAATATAAAGACAAACAGTCCAGTTACTATACAAATCAAGACAAGATAGTTAGGATGGCCAAGCTCATTAGATCTTACAATCTAAAGGGGACAGGCAAGTGATATCAGAGGTAATAACTGTGACTGTGAGGGGATGAGTTTATGGAGGATGTAAAAATTCAGTTCTTAAGTGAAGGTGGGATACGCTTCCCTGTAGGGAATTTTGACAGGGATCACCTAAGGCTGTCTTCTCACTTGAACTTTGTGTCTTTGGGCTTTTGCAGGATTTTTGTTTTTGAGCATTGTACAGGCCTTATTGCTCATTTTAGTAGGTGTCTAAGTCTTTTTTAAGTTTAAGCCAATGGAAAGCCAGTTACATGGCAATAAAACACACACTAGGAACATTTTTATTTCTTTTATGTGTCCATGCTTTATTAGGCATTCCCATTGAAGTCTATTGGGGCCAAAAGCATGAAAGTATCTGTCATGTACCTGGTAGAAGATCCTGACACGATGAGGAAAGCCTCTCTTACACTCGGGCCCCTAATAGAGCAGCCAGGTGGTCAAGGAGTACAGAGTGGTACGAGTGCCTGTTGGTCTTGCTAACAGCAGGACTGGAGGGAATATCTGGATCAAGCAGAGGAAGACCGTTAATGGACCACAACGGAGCAGGAGTGCCAGGTGGACACCGCTGAGCAATAGGCAAGAGGGGGCTAGCACTAGCGACAGCAGACAGGCACAGGCTGGTAGCAGACAGGTGATGAGCAGGCACCAGTGAATTGTAGGTAGAGGATCGCAGTAGGCAGTCCAGCAGCTATTGCAACAGAGACAGAGTCAGACGAGTCAGGTCACACATGGGAAGACGTATCAGGTGCAGATGCGTAGGCAGGAGTAAAGTCAGGATGCAGGCCAAGTTGGTAACAGATCAGTGCAGCAGCAAAGAGCACAGACAGAGGCAAAGGTCAGAGGTAAGCCAGAGTTGGTGCAGGTGGAGTTCAGGAGGGGTCAAGACAAGCAAAGTCAGTAACAGTAGTCAGATACAGAGAAACAGGTTGCAGATAAGCATGGGAATGCTGTAGAAAAGACAGCACTGAAGCATGCACAGGCTCAGTTTAAATAGCCTACTTGGCGCCAATGTAGGCAACAGATGCATGTATGTGCACACGCAGATGCATACGTGAATGTGCATGCACATGTGCCCAAACACATGCATCCTTCCTAAGTGCATGTAAACGGACCATGAATTAGCCTGCAGCTATGCACAGGATGAAGAGCCAACCTGTCTGCCGTTATGCCCTTCCTGACAGAAGCTCATGCACTTTTTTCAAGCTACGGGCTTCAAACTCAGGTGTGAACAGGTCCAATTGAGAACCATTGGATTTTGTATGTTGAACATTTTGGGGCTTTGAACTACAAAATGCTCAAGTGTGAATGGGGTCAAAAGGTGGACACAGTACGAAACCAGATATTGTCATAAAGACTATATAAAAAAACAGGTATTAATAACAGCCACTAAAACTTTTTATTTAGGCAGTTTGTTGGTTAATTGTATACCATTAAGAGTAATTGTAAAATAAAACATAATAGAAGTAAGTTTACCTTAGTGGTGTAGCAGATCTGCAGTGCCTGAGGAAGCAAGGCAAATTAATCCCCTGATAGGCCTTCAACATACAGTACCTCCAAGGTCATCCTCTGGGTCTGTACCTATACAATTTATTCTGTGATGCGTCTAGATGACCGTTCCTTGGTGTAGCCATAAGTCTGACCTTCACATTTTCTTTTACAGGTCTTCCACCATGAGAAAATGCTGAGAAAGAGGACCTGGCAGGAAGCAGAGAACTTGTGTCAGGATTTTGGGGCCCATCTTGTCAGCTTTTTACATTTAAATGAAAGGAAGTTTGTTACAGAGCTTTTAAGCAGCATGTTTCATCGGTATGTACATGTAAGAATCTCAAAATGTATTTTTATTTTTACCCAGGTGTATAGTGGGTGAGCAGAAGGTTCTTACATGGAAAGTCCACTTATTGGCTTTGATAAACCATGGATTATATTAGCATTCTGTATAAATACCCCTCAATTTTTTTTATACCCCTATTTTACCTACATTATAATCATTCCTGTATGTAAAGCATAATTTCTCACGTTATACACTTTTCTTTCACTTGTTTTAATCAGCTGCAAAATGGGTTTCCTGAATATTTTGCCAGTAATAGCACTTCCTATTAGAGGCTAACAGGGCTAAGCCACTATCAGTTGTCACTGAAACAAGTGTCCCAATTGGAAAATTTCCACTCACCTCCTGTTTCTGAATAGAATGAATTTGAATTCAAACAAAATACATTAAAAAATAATATAAAATAATAGAATAGAAAAGAATACTTTACAAAACAGTAAAAAGTGTGACTTGCACTATGGTGACCTGAGTAGTGATTAGAGATGAGCGAATCGAACTTGGCGAAGTGGAATTCGTTTCGAATATTAGGAAAAATTCGATTCGCACCGAATCCGAATATTAGCAAACTTCGGATGCACGAATCGAATTTTTCCCGATCGGCCGATTTTCATCCCTTCTACAGCCGGCAAAAAGTGTCCCTGCAGAGAGCTCTTTCTGACAGTTCTCTGACAGTTCCTTCACATTTACAGCGGTTGAAACATTGTATCTATTTGTTTCCATTTAGGATACAGATGTTTTTATTCGGAAACAAATAGATACAATGTTTCAACCGCTGTAAATGTGAAGGAACTGTCAGAGAACTGTCAGAAATAGCGGAGCTCTCTGCAGATACACTTTTTGCTGTACTGGAATTCTTCTTCTTTTCATTCTTCTTCTTCTTTTCATTCTTCTTCTTCTTTTCATTCTTCTTCTTCTTCTTTTCATTCTTCTTCTTCTTTTCATTCTTCTTCTTTTCATTCTTCTTCTTCTTCTTTTCATTCTTCTTCTTCTTTTCATTCTTCTTTTCATTCTTCTTCTTCTTCTTTTCATTCTTCTTCTTCTTCTTTTCATTCTTCTTTTCATTCTTCTCATTCTTCTTTTCATTCTTCTTTTCATTCTTCTTCTCATTCTTCTTTTCATTCTTCTTCTTCTTTTCATTCTTCTTCTTCTTCTTTTCATTCTTCTTCTTCTTCTTTTCATTCTTCTTTTCATTCTTCTTCTTCTTCTTTTCATTCTTCTTCTTTTCATTCTTCTTTTCATTCTTCTCATTCTTCTTTTCATTCTTCTTCTCATTCTTCTTTTCATTCTTCTTTTCATTCTTCTTCTTTTCATTCTTCTTTTCATTCTTCTCATTCTTCTTTTCATTCTTCTTTTCATTCTTCTTCTCATTCTTCTTTTCATTCTTCTTCTTCTTCTTTTCATTCTTCTTCTCATTCTTCTCATTCTTCTTTTCATTCTTCTTTTCATTCTTCTTCTCTTTCTTCTTCTTCTTCTTTTCATTCTTCTTCTTCTTCTTTTCATTCTTCTTTTCATTCTTCTTCTTCTTCTTTTCATTCTTCTTCTTTTCATTCTTCTTCTTCTTCTTCTTCGTCGTGCCCCGTGACTGCCCAAATGAGTGAAGTGTGCGGTGATTCTAAGATCGACGGCACTCATCTGCATGTCATACTGACTGACAGTATTATTTCTCTTCCCCAGCAGACTCCAAGGGCATTTAAATTAAAGGTACAGTGTTCTGCACTAATATAACGGCTCTCTGAAGCCTAGAAACCCTTTTAATAAGTTAAATTCGCAGCGAATAAATTTGCATCGAATCGAATTTCTTCTGCAAATTCGGCGAATCAGCCGAATCGAATTTTTGAATAATTCGCTCATCTTTAGTGACAACTTTAAAATTTGGGTTTTCCCATCACTCTCTATACTGGAGACAATGGTCACTAGGGCAAAAAGAGAGGATGAAATCTCCAAGTGGGGACACAGAGCAATAAATAACAATTCCACATCAGGGGCGGACTAACAACTCATGGGGCTCCCGGGCAATAGGGGATCATGGGGCCCCTGTGTCCTTGCCCAAACTCAAAAAAGCCTATGAAAAAGGTAGCAGGGGTATCTCATGGGGCCCCCTACTGACCCTGGGCCCTCGGGCAGTGCCCAAGTTTCCAAATGGTCAGTCCACCCCTGTTCCACACTTATTGAAAACAGAAAATACATACACTTTGAAAAACCAGCAGAAACATTTCCATAAAGATCCTCCTCTCCCTCCAAGTGAAGCTGTAAGTTATTTTTATTCCACACATTAGGGACTTAGTACCTCTGCAGGATATAACACATATTTACACCCTTACAATATTTTTTCAACCTACTCTTTCAAATTTTCAACTAAGTGGTTAGCACTTCAGCCCAGATGGACTAGGTTTGTCAGTTCGAATCCCAGTCACAGCACTACCTGACTGGAGTTTGCATGTTCTCCCTGTGCCTGTTTTCTCCAGGTATTCCAGTTTCCTCCCACACTCCAAAGACATGCTGGTAGGTTAATTTGTTCCTGTCTAAAATGGTCCTATTATGTGTATGTATGAAATATGAGTTAAGGACCTTAAATTGTAAGCTCCTTGAGGGTTAGGGACCGATGTGAAAGTAAGGGACTGATGTGAAAGTAAAATATTTAATGTAGTACTGTGCTTCGTAAATTGGCGGCACTATATAAGTACCTGAAATAATAATAATTATCATTATCTAATAGTCGTTACTCACATTCAACTTTCATCCAATCACCATGGAAAGGCAGATGTTATTGTCCAGCAATATCTCTACCCTGGTGTTTTGAACACTATTCCTACCTTTAGCTAAGTATATGGAAGAGTTACCACCTATGAAGTCTGCCTGACTCCAAGGATGGGATTAACTAGAATAGGGTGGTTCTACAAATATCGCACCTCTCATCCTGTTCTTGGACAAAGACATCTGTATTTTCATAGTGATTAGGTATTGTGACGGTGCTACCCGTGTAGTCACAAATGCTGAGGTATCTTCCTGACACTCATTAGAACTGAAGAAGTGCCTTGGACAAGCTACAAAATGTCTTCAACATTATAGAAGAAGTCCAGTTGAATGTGACCAACTACTGCATGATATACCATGACCAGGATAACTGAGAAATGTCAGAAACACATTAAAATTCTCTTCTCTGGTATTTTGCAGAGATGACCATAGACAATTTTGGATTGGATTTAGTAACAGTAATCCATCTTCTGAAGGGTCTTGGGAGTGGTCAGATGGAACCCCGGTGCGTATTATCACCAATAAAAGGCTTACTTAAATGCATTTAAAATTTTTGCGACTAAAATGTATTTATTCCTATTTGCTTTTATTTTTTATTCTGCTGAACAGCACACCTACGTTGCTCATCTGACACCTAAAGTGACACAAATTTTTATCCGCAATGCATTTTACTTTATGTTAATAATTATAACAAACTCCTTTTTTGTAGCAAAATCAAGTCCTTCTTATACCCAGCATTTCTTCGTTAGAAAAATGAAAAAAACACACAGAGTTCAATTTACTGAAACTGGAGAGTGCAAAATTCGGTGCAGCTGTGCATGGTAGCCAATCAGCTTCTAACTTCAGCTTGTTTAGTTAAGCTTTGACGAAATAAAAAACTGGAAGCTAATTTTGCACTCAACAGTTTTAGTAAATCAACTCTACAGTGTTCCAACCAAGTGCCTCCCCTCCACCTAAAACTGAAAAGCACTCACCAAACCATTTACCTTTTTATTCTGGTATTTTATACATAATTACATTGGTCCACTTTGGATTAAGGAACACTGTAACTATGTGTATATACCATACCTGTGGGATCCCTCCAAAATCTGGAAGTAATAGACACCAGTACTCCAGTGATCTTCAGTTTCAGGTCTCACGCCAAGGAGTTGCTTTGTGAACACAAGAGGTCTGCTGCTGGGCTTTGGTGTCATTCATATGTAGCACTACCCCCTTGAGGGCCGCTGGGTAATTTTCCGGTTCCTGTCTTTCCTGAGCCCACCTTGGAAGCCCAACCCCTGCTGATGAAGATGAAACAGGAAGGTGCTTCTAAGTGCAGTATTCCAAGTTCAACTTTTAATAAAAGCAGTTAAAAACACTTACAATGTGGCAGTATAAATAGGCTCCAATGTAATCCGTCAGTAGCAGGGCTCTGTCCTCTAAGCGATGGAGCCACTGTGCCAGCCAGCAGCTGCAGGGGGAGCTTGAGGAGAGGTACAGAAGGAGACCCCGAAACTAGTGAAGATCACTGGAATAGCAGTGTTTACGACAATGATTTCCAGATTTTAGAGGGATCCCACTGGTATGCAAGTTGGATCAACGTGGCTATGTAAAAAATATCCATATCTGGAATTCTTCTTTAAACAAAGGTAAATAGTGCTTATGAGATCTCCCAGACACTAATCCTTTATATGGACCCAACTTCACCTTCCTCCAGGATTCAGACCTGCTAAGCAAAAAAGCCTCATAGGTGTAAAACTATTTAATGCATAAAAAAATTTAAATTCTACATAAATCCACTCACGTGATATGTGACAAATATGTGGACAAAATAAATAATACATATTTTATTTGTAGGTTTTTTTTTTCTCAGTCTGTACAGGCTGAAATATGACTATTCCTCTGTTGCAGGTTGTATCTGCATATTGGGCAGATCTATATTTTAGTGGGAAATCTGTGCGCTGTGCCGCTTTCAATGCAAATAAGACATTTGTTTCATTAGATTGTGAGGAAAAGCTGGAATGGATCTGCAAAATTCCAAAAGGTATGATATTACTATGCTATATCAGGGAGGTTCTGTTCAATACATTTTTCAGCTTTTTCAATAACCTGATTCTCTTTCTGTATGTTTCATACAAATACTAGCATTAGCACTGCTGTTTTGTGATAGGTTGCTTTATTCATCACATAAATATTTGGGCAAACTGCAAAATGGCTGTCTAGAAGTGGCTACTAGCCAATGGTGGCTGACCATGCATGTTTAATCCAACCATTGAAGGATCTTTTTAATGAACAAGCAATGCACAAACATGGATGTCCAACAATGGTAAATGTATAGGTTTGTCCTTATGGAAAAGGGAAGGGGAGAACTCTAGAGACAACCTCTCTGAGAAGAAAAATGATCATTCCAGAAAAAAATCCATCCGACTAACCTCTGTCTGCTGCCAGCAGGGAGGACTTGCATATCCATGATCCAATGTCAAGCTCAATTTTATATTTTAGTTTTGAATCAAGTGGGGTAGGGGTTGAACCACTTCCAGTTTTTTTTTCTACTATCCATGGCTCTATTAGAGAGATTAAAGGATAAGTTCGCCACAAAAAAATAATAAATGTACTTTTTTCAGGTAAAAAAATGTGCATTTATTATTTTTGCGTTAGGAGCCTCTAAAGCATTGCACCAGCAATCAGCAGATCCTGATGCCATGCAGGTCTCCTGCAGACTGTCAATGTATCTGCTTCCTCGTACATCCTGTGGGATCAAGCCGATACTTCTGATAGGAAGAATCAATGAACTACCACAGCACTCACAGTGCTGTGGTAGTTCATTGAGGACTGCAAGCAGACAGCTGCTAAGGATGTCGGGACTTGTAATCCATTCATTCACAGTGGACTGTGAATGAATTTCGTGGCCGTGTGGGTGAAGCCCCGCATGGCCACGCTGTTTTTCAAAAGTGACAGCTAGTATGGGGAACTTCTCCCTGTACTTCTGTCATGGGGGGGGCAGCAGACGGCAACTGCAGGATTGGGAACATATGGAACATGTAACATATTCCTAAAGGTGAACTTATCCTTGAACCCTCACTTCCTGTCCTTTTGGCAACAGAAGTATATTATGAATGAATGTGAAGTGTTCTCTGATAGGACAAGGTGGAGAGGAGGGGTAGTGACATCCCACTATCCTCCCTGTCCAATGAGAGAATGCTTTTCATTCATTCAGAATATGCAAAGCATTCCCTGAATGGCTCCTTTTTACAATGCATCAGTCCAGCCACTTTGCTCAGAACCCAGCAATGGTGGTGTCTACTTCAGTAATTTCCAACTTCCAAAAGCTTCGGCCAAGTATGGTATGGTCATAATTATATTGGTCCAAGCTGGATCATTGTAACTATGTAAAATTTACCATACCTGAAATTCTTTAACTCAGCTATTCAAATGACCTAAAGCAAACCAAACAAAACGCAAATGTAGAGCTAATATAGTCTCATTTCCAGTCTACATGTATCTTTAACACCTGTCATCTAAAACTGCAAACACTATAAATTCACAGGCCTGAAAAATACAATTATGTAAATCTAGCCATATAGTGTTGTGCTGCCAGAGGCCCCTTTGATCTGCGGCAGACTCCGGCAGCACTTCCGCCTGCTTAGCGGGGAATCTGTCTGCTGATCCCCATTGACCAGGCAGATGATAGGTCTGTGTCCACTTCGCTTATGCAGAGCGGACACGGACACAGCCCGCTCTTCTCTATGGGGCGGTCGGATGGAAACGGACGGGATCAAATTGGATGCCCGTGTGAAAGGGGCTACCAATGAAAGCAGACACCCTTTATAAGCTAACTCAAGAGTATAAAGTTGCTAGCATTTGAAACACAATTCATCTGAAATAGTTTTACTTATGTAACTGCTAAACATTTAAATTTCTCTATTTTGATATTTTTTTCCAGGGGTCACACCAAAGTTTCCAGACTGGCATATTAAAGGTATGAATTAGGATGAAGTTGTATTGGTTTATTATTGTATAATGGTTGGTTAACTTAAAGTTGTTATTTCAGGTTTGACTAGAAGCTAATTATGAAATCACTGCCTCTGCAGCTGAGTTTCCAGCACCATCCGCTCATGGGGCCATTTCTATTATTCATTTCCTTATTATATTAATATAAGAAGGAAATTACATTAGGGCTTGTTCACACCATCTGTGTTGAACTGCAATGGTCTGCACTGATTAAGGCAGGCTCTCCGTTAGGGCAGACAGAAAACAATTGTTTTCAATGTGTCCACCACTAAACCGCAGTGTAGTGCATAAAAATGCAGACATGTAGATAAGGTACAAAAACAAGATTTTATACTGTAATGTTGGCTTTGCACCAGTTGAATTTCATTCCAATGAGAAAGCATAAAAATCTCTCATCTGACCATTTGATGGTTAACTTTCTGTTCGAGCACCTTATCAATTTCTTGATTTTTGTATCGAAGAAATATAATTTAATTTACAGGAACAAACTAACATTCTACTTCCGGATTAACTTTGACAAATGTATATGCGTTAGGCTACTTTCCTACTACTAAAAACACATATGCATTTTCCTGCTTTTTTGCCACGTTTCCAGTGCATGTTGCACCTGTGAAAAAAAAGGACGTGTGACTTAAAAAACACACTAAAAACTCAACTGTGGGTGTTTTTTTGTTTCATTTTTTGCTTTGTCTTTGATGCGTTTTCCATTCTTTTCAATAGAGAACTACCTTTTTGGTGTGTACCAAACATGCAAAGGGATAATACAATAAATAAGTAAAACCCCGCAAGCAGCTCAAACTCAGCTCTTACATAATATCTCACCAATAAATTCTTCAACCACTCAGCAAAAGCTGCTCACACTTTACACATGCTCATATTAATGTGCTATATAACAAAAGCTCAAAGAATGTGCTGCACTTTCTCCTTAAAATACTGATATCCCCAAACTCATACAGTATATGTCATCAAATTACCACGTAACTGTGTATATCATCTTTTCAATATGGCATAAAATGTACAATAACAAAAAGTGAACCTAAAATAAAAAAAAGTAAAGCTTTAAACCAATAAAAGTCAAATAAAAGATTCACTCTTGTGGGCAGATCGAATCCTCTATGTACAAGCATCAGGGAAGGCCAGAGAGCTTCCTTTGTGTCCCAGGAGAGGACAAAGGAAGGACATGAAGGAAGCCGTCTGGCCTGCCCCGATGCTTGTACATGGAGGATTCGATCTGCCTACAAGAATGAATCATAATCCAGGAGACATCCCTACAAAGCCCAAATAAAGGGACATAAGTGCTATTTGACCAAACATTATATATGTGAAGTAAGAGCTCCAGGTGAGAGGCGCACATCGGGTGTGTTGGTGCGTTTTTCTGTGAAGCAAATTGAGAGAAGATATGAGCATATTTACTGAATATTCATTGATTGGGAGGCCCTATATTGATTGGAGAAAATATTAATAAGGACTACACTATTTTTATGGAACTTTTATTGGTTTAAAAAAGCATTACTTTTTTCATTTTAGGACTAAACTTTTTTATTGTTTCATATTGTTCATATGCAGGGGCGGACTGACAACTCATGGGGCCCCCGGGCAATAGGGGATCATGGGGCCCCTGTGTCCTTGCTCAAACTCAAAAAAGCCTATGAAAAAGGTACCAGGGGCATCTCGTGGGGCCCCCTACTGACCCCGGGCCCACGGGCAGTGCCCGAGTTTCCAAATGGCCAGTCTGCCCCTGTTCACATGGATATTGTGATCTGAATATTTTTTTCTGGAATCCCCAGTGAAATTACAAATAAGTAACATTTCAGCTTTTGGTGAACTTTACAGGGTTTTTTTAGTTGAAATGAAGAGTTGACCCATTAGTAGCCAAAAGGGATCCTATGCCACACACCCCTCTTATAATAGAGGTTTCTGATTTTCAGTCCTAAAATATTGGAAGCTATAGAATGAGCTAATTTGTTTTCTTATTTTATGTTTTAGAAATTCCATTTGTTTTTTATCAAGGAAAAAATTACTTTTTCTATGAAGCAAATGCTGATTTTGCTGCATTTGATTTTGTATGTGGTTGGATGCGAGGATACATGACCTCCATACATTCTGAGGCTGAACAAGAATTCATTTACAGAAGGATAAAGAAGGTAGGTTTAGATTAGAACAAATATGTTTTTTGCAGTCTGTAGGCATTCCACCTTCTTTTATTGACGGCTAACTCCAGCACAAACATCTTCAGATAGTAGTTTTAGATAGGGTGAGAAAGGATTAAAATTTGGCAGGGTTTATATTTATACCTGTGACCCCCATTGAGAAGATTTTCATTTACTTTTCATCCCTGCGAATTCTGTATAACAGGGGTCTCCAAACTTTTGACTTTCCTGGGCCACATTGTAAGAAGGGGACTTGTCTTGGGCAGACTGCCTTTCCTACTGTCTCCCTTGTCACATATCACATGAGATGGGAAGGTGAGGTTTCTTTCATTCCCAGTGGGTGCCACGCTCAGAAGGAGGTCTGTACTATCAAAATACACAGAGGAACGAGGGACAACTCATCACTAGACCTCCCCTGTCATCTTCAGAACCCCCCAAGAGCCCCTTAGCCTCCTCCCGCCCTTAGAGTCCTTCAGCCCCCCCATCCACAAACATTATATACAGTTTGGTGGAGCACGTTGTGCCTGTAGCCATTAGTTCCATTTAGTGATGACCTTGATGTCACATCAACCGTTCGTGTGTTCGGCAAACAGAAAAACGGTAAGGGCGTTTATTGGGCCATCATAGAACAACTGGGAGGAGCTAGCACCGCTAGCTCCACCCAGTTGTTTACATCTGACTAGCAAATGTCAGATACTGGCGGCCGTCGAGGGTTTTTTTATTTTGGCGTCATCATGACAGTGTTGGACGCTGTAATTGATGATGGATTACAATGATGGAACCATTTTTTTGGCTTTTTTTTTAACCACTTGCCCTCCAGAGGATTTACCCCCCTTCCTGACCAGGCCATTTTTTGCGTTACCTTAATTGACAATTGCGCGGTCATGCAATGCTGCACCCACATTTAATTTGTGTTCTTTTTTTCTCCACGAATAGAGCTTTATTTCAGTGGAATTTGATCACGTGTTTTTTTATTTTTTGTGCTATTAAACGAGACCAGTAAAAAAATTTTAAAAATCAAATTTTTGTCATAAATTTAGGCCAAAATGTATTCTGCTACATGTCTTTGCTAACAAAAATCCCAATACGTGTAAATTAATTTGTTTACGTGAAAGTTATAGTGTTTACAAATGGAGGTATATATACTGTGATTTTTTTAAAATTTAATTTTTACTAGTAATGGCAGCGATCAGCGACTTATAGCGGCACTGCTGTGGGCATTCTGACACTGGGGGGAACTGACTTGGTGTCACTGACATCCCCAGTGACACCGATACAATGATCAGTGCTAATAAAAAGCACTGACACTTTACTAATGGCACTGGGCAGGAAGGGGTTAACATGTGGGGCAGTCAAAGGGTTAACTGTGTGCTGTGTGTTGTTTTACAGAGCCATGCAAAGTATGGGGAGAGAACTGTATTGTTTACACACAATTCTCTCCCTCAGTTGGTAATGCTCCACGATCACTGGGTGCCAGGGAGTAATCAACAGCTGGGACCCGGTGATTGACATTGTTTTAATAAAATGTCAGTCATGTTGCAGCATCTTCTATACATTGTACAGATGTGCAGTTTTGCGGGTAGTTTAAGAGGACCCCCTAGGCATGATATTTAATGGATTTTTTTTCTTTTGTTTTACTTTAAACAATGAAAAATTACTGCCCCTTTAAAAATGGTACTTTTTGAAATGTGTTTTTCTTTTACGGATTCATGTCTCTCAGGGCAGTACCCGAGTTCCCATACCCATTTTATAGCCAATAACTTGCATATAAGCCTTCAAAATGGGCACTTTTGAATTTACAAGTTTGAGTCCCATAGACTTGCATTACGTTCGAAGTTCGCAGTCAAACTTTTTGTGGGAATGTTCAACCGTGAACCGAACAGGAGGGTGTTCGTCCATCACTAGTTCTATTCCCTCCTGGCACTGATTACAGGAATAGATCCCTTTTTTGCATTTGTAATCAGCTATACAGGCTTTACAGCTTTCAGTCATCTCTAGGGACAAATAAAACGTGGACACACCATGGTCAATGGTCCCTGTGCATGCTATAGTCCGTTCTGCTCTGTAACCCCACTGTGTGTTATCAATAGCTAATGTCATTCATAGAGATTGTCTCTATGCAATAAGGACACCTAGCTACTGAGAAGATGTAGAGATGTGAGCTAAATCTAAAGAATACATCTTCCCTCTGGTCTGAATTAAGCCCTAAAGTTAAAGATCTTGTTGGTACAAGAATGGTTGTGGTGTCACTTTGTTGTCTTGCTGTTTGATAAGGATATTATTAACTGGTTTATAAATATCTCAATACATTGTAATATTAATCTAAACATACCGGTCATCTAAAATCATACTTACTATACTTATAGATGTCAAAAATGAATGAAAAATGGTGGCTTGGTCTTGCTTACGAAAACCCACATGACGGCTTTGGAAGGTATCAGCATTTATTTATTTTAAACCCATGGAGGTGGCATGGCTTTTATATCATGTGACCACTCTGATTGGCTCTTACTGCACTCACCCATCCTGCTGGCTGCTGATCTGAAGCCTCGATGACAGCTCAATCACTATGCTGGGAGTTGGCAGTGTGAACACTCTCAGCACACAATCTCCTGCATACGTGAATGAATGTATATTATGCAGCAGCTGGGCATTAAAGCCCACTCTTATTGGTGCCACACATATGTGTTACACAGTCAACAAGAGGTTAACAACCAATTTGTTCCTATCTAGACAGCTTGCAATAATGCAGATTTGATTGCCTAGGGCTAAATGCCTTTCCAGTTTTGCAGTCATATTTGAGAAAACCCCACTATATGTTTGTTATGTGTCTTACCTAATCTGGTCTCACTCCAGATTAAACTTTTAACATGCAATGCAGGATGCCAGCTTCTAAACCTTGAACCCTTTGTTAGGATAGGCAGTGTTCAAATCTAGTTTACAACTCATAAGGAGATTGTCAGCACAGTGCAGACAAGGTAATTTATGGTACATGTTAAAGAAGCCCAACTTTACTCATCACAAATAAAAATTGCAATCCCAAACATGCTTACATGTATACAAAATAAAAAAACACATACTTACTAGCCCATGGAGTGCAGCATTGACTTGAAGGCAAATTTCTCCCTACTCCATATGTCTGCCATCTTGAATTAACAGCCAGAATATGCACAGACATGTTGTGGGTCATCTCTGTGTGCATTCACAGAAACAACTTGGGATTCTGCCAGGAAGATGCGTCCTGCAAACTGATGCTATGTGATTGTAAACTCATATAAAGTAGGTGTTATCCCAATTTGGACTGCAAAAGTGGAAATACCCTTTAAGCATTGTGGTTTCTGACCACTAAAGGCACTTGCTGTGTACAAAAAAACTCATGAAAATTTTCTGTGAGACCAGTCTGATTCTTCCCGGTCCTCTATTAGAAAAGGAAACTGGAGAGGTGATTTACTAATATTAATTAACTAATTGCAAGTACTTATATAGCGCCATCAATTTATGCAGTGGTTTTACATATACAGGTGAAACTCGAAAAATTTGAATATCGTGGAACACTTTGAGCGGAGACGATTGCAGCTTTTCACAATAATCTAATTTTCTGAGATTGTATGTAAGCCATAATCATCACAATTCTGACAAATCACGGCTTAAACTATCTTGCTTTGCATGTAATGAGTCTATCTCATATATTAGTTTCACCTTTTAAGTTGCATTACTGAAATAAATTAACTTTTGCACGATATTCTAATTTTTTGAGTTTCACCTGTATATATTGTACATTCACATCAGTCCCTTATCCTCAAGGAGCGTACAATCTAAGGTCCCTAACTCACATTCATACATACACAGACAAGGGCCAATTTAGACAGGAGCCAATCAACCTACCTGCATGTCTTTGAAGTGTCGGAGGAAACCGGAGTACCCAGAGGAAACCCACGCAGGCACAGAGAGAACATGCAAACTCCAGGCAGGTGGTGCTGTGGTTGGGATATCTAGAAGTGATGTCAAATAAAGTCAGTTTAGGTCAAAGTGAATTTTTATGTTTGTGGAACAATCTTTCATTGGAAAGATCAACTGAGACCCTGTTTATTTTGGCACCATCCAAAGGTAGCTTAATTGTTCAATAAGACACAGAAGTTGAATCCAACACAGTTTTACTTCAGCTAACTGCAGTACCTGTAGTAAATAAATAAAAATAAACAAATGTATATAGGAGGGAGGTTCTATCATACATATCAGCAGGGGACTTTCCAGCTTTACTGTATCACCGATAAATGTTGTTCTATGATGTGATAATATATGACAGGTTATCTTTATATAGTTGTGTTTGATGTGTTGGCAGATGGAAGGACGGGTCATCTGTTATCTACAGTAACTGGGAAAAGGAACCTGAGAGCTATGATTTATCCATAAGAGGACAGCAATGCGCCTATATCATGGCAGACACAGGTTGGTGCTACGAGCCAGGCTTATCCCGCATCATCACATTCACAGAACATTCATGTCTTCAAAAGAAAACAAATGCAGGGATTAGGGGAACACTCATTTTATGCCTCTGTGTCAGGTGATTTTTTTTTTTGCTTATCATTTCTAACATACTCAAAGTTCTGATATATTGTTACAACAAGATGACTGCATTAAGTTACTACTTAATGCATAAAAAACATCTTCCACTTTCTATAAATATTCCAAAATGCTGGACAATTCTGGGCAACAAATGTGGGCTTAGGAAGACAACTCAACCGGTGTCCAAAAAATATCAGTGAAAAGTGATCAACTGAGTTCTTAAAGATGAATTCTAGGCACGGTATATTTTTACACAGTTACATTGGTCTAGCTTGGTGTATGCATAGTTACCAATGTAACTATGCATACACCATAGCTGGCTGATGCCCCTGGAAGCTGGAAATCAGGGTAGAAGATACCGCCACTCCAGTCCTGTGCTGAGCAGCTGGCCTGATGCATTGTGAACAGAGGAGATCCCCCACTCAGCATTACCGCCATTCAGAGAATGCTTTGAGTTTTCTGAATTAATTCAAACTGTTATCTGATTGGATGAGGTGGAGAGGCGGGGTGGTGGTGTCTCAGAATGTCACCAAGGCTGAGCAGCCAAACTCCTATATTCAGGCTAGCCACTCAGCATGGGACCTGGAGCCAAGCGGAGATCACTGGAGTAATTAAGCTGGCTGCTCAGCACGGGACCTGGAGCCAAGCAGAGATCTCTGGAGTAATCAAGTTGGCCACTCAGCATGGGACCTGGAGCCAAGTGGAGATCACTGGAGTAATCAAGTTGGCTGCTCAGCATGGGACCTGGAGCCAAGCGGAGATCACTGGAGTAATGGTATCTACTTGAATGATTTCCAGCTTTCAGGGGCATCAGCCAGGTTAAAATATGCCTCTAATCGTCCTAGTGTGCATGGACACCTAAGATAACATTGAGCAGGGCGGTGGTGTCTCAGAATGTCACCAACCTCCTATATTCACAAGGCATCAGGCTGGCCGCTCAGCATGGGACCTGGAGCCAAGCGGAGATCACTGGAGTAATCAAGTTGGCCGCTCAGCATGGGACCTGGAGCCAAGCGGAGATCACTGGAGTAATCAAGTTGGCCGCTCAGCATGGGACCTGGAGCCAAGCGGAGATCACTGGAGTAATCAAGTTGGCTGCTCAGCATGGGACCTGGAGCCAAGCGGAGATCACTGGAGTAATGGTATCTACTTGAGTGATTTCCAGCTTTCAGGGGCATCAGCCAGGTTTTTAGGTTTTTGCCTTTAAATGCTGAACTTAAACTTGAACTTATCGTCCTAGTGTGCATGGACACCTAGGATAACATTGAGTTGCTTCTACAGCCAATACATAAAACTCCTGTAGAAGCAGCAGGTTTTAAGCCCAATGTGCACGGACACTAAAGGAAGAGTATAAGATCTTGTCAGCCCATGCCTCCGATCTTTTCCTTCTTGCAAAGTCACACTGGCCAGAGAATCTTCAGTGTACTGTCCCAGAAGCCTGGTATTAAAGGATAAGTTCACCTTTTGACAAAAAATAATAAATGCACATTTTTTTTTGCAGATAAAAAAAATGTGCATTTATTATTTTTTTGTTGCAGGAGCCTGTAAAGCATTGCACTTTCAATCAGCATATCACTGGTGCCATGTAGGTCTCCTGCAGACCTGTCAGTATATCTGCTTGCCCATACATCCTGTACAAGCAAGCCAAAACACTTTGACAGGAAGACTCAATGAACTACCACAGCGCTCACAATGTCGTGGTGGTTCATTGATAACCACAGGTCTACAGTCGCTAAGGCTGTCAGGACTTGTAATTTTCTCATTCACAGAGGACTGTGAATTTTAAATTTTGACAACTAGTGGGGAAGAAGATCCCCCGCTAGTTGTCAAAGGGGTGGAGCGGAGAGGAGCAGGGACCGGTCCTTTTATATGGGTGTAACATGTTATGAAAGGTAAACTTATCCTGTAGTCCTCATGCACACTGGACATTTTTACAGCTGCTGTATTTGGCTTTTGGCATTTTTTTTTCTATAGCCAGTTAGCTCCCCAGCATGTTATCCTATGTGTCCATGCACACATAGGCTTTAATCAGTGTTTTGTGGCTGGAAAAAAAACCCAGAACTAGTGGGTTTCTAGAGGAGATTTTTAGCTGTAAAATCACTCTAAGTCCTCATGCACACTGGATGTTTTTACAACGGCTGTTTTTGGCTTTTGACGTTTTTTTCTATAATCAGTAAACCCCCCAGCATGTTATCCTATTGTCCATGCACACAGAGACTGTAATCAACGTTTTTTTGGCTGGAAAAAACCCCAGGACTAGTGGGTTTCTAGTGACGTTTTTTAGCTGTAAAAACGCTCTAACGCTGAAAAACGCTCAAAAATGCAGCAAAACACGGTAAAACGCCACAAATCGGCATTTTAGCATTTTTTTGACCAAAAATGTTATTTTAGGTAAAAAAAATGCTAAAAAAGGCAAAAAAACGTAAACGCCACTAATGACGGCAAAATGCCGATAAACACTAATGCAAAAACGCTAAAAAAAAGCTGAAAAACTCACATTTTTAACATGACTTTACATAGCTAACATTACCAGAGTTATGAAAACGCCCATTGTGCATGAGGACTAATGGTGGTAAATGCAGTAAAACATGGTAAAACGCAGTACAATGCAGCAAACCAGCATTTTTGAGCATTTTTTGAGCCAAATGTTATTTTTTTGTGTAAAAAACTCTAAAAACCTCTATTGTGGAAAAATGCAGCTAGACGCAGCTAAACACTAATGCACAAACGCTAAAAAATGTAGAAAAACTCCACGCAACTTTATACAGCTAACGCTACCAGCATTTTTCAAACACCCAGTGTGCATGAGGACTTTTTTTTCCTTTCAGTTAGTTTGGTCCCTAGTTAGATACTCACAGCCTCCCCATGCTCTCCAGTTGGTTTCAGTTTTACATTTGCTGTGCAAAGGGCATTAAGATAATCAGAAGTATTTTTACCTATAAGAAATACCTAGAAAAATACCTAGAAAACACATCCCTTGTAATGCAAGTCTGTAATAATTGGATTTCTCTCCTGAGTCTTCTTGGTGAGTTGAAAACACCAGTGGATCTTTTTGAGTCAGCAAGTTGCCATAGTTTTTATACAGACTTGAGGGGTATATCTTTTCAAAAAGTGAAATTTAAGACTGAAAATTATTTGGCCAGAGTATCTCTGCAATATGGTGAACATCAGAGGTGGCATTTTCTTCTTTGCATAGACAAGAGCAACTTTAAGGATGAAAATGAAATGAGTAAGAATAGCAGCTGGCAAATCATAAGTACAGTGAAATGTATGGGTAGTCCTTGTACTGAAAGCTCCATACCCAATTCTCCTGCACCGAGTTTAGGGAACAGAACACAAATAATCATTTCATCCATTTGGTGGGCATGTGGATCAAACTGTCAAATGGGTATTATAAAAACAGTGAATCTTCCAACCGCCCCCTGATCTGATCACATTAATAAACCATTGGTCATTCCCTTAATTATGTAAATGCGCTCCTTAGAATATCAATTCCCAAATATGTACAATTATTTTCTATGAATAATTAACTGAGCAGTTTGTATATAGCAGCCTTTCTCAGCCAGGTTGCCCAGGCAGTTTCTTTGGAGGTGCCTTGGCAAAATGTCTAAAAATTGCCCAAAACTTGTATACAAGCCAGCGGGTGGAAGAAGCCTGCCTTTTAGTTACACAAAGCCACAGGTTTTCATTGTGCACTATTACGACCTTGTAGCCGCCAGCATCCTGCCAACCAATGACATCATCAGTTGATGAGGAGGATGTCTGTTGCCTTCACAGCATCCTAGTTTGACCCTTCCCTGCCCTTCTCCATCAATGCTGGGGTCACATTAACTCAGTGATGGAGAAAAACTGAGGAGGAAGAGAAACATTGGGATACTACTCAGTACCAATGTGCAAAAGTGTATTTGGTTTGGAATAATAAATCACCTCTAATGTTGGGTGTCCTATACGTGTGGATGTTGCTGCTTTGTATAAAACTATTAGAATAGTTTTTCACATTTTAGAATGAGGTGCCTCAAGACTGTCCATAATTTTAAAGGGTGCCTTGGAACTATCCATAATTTCGAAGGGTGCCTTGGAACTGTCAATAATTTTAAAGGGTGCCTTGGAACTGTCCATAATTTTAAAGGGTGCCTTGGAACTGTCCATAATTTTGAAGGGTGCCTTGGAACTGTCCATAATTTTAAAGGGTGCCTTGGACCTGTCCATAATTTTAAAGGGTGCCTTGGACCTGTCCATAATTTTAAAGGGTGCCTTGGAACTGTCCATAATTTTGAAGGGTGCCTTGGAACTGTCCATAATTTTAAAGGGTGCCTTGGAACTATCCATAATTTTGAAGGGTGCCTTGGAACTATCCATAATTTTAAAGGGTGCATTGGAACTGTCCATAATTTTGAAGGGTGCCTTGGAAATGTCCATAATTTTAAAGGGTGCCTTGGAACTGTCCATAATTTTGAAGGGTGCCTTGGAACTGTCCATAATTTTAAAGGGTGCCTTGGAACTGTCCATAATTTTGAAGGGTGCCTTGGAACTGTCCATAATTTTAAAGGGTGCCTTGGAACTGTCCATAATTTTGAAGGGTGCCTTGGAACTGTCCATAATTTTAAAGGGTGCCTTGGAACTGTCAATAATTTTAAAGGGTGCCTTGGAACTGTCCATAATTTTAAAGGGTGCATTGGAACTGTCCATAATTTTGAAGGGTGCCTTGGAACTGTCCATAATTTTAAAGGGTGCCTTGGAACTGTCCATAATTTTAAAGGGTGCCTTGGAACTGTCCATAATTTTAAAGGGTGCCTTGGAACTATCCATAATTTTAAAGGGTACCTTGACTGAAAAAAGGTTGAGAAACCCTGGTATATAGGATGGGGCAATATTTTCCTAAACACAAAATCATGGGGTTGCCAATCATTTTCTCATTTGGTATTCTACCATTACTTAGACATACCAGATCATTTCTGCTGTTCAGCGAGAGGAATAATCATATTTGTAAAGTATATTATAGACTGTCATCCTACGTAAACCTTCCAGGATCACTGGAGGCATTGTGTGGGTGGTTTATGGGGAAGGCAAGGCTAGGATTACAGATAACGCATTGTGTTGTATCAGTAACTCCAGAAATCTGTCTCTTCTAGGGCTCTGGGGGTTTTCAGACTGTTTTGCTATGAATTCGGGAATCTGTAAAACAAGCTTAATGCTCAAAATAGAAAAAAAAGAACTCCCCAAGGAGGATGACGAGCAGAAACATGGAACGTGCCCTGTGGATTGGCTGTACTACGGATATAAGGTTAATATATGCAATCATGATTTTCCATATTCAATGGTGGTAATTAGAGAGAATTTCCTGTGTAAAATAAAACTGCCTCTACATGTAATAACAGCTCCTTCCCCCTTCTCCTGCAGCAGCTGGGTTACACAACAGAGATGTGACATTAGATCTAATTTGCATCTCCACCAGCTGATAAATACGGTGTTGTTGAGCTTTAAAACCACAATTGTACAAGGGCTGTACAGAAAGTAATGCAAAAGTGGACATTGTTCTTTATTAAAGCAGTAATAAACCCACAATTAAACATTTATTATATCGCAGCTTGCCAATTCTTAGATGTGGTAGCTGCATTAGTTTTCTTTTTTAGGCTTTTTTTTCCTTTATTTTCAGTTTGATGTTTTTCAACAGAGCAAGCTGTCCTGCAAATATAGCAGTTAGCATGTTAAGGCAAACCATTTACCACTGGCAGGGGTGCTTACAATTATCAGCTTTTATTCATACATGGAAAACCTTTATCCCAAAAGAAAAAAAACTGTTGCTGTAACTGCTTATGTAACTGTTGTGTGATCTGGAGTTTAGCTTCAATGTGTTAGTGTATCTAAATCTGCTAGTCCATGTCACACTCTGCCCCCCCCCCCCGACTCACAATGCTGCTGTCCAAATGTGCCCCTGTGCTCTTTCATCCAGAGTGGGGTCACTGTAATGCAGGAGGTTTGTTACTGACCAGATCACCAGGTGAAAATGGGGAAAAAAAGCTTAAAAAATAAAACTAATGCAGCCACCACATCTGATTGCTAAGCTGCAATATATTACATTTTTGGTTGTGGGTTTAATACCACTTACCTTACATAGGAATTAAAATTTCACGTTTGTAAAGTAACTCTTCCTTTTATAGTAACTCTTTTTTCTTCTTCCTCTTTTATATTGCGGTTAAATAATGGATTCCAAGTAGACATCAACAGAAGGCTACAGAATGTTTACATAGCTGACACCAAAGTAATGTCTTGCCATTGGTGACTCTTGGTAATGGTGTCATCTCTATAAACATTCTGCACCCCTTCTTTATCAAGAACTCAATAAGGACACATTGCTTCTGCTTGGAGTCCATTATTTACCTTCAATGAAAAAGAAGAAGAGCTACTATAGAGCAGCCATCACTAAATGGTGGACCAGGGTCCGGATGCGGACCGAGTCAATGTACCCCCTGGACCCGCCACAGTCGCGCCATTTAGGAGCGGTTCTTTCCCCCACCTTCCACTGGCACTGTCTTCTTTGCAGAGCTGACATAGGGAAGCAGCACAACAATGGACGGAGGGTGGTAGCTGGCCCAGTTAACTGATTGATTTCTAGGACTGCCCTGCATCATAGCAAACAATCAGTTAACTGGGCCAGCTACCGCCCTCTGTCCATCACTGTGCTGCCCTTCCGATGTCAGCTCTAGACCTTCTGTGAGTTCCACCCTCTGCACTGCAAGGTAGGACAAGTAAGTGGGGTCTGTGTCTACTATAAAGTACGGGGGAAGCCGGGGGTGATGTGAAGGGGGTCCGGAAACTGTAATGTGAAGGGAAGGGGGTGATATATAAGAGGGGAGTGTGAGGACAGGAATGTGAAGTGAGTGTTATGAAAGGAGGGGGGTTCTACAAAGGGGACGAGGACTGGAATGTGAAGGGGGGCTGGGGACTGCATTGTGAAGGGGGGTTCTATAAAGGGGGTGAGGACAGGAATGTGAAGAGGGGCTGAGGACTGCAGTGTAAAGGGGGGTTTCTATAAAGAGGATGAGGAGAGGAATGTGAAGGGGGCTGGGGACCGCAGAGTGAAGGAGGGGTTCTATAAATAGGATGAGAAGAGGAATGTTAAGGGGGGCTGAGGACCGCAGAGTGAAGGGGGGTTCTATAAAGGGGGTGAGGACAGGAATGTGAAGGGGGACTGGGGACTGCAGAGTGAAGGGGGGTTCTATAAAGGGGGTGAGGACAGGAATGTGAAGGGGGGTGCTAAAATGGGGGTGAGGACAAGAATGTAAATGAGGTGCTATAAAGGGGTGAAGACAGAAATGTGAAGGGGAGTGTGTAAGGGGCTGGGGACTGCAGAGTGAAGGGGGGTTCTATAAAGGGGGTGAGGACAGGAATGTGAAGGGGGGCTGGGGACTGCAGAGTGAAGGGGGGTTCTATAAAGGGGGCGAGGACAGAAATGTGAAGGGGGACTGGGGACTGTAGTGTGAAGGGGGGGTCTATAAAGGGGATGAGGACAGGAATGTGAAGGGGGGCTGGGGACTGCAGTGTGAAGGGGGGTTCTATAAAGGGGATGAGGACAGGAATGTGAAGGGGGCTGGGGACTGCAGTGTGAAGGAGGGGTTCTATAAATAGGGTGAGGAGAGGAATGTGTAAGGGGCTGGGGACTGCAGTGTGAAGGAGGGGTTCTATAAAGGGGGGAGGACAAGAATGGGAAGGGGGACTGAGGATTGCAATGTGAAGGGGGGTTCTATAAAGGGGGTGTGGACAGGAATGTGAAGGAGGGCTGGGGACAGCAATGTGAAGAAGGGGTGCTATAAAGGGGGTGAGAACAGGAACATGAAGGGGGATGATATTAAGGGGGGCTGGGAACAGCAATTTGAAGTAGGGGGGTGATATAAAGGGGGTCCGAGGACAAGAATGTGACGGGGGAGTAAGGACTGTAATGTGAAGGGAGGGATAATCTACAGGGGAACTGAAAACACTGATGTAATGACAGGACTGTGATGTGAAGGATCAGAGACTAGGTTCACATCATTGCGTTCTGCGTGTATGCAGCCCATTTATGTCAATGAGTTTCTTACACAGAGAAAGAAGTCCCTGACCTTTTTTTTTAAATAGCGCCATACCGAGCTGCATGGTACTGTGGCACCATGTGGTTTGGCACTTGCAAAACACGGTGTTTGCCAATGCACAGAGGTGCCTTTAAGAAGCAAACATATGATTCGGTCCTCTGCTGAAAGGAAATTTTACTGACTGGACCTTTGTGGATTTCAATTAAATACCCCTGCTATAGAGGAAGAGTTACTTTACGTATGTGAAATTTGAATAACTTATGTAAGTTAAAAAAAACGTTATACCCGCTTTTGCTATACTTTTGGCCAGGGCGGACTGACCACACGGCACTGCCTGAGGGCCCTGGGTCAGTAGGGGGCCCCATGAAATGCCCCTAGCAACTTTTTATAGGCTTTTTTGGGTGTGCTTTGAGTGTGGGCAAGGACACAAGGGCCCCATGATCCCCTATTGCCCAGGGGCCCCATGAGTTGTCAGTCCGCCCCTGCTTTTGGCACAGTCCTTGTATGTAGATGGTTACATTTCCATCCATCAAACATAAGAGAACATCACTGAACTTGGATAATTATTCATCCTGGTATCGTCTGCTTTTTATATTCACTGGGTGCATGCCCTTCATAGCACAGGGGCATAATTAGAATTATGGGTTGATGTAAAGAACCCAACAGCTCATGCTCAGATAGTATATTGTATATCCAGGTATTTTAATTTGTAATTATATATAATTGGTATATCGTTCACAGAGTTCGCTATATTTTGCGTTAGTGAATCCCGGTCCTTCCTGGCTAGGCATTCTAGTTTGCCACTAGCTGGAATTAAAAACAGTTAGTAATCTATAGGTTTTCTGATCTATTATTGGGTCCTGTGTTATGTGTTAATGTTGTATGATAATGCAAGATTTCCAGATTTCTGGAAGGAATCCTTATGGATATAGCAGGATTGATTTTAAAGAAGAATTCCAGGTATAGATATTTGTACACGGTTTATACGTTGGTCCAACTTGGACCAATGTAACTATGCATATTCCATACTTGTGGGAATCCTATTAGAAGTTGGAGATCCAACAGTTTGGCATCCCCTATCTTTGTGAGTGTGGTGAAAGCGTCAAGGAAGGTTGGTTCCCAGGTGGAGATATTGTTGTATGCAGTCATTTTGTTGATAACTAATAAATACATCAAGAGGAACTAAGGGTGGAGCACAGCTGATACATTTTTTCATACTTCTGATGGGAAGAGGAGACAGACTACAGTGGCTGAAACAAGACGCCCCTGTTTGCCCCAGGTTGGCATTGTTTCCACAGTGGCATTTGCTTTGGCAGAGCAGAGTAGGACTGCCCATCGAGGGATTGCTTTGACGCGGTTGGCCAGCTTAAACATGTATTGCAATATGTGTGACCTTAAAATCCCTATTTTTTTATTACGTTTACTGGAAAGAGTGATCAGTGGTGTGCAGAGGGTTCCTCTGGGATTTCTAGACTACAATGGCTGGCACCAAAATCGTCCATGTACAGGAGGAGTGAGTGTTGAGAGGAGCTGTGGATTTAGGTAGACTCCATGCAGACCATCTTTTCTTCATTACTAGTTTACCATGCCTTCTTCTGCACTGTGTCTCTCTTTGGTGGTGGCCATCTTGCAGAGCAGTGGTCTCTACACTGTGATCTGGGGGTCAGATGCGGTCCTTTGCATGCCTTTATTTGACTATTGGGGCATGATTCCTCCAACCAACACCAACAATTGGGCATAATTCCAGCAAATGGGACACTTTTCCTTCCACTGACACCAATGATGGAACACTATTCCTCCCACTGACATCAACAATGGGACACTACTCCTCCCACTGACATAAACAATGGGGCAATATTCCTCCGCCTAATACCCAAGATCGAGCATTGTTTACTAACAATGAAACAAAGACTTTTTTTCTACACCTTCTGAGCACAGACTACCCCCCTAAAGTTTGAAGAACAATAAACTGGCATTTTGATTGAAAAGTTTAGAAACTCCTGCTGTAGAGGCAAGTCTTTGCTTTGTCCTGTCAGAACTGCGCCCCAAATGACTAGTGATCTGAAGACTAGTGGGAGATATGATCAAGAGGCAGCAGGAGATATGGAGGAAACACGGATGTACAGAATAAATTATGTAGATGTAGGCAATCACTACAGGTTCTCAAATATAGCCTACTCTCCAGCAGGGAGAACAGTGAGCTGTAGAGTAGTGACATCACCAAATCTCAGTATGAGTCTTCTAAGAGTAGCAGTCAGAGGTACAGTGCCTTAGATCTCACACTGCAGATAAACAGCTATGAGGTTCAACACACAGCAGTACCCAGGTATAGATAATCCACTGCTATTTTTCAGTAGAAATTCAAGATAAATGTACATTTTCAGAATATTTTTGGTTCCCTTTAACAGAATCATTTTTCACTTTTTGAAGTCTACTTAATCCTGCAGCTACTCCAAAACTTTTGCATTAACCACAACCTAACCCCTAGAGCGAAAAAATTTTTTTAATTCTCTGGAAAGGAAGGATTGTCACAAGGAAAACTGTTTAATCACACATTAAATGTATTCCTGAAATCCAATAACTAATTGTTGTGATCTTATTATACCACCATTCTGTGTGAATCCAGTAAATAAAAGAATTTTTAAAAATCCAACTCCCAAATTGTGTCAAAACAGATGACCGGTGTTTTCATGATAGGATGTTAATGACTTTTTTCATTATCAAAAAATAGTGTTACCTTGTAAACAAAAATGAAGATGGAAAAATACTGGACTGGCATTCTGCTGCTAATAGTTGCAAGGAACATGGCGGTCAGTTGGCTATCATATCCAACCATCTGGAACAAGGTATATGCTACATGTTTTTCATTTTTTAATAATTGTGTATAAAATAAGGTGAGCCTATTCTTCTCTAGTCTCTAATGGGCAGACTCGATGGACCACTCAGTTTTTTTTCTGGCATCATTTTTTTTTCATTTTTCTAAACCAATAGTACTATATAACTGTCAGCAGGTAAGCTCCTGATCCAGTTTCTGCTTCCCCAGTTTGTCCAACATTGCCCTGCCAAGAGGATAAGGCAAACAGCAACTTTCTAAAAGTCTGTAATTGCATGTGCAATGCTATTTCCCCTCACATGACAATACCCTGGCCTGCCAATAGGTTTCTCAGGCCACAGGCATTGTGGTGTGGAATGGTGGTTGTGGTGTAGTGAAGAAGGGGGGGGTATGTCTAATCGAAGGTGAAGATGGGCAGCTGGGGAAAGGAAAGCAGAAGCCAGGTCAAAGGATAATTAGTGTTGATACAGGTTTCCTTTAAAGTGTTACTAAAGTCACAGCACTAAAATCAGGCTGTATATGCAGTAAAGCAGTGGTATACTCACTGTGGAACCTAAGGGGTTCATCCTCCACATTGTGTAAAAAGGCTGTTTGATCCTGTCATCAATGATCCTCCCCTTCTCCTTTTGTCCCCAATCCATCAACAGAGCTATAGCAGTCACTCTGCACATGCTCAGTTTAGTGTGTATTGCTAGAAAGTTTTTTTTTTCTTTAGGAGGGTGCCTGTGATCAGCACAGGGCCAATCAGCACTCTCCAGACAGAGGTCAGGGGTTATGCAGCCTCATAGGACAGTCAGAGGAGAATGAAACCTCCTCCTGCAAACTTTGACTAGTACTCGGCTGGACACTGATAGAAGTCACAAGACTGCTATATACTACTGGTGAGAAAAGGTATTTAGCAGTTTATAATTACTAAAATAATTGCATTTCCATTTTCTGTGTACTGTGGGAGACCAGATATAGTGAATGCAGGGATCTGGGTTTAGTAGCACTTTAAGCATCTAGTATTGTCTAGACCTTTAATTGGAAAACCAGTACACGTAGGCATGGTTTGTGTGGTCATTTGGCATCACTGGTCCCACATTTCTGGCTCTTGCAGTCACATTGGCCAGCACATTTACCTGCAGCCTGGGTGGAGTACTCCACTGACTAACAGGGACTGTATAGTTCCAATACATGAATTATGCAACCCAACAGCTGACAAATCAATCCATCAGCCAAGTGTGACTTGCAAGGACAACGCTTTTGTCGGACAAATTTCAACTGGGAATTCTGAACCCAACTCATGCTTCTACAGACAAAAATTGGAATTCCCACTGGTAATCTGCAAAACCCATGAAATGAGAGTGTAGGTTGAGCAAAACCTCACACTCGTTTTTGGGTTTTAGCTTTACATCACTGAATATAAATGACAAGTGCATGCAAAAATGGAAAAGGACAAAGTACTAATTTATTTCTTTTGTGACCAAAGGTCATTGACGCTTAGTTGCCCAGACCAAATTAAGCAGTGTCAGTATGCATCAGTTAGCTTGACTATAAGGCTACAGTCACACTGCTGATTAGGGCCAGTGCAAATAGAAGCAGCAGAGATCAGATTCCTGCTGTGGCGCTCAGCGGCTAGATACAGCTACTTTGTGCGCATCCAGCAGCATTCACTGCAGGTAATCACTGGCTTGCAGAGAGCCGCCAGCAACCTGTCATTATAGTGAAGAAGGAGAGTGGAGAGCCGCAGTGGAACTGCCGCTACAATTCGCATTGACCTTTTTCCAGAGCAGCCTGTATTTCTTTTGAGGTTACCTGTGGGGTTTTTCTTTGAATCCCAGACAATTCTTCTGGCAGTTGTGGCTGCAATCTTTCTTGGGCTACCTGACCTTGGCTTGGTATCAAGAGATCCCCGAACTTCCCACTTCTTAATAGGTGATTTAACAGTAATGTTTGGCATATTCAAGGCTTTGGACATCTTTTTATGTCCTTTTTCATCTTTAAAGTTCCATTACCTTGTTACACAGGACTTTTGCCAGTTCTTTTCTGATCCCCATGGCTCAGTATCTAGCCTAGTCAGTGCTTCCACATAAGAGCTAACAAACTCATTGACTATTTATACACTAATTGCAATTTAAAAAGCCACAGATGTGGGACATTAACCTCCAATTGTCATTTTAACCTGTGTGTGTCACCTTGTGTGTCTGTACCAAGGCCAAACATTCCAGGGTATGTAAACTTTTGATCAGGACCATTTGGGTGATTTCTGTTATCATCATGATTTAAAAAGGAGCCAAACAACTATTTGATAATAAATGGCTTCATATGATCATCATCCTTCAATAAAAGAGCATTTTTTGGAATGATCAGTCATATTTTCAATATCAATGCTAAAATTTCACAAATTCTGCCAGGGTATGCAAACTTTTGAGCACAACTGTATATACTTCAGAACCCTTAAAAATTGCTGTATGACATGTAGGACTCAGATATGTACTTGTGATCTCTGGTATGGAATAGATCATTCCTAATGATGACTTTTGGCCTTATTAATTGAAGTGTCTGAATAAAGAGTTGTCTATATTGCCCCCCTGATTTTTTTTTTCAGTATTGGGTCCCAGTGCAGGTTTGAATGTAACTAACATGGACATTATAGACTGTTCTTCTTTCAGACACTTTGATGAAGGAGGCGGTTTTTTCTTTGTTATAGCTTTTATAGTTATGCAGCTCTTTAAACAGAAGAACAGTTTTTGGATTGGACTCAGCAGAGATGATTATGATAAATGGGAAAATGGCACTTCAGACGGATATACAAACTGGTTTCCAATTAAAACAAACCACGTAAGTACAAGTAACTTTATTGATGGGGAATGTGTGCTATTTAAAGATCTTTTCTATTGAAAAAAAAATATATTTTATTTTTGCATAGTTGTTAGCAAGTTAAGTCATATTCCAGAATATTATAATTTTCAAGGCAAGATATCCTCTTCTGCTTTCCCAATCTTACCCAGTAACCTTACTCATTACAAGGCTACTTGATGGTGTCACACTTCTGTAGCCTACTTTTGGGGGGGTTATGAGAAATGTCACTCCCTAAACAGGATATTGCACTAAACCTGTAAGTAAGTGGAAGAGTGGGTTTGAAAATAAAGTTGGCAGAGCCTCCACCCAGGACACGACCTCTGTAAATAGAGGCCCTGTCTGCTTAACATCAGTTGTCTGCTTAACATCACAAAGCCACTCAAGACTTTGGAGAGATCACGACAATAATGTCAGGATCCACCCAAATTCCTGACCAGCAGCTGGCTCAGCCTCTCAGCACGCTGCTGAGAGCCTGAGCCAGCCACTTCTGCTCTGGTCCCCTCCCCATAATGGCTGTCCAGTGAGCATTGGAGGGGTAGAGGACAGAATGGTGACTGACATTCACCACTCTCTGCTCAGAGTTGGCACATGATTGCTCAGTTCTCTGGCTTAGAGTAGCCTGCGGGACAGCTGCAGTAGGTATGTTTTTTTTAAGATTCCCACACTTCTCCTTCAATACCAACAAACCTTTGCATCTCCAGAAGGTGATTATAATAAGTAAATACATTTATACATACTAACAAATACTTCTGTTTAGCTAGGAATAAGGAAAACTGATACTATTGTATCAGTATTTGAGCATTGTTTATCTCCCTTTCTGAATTCAAATACAACTGGTTTTTTAAAACAAATACAATAACTGCTTTATCAAAAAAAAAAAAAATTGCATTTTTTTTTTTGCAGTTTGTTTAATTCAGATGCCTCTTCAATGTCCTATAACAGCAGCATGTGGATGTATAGTGAGGATTTCCCAGAATCCTCATTTTCGACTATGTTTGGCTCACTTCCTCTATCTAAGCACCATGCAAAAATTCCTTTGTTAGAATAATGACACTTGGACACTCTTGAAATAGGAATAAAGTCCAACTTTAGTAAAACTTTATATGTCATGTCAGGCCTCTTAAAATGAATCTCATTATGTGTAGGAGGGTAAGTGTTTTGGAGCAATCTACCGTACGGGGAGCTCAGCCTCTGAAGAATTACTTGTGTCCACATAATGGGATGCCAAGGTGCAATAGTTCATACAACTAAGTGCAAGACCTCTCACCTGGCACAAGGGATGGACTGCCTGCTTTTGATTTCTGCTCAATTTCTGATGATGGAAAAATACAGAAAAGGCATGATGATGTTTTAATCTTTTGAAAGATTTGTGGCAACAACTATTTGCTTTACCCCCCAACAAAAAAATAAATAAATATTTCATAGCAAAATTATACCTTCTAAAATCCCAGAACCACCTGCCCTCCAGAGGATTTAACCCCCTTCCTGACCAGGCCCTTTTTTGCGATAGGCGCTGCATTATTTTAACTGAGAATTGTGCGGTCATGCAATGCTGTACATAAATGAAATTTATGTCCTTTTTTGCCCACGAATAAAGCTTTCTTTTGGTGGTATTTGAGTACCTCTGCGGTTTTTATTTTTTGTGCTATAAGCAAAAAAATACTGACAATTTTGGGGGAAAAAAAAATATTTTTGACTGCGATTAATTATGTCCAATAAAAAAAATTAAAAAAATAAAATTTCGTCATAAAGTTAGGCCAAAATGTATTCTGCTACGTCTTTGCTAAAAAATACCAATACGTGTAAATTAATTGGTTTACGTGAAAGTTATAGCATTTACAATTGGCAGTATATATACTAGAATTTTTTTTTTTTATACTAGTAATGGCGGCAATCAGCGACTTATAGCGGGACTGTGGCGGGCATTCTGGCACTGGGTGGGAACTAACTGCCACTGTCATCCCCAGTGACACTAATACAGTGATCGGTGCTAATAAAAAGCACTGACACTGTACTAATGGTGCTGGGCAGGAAGGGGTTAGCATGTGGGGCTATCAAAGGATTAACTGTGTGCTGTTCTACTGTGTGCTGTGTCCAGGGGCAGACTGACAACTCATGGGGCCCCCGAGCAATAGGGGATCATGGGGCCCTGTGTCCTTGCCCAAACTCAAAAATCTATGAAAAAGGTATCAGGGGCATCTCATGGGGCCCCCTACTGACCACGGGCCCTCGGGCAGTGGCCGAGTTTCCAAATGGTCAGTCCGCCCCTGGCTGTGTCTGTGCTTTCAACTGTAAGCACACTGCTTTGCATGGCATGGAAAAGTTTAAAAACATTTGGGGTAAATGGTATGCGTTTAGAACTTCAGAAAAATACTTAAAAATAAAAGGTCCCCTGATAGTAGTACCAGAGAATTTAAATGGTTAAAGAGATCTATATATAGGACTAGATTAATAGGAGGGGAAAGAGGATAAAATGAGACTGTACATGGGTGTGTTGGGGTGGGTATGGGGATAAAGTTTATATTTATGATGTAAATAGATTTATGATGGTTTTGTAAGGTATTTTTATTCCTTAAAAGAAAATTGAATAAAAGATTTAATGAAAAAGAAAAAAAGCACTGACACTGTACTAATGACAATGGACAGAAAGGGGTTAACTTTTGGGCGGTCAAAGGGTTAACTGTGTGCTGTGTTTTACATTATGTGCTGTGTGTGAGACATGCTGCTTTTTATTTCTCTGTTGTGCAGAGAATTACAAAGCAGCATGACCTTGCTGGCAGGAGAGAGGCCTGTGTTGTTTACACACAGGTCTCTCCCCTGTCAGCTTTACATGGCTATCCCCGGGTGCCGGCAGGGAATCTCCGGCCAGGACCTGGTGATTCTAGCTACCAATGTTGGCGAGGGTAGTGCGGCGCGCACTCCCAACCTGGAAATGCACATCACGTATATATATATATATATATATATATATATATATATATATATATATATATATATATACACATACACACACACACACACACACACACACACACACATGATTTTGTGCAGCTCTGCCGCATTGTAGCAGTATTTCTGCTATAGGGCGGCGGGCAACTGGTTAACCTCAGAGTACTGGAATTATTGCATAGGTGGCAGGCTACAGAGCAGACCACTAATGTATCATGAATTGTAGATAAAGTCATTTTTAGCATGGGTTCCCTGAGACCAGAAATTTATGTCAAGGGTTCCTCTGCGTTGAAAAGGTTGAGAAAAGCTGAACTATGGTATAACAATGTTTCTACTTAAGTGTGGCCGACAGTGATGTTATCTGTTGTCCTAGAGCTCAGCAAGCATTCAGGATCACCAATGTGCCGCAATATCTGCCGATCACATTTTTCCTGTTGGGAAATGGCATCTTGGAAACTGTGGACACAAAGGCTATGGATTCATTTGTGAGAAAGCACAAGGTAATATTCAGGCCCTACAGAGTCACTCAGTTGTAGGCACAGTTGATGATTATTATTATACAGGATTTATATAGCGCCAACAGTTTACACAGCGTTTTACAACATGAGGGCAGACAGTACAATTACAATACAAATTAATACAGGAGGGTTCAGAGGGCCCGGCTCGTTAGAGCTTACAATCTAAGATGACTGTATGTTTTAATAAGACTTAAAGCGTCACTAAACCCACATCATAAAAAACTATCAATAAATGCTGTATTACATGCTGTTCATACTCACTCATTGACTATATTGACTATGGGATTTGTTTTCTGTATTCTGCAAAAAAAACCTGCAGTTCACTATCCGTCCAAGTCCCCTATGCAGCTAGGGATTTTGCAGAGCAGTGTTGGCAGCTTTGCACATGCTCAGTGTTCAGTGAGTTTCTGTGCTGAGCATTTCCTCCCTAGGACATCTGAGCAGCCTATGTGACTATAATGTGACACATGTGAGCATATACACAGTGGAAAATGCAGCCCACTCCCTCCCTCTTCCTACATTCTCACTAAAATGCTAAACACAACGGGGGAGAGGGGTAATATACATGACGATTAATGGAGGATGTGACACATGTGGGTGTATACACAGTGGGAAATGACAGCCCACTTCCTCTTCCTTCATTCCCACTAACCAGCTAAACACAATGGGGGGGGTAGTATTACATGTAGATTAATGGGGGATGTGACATTTGTGGGCATATACACAGTGGTAAATGACAGCCCACTCCCTTCCGCTTCCTATATTCCCACTAACCATTTAAACACAATGGGGGGGGGGGGGGGTTGTATTACTTGTAGATTAATGGAGGATATGACACATGTGGGCGTATACACAGTGGTAAATGACACCCCACTCCCTCCCTCTTCCTACATTCCCACTAACCAGCTAAACACAATGGGGGGGTAAGTATTACATGTAGATTAATGGAGGGATCACCTTCCTCTTTTTCTAAGATACAGGCTGGAGGGGCATGACACAGCCTGAGACTGGCAGAAATAGACCCATACCATGTTATTGTCAAAAATAATAACGATTTTATTTCAAATGTATATTTGTATGATTATTTAAAACAGTTTATTGATATTAATCAATATGATTATGAAAATAGTTGTCAACTATTTTCATAATCAATTAATTGGTCAGCAGCATTTTAGGTCTTTTTAAATCTCTGAGTCTGATGACGTGTACCAGAGTCAACATCTCTTCTGTCTGCTATTCTCAGAGTGGATTAGATATTTTGTTCCCTAACCATATAGATAGTTTTTTTTTTATATTTACTACTGCGTATACCTTAACTATTGTAACTCCCTCCTCATTGGTCTACCCAATCACAGGCTATCCTTTTGGACAGGATAGAAAGGATAGGATAAGGATAGATTAACAACCAAAGCCTTCCTCATCAACCTCCACCACATCTCTAAAGTACGCCCCTTCCTAACCAATGACACCACAAAGCTCCTAATTCACTCCCTGGTTACCTCTCACCTCACATACTGCAACTCCCTCCTCATTGGATTACCTTTACATAGGCTATCCCCCCTTCAGTCCATCATGAATGCTGCTGCCAGACTCATCTACCTTACCAACCATTCCATGTCTGCCATCCCTCTCTGCCAATCACTCCACTGGCTTCCCATTGCCCATCTAATATAATTTTAAACATTAACAATAACATATAAAACCATTTATAACTCTTCCCCAAATTACATCACCAATCTTGTCTCCAAATATCACCAAAACTGTCCTTTCCTCTGATCCAATAAATTCCTGCACTCTAGCTCCCTTGTTTCCTCCTCCCATGCTCGTCTCCAGGACTTCTCCAGAGCCTCCCCCATCCTCTGGAACTCTCTACCCCAATCTATCCAACTATCACCTACTCTGCCCACTTTTAGGTGATCTCTGAAAACCTACAGTATCTCTTCAGGGAAGCCTATCATGCCTTCAGCTGATAACCAAATCTTCTATTTCTCCTATCAGTTCATCCCTCACAGTTATTACCTTTTGTATCAATAGCCCCTCCCTCTTAGATTGTAAGCTCCAAGGAGCAGGGCCCTGCTAACCCTCTTGTATTGAACTGTATTGTTGCTGTATTGTCTCCCTTTATATTGTAAAGCGCTGAGCAAACTCTTGGCGCTGTATAAATTCTGTACAGTAATACTACTACTACTAATAATAATAAATACTGTAGATATTCAAGAATAAGTTGTCTTTTTTTTAAACTTTACATATTAACTAAATTACACACAAAACTTTTTGTTGATATTTTTATCTGATTAATCGAAACAAAATCGACCAACTAATCGATTATGAAAATATTCATTAGTTACAGCCCTAATATTTTTTTTTTTTATTCTGTATCCCAAAAGCTGCTTTTTTAAACTTTGTACATGTGACCAGCAGCAGAGGGCTAGAAACTCCTCCTGCTTATGTTTCCCTGCAGACAGGCTGGGAAAGAGCTGGGTCATGTGGCAGCTGTATATCCATTAGGAAAAAAGTGCTTTTTGGTTTTTTTTAAAATAAAATAATTACAGTGTGATCATCTATATACAGAAAGAGAAGGCACAATGTAAAATAAACACTGTGAGGTTGATTTACTAAAGGCAAATAGACTGTGCCCGTTGTAAAGTGCAGCTGCAGCCTGCTAGTATAGTTGTTTAAGAGTTTAGTAAATGAGGTAAAGCTTCACTTTGCAAAGACTACTTAATCCTGTGCAAGGAAATAAAAAAAAAGCAGCATTTTTGCTTGCACATGATTGCCTGATGGCAGTCAACGGCGCTTCTGTTCATTGACTAAGCTCTAGACTAGAGCAACTGCTCTTGCAGAGTGCAATTGCACTTTGGAAAGTGCAGTCTATTTGCCTTTAGTAAATCAACCCCTATATGTCATGTCATGACAACACAAGGGCAGAATGAGGATGTCCTATCACACATAGGTCCAGCCATTCAAATCAACACCCATCAGTGTAGGCACATGAAGTCAGAACAGTATGCAAATTGATTGGTAAGTCAAAAAACTCACATCATGTGTTTATTCTTCCTATTGTAGATGTTTCCAGTCACATTGTAAATGGTTCTGACGTATTCCCAATACCAGACATATTGCCATATGGACATAAATTATACAGAGTAATATCTGGAAACATGACCTGGTATGATGCTTCCTTTGCTTGCAAGGGTTATGGAGCTGATTTGATTACCATCACTGACGAATATCACCAAGCCTTCGCCACTGTCATTGTCCACCGCAGAGGTTATTCCCACTGGATTGGATATTATAAAGAAATGGTAAGTGCTACTGAATATAATATATATAGCATTAGGCTATAAGTCGATTTTTTATTTGGCTGTATTGGGAACACACTGTAAAGTGTGCTCAGGTCTAAATAACTATTTCCCAGCAGTGGATGCAGAATACAAATGCTTGTGTATGCAAAGAAGGATTTGGCAGCAGAGGAGTGTCACTATTCATGGTGTGTCCATGTAACATTGGCTGTAACATACTGAGAACTAGATATATCAAGAAGAATAAAAAATCCAGATATTTGCTGAATAATGCAAAATGAATTTGATTAGGTATGCCTTCAGGCCTCTCTGATCTTATACAGTAGGTGCAATGGGGGAAATTTAATAAAACTGGAACGTGCAAAATCTGGTGCAGTTCTGTATAGAAACCAATCAGCTTCCAGGTTTTACAAGTATTGTCAAAACGTATTTGAAGAAGCTGAAGTTAGAAGCTGATTGGCTACCATGCAAAGCTGCACCAGATTCTGAGTGCATCAGTTTTAGTAAATATCCCCCAGTGAATCTTCTAACAGGTGTCCAGTGGTGAAAAAGCAACAAATGATGTGGGAATCAGACATTGATTGGCTCATAAATACACATTTAGGATTCCAAAAGGGAGTTGAAGTGAGCATTTCCTACCGTAGTACTTTTGAGCCTCAGCTACAAAGCCCATGCCCTGTCATACTAAAGTCTTAAAGTGTTACTAAACCCACAACAGTAAAATCAGTCTGTATATGCAGTAAAACATGCTTGTTATACTCACTGTGGAACCTAAGGGGTTAATCCTCTGCATTGTGTAAAAAGGCTGTCCTGTCTGATCCTGTCTTCTCAGCTCCTCCTCTTGTTCAAATATCCACGTCTTATCTGCTGATAAGACAGACTATACACAGAACCAATCTGCTCATGCTCAGTTTAGTGTGTATTGCTAGAGAGGTATTTTTTCTTGGGAGAGTGCATGTGATCAGCACAGGGCCAATCAGCACTTTCCAGACAGAGGTTTAAGGGTTCTGCATCCTCCTAAAGCAGAAAGAAAACTCCTCCTGCAAGCTTGAACCAATGCTCTGCTGAACACTGCTAGAAGTCACAAGACTGCTCTAACTGCTGATGAGAAAAGGTATTTAGCAGTTTATATTTACTAAAATAATTGCATTTTCATGTTCTGTGTGTTGTGGGAGACCAGATATAGTGAATGCAGGGATCTGGATTTAGTAACACTTTAAGCATTTAGTATTGTCTAGACTTATATTTGGAAATAGTGCCAATACACGTAGGCATGGTTTGTGTGGTCATTTGGCATCACTGGTCCCACATTTCTGGCTCTTGCAGTCACATTGACCATCACATTTACCTGCATCCTGGGTGGATTACTCCACTGACTAACAGGGACTGTAAAGTTCCAATACATGATTTATGCAACCCAACAGCTGACAAATCAATCCATCAGCCTAGTGTGACTTCCAAGGACAACACTTTTGTCGGAAAACTGTGGGAGACCCGATAGAGTGAATACAGGTTCCTGGGTTTAGTAACACTTTAAAGTATAACTAAAGGCAATTTTTTTCACGTCTTGGATAGAGTGGAGAGGAATTAGAACCCCAGTCGGTTTTTATTGCTGTCTGTGCCCCCATTAGGGAGATTCACCCCCTCTATTTGTCCTGTTTATCATTATAATTGAAAATGAAAGTAATCTCAATATCCCAAAATTTGGGTTGTCCACAGAAAAGTATTAGAGGGGAAATCTTCCAATGGGGACACAAGTTCTGGTGGTCTGGGAGTCCCCAAGGCATTCCCCCAATTTGCAGGGATTTCCATTCACTTCCTGATTGGCTATGGGACAGGAAGTGAAGGGAAATCTCCCCAATGGGACACAGATGATAAAAATAGTTTTTCCTATAGTTCTGCTGCCATTATGCAGATGGTGAGACTTGTAATCTCAAGTGACATCTATGGGGATTTCCCTGACATCTGAGCTGAGGCAGTGATGTGCACAGAGGGCAGTGCATACTGAAAATGTAACTTTTTCTAAATAAAGATTTTTGAAAGGGAGATACCGTATATACTCGAGTATAAGCCGAGTTTTTCAGCACATTTTTTGTGCTGAAAAACGGCCCCCTCGGCTTATACTCGAGTCAACGTCTGCAGATGGCTCCCCCCTCCCTTCCAACAGAAGGGAAACTAAGTACAGGGGTGGGCAGGGGGCTGCTGTCTCTTACCTGGCTCCGGTCCCACGACGATCCGGTCCAGGAAGCGCGGCTGCTCCTTCATTCGGTTCGTCCACTGGATGTTTGCGCGGCTGCTCGGCTCCGCTTTCTCACCGGTGATTGGCCGCCAGAACTGTAGCTCAGGAAAGGCACACAGGCGGCCAATCACCGGCGAGGAGGCGGAGCTGAGCGGCCCCGCGAAAATCGAGTGAAGGAGATGCAGGTAAGTGTGCCGTGCTTAGGTGCTGCTGCAACCACATATGCTGGCTGCAGCAGCACCATACTGGAACAGGGGTCAGCAAGTGTCAGTGGGAGGAATAGTGCCCCATCATTGGTGTCACTGATACCAATGATGGGGCATTATTCCTCCCACTGATACCAACGATGGGGCACTTTTCCTCCCCCCCACTGACACCAACGATTGGGCACTTTTCCTCCCCCCCCCCACTGACACCAATGATGGGGCACTATTCCCCCCCCCCCACTGACACCAATGATGGGGCACTATTCCACCCCCCACTGACACCAATCATGGAGCACTATTCCACCCCCCACTGACAGCAATCATGGGATACTATTCCTCCCCCCCACTGACACCAACGATGGGGCACTTTTCCTCCCCCCCACTGACACCAATGATGGGGCACTATTCCTCCACCCCCCACTGACACCAATGTTGGGACACTATTCCTCCCACTGACACCAATGATGGGACACTATTCCTCCCACTGATACCAATGATGGGGCACTATTCCACTGACACCAATAATGGGGTGCTATTCCCCCCACTGATACTAATGATGGGGCACTATTCCTGCCACTGATACCAATGATGGGGCACTATTCCTCCCACTGACACCAATGATGGGGCGCTATTCCTCCCACTGACACCAATGATGGGGCACTATTCCTCCCACTGACACCAATGATGGGGCACTATTCCTCCCACTGATACCAATGATGGGGCACCTATTCCTCCCAGTGATACCAATGATGGGACACTATTCCTCCCACTGATACCAATGATGAGGCACGATTCTTCCCACTGATACCAATGATGGGGCACCTATTCCTCCCAGTGATACCAATGATGGGACACTATTCCTCCCACTGACACCAATGATGGGGCACTATTCCTCCCACTGATACCATTGATGGGGCACTATTCCTCCCACTGATACCAATGATGGGGCACTATTACTCCCACTGACACCAATGATGGGGCACTATTCCTCCCACTGACACCAATGATGAGGCACGATTCTTCCCACTGATACCAATGATGGGGCACCTATTCCTCCCAGTGATACCAATGATGGGACACTATTCCTCCCACTGACACCAATGATGGGGCACTATTCCTCCCACTGATACCATTGATGGGGCACTATTACTCCCACTGACACCAATGATGGGGCACTATTACTCCCACTGACACCAATGATGGGGCACTATTCCTCCCACTGACACCAATGATGAGGCACGATTCTTCCCACTGGTGTTCCCACCCTCGGCTTATACTCGAGTCAATAGTTTTTCCCAGTTTTTTGTGGTAAAATTAGGTACCTCGGCTTATAATCGGGTCGGCTTATACTCGAGTATATACGGTAAAGGTAATAATAAAGTCAATGTTTACATCTCCGCCCTGATCCAAACATCTTCAGCAGCAATGTTATGTCCCTGAACCAGGGGCAGACTGACCATTTGGAAACTCGGGCACTGCCCGAGGGCTCGGGGTCAGTAGGGGGCCCCATGAGATGCCCCTGGTACCTTTTCATAGGCTTTTTTGAGTTTGGGCAAGGACACAGGGGCCCCATGATCCCCTATTGCCCGGGGGCCCCATGAGTTGTCAGTCCGCCCCTGCCCTGAACTCTTCAATCCTCAATGCACTGCTCATAGGCAGCCAGCATTACTTGTCAGCCCCAACCATGCATCTACAAAAGGGTGTGCAGAGGCTGGAACTGTGACAAGAAAAAAACTTTGTAGCGGAATATATTGGGATTGGAGGCACATTTTTAAACTTGCATGACCCTCATCTAGAAAAGTTTCCCTTTAATGTAGAACTGTGGACAGGCTATAGATCAGCCTTTCTCAATCAGGGTTACTTCAGAGGTTGCTTGGGTTTCCTTGAGCTATGGCTGATTGACCTCCAATCTGATGGTGCCTGCATGGTCCCAGGACCAATGCCACTTGCTCTTCTTAAAATGTATCTAAACTCCAAAACAAATATGTAATATATTGTAGCTTACCAGTCCTTAGATATGGGGGCTGCATTTGTTTTATTTTTTCAGGCCTGTTTCCTTTATTTTCACTTAGGGATCTAGAAAGTAACACACTTTCTATTTTAGGGTGGCAACACTCTGGATGGAGGAGCAACACAGACACTTTTGGACAGCAGCATTTTTTAGTTTGGGAAGGAGGTATTGTTATATGGACTAGCAGATTTAGAAAAATAGCTGACCATTGTAAGCACCCCTGTTGGTGGAAAATGGTTTGGTCAATATTCTAACTACCACTTTTGATGGACAGCCTGGTCTGTTACTTAATGGTTGGTTCACCAGATGAAAACTAATCTAGTCACTACATCTAAAAATTGTCATATAAAGTTTTTTGCTTTTTGCTTTAGATGGGCTTTAACTTTCTGTAAGTCTGTTGTTCTGACCACCACTATAAGGGGGCATTCCTCTCATTAACCACCACTGCAAGGGGGTCATTCTACCCACTGACCTTCATCGTAAGGAGTGCATTCTGACTACTACAATAAGGAGGAATTCTTCCTAATGACCAGCAATAAAATGGATTTTTATCAGAGGTTCCCTGAGATCTGAAAATTATTCCAAGGGTTTCTTTGGGGTAAAAAGGCTGAGAAAGGCTGCTATAGATCTTCATCTATTTCAATATTCTTAACAAGTAGTAAATGATCTGTGAAACAAGCCATGACTGACCCCTGTAGTTGACGGCACTATGGAGTAATCCATTCTCAAAGCCTTTACAGAAACGCTTTTGCTTTCAATTCTGCAGCTCAGTGTACCCTACTTTCCTCCTCCTGGATGTGAATCAGTAGTCTTCCAGCCTTCTAATTTTTAATGTAAACACAGAATGTAGGAATTGAGATTAGAGTGCTGAACATAACTTTGAAGGATTTTACAGAATCTTTTGTAAACTTTTAGAATGAATTGCTCCTCAGTGCCTGCAGCTACAGAGGTTGTTGAGGCCTGGGCTCATTTACTGCCTATTAAGAATATGGAAATATATGAATGTTCATAGCCTGGTTGCAGTTCTATTATAAAGCTTTCTAGAAACCGTTGAACTTTTGCTTTTGTGAGCTATGGTGGGGATATGGGAGCTGTCTTGTACTATAGCAAGAACTAATTGACTAATTGCCCCTGTTATGCCATTTTGATATATTATGACAGGAGTTGTAATCTCTTGGCGCTTTTGTAAAATGTTTTCTTTGACATTGTTGCAGCCATTCAGATACAGAGCCAATTATAGGCTTCAAAAACAATCCAGGAATATTTATTTTTGATAATCAAAACAAAATCATTATACTCTGAACTATAGGGGAACATCCGTGTCTTTCCCTCCATTGAATTTTATAGCTGCCTCTATGTTATGTCTGAATTTTTTTTTTCACAGTTGCTTATATGTTCTCTAAATTGTAGCCTGTGGATTGAATGTGGCCCTTTGCTTGCCTTTATACAAACCTCGGGGCACTGTTCTTCCCACTGATATGAAGCACTATTCCACCTACTGACACCATTGATGGAGCACTGGTCATCCCACTGACACAAATGATATTGCACCATTACTTCACTGACACCAGTGATGGGGCACTATTCCTCACATTGACACCAATGAAAGGGCACAAGTCTTCCACTAACACCAGTGATGACACACCATTCCCTCCACTGACACCAACAATAGGGCTCTATTGCTCCCTTTGACACCAATGATGGGGCACCATTCCTCCCACTGACACAAACAATGGGGCTCTATTCCTCCAGCTAATACCAATTATGGGGCACTATTCCTCCATCTACTGGAAACACGTGCTAGGTAATTTTTTAATTACACTGACCATCTGAGACATTGTCAATTCCCACTGGGGCATTTCTGCTCCCACTGGCCACAGTCTAGCCCTCCCCCCCAAAGTTTGAAGGACAATAAAATGGCCCTTTGTATAGAGGGTTTGGAGCTCTCTGGCTAACACTGTGCATCTGTATCTCAACAGGGAGGAAAAACATTTGAATGGGCAGATGGTTCTTTTTCTTGGTTTACATCATGGGCAGATGAATCACCATCAGAAGATGGGAACTGTGCATATATCGACACTGATGGATTCTGGAGAGCTGTGGACTGTAATACGCAATTACAAGGTGCCATATGTCTTGTCGGCACAGGTATGGACAGTCATTTTGTTACAGCTCATTCTGTTCTGGAGTCAAATACATCCATACTGGCAGAGCTCAAGAAAAAGAAAAAAACTGGCTAATTTATTTAGTTGTCTTCCATAAGAACAGTCTGCATTGCCTTTGGTTCAAATTTGGACTAGAAAATTACAATCCGATGTTGAAATCGTAAAGATTCTGCTGTCACGTTGACAGGTATAAAGTTCAGGGATTGGGTGTGCAAAGGAGGAAAGCGTCAAAAGCAGAAAGCATACATTTTATAAATAATTTTATTCAGATTCTTGTTTTATAAAAAAAATCCAACACATTTCAGGGATTCAAAGCATCCCCCTTTGTCAGGGCTTGGTACTGTTGAATGAAGCATTTACTGGACTGATAAAATTGATTTGAATTGGATCCTGGGAGGTAATTGGTGTGATTGCTCCAGTTACTGGTTAAGCATTGAATAAATTATATTTGGACTGTGTACATTCTGCTTTCCTCCTTGAGCATGTAGCCCCTATGTAAGAAGCAAACCTTTGGCCACCACTCCTAGAAGAGCTGCTTAATGGTAATCATTTCCTCCATGCTGCTTCAGACTTGACTAAAAATACCGGCTGCTTTATTACATCCAGCTTCTCACACCTTTCTTCTAGTGACAAAGTGGAGGTTCCTATACTTCCAATAGTTTTCAGGCCTCCTCCAACTGAATATTGGACCATTCTGATTGAACCAGGCTTCAGCACCTTCTGGTAGTATCGATACTTGCCTGCCCCCTCCTGCTTTACAGACATTCCTATGATGCAGCTCATTATAGGAATGGACTAAAATGAATGTATGCAGAACAGGAGGTAGTGGAATCAGAAAGTGCCATTATAATTATTAGCTCTAGGGAGCTTCGGTTGTAAGCGGACATGTGTCTGCTGACACCCGATCCGACCCTGTACGTTAAAAACAGATTGATGGGGGTCCGTTCCCCATCTGTGCAGCGGATCGGATTGAGTAACAGTCGAGTGGAAATGGACAGGCGGTCTGTTTCCATCCGACCGCCCCATAGAAAACAGTGGGCTGTGTCTGTGTCCACTCTGCAGCAGCAGAGCGGACACAGACCTGTCATCCACTTGTTCAGCAGGGATCAGTGCAAGATCCCCTGCTGAGCAAGTGGATCCACTGAGGGGTCCACGCCATCTGAAAGGGGCCTAATTAATTATAAAGTATGAGCTGGAGATTGGCTTCAAATTGTTAGTGTATTTAAATCTGCTAGTACATCTAACACTCCCCTCCCCACAGACTAACAATGCTGCTGTCCAAAGGTGCCCCTTATATCCAGAGTGGAGGCACTCTAATACAGGAGTTATGTTACTGTCTAGATCACCAGGTGAAAAAAGAGGCAAAAAAAAAAAAAAGCAAAAAGAAAATTAATGCAGCCACCACATCTAATGATTGGTAAGCTGCAATACATTACATTTTTGGTTTTAGGTTTAATATGTTTAGGAGTTTGGTAAGGTTGAGTTGAGTGGTTAGGGTAAAAGTCAGTTTCATAGAGGACTGAAAATGTACTCTTTAGGTTAAGATAACCTTTTTTGGGGGGGTGTTGTGTCCTGTACCTTTTCATTTTCACCAAAAGTGTGTATCCAACAATACTATACTAAATTTATATAATCAAAAATAATATAATAGACACCTTTTCAGGAGCTGATGATTTTTAACAAATGTATTCATGTTTTATGCAAGTGAGTTACTATTATTACTACTATTTTTTGCAGCCCAACCACTATAAACAAAGGAAGATAGATTTTTTTTAGGGCTGTGGCAGTGTCCCATTTTCAAAGTAAAACTAATGTCAAAAATTGCCTTTAGATCCTCTAGTTTCACCTGTTGCCTTAAAATGGTAGTCCTACCTGCCAGATACTTGTCTTCTCTGGTAACAGAGCTTCCCATAGTCCAGCCACTTCCCCTTAATAGCCATGGTTAAAGTTGGGTTCTGTGTGAGCCAGAGACACTGATTGGTTGCCTCTGTCTTACCCTAGAACAGAAGAAAGTATAAGAGGGCTTAACTGCTGTGTTTTTTTATGTTTGCAGCAAGGGGTGGTGGCAAACATAAGTACCAAACAATTTAGTAATTTGAGGAAACAGGACTTTCTCTGTGCCAAGAAACAGACTCTAACAACTAAACAAAAATTTTATCAAAACAAGGTTTTTTTTTTTTCACAGTATTACGACAAATATCTTCTATTGTAAGTATCCGGCAAGTTGGACAACATTTTTTTAAGGCAACAGTAGGTGATACTGGAGGATCTAAAAGGTACATTTTGACACTCTATTTTTACTTTAACAATGGTACACTGCCCCAGCCCTAAAGAAATTATCTTCCTCTGTTTACATTGGTTGGCTGTTGGGTGGGTGGTATAGAGTCTATTGTTGGGTGGTTGGTATAAAGTCTGTTTATCGGCACCAAGAAAGTCCTGTTTCCTCAAATACATTTTTCGGTACTACATTTTAGGATGGGGTACCCCCCCCCCCAGTATATAGTATTACTCTGGCACATAGAAATAAATAAAATTCTTTGATTACAGGTAAACATAAAGCCAGTTTTTAATTTTAGGTGTGCTTTAGGAAAATGGTTTTTGGCAACCCGTGTTGGATTACCAGTTGTTTTATTTTCAGAAAACAGAACCACGGGGTTCATTGGCAGCTGTTCAGAAGATTGGATACAGTTCCAAGAATTTTGCTACACATTGTCAGCTGTTTTAAACAACACAGATTACCACACCGCTGAGGAGATTTGCCAACAGCAAGGTAAACGAATGCGAATAATGCCTTAACGTCCATCTGATCTTACCTGTAGGTTACCTGCAAAAATTAGATGATGGTCCCCATCTATACATGACCTGGTCACTGAACTACTATCCTTAGGAGTGATTGCAACTGATGCAATTTTGTATCTGACTAACTTATTTGTGCCTATAGCGAATGTATCCATCCAGAGTCAAATATAACGCCCGTTTAAATGTTTTATGTCAGTCACATAAAACATTTAAACCCAATCATAGATTGCTAAAAAGAAAACAATACAGATACAAAGAGGTTCCAATAAAAGGTATGTAGTAAATAGTCTAACATGTTAGCTCTTTTACTTATAAGAGCTATTTTTGCACTTTTTTTTTGCACATATGTTTTAAAAAATTATTTTAGACCTGAAGATTAGTTAAATCCTCAAATATTATATGCGGTCTGAAAATGTATGGTAGTTACAATTGTTTATGTCACACAATATTTACATAACAGTTTATCAAGCACAAAATTTTAGTAAGATAGTAAAAACTTAATTTTAGGCCATACATGCAGAATATGTTATACGATTTTTTTTTAAATATAAAAGATGAGGTTGCACTGAATAAATAGATGTCCAACATGTCAAGCTTTAAGTTTGGGCACAAAATGATGATAAACGTTGGTGTCCTATATTTCCTTTAGGCCCCTAAAGGTCATCAGTTTGGAGTTAAAGCAGAACTTTATCCATAACAACCTGATAACAAAATGTTCTCTATGTCATTTGATGTTATTGAACCAATCCTATGATTTTAATAAAGAGAAATCCTTGTTTAAAAAAAAAGTTCTTTAGCAAAGATTCCACATTAATAATTATGCTACCAAAATTAATGTGTGCTGTAAATTGCCTTCAGCATTGTTCCTGTTTCTGCTTGCTGGAGGCTGCCATTTTGCTGTAGCCCAGAGCCCCTGAGCAGCAGTAAATCTTCAGGCTGTCAGCTGATCGGCCTCTATTTTTTGGCATTTTGACGAAGATCAAAGCCACTAGAGAGCAACCAAGCATGTGCAGAACAGGGTGAGACCGTGCATTACTGGATTTTAAACACTATAGGCACTTCATTTTAATGTTTTACTTAGCTATACCTGCAAAAGGGGCCAACCTGAAGAGATCTAGCAGGACTTAATTTTCTAACTAATGTTTCACTTTAACCCTGAATATTGGGCCTAAAATTATTGTTCTCACTTAGGCGTGTGTGGCGATTATGTAACGTGTATTTCAAGCAGTGGTTTCTTATATAGGAGTGCCCAACGGGTGCATTTATGTTTGCATGTGGGAGGGCAGGGAGTGCTAAGGGGCAGGTTTAAGAGGGTGTCATTTTATTTTTTTACTTTCACTAAAATTTTATTTATATTACGTAGGCATGTAGGGGACAAAAAGTTCCCTATGTGATATAATATTTTTAATCAGGTTATTGCTAATGAAACATCAGGGTATTTCAGACCCCTGATGTCTTACCTGCCCTCCATTGAAACTAATTGAGCTCAGATTGTGCCCTATTATCTTCTTCCCTGGCCACCAGGACAAGGGAAACTTACACCAGGAACCAGAAGTGATGTTTTACACATTACTTCTGCATTTATTCCTGCTAGGAGAGATCAGTGAACAGATGTTTGCTGGCCACCCTCCCCTCCCCCCAACGTCACCCACCATGTGGATTCTGTGCCCACACATGGGACAGCAGTGTCTGGGAAGCATGGTAAGGTGAGGGGGGCACACAAAAAGCAATCGGGTGATTGTACAGCCTCCAGATCTCTTTCATTAGAAACCTGACAACCAGTTTGTGGAGTGTACACACACTGCCGGTGGCTGCAGCCTGCCATCAACCAGGGCCAACCACTCACATGGGATCACTGCATGAGCTATTACATGAAAGTGGCCATAATTAGCTATGGGAGCCAGTAGACTCCTATTGATTTCAATGGGGCTGCCTCCTGCAGCTAATCATGGGAAACCCCGCTGGGGTCCTCGCATCTAATCGTAGTGCAGGTGCATTCGCAGATGTGAATCCACCATTATACCTTCCCTATAAGAGGCCTTTTACTCTGCCACAGTGCATGTTTCCCGCACCACGGGTGCAGCACAGCTTACTCGCGTGTTTGGAGCAGGTTACTTGCCCTTTTCCATAGAGTTACATTGTGTCTCGTGTGTTTGGTGCGCTTTCTGAAAGCGCACCAAAACACCTGCTTGCTGCATCTTTGGTGCGCCATCAGAAAGTACACCAAAAACACGTGGGACACAATATAACCAGGGCTTTTTTCAGCGGGAACGCGGGGGAACGCACTTCCGGTACCTCCAGCACTTAATGTATGTAATGGCAAGGGGTGCTGGGGTGTGCTGGAGGATCAGTTGTTTCTGGCTGCTGGTGGATCTGTTGTCACTGAAGGGGATCTATTTTTGTGTGGTCGTCTATTGTTTCTGGGGAGGTCTATTGGTACTGGTGGGGGTCTATTGTTAATGGGGGTTGTTGCTGGAAGGGTATCTACTATTGAGGAAGGAGTCTATTGTCTATAGTTGCTAGCTGCTGAAGAATATATTAATGCTGGCTGCTTAGAGATCCATTGCAGCTGATGGGGGTCTATTGTTTCTAGGGTGGTATTTTGTTTTGGGGACCAATTGTTGCTGGAGGAATCTATTGTTGCTGGGGGGGATCTATTTTCTGCTTTTCTTGTTCGCATTAACAAATTCCATGCAAATTATTTAGCACCACAAAATGATACTTGGCTCTGTATTTTCTAAAAGGAGAGGTACAGTGAGGTGGGTAGGGGGTGGAACCAAGTTACAGTGCTCGGAGGTGGGTAGGGGGCGGACACAAGAGGTGACTCAGAAGGGGGGAGTTCCTGCACCTATTTTTTTATAAAAAAGCCCTGAATATAAGTCTGTGGGAAAGTGCAGCTAACCCACTTCAAACATGCAGGTAAGCTGCGCTGAAAAGTTATAATAAATAGCACACAATTGTTACTTTTTTTTTTATATTTCTGTGTAATTATCTGGCCATTGTCCTCCGTGCCACAACTCTTATCAATTATCCATCATGAGAAGAAACATGGCTATTTTTGCTTGCTTCTAATGCTTTATTTCCTGGAAATATTATCTTTGGAAAAATATTGTTCCAAGCAGATTTGTTATATTCTGGGATGTTGCTGTATCTACTTTGTTTTTTTATTTAGATAAACTGCCTTTGTTTCTTGTGAGATTAGCCATACAGAAAGCAGCAAACTGATAACCGGCTGAACAAAAGGCCCTATTTATGTGTTTTCTGGCTGTTTTGTGTCTAGATTCTAGAATCCTAAGTCTAATGAATGAAGAGGAAGATGTATTTATTCAGAGATTCCTCAGTTCCTTTACTGTACAAGACATATGGTTAAACAGAATAACATCCAGCAACGGTAAGAAAATTGTTCTGAAGAGTAAAAGTCATTTAAAACTTATTGGGGCTGATTTAGTAAAGGCAAATAGACTGTGCACTTTTCAAGAATACCCATTCAAGGAATATTAAAAAAAAAAAAAAAGCCAGCATTTTTGCTTGCAGATGATTGGATGTTCTGTATCCTGCTCTTCAGTTTTCAATTCCAGGATGCACTTTTTGCATCTATGTGTACATGCATACATGCATAGAATGCAAATTTTTAAATTTTTGGTTATAGATCCAAATGCAGAGTAGACATGTGCAGAACAGAAACATGGGTTTTCTATAAAAAGAGACCATCTCCACTATGAAGTAATGTTTTAACCACTTGCCGCCCTGCCACTGTAGAAATACGTCAGCAGAGCGAAACTGGCAGGCAAAACCACGTTTTAAAACGTGTGTTTTGTAAACAAATAAGGGGTGCACGCAAGGTGCGCCGCCGCCCTATCTTTCCTGCTGATCACCGCCGCGGATGTCAGTCACCAGGTCACAGCTGGTCCTTAGCGGCTGTTTCCTGGCAATCGGCGGTAAACAGTGACAGAGAGAACAGCTGCAGTTGCTGTGCTGTCTGTCACTTCCTTGTCAGCTCGAGGACAAGCTGATCGAGACAGAAGAGTTTCTCTCTCTCGATCAGCGGTGTCCTGTGCAGTACACACCCCCGCCCCCTAGTAAAACACTCCCCTCACTCAGATAACCCTTCCCTGCAAAATAAAGTTAACACCTTCCTCCCCAGTGCCATTAGTACAGTGTCGGTGTTTTTCTTTTTGCACTGATCACTGTATTAGTGTTTTTGGGGATGTCAGTGACCCCAAGTCAGTACCCCCCAATGTCAGAATGTCCGCCGCAGTCCCGCCATAAGTCGCTAGTCGCTGCCATAAGTCACTGATTGCCGCCATAATTCACTGATCGCCGCCATTATTAGTATAAAAAAAACCCTAAAAATCCCAGTATCTTTCCAGCCATTTGTAAACGCTATAACTTTCACGTAAACCAATTAATTTACACTTTTTTTGTTTTTTTTTTCGCAAAGACATGTTGCAGAATGCATTTTGGCAGAAGTTTATGACTAAATTTGATTTTTGCATTTTTTTTTTTTACTGGACATGTTTTATATCAAAAAGTCCAAAATATTGTTTTTTTTTTCCTCAAAATTGTCAGCCTTTTTTTTTTTATAGCGCAAAAAATAAAAACCGCACAGGCGATCAAATACCACCAAAAGAAAGCTCAATTTGTGGGGAAAAAAAAGGATGTAAATTTCATTTATGTACCGTATTGCATGACCGCGCAATTGTCCGTTAAACTAGCGCAGCGCTGTACAGCAGAAAAATGGCGTAAGTTGCAGTATTTATACCACGATTTGTAAACGCTATAACTTCCACACAAAGCAATCAATATACACTCATTGGGATTTTGTTTACCAAAAACATGTAGCAGAATACATTTTGGCCTAAATTTATAACCAACTTTGAGTTTACTATATATTTTTTATAGCTGAAAGTAAAAAATATTGTTTTTCTTCAAAATTTTTGGCCTTTTCTTGTTTATAGCGTGAAAAATAAAAAGCGCACAGATGATCAAATACCACCGAAAGAAAGCTCTATTTGTGTAAAAAAAAGGACGTAAATTTCATTTGGGTGCAGCATTGCATGACCACGCAATTATCAGTTGAATTAGTGCAGCGCCAAGTAGCAAAAAGAGGCCTGGTCATTAAGGGGGGTAAATCCTCTGGAGCTCAAGTGGTTAATGTATTATTATTGATATACTGGATTTATATAGTGCCAGCAGTTTATGCAGAGCTTTACAAAATAAGTCAGTGCAGTTACAACACAAATCAATGCAGCAGGGTTAGGTGAGCATTCTAAATTTTAATGACTAGCAAGTTATTCTTAAGGACCCCATTGCCCTCCCAGTATTCCCAGTTACAGCCAATAGCTGCAAGTGTTAAAATTGCTGTCATGTTCACTTGATAATACGGAAAACAGAAATCACCCAGCAATACAGCTGTTATGACACCTTTGTTATGCCTCATGGGAGTGGGAAGAAACAAAAGCTAATACAAGGAATCTTCAAAGCACTATAAGTTGTCTACTTGTGATTATGACCATTAGTGCCCACCCAAAACTTCAATATAATTTTTGGGCGGATCTAGCCATTAAACACAACAGCATACATGTTTTTCTTTTAGACGGCACAGAAGCTTGGTCAGACGGCACAACTTTAAACTACACTAATTGGAATAATGAGATCTCATACAACAATGCCTGGACTGGTGGTATGTGTGTCACACGATTGATGGTTGATGGTACATGGGTGCCGAAAGAGTGCTCTGAAAGAAGAGGATTTATATGTAAGAAACAAAGTAAGTCTTTGTCAAGACATTTTTCTCATAAATTTGATCTCAACAGGAAATTGTATATTTCAGAATGACATTTCTTCACACCTTAATATTGAATGTCAAGCTAAGCATGTAGGAGGGACCTGTTACAAATACAGTCTGCATTCTTTACATGCTTGCGAAAATATGTAGCTCACAGACAAACTAGACTCTGGAAGCTGTACCCAATAGAAGTCAGGAAGAGGGCAAAGAACTAGTTACCAGTATTTCCCATGGTCTCCCTGCAGCGGATATTTTCTTCACTACTGACTTACTATACAGTACATTGCTCTGCACTGTGTGGAGGTGGCCATGTTCATAGAAGCAAGACTTTGCTTCCTCATGTCAGAGCCTCCAGCAAGGATAACCGTGAGAAGAGTGACATCACCAAACTGCACTCCAACTCTCCTGGGACTAGCAATCAGAGGCAGCAGTGCCTTAGATCTCATATGGCAGATATACTGTTATGAGGCTGTAGGTATAGGAGTGCCTAGGCACACTCACAGTCATACCAGGAAGTGCACTGCTTTTTTTCTGAGAAATTCCAGAGAAAACAAAAAAGTACAAGGACCAGCTCACCACAAATGTGCAAATATTATGTATTTTAGAATACACTAAGGTAAAACAACCATCGGATAAACCGCAACATAAGTAGTACAGTTATATAGTGGATATGTGTATAGTTCATTCACACACATGCAAACTCAAGGTAAAGTATACAGGCATATTATCCAATAGGCTGCAAAAACAAGGTGAAAGAAAAATCAGGTCTTGCAGGACTCGTTTACACTATATGCATTCACATGAATGCAGGAAAACAATTCCACATGCAACAAAAATGAATGTATTTCAATCAATCCAAAAGACTGCTGGGCCATGATGACATGCATGGGCACAGATTAGAGTGTTGGATCACAAGTCACTTAAGCAACTTGGTGAATAAAAAAATGCTAAAGAAAAGGTATTAAAAAAAAAAATGTATGAATCGGTAAGCACCCCTATTGTGAACTGCACATGGTTAACACATGTTATTTCCCCATAATTAAAGAAGAATTTAAATTTTTTTTAATTTTATGCAACACCCCTGGAGAACAAGTGTACATGGCACATGTTCCCATTCTGATTGCTGTCTCCAAAACACACCTAAATGCTAGCTGTAGCTCCACCCCTTTTGAAGCCCAAATTATGGGTGTTCCTGTGGGGGGAGTTACAGCCAGAACAGAGCCACGCCCTCTCTCGAAACGGAGAAGTCTGTCATTATTATGAATGAACTATCAGCTCTACCTATACATTCATAACAGTAAAAGATCATTCAGAGCTGCAGCGCTGTGTAAAGTGTTTGCCATGAAGTAAAAGCAGCCACAGATACATTCACAAGCTAGGTTCACACCTATGCAGTTTGCGTTTGATCTGTTTCTGCCGTGCTTTTTGCATTGCATTTTGCACATACGTTTTTGAGGTGTTTTACGTTTTTTTTCAACTTGTTGCTGTAATTCTGTTATGAATGAACAAGCAGCACTGATCGATCGTTCATAACAGTAACAGGTCACTCAACTGTGGCTCTGTGTGCCTATCATTAGCTGCTTTTACACATACAGAGCTCAGCTGATGGATCACAGTGCTGCAGTGCCATGTGAGCTTTTATTTAAGAATAAGCAATTTGTGATGTTGGGCTGGGCCAGTGTATAACGCAGTCTTATGGCGCCGATTGCTCATATAAAACTGAAAGGTCACTCAGCGCAGCAGCTCTGTGTGCTCCATCAGCCAGGCTGTATATACACTATATTGCCAAAAGTATAGGAACATCTGCCTTTACACACACATGACCTTGAGTAATAGCAATTCAGGATTCAGTGGGAAAGGACTCAGGAATATGTAGAGAACCATGCTCCAGACCAAGTTATGACAGAGTATGCTTCTATTAAGCCTTTCTTCAACACATTTCCAAATTTTCCTGACTTGACATACCGACAGCCCACTTTAGATATGCCTATACCATCTCCCGCTTTTCACAGAAACTCTGAAACTGTCCCAGCAACAAGGGTACATGTTCAAGAAAGCAAAGACTATGTTAACCCTTTGCAGCTATAACAGCATCAGTTCTTCTGGGAAGGCTGTGCACAAGGTTTAGGAGGGTGTCTATGGGAATGTTTGACCATTCTCCCAGAAGCACATTTGTGAGGTCAGGCACGGATGTGGGACAAGAAGTCCTGGCTCACAGTCTCTGCTCTAATTCATCCCACGGGTGTTCTGCCGGGTTGAGGTCAGGACTCTGTGCAGGCCAGTCAAATTCCTCCACCCCAAACTTGCTCATCCATGTCTTTATGGACCTTGCTTTGTGCACTGGTGCCCAGTCATGTTGGAACAGGAAGGGGCCATCCCCAAACTGTTCCCACAAAGTTGGTAGCATGAAATTGTCCAAAATGTCTTGGTATGCTGACGCCTTAAGAGTTCCCTTCACTGGAACTAAGGGGCCAAGCCCAACCCCTGAAAAACAACCCCACACCATAATCCCTCCTCCACCAAACTTTACACTTGGCACAATGCAGTCAGGCAAGTACCGTTCTCCTGGCAACCGCCAAACCCAGACACGTTCATCGGCTTACCGGACAGAGAAGTGTGATTCGTCACTCCAGAGAACACATCTCTACTGTTCTAGAGTCTAGTGGTGGCATGCTTTACACCACTGCATCCGACGCTTTGCATTGTACTTGGTGATGTAAGGCTTGGATGCAGCTGCTCAGCCATGAAACCCATTCCATGAAGCTCTCTACACACTGTTGTTGTACTAATCTGAAGGCCACATGAAGTTTAGATCGCTTTAACTATTGACTCTGAAGACAGTTGGGGGTTTATTTACTAAAGCTGGAGAGTCCAAAATCAGACTCCCTTCTGCATAGAAACCAATCAGCTTCCAGGTTTCATTGCCAAAGCTTCATTGAACAAGCTGAGGTTAGAAGCTGATTGGTTTCTATGCAGAAGGGAGTCTGATTTTGGACTCTCCAGCTTTAGTAAATAAACCCCTTGGTGACTTCTGCGCACTGTGCGTTTCAGCACACTCTGGCCCCGCTCTGCAACCTATCACGGTACCAGGCTTGAATTCACTGAGCTTCTGAGAGCGACCTATTATTTTCACAAAAGTCTGCACACCTAGGTGCTTGACTTCATACACCTGTGGCCATGGAGGTGATTGGAACACCTGAATCCAATGTTTTGGGGGGTGTCCCAATACTTTTGGCAATATAGTGTATGTAGCAGCAGAAGCAGCGCAACAAGCTATGTGATTTTATTTTTTTTTTTTGGGAATGGCAGCGTTGATCTCCAGAGTGGCCACTGCTGCTAGAGACCAGAGCTGTCAATCACAAATCTGTCTTCTTTCTAGTAGCATCTGATATGGGGGACCTGTCCAACCATGCTGCCTAAAAACTAAAGCTGGACCTAGATAGATCTTTTTTGAGATAAACCAATTCCCCCATCCACGCATTTGAAGTGGAAGGGTGAAATCTCACTGCTACTGTATTCTGGCAGCAGGACTCCTCTAATGTCAGTATACACTGATCAGCACTGCAGTTGATTGGCTGCAAGTGCTAATCAAGTGAAAATATACAGACAGTCCCTCTTGGGAGGAATTGATCACTAGGTCAATTCCTCTCAAACAGGAATGGCAATATATTGATTGAAATTCATCAAGTTCAGTGTATGATCCTTGTATGGCCAGCTTAAGAGATGGATTTGAACGAGACCAAGTTCTATATGCACTTAGTCCCCTGGGGAGTTAATTAACATTAAACATTTTTAAATTATAGTTTTTAACTGTGAACCAATAAATCTAGCAAAAGTGACAGGGGTTGGTGAAAAACACATTACATGACTAGAGGGCTAGGCAGGCCATACAAGTGTCATTTTTTTTTTTTGTTAATTTGATGTGGGTGGGGGAATCACTCCCACTGAGCCATTGTATTCTGCCAGAGGAGAGCCATCCCTGGTGGGACAGTACAATGATCGGTCTTGCTGGCTATAGCTGCCAGCACTGATTGATGATATATCTGCCGAAAATAGTATTATCAGCAGTTTGCTGGATAGAAAAAAGGTGCCGATAATGGTGCAAAGTCGCGTCTCAAAGACCTTCATGAAAAAACACCATCTAGTGACTTCAATGGAAAATCTCGTCTCATAGACTTTCATGCAAAGTCACGTCTCATTGACTTTCATACAAAGTCGCATCTCATAGGCCTTCCTGCAAAAACACCCTTTAGTGACTTCAATGCAAAATTGCATCTCATATACTTCCATGCAAAGTTGCATCTCATAGACTTTAATGCAAAAACACCCCCTAGTGACTTCAATGCCAAATCGCGTCTCATAGACTTTCATACAAAAACACCCCCTAGTGACTGATGTCTGTACAACTTGCGAGACAGTCTGTATCCACCAGCTATTAACCTTTCAAAACCAAGGGAATGGACACTGACCGTCCAAAATATATATAGGATCGCCAACACTCAACACAACACTACCTGGGTGTCCAAAAAATATAAATATATAATGTGTTGCGCTCCCAGTGACAATATCTTTGATGTATATATCTAATTAACCTTACTATACAAATAATTTTCAGGTATTAAAAAATATGCAAAACCAAACTATGTGAGTGATTTAAAAAAATAAACCACTATAATATATATAAATCAGATAATAACCGCAAAACCAATAAATAGTGCATGGTAAACTAAAATATATAACCAAAAAAAATACACATCATGAATAGTGAATTACTTAAAAAATTATATATATACTGCCAAATAATTGTGATATAAATGTCCTTTAAATGCAGTGACTTTGTGCTTGAATAAATCTTGATTTGGTGACTTTTTGTGAATTTGTGACTTTCTTTGAATCCTCAATTGGTAAAGATGTATGCTCACCTCCTTGTTAGCCTGCAATTAGGCTATACACACTTGTGGTTCACCTCCTATGGAACCTGCTTAGATGGAATTCCTCTTTTGTGAATGGTAAGAACGTGGATATGCGTTATCCTCAGATTGCCCATGTGCGTTTTTCCATATGTGGGAACAAATTGCCAGACATGGTGTTTTATCCTTATAAAAAGGTTTCTCCTTTATTGCTTGCCAACAGGTACACTCACATATGTGATATGCGGTCTAGGATGAATTGCTCAGCTCTAATGATCCGCCAGCTGTCCTGCCATGCACCCGCCGTCTGTCCGATACTCCAGCTCTCTCCGAGTGACACCGCAGCCCCACCCCTACGCGTTACGCCACTGGTCACGTGGCTTCATCAGGGGGTTGTGATCAAACAACCCCCTGATGAAGCCACGTGACCAGTGGCGTAACGCGTAGGGGTGGGGCTGCGGTGTCACTCGGAGAGAGCTGGAGTATCGGACAGACGGCGGGTGCATGGCAGGACGGCTGGCGGATCATTAGAGCTGAGCAATTCATCCTAGACCGCATATCACATATGTGAGTGTACCTGTTGGCAAGCAATAAAGGAGAAACCTTTTTATAAGGATAAAACACCATGTCTGGCAATTTGTTCCCACATATGGAAAAACGCACATGGGCAATCTGAGGATAACGCATATCCACGTTCTTACCATTCACAAAAGAGGAATTCCATCTAAGCAGGTTCCATAGGAGGTGAACCACAAGTGTGTATAGCCTAATTGCAGGCTAACAAGGAGGTGAGCATACATCTTTACCAATTGAGGATTCAAAGAAAGTCACAAATTCACAAAAAGTCACCAAATCAAGATTTATTCAAGCACAAAGTCACTGCATTTAAAGGACATTTATATCACAATTATTTGGCAGTATATATATAATTTTTTAAGTAATTCACTATTCATGATGTGTATTTTTTTTGGTTATATATTTTAGTTTACCATGCACTATTTATTGGTTTTGCGGTTATTATTATCTGATTTATATATATTATAGTGGTTTATTTTTTTAAATCACTCACATAGTTTGGTTTTGCATATTTTTTAATACCTGAAAATTATTTGTATAGTAAGGTTAATTAGATATATACATCAAAGATATTGTCACTGGGAGCGCAACACATTATATATTTACCCCCTAGTGACTGCAATGCCAAATCGTGTCTCATACTGTAGACTTTCATGCAAAATCGCTTCTCATAGACTTTCATGCAAAATCGAATCCCCACTGACTTCAATGCAAAAACGCCCCCTAGTGACCTCAATGCAAAATTGCCAGCTATATTAATTAAATTTAAAAACAACATTAAAAACTGTCTGTTTTGGGTTTTTGGCCAAATGCATCCCGAATTTTCAGTTTTGGTGCACCACTAACTTATATAATACTTTTTGCTGATTAAGGTTCACAGTGCTTTTCATGACCATGGTCCTTTCAAGAATAACGGTTCCTAAGGAACAGTATAAAGTTAGCTGTGCCAAATGTAAAAGAAAACACCACTGTAGCTTCCTTGCAGGTGTGGCAATTGGGTTACTCTGTACACGGAGTTTAGAGTGCGTCCTCAGAAATATAATTTCCTGCTTGTATGCTTCGGTCTCTGTTTTATCTCAGTAGTACAGACATCTCCTGCAGAGTTTAGTTTTTGGCGAGATACTTTCAAATATTCAGGCTTGTGTAAATGGATGCAGGTGTTGTGGGATTTGTTATTAAAACACAGGGATTGATAAGGTGATAATAATGAAGGTAGACTCCACTTAGCACTCAATTTCAGGAAAATAGTAGCATCACTATCTTAAAGCAGAACTGCAGGCAATTTGTTTTTCCCCATGCAGAGGGGCTGTTCCCAAACTTCACTTCATGGGTTAACTGCTCGTTTTGTCTAGGGGTGAACACCAGTGTTAACTTCGTCTACTAAAATATTTTCGCCAACAAAATTAACACTATTTTAGTCGACTAGAATACTATTAAGACTAAAATATGACTAAAACTAAAATGACTAAAAGTAAATCAAAATTTGTCATAAAAATGAACACTGGTTATATATCACAACTGCTAAATATGTGCCTGCAGCGCATGTTCAAACTTTAACCACTTGTCTCCCGGCCTATCCTCAAATGACGGCCGGGCAAGCACTTTGTCCCTCCAGGAGGGCACCATATGGTGTCCTTCCCAGATCGTGCCTTGTACATGCCCGCAGGGCCGTGCTATGGCGGGATCTGTCACCGGCCATTTACTTTGGACACGGCCGATGGGACAGATCTGTTTACCGACCCCGTTGCCAGTACCATGTGACCTGCTGTGACCAATCACAGCAGGTCACATGACAGTTGTATACTATGAAGCTTCCTTTCATGCCATCAATTGTATACAAGTGTCTAGCTGTGAATGGTCACAGCGATCACATGCAGACTGGGCCAATCATAGCCCATCTGTGTCATGTGATTAGCCGTCGCCAATCACAGCTAATCCCAACAAAAAAAAAACCTGAATTGATTTAATTCAGTTAAATTATTTGCTACAATCAAATTGTGTAAAAAAAAAATAAAAAATACTGATCACTTTCACAAAGTAGTACAATGTTACTATGGTAACATTATACTACTTTGGTCATAGTGCAATATGAAAAATAAAATCTTGAAAAAAAGAGAAAAAAACAAAAAAAAAAAACCACACACACATTTTAAAAAATTGAATAAAATTATCTTTTTTTTTCGTACTGTGTCCAGTCAGTATCCCTGATCACCACCACATCAGTTTTATGCTAATGCTGTGATACACTGGTTACAGTAGGTAAAAAAAAAAAGAAATTGTGAAAAGAATTTTTTTAATTTTTAATTTCCGAAAAATGACAAAAAAAATTACAACTTCAAAAAACTTTCCATGCCTCTTATGAAATACGTCAGACTGTCTACTTTGCAAAAAGGGGTCATTTGGAGGATATCTGTACTGTTATGACATATTTAGGGCCTCAAGAAATTAGATTGGCTTCAGTACTTCGGGATTGGTCAATTTTCAGATATATCCCATAGTTTTTGAACTCTATGCAATTAGATTTTTACTCCAGGAGTATATAAAATGGACTGGAAATTTTAGTTGTCTAAAATACAACTAAAACAATTCAGGTGACTAAAATCCAACTTAAACTAAAATGGAATTTTAGTCAAAAGACTATGGCTAAAACTGAATCGAAATTTGACATCAAAATGAAAACTGCTGAACACTGAGCTTATACTCACCCGATCCTTCGATACTCTGGAAAATGGCGCTCCCCCTTGTCCAGTGGTGGACTGTTCCTGCCGCCCTCACGTCCAAAGCCAGTCTACAGGCGTGATGACATCAGGAACAGTCCACCACGCAAGACCGCTAGACTGTGAGGGGGAAGAACCGGCAGAGACCAGTCTTGCACTGGGATGATCAACGGATTAGGTGAGTATATCTTGGCTCTCCAATCGCCTAGAAAAAATGAGCAGTTAACCCATGCAATGCAGGCACAACCCCACCACACAGGGAAAGAAATTGCTCAGTGTTCACCTATAACAGACTATTTTCTCTCAACCAAACTAAACTTTTTTTTCATTAATCACCTAATGGTCAAGTATCTATTTGTATTTCACAGGTATCAAAAAATTGGAAGAAAATCTTGCAGAATTGCGTAAGTATAATACCTCTACTGCACATACCACTTATAGCACCTGACTTGGCTTTGTAGCACGGGTTTTGTGTAGATCAGTGGTCTCCAAACTGTGGCCTGCTGGCTAGATGCAGCCCTTTGCTTGCCTTTTTCTGGCCCATGGGGCACCAGTCCTCCCACTGACAGCAACAATTCTTTTCACTGATATCAAAAATTTACATTGTTCCTCCCACTAATACCAATGATGGGGCACTATTCCTCCCTCTAATACCAATGATGGGGCACTATTCCTTCCACTGAGACCAATAATGATGTACTATAGCTCCCACTGATACCAATGATGGGGCATTATTCCTCCCACCGATACCAATGATGGGGCACTATTCCTTCCACCGAGACCAATGATGATGTACTATACCTCCCACCGATACAAATGATGGAGCATTATTCCTCCCACCGATACCAATGGTGGGACACTATTCCTCCCACCGATACCAATGGTGGGACACTATTCCTCCCACCGATACCAATGGTGGGACACTATTCCTCCCACCGATACCAATGGTGGGACACTATTCCTCCCACCGATACCAATGGTGGGGCACTATTCCTCCCACCGATACCAATGGTGGGGCACTATTCCTCCCACCGATACCAATGGTGGGGCACTATTCCTCCCACCGATACCAATGGTGGGGCACTATTCCTCCCACCGATACCAATGGTGGGGCACTATTCCTCCCACCGATACCAATGGTGGGGCACTATTCCTCCCACCGATACCAATGGTGGGGCACTATTCCTCCCACCGATACCAATGGTGGGGCACTATTCCTCCCACCGATACCAATGGTGGGGCACTATTCCTCCCACCGATACCAATGGTGGGGCACTATTCCTCCCACCGATACCAATGGTGGGGCACTATTCCTCCCACCGATACCAATGGTGGGGCACTATTCCTCCCACCGATACCAATGGTGGGGCACTATTCCTCCCACCGATACCAATGGTGGGGCACTATTCCTCCCACCGATACCAATGGTGGGGCACTATTCCTCCCACCGATACCAATGGTGGGGCACTATTCCTCCCACCGATACCAATGGTGGGGCACTATTCCTCCCACCGATACCAATGGTGGGGCACTATTCCTCCCACCGATACCAATGGTGGGGCACTATTCCTCCCACCGATACCAATGGTGGGGCACTATTCCTCCCACCGATACCAATGATGGGCACTATTCCTCCCACCGATACCAATGGTGGGGCACTATTCCTTCCACCGATACCAATGATGGGACACTATTCCTTCCACCGATACCAATGATGGGACACTATTCCTCCCACTGATTCCAATGATGGGGCACTATTCCTCCCACTGATTCCAATGATGGGGCACTATTCCTCCCACTGATTCCAATGATGGGGCACTATTCCTCCCACTGATTCCAATGATGGGGCACTATTCCTCCCACTGATTCCAATGATGGGGCACTATTCCTCCCACTGATACCGATGATGGGGCACTATTCCTCCCACTGATACCGATGATGGGGCACCTTTCCTCCCACTGATACCAATGATGGGGCACCTTTCCTCCCACTGATACCAATGATGGGGCACCTTTCCTCCCACTGATACCGATGATGGGGCACCTTTCCTCCCACTAATATCAATGATGGGGCACTTTTCCTCCCACTGACACCAATGAGGGAGCACTGTTCCCCCCCATTGATACCAATGATAGAGCAATATTCCTCCCACTGATACCGATGATGGGACACTATTCCTCCCACTGATACCAATGATGGGGCACTATTCCTTCTACTGACCACAGGTACTATGTAATTTTCTTACACTCACTGACAGCCAAGCCTGAGGCATGGTTTACTCCCACTGACTCTAGGGCATTTTATACTCCCTCTGCCCACAGTTGCCCCCCCCTTAAGTCTGAAGGACAGTGATCTGGCACTTTTAGAAAGTTTGGAGACCCCCGGTATACATGGATGAATGCAGCATGCTTTCAGATGTATTCATCTTGCTTTCAACATATTTTTGAGATATCTGAGGGCTCGTTCACCCTCGCTTTGGTCTCTTAAGTGCAATCCGTGTTTGGATCACTTTTCAGAGAACATTTGACAGGCCATGAGGAGGTGTTGTAGTGTCCCTCACTGCTTGCTTTAACCCCTTGCACTGCATGCAGCTGCAGGGCACTTGCAGAGGGAGTATAATTCCTAGCAAAGCATTACAGCCACGCCATGTGTACACATCTAGCGGTCACCTCTGAAGCTAAAGAGGGAGCAGTTATGGGGTGGTAAAAACGCAGCACAACCACTATGGCAAAAGAGCCCTAAGAGTTCCTTCACATTTGAAGTGTGCTGGACCTCCTTCTGACCTGCAAGTGAAGTTCTAAGCGGTGTCAAGCTGCTTGGAGCATCTTTTGTTTTCCTGTTGACTTGCGCAGGTACCCAGTGACTGCCTGCTATCAGGTGATACACAGAGTTTAACCAAATCCTCCTACATAAGTTGTAGATGTTTATCTGCAATCTTCTCTCCTCTACATCCGTTCAAACTCCAGAATTTATAAAGCTTATCTGAGCTGTCAGAAAAAAAAGGGAACGAGAGCTGAAATTACACAATGCAGAGTTCAGTGAGGAGAGTTCTGAGAGCTGATTGGAGGGAAGAGACACCCCCCCTTCACACAGCACACAGAAACAGAGCTGAGGCTATCAATCACAGGCTGTGCCCTCCGTTGTCACCAATTTTCTCTTCACGTAAGGAAAACTCATCAGAAATGACTCATGCTGATGATAGCAGAGGACCAAGGCAACAGAGAGAAATGACACTTAGTGCTCTAAATTGAGGCAAGCACACAGTATAGAGGGACATATTTCATGTCTGAGGTTTACAACCACTTTAACATCGAATTGTCTTTTGTTGCAGGAACAAGTCATGCTGTGATTCCAATTGTTGTGATAGTGACCCTGGTACTGCCAAGTCTATTCATACTTGCACTGTATCTGTTCAAGAAGAAAAGATGCCATACAGACTCTGGCTTTCAGGACCTGCCTTGCATGCAGTCTGGCACAGAAGGAAGTAATGTAGAAGAATGTATATTGATTACAGAACTGGAGGATGAAGGAAACAGATAGCGGTGTTTGGTTATGATGAACGCAAGATAAAAGGGATCAGCGGGAGCTTGAAGACTTGTTACAATGTGGCGCTGGAATGTGGATACATTTTCTACACTTTTTTAAGCTTACAGAAAAACACCACTTTTTTTTTCTTTTAATAGACTTGGAAAATAACAGACCCATTGTCCAGGAAAATCAAGCAAATAAAACCTTTCCCCTTTCTCCCACTGTCCCCTGAGAGCATTGCCTTAGATGTGCCCCCAGTTTTCTGCAGACATGAGCACTGTTGAAGAAATGCTGAGAATAACCTCCATAAGAAAACAATAGAAATGAAGGCAGTATGGCTGTCCCCCTTCCCTTAGGGGTTCTTTCTGCTCAACAACTCATTCTGGATTTTCAAAATGGTGATTTGGGAACTGTAAGCACTAAGATCAACTTAATTGTTCATTGTTATTTATTACAATAGCTTTAAAGCATAGCATTAGGCTCCCTGGAAATCTTTTAACTGACACTCATCAGTCAACATTGTGATTAAGCCTCTTCAGTGACTGTTTCTGAAGCACCCTCTGCCACTGTTTCTGCCTAATGTTGGCCTGCAAGTCTAGACATCTCAGACATGGACTCATGGACTAATAGTAAGGAGGGTTAGTTCACAGATGCTAAGTTCCGAAGTTGGTTGTTTGTTGCATTACAGTAGTGGTTTCCAAACTGCAGCCCTGGGGCCAGATGTGGCTTTGCTTGCTTGTTTCCGGCCCTTGGGGCACTATTTAATTCAGTGATACCAACAATGGGGCATAATTCCTCCCCACTGACACTAATGATAGGGAACAATTCCTCACAATGACACCAACAATAGGGCCAACTGACAACAATGATGGGGTGCAATTCCTCCCAATGAAACCAAATGGGGCCCATTGACACCAATGATGGAGCACAATTGCTCCCACTGACGCCAAGGATGGGTCATGGTTTTTTCCCCACTGACTTCGGGACCTTTTCTACTACCAATGGCAACAGTCCGGCTCCCCTAAAGTCTGAAGGACCGTAAACTGGCCCTTTGCCTAGAAAGTTTGGAGACCCCTGGATTACAGCAACAAAACTCTCACAAGCGTGACCTCCCACCCAGGGTCGGACTGACAACTCATGGGGCCCCCGGGCAATAGGGGATCATGGGGCCCCTGTGCCCTTGCCCAAACTAAAAAAAGACTTTGAAAAAGGTACCAGGGGCATCTCATGGGGCCCCCTACTGACCCCCCAGGCAATAGGGGATCATGGGGCCCGTGTCCTTGCCTAAACTCAAAAAAGCCTATGAAAAATTTACCAGGGGTATCTCATGGGGCCCCCTACTGACCCCGGGCCCTCGGGCAGTGCCCGGGTTTCCAAATGGTCAGTCCGCCCCTGCTCCCACCCCACGCTCTAAAAAGGAACAAAAATGGAGGTGCTTGCTGTTTGTAATGAGCAACATTAGTTGTATATGTATATGGGGTGGGCGTTAGGGCCTCTAACAACTATTTCATCAGACATGAAGTGAGAGAAAATATGCAACAGTGACATAGACAGCAATAAAAATCATGCAGGGATTCTAGCCCTCCCCTACTCCGCTTAAAACAAACATTTTTAAGTCAATTTGTGGTTGCAGATTTACCAATTGATGCATGGAGACTTGTAAAGCTACTGCAAGTTTGACAGGCCAAGCCACTGCAAGTTTCACATCCGGTTTTGGTGACATCTCTTTCCATTTCAGGAAATGGATATTTCCCAGCTTATTTCTTGGCCTTTTAAGATTGAAATCAATTCATATTTCATCCCTTTGGTCATTCCTTGGTAAAATAGAGCCACAATGGGTAAAATGGTGCAAAAAAAACAAATCCATATTGGCTGGGAAACGCCCATTTCCTGAATCCAGAAATTACGTCACCAAAACCAGATGTAGCCTCCTTACACCTTTTTCCTCAACATTTTGGCATTTTAAGCCTTGGTGCATCTGTGCATAGAAAGATTAAAGCAGAACTAAAGACAAAACTTTCTTTTTCAATGTGGATAAGGGAAGGTTCTAATCCCTTTTGGGTTTTTTCTGCTATCTGTGTCCCATTGAGGAGATTTTCCTTCACTTCCTGTCCCATAGCCAAAAAATGGAAGTGAGGAAATGCTTCCAAAATGATCCCTGGTGTTCACCAGAACTAGTGTCCCAATTGGAAGATTTCCTCTCTTTTCTTGTTCTAGTGACAACCCACAATCTAGGGTTTTCTTTTGCTTTCACTCTCGGTGATAACAGTAAACAGGACAAACAGAGAGGGTGAATCTCGCAAATGGGGATAAAGACAGCAATAAAAACTGACAGGTGTTCTAATCCCTCTCCACTCTATCCAAAACTAAAGTTTTGCCTTTATATTTTAGGCACATCTTAATTGATATTGGCGACGAATGATTCAGACATTTTTTCATTTTGCAGTCTTTTATGTACTGGAAGAACTTGTAAAATGTCTATATATCCATAATTTTATATGCAAAACCTGGAATAAAACTGCTCATCACACACCTTAGGATGATTATTTTCTTGTTTCTGTATCTTTTGCTCTTCAAAAATTTCAGAGTGAAGCACAAACCAAAATCTGAATAATGCAAAAAAGGGGGAAAAAAAGCAAAACTTTAAGATAAATCATTATAAAATATTGTATATTAATATTTTGTGTTCTCATTTTCAGCCAGTAGGTCCGAAAAAAAATGAAAAAGTATTTAAAAAAAATGTAAATGTGTAAAAAAACAGATAGGGATGGTAGGTGGAAACATGGTAATGTGGGATATGCATTGGGCATGAACTAGAGGAGGGGGGCTGTTTTTGCCAACGGTTATAGAAGTAGTTGAAGTTCCAAGCTCACATACAGGTGCTGGCTGTATGTGGGATTTGGGGGAGTTTTTTTTTTTGTTTTTGCTTCAGAAATAAACTAGCATGGGAAGGTTGTTCCTGAAGACCATTGGGATGGATGTTGAGTAATGCTTTTACCCTTTTAATGCTTTTAATCCTGGTAGGATTGTATCCTTAACCACTTCAATAGCAGGCACTTTTACCCCCTTTCTGCCCAGGCCAATTTTCAGCTTTCAGCACTGTCACACTTTGAATGACAACTGCGTGGCCATGCCACACTATACCCAAACAAAATTTGTAGTATTTTGTTCACGCAGCTAGAGCTTTCTTTTGTGATATATGATCACCACAGTTTTTTTATTTTTTGCCAAATAAACAAACATTTTGAAAAAAAAAAACAAAGTTTTCTTCATTTCGGTTATAAAATTGTGCAAATAAATAATTGTTCTTCATAAATCGAGGCCAAAATGTATAATGCTACATTTCTTTGTTGAAAATAACCCAAATCAGTGTATATTATTTCGTCCACAAACTATTGTATATATTTGAAAATCAATCAGTCCTGCTGTACTGATGGCCTATCTCATTTGTCGATGGCCAAAAATGTCAGGACAGTACAGATGTCCCCCAAATTACAGCTTTTTGTAAAGTAGACAGTCTGAGGTATTTAGTTAGAGGCATGGCGAGTATTTTGAAGTTGTCATTTTAGGTCATAATTTTGTGTAAAATGAAGACATTTAAAAAAAAATGTTTTAGCAAATTTTTTTTTACATATGGTCATCAGTACAGTACAGCATCATTTAACTGGTGTGGCGGGAGCAGAGACACTGACTGGTGACAGTACGGAAGAAAAAATTTTTTTTTCAGTTTATTACATTTTTTTTATTTTTTTCTAACACACTGTGACCAGAGTAATATAATGTTGCCATAGTAACATTGTACTACTCTGGGGAAGTAATCAGTATTTTTTTTTTTTTTTTTTTTTTTTTTTTACACATTATGATTAAAATGGATGTCATTGCTATAAACAAATATTTTACTGGATGAAATCGATTCATTCAGTTTCTTTTGTTGTGATTATCTGTGATTGGCCACAGCTGATCACAACACAGATGGGCTGTGATTGTCCCAGTCTATACCATGTGATCACTGTGACCAATCACAACTAGCAACACAATTGTATACAATGGATGGCAGGAAAGGAAGCCATCTATTGTTTACAATTGTCATGTGACCTGCTGTAATTGGTCACAGTGATCACATGCTACTCGCAATGGGCTAGTACACAGACCAGCACAGCGATCCGGGAAGACGTCATATGACCTCCACCTGGATCGACGAAAAGTCCGCCCGGCCATCATTTTACTGTAGGCTGGACGGGAACTGGTTAAAGGTCTCTTACTTACATAAAGCTGGTGAATGGACTGAATAGAGAAGGGCGCCCATTAAGCATCACGTTTTTGTTTTAAATGAGTTTGCTGTTGTCTGCTGGTGTGTGAGCCCCACCTAAGCATACTTTTCTAACTATGACCCAACCTAAACGTTGTATATAAGGAGCATTATGGGGTTCATTAATCTGCTCACGCACCTGGTGCACCCTGGGAATATCTCTCCCTAGCAAGATGAGTATTTGGGCATTAGGGTCTTATCTGTTAAGGATTTCAGTAGAGGGAAATGCTGTGTAATCTCAGGGGTTGGTATTTCTGACCTCTCACCAGCAACTTGTCACATTCAATGAGAGTGGGAAGGTTTATGTGTGTTTTCACATCAACAGACTGAACAGTGAAGTTAGATGCCCTACGCCCTGTTTTTACCATAGTACTTGAGCATGTTTTTAGTGTGTAAGAATATGCTTCATTACTAATATGAAACACATTAAAGAACTCTGACTTGGCTAATGAGCGACTACTTTGATCATCTAAAACTGCATACAGTTTCACAGGTTTGTTAGAGGGGTATACAGTCACTAAACAGATCTTGGAACATGATCTGAGGCTTGTCCCCTCTGCACATACCTCTGTACACTTGGATACCACAGTTGATGGGGTAGGTTCATCCTCCTCCCCGCCTTGTTCTTTATTGGTTACGGAAGTCTCTGTTGCCCAAGGGGTCAGACCTAGATGCAGTGCCGAGGTATTATGGTCACTACTGCACTCTTTGCATCTTATTTTGACCTAGTGACAGTGGATGTGTATTTTTATGGATTGGGCATGAACTGTCTGGACCTATGGACTTTTTTTTTTTTTTTTAGAGATGTTAAGATGTGAAGCTGTATCAGTGGCTGACACCTCTGTCTTTGACACTGATGGTCTGTTGCCATGCTTTGCCCCTATCTTCTCTGCGTTTGCTGACATCTGGTTACTGCATGTTGAGAATATGAAGCTTGGGTCATTTCTAATCTTTGCTTGGTACAGGATAAACTTCATGAAGAAAGTGAATTGTGGGAAGGAGACATGATTATCTTCCTTTTACTTAAAACCTTGGGAAATCCACTAATTTTGCAGACTGAATGGGAGCTTTTCAATGATTGGTTTAATCCCAAGTGCTGTGTCTAGGTATCCCAAGCCTGGTAACTGGCCTTCGGTCTTAGCTGCATTAACCTCCAATAACATGTCACAAAGTTCTCTTAATTTTAGGGTAAGTCTTCCAGTTTGGTTAACAGAGTGTTTTTAATAGCTTCAGGGCTGCCATAACAGTCCTCTAATCTCTACCATACTGTTTTAACTCCAGCAGTTGGTTTATGAATGTGAAAGAATGTGATTCTCTTGGCCTATCGAGGTGACTCTGGTCTGAGCCACTTTGTTAGCAGATGTAGCTCCTCCATAGCCAGAAGACAGATTTCTGATTATGCCTTAGAAAGATATCTTCCATGCCCAATAGTTCTCGGGACGATCATCAAATGTTAGTAGCCCGGTCCTCACCAATTCTCACAGAAGTAGGTGCTTTGCTAGAACTGTTGTCCCTGAGGATCCTAATGGGCCATTTTCAAAGAAGGATACATGATAACTAATGTTGCATAGTGGATGCTGAAGGTTAACATCGTCTTTGCTTTCTTGAACATGTACCCTTGTTGCTGGGACAGTTTCAGAGTTTCTGTGAAAAGCGGGAGACGGTATAGGCATATCTAAAGTGGGCTGTCGGTATGTCAAGTCAGGAAAATTTGGAAATGTGTTGAAGAAAGGCTTAATAGAAGCATACTCTGTCATAACTTGGTCTGGAGCATGGTTCTCTACATAATCCTGAGTCCTTTTCACTAAATCCTGAATTGCTATTACTCAAGATCTTGGAGCGGATCTCTTTCCGAAACTTCACCTGCATAAGTATGCTTTCTTACTGTGAAGCTTAGTTCTAGTGAAGGGAGCTCTTAAGGCATCAGCACACCAAGACATTTTAGACAGTTTCATGCTCCCAACATTGTGGGTACAGTTTGGGGATGGCCCATTCCTGTTTTGGCATGACACCAGTGCACAAAGCAAGGTCCTTAAAGGCATGAATGAGCGTGTTTGGTGTGGAGGAACTTGACTGGCCTGCACAGAGTCCTGACCTCAACCCGATAGAACAGCTTTGGGATGAAATAGAGCGGAGACTGTGAGCCAGACCTTCTCGTCCGACATCAGTGCCTGACCTCACAAATGTGCTTCTGGAAGAATGGTCAAACCTTCCCATAGACACACTCCTAAACCTTGTGGACAGCCTTGCCCGAAGAGTTGAAGCTGTTATAGCTGAAAAGGGTGGGCCAACTCAATATTGAACCCTAAGGACTAAGACTGGGATGTCATTAAAGTTCATGTGCATGTAAAGGCATGCGTCCCAATACTTTTGGCAATATAGTGTAGATGCCTTTTTACTATGCTGTCCTACTAATGGTTAGCCGACAGCTAGTTAACAAAACTAAAAGGAGCAGCATGGGGTTTCATCCAAAAACTGAATTTACTTCTGTGAATAGTTCTGTAAAACTGCAATACAATTACATAAACTAAAATTACAATATGTTTGTATACATGTCTCTCACAAAGGCTTATAAAGCATACATTGCTTGCAAACAGCTACTTACAATCACATTGAATACATTGAAATGCTATCTAGCTATGTGTGTGACTTTAACAAACACAGTAAAAGAACTTACAGGCATATGTGTATCAAAGGGAGAATGGAGGAGACCTTCACTGATGTTCTTCTAGCAGTTAAAATGGCTGCAATGGTTTGAGAAATCTTTATTCTTAACAAACATGAAACACTTCCTGTTCTTGTTGAAAGGGAATAATAAAAGCAGGTGCAGTTGCAGTGAACACCCACTAGATGGCTCAACACAATGATGATGTAGGATATACAGAACAGAGTTATATATTTAATCCTGTGAGTTGCTAGGACCAATCAATTTAGAAGTAATATCTAATTTAGTGCTCTAATTTAGTGCTCAATCCAAAAAACACTTAAAATTATTATAGTATGCCACCATATGTCTGAAAAATACAAAAATTTTAACCACTTGCCAACCGCACTATAGCTGAAAGACAGCTAGATTGTGATTGTCCGGTTCTGGGAGGGCATCCATGGACGTCCTCCTCCCAGAATGTGCTCCCTGCGTGCCCCCAGCAGCGCGCACCTGGCGCTGTCAGTGATTGCTGTGTACTACGGATCACATGACAAGGTAAAAGGCCAATCACAGCAGCCTTGTACCACGAGATCAGCCGTGTCCAATGACACAGCAGATCATAAAGTAAATACAGTTGCTGATTAAATGTGATAGAGGAGATCTGCACTGAAAATCAGGGCACTGATTATCAGTGCCGCTCAGCAGTGCCCAGTAGTGCTACCCAGCAATGTCCCCCATCAGTGGTGCCCATCAGTGCCACCCAGCAGTGCTATCAGTGCTGCCAGTCAGTGCTGCCCATCAGTGCCCATCATTGCTGCATAACAGTGCATCAGTGTCTCGTCATCAATGCCCACCAATGCCGCCTCATCAGTGCAGCCTATCAGTGCCCATCAGTGCCACCTATCAGTGCCACCTCATTAGTGCAGCCTCAACGCACATCAGTGAAGGAGAAAAACTACCTGTTTGCAAAATTTTATAATAGAAACAAAAACCTTTTTTTTTCAAATTTGTTGCCCTTTTAGTGCAAAAAATAAACTCAGTGACGATTACCACAAAAAGAAAGCACTACTTGTGTGAAAAAAATTATACAAATTTCATATGGGTACAGTGTTTCTTGACCGCGCAATTATCATTCAAAGTGCAACAGCACTGAAAGCTGAAAATTGGCCTGGACACAAAGGGGGTGTAAGTGCCCGGTATGCAAGTGGTTTTAATCTGCAGCCACTTTAGTTTTCTGTGAAATGCAATATGACACCCTGGAGGCGTTCAGAATACAGATGGTGTACAAAATGCCCTTGAAATGTAATTTCCTGCTTTTGTGATTGGCTCACGGATTTTCCCAGAAGACTGCACTAAAATACAAGTCAGATTTTGGGCATCCCCTGCAACAAAAATAATGTTAAAGTGTATGTTACCCCTACACTTCATATTCCTGATATACGCCTGTTGTTCTATGTACTAGTCATACGACGCCCTCCCAGAACTGGATAACCGCTCTGTAGCCGTCATTCGGCTACAGCGCGGTTAGCAAGTGGTTAAAAAGGAAAGGTAATTTTAAATAACATTTAATGACAATATGACATGCGTAGCAATTGTAGATACTAAATATTTTTTCCCCAGCTAAGTGGAGTTACCCTTTAAAACACTTTTCGAGTGGTGGACTATGCCTTTAAGCTGGCTGTACAGTTTTCTTTTGTTCAGTTCAGCAAAGGAGGTGAATGGAGGGAAGCGGATTGTTCTTCAGCGAGCAAAGCTACTGTCCCTTAAGGGTCCATGCATACTGGCACTCTCCTAAACACTTCTCCTGGCAGGAGAAAAGCGGCTGAAAAAACATGTTTAAGGTGCGTTTTTGTAAATGTATGTGTTCAGGCGTGTTTATGTGCTTCAAGTGCTTGGGTATGTCTTAATTTCATTAGTCAGAATATTAACCACTTGCCCTCCAGAGGATTTACCCCCCTTCCTGATCAGGCCATTTTTTGCAATACAGCGCTGCGTTATTTTAACTGACAATTGCGTGGTCATGCAACGCTGCACCCAAATGAAATTGATGTCCTTTTTTTTCCCACAAGTACAGCTTTCTTTCAGTGGTATTTGAATGCCTGCGCGGTTTTTATTTTTTTCAAAAAGACTGACAATTTTGAAAAAAAATGTTTTTTTGACTCTGCTATAAAACATGTCCAGTAAAAATTAAAAAAAAAAAATCTAATTTCGGCATAAATTTAGGCCAAAATGTATTCTAATACATGTCTTTGCTAAAGAAAATCCCAATATGTCTAAATTAATTGGTTTACGTGAAAGTTATAGCGTCTACAAATACTGGATTTTTAAATTTTATTTTACTAATAATGGCGGCAATCAGCAACTTATAGCGGAACTGCAGAGGGCATTCTGACACTAATGTGGAACTGACTAACTGCCACTGACATCTCCAGTGACACAAATACAGTGATCAGTGCTAGTAAAAAGCACTGATGCTGTACTAATGACACTAGGCAGGAAGGGGTTAAAATCTGGGGCGATCAAAGGGTTAACTGTGCGCTCTGTGTTTTACTAGGGAAAGATGCTGCTTTGTACTGCTCTGCTATGCAGAGCAATACAAAGCAGCATGTTGGTATTGACAGGGGAGAGATCTGTCTTGTTTTCACACAGACCTTTCCCCGTTCCTCAGCGATCACCGGTGAGGAATCTCCATCTGGGACCCGGTGATCGACAGCTGCAGCCACCAATAGCGGTGGAGGGTAGGGCGGTGCGACCCGAGAAAGCAAAATCACATATATATGTATATGGTTTTGTGCGGCCCGGACGCCCTGTAGCAGTAGTTCTACTATAGGGCGGCAGGGGAATCAGTTAATTTATTCCGGCCACTGAAGTGAAAAAACACCCAAGCACTAAACACACCTAGCTATAACGCGTGATTTTGTGTGTTTTTGCCATGTTTGGCTATTTTTATGCCACAACGTTCCTTTCCTTTTTTTCTGCCTTAAAACTCCCCTGCCTCTAAGCTCCTCTAAACCCCTATGTGTGCAAGGAAAAAAAAATGTAAAATGCCTTTAACAGTGGCATATTTTTTTATGCCCAGTGTGCAGGGACCCTAAAAAGGAACTAAAAAGTTCCCCTTACAGTTGGTCCCACATCTCTCCCCATGTCCAGAAATTCTGGATGAACCCCTCCCCCAGCGCCACCATCTTTAAATTCATGATGTGTGCGCAGTTGAGCTGAAGGTTGTGCCCAGCAGTCTTTAAGACCCAGCAGAGTCTTGTGGCACATCTGCAGATGGTTACTGCGCATGCATGGACATGCCAAGATCTGGAGTTTGCATTTTTTTGGCATCTATGCGCATGCATTAGATTGTACGCCCCTTGAGGGTTAGGGACTGATGTGAATGTACAATATATATGTAAAGTGCTGCATAAATTGATGGCGCTATATAAGTACCTGAAATAAATAAATAAATGTAGATATTAGAGATGAGCGAATCGAACTAGGCGAACCGGAATTCGAGTCGAATTTCAGGAAATATTCGATTCGTGTCGAAACCGAAATTTTGCCTACTTCGGGTGCGCGAATCGAACATTTCCCGATCAGCCGGCAAAAGTGTCCCTGCAGTGAGCTCCGCTATTTCTGACAGTTCTCTGACAGAAGGAACACATGTTTAGCGGTTGAAACATTGTATCTATTAGTTTACATTTAGGATACAGATGTTTCAACCACTGTACATGTGAAGAAGCTGTCAGAGAACTGTCAGAAATAGAGGAACTCTGCACATACACTTTTTGCCGGCTTGGAATTATTCTTCTTTTCATCCTACTTCTTCTTCTTCTTCATCCTCAGAAGAAGAGGATGAGGATGAGGATGAAGAAGAAGAAGAAGAAGAAGAAGAAGAAGAAGAAGTAGGATGAAAAGAAGAATAATTCCAAGCCGGCAAAAAGTGTATGTGCAGAGTTCCTCTATTTCTGACAGTTCTCTCACAGCTTCTTCACATGTACAGCGGTTGAAACATCTGTATCCTAAATGGAAACTAATAGATACAATTTGTATCTATTAGTTTCCATTTAGGATACAGATATTTCAACCGCTGTACATGTGAAGAAGCTGTGAGAGAACTGTCAGAAATAGAGGAACTCTGCACATACACTTTTTGCCGGCATGGAATTATTCTTCTTTTCATTATACTTCTTCTTCTTCTTCTTCTTCTTCTTCCTCATCCTCATCTTCTGAGGATGAGGATGAAGAAGAAGAAGAAGAAGAAGTAGGATGAAAAGAAGAATAATTCCAAGCCGGCAAAAAGTGTATGTGCAGAGTTCCTCTATTCTGCAGATACACTTAGAGGAGCTCTGCACATACACTTTTTGCCGGCTTGGAATTAATCTTATTTTCATCCTACTTCTTCTTCTTCTTCATCCTCATCCTCATCCTCAGAAGAAGAAGAGGATGAGGATGAAGAAGAAGAAGAAGAAGTAGGATGAAAATAAGAATAATTCCAAACCGGAAAAAAGTGTATGTGCAGAGCTCCTCTAAGTGTATCTGCAGAGCTCCTCTAAGTGTATCTGCAGAATAGAGGAACTCTGCACATACACTTTTTGCCGGAAACCGCTGTATGGAGTGAATGTCCCAGAACTGTCAGAAATAGACTATTTATGACAGTTCTGGGACATTCACTGCATACAGCTGTTTTAACCGCTGTATGGAGGGAATGTCATGGAACTGTCAGAAATAGACTATTAATGACAGTTGTGGGACTGTCCTTCCATACAGCGGTTGAAACATTGTATGTATTTGTTTCCATAAATGGATCCATTTATGGAAACAAATACATACAATGTTTCAACCGCTGTATGGAAGGACAGTCCCACAACTGTCATTAATAGTCTATTTCTGACAGTTCCATGACATTCCCTCCATACAGCGGTTAAAACAGCTGTATGGAGTGAATGTCCCAGATCTATCAGAAATAGACTATTTATGACAGTTCTGGGACATTCACTGCATACAGCTGTTTTAACCGCTGTATGGAGGGAATGTCATGGAACTGTCAGAAATAGACTATTAATGACAGTTGTGGGACTGTCCTTCCATACAGCGGTTGAAACATTGTATGTATTTGTTTCCATAAATGGATCCATTTATGGAAACAAATACATACAATGTTTCAACCGCTGTATGGAAGGACAGTCCCACAACTGTCATTAATAGTCTATTTCTGACAGTTCCATGACATTCCCTCCATACAGCGGTTAAAACAGCTGTATGGAGTGAATGTCCCAGATCTGTCAGAAATAGACTATTTATGACAGTTCTGGGACATTCACTGCATACAGCTGTTTTAACCGCTGTATGGAGGGAATGTCATGGAACTGTCAGAAATAGACTATTAATGACAGTTGTGGGACTGTCCTTCCATACAGCGGTTGAAACATTGTATGTATTTGTTTCCATAAATGGATCCATTTATGGAAACAAATACATACAATGTTTCAACCGCTGCATGGAAGGACAGTCCCAGAACTGTCATTAATAGTCTATTTCTGACAGTTCTATGACATTCCCTCCATACAGCGGTTGAAACCGCTGTATGGAGTGAATGTCCCAGAACTGTCAGAAATAGACAGAAACTGTCACAGAACTGTCCTTCTTCTCATCCTTCTCCTTCTTCTCATCCTTCTTCTCATCCTTCTTCTCATCCTTCTTCTCATCCTTCTTCTCATCCTTCTTCTCATCCTTCTCCTTCTGCTCATCCTTCTTCTCATCCTTCTCCTTCTTCTCATCCTTCTCCTTCTCCTTCTTCTCATCCTTCTCCTTCTCCTTCTTCTCATCCTTCTTCTTCTGCTTCTCCTTCTCCTCATCCTTCTCATCCTTCTCCTTCTTCTCATCCTTCTCCTTCTCCTTCTCCTTCTCATCCTTCTCCTTCTTCTCATCCTTCTCCTTCTCCTTCTTCTCATCCTTTTTCTTCTCATCCTTCTCCTTCTTCTCATCCTTCTCCTTCTTCTCATCCTTCTCCTTCTTCTCATCCTTCTCCTTCTTCTCATCCTTCTCCTTCTTCTCATCCTTCTTCTCATCCTTCTTCTCATCCTTCTTCTTCTCATCCTTCTCCTTCTTCTCATCCTTCTCCTTCTTCTCCTTCTTCTCATCCTTCTCCTTCTTCTCATCCTTCTCCTTCTTCTCATCCTTCTCCTTCTTCTCATCCTTCTCCTTCTCCTTCTTCTCTTCCTTCTCCTTCTTATCATCCTTCTCCTTCTTCTCATCATTCTCCTTCTTCTCATCATTCTCCTTCTTCTCATCCTTCTCCTCATCCTTCTTCTTCTCATCCTTTTCCTTCTTCTCATCCTTCTTCTTCTCATCCTTCTCCTTCTTCTCATCCTTCTTCTTCTCATCCTTCTCTTTCTTCTCATCCTTCTCCTTCTCCTTCTTCTCATCCTTCTCCTTCTTCTCATCCTTCTCCTTCTTCTCATCCTTCTCCTTCTCCTTCTCATCCTTCTCCTTCTTCTCATCCTTCTCCTTCTCCTTCTTCTCATCCTTCTCCTTCTTCTTCTCATCCTTCTCCTTCTCCTTCTTCTCATCCTTCTCCTTCTCCTTCTTCTCATCCTTCTCCTTCTTCTCATCCTTCTCCTTCTTCTCATCCTTCTCCTTCTCCTTCTTCTCATCCTTCTCCTTCTCCTTCTTCTCATCCTTCTCCTTCTCCTTCTCCTTCCTCATCTCCAAGGGCATTTAAATTAAAGGTACAGTGTTCTGCACTAATTTAAAGGCTCTCTGAAGCCTAGAAACCCTTTAAATAAGTCATCTTCGTAGCGGAGAAATTCGCATCGAATCGAATTTCACACTGGAATTCGCCGAATCAGCCGAATCGAATTTTTCATTTCTTCGCTCATCTCTAGTAGATATCTGCTGGGTTCTAAAGCCCTGCTGCAAATCTGTGCATGCGTGGAATCCCTGTAGCACGCATACACTAACATGCTATGGGGAACGTAACGTCATTCTTGCCTAGGTAAAAAAATACAGGAGGTGCTGTAGTGCAGCAAAGTTAGAAGCACTTACCTTGGTTTATAAACACTGCTGCGACTTCAGATGTTATATGCAACTTACAAATCGTTCCTGAAGTCACATCTAATGTACATTTGTGTCCAAAAGTTTGCATATCCTGGCAGAAATCTTGAAATTTTGGCATTCATGTTGAAAATATGACTGATCGTGCAAACAACTGTCTGTTATTTAAGGATGATGATCATATGAAGCCATTTATTATCAAATAGTTGTTTGGCTCCTTTTGAAATCATAATAACAGAAATCACTCAAATGGCCCGGATCAAAAGTTTACATCCCCTGGAATGTTTGGCCTTGGTACAGACACACAAGGTGACACACACAGGTTAAAACACCAATTAGAGGTTAATTTCCCAAATCTGTGACTTTTTACCTTCTTTGCGCTGGCCGTGCGCAAATGTGTGGCATCCCAGCGTCTGGGCCTTAACGCCAAGCAGCCGCACATTTGCGTGCAGTTAAGAAAAACATATGTGCTGAGAGCGCGTGCCCCGCACGCTCCCAGCACTCATGTCTGGTACTCACGGAAAGGTCCCGATCTCTTTCAATCGGGACCTTTCCCAATCATGTGACCACAGTGACAGCGAATCATGGCGGTCACATGACTCTAAAACCCCACCCTGCCTCCCGGCTTCTGAAACCCTTAAAGGGCCGGGAGGTGCAGGCGCCAAGGGGTTAAATAGCAATTAGTGTCTGTGTATAAATAGTGAGTTTGTTAGCTCTCATGTGGATGCACTGAGCAGGCTAGCTACTGAGCCATGGGGTGCAGAAAAGAACTGTCAAAAGTCCTGTATAACAAGGTAATGGAACTTTATAAAGATGGAAACGGATTTAAAAAGATATTCAAAGCCTTGATTATGCCAGTTAGTACTGTTCAATCACTTATTAAGAAGTGGAAAATTCAGGGATCTCTTAATACCAAGTCAAGGTCAGGTAGACTAAAAAAGATTGCATCCACAAGTGCCTGAAGAATTGTTCAGGATACAATGACAATACCCCACAGCAGGGGCAGACTGACAACTCATGGGGCCCCCGGGCAATAAGGGATCATGGGGCCCCTGTGTCCTTGCCCAAACTCAAAAAAGCCTATGAAAAAGGTACCAGGGGCATCTCATGTGGCCCCCTACTGACCCCGGGGCCCTCGGGCAGTGCCCGAGTTTTCAAATGGTCAGTCCGCCCCTGTCCCACAGGTAACCTCAGGAGGAATACACCTAGTGGGGGGTGGGGGGCGGCATCTGCGGTAGGGCGGCTCCTAGAAAGCAAAAGGCAACTTTTCTACAGTCTGTCTTTTCCTCCCAAATGACAACAGATGATGCTCCTGAAGAACCAATCAGAAAATTTCCCCGGGATCCCGGCTACCGGACCAATCCAGAGCAGATGGGCGTGTCCAGGGCTCGCAGTCTATTTCCAAAGTGCGGAGGGAGCCGTGTGTTGTCGTCTGTGCCGCCGGCGGGGGGATTATTATGGGGACGGGGAGCTTCCGGCAGCTGTGGCTCCTGGTGACGCTGGGGACAGCTGTGTACTGCTCAGCCTCCGCTCCGGTCAGAGGTAAGGGGGCCCGAAGAGGGGTGGGGGGAGCACACTGGGCACTGGCTGGCGCTCCGCTTCCACTTTCAGTTTGCAGTTTATGTAAGTTGTATCTCCGTCTACTTCACCCTGACCCCGCCGTGTGCAAGAGACCCGACCGGGGGAGGGGCGGGGGGAGGGCACACTGGACACCTCTATTACCTTTATTGTTAGGGAAGGTCCGGTCCAGGTGAAAGTCGTACTCCACTTATGGGTGGACACCTGTGCCGGGTGTGTGACGTCACTGAGATCTCTAATCATGTGACTTCACCTGATCCACATGGGGGAGGGAAGAGGTGTCTCACTCCTGCTGCTGCAATTCCTGTCATGTAGAATAAGTGATCGCAGAACCCCTCAGTAAAATCTCACTCTGGCTTTAACAGGTTAAACTCCCCGCCCCACCCACACCCACTTCTTTCCCTCCATTACTTCTTTCGCCGGGTTATGTACAAAATCACCCCAATATACATGTAGGGATCTGCCACTGAACACTCCCTACCTTCTTCTCTGATGTCATCAGAGCCCCCCCCCCCCATCATAACAGATTACCTCTCCCCTTCCCTATGAAGTTCCCCCCCATCATATCAGATTGCCTCCCACTTCCTTATGACCCCTCCCCCTCTTCCCTATGACTCCCCCATTTTATCAGATTACCTCCCCCATTCCCTTTGACACTCCCCCTCATCATATCAGATTATCTCCCCCTTCCCTAGGACATCCCCCCCACCATCATATCAGATTACCTTCCCTATCATATATTACTGTCCCCCACCATCATATCAGATTACTGTCCACCCACCATATCAGATGACACCCCCCCCCCCCATCATATCAGATTACCTTCCCTATGATATCAGAAGGCCCCCCCCCCATCATATCAGATGACATCCCACCCACCATCATATCAGTTTACCTCCCCCCTTCCCTATGATATCCCCCCCATTATAAGATTACCTTCCTTATGATATCAGAGTCCGTCCCCCCACCATCATATCTGATTCCCCCCCCCCCCTTCCCTATGACATCCCCCCCACCATTATATCAGATTACCTTCCCTATGATATCATATTATTGTTCCCCACCATCATATCAGATGACTCCCCCCCCCCCCCCCCCCACCATCGTATCAGATTACCTTCCCTATAATATCAGATTACTGTCCCCCTCCATCATATCAGATTACCTTACCTATGATATCAGTCGCATCCCCCCCACCATCATATCAGATTACCTTCCCTATGATATCAGAGCCCCCCATCATATCAGATCTCCTTCCCTATGACATCCCACCCACAATCATATCAGATTACCTCCTCCCTTCCCTATGATATCTCCCCCCATTATAAGATTACCTTCCTTATGATAGCAGAGTCCTGCCCCCCACCACCACCATCAAATCAGATTACCTCCCCCCTTCCCAATGATATCCCCCCCAATTATAAAATTACCTTCTTTATGATATCGGAGTCCCGTCCCCCCACCATCATATCAGATTACCCCTCATTCCCCATGACATCCCCACCACCATCATATCAGATTACCTTACCTATGATATCAGATTATTGTCCCCCCCACCATCATATCAGATGACACCCCCCCTCCCCCCCATCATATCAGATTACCTTCCCTATGATATCAGATTACTGTCCCCCCACCATCATATCAGATTACCTTCCCTATGATAGAGTCGCATTCCTCCACCATATAAGATTACTTTCCCTATGATATCAGAGTCGCATCCCCCCACCATCCTATCAGATTGCTTTCACCCTTCCCTATGACATCCCCTCCACCATCATATCAGATTACCTTCCCTATGATATCAGAGTTCCCCCCCACCATCATATCAGATTACCTTCCCTATGATATCAGATTACTGTCCCCCCACCATCATATCAGATTACTACCTTCCCTATGATGTTAGAGTCGCATCCCCCCCACCATATCAGATTACCTTCCATATGATATCAGAGTCGCATCCCCCCCACCATCATATCAGATTACCTTTCCTGTGATATTAGAGCCCTCCCCAATCATATCAGATTACCTTCCCTATGATATCAGAGCACCCCCCCCCAATCATATCAGATTACCTTCCCTATGATATCAGAGCACCCCCCCCAATCATATCAGATCTCCTTCCCTATGACATCCCCTCCACCATTATATCAGATTACCTTCCCCCTTACTTATGACATCCCCCCACCATCATATCAGATTACCTTCCCTATGCTATCCGAGTCCCCCCCCCCCCATCATCATATTTATTTTATTTATTTATTTATCGAGTTTATATAGCGCCAAAGGGTTTGCTCAGCGCTGTACAATAGAGGGGGGACAATACATGAAACAGTACAGTAACATCAAACAGCACACAAGGGGTAAGAGGGCCCTACTCTTTCGAGCTTACAATCTAGGAGGGAGGGGGTAGAGGTACAGGAGGAAACGGCTGTGGGGGATGGAGTGGTAGGAGGAGGGAAGGGCAGCGGCTGTTAGGTGAGGGTGGGGTAGGCTTCCCTGAAGAGGTGGGTTTTCAGGGAGCGCCTGAAGGTGAGGAGGGAAGGTGACAGTCTGATGGATTGGGGTAGTGAGTTCCAGAGGATGGGGGAGGACCTGGAGAAGTCTTGCAGTCGTGCGTGGGAGGAGGAGACCAGGGAGCAAGATAGGAGGTCCTGTGAAGAGCGAAGGGTACGGGTAGGGTGGTACTTGGGAATCAGGTCGGTGAGGTAGTTAGGGGCAGTGTTGTGAATGGCTTTATAGGTCAGAGTGAGCAGTTTGAATTTAATGCGTTGGGCAATGGGGAGCCAGTGGAGGGAGAGGCAGAGGGGGGTGGCAGAGGTGGAGCGGCTGGTGAGGTGGATGAGTCTGGCAGCTGAGTTCAGGATGGTCTGAAGCGGGGAGAGCCTGCACTGGGGTAGGCCGATGAGGAGGGAGTTGCAGTAGTCAAGGCGTGAGATAATCAGGGAGTGAACGAGTAGTTTAGTGGTGTCTGGGGTAAGGAAGGAGCGTATTTTGGCGATGTTGCGAAGGTGGAGCCTGCATGTATTTGTGAGTGATTTGACATGAGGTTGGAAGGAAAGGTTTGAGTCCAGAATGACGCCAAGGACCTTGGCTTGCTGGGCGGGATTGATGGTGGTGTTGTTGGTAGTGATGGAAAGGATGGGGGGGGGGGGGCACGGGAAGGGGGAAAGACGAGAAGCTCGGTTTTGGAGAGGTTGAGTTTGAGGAAATGGAGCGACATCCAGTCAGAGATGTCGTTTAGGAGGTGAGTGATGCGGGCGGAGAATGTGGGGGTGAGGTGAGGGGTGGATAGGTAGATTTGAGTATCATCAGCATAGAGGTGGTAGTTGAAGCCGTGGGAGTGTATGAGTTTGCCAAGGGAGGAGGTGTAGATGGAGAAGAGAAGGGGTCCAAGGACAGAGCCCTGGGGGACCCCAACAGAGAGGGGGAGGGAAGAGGAGGTGGCGCCGTTGTAGGAAACGCTGAAGGAGCGTTGGGATAGATAGGACGAGAACCAAGAGAGAGCTGTGTCTCTGATGCCAAGGGAGAGTAGTTTATTAAGGAGGAGGGGGTGGTCGACTGTGTCAAAAGCCGCAGAGAGGTCTAGGAGGAGGAGGACAGAGTAGTCACCTTTGGCTTTGGCGGTTAGTAGATCGTTGGTGATTTTGAGGAGGGCAGTTTCGGTGGAGTGTAGGGGACGGAAGCCGGACTGTAGTGGGTCAAGGAGGTTGTTGTCAGTTAGGTGGGCGCTTAGGCGATCGTAGACCAAGCGCTCAAGGAGCTTGGACATGAGTGGCAGCAGGGAAATTGGTCTGAGGTTGTTGAGGTCAGTGGGGTCCAGGGAGGGCTTTTTGAGTATGGGGGTGATGTGCGCATGTTTTAGGGGGGAGGGGAAGACGCCAGTAGCGAGGGAGAGATTGAAGATGTGGGTAAGGGAGCGGATGAGGGAAGAGGGGGGTGACCGGAGGAGTTGAGAGGGGATAGGGGGCAGGTAGTGAGGCGGGCTTCTGAGAAGACTCTGGTGACTTCCTCAGTGGTAGTAGGGCTGAAGGAGTGCAGTGATGGGGGGGTTACGGTAGGCAGGGCCTTGGGTGTGGTGGGGGGCAGTGCCGTTGCAAGGTCAGAGGAGGGGAGAGATGAGAGGGTGATGGAAGGGGAGAGGCTAGATGGGGAGGTAGACTGCAAGTTGACTATGTCCTTGCGGATTGCGTCAATCTTGCTATGGAGATGAGTGGCAATCTCGTGGGCGGTAAGTGAGGTACTGAGTGGAGGAGGGGGGGGAGAGAGCAGGGAGTTGAAGGTGGAGAAGAGTCGGCGAGGGCAGTTTGAGAGGGTGTTGATCAGGTCAACGAAGTAGGCCTGCTTGGCGGCGTGGAGGGAGGAGGTGTAGGTGAGGATTACCTTCCCTATGATATCAGATTATTGTCGTCCCCCCCCCCCCCCCCATCATATCAGATTACCTTCCCTATGATATCAGATTACTGTCCCCCCACCATCATATCAGATCTCCTTCCCTATGACATCCCACCCACCATCATATCAGATTACCTCCTCCCTTCCCTATGATATCCCCCCCCATTATTACATTACCTTCCTTATGATATCAGAGTCCTGTCCCCCCACCATCACATCAGATTACCTCCCCTCTTCCCTATGACACCCCCCCCATCATATCTGTTTACCTCCCCCCTTCCCTTTGACATTACATACCTTCCTTATGATATTGGTCCCCTCCCCCCACCATCATATCAGATTACCTTCCCTATGATATCGGGCTATCAGAGTCCCTCCCCCTCTCCTAGCCATCATATCAGATTGCCTTCTCTAAAATATCTTGTCCCCCTCCCCCCATGTCAGATTACCTTCCCCCCCTTCCCTATGACACCCCCCCCCCCCCCATCATATCAGATTACCTTCCCTATGATATCAGAGTCCCGTTCCCCAACCTCCCCCACCATCATATCCGGTTGCCTTCCATATGATATCAGAGTCCTTCCCCCCCCCCCCCCATAATAATATCAGCTCACCTTCCTTATGATATCAGAGTCTCGTTCATATCAGAGTCTGCAGGCTTCCCCTGTGACATCGGAGTCCGCTGGCGCGCCCCCTCCCCCCCCTTCTTCCCCTGTGACATTGGAGTTCCCCCTTCCCATCAGAGCCCTCTCTCACTCTGAAAAAACGAATCAACATAATTGATTATGAAAATAGTTGTATTGCATAGCAGAGCAATACAAAGCAATGTGCTGACACAGTGAAGCGTGCACACAGCACACAGTTAACCCTTTGATCGCCCCAGATGTTAACCTCTCCCAGCTTAGTGCCATCAGTACAGTGTCAATGCTTCTTATTAGCACTGATCACTGTCAGAATGCCCCCCGCAGTCCCGCTGTAAATCGCTGATCGCCGCCCCCAAAAAAAATCCAGTATATATACCGCCAATTGTAGATGCTATAACTTTCATGTAAACCAATTAATTTACACGTATTGGGATTTTTTTTAGCAAAGGCATGTAGCAGAATACATTTTGGCCTAAATTTATGACGAAATTTGATTTTTTGTTTAACATTTATTTTTTTACTGGACATGTTTAATAGCAAAAAGTGAAAAATAGTTTTGTTTTTTCTCAAAATTGTCAGTCTTTTTTTCTTTGTTTTGTTTATAGCACAAAAAATTTAAAACGAAGAGGCTATCAAATACCACAGAACGAAAGCTCCATTTACGGGGAAAAAAAGGACATAAATTTAATTTGGGTACAGCATTACATGACCAGGAATTAGTTAAAGTAATGCAGCGCCATATCACAAAAAATGGCCTAGTCAGGAAGGGGGGGGGGGGAGTAAATCCTCTGGAGGGCAAGTGGTTAAATATAAATTTCGATCTCGGAGTCTAATGATATGTCCAGATTCAACTTATAATTGTATATACATCTCTTCTGTCTGTTATTCTCGGAGTGGGCAGCACAGTGGCTAAATGGTTAGCACTTTCGCCTGGCAGTACTAGGGTCATTGGTTACCAACCATGGCACCACCTGCCTGGAGTTTGCATGTTCTCCCTGTGCCTGTGTGGGTTTTCTCCGGATACTCCAGTTTCCTCCCACTGTCCAAAGACATGCTGATAGGTGAATTGGCTCCTGTCTAAATTGGCCCTAGTATGTGTACATATGAATGTGAGTTAGGGACCTTAGATTGTACGCAGGAAGAGTTCTGCTGTGAACTGGCTTGTAGGCTAGGTCCACATCTGTGCCGGAGGTGCCGCTGCGGATGTGCATGAAAATCTGTGCAGCCGCACCACCCGCACAGAGGAATGCGGACCCGCGGGCAGGTGCCATTAGTTCTAATGGCACGCCACCGCACTGAAAAACGCAACCGTACTGGGAACAGAGGTTCCTGTGCAGGCTGTGGATTCAGAAGAAGTGCAGGGACTTCTTCCCTGCATGTTCCGGGGCACAGGAGTCCATTCAAATGAATGGGCTCTCGTGCCCACACAAAACGCGCCCTGCGCAGCCGCATATATGTGAACCGGAGGTAAGAGCGTGCTCAGTGGAGGCTCCCAGCACAGTGACACAGACTGCTTCCAGTGTGGCCCTGATGAGGAGTTGGTGGGATGGTCTTCCAGTTATGTGACAACTAGGACAGCCAATCATAGTCCTCCCTACCCCCTATAAGACCCAATTAAAGGGCTGTAGTCGCTATCAAGAATTCCGACTTGAGAAATGACGATCAACTATGGGGCTGCAGCTAAAAAAAGAATGTTAGAACAGGGAAAACCAGAAGAAATTGTTTTAATACGCAGTGCTTCTGGAATTCTACTGGTATTCAGGGTTCACATCTAGTGACACTCAGCAGAGCAGGGTGAGACAGATGATTGTTAAAGTATAACTAAAGGCAAAACTTTTATCCAGTTGTAGATTTAGTGCAGAGGGATTAGAACACCTGTCAGCTTTTATTGCTGTCTGTGCCCCCTTTAGGGAGAGTCACCTTCTCTACTTGTCCTGTTTACTGTTCTCGACAAAAGCGAAAGTGAAAGAAAATTCCATATTTTGCGTTGTCAACAGAACAGCAATAGAGGGGAAATCTTCCAGTGGGGACACTAGTTCTGGTGGCTACCAGACACCTTTACTTAGGAGGGATTTCCTTCTCGCTTCCTGTTGTGTTATGGGACAGGAAGTTGAGGAAATCTCCCCAGTATTACACAGATGGCAAAAACAAATCCTGATTCTAGCCCTCCTTACTCAAAATAGAAAAAAAAAAAAGTTTTGCTTTTTGTTCTGTGTTAAAGCAGATCATCTTCTTTCCACTCCCAGCCCCTCAATAAAACTGACGACAGCCCGCAGCTCTGCATATCTGTATAATCACCAACAGTCATTTCTGTTACAAAACATTTTATTTTTACTTCCCTTTTAAAATGTTACCATTTTCCTGGTTGTTCTTGGGCAGTGGTGAAATAGCCAAGCCTTGCAGATCCCCTGGGAAGGCTACATCACCAGTGTATTCCAGGGAGGTCTTTTCCCAAAATTACAAGATCTTGGGGGGAGGTGGTCGGAAAACATTTTTTTATTTTTTTTTTTAATTCAATAAATGGACGTGCTATTTTGCACCCCTGGTTCACATATAAATGCGGCCGTGCAGGCCGTATTTTGCGCGGGCAGAAAAACCCATTCATTTGAAGGGACTCCCGTGCCCTGTAACATTTTATTTATTTATTTCAGGTACTTTTACAGCACCGTCAATTTACGCAGCACTTTACATATATATTGTACATTCACATCAGTCCCTAACCCTCAAGGAGTGTACAATCTAAGGTCCCTAACTCACATCCATACATACACATACTAGGGACAATTTAGACAGGAGCCAATTCACCTACCAGCATGTCTTTGGAGTGTGGGAGGAAACCGGAGTACCTGGAGGAAACTCACGCAGGCACAGGGGGAACATGCAAACTCCAGGCAGGTGGTGCTGTGGCTGGGATTCGAACCAACGATCCTAGTACTAACCATTTAGCCACTGTGCTGCCCCAAGTGACATGCAGGGAAGAAGTCCCTGCACTTCTTTGGAAAATGCAGCCCACACGGGAAGCTCCCAGTACATTTGCATTTTCCAGTGCGGGTGGTGTGCCATTAGAATTAATGACACCTTCCCGCGGGTCCTCATTCCTCTGTGCGGGTGCACAGATTTTTGTGCAGATCCGCAGCGGCACAGATGTGAACCAATCCTCATTGTCATCGGTGGGCTGGCAGAGAAGGAAGAAGGGGGGGGGGGGGGCTTCCAGGTTTTATTCCCAAAGTGTAATTGAACAAGCTGAGGTTAGTAGCTGATTGGCTACCATGCACAGATTGAATTCACCAGGTTTAGAAAAACTACCCCTTTGAGTATTATTGTGGCAAGATATGAAATGAAAGAATTTTCAAATATGTATGTGGACATGTTTACTTGTATACTTTTTAAATAGCTTTTGTGACTTTAAAAGGTGGGGGGTGAGGAAATCTGCTTAAATAGTGGTACAGCATTTTGATCTCTTTAATGCAGGCAATAGACGGGTTTATCGGCCGAATTTTCGTCCGCACGAAAAATCGGCTGATAATCACGCCGTTAGTGGGGCCAGCCCGTCTGCCTTTTTCATGGATCTCCTCATTTATTTTTATTGGTCATGCTGGAAAAATCTGTGAAAAACAGCCATTTTTTCGTGGACATGGGTGGCAGCATCTGCAATGGGGCCGACCGATTTTTCGCTGTTCGTCCGATAAACGGCCCGTCTATGGTCTGCTGATAGTAGCTGCATGCTAAAGCAATCTATTTTAGTGTGCGGGAGGGTTGCCTGTTGTGTGCCAGCAAGGGGGGGTGCGTTGGTGTACTATACAAGACACTATTACGTTTTTTTTGTTTTCTTTTAACTTTATTCAAATGTCAAAGCGACATTTCATTCGCAGCAGAGCTGTGAAAACAGACAGTGACTTCAGGTGAGCTCTGGTGCATTGTAGAAAGACGCATTTTTTTTGGAACGCACTGCAGCCCACCTCAAGGCAGCATTGTTGTATGAACAGGAAAGCTAGAAAAACTATCGTTTTCTGTGTGCCCTTGTGGTGACTGGGGTCAGTCAAGTGTAGACAAATGCCAGTCACCACACATAGTGTGAACAGGCCCTTGTCTGTGCTGTTATATATCGTAAGGATTTATTATAATTTATGGAGAAACTTGCAAGCAGCGGTAGGTCTCTTTTCTTCCGTTGCAATCTCTGTTTAAGTACATCAAGTGAACCCAGCAGGGTGAGTCAGATTTTTAATAGCTTGGTGTGATCTTTTATCTACAGTGCTGTCCTCTTCTGTATCAATTTTATAGTAGTGTTCTGAAAGGATTATGTTGTAAACAGTCTGGCACTGTAGCAATAAGGGACAAACCGAGAATACAAGGTGCAAATCCGTGCTTGATGCAGCTCACAGAATAATGGGAATGATATGAAAGGTGTATTATCCTAGATTGTGCTTCCGTTGAGGGTTAGGGACTGATGTGAATGTACAATATATATATGTAAAGTGCTGTGTAAATTGACGGCGCTATAGAAGTACCTGAAATAAATAAATAGCGGGAAGGAAGAAAGATATGAGGATGTACGTTGACTGTATTCCTGTATGGTCATCTGGCAAAGGATCTGGTACATTAAGCTGGGAGCGGATCTGGTATAATCTAAATACGGAGTTACAGGAAATCTGTAAATGGAGAGATATGCCAGCTGCCAATGCCGTCCACTCCCTCTGCAAATACCAGATGCCCAGCCGTCAGTCTTCTCTCGTGGCTTGAGTATTTCTGAACCAGTGAAAGCATGCAGGATCTGGAGTTCAGACTTCACTGGCTGCATGCTTTTTATAGGTCACATAGCAATAAGCAGTGGCAGGCCAAATATGCTGGTAGTCCAGATCATAATGGCAGGAAGAGTTGGGAACGCCAGCACACCTATGGAAATGAATGCAGTACCAAGTTCCACATGATGGTAGAACACCTGCCAGATCCAGGGACGGATTGACCATTAAGGGGCCCCATGAGAGGCTCCTGATACCTCCATTCTTACTAATCTATGCTGAATCCAGAGCTTCTGTCAGTCCAGCTACCACTAGGGTCACGCTAGCATGGGCAATTGGATCCCCTTCCCCCAGGGGCCCCTCCCTGTCTTTATTCTAGGGTCCCTCTCTGTCCTCATCCCAGAGGCCACTCTCTGGTCTCCTCCCAGGGTCACTCTTTGTCCTCATCCCAGGGGTCCCCTAAAGAGCGACTGTGAAAGGGGGCTCAGGACAGTAAGGGCTTGTTTACATTTTCAGTTTGGTGCTGGTAAAACCTCATAATTGAGCCCTGTTTTTACCTCTCCCAACCACACCCCCTTTAGCTGCAGTGGGCAGGGGTGTACACATGTTGCAGCCACAGAAGAAATTATACACCCTGTCACACTTGGTAGGTGTAGCGCCTACTAAACATGACCCATTCAAGTGAATGAAGCCACTCTGCAAGGGCCCTGAAACCTTGTGCAGTACAGAAACCAAGGGGTTAAAACAGGCAGTGAGGAGGCGGTGTCTTGCCTCCTCACCACCTACTTTAACCCCTTGGATCCCACACTAACGCGCTGCAGCTGTGTACATTGAACATGGTTGCAGAGTGTCCACATTCACTTGAAAGGGTTGCGATCACCCACCAAAAGTGCTTGGGGGTATAATTCCTGCCGCAGTATGTACCTCTGCAGCTAAAGGGGGTAGGAACAAACACATGTAATGGGGGCAGTGCAATAAGTAGGGGGGCTTTGTGTGGGTATGGCTTGAATGTGGGTGGGGACACAGTAGGCCCCATGATCTCCTATTGCCCTAGGGCCCCATGAGTTGTCAGTCCACCCTGGCCAGATCACAGCTGTTATGGGTACCTTCAGAATAGAGTGGAAGATTTTCCTTCTATTCACGTTCTAGTGGCTCAGTTTTTGGAATTTTTCCAAGACAAAACTGGAAAACATGTCTTGGGTTAGACTCCTTCACACCATCTCCATTCAGCTACATTTATCTATTTATGTCAGGTACTTATATAGCGCCGTCAATTTACGCAGCGCTTTACATATATATTGTACATTCACATCAGTCAATGCAGACTCAAGACAAGGACACGTTAAATAAACAAAAGTTTTCTATGTGCCCAGTTGACAGCTTTATTGTGGTATGCTGCATGAAAATGCAGCATGTCCACATTTTTGTGCAGATAACCGCATCTCACCGCACTGCAACGGGCTAGAACATGCTGAAGTCTGGAGTTGAATGAATTGAGTCATTTTGTGATACTTCGATATTGTTAATAGCATAGTCCTCATTTGTGGTCATGTTCCACACCCATACTTAGGTCACACATGAAACAAGGTCCCAATCTTCCCCTTCCTTAAACCACCAACATCCCCTCCCGCTTTTTACCTCATTCTTCCCGCCCACACCTCCTTTTCTTTTAAATTTTGGTGCAGCTGTTTGTTGCTCAGCCCACACAGCCACATCATCCATTCACAGATCCATTCACAAGTATCTGAAAATGGAAGACTACAAGTCCACGGCAGAATGAGAACTGTAATTTATTGCACCACCCCTATACGACGCACACCAAGTTGTGTTAGTGTGTGGCTAAAGTTAACCACTTCAATACTGGGAACTTATACCCCCTTCCTGCCCAGGCAAATTTTCAGCGCTGTCGCACTGTAACAATTGTGTGGTCATGCAGCACTGTACCCATATGAAATGTTTATAATTTTTTTTTCATACAAATAGAGCTTTCTTTTGGTGGTATTTAATTTTTTTATTTTTTGCTAAATAAAACAAAAAACACCTGAAAATTTTGAAAAAACGCACTTTTCTTTGTTTCTCTTATGAAATTTTGCAAAGAAATAACATTTCTTCATATATGTATTCTGCTACATTTCTTTGGTGAAAATAATAATTGAATTTGTATTTTTTTTTTCAAATGTTTATTTTTTTTTATTTTGTATTTCCTTTTTTTTTCTTCTTTTTTTTTACTATTTTATTTTTCAGTACACTGTGACCAAAGCAATACAATGTTACCTTAGTAACATTGAACTACTCTGTGCAAGTGATCAGAATTTTTTTTTTTTAACACATTAGGATTGCTAATACTGATGTATTTCATTGATATTTGCAATCACTGTTACTGAATGAAACTGATTCATTCAGTCTTTTGTTGTGATTAGCTGTGATTGGGCAAAGCTGATCACATGATACAGATGGGCTGTAATTGGCCCTGTCTGTATCATTTGACTGCTTTGACCAGTCACAGCTAACAACATAATTGTATACAATGGATGGCCTGACAGGAAGCCATCCATTGTATACAACTGACATGTGATCTGCTGTGATTGGTCACAGCAGTCACATGACACTGGCAACGGGCCAGTGTAGTGATATGTCATGGGCTGTGTCCCATGGACACAGCTGGTGACAGGCTGCGTGAGCAGCTTGTTTTGACAGGACATCATATGACACCCAGTCACAATAGCGAGTGTTCCAACCGGCAATCAATCTGCTATAGGCTGGGCGGGAGGGTAAACAGTAGAAAAAAAAATTGGTAGCGGGTAGAGATTTATGGTAGAAGAGACTATTAAACCTTTCTCTGCCCACTATCAGCTTTTTATGGTCATCTGACTGCTGGTCAGTGCAATGTACAGATGCATGCTGGGAGACGGGACATGTGTGGGAGTTACAGCATCAGTGGCTGAAGCAGAGAGGATGATGGCACCAGAGTGGAGAGTGTGGACCTCCATCACTGGAGGAGGAAACACGAAAAGTTAAAGCGGAAGAAAAGACAACTATAAATATTCTTAAAAATGTTACCTCCCACCCACATTCTGGTATAAAAAACGATCTTTGTACTTGTCTTGTCTATTGTCAGTCCACTCTGATCCGGTCACATGATCCTGCAGCTCTATATACGTGAATACTGAACAATGGCTGTGAATCCTGGGAGTACTCCTTCCTCTCCCCTGCAGCAGCTGCTGAATGACACAGGGAAAGCGGCACTGTGGGTTCACATGACTGGAGCAGATTAAAAATGAGTATAGACATCCTCACTCCTTCTTCCTTCCCCCCCCCCCCCCCCCATACAGGATAGGTAGTAGGAGGGGAGAGTAAGCTGTTTAAGTTATAGTTGGGCTTCTCTTCTCCATTTAAGTTTGCCATAATGTGCAAGTACGCTGTGGGGCCCAGATGCGGATGCAGTTCTACTTTAAGGGCTTTGACATAGGCATGTAATGGAGAAAAGTAAGGTTGGAGCCTGCATTTCAGCTGAGGCTACAGTGGGTCAGTTCGGTGCACCCAGCAAGCTAACCTGCTAGTGCTGTAAAAGCTGGTTGGGAGCCCTTGGCATCAGTTTGGCCCAAACATACAATTTTTAAAGGCTAAGTTCACCTTTCTTAGAAATAATAAATGCACTTTATTTTTTGCAGGTAAAAAATGTGCAATTATTATTATTAATAATGAGAGAACCATTTTATATATATATATAAAATACATTTTTTTTTGTTGTTTTTGGCACCTGTAAAGCATTGCACCTGTGATCGGCAGATCACAAGCGCAGTCTCGGGCTCCTGTCAATGTAAGCTGTGTGCTTGTACCAGGCAGGCATTTACTGAATGACAGGAAGACTCCATGAACTACTGGAGAGCTCACTAGTGCCCCCATTTAGTTCATTGGGTACTACAAGCAGTCAGCCACAAAGGCTGTTGGTACTTGTAGTTCATTCATTCACAGAACTCTATGAATGAAGGATGCTGGTATCTGGGCAGAGCCCCCAACAGCCATTGTGACAGTAGGTGTGGGGGGGGGTGAGATCTCCGGCCCGCTGTTGCAGGGGGAGGGGGAGAGGCTGCAGGAGCTGGAACATGTTCCATGTTTCACCCTAAAAACAGGTGGAACATGTAACATATTCGCAAAGATGAATTTAGCCTTTAAAGGGACATTGAATGCGGAGTTGTGCTTTGAGTACACCTCTTCTATACATCTCAGTCTTCCTGCGCACAGACCAGATTACAGCTCCATCCCCTTTCTTTCCCTTCTCCCCCGTCCCACCCATCCAGGTATAACAATGACTCTGGATCTCTTTCACCAGCCTTTGTACGCATTACAATATCTCAAACTGCTTTTCAGTTTCCCTCACTTTTGTTTTGAATACTAAAAGTTCTCTGTACTATGTAATGTACTGTACATATTTATGCATAAAACATTTGAAAAGCCAATAAGACTCACGTGAACAGAAAATCAGGTGAAAGCCTTGACAGGTGGAGGTAATACTGTACATCTTTACAACTATTTATGCTTGCAGATTGATAAGAGAGCATGTACAAAAATAATGCGCATAAAATACAAATATAATGTATAAAAAAACCGTATAAAAATATTTCTGGTGTTGGGTCTGTTTTGATACAGTATAGTTCCCATGTGAGAACACACAATCTGATCATATATTGACACTGAAGAAACATTTTTGCATATCAATATGTTCAGCATTTCAAGGCTTCTGAGGGTGTGGGGTGGGGGGGGGGCTTGTGAATCTGTTTGACAGTCTGTGCTCTTTAATGGGTTTATTTTTTATTCTTGTAAGCAATTTATCTTGTGACAAACAAAGTGGAGGGTATGCTTTAAGTCACTGACAGTTGACAGTTTTCTTCTGTGGGAATAATAGACAATAATTTACAGTGTGTTAGAAAATGCTCTACAATTCTGTTTTAAAGCTGAACTCCAGACTTACCTTCAGACTTCCACAGTTGTACCGGCTCCTGTCCTGTATTGAAATAGTTTATTCTGATTTTACTGTACACTGTGAGCTTTTCACAATGTGCATTAGAAACTGCAGCAACTCGGATAAGGTCCACCCCGGCTGGAAGATGTTCAGTGGTACTCTCCCAGACCTGCCCCTTGGTTGGCTCTGAGGAAGAGGTTGTGTCCTCGAAATGTGTTAGCCAGTTGGACATCCAGGGTTCCATCGTATGGACTCAGATGTTTGTATCATACATCTTGTTCAGTCTGACATGCTTGTGTTTTTATGTCTATTGTGAGTATGATACTTACTTTGTTTCTTCAATAAATATTTTAAATGATAATGCACTAGGTCAGTGTGCCCTTTCTCTGTTTCTCCATTTCTCCCAGACCTGCCCCTTTCATTCATTGGATTTCAGTTGTGGATATTCAGCATCACATTTAGGCATTATCTGGGGAGGTCTTCACGCAAATACAGCCTTCCTAAGAATGCCCACTCCTGCAGACTCACATCCTCCAAAAAACACATTTTGTTATTACAAAATGATTGTCATAACCCCTCCCAAGAGACAGCCCATAGCTTGTATCGGGACTAAGGTCTCTTGAGAGGAGTACTGAGACAGGGTACTGTGATGTTTCTGGTAACCTTTGCAGAGCACCCTGCAAGACCCTCCGGCCTGCCATTATCTGCCTTCATAGCATAGAGAAGTATAGAAACCCAGTTATGATGCTGGGCCTAAAACAAGGAATGTAATGGAAACTGAAAAATGGAATTAACATGTTGATTGGGGGGGGGGAGTAAATGGGAAACCTGAGAAGGCAAAATATAAGCAGGTGGGAAACCAGGGAAAGCAAAATATAAACAGGTTGAACTACAGATTTAAATGCAACATCCTGGCAAACTGCAAATACATGGCTGAAATATGTATGTGGAAACGGTTGTAATGCAGTCCTGAGTTTTCACAGCTCGTAGCCACGTGGGTGACCCCACCTTTTGCAACTACAGTTAAAGTGGTTCTAAAGTCTCAAGGTTTTTTACCTTCATGCATCCATCTTCCAGCGTTCTACTTTAGCATTCAGCTTTAAAGTATGTCTAAAGGCAAAACTTTTTTTTTCCAGTTTTGGACAGAGTGTAGAGGAATTAGAACACTTGTCAGGTTTTTATTGCTGTCTGCACCCCAATTAGGGAGATTTATCCTCGGTTGGTTTTGTTTACCATTGTGAGTGAAAGAAATAGAAAATCCCAGATGTTGGTGTGATGGTTGTGGTGTCAGACCCCCAGCCCTTCTCACCAACTTGTGACCAAAGGACTAGCCAATCTAAAACCGCACTGTCATGTGCGTAACAATGCCACGCTCAGCAGCACCCTGCACAAAGATTTTCCAGCTCACTGGGCAACAATGTATGTGCCGCAGCCTGAGAGCGATTGTTACTGGGTCAGGTTAATTACGCAAGTAACCCTTCACACTGCCACCACCGCCTTTTTGTATGGAGAAGGAGGAAACTTGCCAATCTTAGCAGTAACACTATGATGTTTGAATAAGCGTCTGTATATACACTGTCACCGCAGGCAGATGTATGCAAAAGTTTAAAACACACAGTAGTGCTCTTCAGAGATAGGGATTCTTAGTTTGCATTAAAGAGCTTTAGAAACAGTTCAACACTTTTCAGAAAATAGGATTTATTACTAAAAAGGTCAAAATGGTGCAATAAAAATATTTACAGAAAAAGATGTAGCATATATATACAGTTGTGGCCAAAATTATTCAACCCCCACTGAAATTGAGTGTTTTGGCCAGTTTGACATTGCTTTTGATCATTCAGTCATCTTGCTTACATTTACATTAAAGAGGCACTTGTAGGTCAGACAAATATAACATAACAGTTATAATGAAATAACCACAAATGTCTTTTCTGTGCTCACAGCATTATCAGTTTTATTCAACCCCCAAGTGACATTCAATCTTAGTACTTAGTACAGCATCCTTTTACAGTTATAACAGCTTTTAAACGTGAAGCATAGCTTGACACAAGTGTCTTGCAGCGATCTACGGGTATCTTCGCCCATTCTTCATGGGCAAAGGCCTCCAGTTCAGTCACATTCTTAGGCTTGCGCACTGCAACTGCTTTCTTTAAGTCCCACCAGAGGTTCTCAATCGGATTTAAGTCTGGTGACTGCGATGGCCACTCCAAAATGTTCCAGCCTTTCCTCTGCAACCATGCTCTAGTGGACTTGGAGGTATGCTTGGGATCATTGTCCTGTTGAAAGGTCCAACGTCTCCCAAGCCTCAGGTGTGTGACGGACTGCATCACGTTTCCATCCAATATCTCCTGGTACTGAAGAGAATTCATGGTACCTTGCACACGCTGAAGCTTCCCTGTACCTGCAGAAGCAAAACAGCCCCAAAGCATGATTGACCCTCCACCATGCTTCACAGTAGGCAAGGTGTTCTTTTCATCATAGGCCTTGTTCTTCCTCCTCCAAACATAGCGTTGATCCATGGGCCCAAACAGTTCTAATTTTGTTTCATCAGTCCACAGAACACTATCCCACAACTTTTGTGGTTTGTCCACATGGCTTTTGGCATACTGCAGTCGACTCTTCTTATTCTTTGGAGACAGCAAGGGGGTACGCCTGGGAGTTCTGGCACGGAGGCCTTCATTACGCAGTGTGCGTCTTATTGTCTGGGCTGAAACTTCTGTACCCACATCTGACAAATCTTTTCTCAGTTCCTCAGCAGTCACACGGGGACTTCTCTCCACTCTACGCTTCAGGTAGCGCACAGCAGTCGAAGTCAGCATCTTCTTTCTGCCACGACCAGGTAGCGTTTCAACAGTGCCCTTTGCCTTGAATTTGCGAATGATGCTTCCTAAGGTGTCTCTTGGTATGTTTAACATCTTTGCAATCTTCTTATAGCCATTGCCCTTCCTGTGAAGAGAAATCACCTCTTCTCTTGTCTTCCTGGACCATTCTCTTGCCTTCACCATGTTTGTAACCACACCAGTAAATGTCTAGAAGGAGCTGAGTATCACAGTCATTTTAAAGCTGCCTAATTGGTGCTTATTATGCTTGATTGCTGCTCGGTGACATCCACAGGTGTTTTCAATACCTGATGGAAAGCACCTGTATGAACCTCTGTTCTTCAGAGTGGTAGTCTTTAAGGGGTTGAATAATTGTGGCAATGAAGAAACCACATAAGAACCATTTACTACTGTATTACATAAACAATTGATGTCATTTTAGTTGCATTTGGGTAGTTACAACGTCCTTGTAGGATTTGATTCTGAATACAATTCCAAATGTACACTATAGTCCCTAAACCCCTTTACAGCATTGGGGGTTGAATAATTTTGGCCACAACTGTATATATATATATATATATATATATATATATATATATAAATACAGAGAGCAATAACACAGCAGAGAGATAATAGAAAGAAGTTCAGAGAGGTAGAATACTTACCTGAGTACTTGGTTTAAGCAGATTCAAGTGTCCGGAGCAAAAGGGTACCGTTTCTCCCAAAGTTGGTTCCTGATGTTAAACAGGAGAAATCTCTTCATCTACTTCTCCAGGCCTGACAGCCTATTTTGTAGTTCCCCAGCAGGGGGTGTCTCTAAAGCCAAGGGCCAATCTCCTCATTTGGGGAGGGGGGTCTAGGCGGAGTCCCATGCTAGGACCAAAATCCCTCACAAATTATACCATGGTCAATAACCTTCCATAGGTACATGTAGCATCCTATCCACTGGTGGGATAATATGCAGAGTGATATTCTGAATGCCCAGACATCACATATGACATATCTAGCTGTGACGGTTAAAGAGATATCGCTTTCTGCTCTCGGGTAGGCGTAATCTAGGGGTGTAAGGTATCAGGTGACTTGTTTTAAAATTACCTCTCTGAATATATGTTTTGTTTTATCGTATGTATTTCCTATGAGAAGTTTAGAAAGTGTATGAAAAAGTGGTTTCCAAATGAGATATATGTTTTACTGCTATTCTAGAATGCTTTCAAGTCCAGTGACTGGTGGGTTTATAGCTTGACGATCAGCTCCCAGCAAGAGTCTGCCAGACACACTGGAATCAGCTAATTGGGTTTACAACCATGAAGTGTATCCAGCTGTGCCCGATGCACTCCTGAATTCAGCCACACCAGACCACCTGCCATTCAACAGAAAGGGAGGGGGGCTGATTTGGAGTGAGAATGACACAAGATGGAGGATCTTTAGCAAAATGGATGTTCGCATCCATATTTGTTCATACAATTGCTACAGTTGGGTAACGTAATAGAGGGGAAATCTTCCAATGGCGACACTGGTTCTGGTGACCTGGGGATCCCCAGGGAATTGCCTTAATTTCCAGGGATTTCCTCTCACTTCCCCTTTTGGCTGTAGGACAGGAAGCAAAGGGAAATCTCCGCAATTGAACACAGATGGCGAAAAAAAATCTGACCAGGGTTATAACTCTATCCAAAATGAAAAAAAAGTGTTGCCTTTAGTTAGACTGTAAGCTCCAAGGAGAAGGGCCCTCCTACCCTTTTATTGAACGGTATTGTTGCTGTATTGTCTCCCGTTATATTGGCGCTGTAATAAATCCTGTATATTAATAATAATAGTTACACTTTAAATGGATGTAGAGAAGACCGGACTGCAGATAATCAGGTACAACATATGTAGGAGGATATTTTTTTCATCATTTCTGTGTATCACCTGATGCTAGTCACTTTATTGGGTATATGTAAGGGTTTACAGCCACTTTTTAAACTTGCATTTTTCCATTGTAGAAGTGTGACTTGGCCCTTTTTTAAATTATATATTAACTGAGAATGCTGTTAAAAGCCATTTCTCCTTATTGGGGTGATATCCTGTTATGTGCGCCTCTTCATGGTCAGCCCTTGTCCTCATATGGGAGATTTTTTTTTAATTTTATTTTTTAGAAGAACTCAAAATTGTCAATACTTGCAACTTAACTGACCAGACAATCACAATCACTATAATGCATTTTCAGAGACTATTACTCCTACTATGATCAAACACTACCTGTGGGTCACCCTGACTTCTAAGGTCATTGCCTGTGTAGAATTTCACCTGCAGGTGCCTCCTATCTAAGGTTGTGCCTTTTTTGGGAGAAGTGTCAGCATTATTATCTGATTCCAATTTGATTGTATGCTAAAGCAATTTTTTTTTTTTGCCTCTTCATACCATTGCTTATCAAAAAGGTCAATGTCCTAATGGAAATGGAGGATGATTAGTGGTAGGGTCCTATGTACTCAAAAACCCAGTGTTTCTCAATCTTTTTTCATTCAAGGCACCCTTTAAAATTATGGACAGTCTCGGGGCACCCTTTAAAATTATGGACAGTCTCGGAGCACCCTTTAAAATTATGGACAGTCTCGGGGCACCCTTTAAAATTATGGACAGTCTCGAGGCACCTCATTCTAAAATGTTAAAAATGATTCTAATAGTTTTACATAATGAGTCAACATCCACACATAGGACACCCAGAGTTAGAGGTGATTTATTCTTCAAAATTAAATACACGTTTGCACACTGGTACTAACTAGTATCTCAATGTTTCTCGTCTCTCTCAGTTTCTCTCCATCACTGAGCTAATGTGATCCCAGCACTGATGGAGAGGGGCAGGGAGGGTCAATCAAGGATGCTGTGCAGATGATTAACATCCTCCTCATCGACTGATGTCATTGGTTGTTGGGACACTGGCGGCTAGAAGGTCATAATGGTGCATAATGAAAACCTGTGGCTTTGTGTGAATAAAAGGCAGGCTTGATCACCTCTGGCTTGTATGCCATTTTTAGGCATTTTGCCAAGGCAAAACCTCATTGCTCCCTGGTTGAAAAAGGCTGTTCAAAACTATATACTAACCAAAGAAAAAAACCCTGATTTTAGGACCACCACTATTGGTCCTTCATGAAATTGTAGCAACTTATTGAGCTTATCACATTGTCCTTAACCACTAGCACTCCAGAGGATTTACCCGCCTTCCTGACCAGGCCATTTTTTGCGATACAGTGCAGCTTTAACTGACAGTTGCGCGGTGATGCAACACTGCGCCCAAATTATATTTTATGTCCTTTTTTTTTCCCCCACAAATGGAGTTTTCTTTTGGTGGTATTTGATCATCTCTGCAGTTTTTATTTTTTGTGCTGTAAACAAAAAGACTGAAAAAAAGAGAAACAATATTTTTGACTCTTTGCTATTAAACCTGTCCAGTAAAAAAATGTAAATGATCAAATTTCGTGATAAATTGAGGCTACAATGTATTCTGCCACACTTTTGCTAACAAAAAAAAAATCCCAATACATGTAAATGAATTGGTTTACGTGAAAACGTAAGTATCTACAAATGGCGGTTTGTATATATACTGAATTTTTTATATGAAAAAAAAAATATATATATATATATATATAATATATTCGTAAGTGCGGCAATCAGCATCTTCTAGCGGGACTGTAAGGGGGACTAACTGTCACTGATGTCCCCAGTGACACTAATACAGTGATCAGTGCTAATAAAAAGCAGCGTGCTGGAGCTGACGGGGAAGAGATCTGTATTGTTTAAGTACAGACCTTTCCCCTGTCAGTAATACTCGGCGATCGCCAGGTGCCAGCGGGGATATTTCCAGCTGGAGACCCGGTGATTGACAGCTGAAGCCGCCAATGGTGGTGTGGGTAGGCGAGCGGGCTGTGAATGGGTAAATTACAAGTTCCAACAGCCTTTGTGGCTGTTGGCTCGTAGTTCTTAATGAACTACCAGGGTGCTGTTGAGTGCTCTAGGTAGTTCATTGAGCTTCTTGTCATATGCCCAAATCGGAGGTACGGGCAGGCAACTTTACAGTCTGCAGGACCGTGGCATTACATCCACAATCTGTTGTGCGCTTTTTTTTTTTTTTATTATTGTATTATTTACTACAAAATAGTGCATTTACTATTTATTTATTTTGTGGGAAAAGGTGAACTTGTCCTTTAACCTCTTGCCAACTGCAGCTCTCCTGTGCTAGGCCAAGGGCATGCGTGTCTGGCTGTGCTGTGATTAGACACAGCACAAGTCAATCAGCAGGTTCTGGGGGGGGGGGGGGGGGCGCTAGGGTGTGGTATTATAGACCAGTCTGTCCATGGCTGCACAGGATCTGGCACTGGAGTTTTGTCCTCCTTTCTGCTGCCGACTGCTGAGACAATTTGGGAGCAGAGACGAGGGGGGTGCTGAAGCTGCAGTAGAGGTACAAGGGCCATTTGAAAAGGCCTGGTGGGCCAGATTCGGCCCAAAGGACTTGAGTTTGACACATATGCTTTACAGACTGCAGTGTAAAACATTTTAAAAAATGTGCATTTTTTTTTAATAACCTGTAAAAAGATGTGCATTGATTATGTATATATTTTTATTTTTTTTTTTTTTTCAGAATATGTGTAGTTTTTTTGAATGTCCATAGTCTGGGTACAGGTGCTTTTGACATAGTGCTTTATATCCTTGCAAGATTTATGTATACATTTATTGGGTGGAGCAGTTCATACCACTTCTGCTGCTTTCACCATCCATGACACACCCATGACAAGGAAGTTAGATTTACCAGAAGACCCACCAGTTTTACATGAGGCTGTGAACAATGAAAAGGATTTATTTGCAATGAATATATCACTGGATTAGAATTTAGTTTTTTCTTTTTTTTTTTATAAATGTGTTTAGATAGAAAAAAATACACTAAAACTGGATTCCAGGTACATATTAAAGGCAGGTGAATGCCACTCTGTATTCATGTTTGTTTTTAAATATAACTACTGTAGTAACAAGACTTAACAGCACAGCTCAGACTGGGAGAGGGAGGAGCAGCTCTGGGAGCCAGTCAGGACAGGCTTCCAGAAGATAAGAGATTTCCCTGTGTGCTTTTTATGTTGACGTAGAAAGTCTTAGACGTTTGCACAAGTACGTGCAAAATGCTGTATCCTGCTGAAATGTTGGAAGAAATTTGTGGCATCAGAAGTTGGTTTTCTTGTATAAGAGATTTTTTTTTTTATTTGCTTTATATTGGCAAAAGTATTGGGACGTCAGCCTTTACACACACATGAACTTTAATGACATCCCAGTCTTAGTCCGTAGGGTTCAATATTGAGTTGGCCCACCCTTTGCAGCTATAACAGCTTCAACTCTTCTGGGAAGGCTGTCCACAAGGTTTAGGAATGTGTCTATGGGAATGTTTGACCATTCTTCCAGAAGCGCATTTGTGAGGTCAGGCATTGATGTCGGACGAGAAGGCCTGGCTCGCAGTCTCCACTCTAATTCATCCCAAAGGTGTTCTATAGGGTTGAGGTCAGGACTTTGTACAGGCCAGTCAGTTTCCTCCACCCCAAACTCGCTCACCCATGTCTTTATGGACCTTGCTTTGTGCACTGGTGCGCAGTCATGTTGGAACAGGAATGGGCCATCCCCAAACTCTTCCCACAAAGTTGGGAGCATGAAATTTTGTTAAAAATGCCTTGGTATGCTGATGCCTTAAGAGTTCCCTTCACTGGAACTAAGGGGTCAAGACCAACCCCTGAAAAACCCCACACCATAATCGCCCCTCCACCAAACTTTACACTTGGCACAATGCAGTCAGGAAAGTACTGTTCTCCTGGCAACCACCAAATCCAGACACGTCCATCGGATTGCCAGACAGAGAAGCGTGATTAGTCACTCCAGAGAACACGTCTCCACTGCTCTAGAGTCCAGTGGCAGCGTGCTTTACACCACTGCATCCGACACTTTGCATTGCACTTGGTGATGTAAGGCTTAGATGCATCTTCTAGGCCATGGAAACCCATTCCATGAAGCTTGCTACGCACTGTTGCGCTAATCTGAAGGCCACGTGAAGTTTGGAGGTCTTTAGCTATTGACTGCAGACAACGACTTCCACGCATTGTGCGCTTCAGCATGTGCTGATCCCACTCTGTCATTTTACGTGGCCTATCACTTGTTGCTGTTGTTCCCAGTTGCTTCACTTTGTTATAATACCACTAACAGTTGACTATGGAATATTTAGTGGCAAGGAAATTTCACAGATGGACAACCTATCACGGTACCACATTTGATTTCACTGAGCTCCTGAGAGCGACCCATTCTTTCACAAATGTTTGTAGAAGCAGTTTGCATGCCTTGGTGTTTGATTTTATACACCTGTGGCCATGGAGGTGATTGGAACACCTGAATCCAATGATTTGGAGGGCTGGCCCAATACTTTTGGCAATATAGTGTAAGTACAAGTGGTAACATTTTTAAATTGAAGGGTCAGTCCACACTAAAGGAATATTTAGGTATTTGGTAAACTGTGCTGGGTTAAGATCCCATTCACACCCCGAATGGCGCCTGTGGCGATTACAAGTAGGGGATCACGGCTATTCGCTGCAGGCGGCAGCCCCATTGAAAGCCATGGGATGCTGACTGCTCCTGCAGCCAATTGCTGCCGCTCACATGTAATCGCTCATGGAGTGATTCCTTGTAAATGATTGGCCCTGAATGCAAACTGTCCACATCCAGAGTTGATCATTTGCGGGAATCGCTCCATGAGTGAGAACATGTGACTACCCACGATTAGCTGGTGGAGCTGTCAGCCTCCCTTTGTCAGCTGCCTACAGCTAATCCCCAGGAACTCCTGCTTGGGTCTCCTACATGTGATCGCTAACTGCCCCATTGCTGTTGTGAATGGGGCCTAAGGCATCCATCACCCACTAAGAATCCTGCTCCTGAACCTGTACATTAGCACAACTCTCACTGATTAATAATTTTCTCTTATTTTTTTGTATGTTGCTGACTGTAGGGATCTGTCAGTTAATCGGCAATTTAGGGCGGACCTGAATTTAGAAGTGAGAATTTGTTGTATCAAATGCAGCCTTTAAAAATGTTAAAGTAGGATTATAGGCAAACCTTCCCCCCCCCCCATTTTGGTTAGAGTAAGGGAGTGTTATACCCATGTCAGATTATTATTTATTTATTTTTTCACGTCTGTTTATTTTTTTGCCATCTGTGTCTCATTGCAGAGATTTCCTTTCATTTCCTGTCCCATAGCCAAACAGAAAATCTCCAAGTTAAGGGACTTCCTTGGGGACCCCCAAGTCACCAGAACTAGTGTCCCCATCGGAAGATTTCACCTCTTTTACTTTTCTGGGGACAAATAAAAATTTTGGATTTTCTTTTACTTTCGGTGATAAGGAGATTCACTCTCTTTGTCCTGTTTACCATTAATGGGCACAGACTGCTTTAAAAATTGACGGGGGTTCTACTCCATCTCAATGCTATACAAAACTAAAAAAAAAATGTTGCCGTTTGGGTTATATATTCATTTTGGAAAAGCAGTACACAATAAATGTCCTTTTTTTTTGTCTTGATTTCTTTCTGAAAATTAGCAGTGCAATCCTGGTATGTGAGGATGCCCAAGCCTCAAAGCTGTATATCTGCATTGTGAAATTTAAAGTGGTACTAAACCCAAAACCAAAAATGTAATAGATTGCAGCCTGCCAATCATTACATGTGGTGGTTCCATTAGTTTTAATTTTTTGGCTTTTTTCCCTCTCTGGTTTCACTTGCGATCTGGCCAGTAATGCACCCCCACTTTGGCACCTCAAACCCACATTTGGACAGCAGCAATGTCAGTCTGGGGAGAGGGGAGTATTAGCTAGAGTTTGGCTGATTTGTTAGTGTATCTAAATACATCTAATACTTAAGCAGATACAGAAAACATTTTTTTTTGTCCTTTTGGGATAAAGGTTTTACATAAATAAAAGGTGATCATTGTAAGCACCCTGTCAGTGGTTAATGGTTTTCTCATCCCTCTCATTTGAATGGACTCCCATGCCCCGTGACACGCAGGGAAGTCTCTGCACTTCTTTGGAAAACGCAGCCCGCACGGGAACCTTGGTTCCCAGTACGTTTGCATCCTCCAGTGCGGGCGGCGTGCCATTAGAACTAACGCGGGAGGTTCATCCTATATACCCTATAGGATTAGCATTTTTTTTTTGTTTTCTGTGTGATGAGATTTCCTCTCACATGAAAAAAAGAGAAATTTCAAAGTGAAGGAAATCCCCTCATCCTCTTTGGAAAATGTTCCCTTTGTTCCTGTGCTAGTAGCAACTCAAAATTTGAGCTTGTGGTCACCAAGACAAATTGAGGGTCTACCTCCCCAGCAGGAATACAAACGGCAGGAAAAATGTGACCATTCTGCTAACCCCACACCAGTCCATCCAAGAAATGTTTTGGCTTTGGATGCATCTTGTCCTTGTGAAAAAAAAAATTGCAGTGAATTGAGTTGAAATTGTCAGGGATAAAACAGGCGGACATCAAATACCCTCTGAAAAGCGATCCATCACAAATCGCTTTGCAGATGTGGACAATGACTGCTACATGTCAGATTGAGCCCTTCCTGAAGAAAAATTGACAGCAGTGAAGGAACACTGACCTCTAATAACAATGATACACCAGCAGCTTCTTAAGGTCTTGCACCAAACAAGCAGCGCACAGTTGTACACAGAATGATTGTTGTATACATTTCATGTGCGGCCATCTCACAAATACAGGTCCTCGGTTACTGTCAAGTCTGAGAGCCAAATAATCTGATTAAAGTAGTGCGTCATTTGCAGGAACTGAACAGTTTTGCAATTGCTTCTGAATAATACAAGTTAATGTCAGTTTATAATTTAGATTTAACAGGAAATTCTACTTTTTAGCAGAAATGTGGAAAATACACTGATGCCAACTGGTGGGAATTTCCGTTCTGAAACGTCAACCATTTGCAGGAAGTAGAAAGTCTACAAAAGCACTCGGAGAGCTTGAGAGTATGACAGAGCAACTCCACTTGGGACACCACCACCATTCTGTGTTATTCAGAACCTTTCATCAAGGAGAAAAAAACCCTTGAAGCTGGCTAAGGGGCCATCTTGATGGGTCTTTACAATTTTTGCAGTCAAATTTGAAAAAATCCTGGTATATGCCTGTGTTCCCATTAACACCGCATACCTTCTGATGTTTCTGAGGCTAGGTTCACACTATGAATTGCCCAGGAATACGCAGCGATTCAGCACGGTGCTCTTTGAGCTAATTCCTTGTGAATAAATCGCACTGCATTAAACCAAAACCGTGCATGCCCTACTTTTGGAAATGCACTGCAAAAGTACCATGCGATCTGGTGCAGGCAAAGGCTCTGCGTTTGTGACGTCCTTAACATTGCACTGACACCCACTGAAGATGGCAAGGGTCAGTTCATTTTGAGCGCAGTGCGGAAATGCGCACAGGTGTCTTACATCATGTTTCAGTGTGAACCTGGGGTTAAGGGGAAGGTGTTGTGGATGATTCTAGGAATTTCTGGACAGTCTCAGTGTCTTTCCCCACACAGACGGATCTTTACTTCTCTAACATACAATGCAGGAGGGTGGGATGTAAAATTGTAATTCTTTGTCAGGATAGACACTTCAGATCTAAATTATAGCTGAAAATGGAGAACTGCAAGCACCGAACAGGCAGGGTTAATGTTCCACAGCCCCCTCCTAAAATTAGAGCATGTAAGGATTTGTAAACAAGTAAAAAATTTTTTCATTTATTTAGGTTAATGTTGTGTTACCTAGGATCATGTAACAGTATAAAGTAGGTGTTATCCCAATTTAAAAGTGAAAATACCCTTTACCCGTATCCCCATCGGCCTATAGCAGAAATACTGCTACAGGGCAGCACGGGTGCGCAAAATGACGCGCATGTGTGTGTGTGTATATATGTGTGTGTGTGTGTATATATATATATGTGTGTGTGTGTGTGTGTGTGTATTTATATATATATGTGTATGTATGTATATATATATATATGTGTGTGTTTTTGCATTTCCGGGTAGGGGGCGCGCACCCTACCCACGCCGCCAGCTGCAGTTGTCAATCACCGGGTCCCGGCTGGTAATTACTCGCCGGCACCCGATGATTTCCAACGGTCACTGTCGGGGAGGAGGACTATTTTGTTTACTGACAGTTCTCCTCCCTGCCATCCAGAGCAGTGTGATTACAGTGAAACACACACACTACGCCCCCTAGTAAAACACTCCCTGCACACTGTTAACCCTTTGATCGCCCCTCATGTCAACCCCTTCCTGCCCAGTGCCATTAGTGTCAGTGTTTTGTTTTTGTTTTTTTTTGTTTTTTTAGCATTGATCACTGTATTGGTGACACCAAGGGGTTTATTTACTAAAGCTGGAGAGTCCAAAATCAGACTCCCTTCTGCATAGAAACCAATCAGCTTCTAACCTCAGCTTGTTCAATGAAGCTTTGGCAATGAAACCTGGAAGCTGATTGGTTTCTATGCAGAAGGGAGTCTGATTTTGGACTCTCCAGCTTTAGTAAATAAACCCCCAAGAGTCAGTCCATGCCCCCCCCCGTGTCAGAATGTTCACCACAGTCCTGCAATAAGTCGCTGATCGCTGCCATTACTAGTAAAAATTACCAAAAAAATCCCAGTATATATGCCGCCATTTTGTAAACTATAACTGTCACGTAAACCAATTAATTTACACAGAGCAGAGCACAAAGTAAATACAGTTGCCGGTTATCGGCAGCACTTTCCTCACGCGGTCACAGCGTGAAGAAAGTACTGCCAATAACTGGTAAATGTCACAGAGCAGATCTGCACTGATAATCAAGGCAATGATCAGCAGTGCTGTCAGTCAGTACCTCCTATCAGTGCCCATCATTGCTGCATATTAATGCAGCATCATCCATGCCTCTTCAATACCCACCAGTGCCACTTCATCGGTGCTGCTCATCTGTGCCACCTCATCGGTGCTGCTCATCTGTGCCACCTCATCGGTGCTGCTCATCTGTGCCGCCTCATCGGTGCTGATCATCTGTGCCGCCTATCTGTGCCACCTCATCAACGCACATCAGTGAAGGAGAAAAATTACCTGTTTGCTAATTTTTATAATAGGAACAAAGAAAAATGTTTTGTGTTTTGTTTTTTTTTGTTTTTTTTTCAAATTTTTTGCTATTTTTTTGTTTATAGTGCAAAAAATAAAAACATTCAGTGGCGATTAAACACCACCAAAAGAAAGTTCTATTTGTGTGGGAAATTTTTTTTTTTAAATTTCATATGGGTACAGTGTTGAACGACCGCACAATTGCCATTCAAAGTGTGACAGCGCTGAAAGCTGAAAATTGGCCAGGACAGGAAGGGGGTGAAAGCACCCGGTAGGCAAGTGGGTAAAGGGTTATTAAACCATAAGAAAAATATGAGCAGTGTACGTTCTATGCTTTATTCCTAGCTGTTCCCTTTTTCTGTGCTGTCATTAATGAAAACTTGGGCACGACAATTTGAGTCCTTCGTTTCTGTCTATGTGGTGGCTACCAGTGTTGTCCCCCTTATGTGCATATTCCTGGTTGTGACTGTGTTGTCTCTTGCTGACACTGAGCAGAGGCAGTAGCAGAACCTGCACCCACAAGCCACATCCTTTATTTCTGCAAGGGCATAGACAGCAGGCATGTGCTTTAATATAAAGCAGGGGTGCTCAACCTTTTGAAGAGTGAGGGCCACTTAAGTGATTTGGTAACTGGCTGCGTGCCGCAATTAAATGGTTCAAAATTTTTTACTTTATTTTGAATAACATAATGAATCTTTTCCCTCTTTAAGCTCTGAATGCCGGTGGGAGGGCAAGGAGGAGAATCTCGCTTTCAGCAGCTGCAGGGGAAAAATGTATGTGCCATCCCTCCAGTCAAAGTGTAAAACAAAAAGAAAAAACCTCAGCGCCCAGGATTCTCTTATTAGACACACAATTCCCCGTGAGATGCTGCTGTACACAGGTGCAAAAACCAAAAAAACTTATATCAATAAATACCAGCGCAAACCCACATAATAAATTGCATCACCCAACCTAATTAGACAAACTAAAAAAACGTGACCACTTATATGCTAATGAAATAATAAAAAAAATATATATACATAAATAAATAATTATTGAATTAATAAGTCCAGTGACAAAAAAATCCCAAAATAACAGTCCCGTGACAAAAATTGTAATTATACTGTAATTTTCATTGGATTCTTCCGTGCTTTTGATCCCTTCACCATCCACCAGTGCAAAAACCAACATTAACCGCACTCACCAGATATTAGTGAGTCACACGCCTTTCAGGAATATTAAGGGCTCCTGGACCCCTTTACTTTATATAGGACCTCCAAATAATACCTCCTTTCAGATCTGGGTACCTCTTCTGGTTACTCCTCTCACCGAATCCCCCAAGGAAAATCAGGAAGAAGAAAAAACCATAGCGTAATACCGTAGTGATTTCTCATCAAAAAAATTCTCTCCAGACCACTCACATTTTAGCAGGATATAACCCACATTTTATTTTATTATTATTATTATTATTATACAGTATTTATAAAGCGCCAATAGTTCGCTCAGCGCTGTACATTACAAAGGGGGACAGAACATGTGACAGAACAATACCAATACAATGCAAAACATGAGGGGATCGATTATTTGAAACAACAACGATCTTTCTTTAAAACGATCCTCTTTCCATGTACAGCGACTCTTGCATAAAAGACCCCACAGCCTAGTATACAGCAGGATGGCAGACCTCAGATGCAGACTCATTCACTATTCGAAATCCGGTTGCCTGTTCCGGCGTCTGACGTCATTTCCGGTGAGTAGAACGCACGCCGAGCGATGCGTTCCAAGGGGCCATTTTCGAATAGTGAATGAGTCTGCATCTGAGGTCTGCCATCCTGCTGTATACTAGGCTGTGGGGTCTTTTATGCAAGAGTCGCTGTACATGGAAAGAGGATCGTTTTAAAGAAAGATCGTTGTTGTTTCAAATAAAATGTGGGTTATATCCTGCTAAAATGTGAGTGGTCTGGAGAGATTTTTTTTGATGAGAAATCACTACGGTATTACGCTATGGTTTTTTCTTCTTCCTGATTTTCCTTGGGGGATTCGGTGAGAGGAGTAACCAGAAGAGGTACCCAGATCTGAAAGGAGGTATTATTTGGAGGTCCTATATAAAGTAAAGGGGTCCAGGAGCCCTTAATATTCCTGAAAGGCGTGTGACTCACTAATATCTGGTGAGTGCGGTTAATGTTGGTTTTTGCACTGGTGGATGGTGAAGGGATCAAAAGCACGGAAGAATCCAATGAAAATTACAGTATAATTACAATTTTTGTCACGGGACTGTTATTTTGGGATTTTTTTGTCACTGGACTTATTAATTCAATAATTATTTATTTATGTATTTATGTATATATATTTTTTTTATTATTTCATTAGCATATAAGTGGTCACGTTTTTTTCGTTTGTCTAATTAGGTTGGGTGATGCAATTTATTATGTGGGTTTGCGCTGGTATTTATTGATAAAAGTGTAAAACAGAATGTGACAGGGAGGCAGCTCGGGCCCCATGGAGCATGGGGCGGGGTCTCCATTTTGACCCCTGATGCTACACCAATGGTTTGGGGGGGTGGAAAAACATGTCTCAACTATGGCATATTGCCGCCCCCCTCGAGCCACAAATGTAAAAAAAAATCCTTACTGTCCTGAGCCCCCTATAAGGCTGCTTTTACACTGATGTGCTGTGGTTTACTCTGTGGATGTTTCCTGTGGGTTAGCTGCCCTTTGCAATAGACTTCTAATACATCTTCCAGGTGCGATGCAGTTTCTGAAAGCGCACCATAACTCCTGAATTCAGGATATAATAGAATAATAGTCTATGGCTCAATGCAGCTAACCCACAGGAGAGCCACAGGTAGACTGCATTGGACCTGCCGATCAGTGTAAAAGCAGCCTAAGGCTCCATGCACACGGGGCGTTTTGATAACGCTGGTAACGTTAGCTGTGTAAAGTCGCATTTTAAAAACATGATTTTTCTTTTAAGTTTTTGCAATAGCGTTTTAGTGGCAGTTTTCAGCGTTTGCGGTTTTTTAGCCTTTTTTTGTTTACCCCAAAAAAATGTGGGGTAAAAAAAGTCCCAAAACGCTGGTTTGTGGTGTTTTGCCGCGTTTTTCAGCTTTAGAGCTTTTCCCTAAGAATCGTAGCCTCCCTAGCGGTCTGGTTATGTCGGTATTTCTGTGCTCAAAGCGGTACATTTTTTTGCATGGAAATATGTATTTTTTTTATTATAGGTCTGTAATTTTTAGGAATAACTCACTGAAATCTGTCCGAACAAGAGTCTAGTAAACATCCCGGGTATGTTAAAATATGAAACACGAAATCATAAATTATTCTTTTTTATGATTATTTATTAAATTATAATATAATAATAAATTTAATTCAATAATATAATCAAACCAAAAACACTGAAATTTGAAATATAGCGCCAAGTTCGCACATCACTGAGCTTAGTCGCAAAATTGTTTTCAGTGTCTGATGACAAATTTCCCCACAAATCATTATCACTCAATTCTGCAAGTGGTTCTAATTTACTATCGCTGTTCTCTAGCTGGTCTAAAACCGCTTTTGACCTAAAGGAACGCTTTTTGGACGCCATGGACGTTTCTCAGTTTCCAGGCAGAAAGAACAGTAAAAATACAGGCAGGGCACAGGACAAAGCATTTGGGACAAAATGTATGTGAAATGGTTTGATAAGTAATGTTTTACTATGTGATTTTAGTGTATTTAGTGAATGTCACTTTTTCACATTTTCAAATTTCCCGCCGTTCCGTCCCCCGTACGTCCTGACGTCGCAGGGAACGGAACCCAGAAGACAGATGCCGGCATCGGCCGGAGGACATTGCCGGGGACACTGCAGGGGAGACATCGCTGGAGCGAAGGACAAGGTAAGTGCAGAAGAGATCCCGGAGCAGGGTATTCCTGAGTGTAGCTCGGGGTTACCGCTTGTGGTGCTGAAACTTTACCCCGAGCTACACTCTAATACTTCCAGGGAGGTTAAGAGGCGATTTCCATTTAAAGAAGAAAATGCATCAATATGGGAGTCTTGCCCAAAAGCGGATGCTCCCCTTTCAAAAATTTCAAAAAGCATGGATGTATCATTCGAAGATGGGGGCTCCCTAAAGGACCCAATGGAACGCAAAGCCAACATATGCCTCAGGAGAGCATGGAAAGTGTCTGCACTAAACTTTAAACCAGCAATAGCAACAACCTGCATTTCCAGAACCCTGTATGTATGGCTGGGTCAGCTCCGTTCTCACCCTGAATAATGTACGCCAACAGATACATTTCTCAAATCGCTAGCAGTTTTGGAAAAGGCAGTGACCTTTTATTGCGGCTGCATCGGCTGAAGCCATTCAAAACACAGCAAAATCAACTGTGCTAAACTCGGCTAGAAGAGCCATTTGGCTGAAATCTTGGCAGGGGGACATCAAAAATATGTTAACGGATGTAAACAGATGACCGTTTGGGTGTCCGTTTTTCATACGTAAACCGACAGATGAAATACGGACATACAGAACGCCTGTGTGATAGGACCCGAAGGCTGTTGTCTGCCTGGTCATAGTGGTTTCTGTTCACTATATTGCGGCAGCACCCTAGGGAAACATTCATAAAAGTTACTTGGTAACTGGACAGCCAGCTGAGAAGTGTTCTGCAGAGTCTATTTTGGAGCATGCATTCCAAAGTACAGCCCTTCATATTCTGCTGCCAACAGTTTATGATATGGCACTTCCACTAGTTCTTAACAGTTTATATGGTGTTTGTTCTCATGTTTATGCTTGTGCACTTTGATTTATTTCCTGAAATGAGGAACAGCTTGTTCACCTAAAATGCAATGCAGATTTTATAGAACGTATAGAAAGTACCGATGCATATTCAATGATGCATATTGTAAGAAAAGGTTACAAGTCGTAAACCAGATTCTTGTCATAGGTAAGGTGTTTGCAATCATCCATTTTGATGGAAACTAGAGAAACGTAAACAGAGAGCAGCCGTTGCAGAAGGTTTACGGGCCGCTGTCTCCCTTATCCTTGCGTCACTGCATGGGATCGCTGACCCAGAACAAGCCTGTGTATATCCGGTGTCTCTGTCACACTGCAGTCTGTGATCTCTGCAAGCAAAAAAAAGAGGAAAACCTAGTCTTGAGATTTACACAGCACTGCAACATGGTGATGTCTGGCATGTCAGTAAGGGCTCGTGTACACTGCAGCTGATAAACTCGCATTTTGGAGCTGTTCAGCCTTTTTTTCAGCAGCCCCTAAACTCACCCTAATGTTTTCCTATGTGTCTATGCACACATCTTCATTTACAGTCGTTTACAGGCATTTGAGTTTACAGACTTTTTTTTTCTTTTTTTTAACACAGAAAACTTGCGCTCAGCAGTTGATTTTATGAGTGTTTCAAACACAAAACGCTTGTAAACGCTGCAAATCGCATTTATAAGCGTTTGCATTTGAATTTTTTTTTTTAACTCTTCCAGATCCCGATGCTGTCCAGAGCCTTTTTTTCATCATGAAAAATGCATGCAAAGCGTTTTCAAGGTACTCAGATGGACAAAACACTGAAAACAGGATGTACCTACCAAGCTTGTCACACCTTGTAATGACCAATTCACATCTTAGACCTCTCCCACCCTTGGAAATAAAAGATATGTTAATGACCATTCACACCTCCAATTCCGGATGAAGACCCCCTGCCAGGTGACCTTTCCCACCTTTGGAAACAAAAGAAATGTTAATGAGCAACTCACACCTAGCTAATTTCAACACATACTGCTGTGTCTGCTTCTACTCTCGGTATTTCTCTGAAATAGTTAATAATTTACCACTTTTCAGTGCATTTTGGGCATTTGGGAGGTTCTCCTGTGCTTATCTTTAAAAAACGCTTCTAAATGCACACGCGACTAAACATACGTTTTTTAACTTATGCTTTCCAGCAGTCAGTTTCCATCGTTCAGAAGTGTCCTGTGTACATGGGGCCTAACACTAGTCTGGTCTGTGACTGGATGGTGTAAGAAGCAGCAGACTGAAAGCAGCTATAGTCGCTAGCAGCAATCATTGTGTTCTGCCTGCCAGGAAGGCTCCCCCCACGGGAGGGGAGTGATGTTTTTATTTTATTTTTTTCCTTTCATCTGTGGTGGAAGGAAAGAAAGTTTAATTATCTATGGGCTACCTTAGCCTTTGTTCTGCAGTTGCCATGGTGCTGCACATCTGATCAGTTATGACACCAGCCCATTGTTGGTTTTACAGTTCGGTTGAGAGCGCAAGCATTTGTGACCCTTATCAAGTTATCAGTTTTAGGGGATGCCTTATTAAACTGATGGGTTTTAGCTATGCTTAAAAGTGATGAGGTTTTTTTTTTTTTTTTTTTTTTTACAAACTTGTCATACTTACTTGCTCTGTGCAGTGGTTTTGCACAGAACAGCCCCATTCATCCTCTTCTTGGGTCCCCTGCTGGTGCTTCTGGCCCCTCCCTCCTGCCAAGTGCCCCCATAGCAAGTAGCTTGCTATGGGGACACCTGAGCAGACACATACGGAGCTGCGTCTCTGCCCCACTCCCTCTCTTTCATCATTAGTTCACTGGCTGTGATTGACAGCAGCGGCATCCAATGGCTTTCGCTGCTGTCTTATCCAATTAGGAGCTGAGGCTCTGATGCACATTGCTGAATCGCGATGGAGCTCAGGTAAGTATTAGGAGGGCTGGGGGGGGGGGGGGAGCTGCTGCAGACAGCAGGCTTTTTTACCTTCATGCATAGAATGCACGAAGGTAAAAAACCTTGAGCCTTTACAACCACTTTAAGGGGGAGTGGTTTTTGCAGTAAAAATGTGGCATAAATGCATGTTTTTACCGCACACACACACACACACACGTAAGCTAGGCCTTACGTATCTGATGTAAAACTTGTTTATAGAACTGAATTTGTTAGAGCAACAACTCCTCTTTTACCCTGTAGATCATGAACGTGCTAGACAGCCCCTTTACAGATCGGTTCAGCATTGGGTTGATAACAATATATTTTAGTTTTTTGATCCCCTGTAATTATTTTTTTTAGTGCAATTCACACCACTCTGAAAGTATATTTTGAGCTGTTTCATCGGTAGGTTTCTGATGTGCTTTTGTGTTTCTTGCAGGAAGATCTGTGTAGCTGTGGTAAGCAGATAATACAGCTGAGTGTATTGACCCAGAGAATTAATCTGACAATAACTTCCTTCCTCAGGATAATATCTGAGATGCACATGTCCTAGCAGTGAAGATTATCCTCTGTCAGCCTTGCAGGCTTGTTTAGCATCTGTACATCTGGTGCATTTTGTATTCTGGCAAGGAATCCTGTAAGGAGAAATAGAGGCTGCCAATGCTAAACTCTGCTTTTGAAAATGCTAGTTTTCTGGCTGTCACTTTGACTGTGTTTGCCTTCTTATTCCAGGTTTCTGACATTGAAGCCAGCGGGTTAGCGAAAGTCTTGTGCACATAACCTTCAGGCTCCATGCCCAATGGACGTTTTAACAACGCTGATAACATTAACTGTGTAAAGTCACGTTAAAAACATGAGTTTTTTAGCGTTTTGCCACATTTTGCAGCATTAGATCGTTTTTACAACTAAAAAACTCCTCTAGAAACCCACTAGTCCTGGGTTTTTTCCAGCCAAAAAATGCCCCTGCCAAAAAACGTTGATTACAGTCTATGTGTGCATGGACATATAGGATAACATGCTGGGGGGTTACTGGCTGTAGAAAAAAACGTCAAAAGCCAAAAACAGCCACTTTAAAAATGTCCAGTGTGCATGACGACTCAATTTGAATAAGAGCACTCTTTGCAAAACTTTAAAGTAGAACTAAAGAAGAAACTTTTTTTTTTTTCTTACACTTTGGATAGAGTAAGGGAGGGTTATAACTCCTGTCAGTGTTTGTTGCAGTCCGTATCCCATTGAAGAGATTTAGGCTACGTTCACACTAGCGTTGTGTGCAGGCAGCAGAGAGGCGTTTGGGAAGAGTTTTTACCCCTTCCCAAACGCCTCTGCCAATTCTGCACATTAAAGCACATGGTGCTGTTCTAACGGGAGCATTTGCGTCGCGGCAAAACGGACGTCTCTGGTCGAGTCAGGAGGCATTGAAGCCTCCTATTCTAGTCTATGGTGCCGCTCCGCAAACTCCCGGCCGGTGTTTGCGGTGCGGTTGCGGGGTGTTTGCAGAGCAGTAACACCATTCAAACTGCATTATAGGTGTTTGTGGGGTGTTTTTAACGCTCGGCAATCGCCTAGCAACCTCTGCTAAACCGTGCATGCGGCGTTTGCGGAGCGTTAAAAAACGCTCCGCGCATGCGGCGTTTGCGGAGCGTTAAAAAACGCTCCGCAAACGCCGGACCAACGCTTGCCAAATGCTATAGGGGCGTTTGCCAAGCGTTGGTAAAACAGCCATGTGTGAACGAGCCCTAACATAGTTATATAGTCCGGTTGAAAAAGACACGTCCATCTAGTTCAAACATTACAAGGGGGGAGATACAATCCTATGCCCACAATTTATCCAGAGGAAGGCAAAAAACCCAATAAAACATCATCCAATTTGATCCAGAAGTGAAAAAATTCCTTTCTGGTCCCTCAAGAGTCAATCGGATATTCCCCAGATCAGTTTTTCTTTTTTTAACTGTTCCGTTTATTGAAGATATACAGTGATGCAAACAGAGGTACATAAAACCTAGTCAAGCAGTCAGTTTACAAGGTACATAGCATACATAAATAATCCAAAACGGAAAAGTCCTACAATTAGTATCCCAGTAAGATTCTGTGTTGTAACCAAAATACGGCCCGAGCAGGCTAGTCATACAAGAACTTAGTGACCCAAAGGCCGGTATCCAGACGGGGAAGGAGGGTGGGGATGAGGAGGAGGAAGGGGAAGGAAGAGGGCATGGGAGGAGATTAGGCGGTACACATAGCAGCAGTGTTCAGGTACTACAAAAATCTTCAGATTAAAAACTAGGGACACCACAACCTAACCTGTGAGACCCATGGTCTCCTCCCACCCAGCCCAGATTTTATCAAATTGTGCTGCCCAGTTTCAGGTTGTGTGTAAGCTCATAGAGAGGAAGAGCACCATTAACCACCTGCCCTCCAGAGGATTTACTTTACCCCCCCCCCCCCCTCCTGACCAGGCCATAATTTACTATACGGCACTGCTTTACTTTAACTGACAACTGCGCGGTCATGCAATGCTGAACATAAATTAAATTTTGTCTTTTTTTTTCCCCAAAAAGAGCTTTCTTTCAGTGGTATTTGATCACCTCCTGTGTTTTTTTTTTTTTTTTTCCCTGTTCCTTTTTTGCAACAATTTAAAAAAAAAAACCCAGTATTTTTTACTTTTTGCTATAAAACATATCCAATTAAAAAATTTAAAAAAATCTAATTTCTTTATAAATTTAGGCCAAAATGTATTCTACAAGTCTTTGCTACAAAAAAAGTGTATATTTAATTGGTTTACGCAAAAGTTAGTGTCTGTCTAATAACCTCTACAAATGGTGGTGTATAAACACTGAATTTTTTTAAAATTAAATACTAGTAATGGCGACGATCAGCGACTTATAGCGGGACTGTAGCGGGCATTCTGATACTGGGTGGGAACTGCCACTGACATCCCCAGTGACACTAATACAGTGATCAGTGCTAATAAAAAACACTGACACTGTACTAATGATGCTAGGCAGGAAGGGGTTAACATCTGGGGCGATCAAAGGGTTAACAGTGTGTTGTGTGTTTTTTTTTTTTTTTTCACATTGTGTGCTGTTTTACTTTGGAGACATGCTGACAGGAGACAGGTCTCTCCCTTCTCAGCCCTGCCGACGATCAGAGTCGCAGCCGGGACCCAGTGATTGAAATCCCCAGCAGCCAATTGCAGCGTAGGTAGGGAGGCGCGTGCGCACGAACCTACCCGAAAATGCAGTGTGTGTGGTGTTTTGCGCAGCCATGCCACCCTGTAGGTGCTGTGCTATAGGGCAGAGGTCAAGCAATTAATTGCTGCCTTGCAACCAGAAACCGTGGGTGAGGTCGGCAAGTTTCAATTTTTGTGTCCTTGATTTCCTTTTTACATATTCTGTTATATTCTTTGTAACATTAAAACGATGTTGTTCCTTTTTAATACTTAATAAAGCTATAAAATAATAAAAAAGAGCTTTTAAAAACTTTGGCCATGAGCCACACAGGTTTATTTTTTAGCCTTTTATACTTATTGCCCATGGGAATATATTTTGCAGTGTGTTCACATACAGTCTTTTTTTGAAGAATTCCCATTTCTTTTCTGTGTTCATCGATGCCAATATTCCCTCCCAATCGAAGTCTTGAAGAGCAGCTCTCAGCCTTGGAAAATTTGTGCTCTTAAAGGTAAAGTGTTACTAAACCCATGACCCTGCATTCACTATATCTCGTCTCCTACAGTACACAGAACATGGAAATGCAATTATTTTAGTAAATATAAATGGCTAAATACCTTTTCTCATCAGCAGCATATAGCAGTCTTGTGACTTCTAATAGCCAAGTCGCACCCAGTGTGACCAGGGTCTTATTGAGCACTTTTATAAACACAAAGAAAACTCGCCATAAACACATCATAAATGCCCTAGGGGCGTTAATGAGCATTGCTTCAGTCTTCACATTCAACACATGTGAATGAGCTCTACAGTAAAAGAACAGTTAATAAAAGTCCATGAACTGCATATCAGCATTCAATAGCAAACTATTATGTTCAGAAAAGAAGTACCTCTTTCTTGGCATGGAAAACAAGATTGTGTAAGATTGTATAATCTCTGGCTGCAATTGAGCTGCTTAGGTCCTTCCCTCCATCATTAGAGCTTCTGTCTTTAAATTGGACAGATGTTGTCTGGTAGACCTGAAGTGAGATAAAAGGATCAGCGGGGTACAGATTTTTAAAATGTGAAGGCCTCATTCATGTGTGAGACCTAGGAGATTGGTACTTATTAGGGATGCTCTGTGCCGATACCAAGTATTTTCAGGAGCACTCCTAAAAATACTCGGCATCGGCACAGAGCATACCGAAACTTTGCGGTGCGATCTGCGTTAATGGACGCAAATTGCACCGCAAAGAATAGCATGCGGTTCCTGCCCAAATCACTGCTCCTGTGTGAACCCAGGCTTGTCACAGCCAGAGTTCAGAGGAGTGGTGCGAAAAACCTCCCTGCAGGCATCCCATGCTGAGTCTCAGTGGTAGGAGAGGAGAGAAAGCGGCGGGGACTTGAAATCCCCGCCGCGTTCTTTCCTCTCCTTGCAGCAATGACAGTTTGGGCTAGATTGCATCTGATTGGTCAGCTGCTGACCAATCAGATGCCATCTAAACTGAACTGTCATCTCTGCAAGGAGAGGAAAGAAAGTAGTGGGGATTTCTCTCCTCTCCTTGCAGTGAAAATAGAGCATGGCTTGATCTTGGTTAGTGGCAGGGTCAAGGATAGGGTCAAAGGTCAGTGTATTTTAGAAGGATTAAAAAAAGAATGCTTTATGGTTTCTTGGCCCTACTATATTGATACAAACAATTATACATGTCCCCCTTCCTTTAGATTGTAAGCTCCACAAGCAGGGCCCTCATATTCCTTCTGTACTGAAATGTATTGTATTGCCAGGTAGCAAGTCATGGTTAGTCAGTGAAAATTTTTAAAAGGTGGTTTTTTTTTTGTACTATTTTGGGCCAGTTTCCCTTTTGATTTTAAATAAAAAATCAGCCATAATTTATTCTGAAACAGTAAAATTCCCCTGGACACACTAAGTATAGTTGAGGGTGTTATGTACTGTGTTAGTAACACATGTCAAAATGTTTGGCCAAAGGTTCACTTTTGAATACTAGCTGATCTCTAGTTGCTGTAAGGCCCCAAACACATTTGCGAATGAGGTCATTGGCAATTACATGCAGAGACACAGTGGGGGTTTCTATTGATCAACTGCAGGCAGAAGATGTATTGAAAGCAATAGGAGGCTGACAGCTAATGCAGCTTATTGCTGGTACTTGCATGTAATTGCTTAAGCAGCTATTACCTGTGAATGATCAGTCCTGGATGCAGGTTGTCTGTGTTCAGGGTTAATCACTGGCAGGTAATCACTCTATGAGCCATTTACATGATTGTGGCTACAATTAGCTGCAGTAGCTGTCAGCCTTCCATTGCTTCCAAAGGGGCTTCCCTCTGCAGCTGATCACTGGGAACCCCTGCCCCTCCCTCATGTAAGAGCTAATGACCCCATTCACAAGTGTGAATGGGGCCTAAAAGCAGATTGAAGTGTTTTGGGTTTTTTTTTTGTTTTTTTTTGGCAGACTGTTTAAAGTGATATCCTGCATATTGAGTAGCCCTTTGGATTGTGTTATTCTGCTAAATCTTCTTTTGGTGCAGTTTTTGTTCCCATCCTCAGAAATTACAGTTAAAATCTGGAACACAAACTACCTTTTGGGGCCAGTATTAGCTGTTTGTTTCTGGCTCCAGCAGTTGCTCTGACACTTCACTGGTTACAGTAAATAAATCCCAATATGACATTTATTATTTATGTGTAAACTACCAGCACATTTCACAACTGGGAAGTGATATGTTCTTGCTGCCAATTTTTTTGCAAAATGCATTTCTTGGCTTAGCTTGGTGGTTCGTCAACACTGTGAGTCAGGATCCAGATCAGTTGCTTTTTCTTTGTTATAGTGTTTGAAGATAACAGGTTATGTGCGTCTAAACAATAGTTAAAGCCTAGCCATAGCCAATAGAAGTGGGAACACTTGGTGATATTAAACCCTATATTTTTTTTTTGTATTCTATGGAAATTTAAATAAAAAATATCTAATCCCAATATTTCATATTCCTGATATGTGCCTGCTGTACCATGTACTTTATAGAAAGAGAACAGGATATTTTTTTTTCATATGTTTCCTTTGTGTGAAGTCCATGGTGTTCCTGCCAGTCCCCCTGCTTTTCTATAAAAATAACTGACCACACTAGGTATGAAAGAACAGCATGGTCAGTTCTCTAGCTATGCTGTGTCCCCTGCCTAGCCATTCACTGGGAAGATCAGTGTACTGCTGTTTTTTCCTCCCCAGCTCATATGCAGCTGAGAACAGACGGAATGTGATCACTTATATAAAAAAATAAAAAGGGGGGGGGGGTATTTAAAACATGTTTTATTTAATTTTTTTTTATATGTATACACAAATGTTTTATCGTTCATTTCTATTTTAAACTAAATGGGTTGTTTTTACAAGGTGAGGGTTTTAAATGTACATTCCTTTCTTTTTATGGTCTGGCCAGTCCCTGAACCACTGCCCCTGCTGTTCTGATTTGAGCGTGTGTCTTATAGCTAGGCAGCTAGTAAGGAGACATCCGTGTGTGCATGATCCCGGCCAGAGCTGTATGGATTTATTCAAATACACAGCACCTTGCAAGCCTCGCACCTGATCCTGATAGACCTACCACCCTACTCTCGCCTCCCCTCTGCAAACAAGGAGGGGAGGATAGTAACTGTTCTCTTCTTCATTCAAAATCCTGCCTGTCTGCCTATTTTCATATTGTAGCCTAAAGTTCCACTTCAACCCTGAATGAGTTCAGGTGAAAAAATGCTTATTCTTTTAACCCTTTGAGGACCAAGGGACGTATTTGTCCCATGTTTTTAATTGCGTGTATCATCTGATTAAGAACTTAAAACTCCTTTTTTTTTTTTTTTTTTTTTTTTTTTTTTTTGGTTTGAGTCAAAATATTAGTTCTTATCAACAAACAACAAATGGATCTAGTTTTTTGCCAATTATTTTAATGAAATGGCTTCGTTACAGCAACTAAAGTGTACAAACTTTAAAAACAAAAAAATTGATTCTTTTGGCGTTCCAAAATCTTACGGTCCTCAAAGGGTTAATATCTATACCCAGAAATGTAATTTATTGTAGCTAATCCGTACTTGGCTGTAGTGGCCGCATTCGTTTTCTCTTTTCAGACTTCTTTTCCTTTTATTTTCAACAGTTAATACTGCAAATAAATGTATAACATTTGGGGTACAACATCAATATATTATGTCTGCTGTATATAATAAACTGCGTAGTTGCATAGCTATCCTATGTGTTCATTGAAATGTTTCACAAATTCTAAACAATTAAAATAATTAACCAGATCTTCATTTAAAAGTGGAAGTTTTGCTTATCCTCCTCATATACTTCACCCCCTGCCGTTATTGGAACTTTTTTTTTTCTTTGGGAACAGGTACCTTTTTCTGTCGGGTACCCACTCCAACGTCTGCATTTCTTGCCTAGGCAAAAATTGTGGAAGGTTGCCTCTCCCCTCCGGCAACCTGAGGCTTTGGGACTATTCTTGAAAGCACAGTGCATCCCATGCATGCCCCATGGGGAGCTGGCCTTGAAAGGATCAGTGTGTCACAGCTGGCTTTCCACAGTCAAGATGGCAGCTCTGGGGATCCATAGACTGGTGAAGTTTGGCCTGGGTGAAGACCGTGCTCGACAACTGGGCTAAGTGTCTGTCTGTTAAAGTTAGCAGCTACATTATTTGTATCGGCTGACTTAATTTTTCTAACAATGACTGTAGTTTATCTTTAAACTCCTCCACTGAAGATGATTCTGAAGAGCATTAATACAACATAATCCAAAATCTGTAGTTACAATAAAATTTTGACACGTGAAACAATAAATAAGATCATTTTGTATCAATGGATCACTTTTAATTGTATAAAAATATATTCACATACTAGACGCATTTTAAAACCTCTAAAATATTTCCCTTGCTGGGCTTGCCCAAATATACTGTATATCAAGCTCCCTGTGTTAATGTCAACAGATCATAAAAGATCAATTTATTGTCCAGTCCACTCCATCCTGCATAAAGTAATAAGCCATACCCATGAGCTGTGTAAACAACCAAATGTGTTGGTGTAACTAATCTGAATAACAGATTTCCTGCCCCTCAGCATCTGCACATCATGTTCTTCATCTCCTTTAGAGTAGGGATTTGTGGGACTACACAATTATTATACTGCAGTACTGGCAAGATCAACAGCTATTTTTGTACTTTTTTTTTTTCTTTTCTTTCTTCAAAAATTGAAAAACCAGTTGAAAGGATTTTAAGGCAAACTGCAGGCACCTGGGTTGTCCCATTATTTTTTTCACAATGTGCTTTCACATCATAAGACTCCTTTTGATGCTTATCTATGCTCAGATACTGTAAGGTATTATTCTTATTTAGGATTTATACAGCGCCAACAGTTTGCTCAGCTCTTTACAATATAAAGGGAGACAATACAGCAACAATACAGTTCAATACAAGAGGGTTAGGAGGGCCCTGCTCCTTGGAGCTTACAATCTAAGAGGGAGGGGCTGGTGGAACAAAAGAGAATAACTGTGGGGGATAAATTGATGGGAGAAATAGAAGATTCTGTTATTAGCTGAAGGCAGGATAGGTTTCCCTGAAGAGAGATGTTTTCAGGGATTGCCTAAAAGTGGACAGAGTAGACGATAGTTGGACAGAATGGGGTAGAGAGTTCCAGAGGATGGGGGAGGCTCAGGAGAAGTCCTGGAGACAAGGGAGATGGGAGGTCCTGGGAGAAGTGGAGAGGACAGTTTGTGTGATATTTGGAGACAAGATTGGTGATGTAATTTGGGGCAGAGTTGTAAATGACTTTATATATTATTGTTAATGTTTTGAATTTTATTTGTTTGCCAATCCCTCCACTGGCTTCCCATTGCCAGAGAGCGATGGCAGACATGGAACAGTTGGTAAGGTAGATGAGTCTGGCAACAGCATTCATGGAAGACTGAAGAGGGGATAGCCTGCAATTAGGTATGCCAATGAGGAAGGAGTTGCAATAGTCAAGGCAAGAATTAACAAGGGAGTGAATAAGTTGCTTAGTGGTTTCAGTGGTTAAAAAGGGGCATATTTTGGAAATGTACGGAGGTGAAGTCTACAAGGTTTGGACAGGATAGAAAGGATAGGATAAGGATAGATTAACAACCAAAGCCTTCCTCATCAACCTCCATCACATCTCTAAAGTACGCCCCTTCCTAACCAATGACACCACAAAGCTCCTAATTCACTCCCTGGTTGCCTCTCACCTCACATACTGCAACTCCCTCCTCATTGGATTACCTTTACATAGGCTATCCCCTCTTCAGTCCATCATGAATGCTGCTGCCAGACTCATCCACCTTACAAACTGCTCAGTGTCTGTCACCCTTCTCTGCCAATCCCTCCATTAGCTGCACTCAGCCAACGAATTAAATTCAAAATACCGTATTTTTCGCTCCATAAGATGCACCTGACCGTAAGACGTGCCTAGGTTTTAGAGGAGAAAAACAAGAAAGAAAATATTCTGAACCAATGGACTGCGGGCACAGTACAGGGGATGACCAGAGACTGCAGACACAGTACAGGAGATGACCAGAAACTGCGGACACTGTACAGGAGATGACCAGAAACTGCGGACACTGTACAGGAGATGACCAGAAACTGCGGACACTGTACAGGAGATGACCAGAGACTGCGGACACAGTGCAGGGGATGACCAGCGACTGCGGACACAGTGCAGGGGATGACCAGCGACTGCGGACACAGTGCAGGGGATGACCAGCGACTGCGGACACAGTGCAGGGGATGACCAGCGACTGCGGACACAGTGCAGGGGATGACCAGCGACTGCGGTCACAGTGCAGGGGATGACCAGCGACTGCGGTCACAGTGCAGGGGATGACCAGCGACTGCGGACACAGTACAGGGGATGACCAGCGACTGCGGACACAGTACAGGGGATGACCAGAGACTGCGGACACAGTACAGGGGATGACCAGAGACTGCGGACACAGTACAGGGGATGACCAGAGACTGCGGACACAGTACAGGGGATGACCAGAGACTGCGGACACAGTACAGGGGATGACCAGAGACTGCGGACCTTTGGGGAGGGAGGGGGAGCGGGTATCTGAATTTGACAGGTACCCGCTCCCACGTCCGTGGAGTTGTCCTTCCCTCGTTCCCGCGCCGGCTTCTGTGACAGCCGGGTGCCCACTGCGCATGTGCGAGAAGCGCTGCGCTTTGTGAATGGCCCGGAGCCTTCTGGGACCTGTCGTGCCCCAGAAGACTTCGAACCATTCACAAAGCGCAGCGCTTCTTGCGCATGCGCAGTGGTTACCCGGTTGTCACAGAAGCCAGCGCGGGAAGACTGTACAGCGCTGGAGCGAGGAACAGGTAAGGTCCTGCAGGAGAGAGGAGCTGAGCAGCCGGCCCGATATTCTGACATGGTGGCGGCAGAAATACCGGACCGGCCGCTTTATATTCGCTCCATAAGACGCACTGACATTTTCCTCCCTTTTTTGGGGGGAAAACAGTGCGTCTTATGGAGCGAAAAATAATGTACTACAAAAACATACAAAGCCCTCCACAACTGCACAAGTGCCCCCAGCTACATCACTAACCTAGTCTCAAAATACCAACCAAATCTCTCTCTTCATTTGTGCCAAGACCTCCTGCTCTCTTGCTGCCTTGTGAACTCCTCCCATGCTCCTCTCCAGAACTTCTCCCCAGCCTGTAACATCCTCTGGAAATCCTGACCCCAATGTGTCTGACTGTTTCCTACTCTGAAGAGAAGGGTTTTCAGGGAGCGTCTAAAAAGTGGACAGAGAGGCCTAAGTGCCTCCACCTAACAACTGTACTTTTATTTTCTCCATCAGCTCATCTCTTAGATTGTAAGCTCCAAGGAGCAGGGCCCTCCTATCCCTCTTGTATTGAACTGTATTGTTGCTGTATTGTCTCCCGTTATATTGTAAGGTGCTGAGCAAACTGTTGGCGCTATATAAATCCTGTAAGATAATAATCCTGGAAATCCTTCTCTTCAGAGAGGCTATATAAATCCTGTATAATAATAATTTACAAATCCGTGCATTCTGTTTTTTTATGTATGTTTTACACTGTGCCCCAACTTTTTTGGAATTGGGGTTGTAGCAGTGCAGCAACCAGTTATAGAAATAGGAATAACAGTTAGGTCATATACAACCCAAAGCTGGTCCTTGTGACAAGGGGATCACTGAGTGCAGGTTTCTTTTAACTGCGTGTGCAGATAAGCGCATAATCAATTAAGTGTTCTGCAGTGTCAGTGGTACATATAGACACTGCAGAACTACAACAGAAACACTATTGTTCTGTAAACAGAATACACAGCACTTGAACTGTACACAAGCAGATATTAGAATATTAAAAAGCAAAAAAAAACCTCTCCGCTAATAAGCGCAAAAACCTACCCACGATGTGTGAAAATGTGTTCTATATCACAACTCCGTATTAAATAAAATGTAAACCGAAAGCTGCCAACATAAATACACACATACAGATATTAATAATCTGAAACCATGTAAAGCAGGGTGCATTTGATTTAAATCATTAGTGAAAAGCCTCTATTTTAAATCATAATTTTTAAAGAGCAATTGTCATCTCTGTCCTGCAGCGGCTCCTCTACCCCCCTATTGACTCACTGACAGTCCCATTCCCTTTAATGGGAGGGCTGGTGATGCGGCAGTGACACAAGGTGAGGGACGTGGCGGCAGGAGGTGAGTGGATGCCTGCTAACAGGCGCTGCCATGATGGATCTTAAATGACAGGTGCTCTTTAAATGTAAGGAATCCGACTTATTCTTGCTGGTAGTTAGAATCTTTAATAATTGCAAACCAAATGAAGGTTTCCTTTTTAGGATAATAAGCTGTCATGGTTAGTAGTACAGCGATATCAGAACAGCTTTTAGGTTAATAACACATAGCTGGAGAACTACCGTATTTTTCGCTCCATAAGACGCACCTGACCATAAGACGCACCTAGGTTTTAGAGGCGAAAAACAAGAAAAAAAATATTCTGAACCAATGGACTGCAGACACAGTACAGGGGATGACCAGAGACTGCGGACACAGTACTGGAGATGACCAGAGACTGCGGACATACTACAGGAGATGACCAGAGACTGCAGACATACTACAGGAGATGACCAGAGACTGCGGACACAGTGCAGGAGATGACCAGAGACTGCGGACACAGTGCAGGAGATGACCAGAGACTGCGGACACAGTGCAGGAGATGACCAGAGACTGCGGACACAGTGCAGGAGATGACCAGAGACTGCGGACACAGTGCAGGAGATGACCAGAGACTGCGGACACAGTGCAGGAGATGACCAGAGACTGCGGACACAGTGCAGGAGATGACCAGAGACTGCGGACACAGTGCAGGAGATGACCAGAGACTGCGGACACAGTGCAGGAGATGGCCAGAGACTGCGGACACAGTGCAGGAGATGGCCAGAGACTGCGGACACAGTGCAGGGAATGACCAGACACTGCAAACAGCGCAGGGAATGACCAGAGACTGCAGACAGCGCAGGGAATGACCAGAGACTGCAGACAGCGCAGGGAATGACCAGAGACTGCAGACAGCGCAGGGAATGACCAGAGACTGCAGACAGCGCAGGGAATGACCAGAGACTGCAGACAGCGCAGGGAATGACCAGAGACTGCAGACAGCGCAGGGAATGACCAGAGACTGCAGACAGCGCAGGGAATGACCAGAGACTGCAGACAGCGCAGGGAATGACCAGAGACTGCAGACAGCGCAGGGAATGACCAGAGACTGCAGACAGCGCAGGGAATGACCAGAGACTGCAGACAGCGCAGGGAATGACCAGAGACTGCAGACAGCGCAGGGGATGACCAAGAGACTGCGGACAGCACAGGAGATGACCAGAGACTGCGGACACAGTGCAGGAGATGACCAGAGACTGCAGACAGTGCAGGGAATGACCAGAGACTGCAGACAGTGCAGGGGATGACCAGAGACTGCAGACAGTGCAGGGAATGACCAGAGACTGCAGACAGTGCAGGGGATGACCAGAGACTGCAGACAGTGCAGGGGATGACCAGAGACTGCGGACAGTGCAGGGGATGACCAGAGACTGCGGACAGTGCAGGGAATGACCAGAGACTGCGGACAGTGCAGGGAATGACCAGAGACTGCGGACAGTGCAGGGAATGACCAGAGACTGCGGACCTTTGGGGAGGAAGGGGGAGCGGGTACCTGAATTTGACAGGCACCCGCTCCCACTTCTGTGGAGTTGTCCTTCCCTCTTCTTCCCGGGCCGGCTTCTGTGACAGCCGGGTGTCCACTGCGCATGTGCTGCGCTTTGTGAATGGCCCGGAGCCTTCTGGGACCTTTCATGTGTCCCAGAAGACACCGGATCATTCACAAAGCGCAGCACATGCGCAGTGGACACCCGGCTGTCACAGAAGCCAGCGCGGGAAGACTGTGCAGCGCTGGAGCGAGGAACAGGTAAGGCCCTGCAGGAGATAACAGCTGAGCGGCCGGCCTGGTATTCTGACATGGTGGCAGCAGAAATACCAGACCGGCCGCTTTATATTCGCTCCATAAGACGCACTGACATTTTCCCCCCTTTTTTGGGGGGAAAAAAGTGCGTCTTATGGAGCGAAAAATACGGTACTCAAATTCTTTGATTTCATGTTTTTTCTCATGGTTACTGTGAAAGTGTGTGAATGCATCAATGCAGTGCATGTTATCTCAGCTTGCAGAGCTTGGATTCATTGATTTTTCTAAAAATACATATATTGCAGAATATACAGCCTCGTGCTACATAACTAAGCTCCATTTCATGCTGAATAAACTAAGTTATTAATGTATCTTAAATAGAAAACTATCTTTAGATAGATGGATTTTTACTCCAAAAGCATTTTATTAAAATAAATTTGATAAACAATCCGTGTGCTTTTGTTTTGTTTTGTTTTGTTTTGTTTTCAATCTTCGATTTGTATCCACCCTGATGTAAAGTGCAATCTTCTGTGTTCTCAAACATAGGTAGTTTATGTTTGAAATTGTCTCAAAAAAGGTCCTTTTTATATTCATAATAATAAAGTGGAAAAAAAAAGTCAACAAAATATCTAAATTCTCTTGTGCCAGGATACATGCAAACCAATCCAGTCACAACCACCAGAAAAGCTAGCCAAACTCCTTACCCTAAAATATAACCCCTATATCACAAGAAGCGCTTGTTATACCACCGTTCCATGCTCCTTCCTGCTCCAGACCCGCTCAGATGTCTTTCTCAGGATTTCATGGACAATTCACAGGAACCATATGGATGGTTTCCAGGGCATATGTCTGACACCACAGGACTGTGGGACTGCAGGTATTCAGCCACTCAGGGCACCACACATACCATATCCTGAACCACTTCCCATCCAGCCCATGTACATAAACGGCCGGACGGGAGCAGTGCAGGAGCAGGTTGCCGTTCATAAATGGTGCCCGCAATTTCAGCATGTGCGCGCTCCCTGGCAGTGCACGGCACCACGATCTGGTGGCCACTGTGTCCTGAGGACACCAATTGCTGTACAGGACCTCTGTGTGAGGTCCCGATCATGTGATCACTGATTGGCCAATCAGTGTGAAAAAAAATGTCATCATCCCCCACAAGTAGTACAGTGTCACTATGGTGACACTGTACTGCTAGAGTGATAGTATGTTAAAAAAAAAATAATAATATAAAAATGTAAAAAACATTTTAGAAAAATTATAAGTTTTGGTTATAAACTAATTTGAGTTATTTTTCTTTACTAAAAAGATAGCTGAATACATTTTGGCCAAGATTTATATAGAAAGATTCTTTATTTGCAAAATTGTATAAGGAAAACACTTTTTTTTTTTTTCAACATTTTTGGACTTTTTCATTTATATAGCAAAAAAATAAAAATCCCAGTGGTGAATAAATACCACCAAAATAAAGTTTTATCTGTCTCAAAAAACAAATGCTACAAAATTCATATGGGGGCAGTGTTGCATGACCGCGCAATTGTCATTCAAAGTATGACAACTCTGAAAGCTGAAAATTTGTCCTGGACAAGAAGGGGGTAAAAGTGTCCGGACTGGAAGTGGTTAAGAAAAGCACACTGCATATAGCATGATAGTGTTTAAAAACTGCTACTTCATCTTGGTAAATACACTTTCAAACAAAGTTTGTGTGCAAAATCAGCAAACATTAAAAAATACTTGCAATTAAATTTGGCATTACTGGCATGAGTAACCAGCGCCTGCATGAACACAATCTCAGACACTGTACCCTGCCTGCCCGACATGGCGTTTCATTACAAATAACATCATCAGGGAAAATGGAAGCTTCTATTTCCCCTGACGTTTTTATTTGTAATGAAACGCCATGTCAGGCCATGTCTAACGGTCTGTGGTCTTCACAGGAAAATGCTAGCAGTAGGCAGTGCAGTCTGGAGCCAGTCTGTTAGCTTGGAAAAGGGTAGGGAGGAGCAGGAAAATGCCTTTTCATCCTAGGCTACAAGGCTGTGGGGGAGGTTACAAAAACTGGAACACACAGAATCTGGTGTAGCTGTGCACAGTAACCAATCCTCTCCTAACTTCAGCTTGTTCAGTTAAGCTTTGACAATAAAACCTGGAAGCTGATTGGTTACCATGCAGAGCTGCACCAGATTCTGTGTGCTCAATTTTTAGTAACTTCCCCTACTGTGGTTTTTCTTTTGATGTACACAGTGTAAACGAGACACAACTCTAGTCCTTACATGCAAGTGTGGCTCCACAGGATGCTGCAAGAAAAAGGAGCCACTCTGAAACAGAAAACCTTGGGCAGCAGTCAAGGCACCAGCTTAAATTAGATCATAGGTAAGGATTAAAAGAAAACGAAGCTGCATATTCGGTAAAGAATTACAGTTCCTTAAAAAGTATTCATACCCTTTGAAATTTTCCACATTTTGTCATGTGACAACTAAAAACATAAAGGTAGTTTTTAGTGGGATTTTATTTGATCGACCAACACAAAGTGGCACATAATTGTCAAGTGGAATGAAATTGATACATGGTTTTCAAACTTTTTTACAAATATCTGAAAAGTGTGGCGTACATTTGTATTCAGCCCCCTTTACTCTGATACGATACCTCTTACTAAAATCTAGTTGAGCCGATTGCCTTCAGAAGTCACCTAATTAGTAAATAGAGTCCACCTGTATATAATTTAATCTCAGTATAAATACAGCTGTTCTGTGAAGCCCGCAAAGGTTTGTTAGAGAACATTAGTGAACAAACCGCAGCATGAAGACCAAGTAACACACCAGACAGGTCAGGGATAAAGTTGTGGAGAGGTTTAAAGCTAGGTTAGGTTATAAAAAAAAAAATAACTATATATATATATATCCCAAACTTGTTCAATCCATCATCCGAAATTGGAAAGCGTATGGCACAATTACAAACCTACTAAGACGTAACCGTCCACCTAAACTGACAGGTCGGGTAAGGAGAGCATTAATCAGAGAAGCAGCCGAGAGGCCCATGATAACTCTGGAGAAGCTGCAGAGATTCACAGCTCAGGTGGGAGAATCTGTCTACAGGACAACTATTAGTCGTGCACTCCACAAATCTGGCCTTTATGAAAGAGTGACAAGAAGAAAGTCATTGTTAAAATGGAGCCATAAGAAGTCCTGTTTGCAGTTTGCGAGAAGCCATGTTGGGGACACAGCAAATATGTGGAAGAAGGTGCTCTGGTCAGATGAGACCAACATTTAACTTTTTGACCTAAAAGCACATCACCCTGAACACACCATCCCCACTGTGAAACGTGGCATCATCTGTGACGGACGCGGCGTCAGACCCCCAGCCCTTCTCACCAACTCGTGACTGAAGGACTAGCCAATCTAAAAGCGCGCTGTCACATGCGTAACAATACCACGCTCAGTGGCACCCTGCACAACGATTTTCCAGCTAATGGACCGCAATCTATGTACCGCAGCCTGAGAGCGATTGTTACTTGGTCAGGTTAATTACGCAATTAACCCTTCACACTGCCAACACCTCCTTTTTGTACAGTGATAGAGGAAACTCGCCAATCTTAGCAGTAACACTATGATGTTTGAATAATCGTCTGTATACCACTGTCACCGCAGGCAGATGTATGCAGAAGTTTTTAAAACACACAGTAGTGCTCTTCAGAGATAGGGATTATTTGTTTGCATTAAAGAGCTTTAGAAACAGTTCAACATTTTTCAGAAAATAAGATTTATTACTAAAAAGGTCAAAATGGTGAAATAAAAGTATTTACAGAAAAAGATGTAGCCTATATATATATATATATATATATATATATATATATATAAAAACAGAGAGCAATACCACATCAGAGAGATAACAGAAAGAAGTTTAGAGAAGTAGAATACTTGCCGTCAGCCTTGGTTTAAGCAGCGTTTAAGTGTCAGAGCAAAAGGGTGCCTTTTCTCCCAAAGTTGGTTCCTGATGTTAAAAAGGGAGAATTCTTCAACTTACTGCTCCAAGCATAACAGCCTTTTTCTAGGAACCCAGCAAGGTGTCTCCTTAAAGCAGAGAACGAATCGCCTCATTTGGGGAGGGGTGTTTTAGGTGGGGAACTCAGGCTATGACCAAATCCCTCACAGTTTATATCATGGTCAATAACCCTTCCTAGGTACATGTAGCAGCCTAGCCACTAGTAGATTAATATGCAGAATGATATCCTGAACATCCAAACATCAAATAAGCCATATTTTACTATTTCAGCTAGAACTATATGGCTTCCTACTCTCCTGTAGACTTTAACTAGGGGTGTAAGATATCAGGTGATAAAATGACCAATCTGAATATATGTTTTGCTTTATGGTATGTATTACCTACGAGAAATTACAAAATTGTATGAAAAAGTGTTTTCACATGGGATTTATGTTTTACTGCTATCCTGGAATGCTTTTGAAGTCCAGTGACTGCCGGGTTTATGGCTTTACGATCAGCTTCAGAGCAAGAGTTTGCCAGACACCCTGGCATCAGCTAATTGGGTTTACAACCATGAAGGATATCCAACTGTGTCCTGTGCACTTCTGAACCCAGCAAACAAGGACCACGTGTCACTCAACAGAGAGGGAGGGTCTTTACCAAAATGGATGTTCGCGTCCATTTTTGTACGTACAATTGCTACAGCATCATGTTGTGGGGATACTTTTCTTCAGCAGGGACAGGGAAGCCGGTTAGAGTTGATGGGAGGATGGATGGAGCCAAATACAGGGCACTGTTAGAAGAAAACCTGGCAGAGTCTGCAAAAGACTTAAGACTGGGGCTGAGGTTCACCTTCCAGCAGGACAAAAACCCTAAACATACAGCCAGAGCTACAATGGAATGGTTTAGATCAAAGCATATTCATGTGTTAGTATGGCCCAGTCAAAGTCCAGACCTAAATCCAATTGAAAATCTGTGGCAAGACTTGAAAATTGCTGTTCATAAATGCTCTCCATCCAATCTGACAGAGCTTCAGATATTTTTCAAAGAAGAATTGGCAAAAATATCACTTTCTAGATGTACAAAGCTGGTAGAGACATCCCCAAAAAGACTTGCAGCTAAAGATGGTTCTACAAAGTATTGACTCAGGGAAGCTGAATAAAAATGCACGCCACAATTTTCAGATATTTATTTGTAAAAACTTTTGAAAACCATTTTATCATTTTCCTTCCACTTCACAATTATGTGCCACTTTTTGTTGGTCTATCACATAAAATCCCAATAAAATACATTTACGTTTTTGGTTGTAACATGACGAAATGTGGAAAATTCCAAGGGGTATGAATACTTTTTCAAGGCACTGTAAGTTGATGAGAGTGCTTAGAAACAGGGTTTGATTTCTTTATTTAAAGTATAACTAAAGGGAAAACTTTTTTTTTTTTTCAGTTTTGGATAGAGTAGAGATGGATTAGGACACCTGTCAGGTTTTATTTCTGTCTGTGGCCCCGTTTTATGGAGATTCCCCCTTTGTATTTGTCCTGATTACCATTATCATTCAAAGTGAAAATCCCAAATTTTGGATTGTCCCCAGGACGGGAAAAGAGCTGAAATCTTCCAATGGGGACATTAGTTTCAGGTGACGGAAGGGGGTCACCAAGCTCTTCCAAGCGACTGGGCACATAGTGCGAGGAAATAAATTTGTTCCTCCCACTGTGTGACATCAGAAACCGGAAACGACTGTTTTGTCACTTCCGGTTTCAGCTCTTTGTTCACTGCCTGATTACCGGCCGGTGAAGCAGCTGATCAAAGCAATCTTTGTGTGATCAGTTGCATTCGTTGCAAGTCCCTGACCCTTTCCAAAAAACGCAGCAGTAAAAAAAAAAAAAAAAATGTGAACATGTCCCATAGTAAACCATGTTAAATGGACTGCAGTTGTTTCTGCAAAAAGCACTAAACACATGGGAGTGAACCCTGATCTCTCCATAAAGAGTACTTGTCACTGCCTGTTGCTGGGATGTTTACATTCCCTGTGACAGCAATAAAAGTGATTAAAAAAATTAAAGAAACCCTGTAAAAATAAGAAGAAATAAGAATAAAATGTAAATAAAATTTAAAGCATACCCCGCCTTTGGCCATGCATAAAGATGAGCGCATGCATAGGTCCTGCATGCATATGCAAACAGTGATCGCACCACACATGTGAGGTATCACTGCAAACGTCAGAATTAGAGCAATGATTCTAACATTAGACCTCCTGGGTAACTCTAATCTGGTAACCTGTAAAGGCTTTTAAAGTGTTGCCTATGCATATTTTAAAGTACTGTAGTTTGTTGCCATTCCACGGCTGTGCGTAATTTTAAAGCGTGATATGTTGAAAGGAGTGAAAAGAAAACAGGAAAGCGATGGTGATGGGGCGGACTGGAAGTGGAGGACTGAAGAAAACCATGAAAGAGGAGAGCATGAAAAAGGGGTCAGAGGGGGTATTAACCACTTGCCCGCCACGCTATAGTAGAACTACTGCTGCAGGGCTGCAGAAAATCGCGTGTGTGTAATTTGCATTTCCAGGTAGGGGGCGTGTGCGCGCACGCTGCCATTGGCGGCTAGGGATGTCAGTTAACGGGTCCTGGATGGAGATTCCCTGCTGGCACCCAGTGAATACAGCTGATGGGAGAGACCTATGTGTAAACAACACAGGTCTCTCTCCTGCCAGCAAGGACGTGCTGCTTTGTATTTCTCTGCACAGCAGAGAAAGCAGCATGTCTCCATAGTAAAACAGCACACTTAGTAAAACGCACACAGTTAACCCTTTGATCACCCAAAAGTTAACCCCTTCCTGCCCAATGTCATTCGTGCAGTGTCAGTGCTTTTTATTAGCACTGATCACTGTATTAGTGTCATTGGGATGTTAGTGGCAGTTAGTCAGTTCCCCCCCATGTCAGAATGGCCGCCGCAGTCCTGCTATAAGTCGCTGATCACCGCCATTACTAGTTTAAAAAAAACCTAAAAATTACAGTATATATACACCGCCATTTGTGGACTCTATAACTTTCATGTAAACCAATTAATTTACTCCTATTGGGATTTTTTTTTTAGCAAAGATATGTAGCAGAATACATTTTGGCCTAAATTTATGATGAAATTTTAAATAAAAAAAAAACAAACATTTTTATTGGATATGTTTTATAGCAAAAAGTCAAAAATATTGTTTGTGTTTTTTGTTTTTTTTTTCCAAAATTGTCAGTCTTTTTTTTTGGTTTATAGCGCAAAAAATAAAAATGCAGAGGTGATCAAATACCACTGAAATAAAGCTCTATTTGTGGTAGAAAAAAAGGACATATATTTCATTTATGTACAGCGTTGCATGACTACGCAATTGTCAGTTAAAATAACGCAGCGCTGTATTGCAAAAAATGGCCTGGTCAGGAAGGGGGGTAAATCATCTGGAGGGCAAGTGGTTAAAGGAGGGTGTAAAAGGGGGATGGGGAAAGGAAGGGGGGCATGAAAGGGTGGGCTAAGGCAGGGCATGGAAGGGGGATTGAAGGAGTGCATGAAATGGGGGGGGATGGGACTGAAAACTTTCACACAAATATTGCACAAACTATATTTATTTAAATAGCCACTGAAGACAGTAATACTCTTAACTTAGTGTGCCTTTTCAGAGAGTGAGAGGTAGAGGAGGCGATGCTTAGCTTAATTGTCTATTAGTGTGAGGTAGAGGGGACATTGCTTAAAGTTAGGGGTGTTGGTGGATTATTGTTATTTTAACTATGCTTAAAATAATAATTTTTTTTTACAAGTCTAAAAAAAGTGTTTTATATTATGTAAAAATATGTACATTTTAGAATACTGCACAAGTTGTTTTGTGGAATAAATCATAAGGTTTGGGAAATTAAATTATTTTTGGGTCGCAACATAAGGACCAAGGACAAATGTGGGGTCCTGAGATTCAACCACTGCATTTAAAGTGTATTTTTTTTCAAACAAATTCAGTTTGAAAAACCGCTGAGCAACTACCATGTGACCTAAAACATTGCAATACCCATCATTTTGTCCTCTAGGGCATTTGCTTAAAAAATATATAAAATGGGGTTTTTTTGGCCAATGTCAGAATTGGCCTGCTAGGCAAGTGGTAATATATACGTATGTTAATTTTATATAAATATATATATATATATATATATAGGATGGTGGTTGTCCTACCCATGGGCACGTTTCAGTTTTTAGTTGATACAGAATGATTGATCCCGGCAGAAACATGTTTGACAGATGGTATTGAATTTGCTAGTCAATAATTATGGTAACACACAACAGTCAATCAGTAGCTTTTTTTTCCCATATTTCTGACTTCGAAGGATTGACATTGAACCTGTTGCAATGTGATATTGTGCTTCTTATGCAGGCCATAGATGGGGAGAAAAACGGCAGATTTTTCTTTTAAAAAACGAAAATTCGGTCGTTCAAGCGGCCGACGTTGCCATCAATGGTAAAAAAAATCGGCCGATTTTCATCCCTTCTACAGCCAGCAAAAAGTGTCCCTGAAGAGAGCTCTGCTATTTCTGACAGTTCCTTGACATTTACAGCGGTTGAAACATTGTATCTATTTATTTCCATTTAGGATACAGATGTTTTTATTCGTAAACAAATAGATACAATGTTTCAACCGCTGTAAATGTCAAGGAACTGTCAGAGAACTGTCAGAAATAGCGGAGCTCTCTGCAGATACACTTTTTGCTGGACTGGAATTATTCTTATTTTCATCCTACTTCTTCTTCTTCTTCTTCATCCTCTTCTTCTTCTTCATCCTCATCCTCTTCTTCATCCTCATCTTCTTCTTCATCCTCATCCTCTTCTTCTTCATCCTCATCCTCTTCTTCTTTTTCATCCTCATCCTCTTCTTCATCCTCATCCTCTTCTTCTTCATCATCATCCTCTTCTTCTTCTTCTTTTTCATCCTCATCCTCTTCTTCATCCTCATCCTCTTCTTCTTCATCATCATCATCCTCTTCTTCTTCATCATCCTCTTCTTCTTCATCCTCTTCTTCTTCTTCTTCATCCTCATCTTCTTCTTCTTCATCCTCATCTTCTTCATCCTCATCCTCATCTTCTTCATCCTCATCCTCTTCTTCTTCTTCTTCTTCTTCTTCTTCATCCTCCTCCTCCTCTTCTTCTTCATCATCCTCATCCTCCTGCTCTTCTTCTTCTTCTTCTTCTTCATCCTCATCCTCTTCTTCATCCTCATCCTCTTCTTCATCCTCATCCTCTTCTTCATCATCCTCATCCTCTTCTTCATCATCATCATCATCATCCTCTTCTTCTTCTTCATCCTCTTCTTCTTCTTCTTCTTCATCCTCATCCTCTTCTTCTTCATCCTCATCCTCTTCTTCTTCATCCTCATCCTCTTCTTCTTCATCCTCTTCTTCATCCTCTTCTTCATCCTCTTCCTCTTCTTCTTTTTCTTCTTTTTGTCTTCCTCTTGCAGGTCACTGCTCATGCGCAGTTTTTTTATCGGTAAAAAATCGGCCGATTCGCCCACTAATTGCCGCGAAAATTTTTTTCCAACTTTACCGAAAAAAAAACCGGCCAAAATACCGAAAATCGGCCGACCAAATCGCCCACTAACGATCCGAAAATCGGCCGATTTTATTTTCGGCCGAAAAATCGGCCGATTTTCGACCCATCTATGGCCTGCATTAAGGTCACTGCACATGCGCATAAAATTTTCGGAAAACGATCGTTCGTTTTTGACCATCAATGAGGATAAAGTCGGGCGTTTTCCGCAAAATTTTCCAACATCACCGATAATCTGAAAGTCCAAAATACACGAAAAACGGCCGACAAAATCGTCCACTAACGATAAGATAATCGGCCGTTTTTATTTTCGGACGAAAAATCGGCCGTTTTTCTCCCCATCTATGGCCTGCATTACAGTGTGTCTCAACATTTAGACACTTTCCTAACATCCAACAACTAGCTGTCTTTTTGGCCAGATATGTTGTGTCTGATTACGTACGTCTAGATTTCTGTACTGGAAGCAGATGTCCCATAGAGCAATTAATAAAGAAAATGTGTATGAACTTATTCAGTAGGTTTAGCGCAAAGGTATCTTTTACATTTTCTTTTTCTTTCCCTCAGATCATTCATTTCTCATACTACACGAGCAATCAAACAAGTGCCTTAAAGTAGACAATGACCAGCTTAAGCTGGACAGCTGTTCAGATACTAGTAACAAACCACTGTGGCAATGGGGCTCCAGTCATCGACTCTACAGCCTGGAATCTCAGAAGTGCCTTGGACTAGACCTTTCCAAATCCCAAGAACCCTTGAAACTTGTCCCATGTGACTCTAAACTTATGTTGTGGTGGCGATGTAGCGGTGGACACGTGTATGGGGCTTCAAGATATGGACTTGGTGTAAAGAATGGAACGGTGGCTGCAATCCTACAAGCCTCTGATGAATGGAAGGTGAATGGCACATCGGAGAACATTTGTGAGGCTCCATATCATGGTATGCTCTACTTTTATGTTTACTCCACTTACAATTTCTTTCTCTACTGTGTATGTATGTGTGTATATATGTGTATGTGTATATATATATATATATATAATTTTTTTTTTTTTTCCTTTCATTTTTTGTTTTTGAAAGGTGCATCACACATTTCCCTTGTTGTGAAAAGGTACCAAAGTACCATGTGTATCGCAGCAGGCTTCAGCATTCAGGCAACATGCACGCTGATGCGCATGTTTTTTTTCTTTATCATTATTATTCATGATTTATATAGCACCAGCCATCTTTGTACTACTCCATGAGCTTGAACCTGCCCTCTCCTGTCTCCTGAGCCTCTGCGTTGGTCCGTGAGGCTGCTTCTTGCCTTAAGTCCAGTAAGGAATCTTTGGAAGAAGGTGGGGGGACGACAAACGTTGTATCTAGTTTTAGCTGTTAATATTTTAAGGTATCAACTAATTGTTTTTACAAACGGTTATCATTGAAAGTAACCTTTTGATTATGCCTTCTTTCATCATTTCCTCAGTTTGAAATGTCTAGGGCAGGGGGCCCACCGAAGCCATTTATCCGGCCAGCCGGCAGGGGCGGGACAGGAAGGGACAATAAGTACAGGGGCGGGCAGGGGGCTACTGTACCTTACCTGGCCCCAGTCCCACGACGATCAAGTCCAGGAAGCGCTGCTCCTTCATTCACTCCGGCCACTCCCTCACTCCTGCCGCTTGGCTCCGCCTCCTCACCGGTGATTGGGCGCCAGAACTGTAACTCAGGAAAGGCACACAGGCGGCCAATCACCTGCGAGGAGGCGGAGCCGAGTGGCCCCGCGAACATCGAGTGAGAGAAGCCGGAGTGAAGAAGGACAGCTGACAGGTAAGTGTGCTGTGCTGATGGTGCTGCTGCAACCAGGTATGCTGGCTGCAGTAGCACCTAGGCTGGAGCTGGGGTCAGCAAGTTAAGTGTCATTGGTGTCAGTGGGAGGAATAGTGCCCCATCATTGGTGTCACTGATACTAATGATGGGGCATTATTCCTCCCACTGACACCAATGATGGGGCACTATTCCGCCACTGACACCAATGATGGGGCACTATTCCTCCACTGACACCAATGATAGGGCACTATTCCACCCTCCACTGACACCAATGATGGGGCACTATTCCACCCCCCACTGACAACAACGATGGGGCACTATTCCACCCCCCACTGACTCCAATGATGGGGCACTATTCCTCCCCCCCACTGACTCCAATGATGGGGCACTATTCCTCCCCCCCAATGACACCAACAATGGGGCACTATTCCACCCCCCACTTACACCAACGATGGGGCACTATTCCTTCCCCCACTGACACCAATGATGGGACACTATCCCCCCCACTGACACCATCGATGGAACACTATTCCTCCCACTGACACCAATGTTGGGACACTATCCCCCCCACTGACACTGACGGGGCACTATTGCCCTCCACTGACACAATGACGTACTATTCCTCCCACTGACACCAAAGATGGGGCAATATTCTTCCCACTGACACCAATGATGGGGCACTATTCCTCCCACTGACACTAATGATGGGGCACGATTCTTCCCAGTGACACCAATGATGGGGCACTATTCCCCCCCACTGACACCAATGACCTACTATTCCTCCCACTGACACCAGTGACGGAGCACTATTCCCCCCCACTGACACCAATGACGTACTATTCCTCCCACTGACACCAATGATGGGACACTATTCCTCCCACTGACACCGATGATGGGACACTATCCCCTTCCCCCACTGACACCAATGACGGGGCACTATTCCCCCCCCCACACTGACACCAACGATGGGGCACTATTCCTCCCCCCACTGACACCAATAATGGGGCACTATTCTTCCCCCCACTGACACTAATGATGGGGCACTATTCCTCAAACTGACACCAATGATGGGGTACTATTCCTCCCACTGACACAAATGATGGGGCACGTTTCTTCCCACTGACACCAATGATGGGGCACGTTTATTCCCACTGACACTAATGATGGGGCACGATTCTTCCCACTGACACCAATGATGGGGCACTATTCCTCCCACTGACACCAATGATGGGGCACTATTCCTCCCACTGACACTAATGATGGGGCACGATTCTTCCTACTGACATCAATGATGGGGCACTATTCCTCCTACTGATACCAATGATGGGGCACTATTCCTCCCACTGACACCAATGATGGGGCACTATTCCTCCCACTGATACCAATGATGGGGCACTATTCCTCCCACTGACACCAATGATGGGGCACTATTCCTCCCACTGACACCAATGATGGGGCACTATTTCGCTCCATAAGACACACTTGGGGGGAAATATCTGTGCGTCTTATAGAGCGGCCGGCCCATTATTCCCGCCGCCGTTGTATGTCCGCAGTCTCTGCTCATCTCCTGTACTGTGTCCGCAGTCTCTGCTCATCTCCTGTACTGTGTCCGCATTTGTTCATAGTTTTTTTTTTTTTTTAAACTATAGTCCGGCCCTCCAATGGTCTGAGGCACAGTGAACTGGCCCCCTGTTTAAAAAGTTTGAGGACCCCTGGTCTAGGGTTTATGACGGTTTGGGTATTGCAAGATCTTCACTCCTTTTTATTTGAGAGAGAATATGACTTTTTCAATGACTTGTGTGGTATTCTAGCACTTCTAATTATTTGACTGCTGGAGGTTAAGTTTCCTTGCATCTTCCCCATGAAGGATGCACACCCCAAAAGCTTGTCCTGAATAATTGTATGTTCGTGCAAATTAAAGAAAAAAAAAAAAACGTATTGCAGACTGTACTCTTTGTGTCTGTATCTTCCAGTTAATGCTTGTTAGATCGTCACAGTGCATGTCTAGGTATGAGGACAGTCAGAATACGGAGATTCCATCAGACAGCAGGATTTTGTGTACCCTTGGCTTCTTTGGAGCTGTTATGTTGGTTTAGAATTATTGTCCCTTTTTAAAATGGGTGTGAGATGAGGACTTAGCTCTGCAGACTAGCTTTTCTAAGCCCCAACAACTTTGGATGGCTTGTATCCACTTGGTTTTTTGTTAGATTGTAGAACTGAGCCACATATTGGCAATCAGATACTGATTTGTGTAGCTGCCATTTTTATAAAATGCAGTTTTCTTTTTTTATATTGGTCATAGCTAGCACTCTTAATCTTGTCAACTTCCCTCCAAAAACTCTCTCAAGTTTGCCTGCTAGCTGGCAAATTCTGTCATGTTTCCTTATTATATCATTCAGGGACCTCACTGGTGATACATTCCTAATAGTGTTCCAACATTCAGCCAGAAGCTGAAGCCACCACCACCCTTGTTTCAAATTTAGGTTGAATGTATGTATTGACATTTCTAAACAATACAGAATAAGAAAATTGTGGATAATGAGCAGAAACTCTACAATAAGGAGGGGAGTTGGGAGACTCTACACACTTGGACTTAATTTTGGATGCACTAATTTATTTCACAAAAAGGACATTTGATTTATTTGTGTGGTATATATTATTATCATCTTGGGATTTTAATTTTTCTTTTTGGACTTTAATTGGAATTTATTATGTTTGTGATTTAGGGTAGGGGGATTGTATATTTTATATTTATTATTGATTGATGATTTATTTGATTATTTATTTGGCATATTTACTTTAATATTGTTTGCATCTCCAAGGGTGGAGGTGGAGATTATGCTTTAAGGGGATTGAGTATTGAATATTTAGGTATTGGTAGTGATTTATCTATTATATAAACAAAACTGTAAATAGAATCATCACAAGAAATAACTGGGTCCCCAGAGACCACCATAGTGCAACATGTTGAACAATACAGCTAATAACATGCCTACGGGTCTACCAGGGCAATAAGCAAGGGACAAAAGGAAGGCAGGGCTAAGTAGAATAGGAGGAAGAAGAGAAAGGAGCAGGCTAAATGATAGGGCCTCCACAGAGGTGGCTGTCAGGAGGGTCACTAGGAGAGCCTTTTTTTTTAATTTGCCAGAGGAGGAGTAATGCATCTAGATAGACCACATGGTGGTGAACTTGTCCCAGGTGTCTGATTCCTGGGCCTGCATCTCCTTCATGAGCATAGTATCGTTCACAATGTCCACCCATAGACACAAAGGGGGCATAGAGGTGGACTTCCAAAATCGAGATATCAGTTGTCATGCAGCTGAAAGGAATAAATTGCAGTAGTCTAACTTTCTGAAACTGAACAGATCCCGGGACTTGTTTCAGATTTAGATGCATTTATGAGGGGCCTGGAGACAGATTAATGTGGGTGATCTTCCCCCTGGAGTGTCTGGGGAACATAGCACACCATTAGGTCATCTAACGAAATACTGTCACCCAGAATTGCACCTCAGGTGGGGGTGAAGTTTGTCTTTGCTTCATGACTTGGCATATTTTCAGAAGAGCTCTTTTATTTTGGAAGCTGGTAATATTTTATTTGAAGTACATAGCTTGAGAGAGCACAACGCACTTGAAAATATCTAAAGCTTTAGCTGACTTGTGCTGTCTTAAAATTTGCAAGAGGAATACTTTATTGCATATACACAGACATAACCTTATTCAACGTATGAAGTTAATAACCACATTAACACTTTGCTTTCTGATTCTGGTAGGCTTTGTTTGCTTATGAAAATCATGTGTAATCTAATACCAGACATATTCAGTTGACTTTAGATTGGGTCCATGTGTTTCTGCTTTGTAGAGATTTTGCAGAGGTGTTGTGATCACCCTGTATTTTGTGATATTCTGTGTTATTTTTATCTTGGATTTACAAATGGAAAAAGAAATTGAAGGGCCATATTTATTAAGCCTTAAAGTGGTTGTAAACCTCAGACATGAAATATGGATAAAGCATATCCCTCTATAGTGTATACTTGCCTCAGCTAAAAGCACCAAGTGTCATTTCTGTCTGCTGCTTTATTCCTCAGCTAAGCGCCAATCAGTCTGAATCACTTCTGACAAGTTATCCTGATACCAAGAGGAAAATGGTGACGGGTTGGACCTACAGCAGAGTGACAGCTTCAAGTCTGTTCCTGTGAGCTGTGTGAAGGGAGGTGTGTCTTTTCCCTCCAATCAGCTCTTAAAGCTCTCCTCACTGTGCTCTACGATGTGTAATTTCAGCTCTCCACCCCATTTTCTTGAACTTTGACAAGCTTTATAAATTCTGGACTTTGAATGGATGTAGAGAAGAAAAAACTGCAGATAGACAAGTACAACTTATGTAGGAGGATTTGTTTCATCGCTAATGCAGGCCATAGATGGTTCGTGTAGTGGCCGATTTTTTTCACCCGAAAGAGTAATTGGCCAATTTTCGCACTGTTAGTGGGGCAATGGCATCGGCCGATTTTCGCAGTTCCTCCTCATTTCTTTTATCGGTCATGCTGGAATATTTGCGAAAAACGGCCGATTTTCGCAATCATTGGTGGCAACAGAACGACCGATGTTTCGTTTTTCAGACAAAAAATCGGTTGTTAAATGAACTGTCTATGGCCTGCATATGTATCACCCGCGGTCGGTCACTTCACTCGGTATATGTAAGGGTTTACCGCCTGCTCACCAGCTCAGGAACCGCTTTAATAATATGGAATACTGCAGCCATATTGCGTTAAAAATAATATCCCATCATAGGTTTAGACCTCAGCAATCTGTTTTGCAAGTGTGCCTTTTGCTTGACTCTAAAGCAAGTGAACAGGGTATAAGAAAAAAAGGAAGTGCCAGTTGACAGCCTGGTTATACAACCAGTTAAAGAAAAATGATTGAGCTCTTCTTTTATCATGAAGTGTTCTCTAAAGTGTTATGTGCAGATCTCTCTGAAGGACACTTTAGGATCCACACCAAGCTCTATATTTTAAGAGTGACTCACAAATGCAGGCCCAATATGGGTGAAATCCTTGCCTTGTCTTGCGGAAAGCCTGTTTTATGGTCGCCCTAGGGGATGGATAACAGGCTCTTCAGAAACTTGATGTAAAGGGTGAAAGAAGGTGTTTGCTGCATGTATGCTGCTTCTGTCCTTAGGGAAAGTGGTATAAGAAACCATGCTGTCGTGGACGGAGGTCTCTTCACCTAAGAGTCCATCCAATCTGGAAGTAGACATATGTGAAATGTCAGGTAATTTTGTGTTTCGATTTGATTATTATTGTCAAGCATTGAATCTAGTGAGGTGGAGCTTTTTGAACATGATAATCTACAGTGTCCACTTAGCTTTCCAAATTAAATTGAAAAAATTACACTGCCATGTCCTCAATTGCACAGACATGAAATATGTAAGCTTTTATATTTTTTATATTATTTTCTTTATAGCACTTACAGCCCACCCAAAGATGACATGGTTTGTGCCTACCAAGTGCATTGCAGACATTTGGCATCATGATTGCCTAGGACTGAGTTCACATATGTCAGGGCCAGTTTCAGTGCAATTTGTAAAAAGAGTCCTGTGCGATTTTGTTCAGTAGTTCAGGTGTAATTCCAATGCAAATTGTTAGAATATAACATTGGAAATCGCACCTGAACAGGCTGAAAATCGTACCTGACTCTTTAAAATCGCACTGCGGCTGACGAGCACATACTGTATGTGAACCACCTCCATAGGAAAGCCTTTTGGTTCACATGTCATGTGAATCGTATGCAGTTCAAAACACGTCCAACTCGCATATATGTGAGCTGGGGCTAAGATAGGGTTGCCCTTCACTTTAGAGTGATCTTTCAGTTTCTGTTGTGTCTCCAGGACAGGAAGTGGAAGTGTATTAAATTTAAAATTCAAATATATCTTCCTAATTTTAGGGCTGTGTGTACATTAAAATGAAATCTCAACCTTAAGAGGGATGCGTACCCAAAGTCTGTCTGCTTTTCTATGTTCCTTTACATCTCTTCTTTATAGTTCTCAAGAATGAGTACTGGACCAAAGAATTACTACTTTTAATTTGTGCTCTTTCTAGGAAATCATGAAATCCCCTTTATTCTGACATGGCAAATCTGGTTTCACTTTTTATTTCTCCTCTTTCAGTTTTGTATACTACCGGAGGAAACTCTTATGGAAAACCCTGCGAATTTCCCTTTTTATTTAATGGGACTTGGTACCATGACTGTATCTATGACACCAGGGAAGATCGCGAGTGGTGCTCCACCACTGGAATTTTTGACACTGATGGAAAATGGGGAAACTGTATGAAACCAGGTGAGTTATTATTTACGAATTCTTAGAAGATCTAGATATGCACCACCGCATCTCAAAACGCTCATCTGATCTGCAAGCACAGCCAGGTGCCAAAACCCAGGAGTCAGTCTCCACTCCGCAGCGCACACAAACCACAAAAGTATTGGGTGCGTACCGATGATGATGAAACATACAGTAACTTTAATGAGCAAGCTACCGGAAGAAACCGCATATACAGGAAACCTTCCAGAGGCAATACCCCTAACTTATTTTACCCCCTACAGGGCCTTAATTGTAGTGATTATTTGATTAGAAACAAACTTATCACTGCCTTCTTAGGTTAGATGAGACCAGGTCAAAATAAGACAGTCCTTTTAAGTGTGTGTGTGTGTGTGTGTGGGGGGGGGGGGTTATATTTGGAAATGGTTTGGCTGTCAAATCTCACCCACACCAACCAATATCTGATGTGTTTGGTTAGCTGTGGACAGATTTCCAAATCCCCTGTGAGATCTTAATTTATTAAAGGGATTACTAGGCACAGATTGCACATTTCGTTCCACCAGAAAGAAACACATTATTTAATTTATGCAGCAGACTGCAGTTAACTTAATGGGTATTTTCACCTTTGGTAACATGTTACATGTTGCACTCATATTTGGGATGTAACACATCACTATGCAGAAGCTCCTCTCACCCCCTGAGCCCCCACCATGACAGCAGGCGGAGGTTACTCTCCTTCTGCAGCCGCTGTCACATTTTAAAATCGCCGCATCATTTATTTACAGAGATTTGTGAATGAATAAACTACAAGTATTGTCTTCCACCTCAGCAGGTAGTCTTGTAGTATCAGTGATAAAACAAATATAGTAAGCGCTTCCTGATATAGCAGCTGGCACCTCAAGGTAACCAAATAAAAACCCAAAGATACAATAAATATTTATAGTCTTGTAGTATCAATGGCCTGCGCACCAGCAAAGGAACACGTCCCTTCTCTTTTCCCACAGCTCTGAAACTGACAACCTGTACAGAGGTATGGGTACAGAGCTGTAGGAAGAGTTTGCAGGACCCTAACCTTGCTTTCAGGATCCACAGATTGTGGGTGCAATACTCTGCAGGCTCCTGAGAAAAAAAAATAAATGCCTCCCCATAGAGAACAATGGATGGTCTGATCAGGTCCGCCTGAAAAATGGAGAGGTGGACCTGATCGATCTGCCCATGTGAAAAGGCCCCAACAATGGACTACTAGTAGGCAGTGCTGGGGAAAACGCAAAAAACAATGAAAATGCTGTGCATGGTAGCCAATCAGCTTTTAACCTCAGCTTGTTCAATTAAGCTTTGGCAATAAAACCTGGAACAGATTGGTTTCTGTGCAGAAGTGAGCCTGATTTTTGCATTCTCCAGCTTTAGTGCATAAACCCGTGTGTGCTACTTTCAGACTGGTCCTTTTTAGTTTTGTTGATTCTTCACTTTTTTTCTATATACATCTTTCTTTTACTTAAATGGTAACAAGAAATTTTGACAAACCTTGCATTTGTGATTCATACGTCTTGCAGTTGTCACCAGTCATGATTTATGTAGATACCAAGCCTTACCATATGTTCTGCTGCATGATCTTAGAAATGTTGGTTATGGTTTTGTTCTATTTTTACTTTTTTTAGTGCATGATTGTAATCATACATGGACACAATACCCCACACTGCAGCAATGCTACCAGTTCAACGCCCAGTCCAGCCTCAGGTGGAAGGAGGCCTATGTGTCTTGTAAAAGCCAGGGGGCAGATTTACTCAGCATAACCAGTGAGGAGGAGCTGACATTTATCACAGGTAAGAACAGTTTACTTTTCAAATTGAATGAAATTATGTCATTTCTGATTTAAAGAGGAGCACCAGGGAAAAAAAAATCTTAATCTGCTGTATATCCATGTTATATATTTTCATGTTTATACCAGCAAGAATCTCTTGTGTGCATGGCTCAGCAATTCACCTTCTGCAACAGAGTAATGGTACTCCGCTGTCAGATGAGTAATTATAGAACAAAAGCGACTGCCAAGTTTCTGCTTCCCTAGTCACTGTCCTTTCTTGGCCAATTGAGGAAAGTGGACCATGCTGGAGCCATAGGGTTATCTTTACTGGTATTATCTGAAAGCATTAATGTTGGTGTAAATAATCTGGTTCTCCTGCAGACGGCTCCTACACCCCAGAGGATTTCAGATATTTGCCTGGAGCTTCACTTTACTACACTAACATATTTGACATATTTATATAATAACTAATTTTACTTGTACATCATTTTATATATTGAATTGAAAAACTAATCTGATACTTTGCTGCCAGTTTTAAGTCAACATTCAAACCAATGCTACATTTTGCTTTTTTTTAAGCATTTTGTGGCTTGTGAAAATCCTGGTACCAAAACCAAAAATTCAGGATGCACTTGGCCGAAAACTGAAACAGACAGTTTTTAAAATGTAATTATTGTGGCTGGCAATTTTTGCATTGAAGTCAAATGGGGGCACGATTGCGTTCAAATTACTGATAGATTTCAGCTGGTGTCTTGCTTTCCATGCCGTTTTGCACCTCTCTTTCTTCATATGTTCAATACTTTTTCCCTGTGTCACTCTATTTTATTTATTACACATCACTTCTAAACCTATTAGTTTTGGTTTATTTGTATGTATGGATTGCATTGATTGCAAAGTCAACACTCATTGACATGTGGTGGAAATTTCATGTCAATAGCACCTTTAGAAATTTATTTACCTAGAAAAATGGTGATGTGTCCAATACGTATTTTACCTGCTGTATGCCTTGTCTATTTGCCTTTAGTGCATTTTTAAACCAAAATTGTGGCAAGATTTTAAAAAATTGGTAGGAGTACCTTGATTTGGTGTCACTCTCCAGGTTATGCAGTGTGCCAGAAGGGTGTGTGAACCTCAGATAAGGGGTAAACAGAATCACAAATATTTTGAGTATATACATGATTGTTTTAATGTCTTTTTTTCTGGAAATTTAACACTGGCCACAATAATATTGAAGGAAATCTAAAGTCACAGTATACTTTCATTTTATAATATGAGCATTGTTAAAGCCATACAAACAATAGTTATTTTTTGACAGTCCAAAATAAACTTGCTGCATTTCTTGCATTACGGTAAAAAACTATTTTTATTTCTCTGCCCCCTCCCTTCCCTGCGTGAAGGAGGAAGAGAGGGGAGAATAGATCCAGAGCTGTGCACGGCTGCATCTCTTCTCCCCTCTTTATACAGCACTTGAGCAGCAGCAGGAGCCATTGGCTTTTTTTGCTGTCAATCAAGTGCAGTAAGGAGGACTTGGGGGTGGGGCTAAGTCCCGCTCTGTAAGTCTATGGCTCCATAGACACACAGCTCGGGAGCTCGCAGACATGCTGTGTACCTCTTTAGCAAAAAGCAAGTTTTAAAACTTCAAGAGCGTTCCAATTCACATGAATAGGCTAGAAATAATTGCAGTACAATGTGGAAATAAATACTATATGATTTTACATTTTGACCACACATGCAATTTAGAAAGCTAAGCAACCAATATAATGGAAATTGGGACTACAAGGCAGGTTTCAACATTAGTAAAGATATATGAACAACCCTTGCCACTTGTCTGGTAACTAGCAACCGTTTTAATTGAGTCTAGACCTCTTTTTCAGGATATTATAGGTTTTTATGTAACTTTATTTTGCTGCCACTGAACATGTGCTGCTTTGCCTGTTGACTTGTGTACTCCATAGTCATCTTGGTTAATAAACCGCTTTGTAATGTCAGAAAAGCCTGACCGGAAATCTCTTATGACTTGTTGCTGAATTTTCCGTTTTAATACCCATGTTTTAGTAACTGTCACATCTTTGATTTTGTGATAACTGAGTAGTGGAGATGTCTTTGCTGAAAAACAGCCTACAAGTAGAGCTGAATGCTGGATACAGTGTGCAGTCTGTAGGATCATGTGCTGTGGAGGCAGCAGTGACTTTCATTTTGCTGCATAGGGAAGAGGTTACAATAGATTCTTGTGACTTGAGGCTGAGAGCTCAGTGCAGTTTGGCAAGTTTCTTGTGATTGTCATACTGAAAACAAAAGACAGAGCAGTTATACGCAACAACTTTTTTTTTTCAAATTATTTACAGACGTCAATGAGAATACATGAGAGAGTGAACCTTTTTTAATACAATTTGCACCATAGGTATTCCAAACAGACCGCATACATATATCGTAAAGGGAATCTCTGCAAGCTCAAAGGTGTCTCGAGTAAACCTGTATTCTGGTATAATAGAAGCACAATGTTCATTACCAGTCCTTGGTGCAGAACAAGGTCCAGTCAAGAGCTATAATACTCTGGCTGCAACAATCTTCTCAAGCCCTTTGCTTTTATTGGAATAGAAAGAATTCAAAGTAACCAATAATGAAAGGGTGGAACCTGGGGATACCAAACTAAAGATTAGGAACTAGGGTTGCAGTTCCCTTGAGTGCAGGGGAGGAAAAAGTTAAAGGAATGGAAAGGGGTAGAGTCTTGTTGGTTGTGTGGAATGGAGAGAAGGGAGAAAAAAATTTATTTTAGAGAGAAGAAAAAAGGGGAAAGCCACCAGGGGCCACATGGGGTCTAAGGACATTGGGTTACACCTCACTACAATCCCCATTCCCTCAAACACCACACCTTTCACTCCACGCCAGCCCTTACCATTTGGCTTCATCTGAATACACAAACATATGCCAGTGTTGCAAAGTTTCGTGGAAGGCCTCTTGCATGTTCTTTGAGGAGTGTGTCAGGTCTTCCATCCTCTTAATAACGCTACTCTTTGTAGCCACAACTGGATTGATTCTGGACATTCTCTCCTCCAGCAATCAGGAATGCAGGCTTGGCAGAGTTAGGGAGGTGTCTTAAGATTGTGTGTTGGGATTGAGTTATGATGTAGAAGAAAGAAAGTTGGATTTTTAGATATGTTGAAATCAATAAACTGTTGGGAGATTCTTTTCCCCAAAAAATCTGAGAGCGTGGGACAGCTACGCAGCTAATGTAAACCAAAGATCAAATGTAAAACACCATTATCTGTAATATTCAGATATCCGTTGAGGAATGGGAAAATCACTGGAGCACATGGAATGATGGTTAAACTCCCCACATGTGCAAAAAGAAAAGTCAGTTTTCTGCAGAGAAAAAGGCAGTTGCAAGTATTTTTCAACCTGGTGGAGCATTTCTGACTTTAATATTGTCCCTTTTGAGGGGTGTGTGTGGTATGCTGTATGTCGCACTACAAGGAATTTTTATATATCATCAATTTTTCACCTACGATCGTTGAATTTTTTTTATTAAATAGGAGAGCATAGTGAATTTATTTATATTTATATATATATATCACTTTTCATCATAGCAACATTGCTCCATAAACATTAGAGAAAACCTTGTCCTGCTATTTACATTGTCCTCTACTTTTTGACCGCATGACCTTTGGTCATACTCTCTGATCAGAGGCTGAATGGTGACAGTGGAGGATCCCTTTTCTTCTCCTTTGTGGCACAGTTTCTTCCCACGGACATGGGTTTTATATAAATTTTAGTCACATCTCATGAACTTATTTTGAGGATTTTATTTTGATCATAAAGTTTTATTATATATTTTGTGTACATGTGGGGTGAATTAGCGCTACACCCTGTTCCAAATTATTATGCAAATTCTATTTAAGTGTCACAAAGATTAAATATTTTGTTTTTCACTTTAACTCATGGATGGCATTGTGTGTCAGGGCTCTTTTGATCACTGAAAACAATCTCGGACACCTGTGATAATTAGATTGGCAGGTGAGCCCAATTTAAGGAAAAACTACTAAAGGAGGGTGTTCCACATTATTAAGCAGAGCACCATTTTCAAACAATATGGGGAAGAAAAAGGATCTTTCTGCTGCCGAAAAGAGTGAAATAGTTCAATGCCTTGGACGAGGTATGAAAACATTAGATATTTCACGAAAACTTAAGCGTGATCATCACACTATTAAGAGATTTGTGGCTGATTCAGAGCACAGACGGGTTCGTGCAGATAAAGGCACATTGAGGAAGATTTCTGCCAGATCCATGCATCGGATCAAGAGAGCAGCTGCTAAAATACCATTACATAGCAGCAAACAGATATTTGAAGCTGCTGGTGCCTCTGGAGTCCCACGTACATCAAAGTGTAGAGTCCTCCAGAGTCTTGCAGCTGTGCATAAACCTTCTATTTGGCCACCAATAACCAATGCTCACAAGCAGAAACGGCTGCATTGGGCAGAAAAATACATGAAGACAAATTTTCAAACAGTCCTGTTCATTGATGAGTGCTGTGCAACCCTGGATGGTCCAGATAGATGGAGTAGTGGATGGTTGGTGGACGGCCACCCTGTTCCAACAAGGCTGTGACGTCAGAAAGGCGGAGTCATGTTTTGGGCCGGAATCATGGGAGCAGAGCTGGTCGGCCCCTTTAGGGTCCCCGAAGGTGTAAGATGACCTCTGCAACGTATGTGGAGTTTATGACTGACCACTTTCTTCCCTAGTACAGAAGGAAGAACTATGCTTTCCGAAATAAAATCATCTTCATGCATAACAATGCACCATCTCATGCTGCAAAGAATACCTCTGCATGAATGGCTGCTATGGGGATAAAAGGAGAGAAAGTCATGGTGTGTCCTCGTTCCTCCCCTGAGCTCAATCCTATTGAGAACCTTTGGAGCATCCTCAAGCAAAAGATCTATGAGGGTGGGAGGCAGTTTACATCCAAACAGCAGGTCTGGGAGGCTATTCTGACATCTTGCAAACAAATTCAAGCAGAAACTATTCAAAAACTCACAAGTTCAGTGGATGCAAGACTTGTGAAGCTGCTATCAAATAAGGGGTCCTATGTTAAAATGTAACGTGACCTGTTTAAATGTTTAAAAAGTTAAAATGTTGTTAAAAGTTTGATTGAAATAGCTTTTGATTTCAGTAAATATGCTGCAAACACAATAAATGACAATTTTCAGTTCTTTACAACCTATAAAGTGTTTTGAAACTTACTGTGCGTAATAATTTGGAACAGTGCATTGTAAGTTTTTTTTATATTTAAAAAAAATACTGTTATCATTAGAAGGTTTGTTCAGTAAAATGTGAATTGTACTCTTAATAGTTGATAACATGAGAATTATGCTGACTGTTATTTACATCAATTATTTAGGTAAATGAGAAAAATATAATTTGCATAATCATTTGGAACCGGGTGTACATATTGGTTTTCAATTTAATGTGACATGTCATGCCCTTTATTTCAGTCAAACAAGCATTTGTGCTTCAGCACACTGCTGCCCATATGATTTCATTTTTTAAAGTACACCAAGTGAAGCCGTGTACGTGTGAAATGTATCTTTGATATGTACTATAGAGTAAAATGTTACAGTTCTCTTTCATGTATTTTATGCGGAGCCTACGTACAGTCTTTCTATTCTTCTTTTTTTTTTTTTTTTCCCCTGTCCTAATTTTGTGTTTGTTACTGTTGACTGATAATGAGCAGACTTTTAGGCATGAATCATGTGCTGGGGACTTTTGAATGACTCACATTTGTTATATGGCAAATTAGATGCATGTGGTCAGTTATCTCGAAACCAGTAACTCCAAGAATAGACAAAGGGAAAAAAAATTAATAATGGCTATCTACTTTTTGCAACGGATGCATTTTTCCTGTGTCTGGAGTATGCGGGGGCAGGGCTTCCCACAATCTACACACAGTGGTTTGTAAAAACGAAAAGTAAAGCAAATCCTAACACTATCTAATGTATTTGCCTGCCATACAGAATGCAGCTAATGTTTTTCCCTGTTACCCTGTCCCTCCTAGTCTCTAGTAGTCAGGGGAAGTATATTTATGGAAGGCCTAATGTACTTTTATTGTCTCCTGCACTCTGAACAGTTACCCTTAACCATGTTAGTCTTGGCACAGGGGCGGACTGACCATTTGGAAACTCGGGCACTGCCCGAGGGCACGGGGTCAGTAGGGGGCCCCATGAGATGCCCCTGGTACCTTTTTCATAGGCTTTTTTGAGTTTGGGCAAGGACACAGGGGCCCCATGATCCCCTATTGCCCGGGGGCCCCATGAGTTGTCAGTCCGCCCCTGTCTTGGCAGGTCTCTGAGCAGGGAAGTTTACACTGTTGTGTAATTTGCTGTAATGTATGTAGGCATCAGTGGTGTGTCTGCATTGCAGGCTTCCTCTAGCTGAAAGGCTGAGTGCAATCACTGTGAACCAGCAGGTTGGAAGTCCTAAACTAAAAAAAAAACTGTCATCAAAAATTCCTGCTTAGGCTACGTTCACACTAGCTTTGTGTGCAGGAGGCAGAAAGGCTTTCGGGAAGCGTTTGTACCGCTTCACAAACGCCTCGGACAATTCTGCACATTGCAGCACATGGTGCTGTTCTAACGGCAAAACACACGCCTCTGGTCGAGTCAGGAGGCGTTGAAGCCTCCTATTCTAGTCTATGGTGCCGCTCCGCAACCGCCGGCCTGGTAGCGGTAACACCATTTAAACTTCATTATAGGCGTCTGTAGGGCGTTTTTAACGCTCGGCAAACGCCTAGCAACCGCTGCTGAACTGCGCGTCAAACGCTATAGGGGCGTTTGGCAAGAGTTGGTAAAACAGTCAAGTGTGAACGAGCCCTTACAGTAATTTTAAAAGTTGTGCATACATTTTTAAACTGTTTATTGAGCTTAAACAGCTGTACAGAAGTTTACAAGTACATATATGTTCACAATTACAAAATTCATAAAAACATACAAATGAGTACAAATATTTAGTAAAATAAAGAACTGGAACAACGAGGGTTACCACAACATTTTATATTCTTGATATATATGCCTGCTGTACCATGTACTATCATGGAAATTTATCCTGTTCCCTTTGTTTTGCTTCTTTTGTGTGAAGCAATACAATGTGACTGGTGTTCTTCCAGTCCCTCTGCTTTCCTTATAAAACCTGACCACAGTAGGCATGAGAGCACAATGTGGTCAGCTTTCTGGCCTTGCTGAGAGCTCAGTTTGCTCTCCTCCAGTGATCAGGCTTGTCCTGGCACGCGTCCCCCTGCACAGCCATTCACTGGAAAGACCAGTGTGCTGCTCTTTCTCCTCTCCTAGCTCTCTTCGCTCCTTATGCAGCTGAGAACTGGAAATGTGGTAACTTATTTAAAAATATGGGGAAAAAAAGTATTGATAATGTTTTTATATGTATACACATATGTTTTTTTGTCTTTAATTTCTATTTTAAACTGAATGGGTTGTTTTTACAAGGTGGGGTTTACTTAATTTAATTTACTTTAATTCTAAAACCCGTTGCCACGTTGCATTACATCGTGTTGAAATTGGTCATATTCCCCATTTTGGGCAGTTGAACAGGTAAATAATTTTGAATTTATTTACACTGATGAAACCAACATGTGAGGGCCAATTTACACCAGTACGTTGATCTGCGTTTTAGCACAGCTGTAAAATGCAGATTAACGGGAGGACATCTGAAAAACAATCATTTCAAATGTGTTCTATTTACACCAAAACGCTGTGCATGCATGTCAACGGACGTCAAATTTATGTCAATGGACGTTGGCGAGCATTAAAACACGATTAAAATGGATGGAAATGCACATGCATTTTCCATACATTTTAGCCCAAGTCAGTATGAATTGGCCCTGAGAATAGAAATGTGTTTTTGAAACTTTGAGTAGAGTGTTCCAAGCAAACTGTAAAAAGGATCTTTTGATAGAGGCAAAAACCTTGAAGGTAAACTTGGAAATATAAAATCAGAATTGTAATACAATGGGCAAAGTGTGATAGTCAGCATTTGACCTTAACTTAAAGGATAAGTTCACCTTTTGTAACATGTTACACCCATATTCAGGGTGTAACATGTTACAATTGTTCCGGCCCCCACCCCCTCCCCTGCGATCCCCTGTTGTGACAGCTAGTGGGAGATTTTCTTTTTAATTTTTAAAAAACGCAGCCATGTCTTCCATTCACAGTGCTCTGTGAATGGGAAGACTCCAAGTCCCAAAAGGCTTTGCAGCTGTCGGCTTGTAGTTCTCGATGAACCACCATGGCACTCTTGGCCCTCTGGTAGTTCATTGATTTTTCATGTCATTATAAAACTGTCTGCTCATACGATGTACAGGCAGACAGATTACACTGACAGTCTGCAAGAGATCTGCATGGCACCAGTGATCTGCTGATCACAGGTGCAATGCTTTCAAGGCTTCTAAAAAAAAAAAAATAGTAAATGCACATTTTTTTACCTGCAAAAAATGTGCATTTATTTATTTTTTTTGTTAAACTGCATTAAAATAAGTTCTCCTTTCATCTTTTATTATTCATATTATACCAGATAATAGAAATACCCTGATTTGTAAAATCCCCAGATTTTTAAGATATTTCCCTTGCCTCTATATACTTTATCTTCTTGCAACCGGTAATATTAGATATGTTCCCTCTTGAAGTGATCAGCCCTGCCAATGTCCAGAGAAGTGTGGATTACTGTACTGTTCCTGTGCACTTTGTAGGTTGCTGTAATCAATGAGAAGCTGAACTTCAAGCAAAAGCACTTTCATATCAATATATTCCTCAATAGCCACAAAGGATATAAATCCACTTTGTGTGCCCTAATTGCCTTTACAAACCCTGATTTTACTTTATAAAAGTAGAAGTGACATCATCACTGTGAGCAGAGCTGTGGGAGGGACCCAGCAGGCCCCACCCACTACAACCTGCCTGCAGAAAACTGTAGAAGGGCCAGAGACCAGACTAGTCACCATGCTCAAGGAGAGAGCGCAGCAGTGACTGGTCTTCATTACAGGAAACTCCCAACCAGAGGCAACATTTTCACATTGGATTACAGTACAGATCTGGAAGAAATACACAAAGTATACCAAGATTCAAGAAAGAATACATCTGACTCTTGTATTAAGACAAGATTTTCTGATCCCAGAGCTCAACTTTAAAGCACTTGGCAAGTAAGGTATTGCTTGCAAGACATACATTTTCTGTTTATTTTTAATTAGGCCTTTATTTTATTCAATGTTATGTTTTGGCAGTAATTGACAAAATGTTTATTTTCAGACAAGGAGGATCCACCTGATTTTGTATGGATTGGACTTAATCGCTTGGAAAGTGCAAGTGGATGGCAGTGGTCTGATAATAGCCCCTTGAATTTCATCAACTGGGATGAAGGTATGCCAGTTCGATGACAACAAATGTGGTCCATGTCAAGCTGTTGGTGTGTGTGTGTGTGTGTTTTTTGTGTATCTTGGGAGATTGGCTCTGGTGTAGAATACATATATCCCATTTTATGGTTCAGTACTTGTTGGAAATTTACAGATACAACATATATCCAAATATGTCCCATATGGTCAAAAGTATAGATACAGTATCAACAAAAGTCCCTTTTTGAAAGTAAAGCTGGCCATGGACTGGTGATTTTGCTTTTTCCATCAGTAAGCAGCCAACAAAGTTGTTAGAGAAATTCCACCCCCAACCTAACTGGCTGCAGCCCTCGGATCAGGAAACCTTTTTTTTATAGCATGTCCCTTTGACAGAAGTCAATCATACAACTTCTAAACTAGCCAAATTTCAGTCAATGTATGGCCAGAGTTAACGGATTTCATTTAAAGCCATAATAAACACCGGACTGGACATTTGTACCTACAAGTTAGCTTATAATAATGCTTATCTGTAGGTATGAAGAATATCTCCTAAAAGTGCACTGTTTAGGAGATATTCACTATTTCTGCAGTCAGCGCTGTCACTGGTTCATGCGCACTGAAGGCACAGCCTACTTGTTCCGTCCCTTCAGAACGCTGTGCAGCGATTGTACTCCCTTGGGTGCAGGAGTGACATCATTGTGGCTTTGCCATTCAAATGGCCGGAGCCTGCGAATCCAGAAGGAAGACTGGGTGAAGATGGAAGTGGTGGAAGGCTTCATAAAAAGGTAAGTCTTTCATAATGTGCTAGTAATCAATGCATTCTAGCACATTATGGCATTAACTTGCAAAGAGGAGTGCTTGTGTTTTTTGTTAAAAAAAAAAAAAAAAACGTTTATCACCACTTTAATAGACCAGTTTTGAAGCCATAAGTCCCAGATTTCTTCTTATGTGACCCCAGAGATGAATAATCTGAAAAACCAAATGTTGTTGTGTTCTCTCTGGATAATGTCAGAAGGATATATGAAGACCTGTCGTTTCTCTGCAGCCGGAGAGAGTCCCATAGTACCTCTAGTCCAGATTTTTAGAGGGTAGCAGTTTGGTTTTGATTGCTTTCTGAAAATCCTTATTAGAGACTGTGTTGTTTGACTTTTGTTTGCATTTCTATACAAGTCTTTGGGAATCCAAGTTGTTCTTGAAGCAGATCAGGTCATCTGCAGACCAAATGCACCTATCAATGAATTCTGAATGGTCTTAGAAACGATTTATGTGCAAAGCATGTCAGTACAGGCCCTTCATTTGATTTTTGGCCCCAGGACATAGTTTGTGAAATTCAAGGCAAGAATATATCCCAGTGTATGGGTGGCTTTACCGAAAAGAAGTAGAGCGAATTTAAACAATGTACCCTTGACGACATATTATTGTTAGTTCTTTCCCATATATACAGTGGTATAGAAGAGAATCACCCCCATTTAAAATGTTGCTGCTTTGCAGCTTGAAATGAAGACAGACACAGTTTTTGTTTTATCCAGCTTTATTTTCTCAGTGCAACTTATAACATCCAAGTGAAAGATATTAACACCAACATGTCAGAAAAAAGTTTTAAAAAATTAAAAAACAGAATCACTAAGTTGGCAAAAGGATCACCCCCTTGTGTCAGTATTTTATTGAACCAACTTTTGCTTTAATTAGAGCCTTTAGTCTGTAGATTTTGCAATATTTGCCTACTCTTCTTTACAGAACTGCTCAAGTTCAGGTAAATTTAATGGTGACTGTTGACTGCAGTTCTTTATGTAATTCCACAGATTTTCAATGGGGTTTAAGTCTGGGCTTTGACTAGGCTATGCCAGGACATTCACCTTTTTTGTCCTTCAACCACTGTGTGGTCATTTGTGCTGTGTGCTTTGTGTTATTGTCATGTTCCCACTGACATCTTTCTGGCAGCAGATTTTCCCCAAGAATTTGAAGGTATTTTGCCCCATTCATCTTTCTTTCTCTCCTGACAAGTGCTCCAGTCCCTCCTGCAGTGAAACACCCCCATAACAGGATATTACCACCTCCATGCTTTACTGTAGTTATTTGGATGATGAGCTCTATTGGATTTCTATCAGACATATCGTTCAGTGTTGAGGCCAAATAATTAAATTTTAGTCTCATCCGACCACAACACCTTTTTCCATGTGGCCTCAGAATCTTCAAGGGATGTTTTGGCAAAGCTCAGCCATGATTGAATGTGGCCTTTTTGAGGAGTGGCTTTTTTCTTGCAACCCTCCCATGCAAGACACTTAAGTGGAGAATTTGTGATATTGTCATATGCACACAATGACCACTCTTTGTCATAAATTCCTACAACTGCTTCAGTGTTGCTGTAGGCTTCTTGGTACCAGTTTCCTCGAGGCTCTTTCATTCAGTTTGGAGTGAATTCCTGATCCAGGGAGGGTCTGTGTTGTACCAAAGACCTTCCACTTTTTAATAAGACTTCACTGTGCTTCTAGGCATTAGTAAAAGTTTTGAAATTTTTTTTATCCATCTCCTGACTTGTGCCTGTCCACAACTTAATCACATGGATCTTTTGACAGATCTGAAGCAAACTGATTGTTTGCTTCAGTTGCACTATCAGGGACTGAAATGCTCCAGGAACGTTCTTTTCATGCTGACTACTGCTGATCGCAGTAGAAAGTCAAATGGCTTTGGTGCCATTGAAAAGATGATTAGCTACAACACATTGAGTTTACAAGTCATTTTTAGGAGGGAGGTGATCCCTTTTCCAACTGGGTGATTGTTTTTTATTTTTTATTTTTCTGTCTGACATGTTGGTGTTTTATCTTTCACTTGGATGTTATACCACTGGATAAAACAAAAACTTGACTGGCTTCATTTCAGGCTGCAAAGCAACAAAATGTGATTATATTAAGGGGGGGGGGGTGATTATTTTCTGTACCCACTGTATTATTCCCATTCATATACAAGTAGGAAAGGCAACTCTGCTGCTTAAAGTTTTGCAGAGCCAAACCAACCTGTATTATTCCATTCTTCTTTAGTAGTAGTAGCAGTCCCTTGATCTGTGCATTTACATTAATATAACCTTCACAGATATAGTATTTACTGTCAAATATTGTTTACATTTTTTAAGATCTCCTCCCTGAAAAATTTGCCTGCATGATGAACTCTCTGCGTCTTAGGCCATTGTTCACATGACTGTTACATAGAGTTGAGCCCGGCCAGTTGAATTTAGGGCATGTATCTGACAGTTTTCAGTGTTTTGAAGTAATTGTGTCCTGCAAGCTTCTTTTTGAACAAAGGTGTCAAAAGCAGAACACAATACCTTGATAACTTGTTAATTGATGTGTTTCTGCTTGTAGTGTGCTGGGCTTGTTAGGACATTAACACAATTATTCTGGTTGCAGCTAAACTCTAATGCAAGCTGTCCTTCTTCTCCTGGCAGGTATAACTGCTTTTTCAGTTCTGGATGGCTCCAGTTGTGGGAGATTAAATGTGAACACCAGAACGTGGAATGCCTACCCTTGTGACGCATCGTTGCCCTATATCTGCAAGAAGCCAGCAAACAGCTCATCGGATGACTCTTTCAGTATGTATACTATTGCTGCATAAATACATGCTATACAGTAATATATATAGATATATTATTATTATTATTATACAGTATTTATATAGCACCAAAAAGTTTGCTCAGCGCTGTACATTATAGTGGGGGACAGTATATGAGACAATACAGTGACAATACAATACACGAGGGGTTCGAGCGGCCTGCTCTTTGGAGCTTACAATCTAGGAAGGAGGGGGTAGTGGTACAGGAGGAAGTGGCTGTGGGGGATGGAGTGGTAGGAGGATTGGAGGAGATCGGCTGTTAGGTGAGGGCGGGGTAGGCTTCCCTGAAGAGATGGGTTTTTAGGGTGCACCTAAAGGTGAGGAGGGTAGGTGAAAGTCTGATGGATTGGGGTAGTGAGTTCCAGAGGATGGGGGAAGTCCTGGAGAAGTCCTGGAGTCGGGCATGGGAGGAGGAGACTAGGGAGCTAGAGAGTAGGAGGCCTTGTGAGAAGCGAAGAGTACGTGTTGGGTGGTATTTGGATATCAGGTCGGTGAGGTAGTTTGGGGCAGTATTATGAATAGCTTTGTACGTCAGTGTTAGTAGTTTGAATTTTATGCGTTGGGCAATCGGAAGCCAGTGGAGGGAATGACAGAGGGGGGTGGCAGATACGGAGCGGTTGGTAAGGTGGATGAGATTGGCAGCTGAGTACAAGATAAACTGAAGCGAGGATAGTCTGTGATGAGGTAGGCCGGTGAGAAGGGAGTTGCAGTAGTTGAGTCGTGAGATAATAAGGGAGTGAATGAGTTGTTTAGTAGTGTCTGGGGTTAGGAACGATTGGACATGGGGTTGGAAGGACAGATTGGAGTCTAGAGTGACACCTAGGACTTTGGCTTGCGGGGTGGGACTGATGGTGGCGTTATTGGTCATGATGGAGAGAATAGGTGGGGGGCGCGGGCTGGGGGGAAAACTAGGAGCTCGGTTTTGGAAAGGTTTAATTTGAGGAAGTGGAGTGACATCCAGTCTGATATGTCGTTCAGTAGGCAGGTGATTCGGGCGGAGACTGAAGGGGTGAGGTGAGGGGTAGAGAGGTCGATTTGCGTGTTATCGGCGTAGAGGTGGGTGTTGAAGCCGTGGGAGTGTATCAGTTGGCCAAGGGAGGAGGTATAAAAGGAGAAGAGAAAGGGCCCGAGGAAAGAGCCTTGGGGGACCCCAGGAGAGAGGGGGAGGTGGCAGCGTTATAGGTAACACTGAAGGAGCGCTGTGATAGATAGGATGAGAGCCAGGAGAGAGCTGAGTCTCTGATGCCAAGGGAGTATAGTTTTTTAAGGAGAAGGGGGTGGTCAACTGTGTAGAAGGCCGCGGAGAGGTCGAGGAGTAGGAGGACTGAGTAGTGGCCATTAGCTTTGGCGGTTAGCAGGTCGTTGGTGATTTTGAGTAGGGCGGTTTCAGTGGAGTGTAGGGGACGGAAGCCAGACTGTAGGGGATCAAGGAGGTTGTTGTCGTTGAGGTGGGAGCTTAGGCGATTATAGACTAAGCACTCGAGGAGTTTGGATGTAAATGGCAGCAGGGAGATGGGTCTAAGGTTGTTCAGGTCGGTGGGGTCCAGGGAGGGTTTTTTGAGTATGGGAGTGATATGCGCGTGCTTTAGGGGGGAGGGGAATACGCCAGTAGAGAGGGAGAGATTGAAGATGTGGGTGAGGATATATATATATATATATATATATATATATATATATATATATATATATACATACACACACATTGCTCAAAAAAAATTAAAGGAATACTTTTTAATCCGAGTATAGCATCAAGTCAACTAAACTCTTGGATTATTAATCTGGTCAGTTAAGTAGCAGAGGGGGTTGTTAATCAGTTTCAGCTGCTTTGGTGTTATTGAAATTAACAGGTGCACTAGATGGGCAACAATGAGACAACCCCCAAAACAGGAAAGGTTTTACAGGTGGAGGCCACTGACATTTTTTTCCCTACTCATTTTTTACTAGTTTTGCTCTTGGCTAGGGTCAATGTCACTACTGGTAGCATGAGGCGATACCTGGACCACTTCAGAGGTTGCACAGGCAATCTGACTCCTGCAGGATGACACATGAACTTGTGCCATTGCCAGAAGGTTTGCTGTGTCTCCCAGCACAGTCTCAAGAGCACAGAGGAGATTCCTAGAGACAGGCAGTTACTCTAGGGGAGCTGGACGTAGAAGGTCCTTAACCCATCAGCAGGACAGGTATCTGCTCATATGTGCAAGGAGAAACAGGATGAGCACTGCCAAAGTCCTACAAAATGACCTCCATCAGGCCACTGGTATGAATGTCTCTGACCAATCAGAAACAGACTTCATGAGGGTGGCCTGAGGGCCGGACTTCCTCTAGTGGGCCCTGTGCTCACTGCCCAGCACCATAGAGCTCGACTGGCATTTTCCATTGAACACCAGAATTGGCAGGTCTGCCACTCTGTGCTTTTCACAGATGAGAGCAGGTTCACCCTGAGCACATGTGACAGATGTGAAAGGGTCTGGAGAAGCCATGGAAAACATTATGCTGCCTGTAACATGGTTCAGCATGACTGTTTTGGTGGTGCGTCAGTGATGGTCTGGGGAGGCATATCCATCGAGGGACACACAGACCTCTACAGGCTAGACAATGGCACCCTGACTGCCATTAGATATTGGGATGAAATCCTTGGACCCATTGTCAGACCCTACACTGGTGCAGTGGGTCCTGGGTTTCTTCTGGTGCACGACAATGCCCAGCCTCATTTGGCGAGAGTATGTAGGCAGTTCCTGGAAGAAGAAGGAATTGATACCATTGAATGGCCCCCACGCTTGCCTGACCTAAATCAAATAGAACGCCTCTGGGATATCATGTTTCAGTCCATCTGATGCCGCCAGGTTGCACCTCAGACTGTCCAGGAGCTCAGTGATGCCCTGGTCCAGATCTGGGAGGAAATACCCCAGGATACCATCCATTGTCTCATTAGGACCATGCCCCGACATTGTCAGGCATGCATACAAGCACGTGGGGGCCATACAAACTACTGAGAACCATTTTGAGTTGCTGCAATGATATTTCAGCAAAATGGACTGCCTGCTGCATCATTTGTTCACTTTGATTTTCAGGGGGGTCTTTGAATTCAGTCCTCTGATGGTTGATCATTTTCATTTCCATCATATGATGGGGCATCCTTACGTTCCTAACACATTACCCAGTCCATATCTGTATAGATATCCAGCATGATACTTTTCCCCATTGAGATCTGTCGCAGAGATTTGTTCTGTTTTTCTCTGTGGGTTGTGATCATGCTGGGCAGGCTTTGGAGGATGGTGCCTTGCGCTTTTTACAACACAAGGCTCGTTCCCCCCCCTTTTTTTTTTGTCTTCTTAACTTTATAAGAATGTCACAAAGTTACATTTCATCCATTTCTCTGCTGCAGTGTATAAAAGCCCAAGGTGGCTCAAAGAACTATGGAGCGGTGCAGAAAAAAATGCAGACATGTTGCAGTTTTCCACACTGCACTTCTCTGCAGCTGACATCTGTGTAGATGTGCAGACAGGGCACCCAGAAATCCCATGGTTTCTGTGTCCCTTTGTGGAGAGCTTTCAGTTGTACACTGTTGCTACAAAAAAGACCAAAAAGATATGAAGATGAATGCAGTCATTCAAGTAGAAATATAGGCATTTTTTTTTTCATTTTGGATAGAGCAAGGGAGGGTTATAACCCCTGTCAGATTTTTTTTCGCCAAGTGTGCCCCATTGCAGAGATTTCCCCTCACCACCTGTCCCATAATCAACCAGAAAGTGAGTGGAAACCCCCCCCCCCAAATTAAGGGAATTCCTTGGGGACCCCCAGGACACCAGCGCTAGTGTCCCCATTGGATGATTTCCCCTCTATTACCTTTCTGGTATTTTCTTTTACTTCATCTTTCAAAGATAAAGGTAACAGGACATATAGAGATGGCGAATCTCCTTAACAGGGACACAGACAGCAATAAAAACTGACAAGTGTTCTAATCCCTCTCCACTCTATCCAAAACAAAAAAAAGTTTTGACTTTAGTTATACTTTAAGCCTCATTCACACCATGCGCAGAGATGCGTGTTTTTCTGCACCTGCCTCTGCAAGGGCACAAAGAAAACAATTGTTTTAAACCATAACACTAGTATAATGTGTCATGTCCGCCATCATCTGGTGTAAATGAGCCCTAAAGGGGAATAACAGCAGTCCAGTGGGGTAGCTGTTGGTGGTGCACAATTACTGCCTTATACACCTGCTGTAAAATAGAGAGTGGTTATTAGTACCCCCTCAAATAAATTAAATGTATTTCTTTTTTTAACAACCTTCAATTCCTGTGTGTCCTCCATGTGGCCACTTCACTAGTCACCAAAGTTCCCTTGCATGACACCTGTGCTGTCCATAAATACTAGCCACTTGGTCAATATGAGTTCTGATTATGCTAGTGTCTTTCTTTTCACTTATGCCTCTTTCACACGGGCGTTACGTAAGTCCATTTGCGGATAAAAAATGGAGACCCGTGTATTTCTGTGGACTAGCAGATGTAAACAGATGATCAACCGTTTTACATCCGTTAATGTCCATATCTGTTAACATCCGTTTTTTTTGAACGAAAGAAAACCCTATTTTTCTTCTTTAAAACAAAAAACTGGAACAGATGAAAAACGGATGAAAAAACGGATGTAAACGGATCCGTTTTTTCTTTGAAAAAACGTGATTGAACTGATGAAAAAAACAGACCGCCCGTGTGAAAGGACCTTTTTAGAGCTCAGTTTCACTGACACATTTTAACAGCTGATGGTGTAACCTAAATAATTGTAATTTTTATTACTACAATCCTTGTGCAGATTATTGGCATTTCTCCGAAACTACTTGTGAAGGAAACTGGACAGCACACAATGGATTTTGCTACCTCCTGCAGCAGCCAGGCAGTTGGGAAGATGTTGATCTTTCTTGTCAAAAGGAAAATGGAAGTTTGATCAGCCTGCACTCCCTTGCGGATATCGAGTTAGTGGTCACAAAGTTTCAGAGTATGTAACATAGCGATGGTCATTTTGTTCAGTAATGCAATTAAAGTTGAAGCATCCTAGTAGATTGTAATGTGTAATTGATCCATTTTTAAGAGGTTTATAAATCCTATAGCAACAAAAGTCAGAAACACTGAGATTAAGAATAAACCTTTAAAGTGGCTCTCCAGGCAGAATTGAAAACTATATAGTGCAAGTGTACCCCAAAATGTTAGAACACAAGGGAGTTGATTTACTAAAACCGGAGAGTGCACAATCTGGTGCAGCTGTGCAAGGCAGCCAATCGGCTTCTAAGTTCAGCTTGTTCAATTAATCTTTGACAATAAAACCTGGAAGCGAATTGGTTTCTGTGCAGAGTTGCATCAGGTTTTTCACTCTCCAGTTTTAGTAAATCTTCCCCAAGATGTGCGTTTTTTGTTCTTTTTTTTTTTTTACACTCTAATAAGCATTATCTGTTGACCCTTCCCAATATTCCTTTGTTCACTGTGCTGGGCCGACATCACAGTTATGCTGCCGTGCAACCCCTCCCACTCAGTGTTGTTGGGACTTTGAAGATTAGCTACTTCATTAGCTATGTGCATGTTCTGTCAGTGCACCGCTCTGCCTGAACTGTCATACACAAGTCATACCCCTCCTTCATCTCAGTGCTTTTCTGTAGTCCTGTCTGAAGAAGTGATGTCACTTCTTTTTTTGACGTTTGTCCTCAGGAAAAGCACCACCCATCCTGACTCAAGATCAAGAGGCTGAGATAGTGGCAGTTTGACCACAGATAACAGGAAAAAAGTATTGAAATGGCAGTCTCTGTGTTGTAACCATGTGAGACCAAAAAAGCTATTTTACGCAGTTAACATTAGGCCCATTCTGTATATAATTTCTTTTTATCTACTGTAGGTACAGTAAAAAAATTTGAGGTCCGTGAAACTTCATTTTCCTGAAATCTGATCAGTAAATAATACAAGCTACAAACATACATTATTGTTTGTGTTGGCATTGTATTTCGGATCAGAATGGTGTTTCCCAAAGTAGAACTCCCACTGTAGGTGGGACACTACAAGGGTCAAACATTCTCTATAAAATTGTCACGTGGAAACATTTTCTTATTAAAGTGACCATTGTGAGCAATAATAAACTTCCAGCAGAGGTAGTGAGCCAGTCAACAGTAAATGGCTTGAAACATGCTTATGACAAACATAGATCTATACTCCAGACAAAAAAAAAAGTTAACAAAAAAGAAAAATACTAAACGTGTATAAAAAAAAACAAACAAAAATGTGGTGATTTCTAATAGTGCAACTGGCACAAAGGCATGGTAGTGATTGGTAGTCAGTGGTCTGCTACTTTCTGTAGCTTTTTGTCTTTTTTTTTTTTTTCTCATTTATTACCCCGTACATGTATTTTTTTTATTTCTTTAGAAAACGAAAATATTTGGTCAGGCTTTAGGAGTGAGTCATTCCCTCATTTGTTTAAATGGTCCGATGAAACAGAAGCACTTTTTACATATTGGGATCAAAATGAGCCCCTTCCTCCATTCAACATGACTCCAAGCTGTGTGTCCTTCTCAGGGATGGTGAGTTTCTCTTGTATGAGCTGTCAATAGCAATACACGCATTTTACTTTTGATCAATTTCCTTTAAGAAATGTTGTTTATAATATTTGTTTTCAGGTTTTATTGCAGTAATAATGGTAGATAGAAGAGACATAATAGACATTACTGGTGTGGGCAAGCCCACCCTCAAAATGGAATGTCTGGCAGGATTATAGTATATATTCCTTAGAACTTTGTAGATGTAAAAGAATTTTGTGGCAATGTTGAGATCTGACACATGTAAACTAAATGTTTGTGTAATGCGAAGTGCACAAATATTTTATATTGCTTGATAACAGACCCTTTGTACTTTCTGCCAGACTGGACGATGGCATGTTAGCAACTGCACAGAAAAATATACTTCTATATGCAAGAGGCCTGGAAAAACCAAGACTGATACAACATCTGACTCTGGGTGCCCACAGGATAAGGTATTTTTTGACTTTTCACTTGACTAGTGTTTTTGTAAAGTTTAAAAGCTTTCTATAATATCTTGAAGACCTTGCTTGATTGGGAGTCTACAATAATCCTTCAAATGAGTTTTCTGGCTTTTAGTTTTTTTTGTTTTTTGTTTTTTTCATATCAACCAATAAGTCTCTCTTGCTCTTTAAATGGTTTTATTGTCCAATTCTGGATAAAAAGTGGTTTTGACTGTGGTGAATGTGTAGGGGTTAAAGAATGAGCACTAGTAAGAATCAACAAAGCACTGTTTGATGTATAAATGTTGTGCATCACCTGCTGTAGATTGTTGCTACTTTCCACTGACAAGCGCCGTAAACACGAAAGCTGTCTCTGCTCATTCGTAAAGAGAGGCTTATACCAGTATACAACCTAACATTTCCTTGCTAGACAATTTACCATGACATTAAACCTTCATTTGTTTATTTTTTTAACTAAAATGACAAACATGGTATACTTGCCTGCTCTGTGCAGTGTTTTTGCACAGAGCAGCCCTAAACCTCTTCTTTTGGGGGTCCCCACCAGCGCTCCAGGCTCCTCCTCTTCGGCGAGTGCCCCCATGTGAAGCAGCTTTCCATGGGGGGGCCCTCAAGTGGCCTTGCTCCCGAGTCACCCTGTCTGCATTTATTGACACAGAGTGGATGGCTGGGCCCCACTCCCTCATAACAGCATTTGATTGACAGTAGTGGGAGCCAATGCAATGGCTCCTACTGCTATTAGTCTGCCCAGCGAGGAAGGGAGACAGTGGGGAGAGCCGCTGCTCTTGTGCACATCGCTGGATAGGATCGGGCTAGGGGGATCCTGCAGCACAGAAGGTTTTTTTTACCTTAACGCATTAAATACATTAAGGTACAAAACCTTTAGAACCACTTTAAGCTTCGCAAAGTATAATTGTTTAGGTAAACGGACTGCTGGGTATCTATTTCTTTTAATACCCAGAAAACTGGTTTCTGTGGCCCTCTCTGATTTACATTCTCTTCACTAGAGTTCCTACCTGTGGGCTAAGCCTTGCCCAACTGTTATGCCCCAATCCCATGAAAGTATCCTTAACCCCTTCATGCCTACGGGTAAATCAAATCTAAATGCCTAAGCACAATTTTGCAACGTTGACGTGTTAGTAAAACTGTACATATCATCACAACAATTTTGTATATCCAGGTGAATTATACCTTGTTTTTTTCCGGACAAATTGGGCTTTTGTTTGGAGGTAAATGATAATGGATATCTCCTGATTTTTTTTTTATTATCAAAGGAAAACTGGCCCAAAATAGTAAAAAAAAAAAATAATTTTTTTTTAATTTAGCTGTGTGTTTCTTGTTACTACCATAACCTACCATCAAAGAGCAACCCAAAATAAATTTTCCAGCTCTTGACGATAGCAGCGATACCATATATGTGTATGTTATTTGTTGTTTGTACCCGTAGTACAGCCCAGAAACAATAGTGCACATTTTGTTTTGTTTGGGGTTTTTTTTTACCTAACACACACTGACACTCATACCAATTTTTTTTTTAATCCTGACTTTTTGACCCTGACCTGGACCCAAACACTTACCCTGGCACTGAACTAGATCAAACCTTGTTCTAGGTCTTTTTTCTTTATTTTTTAATATTTATTTACTTTTTTTTTTTTTTTAGAAACATTTTTTTCCCTCTATGCCAGGAGTTAGAGAGATACAATGTATCTCTCCTCCATTCATAGAGAGAAATAAAAAGAAGGAGGCTTTCACAGCGATCATGTGACCCGGAATCAGGAATCCCAGGTCCCGATCGTTAGAACGGGACCCGGGGCTCTCGGTGACACCGCAGTCTTTGTGCTGGGAGCACACTGTGTGGCGCACTCCCAGCAGAAAGACAGGTACGCAAATATGCGTCCCGCATGGAAAAAAGTCCAGTGAGGCCACATATTTGTGTTACATCGGCGTCAATAGGTTAAAGTGCTTGTAAAAGCTCAAGGTTTTTTACCTTCATGTATTCTATATATAAAAGTAAAAACCTGTGTGCAGCAGCCGCCCTAATACTTACTAACCTGAGCCCCATGTCAATCCAGCGATGTGCAGGGAGCCTCGGCTCTCCCTGGTATCTCCCTCCTTGTTGGCTGAGACAGCAGCAGGAGCCATTTGCTTACAGTATGATATGTTTGTGAATTACAAAAAATATATCTCTGCCTTTACAATCACTTTGTTCATTGAAGTATTGTCAGTGGATAGGAGCAGATCTTGCAGGCTTTTCTTGGTAAAAAAGGTAATAGCGGGCACTTTCTGATTTGGCTTTAAATGTTTAAAATGGTTGACAGGTTGGCTTTTAGTTTCTCATTTCCCAAAGACATTTGTATATATGATCCTGATTGCAAATTTAGAATCGGAATTACTGTAAATCTCAGAATTCTGACATTTCTCAATGCAGGCTTATTTGGTCAGCTTCATCCACTCATATTTTTTTTTTTTTCGTCTATAGAACTGGAGAAGACATGGAGAATACTGCTACCTCATTAATAAGACTGAAGCCACGTTTGATGAAAAATGCAATCTTACAATTACAAACAGGTAATAAAACAAATATACAGTATACTGTGTATATTATATAATCTTTCTTATGCAAGGGTCATTAAAACCCAGACCAAATTTTTTCAATGCTGTAATTGCCAGACAATTACAACAGACACACATTGCTATCCACAGGCTGCAGCAGCTTTTGGTAGCTGAAACTCCTGCCCCCCCCCCCCCCAGTGAAGCCTTTAGCTTGCATGTGATCATTGTCATACATGACATATTGATCACATGATCATAAAACCACTCTGGTCCCGATTTGTAAGTGGGGAACAATGCTGTCTGTGATTTGCTGGTTTTGACAGCAGCTGAGCAAAATGGCTGCTGATATCTGTTAAAAGAGGGTGTATATTACGATATCCTCAGCACAGGTCATCATAGTGAGGATCATTATTATACATATTGCAGGTGGTAAACTGGTTTACCAGAGGATCAGACCTTTCATGCATAGGATACCTCAATGAGTGATGCCTTTTTGTCTCTTTTGAGGTCATTAATGGACTTCTGTCCCACCAACGAGAACTCTGTTCTCTCTGGTGGGTCCCCCTCTGAACCCAGTTCTGGAAGTGATTTTAATTTGTCAGACCATGCCTAGTCAGAATACCCTAAAAGGATTTAACAACTGCTGCTGTGGAACTATTCCCTCCAACTGAACTGTTCGAGGGGGTTTATCTTATCCTGCTCATGTTTCAGTATCCAGTGACCGCATTTGCCCCATTTTAGATCTCAAAGCCTTAAATGTTTACATTCTGGTCCACAAATCCTGGATGGAATCAACCAGATCTGTCTTTGCCTCCCTTATAAGGGAGACGTTCTGGCTTCCATGGACATCAAAGATGCTAATTTACATGTCCCCATCTTTCCAGCACACCAACACTGAGGTTTGCTGTAGAGCCATTGAATTACCAGTTTGTTTCTTTGTCTTTTAGCCCATCTTCAGCACCCTGGATGCTCCTAAAGTTTTTTTCTCCAGTGTTGGCCCTGTTTACACTAGTTGAATCCCCATTGTAGGATAGCTTCTGTTGAGAGAACAGTTGGAAACGGCTTTGTTTGACAGTGTGTCTCTGTCCACATGTTAGAGTGGTGTGGATGGATTCTGAACCTTCAAGGATAGTTACTGGAAACAGTCCCTCATTTGGCATATCTGGGTCTGGTCCCAGACACCTCTGGGGCCATAAAAAAAAACTTTCCCAGGAAAAGCTTCAGAGACTCTGGTCTCAGGTTCAAACTCTTTTAATCCAGAAGCTGTTGAACTGTTTTCTCTGGTATGAGAGTATTGTGGCTGATGGTAGCCTGCTTCGAGACTGTTGCCCTTTGCCAAATTCCACTCCAGACCTCTGCAACTGCAGTGTCCTGTCATCATGGTCTCTGAAGAGGCCTATTTGATAACACAAACTAGGACGAGGCTGTCCCTGGTCTGGTGGCTCAGGGATCTGGCTATTTTTTTTTTTTTGGAAGATTCAATTTGTGCACCAGGGGACATTTTGTTGATGCATGGGACTTGATTATCAGAGGAATCTCCTCTTCCAGTAACAATCTTGGAGATTCAGGTGATTTGGCTGCCCCTTCCTTGGACCAGTCTTTTTGAGGGCCATCCAGTTTATATTTAGGTGGCATACATCAGCTATGAGGAAGAAACCATAAGTCTGGCAGCAGTGTCTGGACCCAGAAGAGTGGCCCCTAGACCGGGATTTGTTTCCATGCCTGTGTTACAGGTGAGGGATGTCCAATGTGGACCTCCAGGTTCAACAACAAACTGTACGGGATGTATCGAGGTGCAGAGATATTCTGCTTTGGTGGTTCAGTAAGATCAGTACACCCTGATCTTTGCCCTTCCTCCACTGAAATTTCTACCTCACCTGCTTTGCAGGATTTAACATGGAGGTAATTCCAGTGATTCTCATTGCTCCAGATTGACCCAGGCTGGTCTGTTACACTGACTTGATAAGAGTTCTAGTCTCTGTTGAAGCCGATGTTCTAAAGGACAGGGGCCTCACTGAGTTTGTGATTCCTACCATGTTCAGGGCTTGTCCACTTCTGTCATCGGACATAATGAGCAAACTTCGCTTGGTATTAATTTTTCCATGGAGTGAATTCCGTTATTCCTGCAGTTGGGTCTGGACCAGTGTTTGGCTCTCAGCAGCATCAAAGTTCAAGTCTCTGCTCTGCTCTACTCTTTTTGGTTTTAGAGAGTGCTCTAACTCTTTTGATTTAGACATTTGTGTAGGGGGGCCTGCCATGTGGCTCCCATGCATGGAATGCCTGTGTGAAAGGACTCTTGCCTGGACTGCTTGCTGCTTGCCATAAAATCCTTTTCTTGAAGTCTATTAAAGCCCAACTCTGGGAAACCGTAAAATTATGCATTGCAGTGGGACTGGGCAAAGGATAACTTGCACTGGAAGGGATAACTGCTCCATTTGTCTATGGGAGAGAAGCACATTTACTTACCTGTTCTTCCACTCCCCCGTGCTCCATTGGCGGACTGTGCCTTAGCGTTGTCATGTCCAGTGCAGAGCTATGGACCCTGCATTAATCTTGATGACATAAGGACCTTAGACTGCTAGAGCATGGGATATAGGATGCTGTGGGGGACTGGTCTAGCAGCATGGAGGATAGTTTAAATTTTCTTTTCTGTGTCAACTGGATCTAAACAAGCAACTAACCCTTGCAGTGCCCCACTACAAAAAATAATTTCAAGTTTTCTAGAGTTGGGCTTTAAGGGACATCAGTTCTAAGCCTCTGTGTTTATAATCATGCTCTTAGTACTTCTTTACTACAAAACTGAGGCATACCAGTGGGGAAGGGAGATGATCATACCCTGGGCTGGCCTACAGTTTTTTGTTTGCCAGTATCTAATCTTTCTGTAGGCAGCAGCATAACACAAAGGTTTTTAAGATTTCCATTGTCCCCAGTGGACTCCGAGAAACAAATTTTATGGGAGTATTTCCTATGAAAGTGTAAACCCACAACAGTAAAATCTGTCTGTATATGCAGTAAAGCCTGCTTGTTATACTCACTGTGGAACCTAAGGGAAGGCGGAGGAGTGCAAGGTCTCTAACATCCACCAGCTCCGTGATGTCATGATGGAGGAGTGGAAGAGGACTTCAGTAGCAACCTGTAAAACTCTGGTGAACTCCATGCCAGGGGTGGACTGACAACATGGGGCCCCTGTGTCCTTGCCCAAACTCAAAAAAGCCTATGCAAAAGGTACCAGGGGCATCTTATGGGGCCCCCTACTGACCCCAGGCTCTCAAGCAGTGCCCGAGTTTCCAAATGGTCAGTCCACCCCTGCTCCATGCCCAAGACAGTTAAGGCAGTGCTGGAAAATAATGGTGTGTGTGTATGTATATATATATATATACAAACAATGTGTGTGTGTATATTAGGGATGCACCGAAAGTTCGGCCACCAAAACATTCTTGCTGAAAATAGCCCTGTCGGCATTTTGTCGATAGGAAAAATTTAGCTAATACAGGGGACTGTGTGTACTGAAGATGTGAGGGGTTGGCGGCGGAGAAAGGCAAGAGAGGCGCAGTGTATACGGTGACTGGCTGTCACTATGGGGTTTATTTACTAAAGCTGGAGAGTCCAAAATCAGACTCCCTTCTGCATAGAAACCAATCAGCTTCCAGGTTTCATTGCCAAAGCTTCACTGAACAAGCTGAGGTTAGAAGCTGATTGGTTTCTATGCAGAAGGGAGTCTGATTTTGGACTCTCCAGCTTTAGTAAATAAACCCCTATATGTCAATGCCGGTTTTTAAATGAAATTACCGCCTTTTTTTTTTTGCTTTTTTCACTATAGATCAGAGAATCAGCTGTCACTTCACCCTAGCTAAAAGAAACTAAGTTTCCTGTTAGTTTATTTCCCCAGAAACAATGTTTACTTTTAGTTTCTTTCCCGAGATAAAAAAAACAAAGTTTCCTTTAGTTCCAGGGAAAGTGACCGCTAATTCTGTGAGCTATAGTGAAGAAAAAAAAAAAAGTCATCAATTGCATTTCAAAATTGGCACCGATATATAGTGACAGCCAGTGAGGGAGCCCCTCTGTATACACTGCTACCTCACTGTATGTGTGTATAAACTCGGTAACCAACTACGAGAAATGCCTTACCTCTGTGCTTGCCAACAGTGGTTTCTCCACTAAGTAGGAAGTCATGTTTTGCTTGGGCATCAAACACTTATTTTACTCACTGAACTGCAACTCAATTTATAACATTTGTATCGTTGCAAGAAAAAGTATGTGAACCCCTTGGGATTACGTTGAGTTTTGCATGAATTGGGCATAAAATGTGCTCTGAACGTCATCTAAGTCACAACAATAGAAGAACACAGTCTGCTGAACATAATACTACACAAACATTAGATGTTGCCATGGTTTAATTGCACATAACATGTAAACATTCACAGTGCAGGGAGGAAAAAGTATGTGAACCTTTGGACTTAATAACTGGTTGACCCTCCTTTGGCAGCAATAACCTCAACCAAACGTTTCCTGCAGTTGCAGATCAGACCTGCACAACGATCTGGAGTAATTTTGGACCACTCCTCCTCACAAAACTGTTTCAGTGTAGCAATATTCTTGGGATGTCTGGTGTGAATTGCTCTCTTAAGGTCATGCCACAGCATTTCAATCGGGTTGAGGTCAGGACTCTGACTGGGCCACTCCAGAAGGCGTATTCTGTGCTGTTGCAGCCATTGTTTTGTTGAATTACTTGTATGCTTTGGGTCATTGTCCTGTTGCATCAGCCATCCTCTGTGGAGCTTCAGTTGGCGGACAGATGATCGTACGTTTTCCTGCAAAATGTCTTGATAAACTCTGGAATTCATTTTCCCATCAATGACAACAATCCGTCCAGGCCCTGAGGCAGCAAAGCAGCCCCAAACCATGATGCTCCCTCTGCCATGTTTTACAGTGGGGATGAGGTTTTGATGTTGGTGTGCTGTGCCTTTTTTTCTCCACACATAGTGTTGTGTGTTCTTCCCAAACAACTCAATCTTGGTTTCATCTGTCCACAGTATACATTTTGCCAGTAGTGCTGTGAAACATCCAGGTGCTCTTTTGCAAACTTCAAACGTGCTGCAATATTCTTTTTGGACAGCAATGGCTTCCTCCGTGGTGTCCTCCCATGTACTCCATTCTTGTTTAATGTTTTCCTTATTGTAGATGTGTCAACAAAAATGTTAGCATGTGCCAGAGATTTCTGTAGGTCTTTAGCTGACACTCTGGGATTCTTCTTTACCTCATGCAGCATTCTGCGCTGTGCTCTTGCAGTCATTTTTACAGGATGACCAAGCCTAGGGAGAGTAGCAACAGTGCTAAACTTTCTCCATTTGTAGACAGTCTGCCTTACCGTGGACACATGAACATCAAGGCTTTTGGAGATACTTTTGTAACCCTTTCCAGCTTCATGCAAGTCAACAATTCTTGATCGTAGGTCTTCTGAGAGCTCTTTTCTGCAAGGCATGGTTCACATCAGACAGTGCTTCTTGAAACCAGTAAACCCAAAACAGGTGTGTGTTTTTTAAGGGCAGGACAGCTGTCAGCAATACATCCAATATCATCACACTGATTGGAGTCAAGGTTTGCTCACTCCTGGCTCCAATTAGCTCTGGGAGAAGTCATTAAGCTAGGGCCTCACATACTTTTTCCTCCCTGCACTGTGAATGTTTACATGTTATGTGCAATTAAACTATGGCAACATCTAATGTTTGTGTAGTATTATGTTCAGCAGACTGTGTTCTTCTATTGTTGTGACTTAGATGACGTTCAGAGCACATTTTATGCCCAATTCATGCAAAACTCCACGTAATCCCAAGGGGTTCACATACTTTTTCTTGTAACTGTATGTTTTTTTTTCAGAATGTTTGTTTCTGTCTCTAAAATTTAAAATACACCTATGATAAAAATTATACACTCTCCATTTCTTTGTAAGTGGGCAAAGGGGATCCAATAATTATTTTCCCCACTGTGTGTGTGCATAATATATGTATGTATATATAAAATATTGGCATCCCTTCATTTCTGTCAGATAATGTGTACCACTTCACCCAGAAAATTGTTGCAATTACAAATGTTTAGGCATTTCTACGTTTATTTCTTTTGTTGATACAAAAAAGTGGAAAATCAAAAAGCCAAATCTCATACATTACATGCAAAACCCGCAATAGAGATTTATGGTTATACATACTCTTTTTGATTTGACATGTTTTATTATCACTATCTAGATTTGAACAGGAGTTCCTGAACAGCCTAATGAAAGAACAAGCTAATCCTGATGGGCGGTACTTCTGGACAAATTTAAGAGACACTGATGAGTCTGGAGATTATTATTGGCAAACTGCAGGTGGGAAAAAAGACCTCTCGTTTTCCAACTGGAACACTCATGAGCCAGGTAAAGTGACCACCACATTGGTTTAATTTGGAGCTGTAGCCATTTGTGTTTGGGAAAGTGTTAAATCCTTGGTGAAATCTTTATCACTGTGTCCCCATTGGGTTTAGATCCTGTCCCATTGACCAACTGTCACCAGCATAGCAACTGAGGAAAAATCTCCACAACAGGACACAGAAGGCAATAAAAAAAATTAGAGCTGCTAAAGTGGTTGTAAACCTCAGACATGAAATCTGAACACAGCATATCCCTCTATAGTGTGTACTTGCCTTTATTAAAAGCACTAAGTGTAATTTCCTTTTGATATTAGCCTGAGTCACTTCTGACAAATTTTCTTGACACCAAGAGAAAAAAGGTGACGGGAGGGACCTCCAGCAGATTGACAGTTTCAGCTCTGTTCCTGTAAGCTGTGTGAAGTGGGGGTGTGTGTCTTTTCCATCCAGTCAGCTGTCAAAGCTCTCCTCACTGAGCTCTGCAGTGTGTAATTTCAGCTGTCTGCCCACTCTTTTTTCTGAATTTTCAGACAAGTTGTATAAATTCAGCACTTTGGATGTAGAGAAGAGAATATTGCAGATAAACAGGTACAACTTATGTAGGAGGATTTGTTTCATCTTTGTGTATCACCTGAAGCCAGTTACTTTACTGGGTATATTATTATTATTATTATACAGTATTTATAAAGCGCCAACAGTTCGCTCAGCGCTGTACATGTAAGGGTTTACAACCACTTTAAAATCTAATGCTGCTTTCTTTGAAAGAAAGTGCTTTCCATTTGCTTCCTTTTTTTGTGTCTACTTCCTGGTTTCCTTGAAGCACTGGTGATGTAGCCCTGGCCTCACCAATGCTTCATTGGAAGGCAACATAGCCGTACCCCTTCATAGAAATCTTGTTTCTAAACTTCAAGATTTTACTGAAGCCCCAAGCCCCCTCCCCCTACTTGTTTGTACAATTTTGAAGGCTAGAATTCCTTTGGTTATTGCTGCCCATTTATTGGGGATTTCCCCTAACTTCTTGTTATGGTGGCAACATTGATACCAGACTTAAAAAAAAAAAAAAAATTCAATGCAAACATACACAGCAATATAAAGTCTAGAAAAATTTCTAAATCTGGCTATATACTACTTTACAATCTGATTGTTTTATCTTTATACAATATTTTTATAGATTTAGCAAAACCATATAATGTGAGGACTCACCTAAACAATCCATTCAGTACTTATCCAATTGGTCAGGCCTTTGCACTAAATAATTTGTTCTTTTATAGAGAAACTAATGTCCCAATACTTACCTATCCTTTAACGGTCTGACATCCCTTGCCGGCACCAGTATTTTTTACCCTGGCTTCTTGGTGCCAGGCTGTGGCTATCTTCATTGGCTGATGCAGGATGGCATCACTGCAGCCCATGCACAGGAGTTCAGTCATCTCGGCACACAGGTGCCAACTGCAATCAAATGTTTGCAATAACTAGTAATAATTCCTTCACATCACTGTGGAGGAATTTTGGCCCACTCTGCTTTGCAGAATTGTTTTAATTCAGCCACATTGGAGGGCTTTTGAGTATGTAAAGCCTGTTTTTAAGGTCATACCACAGCATCTAAATTTTAATTAACTCCAGACTTTGACTAGGCCACTCCAAAACCTTTAATTTGGGGGGGGGGGGGGTTGGGGGGTTTGAGCCATTAAGAGTTGGACTTGCTGGTTTGTTTCGAATCATTGTCAAGCGAGCTTGAACTTGAGGTCACGAACTGATGGCCGGACATTGTCCTGAAGGATGGTCTGGTAGAGCGCAGAATTTATGGTTCCATTAATTATGGTAAGTCGTCCAGGTCCTGAAGCTGCAAAAGCAGCCCCAGACCATCACACTACCACCACCATGTTTGACTGTTGGTAGAATATTCTTTTTATGATATTGTGTGTTAGTTTTATGCCAGATGTAATGGGACGCAAACCTTCCAAAAAGTTAAATTTTTGTCTTATCAATCCACAGAACATTTGCCCAAAAGTCTTGGGGATAATTGAGGTGTTTTTTGGCAAATGTGAGATGAGCCTTTGTGTTCTTTTGGTCAGCAGTGGCTTTTGCCTTGGAACTCTACCACGGATGCCATTTTTGCCCATTCTTTCTTATTGTTGAATCATGAACACAGACCTTAACTAAGACAAGTGAGGCCTGCAGTTCCTTAGATGTTGTTCTGAGTTCTCTTATGACCACCTGGATGAGTGGTCATTGTGCTTTTCACCATTTGTATATAATGGCTCTCACCATGGTTTGCTGGAGTTCCAAAGACCTAGAAATGGCTTTGTAACCCTTTCCAGACTGATAAACATCAATTACCTTGTTTCTTATCTCTTCTTGAATTTCTTTAGTTCACGGCATGATGTGTTGCTTTTTGAGATCTTTTAACTTGCTTCACTTTGTCAGACAGCTTCTATTTAGGGGATTTCTTGATTCAACAGGTCTGGTAGTAATCAGCCTTGAGTGTGGCAATTGGCAAGTTAATTACAGTTTGTGATCTAGCAAAGGGGCAATTACTTTTTCACATAGGGCCAGGCAGGGTTTGGACAGCTTTTTTCTCTTCATAAATTAAATCATTTAAAAAACTGCATTTTGTATTTACTCGGGTTATCTTTGTGTAATATTAAATTTTGTTTGGTGATCTGAACCCTTTAAGTCTGACAAATATGCAAAACAAAAATTAAAAATCAGGAAGGTGGAAAATAATTTTTCACAGCACTGTATGTTTGTGTGTGAGGCCTGACAAATTTGTTATATACTGGATAGAATGACGTTTTATATTTTACAAAAAAAGCTTATTTGCACAAAAATTTAAGTTTAATGTATGTTTTACTGAAAATCTTGGTCAACAGCTGCACAACTATTGAAACCAGCATAAAAATGTTAACTTATCATCTTTTTTTATTCTATAGACTCTCTTCTTATGTTTTGTGGGCTGTAATTATTCTTCAGTCCAAAATGCATTTCAGCATGCCTGTCAAGGAAAAATTAAAAAAACAACCTTTTATTTCTGTATCATTTATTTATTTCTATTGGTTTTTCAGCTTTTCCTGGAGGATGTGTTGCAATGTCTGGAGGAGGAGAGTCTCTTGGAAAATGGGATGTCAAAGACTGTAAGAGTTTTAAAGCTCGGTCTATATGTAAGAAAGGAATTGGATCTGCCAAAGAGGAAGATTTTCCAAAACCCAATGTTACCACTTGTCCTGATGGCTGGTTTTCCGGATCAGGAATGTATTGCTACAAAGTATGCATTTAGTACTTACACGTTCGCATCTTTTCCTATAATATTGTTGAAAGCAAACAATGGCCTTTAGTGCTCATTTACACTATCTTCAAAACATGGCATTGGACACGCTTTTTTAAAGCGCTCTGTGAACGCCAATCAACGCACCTGTCACTAGATAAAATGGTTAGCTTATAGTCCTGTTTACACGTTGTGTTTGCTTCAAAATTATACCCCATGTCGCTTTAGTGGTGCTTCAAAGCATCTTCAAAGCCTCCATTGAATTCTATGAAAAAGCTTCATTAAAGCTTCGAAAAAGCACCACCCAAGCATTGCAGAAGCATCAAAATCACACCAAGAGAGCATGTTGAAGCGGTAGGCGCTTTAATGTATGTTGAAGTCGAAGCAAGTGTAAATGAGCCCTGAATGTTTTGTGAATATGTTTCTTCTATTGCCCTTATACTAAATGGTCTCTCCTCCTCATTTTTGTTACCTAATATACTTGTATTTTAGACCCCAGGAGATGTTCCCCTATTGTCTTATACTATATTTAAAATGCAATATTCCTACTTACACCACAGCTCTGTAGAGATCTTTGCTGCCAGGCACCTCCCAGCCTTTCTTCCAGAATCTTCCACATCCTGCCTATCACACCATGTGTTTGTGTGATCCAGACTTCATGGAAAGCAACGTGGTGCCAGTCTATTCATTGAAGTCGGTATTGTCCAAACTACATGTGTGCAGGAGGAATGTGTGGGGGAGAATTGGAAAGGCTGGGCAGCTCTTGAGGTCGACCAGGAAAAATTTTTGCAGAGATGGATTATAGGTTAGTATATTACATTTTAAACATTAAATAGGAATACAGGTTTGAAATGAATCTGAGATTCACCCAGGTTGGGCAAAGCTTCACTTTAATGTACCCCCTGCCTCCCCTCAAGTCACTTTGATTACAGCTTACGTAGGGCTACAGACTCTATCACCACCCCCATGATGAGACCTGGTGATTGGCTGCTCAGGCATTTACCTATACATCCTGGAAGTAAGGGAAGGAAGTTGTATGCTCCACAAACCTAGTGTTGGTATTTCCCCATGCTTTGAATATAGTGGCAGGAGATCAAAAGGTAGGTGAGCATGTATGGAACGGAGTGCAGTCATTAAGGTGGATAAGCAGGTTTCTCATTTGTAGTGACAGTTGATGAGAGATCTGCTTTTTGTCATTTGATTGACATGTACATTACATTTGCTCTCATGTGCTTTAGCTGTATATGCATGTTTTATTTTGTTAGGTTTTCAACAAAGAGAGATTACTGAGGCAAAGAACCTGGGAGGAAGCTGAAGGAATGTGTGAAGAGTTTGGTGGCCATCTTGCTAGTTTTCCTCATATACAGGAAATGAAAAACTTTCACGTGTTCCTAAAAGCAAGCATGAGGTATATTTTTCTTTTGAAAAGTACCTTACCTTTAGAAAATTAAATGGCAGTATCTGTATTTGTTATCCTAGGCATCGAAATACAATAGGATGATCATCTTTTTTTTTTTGTATTTTGTTATATTTACCTGAAGCCAAAAGCGATGGATTTGGGTCGGCTTGAATAAAAGAAACTTGGGAAGCTGGGAGTGGAGTGATGGCCGTCCTGTAAGTTAACGTTCTGTAAAAATACATTTATTAGATATTATGAAAAACCTTATCCCTTTTAGGGCCATGTCACACAAGCTATCCTGTTGCTGGGGAGTACTTGCCACAATAGGACAGGGCTAAACCGGGTAGAAAAATTCCTGTTTCCATTTCACTCCCTCACTGGCTGGATGTAGGACACATCACTCTCTTAATGGAGATGTACATTCTACAGCCTTTCCATCAGTGAGGAAGATGAAGATCTAGCCATTGAGGAAACGACACCTAGAAGTAGGTGAGTGTTTTCTATGCAGGTTTCTAGCAATCCTGTCCCTGGTGTGTTGTCTCTGACAGGTTTGCTACTGTGACATGACTCCTAAGCTCCATGTTGGAGAATGTAGAACAAGTACCGGTATGCCTTCGTTAGTTGGCTTCATTGTGGCTTTGGTGTGGAGTCCTGCTGGAGTCTTATAGGAGACTTTTTGTAACAATGCTTTCAAATATGCTTTGCTTACTAATACACTATTTTCTCTCCAAAGATCTCTTCAACTGTACTGGATGAATTTCAGGAAGAGGACTATTTCCTTCGAGACTGTGCTGCATTGGAGGTGAGATGAGAAACCACCTCATATCTATAGATAATAACCTCTTTAAAAGTGAAGTAATACCTCTCTTTCGTAGACATACCAAAATAAAATGAAAGAAAGGCTCTTCACACACAATTCAATATATAAATTAGGGCAATAAGCATTTGCCAAGTTTAAAACTGAAGCAGAAATTTGACAATCAACTGTCCCTTTATAGGAGAACCATGGGGTTTTGTATTGCTAGGAGATGGACTTTGCATGTCTCTTCTGCTAAAAGAAAAAAAAACTATACCATCTTTCCCAGCAATTGTAAAAACCTAATACACTGCCTGTGATATAGTGCAGTGTACTACATGGCTTGTTCCCCGCATCTGTAAGATGGCAAGAATGCACCTGGATGCCAGGAACAACATAAGCGGCCACTCAATGGGCAGAGATGACCGACTTGGGACGTAGAAGACTGTTGAAGATGGCAGATAGTAGCTGCGCAGGACATCGCTTGAGGAACAGGTAAGTACAGTACAGTGAGAAGGTCTGCTTTAACTGTTAAAATGTGTATATGTAATGATTACCGCATGTCACTGTGTGGCATTTGTTATCCTGTAGTAACCTGATAAGTTAGGGGGGTACAAATATGCCAAAATGATCTGCTGTAAGCCTTTCCTCTATCTGTTCTGTTTTGTGTTTTTTAATAGATTAATGCACCAATGCAAAGGAATGTCTGGACATGGCATTTTGAACCATTGCATGAGCAGGAATACAGCCTGCAGCCATTCCACTGTGAAGCCCAACTGGAATGGGTGTGCCAGATTGCCAAAGGTGAGTAGAATATACATGTTGATGGTTATGCTCTCCTGATAAAAATATAGGCTCAAGGCTAAGTTCACTTTTGGAACATGTTCCACCTGTATTTAGGGTGAAACATGTAACATGTCCCAGCTCCCGCAGCCTCTTCCCCTGATGCCGCTTGCATTGTGACAGCAGGTGAGGGATCTTCTCCATGCTCCCGCTGCCACAATTCAAAAACAGTGTGGCCGTGCAGGGCTCCACCCACAGGGGCACATCATTCATTCACAGAATCCTGTAAATGAGTGAACTACAAGTACCATCAGCCATTGCGCTGACAGCTTGTAGTTCTAAATGGACTGCAAGGAGCCTGATGAGCGCTCTCGTAGTTAATTCACAAGCCCTGCAGCTGGTAAACAGTCAGCTTGTATGCAGGTATAGGCTGAAAGCTGCAGGGCTGATGGTAGGTAGAATGCTTTCCAGGCTCCTGCAGGAAAAAATAATAAATGCACTATTTTTTCTGCAAAAATATGTGCAATTACTATTTTTTCTTAATAGGTTAACTTAGCCTTTAATATTAGCATGGACACCTATTCCTGTTATGAATTTAAAAAGCCACAGAGCCTTTTGTGTGTGGCTGTGTGCAGAACAGAAGAGGTGGAAGCCTTTTATGGTGCCCCACTCTGAGTGTAAATTGGAATTTCAAAGTGTACCTAACCCCAGAAACAAAATGTAGTATATAACTAGAAAAGCTACAATTTTTGGGGAAATTGTGTGAAGTGTTCTTGCCTCCACTCTGCTGCCTGCTCACACACCTGGGTTTCTATGGCAACTCACTCTACAGCAAGGGCAGAGAAGAGCGGTTAAAAACAAACTGCTCCAGCTTGCTCACTTCACTGGCGGTTGCCATCTTCAAACGGTTGTAGTTTAAAAATTATACATCCTACACCGAAGAGCTTTATATTGTGAGAATCACAAGACCCAGACCTACATTTTGATATAGTATGTCTCTGAAATATTAAAAATGAAGGCACAGTCACAGTTTAGAAATTGCCCTTTAAATTTGAGGTGGCTAGAGTGGAGTTTCAATGAATGTCAATCGGCGGCGTGAGTTGCAAACAAATGGTCATATTGTGGAAACTACCAGGACTATGGCTTAGCCATGGACATTTTTAGTGGCAGCGGGGATAGCTGAACGTTTTGATATACGATTTGTGTAGGTGGGCTTGAAAATGAGGGAGTGATGGCAGTTTAGAAATCATGTCCTGATTTTTCAGCTCACACTCTAGCTTTTGTCAGCTCACACTCTAGTTTTGAACATTGCGCCATTCATTCCTATGGGACCAATTTCACCACAAAAACTCAGATATTTCGTGAACCATTCGGCGAAACATTCCACAAAGTAATAGCACACCAATCGGGAACAATCCGCACGTTTCGGTATACTACTGTGTATGTAGTGTAAAATCTGTGGGAGGAGTTAGGGTGGTCAATTTGGCTATAATAATAAGAATATATATGTGAGATAACAGTAAGTGGTCTTGCCATGTAAGAACACTTAATAAGCTTCCCAATCCTTAGATGGGGTGGCTGCATTAGTTAGATTAGAAGATTTCAGGCAAGATCAACAGGTATTTTTTTTTTATCTTCTGAAACGGATGTAACAAAACCCTTTCAATAGTATGTTTAACAGCCCAAAAATGACCAAATAAGAGAAGTTTAATTGTTGAGGTTTACATGCACTTTAACTCCTGTGTGTACCCACCCCTCTCCCTAAAGCCATACACTGCTAGACTTCTCACATTCAGCCCTCAGGAGGAATATCAGTAGCTTTCTACATCCATGCTAAACAGCATGGATGGAGGAACTGTAATTAGGCAGTTTGTAAAATGAATGTAAAAATGTGAAATGGTTATATTTCAGAGATTTTAACAAGCCTTCATTTTTTTCAACAAGTAAAAAAAAAAATTATGTTTTTGCTGTACTCTTGAATAAAATTGGATTGCAGTATCTGCTAAAGAGAAAGGCGGACATCTTCCCAAATGTCAGTGGTTATTGCAATCACTCCTTTTGCCTACCATACAGGGTTCGGGGTCCTAAAGGAGCTTAAAAGTACAGTGCTTGAGGATGATAGTGCCTATGTGTTACTACATACAATGCCCTTATGCTTTGGAGAACATTTGCATGGTGTAGTTCAGTTTCATACAATTAAATGACATAATTTACATTGCTTCAACTTTTCTAGGTGTCGTCCCGAAAACTCCACAGTGGTATCAGCCAGGTAACTACTGTTTTGTCCTCCTTTTTGTGTGTTGTAGAGGATGTAGCTTAGTTTGTATAATGCAAAGTTACATTAACAACCCAATAAATGCAGTGTTTAAAGAGCAACTATTTTCTGCAAGTAAACAGAACTGTTAGGCTCCTTTCACATGGAACAGAGTCTGCTCCAACCAGCAGGGGAGCTGTAAGCAGATCCCCTGCTGAATGGCACTGAACAGGACGCCCATCCATGCCCATTCAGTTTCTTGCTTGCGTACACAGGCGAACTCCTGTCGGCTGTATGGATGACCAAGTGTTAACAGAGACTGCTGTCTGTTTGCATTAGGTTACTTGTGATCCGGTGTGCAAAAACAGAAAAGAATGTAGTCCTTTTCCTTTTTTTCTTTTGCGGACCTGAAGGGTCCATTTACATCCACCTATCCATAGGGCACCATGGACCTTCTGATCAGGTCCGCCTCAAAAACTGCCAGGTGGATCTTTTCAGAATGCCCATGTGGAAGAGGACTAACACTTACCTGAAAATCATTTTTTATAAGGTGTTTTTTTTTTTTAAATGGACTTTTCCATGTTTTGATTATTGCATGCAGTGTTTGTAAATGCGTGATCATTTCAGGGAATGGGATTAGTATCCCTGCTTAGGGATCATTCACCAGTCCATAAACCAGCCAGATCAGTAGATCAGTATATTTCTGTGGCTCATACAATCAGGATTTTTTTTCTAAATGGCTGCAGACAGGACCTGTACAAATGAACGTCATACTGACACTGTATGTGGCTGTATTTCTGTAATTGCTCAAGGAGTGATTGCATGCAGCTAGGGACAAACGAGCGGCCCTGTGCACCTACTATTTGGGGGAGATTTACTAAAACTGGTGCACTCAGAATCTAGTGCAGCTGTGCATGGTCACCACCTAACTTCAGCTTGTTCAGTTAAGCTTTGACAATAAAACCTGGAAACTGATTGTTTTCTGTGCAGAGCTGCAGTTTTAGTAAACAACCTTCTTTATATCTAGGGCCTCTCATGTCCTTAGATGCAGGTAATTGCTCCATGTGAGAGCCTCTTAGCTTGTTGTTAATTTGTACAGGTGGAGCTGCTACAGCTAATCAGAAACGCATAGTTGTACCTGCTTCAGAAATATGCTGATCTGGCCAATGAGTTGCCAGGAACAGCTATGCGAATGAGCCCTTAGGGCCAGTTCACACCATGCCTGCATCTGAATCACACAGGAACATGCTGTGTGATTCAACACACATGCAAAATGCAGTGTTTTTGCGATCTGCAGGGGTGTCAAGAATTTAACAAAACACAGGTCGCAAACGCAGTACTTTTGCCTGCACCGGATCGCATGGGACTTTTGTAAAAAAAGTAGTGCGTGCACTATTGGCACGTTGAAATTTTAGCCCATTCAAAATGAGGGCTTGAAATCGCATCGCGCACAGGAACAGAACAGTGTGTTCTTGTGCAATTCAGCTCCGGGCATGGCGTGAACGAGCCCTTAAAGCTACCTTATTGTCATGCGGAGTAGGTTAATACTGCAGAACCCTGTACAAGAAAAGGATAAATAGTTATCTCTGCAGCTGGAATAACTTTCTCTACGTGGTGACAAGGTCACTTTAATGTTGGCTGAAAAAGGAGATCAAACCACACAATATACAGAACATCTGTATATAATTCCAGCTTGTTTAGAGATAATCAGCACTGCTTTTCTTATCTTTCACAGCTAATGGTCTTGGTCAGCGAATTGGTCCAATAATCAATATTGAATCTGAGTTTAAGTACCACATCCCTAATATTGTAAATATATACCAAAAAGTGACCTGAAAATGGGGACTTTTGAGGCACAACATAAGCATAAAAACATGATTTATTTTGTATCAAAATCCAAGTTATAGGACAACATTCTATTTCACATCAATGGTACTAAAATGTGTAGAAAATGAAAAGTTTACAACATCCAGGAACAGCAAATCTCTTTTCCTGTGATCCAATGTCTCAGAACAGATTATATGCCCACGGCTGGTTTATGAACAAAGCTAAAAACTTCCTGTGTGATAGCAATAACACATGATAAAATACTTTAATAATAATTTACCAAGTCAATGAAACGCATTGAGCCCAAGCCAATAAGAATGAGCCTAAAGTGTACAAAAGTTGGATCGCATGCGAAGAGATTTGCTGTTCCTTGAGGTTGTAAACTGTTCATTTTCTACACGTTTTAGTACCGTTGATGTGAAATAGAATTTTGTCTTATACATTGGATTTTGATACAAAATAAATCGTGTTTTTATGCTTATGTTGTGCCTCAAAAGTCCCCATTTTCAGGTCTCATTTTGGTATATATTTACAATTGGTCCACTAGTCTGTAATAACAGAAAAAAATGGTTTATGCAGTACAGATTAAAAACATGTATTTAAACATCATTTAAAAGCATCAAACAAATCGGAGTAGTAACAATCTCCAACTCTGTTCAGTGCTCTGTGTCACAGTGACAAACTCAAAGTGCCTTTGCATTTTGGCCAATCTTTGCTCAGTCAGAAAAAATATTTAAACCCCCTACTATAGCAAAGCATGTCTGGCTGCAGCCTCTATATGCCCGTGTCCACCAAACTGCTGTGGATCAACACATTTTTAGTCAGCATAGATTTCAGATGGAACATCAGTTTGGCATTGCTCTCATTCTTCTGCATCTAACTCAGGATACTGTTTGTTACGTGTCTACTCTTAAGAACTCTCTTGTTTTGGTTTCTTTAGAATGGATGAACAAAAGGGGCCCAACAATTGTTGTTGGTGGCTCAGAGTACTGGCTTGTGTCAGATCCAAGGCTTGGCCACAAAGAAGCCGAACTGTATTGTGCTGTGAATGGCAGTGAATTGGCAGTCATTGACTCCTACGGGGCCTTGACTGCTATACAGGAATACATGAAGAAAACAACGACTGAAACGGTAAGTCATTGAGCTACTAATTTGTACTGACCAGCTTCCTATTTACTGAAGTCTAACTAACGTAACGTTTTACCAATCCATATCCTTAAGTTAGGGATGGAGATTTGTAATAATTTAGATCTCGACTCTTATCTTGGAACAGTGCAGCCTCACCTTTCAAAGCCTTAAAGCAAAAAAAATAAATCTTAACAGGTAGGATTTTTATGACAGAAGAGACCTAGTGGTCTCTTCTGTCATAAACCCTTCTCCCTTCCTGTTGGCATTTGTGTACATATGCGTAGATTAGCATACATTTGCGGCACCATTCTGCGCTGTGATGATGTGATTCCCATTGGCATTCATGGAAGTGAAATAATTGCAACCCTACAAACTAAGTGGCTGAAGAGTCAGAACCCAGAAAGAAGACTGGGAGAAGATGGCAACATCTTGACAGGCAGGAATGCTGACAGTGCAGTGCTGGAGAGAATCTCTTGTCTGGTAAATCTGCCAGAGTGTGCAATTATGCTGTGCATACAATCATATTATAGCTAAAAGCTCCCATGTCCCCCCAAAAAATGGTGGAGGATTAATTCTGTAAGTACATTTTGCCTCTTGCCCGAGCTCCGTGCTTTAAGGATTAAATGTTCTAAATCTAAAGGATTTGGTTGTTTTGACAGCTTTTGCCCCCTCCAGAAGCTTAGGGAGTGTGTTGCCCTTGTCCTCTTTAGATCAACCAACCATTATGTAGGACCAGAACCTACCTAACTACACTGCTCAAAAAATTTAAAGGAACACTTCTGGGATGTTGATCTGATAAGTTAAGTAGCAAAGGGGGTTGTTTTCAGCTGCTTTGGTGTAAATGAAATTAAAAACAGCTGTACTAGATGGGCAACAATCAGACGACCCATAAAACAGGAGAGGTTGTACAGGTGGAGGCCACCGATATTTTTTTCCCTACTCCTCTTTTCTGATTGTTTTTCACTATTTTTGCATTTGGCTAATGTCAGTGTCGCTACTGGTAGCATGAGGCGATGGACTAGCCTGCGGCATCATTTGTTCACTTTGATTTCCAGGGTGCCTTTGAATTCAGTCCTCTGTAGGTTTATTTCATTTCCATCAAACGATGGAGCATCCTTACATTCTTAACACATCACCCAGTCCGTATCAGTATAGATATCCAGCATTCTATTTTTCCCCATTGAGATCTGTTGTGTTTTCAAAGTCTTCCTTTAATTTTTTTGAGCAGTGTAGATCAAATATGAATTTGCTCGAATGGGCGCCAGAACCCATACTGCATGTAGGAGGCACACTCTGTGTTCTGGGCCATGCACCCACTCCTGTACAGCTGTCAAATTTTGACATGCAGCTGTGCCTGTGCAGCTGCTGCATCTGCCTCCACTTTCATAGGCTGCCTGCTTTCAGCTGGGGGCAGATGCCAAAACAAACACCTCCTTTCCCCAGCACACATGCCACTGCCCGCAGCACAAATGCCACTGCCCATCTGAACGAGGCCTATAGTAGATTGTTGAAGTAAACCTTGTTCTACATAGGTCTGCATAGTTTTGGTAGATCTACAGGAGATTGAATGAATGCAGAAGGTAAAGAAGTACTCACCTGTCTTTGTGTTGTTTTGGTGAGTATTGTCTGTGCAGATTTTAGCATTTTGACTGCAAAGCAAACATTGCTAGATCAAGGCAGAAGTACATTATTGGATGGGCTGCACTCAAGCAGCGTTGGAAGAAAATGAATTAAGGGAAAATATAAGCAAAGGTGAAGTTGTCCATTTTTAAAGAAGAAGTTTGGGAAAGAACAAAAAACAAATATATGTACTCACCTGTATGGTCACAGCATTGGTCTGATGCTCTAGCTGTCCCCCACTGGCTATAAGCACCAGAACTGAGAGCATCAGGCAGGAGAGGGGGCTGGAGCGGCTGGCTCAGGCTCTCGGCGGGTTGCTGAGAGGGTGATCCAACTACCAATCAGGAATCTGGGTGGATCCTGACATTATTGTCAGAAACTTTCCAGAGTTTGGAGTGGCTCTGTGATGTCAGCCAACAGCAGGCTTTGGCTTTCCTGTGACCGTCAAGAGAAGTATGGCCAAATAAGCTTTGGCCACACTTCTCTTAAGACCAAGTCAAATTCACATTGAACACTGCAAAAACAGTAGGTGACCTTCTACATTTATGCTGGTACCTTTGTAATAGATGTGTAACACAGGGCACAGATTACTTTCCCACTTCAGAACATGTTGGGCAAGTGTTACTGCCAACAGAAGGTTTGAGTGCTATTTTATACATCAGTCATCTTTTGATATTCAAGTGAGATTGCAGTATGCTCAAACTTCATTATTCTGTTTTATTTCTACAGAGACTTGCCCTAATGGAAAAGTGGTGGGTAAAATCTGCAAGTGTCAGAAGTCGCCACCAGTAAGTTTACTATATTGAAATGATTATTACTGCTTTGCATTGTTAGTGTAATAGTATTGCAAACATCTTTTAGCAGATGGCTTAGAAAATGAAAGAAATATTAAACCTGAAAACAAAAATGTATTATATTGCAGCTTACCAATTCATAGATGTGGTGGTTGCATTATTTTTATTTTTTAGATTTTTTTTTTTTTGCCGTTATCACCTGTTGATCTGGCTAGTGACTTTATTTTTTTAACAAACCAAACTGTCCAGCAAAAGTGGCAGTTAGAAGGTTGGAACAAGCCATTCCCAATGATCGGGGTGCTTACAATGGTCAACCTTTATCTGTGTTAAACCTTTATCCTAAGGCAGGCCATAGATGAGATTTTCTATCCTTCAACCATGAGGTTTAACAAAAGAAAATCACTTGATTCCCTGGTCAACACACTCTGTGTGGATGGGGGAATCCCTCCCGTAGAGCTATTGTGTTCTGATGGCAGGGAGAGCTCACATCCAAGAATGGGTAAGCTGCAATGTTTTTTTTATTATTGTTGGGTTTAATACCACTTTAACTACTGTAAGGATTCTTTTTGCTTTTTGTATATTTTATATTTAATCCATATTGACAGGGAAATAAACTTTTAATGCACTTGCCATTCTCGGTCCCTCCTCTCTCGCTTTCCCAGTACTTTTATAGCAAATTATACTTGCATGCCTAGAGCCACATAGGAACTCTTCCAAACTTTGCAGTTCTCCACCTCACCCTCCTGCACAGGTGTGGCCTGAACTCCATTGACTTTTATCAAAACTCTGCCAATAGATTGACAAGTTACCTTAACTTTAGATTAAAGTGATATTAAACTTTTTTTTTTTTTTCTTCAAACATGTCATACTTACCTGCTCTGTGCAGTGGTTTTACACAGAGTAGGTCGGATCTTCCTCTTGGGTCCCCTGCTGGCACTCCTGGGGGGTGCTCCCATAGCAAGCAGCTTGCTATGGGGCGGTGCCCCAGGCTTGCGGTGCCCCAGGCTTGCTCCCCTGCCACTGCTCTGTGTGTCCATTCACACAAAGAAACCGCGGCTCAGCCTCTCCCTCTCCTAAATGGCTCACTGGCTGTGACTGACAGAATTTGGAGGCAATGGCTCCCACTTCTGTCTCCGCCATTCAGGAGTGAGAGTCCCCGGAGAAAGGAGGCTCTTGTGGACATTGCTAGATCGGGATGGGGCTCAGGTAAGTGTTAGAGGGAGGTGGGGGGCTGCTACACACAGGTTTTTTTACCATACAGTGCATGAAGGTAAAAAACCTTGAGCCTTTAGAACCACTTTAAATTGACAAGAAACATTCTCTTTATTCTCCATAAATAGTCCAAACACATCGACTACTTTTAATATCTGTGTATCCTATTTTTCATTATTTGTTAGTGTTCTGTTTTTTTTTGTTTGTTTTTTTTTGCCTCCTTGTCCTCTGAGTTCCCAAACCTCCTCTTTTTCCCTCTCACTTCCATTTGTTTGGCACAAGCAGTGCATGATAGTTGAGATCATATGCACTGCTTTATACACACTACAAATTCCATACTCTCTAGCCTATCTTGGGACCAAGTCAAGAAGGGTAGCTATGTTTCCCTCCAAATACATACAATGAAACCAAGGAGAATGAACATGCTCTAACAGAAAGGTAGATGACGACAACAAAAAAAAAGTAATTTGGATGTTGCTGAGAGCAATGGAATGGACTTTTTTGAGTTATGATTACATACTTGGAATAGAGTTCAAGGACATAGGCTGAATATTCATAAACAATGAGTTATATGCTTGTACCTTCAGGTGATTGGACACTGACAAAGCTTTTGAGGACATGCCCCCTGGGCACATTCCCTATAACCCTACCCCACTCCATGAGTCTTCAGTTTTTTGCTAGTGTCCTAATGTCATGGACCTCTTCTCATTTACTGAGAAAATACATCCTAGCTTAACTTGCTTTTTTACACTTTTTTTCGCTTTATTTTTCTATTTCAATGGTTTTTATTAATTTTTTAAACAATATAAAACAGAGGCAATAAAACACGCCCATGCAGGGGCTATCAATTGCACAGATAAAAAAAATGCAAAATAAAAAAAAGGGAAAAACAGTGCTGTAACGCCAACAGGGCAAAAGGTACGCCCATGCAGGGGCTATCAATGGCACATAAGTTGCAAAACATTAATGTAACTGCCTATAACAACTAAATGCAGCTGTCCAGTCACACCAAAAACAGAGAGAGAGATAAAAAGGAAAAAAGAGAAAAGTAAAAAAAAAGGGGGGGGCAAAGAGCAGGGGTCCAAGAGCGCCAATACCGAACGCCATTACATCCCCAGACTAGCCGGGGGAAGTGAGGGAAAGGCATATTGCAACCACGGCTCCCATATTTTCAAACATTTACATTGGGAGTCGTTGCAGATACTCGACATCTGTTCGTTGAGCATCATAGTGATCATACGATCCCGACCCCCTGAAGAGGGACAAACGGACTCTTCCAGGCCTGAGCAATTGTTCTAGTGGCTGATAAAAACAGATAGGAAGCCAACTTCTGCTGGTGAGCCAAGAGGCCCGGTATGGGGCAATGAAGCAAAGCACACCGAGCATCCCAGCGTATGGAGAGATGGAATTCACTTTATTTTTCAACACACAAAAATCCCTAATGAGATAATTTTTTGGTCTTCTTAATTTTAGACATCAGGGGTAGACCCCTGATGTCTCACCTTCTCTCCAATAAAACAAATTAAGCATAGATTCTGCTCTGTTAGTTTCTTCCTCTGCCACATTGGTTGTGGAAAGTGACAGCCAGACCCAGATGTGACACTTTATACACTTCCAGGTAAGTAGATCAGTGGGAGTGTGTGATAACCCCTCCCCCCCCCCCCCCCCCCCCGTGCCGATTTATGGCATAAGTCAGTGGCAGCGAAAAGGTTGTCCCAACTCTGCCAACTCTGGGTATGATTTCTTTAACTTGGCCAAACATTCCTGTTCCTCAAAAACCAGTCACCATCATGTAGGGATATTTTATGTCCTGTAAATCAGTTTACATTCTGAGAGTAGGACAGCTCCTGCTGTACTTCTGGCTGGTCCAAATGCAAGGGCTGCAGGTTCACAGAGTGAGGTGTTTGTTTAGGTGTCGGCTTTCTGAATAAAGTGGAATGCCACTTTAAAGTATTAGAAAAAGTATAACACACGGAAGGGCATATCTATAAAGCAGGGAATTTGATATTCACCAAACATTCATCATAGGTGAATCAGTGATTGTAATGTTGAACAAATGGACCAAGAAGATACTCCTGCAGTGAATGTTTGGTTATGGCTTTATAAATCTACCCCAGAATGTTCAAAACCCATTATTTTGCTCATCTGCCACCATGTGCTTTTTTCTCAGATTGTTTTTTTTTTAATGATACATATACATTTTTCTTTGAAAACGAAGTAAATAATGCTCTAAAATACTCCACTGTCTGCTCCATAATTTATACCATCTCTCATTCTCAGGCTAATACTTCACCGTGTCCTTGGGAGACGTTACAGTGATTGTTCCTTCATTTCGGCCTTGAGCTATTTTCCAGGTATAATTTCCACTTCAGCGGTGGTTAATTCACAGATGGGTTACAAAAACTACCTGATGCTCAATATATAATCTGTATTAATTTAGAATTCTGCTTCTTGCAGACTATTTCCAAAACATTAACTGCAACGAAAGGCTTTCATTTGTATGTAAAAGCCAAAACATCTCACTGCTCGAAAAAGAGACCTCAAAACCAAACAATTACACTGGAAATTGCCCCACAAATTGGACTGCATTTGAAAACAAGGTATGAAATATGTGCATTACGTTAAAAATTGTGTTGCAGTGATTAGAACGTTTCCATTGCTGATCATTGGATGCAATTTGTCATGCGATTTGAACAGTCAAATCAATGACAAGTCGCATCAGTGTGAACCAGGGCTTACACAAACATTGTCACTTAGCTCTGAATGGGCAAAGTGACAGTGTCTTTGTAATCCTTTTACTGACCTATTTTATTGCATATGTGGGCAACAACAGGGGGTGGGGGGGGTCAACACACTCTGTAATAGATAAATAGGTTGTGATCTGATGCCTAAATGCTATGCCTCCATCCCTTACGTGTACAATTTATTGAACATTACATGAAGATCTCAGATTAAAACAATAAGCTGGTTAGTTATAGCTGACATATACAGCAGCCTAGGGTACACATTATATTGATAGAATGAATCGATACATATATTGCCACATATTCAAATTACATAAACGGAGGACTTCATAAAATCTGGGGGCGCTTCGTGAATCTTCACTTCTTCAGGAGTCGACGCCACCCGTATTAAATCTGTAAGCTATAACGCAAGGTTTCAGAGTATATTTGAGCACTTTCTAATAAAGGGAGAGATTTATAATATTGTTCAACTAGTATCATTGATACTAGTAATTACTGGTTTCCTCCCACACTCCAAAGACATGCTGGTAGGTTAATTGGCTCCTTTCCAAATTGGCCCTAGTATGTGTATGTATGAGTGTGAGTTAGGGACCTTAGGTTGTACACCCCTTGAGGGTCAGGGACGGATGTGAATGTACAATATATATGTAAAGCGCTGCGTAATTTGACTGTGCTATGTAAGTACCTCTAATAATATGGGGCTGTTAGTCCCCTGTGTGATAGTGATAGCAATATAGTTCAAGCGGAGTTCCAGTCAGTTTCGTGTTTATTACATCAGAAGCTACAAAAACTATAGCTGCTGTCTTTTAATAAACACACACTCACCTGTCCCAGGGTCCAGTGATGTGCTCACCCGCGCCGTCCCTTCTCTGCCTCTTCTTTGCTTGGCTTCGGCATCTCAATTGTGGGCACCAGGCTTCACAGCCGGGTGCCCACTGCACATGCGCAAGTCGCTCTGCGCATTCTGATTGGTCCGGCGGTCTTCTGGGACCTGTGAAGGTTCCCAGGAGACTGCGGGAGGAAGGAGGGGGGCTGAACTTCTGGCTCACTTCGCCTCATTGAACTGAGTCGGAAGTGGGAGAAAAACCAGGCACCCACTCCCCCCCAAGAGGCGGGGGGAAGGGGGGGAGAATGCAAACAAGCGAAGCTTCCATTTTTGAGTGGAACTCCGCTTTTAAGTGAAAGTTGAAAAAAATTAATGGTACACAAACAAGAGCCAAAATCTTGAGGCCACTTCCTTGTACATGCACACGTGAATGCACACATTGAGGGCTCCTGTGTACAAAAACATTCATTACACTACACCTGTTGCAGATCGCTGCACACGCTAGAGTTATAGCATTATTTTTTCTTAACCCACAACACCACCAATCTACAATTCACTCTTGGCTAGACTAGTGCTTCTTCCTCCACATTAACTTATTTTTACACAGGCTATAACTCACCCTTCGGTCTATCATGAATGATTCTGCCAGACTGTCCACCACAACACTCTGCCAATCCCTCCACTGGCTTTTGATTGTCCAACAAATAACATTCAAAATATAAAAACATACATAATTGTCCAAAACTTTGCCACTCTTATTACTAAATTCATCTCAATATCAACCAAACGGTCTTCTCTCCTCCCAAGATATCCTGCTCTATAACTCACTTGTCGCCTTCTGCATGCTTGCGTCAAGGACTTCCCCAAAGCCTCTCACAACCTCTGGAACTTTCTATCCCAACTGGTGTTACTGTCTTACTCTTGTCTGCATAGTTTCAGGTTGTCTGAAAACCCATCTGTTCAGGCAAGTCCATCTCACCTCTAGCCAACAACTGAATTTAATTTCTGGAACTACTCATCCCAGCGCAGTTACTACTGTTTGTATCACTCACCGCTCCACTTTAGATTGTAAGCTTTCATGAGCATGAGCCCTCCTAACACTCATGTCTTGAGTTATATTGTAAATGCATTGTCTCCTTTTTATTTAAAAAAAAAACTGTGGCATTATATAAATGATCTATAATAATGGCAATGAAGAATACCTTTAAAGTGTAAGCTGTTTTGATTGCTGCCAAGAAGTGGCTGATATGAAAAATGTATATATAATCTTCTTATATGTGGCACTGTGATAGTATGACATGTGTGGGTCACATATTCTTTTCTTCATTTTTACAGTGTTTTTTAAAAGTCAAACCAAAATATTTGAAATTCTCTGCTGCAAATGAATACTGCTCAACACATGGGGGAACGCTTCCTTCAATTTCAAGCCAAAGTGACCAGGGTAAATTGTACTTGTTAGTTGCTTTCTAGTATCTTTTGATGCTATGATTTTTCTACCCCCCCCCCCCCCCATCAGTCCCTTTTTAGGTCTGACTACGAAATTTCAATTAATAGACATGTATTTCTTACCACATCTTGTCTGCTTTGTCTCTTAATTGCTCTGAATTCATTCACATAGTTTGACTGTTTCTCTGTATCATCTATATATTCTAGTTTAAAAAAAAACTATATACAAATTTTAACAGTAGGTTTAGAGTGTGACTGTAGTGGAGCCATTCCACCTACAGTTCCATGAAAACCGCGGGTTCCTCTCGAGGGTGGTAGAGGTTCCTTGAGCAGGGGGCTGATACCACTTGACAAAACCAGCTGCATGACACCAAATTTCTTTTCAGCTGTCTGGAAAGGTGGCGTTCTAACCACCTTTGCAAGGGTTGCATTCTTCTACTAACCGTCACCGTAAGAGGCATTTTGCCATCGACCCCAGCCACACCCCACCCCACCCCACCCATTAATTGATTTTAGTAAGTGTAAATTATTTTAGGGTTTCCCTGATGCTGAGAGGCCACTCTAAAGTCCAACAGCAAATTTATTATAAATTATAGTTACCAGTTATAAAATACTAAAAATCAAGCACTTTACAACATAAGGGCAGACAGTACAATTACAATACAAAATAATACAGGAGGGATCGGAGGGCCCTGCTCTTAGAGCTTACAATCAAAGAGGGAGAGTCAATTGATTCAAAAGGTAATAATTGTGGGGGATGGTCTGATGGGGAAAATACATGTACAGCAGGATAGGCCTCTTTGAAGAGATGAGTTTTTAGGGATCGTCTAAAAGTGGACAGAGAAGGAGATAGTCAGACACATTGGGGAAGGGAGTTCCAGATGATGGGAGCGGCTCTGGAGAAGTCCTGGAGGCGAGCATGGGAGGAGGTGACAAGGGAGCTAGAGAGCAGGAGATATTTGGGAGGAATGAAGAGAACAATTTGGTCAGTATTTTAAGACAAGGTTAGTGATGTAGCTGGGGGCTAAGTTGTGGATGGCTTTATAAGTTATTGTAAGTATACACTGAATGGTTGGCAAGGTAGATGAGCCTGGCAGCAACATTCATGATGGACTGGAGGGGGGATAGTCTATGTAAAGGTAAGCCAGTAAAGAGGGAGTTGCAGTAGTCGAGGTGGGAGATGACCAGGGAATGAGTTAGCTTTGTGGTGTCAGTATGCTTTTATTCAAGTAGAGTGGAGAAGTACTAGGACCCCTGTCAGTTATTGCTGTCTGTGTCCCTGTCCCAGAATTTTCCTTCCTGTCCACTGAAATCATTGTTACTGTGACAGTGAATAAGGGGATCTCTCTACAGAGTCTTGGATAGGAGTTAAAACATGCCAGGAGTTCTAATTGGGGTTGCACCAATATCTGTGCTGATACTGAGCATCTAAATATAAAAAAAAACCTCACCACTTAAATGTAATGCCCCCCTTCCCAGTGATACTATGCCCAAAATAACCAACAGTGTATAGCTGTGCAATGTACAGCACTAAACCCACCTATAAAAAAAAAACTTATCGCATAGATCCTATAACTGCATGTAACAAAGAAATACTTAAAGAATTAACATTGAATGTGAAAATTAAGGTCTCAATTGAAGAATATAACATACCATTTAGTGCTAATACAACAAATGTTTAAACCCAAATATAAACAAAAGATTATCCAAATGAATCCAATAAAAGTAGATGACTCCTCGAGAAAAAGTGCAGTGCTGAAAGATCTTCTTACAATCACCCAGTGTCAGTGAAGTGCAGAAGAGATCAGCAGCTTACCAAACATCAGAGACCATCGCTATTACAGCAAATGGTCTAACAACACTTTTAGGGTTAATCCTTAGGTTCCACATTGAATATAATCAGCATGTTTTACTGTTGTGGGTTTAATAACAGTCTAAAGAATCTCCTTTCATGTTATGAGTGCTCCTTGTCTGCTGGCTGTCTGTTTCCACATCTTCCTGGATTCCCTGCGTGCTTTGCAGCTTCTCCTTGGTTGTTTACTTAAAATTTCTAAAGACTAAATATTCCTTGGTTTCGTGGTGCCTGATTCCTGTACTGATTCCACCTCCTAAAGCTCCTCTTAGCACCTCTGTAGTTCAGAAGGTAGGCTTTGTGAATTCTGTGACACAGCAGTGCACACATCAACAGGGCATACTGAATATATGTAACAGACTTCAGGGAAGTAAATGCGTTGGGATCGGATCTTCACACAGCAAGTTTTCAAACCTCAAGATTGTTCAGGGAAATAAAAGTAAGCTGTAGATACACAAAGGATAAAAAAAATGCATATGCATAACTGGAGCACCCAGGGAAAGTCCACACAAAGGGATAATATTCCTCCATTCAGGTTGTGTTCCTAATGGTTCTTGAACCCAGAACCTCTGCACTGCAAAGTCAGAATGGCAACTGCCAAGCCACCATACTGCTTGCACACAAAAAATGTTTTCGATTCTGTTATTGTGTTTTGATTTTGAATGTCCAGAATTGGCAGGAAATCTTGCGAGTGTAACCTTGTTTTGTTCTCTTTGTAGATTTCATTACCTATTTAAGTTCGGACTTGAATCAAAAGTTTTGGATTGGTCTACGGCTCACGTTAAACACTGCCCAGAACAGCTGGATTGACGGCTCTGGTGTCTCTTACACAAACTTCAACCCGCTGCTGCAAGGGAGATTCAAGAGGTTTGAGTTTGATGTATGTAGAATGTTTTTATATTGATGGATTGGTTTTAATCAAGGCTGCTTTCCTTTTACTATACATAATTGTATTTTTTTTACTCACATGCAGCCACATAATGAGGAGAAAAACCAGCAATGTGTGTTTTTCCTGAATGATCCAAAGTCATCATTTATTGGCACATGGGATTTCACAGCTTGCTCAGACTTGCAGTATGTGACAGTCTGCCAGAGAACCAGAGGTAGGAATATTGCTTTTGGCTTTCCTTTAAAGGAAACTTGTCATAAGAGAAACATGGAGGCTGTAACGCTAACTTCTCCTTTTAAGGAAAGTTTAATTGCCTGTCTGTAATACTGATTCTCTGGCTTCAGTACTAAGAGCCACTGTACCAGGACAAGTATGCTGATAAGGACACCTGACTTTCCTGGTCTGTTTTTCACAGTTAGTAGATCAAAGTATTGCAGCCAGGCAACTAGCATTTTTCTTAAGGCTTTCACTGGAGGCAGCCCTGGTTATTCTGCTTACTTTAACCTCTTCATCCCTGGAACATTTTACCCCCTTCATGACCAGGCCATGTTTTTTGCTGTACTGCATTGCGTGAATTTAACTGGTAATTGCACGGTTATGCAATGCTGTACCCAAACAAGCTTTATATGCTTTTTTTCACACAAATAGAGCTTTCTTTTGGTAGTATTTGATCACCACTGGGCTTTTTTATTTTTTGCGATATGAATGAAAAAAGGCTGAAATTTAAAAAAAAAAAACACTTTCTGCTATAAACATATCCAATCAAAAATTTAATATAAAATTTTGACCAAAATGTATTCTGCAACGTTTTTGATAAAAAAAAAAAAAAATAATCCTAATAATTGTATATTGATTGGTTTGCGTGAAAGCTATAGCGCCTACAAACTATAGTGTGTGTGTGTGTGTGTGTGTGTGTATATATATATATATATATATATATATATATATATACACACACACTGGAATTTTTTTTTTTTTATGTACTACTAATGGGTGCGATCAGTGACTTATAATGGGATTGCAATAGTACGGTGGACAATCTGACACTAACTGATGCTGGGGGGAACAAACTGCCTCGACATCACCAATGACATTAATACAGTGAAAATACTATACACAGTCACTGTAATAATGACACTGGCTGGGAAGGGGTTAACATGTAGGGTGATCAAGAGGTTAAATATGTGCCTATGTGTTATGTGTGCTGCTTTTACTATTAGATCTCTGTTTCTAATCCCTGTTTTGCCGGCATGAGAAACTGACAGATCGTTCCCGCTGTACAGAGCTCTGTGTTGGTAAACAACACAGAGCTCTGGGCTGAGATTGTACACAGCCAATCATCAGGTCCCAGTCGTTGGTTTCCCTTCTTTTAACCAATGTCTCCTTACCATGTTCCGTCCTGCCCTAGCAGCAAGGAGAAACTGATTGGTTATAGGAAGGAGATGGAGACATTTCCACAGCCACTAAGCATTTATTTTCTTCAAACATTCCAGATAATAATGGGACCAAAGTGCCATCATTTGTTGCAGAAGATGTGAGCTACAAAGAGAAGACATATAAAATCCTTCAGAAGAACATGACTTGGTACATGGCTTTAGAAGAATGTAGAAGCAAAAAAATGGAACTAGTCAGTGTAACAGATCAGTACCAGCTGTCCTTTCTCATCGTCACGGTTAAGCAGGCAGATCGGCCATTTTGGATTGGACTCTCTAGCAGGGATGTAAGTGCATTATTCTTGTTAAAAGAAAACTGGCATGAAAGAAACATGGAGGCTGCTGTTTGGGGCCCTCTCTTTCTGAAAATGCTAGCATTTAGCTGTTATACTGGCCCTTTTACTTCCATATCTTCTGTGATGCTTGAGTTGAACAAGCATGTGGATAGGGACCTTTGACGTTTCTCTGACACCTGCAATCTTTTTACTTTATTCAATTCAGTGATTTCAAAGTGATTGAAGTCAATAGGTCAGCACAAAAATTGAAGCAAATGAATCAATATAGTACAGGCAGCTGCCATTTTCAGAATCCTGTAATAGCAGCCCCCATACTTCTATAACAGGTTTACTTTAGTTTACTGTTGCAAATTTTGTATTATTTGAATGTTTATTTAACCACTGGTCACTTTCAGTCCCTTCCTGCCCAGGCTCATTTTCAGCTTACAGTGCTGCTGCACCTTGAATGAAAATTGCATGGTCATGCAACACTGTAGCCATATGAAATTGTATTATTTTGAGACAGAGCTTTCTTTTGGTATTTATTTCTTTATTTTTTGTTACCTTTTGTTCGTAACAAACATGATATACTTACCTGCTCTGTGCAATGGTTTTGCTTAGAGCAGCCCCGGTCCCCAGCTGGCATTCCTGGCTTTTACCCCCCTCCTGAATGCCGTCATAGCAAGCTGCTTGCTATGAGGGCATTCGTGCGTGTTTGCTCCCGAGCCCCGCTCTCTTTGTCCATAGAGACACAGAGCACAGCTTGGCCCCACCCCCCCCTGCTCTCAAGCCCTACTCCGTGTCCATAGACACACAGAGTGTGGCTTGGTCCTGCCCCCTCTCCCCTCTCACTGACGTGATTGACAGCAGTGGGAGCCAGTGACTACTGCTGCTGTGTCTGAGCCAATAAGGGGGAGAGCTGGGGGAGCCACTGCTCTCATACACATTGCTGGATCAAGATCGGGCTCAGGTAAGTATTAGGGGTGCTGGGCAAGGAGCTGCATGCAGAAGGTTTTTTTGCCTTCATGCATGGAATGCATGATGGTACAAAATCTTCTGCCTTTAGAGCCACTTTAATTAATACAGAGCTGCATTATATCTTTTTTATATCTAACCAGAGTTCAGGTTTAACATTTTAGTTGCCAAATTTTAGTTGTTTAAACTGACAAGTCAGTTTAAGTGCACGTTGCAAGATTCTACCAAATGATCCCCATGCTGGACTTTTGCCATTTTCACCTTAGTGCTCAAAAATTCCTAGTAGATTTTTGATACAAGATTCTGAATGAAATTGAATCTGGACTTCACATGTTCTGCTTTTGGCATTTTTCCTTCTTGCTCACCCAGTCCCTACTTGAGTAAGAAGCCCCAGCCTTTAGCTGCCATTCCTGGGAGAGTGACCTAAAGGGAAATAAAATCTCTAAACTACTTAAAGTGTTACTAAACTTAGGACCCTGCATTCACTATATCTGGTTTCCCACAGTTTCCAACATGGAAATGCAATTATTTTAGTAAATATAAACTGCTAAATACCTTTTCTCTACAGCAGTATATAGCAGTCTTGTGACTTTTATCAGTGTCCAGCAGGGCATTGGTTAAAACTTGTAGGAGGAGTTTTCATTCTACCTTGATTATCCTATGAGGCTTCAGGACACCTGACCATCTGTCTGGATAGTGCTGATTGGTCCTGTTCTGATCACATACAACTTCCTAAGGGGAAAAAAAAACTCTAGCAGTACACACCAAACTGAGAATGTGCAGCTTGCCCCCAAGACTCTGTTCTATCAGGAGATGGATTCTGGACATTAGAAGAAGGGGAGGAAGAAGAAAAAGGGATCAGAGAAGACAGGATCAAACATCCTTTTTACACAATGAGGAGGATTAACCCCTTAAGTTACACAGTGATTATTTTGTGGTTTTGTTGCTATGTTTTATTAGTCATTGGTACAAATCCTCCCATACATTTTATCCTAACTTTTTTCCCTTTGTTTTGTCTGCCGTGTTATTTCAGGATGGACTCCACTACAGATGGCAGGATGGGAGCACAGTTACTCTGAACCGGTGGGCGGAGGATGTGCAGGAGGATGAAGATTGTGTTTTTATAGATGTTGACGGCACATGGAAAACAAAGAGTTGTGATGATGAACTGCCTGGGGCTATTTGTCACATACCAACAAGTAAGATTTGTTTATTTCCAAATTTGCTTGCTTGTTTCTTTCTCTACTTGTTTACTCTGAATAGCTGCTCTTCAGCATTGATGTTGGCCTGAGGACCTACAAGGGGATCTAAACCCAAGAACAAGAATTTAAAATATTGCAGCTCACCAGTCCTTACTTGTTGGCTGCATGTATTTTCAGTTTTTAGGCTAAGAATATTTTCACCAAGTACTGAAAATACCCGTTGATCTTTCCAGAAATGCAGTGTCGTTGTAACTTGCTGTGAACTGAACTGACTTCACAACAGTCTTGTCTTGTTTTTGTTAACTAATTACTTAAACCCTAATGTATGGGAGATGAACAAAGGGAGACGTTTGTTGTCCAGCCTGGGCAATAGCCATGACTCCTTCCATATATACGGTGGAAGAGTGAATGTAGCCACCCAGATATAAGTGCGTTATCTGCAAGATCACTGAGTAAAAATAGAGGAAAAAGCCTGATAAAAGGAAAATAAATTATGCCACATTATCTAAGGACTGGTAACCTGCAATTTATTATATTTCTAGCTTTGGGTTTAGATGCAGTTTAAAGGATAAGTTCACCTTTCTACAAAAAATAATAAATGCACTTTTTTTTTTGTTTGACTTTTTGCAGATAAAAAAATGTGAATTTATTGTTTTTTGTAGCAGGAGCCTGTAAAGCATTGCACCAGCGATCAGCAGATCACTGATGCCATGCAGGTCTCCTGCAGATAAAAAAAATGCGAATTTATTGTTTTTTGTAGCAGGAGCCTGTAAAGCATTGCACCTGCGATCAGCAGATCACTGATGCCATGCAGGTCTCCTGCAGATAAAAAAAATGTGAATTTATTGTTTTTTGTAGTAGGAGCCTGTAAAGCATTGCACCAGCAATCAGCAGATCACTGATGCCATGCAGGTCTCCTGCAGACCTGTCAGATTATCTGCTTGCTCTTACATCCCATACAGGCAAGCTGATACTTCTGACAGGAATACTCAATAAATTAACACAGCGCCGTGACAATTCACTGAGAACTACACAAGCCAACGACTGCTGTTGGGACTTGTAGTTCATTCATTCACAGAACACTGTATATGAATGATGTGGCCATGTGGGTGGAGCCCCGCATGGCCACACTGTTTTTAAAAAGTGACAGCTAGTACTGGGAACTTCTCCCCATACTGCTATCACAGGATGGGGGGGGGGGGTTATCGAGTGGCTGCTGCAGGATCGGAAACGTTACATGTTACTCCCTAAAAATGGGTAGAACATGTATCATTCCCAACGGTAAACTTATCCTTTAACAATGCTTAGCTCCCTTCATGTCTCTAGGAGCAAGTAGGAAATGTACTGATGAGTAAAGGAATGTAAGCATGCATTTCCATCAGCAGCAAAGACTGCTTAAAGGGATACTGTTGGCAAAAAAAAGTACAAATAAAATATAGGTCATATTTAGGTGGTATAATAGTTGCTTTTGTACATTTACTTGCCCGTGTGTGGAGAGAAATTTAATCATTTAGATCTGTTTTATGTTTATTCCATCCCCCATCAAAGTGCCAACTGAGAATTTTGGTAGAATAGCAATACTCAAAACCGCTCTGTTAATTAATTACTTATATTGGAATAGTAAATAAATAAATTTAAAGAAAGAATGCTTCTAATCTGGTGTTAAAGAGTATTAACGTCTAATGTAAAAATAAAACTGATAGTACTTTGAAAATAAAAAAAATACACAAAACACAGTCTGTTAGAATAGTTAATTTCAATTCTCTGTTTTTTTGGGGGGGTTTTTCTTGACATTCACATGCAGGTCAGGTTACCCTCATAAGATGGGGTGGAGTAAGCTTTAGCATGGCAGGTTACCTTTTATTTCTATGAATTAAATATTCTATTTTTGAAAACAGAACTTTTTCCACTGTAAATAAAGATAATCAATGATGGTATACTTGGCAGTGTTTATTAGTTTGTCCCCACAACCGTCACTAAAATACAGTCATATATTGGAAAACAATGTTTTCTAGAGCTGTTCATCCTGTGAGAAAAAAAATCAGCCCTAAAAAGAAAGTAGTGCAGCTGCCACATCTACAAATTGGTAAGCTCTAATAGAACATGGTTTTGTTTTTGGGTTTAATACCACTTTAAAGTATATGTGAACCCTCGCCTTGTAAAATAACCCATAGTTTAAAATAGAAATGAAAGGTAAAACATTGTATATAGATATACAAAACATTATAAATACCCCCCCCCCTTTTTTTTTTTTTTTTTAATAAGTGGTCAAATGCCATCTGTTTCAGCTGCATAAGGAGCTCACAGAGATGGGGGAGGAGAAACAGCAGTACACTGGTCTTCCCAGTGAATGGCTATGTGGGGGAAGGCATGTCAGGACAAGTCTGATCATTGGAGGCGAGCAGGCTGAGTTCTCGGCACAGCTAGAACTGACCACGCTGTGCTGTCATGCCTAGTGTGGTCAGTTTTTGATAGGAAAGCAGAGGGACTGGCAGCAACACCAGGGATTTCACACAAAGGAAGCAATACAAAGACCAAGATACTTTTTCATACAAGTACATGGTACAGCAGACACATACCAGAAATATGAAGTGTTGGGTTTACATCTTTATAGTACAGTCTGTTCTCTGCACCCTTGTTGTATGTATTTTAAATCGGATAACATGTTATACAGTCTAAGTAGCTAATTGTCCTGTATGCCATTTGTAGATGTGACTGAAAAGAAAATGCAAGACAACACCATTGCTTGTCCTCACAAAGTTCAAGATGTAGTGTGGATCCCATACCGAAACAACTGCTATGCTTTCCTATTGAACCACAAAAGATGGTTCTCAAATGAACACAAATACATCTGCCATTCTCTTGGTATGTTATAACCAGGCTTTTTCTTTGTTTTTTTTTATTATTATTATGATTATTATGATTATTTATAATAATTGTATTATTATTCATTTTAAAGAGAACTTCAGAAAGTTTGAGAGGTTCATGTAATATAATATTTACACTTTTCTCTATCTTGTGCTTTCCATGATACAGCTCCCTGAAAACCCAGATGCAAGTGTAGTGGTACAGTCAGCTGACTACATTCATTCCCTGTCCATTATATGAATGAAATTAGTTGCAGTTATAGAAGTAGGATTGACTGATTCGAGTTGAATAATGTGCAGGGACCGAATAGACAGCTGATGGTACTGTGTTGCTTGCATCAGTTTTTAGAGAGTTTTAGCACCAAAAGGACAGCAAGGAGGTAAGTATATTTATTACATTACATGTACTATACCTCCAATAGTCCTTTCTGCAAAATGCACTAGGATGGTAGTTTTTCTCTTGTATGCTTTTCAGGGCATTGGATCTTTAAATGTGATTGAAGTGTATATTTAGCCCCTTCACGCCGGGTCGTCCCGGCGTGAAGAGAAGTTCCTGCGCCGGGAGGTGGGCGGGGCTTAGTGTCATGTGGCCACCATGACGTCACGTCCTGGCCGGTCACATGATCAGGAAAGGTCCCGATCGAAAGAGCGGACTGGGACCTTTCCATGAGTACCACACGTGTGCTGGGAGCGCGCAGGGCGCACACACTCTCAGTACATATGTTTTTTGTTACATGAACGCAAATGTGCGGCCACTCGTTGTCTAGGCCCAGACGCAGGGAGGCCGCACATTTGCGTGCGGCCGGCGTGAAGGGGTTAAAGTGACTCTTCCACTTCCCTTGCAAAGTCTAAATAAAAAACAACAATAGAAGACACTGAACACTTAAGCTGTGTATACACATATCGAATTTTGATACGTGTGTGGCCCTGTCTGTTCAACAGAAGTTGTAAGACTGACTGCTGACAAAAAGTCCTGCTGGAAAACCAGCATTTGATCAGCTTCTGCAGCCAGTGGCTGCAGCACTGATCAATGTATTCTGATGGAGGAGGGGGTCCCTGCTGTCAGAAAACAGCACATTGGGGGATGACTGATGGAGCAAGTTGGTTGGAATAGATTTATTCCTTGTTTAGGTAGTATATAAAAAATGATGTCCAAACAAGGAAGAAAAATATTCCCAACACCTGCCCTATCACTCAGCAAAGAGGACCTGTCTATATCCAGATCATCTTTTGCAAATATATATGGAAGTTGAGCATCCATGACACGGCAGTTCCACATTGTGCACTGCTATCAACAGTAAAAGCACCAATAATGGGACATATTGTTTATATACATTCATTTATTTGTTTGAAGATGGGCTTTAAATGTAGTTTGCATTTGTATCTGAATCCTAATATAATCATCTTGCGATACCTTATACAGCAGCACTTAGTCTAGAGTTCTCATTTACTTTACACTTGCATGCATCCATTGATAAAAAAAAAGTGGAAAATACCCAAATAATTTAAAACTTGCATCTGTGATAAAAGGTGTATATGTTTTCTTAGGCATGCAATTCTAAATGATTGAGAATAGCAGTGGAATGCTTAGAATAATTTATTAGTCATTTTGGCTTTTTTGGAGATTAAAAAAGACTTTGTCTTGCAGATCCTGATGCTTACGCCCTGGTTATTCGAAATGAGGAAGAAAATCGGTTTATAGTTAATGAGCTGCAGCCCTACATGGACCTAGCCAAATGGGTGTGGCTGGGAATGCGTTATGATGTATATGGTAAGATGCTTTGTATATGTATTTGTGTATTGCAAGCTAGTTGCATGTAGGTTGTCACAAATGGTTGGGCTTTGCTATGACTATATCATCACTGTCATAAGCTGACCTATAGGTTTCCTAGTTTTAGCTTCCACAAAGACTGCCCTTTACAGGGTTGGTCATGTCATTAAATGCTAAAGCATGGGCCAAGTGATCTTTGGGGAATGTGCCTATACTACATACAGTACATTTACAGGAAGCTGCTTGAGGTGGACCTCACTGAAAGGATCAACAGGTATTTGTGAAAACTTGGAAACTAGTGAAACTTTGGAAGTGGAAGGGGGGAAGTGGGAAGGGGGGGGGGGTTATTTTTCATTTGCTTCTTGTGTTTTATTTGTGGGGGTTTTTTTAAACTGGGGGCATGTCTCTACTTTGGTTATAAGAGTATATCTGCAGTTTTCATAGCCCCCTCAAAGTCCCACAAGTACTTGTAGATCCTTCCAGTGAAGGCCACCTAAGACATCTTCCTGTGATTGAGTGGCAACCATGCTGCACTGCAGGCCAAGCGGAAGGTTCTTGAGCAAAGGACCTTCACCCCTGAAATTTGGATTCTTTCTCCTCCTCTGCCTTTTCCCTAGGGTTTGGCTCTGCTCTTTCTCATCATTTTTTTCTGGGTGCTGACTTCTGTATGTGCAATATTTATGAACATCAGCTGTTATATTCATTTTGGATGTTGAACAGTGTAGCAAATATATTTGCTGTATTATGCTTGATGTGATATGACATGATTGGATATTTGTACTAATTAGTGCTTTTATGCTGAATATGATTGCATTGTAAAAGCATTCTTGATATGTGGTGTGCATACTCTGTATATATTTAAAATCAATGGTGCTGCACTGCTCTGAATTTATAAACAGAGGTGATCATGTAAGTTGTGCCTGTATGCACTACAATGGGATGCAGGGGACGTGTCTATCAGTAATTGTCACTGCTGATCCACAGGCTTGTAGCCTGTCAGTCAGCAATTGATCACACCTAGACCCTTCCACTGTGAGTTGCTCTGTCCACGAGGGGAGCAGCTGAGACACAAATGAAGGAGGATTTGACTCAGATTATACAAAAAAATTAATTTACCTTCCCTATGTGGCTTGTGCATCATGTTACCTGGATATGGTACTTACACTTTTATGCAGCAGCCTTTAGTTGTGCTTTTAAAAACTTTTTTAAAATTAACGTACACTTTAATAATTTGAAAGAGCCGGTCTCAATGTCTTCTGTCCCTAGCCACCACTTTTAAAATTATCTTCTTTCTCTAACCTGAAAAATCCCCCAGTACCTCAGCCAAATCAAATGATGAAAGAAATGTTCAGGGTAACTGTGATTCCTAACTTATATGACAAACTCCATCTTTAAAATTGGACTCCTTTCATCCCCTTTGTACTGATCAGTCGTGAGAACTATTGGACAAAACTGCATGCCTTCTAAACATAGCTGTTTCTACCATTTGGCATGCAGGTGAAATAGAAAAAAAAAAACTGTAGCACAGCATAAAATTCTACATTGTTGCACTGTGGCAGCTGAGGCAGGACTTTTAAGTCATTCTAATTTCATGTAGTTTGTCGTGTAATTTCTCTGATGTAAATTTTTATTTACTCTGAATGCGGCATCATTTTTCTTCACTAGAAAGCCATCTTCGCTGGCATGATGAGACCTTTGTGAAATATTCAAACTGGAGGGCTGGGCGGCCAAACATAACAAGCAACAGCTTTTATGCAGGGATAAGGCTTGATGGCTTCTGGGATATTTTCCACAACCCAAAGGACTATGAAATGGTCTTCTATCAACAGCACTCCATTGTGGCCTGCAAGATTGAAATGGGTAAGTCTGACTGCGTGATATTCTGTTTCCAGTTAAGTGATCTGTTTTCCTATCCAGTGATCAGATACATATGGATGGTGTAGGAATTATTTTTAAGGTTTTGCAAGTTAAAATATTTAAAATTTTATTTAAAAAGTCATAACAGTGTTTGTCATCCATTTGGTGCACAGATGGATCCACCTGTCCCTCCAGCTTTATCGTAGAGGGAACAGGTGGATCTGTCTATGCATGGATGGATTAATAAAATATTTGTTATGACTTGTAAAATGGAGAGTGGCTCTCTTCCTTCCTTCCAAGCAGTAATGTGCTGCTCCCCATAGCAAATAATTTGGAATCAGTGATTCTAAAGCATTGAGAAAACACCAAGTACGCGTTTTATTTTGTTTTGGTTTTTATTGTAAGGCTTGCATGTCTATATTGTGAGATGTTACTGTTTAGAGGTCCTTTTGCACATTACTGTGTTAGGGAAACTCTCAGTACACACAGACATAATGAGCAGACTCCAATTAAATTTAGACCATAGAGAGCTACGCAATGTTGTCTCATTGCACCCATGATGACGTCACATTTGTGGGCGCTATGATAGATGTATCCTCTTACAAGTGATTTTAATTACAAGTATTTTTGCATATTGCTTCTTTAAGGCAATGGCATCAAATGTTTACATGGGAAACTAAAAGCAAGCATGTGCCTTTCACCAGGAGCCTTTCCTGGTTCTCCACCAGGGTAAGGTGGTGTTGAGGCCTCAGTCCGCTTTCTTACAGGAGATGGTTTCTTCCTTTCACCTGAATCAGGACATTGTTTGCCAACATCCTAAGGAGAAGATGCTTCACTGCTTGAATGTCATTTGAGCTTGTTTATCTGAGGTCTACAGCTTTGTTAAGACAGTCTGATTCCCTGTTTGATCTGCCTGAGGATTCTGTTAAGGGTCACAGCCACTATTTCTAGGTGGATTCATCAGGAGCCAGGTTCCTCCTTTCCTGGGCGGGGACCTTTCTACCAGGAGTGTCAATGCTTTCTGCACATTTTGGCCTCAAGTTTCTGTTCAAGGTTGTAAGGTTCTACCAAGTAGATTTTCAAACCTCTGCGAGTATAGTTACGCAGCTAGTCAAGTTAAAAAAAGACACCCACCTAGTTCAACCAATAGGGAAAAAAAAGGCATCTTTGTAAAGGAGTCCCCCTTATTCTTTTTTTTTTGGAGAGTTTGGAATGTTTGGCCTTGTTGCTGTTTTGCCCAATCCTTGTATTCAGTGCTTTAGGACATCCCAGGTAGTCATAAATATGAAATCTTCTTTGTCCTGTGAAGTACGATTAAGAAATGAGTTGTTGGTTTACCAATTGTTTCTTGGATGACATCACAGGACACAGATCCCTCCCCTCTTGTCTATTCCTCATTGCTTGCTGCTGAGCTGTGAGGGGTTACGCCTGGAAAGGGATTCCTGCCTCCTTTTTTTATTTTTTTTTGGCAAGTGTCTACCTGAAGGCAGCAGCATAACCCCATGTAGTCATGAATATGAAGTCTTCTGTGCCCTGTGATGTAGTCCAACAAATTTACCAAAAGGAACCAAAATGCTAATATTTTAATTTTTACATTTGCTGGCAGGCTTGCTTCAGCTGATGTATACTTGGCCTCATAACTTTATTTATATGTTCTGCATTTCATCTGTTTATGCAGGTTCAAGGACAGAATACATTGAGCCATTGCCAACTGCTATACCATTTGACAATTCCACATACTACGTTTTGAAGAAGAAGCTGACGTGGTTTGAGGCGGTGAGGGAGTGCAAACAGAATGGTGGCAATCTGGTCAGTGTTCATGATAACCAGCAACAGCTCTTTCTGGAGAACATTGTAAGACAGGATGGATTCTCCCTCTGGATTGGGTTATGGAATAATGATGTAAGTGTGTGCTGATTGGTTCTATCCAGCACTGACAATTAGGCTTTTGGGGAATTGCTGTTTATCATACATAAACCTGATCTCTGTATCACTATCATATTCAGACAATTAGATTTTGTGCAGGCAATTACATTTATATGCAGTGACTGGAAACCTGAAAGGATAGGCATATATGCATGTTGCTATTTCTTACTTGATTCAAAAAATGCAAATTGCCAAGGCTGTCTTTCCCATTCTCTTTGTCAGTATTTCATTTTGCTGACCTGGGAGCTGATTTCACTTGCTGCATGCTTGTTCCTGGTCAGTGACTTGCCAAATAGGCAAGGATAATTTATTTTTTTTATTTTGATGATGTCACTAGAGCTTAGACTTTCAAAAATAGACACTGACAGCTTATTGGGCTCTGTACAGACAAGCTCTCCTAACAGAGACAAAGAGACACTGTCTCTGTGTAAAGTCCCCCAACACACTGATACTTGACAGTGCTCTCTTGATGCTCATGTCTCCATCACAGCAGGATAGTGGCGTGCAGAGAGTGGGGCGAAGGATGCGACAGCTCCGGGCATTCAAGGACCGGACAGGAACACAGACTGCTGCTAGGCAGCCTCTTAGGCATTCTGCTGCAGCCGCTGACTGGCAGTTTGTCTCTAGTGGCTGACCTCTGGACAACCAGTCGTCTGGCACACCGACATCAACATATGAAGAATCTGAACAAAACAGGACTGTTATGTACATAAGTAATGGCAAAAGTTTTAAACTGGTAAAGCTTCATCTGGTAAAGCTTCTGCCTGAAAATCATAGACATTTGGCACTGTGGGTTATAAGTTAAACTGCAGCCATGAACCGTATCAGGTCTGAGTCTGACATCAACATATGGAGAACAAGACCATCATTAATTTTCACAATGAGTCAGGGCAAAACTTATAGACCTGGTAAAGAACAGCTTAGACACTTGCCACTGTGGGTTAGAAATTAAACTATAGCCATGAACTGTATCAGAAACAAAGGTTCCAGCTCACTTGCCAACCAGCCTGCAAAACAACCAAAGTGGCATTAAATACAGAGGGTTTTGTTTTCACATATATGCGTAAGCTGCAGTGCCCACGTCATGGTACCTCTGTATATACTGCAGTCCCAACTCTAAATTTTCAGAGCCTGCATATTATGAGCACATATAAGAATGGATAGATTAAGGGCAGGTATGCCTGGAGGGAGCCCACCCCTCCTTAAGGGCACAGAGAGACCCAGCAAGTGCACAATGGCAGCAAAGGCATCCAGAGCGTCCCTGCACCCAATTCTTTCAACCCCCTGCAGCTGGAACTAAAATACCTTGCATTGCCTGAGGTTGGATACAGGGAAACAGGGATGTCATTCCTTTAGTCTTGTGACAACACTAAGGCTTAGCGATTGGCTGCTAGACTCCAACAGAGTCACATGCTCCCCCATATCAGCAGGCACCATGCATTCTCACCCATCACTGACAAAGTGATAGTGGGCTAGTTCTAATTTTTTTTTTTGTCACACGGTATTAGCACAAAAGTACAACATTTCAGACATATTTGTAAATAACGGCCTAGAATTATTTTTCTCACTCTGGCATGCTGATATGTAACATGTAGCTCAATCAACATTTCATGCATAGTTGCCCATAATGCATGAAATGTGACAGGTTATTGCTAATGAGACATCGGGGGATTTTTAGACGCTCAATGTTTCACGGGGCCTCTGCTGAGGTTAATGTAGAGCAGATAGTGTTCAATTAGCCTCTCCCCTGGCCACCGTGACCAGAAACAGTGAGAGCAGGACCCAGAAGTAACATTTTACACATAGCTTCCAGGTTTTTAGTAGCAGCCAGGCGTGTATGTGTGTAAAACCTGCTGTTCCTGCCGATGTATGGCATACATCAGCGTCATTTTTTTCCTGAGTGGCTGTTTGGGCCTTGCCTGATGCGTGCTTTAGCCACAAGGTGCTTGTGTGGTCAGCTGTCTGTTTGGAGCCGTTGACCCTTCTTTCCCCTCTTTCCTTTGTGATCTCTTTACTGTTTGCTAACAGAACCGGAACCTCACGGAGTGGGCTGGATTATATGGATAAATTGTGGTGCAGTCCCAGTAAAAAGTTTGCCAGTATCCAGTCACATGAAGGTAGCATCATGTAACCCATGGTTTAAGAATCAATTCCTTAAATGTGCAGGAAAGTCAAAATTCCTCTTTTTCAGCTCCCCCATGCAAAAATGCTGAAGTAACAGTAAAATATAAATAAATAAACGTGGACAATGTAAAAGTAATTGCGTTATCCCTGGCTTCTGCCTGCGGTGCCTAAGCAAGGATTTCATCCTTATCCCTCTGGCTAGATCCCAGCATAATGCAGAAGCATCTTCTCACAAGTTTTGGGGTACTTGGCTTGCCGCCTCCTTGAGTGTGGAAGCCAGGGGGGTTAGGTGAGCACATTTTTACTATACTACAGTGTTTTGACATTTGAAGGAGACCTGAATAAATAGGCGAACCTTGATTCATATTGCATATGTTCTCTAGTTCCTGTGGTAGAGTAACAAAAAATATTTACCACCACACCCAACAAGGTCATTGGCCAGCCAAACTCTCTGATTTAAACCTGTGCGGAAAGAAATATGGCTGCTCACCACCTTGTGGAAATGCCCGCTTCCTGACTGTCACACTGTTCTGACATTTTTAAGTTACTGACTGGCAGCATATAAGCAGCCAGTGAAGTCAAAACACTGCAATTTTTCTGAAATATAGGTCAGTACTAAAAGCCTCCATATCTCTATGGAAAGTTTGTGTTTTAAACACCATCTTCACTTTTTCAACATGTTACCTCTCTCCACCCCCCCATCCCACTGCTCTTGTAGTCCATTGATCCTTCTTCCGTCTGAAAGTCAGGTACAAGCTGGAGTCGGCAGGAAGCTGGCATTGTAATGCTTTACAGGCTAACTGTAAAAAAAACACAACAATAAACGCACAATTTTTTCCTGCAAAAATATGTGCATTTATTTTATGGGGTTTTTTTTGTTTGTTTTTTTTATAACCTAGGCTTTAACTGACGTGACCATGTCTTTTCCCAATAAACCATGTATATGAATCTACAGGTGAAACTCGAAAAATTAGAATATCGTGCAAAAGTTAATTTACTTCAGTAATGCAACTTAAAAGGTGAAACTAATATATGAGATAGACTCATTACATGCAAAGCAAGATAGTTCAAGCTGTGATTTGTCATAATTGTGATGATTATGGCTTACAGCTCATGAAAACCCCAAATCCACAATCTCAGAAAATTTGAATATTGTGAAAAGGTGCAATATTCTCGGCTCAAAGTGTCCCACTCTTATCAGCTAATTAAGCCATAACACCTGCAAAGGGTTCCTGAACCTTTAAATGGTCTCTCAGTCTGGTTCAGTAGGAATCACAATCTTCGGAAAGACTGCTGACCTGACAGTTGTGCAGAAAACCATCATTGACACCCTCCATAAGGAGGGAAAGCCTCAAAAGATAATTGAAAAAGAAGTTGGATGTTCACAAAGTGCTGTATCAAAGCACATTAATAGAGAGTTATGTGGAAGGGAAAGTGTGGAAGAAAAAGGTTAACAAGCAGCAGGAATGACCGCAGCCTGGATAGGATTGTCAGGAAAGTCCATTCAAAAGTGTTGAGGACTTTCACAAGGAGTGGACTGAGGCTGGAGTCAGTGCATCAAGAGCCACCACACACAGATGGATCCTGGACGTGGGCTACGAAAAGTTGTATTCCTCTTGTCAAGCCGCTCCTGAACAACAAACAACGTCAGAAGTGTCTTACCTGGGCTAAAGAAAATCAGACCTGGTGTGTTGCTCAGTGGTCCAAAGTCCTCTTTTCTGATGAGAGCAACTTTTGCATCTCATTTGGAAACCAAGGACCCAGAGTATGGAAGAAGAATGGAGAGGCACACACTGCAAGATGCTTGAAGTCCAGTGTGAAGTTTCCACAGTCTGTGTTGATTTGGGGAGCCATGTCATCTGCTGGTGTTGGTCCATTGTGCTTCATTAAGTCCAGGGTCAACGCAGCCGTCTACCAGGAGATTTTGGAGCACTTCATGCTTCCTTCCAGATGAGCTTTATGGGGATGCTGACTTCATTTTCCAGCAGGACATGGCACCTGCCCACACTGCCAAAAGCACCAAACCTGGTTCAATGACCGTGGGATTACTGTGCTTGATTGGCCCGCAAACGCGCCTGACCTGAACCCCATAGAGAATCTATGGGGCATTGCCAAGAGAAAGATGAGAGACATGAGACCGAACAATGCAGAAGAGCTGAAGGCCACTATTGAAGCATCCTGGTCTTCCATAACACCTTAGCAGTGCCACAGGCTGATGGCTTCCATGCCACGCCACATTGAGGCAGTAATTGCTGCAAAAGGGGCCCAAACCAAGTACTGAGCACATATACATGCTTCTACTTTTCAGAGGTCTGATATTGTTCTATGTACAATCCTTGTTTTATTGATTGCATGTAATATTCTAATTTTCTGAGATTATGGATTTGGGGTTTTCATGAGCTGTAAGCCATAATCATCACAATTATGACAAATCACGGCTTGAACTATCTTGATTTGCATGTAATGAGTCTATCGCATATATTAGTTTCACCTTTTAAGTTGTATTACTGAAATAAATGAACTTTTGCACGATATTCTAATTTTTCGAGTTTCACCTGTAGGTGCTGGTCAACCTGTGTTCTGATATTCTTTGAGCTCCATTAGACCAGGCTTTGCATATGGTATGTTCATGGAAACAGAGATCACTGATAAATAACATGTGGTGATCTGAAATTTTGCAGTGTGTACACACACCATACATTCTGTAAAGATTGGTTAGTTTTATGGCTGCAGATTAAGGTTAGGGGAGTAATGGTTTTCCTTTTCCTTTCTTGGACTGTTGCAACATTATGCTTGATTTGGCCAACAGGGGACGGTCTCAGGAACAGAATGGTCAGATGGTACTTCGGTCAGCTATGAATTTGTGAATCTGGACACACTGCTGCCTCGTGGAAACTGCGCCTATTTTGACACAAAGGGAAACTGGCGCTCAAAGAGCTGCACAGAACCCCTGGATGGTGCTCTTTGTTATAAACCATTGGCAAGTAAGTTATAGGTCTTTATTAGTTATGGAACTGTAAGGTTTATGCTTTATATAAATACTTCAGAGCGTCTTATTTATTGCTGCTATGGACCTCTCTTTGATCTATTGCAGTGCAATCAAAGTCTATAGAGACTGATCCACTGTGCCCCAAAACAGACAACTCCGCACAATGGGTTCGTCAAAAGGATTTTTGCTATGCATTTGATGTGAAGATCTACAACTACTCGGTGTACACTAGCGAACAAGCCAGGAAGATGTGCCAAACTTTAGGTATGTGGCTGTAATCGGGTTTTAAAATCGCAGAGTATGTTGTTGCTTGTTCATTAAACAGTCTTTCTCCTGATGCTTGCCTGCTCCTGTTTCCCTCCTATGCATTATTATTGGCCTTTGAGGCTATCAATTGTAGTAATGGGCTAGTAGGAATGTAGAGGAGTTGGAAGTACCAGGCAAGCTCTATCACAGCATAGTGTAGCCCACCCTTTTAGCAAAGCTGAAAAGAAAACGTCTGTCGTTATGCGGTTGCATGCACCTCATGCCTGATAGTACATTTTGGTGTTCCTAAACTGTCAGTATCTCTTAGAGTGAACCGAAGTTTACCCATACTGCTAGCCCAACCAAGATTCAGTGTAGAATATGGACCTTGCAGTGCAACCAGTTGTGCACAATCCCCTCATCTTCATAGGATTGTGCTCAGGCCTGACAAACAGCCCTTTAATAAGCAAAAAGGGTCAGCACTCTAAGGCCCATATTTTCTAGAAGGTTGCAAAAGAGGGTTGGATATGAGTAGGCACCATGCATGTTACTATACAGGGGAGATACAATTCATAACTTTTAATGTTCTCTGAAAACAAATTGAGTAAATACATATGCACAGCCATAGTTGGTCAGTGCTGTGCAATGTACCCAGAATAGTCACAACCCCAACTTAGACAAGTACATCTTTAATATTCCAATGTATGTCTTCTAGATCCCTCAGCCAAGCTGCTGACTATAAATGATGAGGAAGAGAATGAATTTGTTAGTAAATATTTGACGGCTGATGTGTTTATCACTCGAAGAATTTGGCTCGGAGTAGATCCAAACTCAGCTGGTAAGTAGATGGCTAGACAACGATGTACTTACATTTGCAAGTGACTTCATTTCTCAGGTATGCTAAAGAAAGAAAATGCTTAAGGGGTCAGTTTTCCCAGACCTTATGTTCTAATAGTGAGAGAATTCTAAACTAAAATACCCGGTGGCTTTTTGAAGGCTACCTTTCCTAAAACTGAAATTCAGGCATTAAGACACCAATGAATGCAGCTCTGTATTCATTATTACATCATTTAAATGTATATTTTTTGTAATGCAAACAGTGCCTGAAAATGACTCGGACTCAGCCTGTTGCAGAGCTCAGACAAGGAGGAAGAAGCAGCACAAGGAGACAGTCAGCTGTGTTGCAATGATTATGTGCTTACTAGGGAGATACTGCTAGAAGGAGTGAGCAGAGTGACAGATGAGCTCATATGTGTGCTGTTTCTCCTTTTTCCCTGTCCAGTCAGACTGGAAGAGGGATTGAGGTAAATAATTATGTAATTTATCAGCTTATGAACTTGAAGTATCCAAAATGCAAAAAAAAAATGTTTTGCCTTTAGTTCTATGGGGGGTTATAACCCCTGTAAGCATTATTTTTGCCATCTGTGTCTTATTGAGATTTCCCTTCACTTCCTGTCCCATAGCCAAAACAGGAAGTGAGAGAAAATCCCTCTAAAGTGAGGAAATCCTGAAATAGTGTCCCCACTGGAAGATTCCCCAGTATTCCTCTTTTGGGGACAACCAAACATTAGGTATTTTCTTTAACATTCACCTTCAATGATAATGGTGAACAGGACAAATAGAGAGGGTGAATCTGCCTAATGGGGACATAGACAACAATAAAAACCTGACTGGGTGTTCTAATCCCTTTTCACTTCATTTAAAACTAAAATAAAAACTTTACCTTTTGTTATACTATAAAGTGTAAACAAATAATCTTGAATTTCAATACAATCTCTTCATTTGAGCCCACCTAGTCATGCGCCCAGCCCCTGCTGCATGGCTTGCAGGGAAATGTTAGTTACTCTGCTCCATTTCCGTTTTTATGCTGTTATCCTAGTAGAATTGTTGATATTTGATTCTTCTATCTGTACAGATCAGAAATTATGGCTTGATGGATCACCCATAAAATATAACCACTGGACTAATGTTCCAACAAACACCGTCGGCTCCTGCGTTGTTTTATTCCCAGAGACTGGCACATGGAATAGAATTCCCTGTACACCTGGCATGGGAAGAGTCGTCTGCAAATCACCTCTAAGTAAGTTCTTTTGTGTCATGTAGAGCAGGCATCACTAAATGCAGACCAAGTCACTGTCCCACATGGACCCATGCAGTCCTGCCATTTAGGAGCGTTTTCTTCCCCCAGCTGTCTCACGATCATCCTCACAGAGCTGACAGCAGGAGGCAGGACAGTCCTGGATGGAGGGTGGGAGCTGCCCGAGGTTAACAAGCAGGTGATTGGTTGCTAAGATGAAGGGCAGTGCTAGCAATCAATCACTGTCTGTGTAAGGTAGGACAGTGGGGGGGGGGGTGAAGTTAAAGGGGCTAAGGACAATTGTGTGTGGGGGGGCTAAGGACATTAGTGTGTGGGGGGCTGAGGACAGTAATGTGGGGGGGCTAAGGACTGTGGTGTGTGGGGGCTGAGGACATTAAAGTGGGAGGGGCTGAGGAGAGCAATGTGTGGGGGCTGAGGACAGCAACGTGTGGGGGCTGAGGACAGCAATATGGGGGGACCTGGGGGCAGTAATGTGGGGGGATGATGTAAAAAGGGGCAGAGTACACTACAGTGAAGGGGGAGAGGACAGTACTGTTGGGGAGGGGGTTGGGGGGGGGGGTGTTGATGTCAAGGAAGTTTGAGAACACTACTGTGAAAGGGGTGGAGGGGGTGATGTAAAAGGGGAACTAAGGACACTCATCAAAAGGGGATCTTGCTGTGAATGAGGAGGGGACTGTGATGTGCAGTGGGGATTGAAGACACTGATGTAAGAACAGGTTCAGATATGTACATGTGCATTTGGTGCACACTTTGTGGGTAGGTCAGCACTACCTGCTAGAAACCTGAAGAAGTCCCCTACCCTTTTTTTTTTTTCAAAATCGCACCACAGCAACATGTGGTTTGGCGCACACGAAAATGCACCACAGGGGCCTACATGACCTATGGACCTCTAATGCATGCAAATTCTACTGCCCGGACCTTGCTGATTTTATTTCAGTACCCCTGATGTAGGGCCTTATTCAGTAAGAGAAATTCTGGATGAACCTTTTTAGTTTATACATTGCAATACATGTATAAGTCCTCATGCACACTGGACATTTTTACAGCGGCTGTTTTTGGCTTTGGACGTTTTTTCTACAGCCAGTAAACTCCCCAGCATGTTATCCTATGTGTCCATGCACACATAGACTGTAATCAATGTTTTCTGGCAGGGGCGTTTTCTGGCTGGAAAAAAACCCTCAGAACTAGTGGGTTTCTAGAGGAATTTTTTAGCTGTAAAAACTCTCTAACGCTGAAAAACTCAGTAAATCATGGCAAACCAGCATTTTTGTACGTTTTTTTTGGCCCATGTTTTTAACATGACTTTACACAGCTAACGTTACCAGCGTTATTAAAACGCCCAATGTGCATGGAGCCTAAGCTGGCCGATTGTATCAAAGTAATCGCTCCATGGCCAGTCTCTAACCTACTCTGCAATTGCTACAGCGGACACAATGCTAACATGTGGCAACAGACACAAATTGGAGGAGAGACACTAAGTTCACGTCTGGCCACTGACATGCAATGCAACAGAAATAAGGAATACCTATGCTCAGATCCCAAAAACTTGTACATTCCATCAGGTGCTAATGGGGTGTGACCACATGTTGACACTGGAAATTCTGGGTGAATCCTCTACACAATTCTATGCACCCTTTTAATCAAACTTTGCATTAAAGCAATGATTTTTAGTTCACACACATTGCAATACATGGTTAAGCTGGCCAACTACTTCAAAGAAATCCCTCTCTGGCCATTCCCTACTCTACTCTGCAAAATTCAACATGCTTGCTAATAGCATACTTCAGTGGATATAGTGCCAGTATGTGTCTGTTTGCCCCATGTTGGCATTGTGGCCATTACAGCGTTTGCATTTTTCAGAGCAGGTTAGGGACTAGCCATAGACTGATTACTTTGATGCAGTTGGCCAGCTTAAACATGTATTGCAATATATGTGAACTAAAAATCCTTTTTTTGCAATAAAAAGTAAAAAAAAAATTTCCTAGAAAGGGGGCATAGCATTGTGCAGAGGGTTCATCCAAAACTTCTAGTGTTAATATGTGGTCACAGCCCTTTAACACCTGATGGATTATATGCATCTACAAACCAATGGGATTTGAGCACAGGTATATCTTATTTCTGTTATTCAGTCAAATACCACTAATAGGTCACAATTGTTTTTCTTTACACTGGGATTGTTCCTTAAAATGTGGATTTCTTGTCCTTCCAGAGTCTACTGGAGTGGGAGTTGCAGTTGGACTTGCAATATTCGTCATCCTAGCCCTCATCATTGGGCTTGTCATCTACCTCTACAAAAGGCGGCACCCTCTCTTCTTCTCATCCATTCGTTACCGACGAGCAGAAGATCAGATGGAGTCCATGATTGATTATTCTTAGATCAGTTTTCAGTGTACTACCTGTATTTTTATTTTGCACAACTTGGAAGAGAATTATTTTGTGGGTTTTGGCAGCACTCAGGCAGAATTTTTTAAGAAGTTTAGTTTTTTTTTTAATGAAATTTGAGTGCTCTTCCAAAATATGCACATCAGTTGGACATTTGTTACGTGTTTTTTTAACTGCTTTTCTTTAAGCCAAAATTGTGGGGTTTTTATGATTTGATGTTTGTGGTACATACTAATTGTATAATATGTGTCCCTAGGAATATTGTGGAATTGTGTCAGATAGGTGTTATTGGCAATCCTGGGGGGCAGCCTGTCATTGGCTGCTGAATCAGCCCTACTCCAAAGAGGTGGGGCTCCGCAAAAGGGAATAGTGAAGCCTATATATAGATATGGTTGATCTGATCTGGGTAATTATGCAGGTTGGAACATGGCTTAGAGTATGATTAAAAAACAAAAAAGTTTACTTTAATTTTGGGTAGACTATGGAAGGCCTCTTTCAAGTTTTTAGTGCTGTCTGTGTCTTTGCTGGGAAGTTGCAAGATCTCTGTTTGTCCATATACAGTCAGGTCCATAAATATTGGGACATCGACATAATTCTAACATTTTTTGCTCTATACACCACCACAATAGATTTGAAGTGAAACGAACATGAAGTGCTTTAAGTGCAGACTGTCAGCTTTAATTTGAGGGTATTTACATCCAAATCAGGTGAACGGTGTAGGAATTACAACAGTTTGCATATGTGCCTCCCACTTGTTAAGGGACCAAAAGTAATGGGACAGAATAATAATCATAAATCAAACTTTCACTTTTTAATACTTGGTTGCAAATCCTTTGCAGTCAATTACAGCTTGAAATCTGGAACGCATAGACATCACCAGATGCTGGGTTTCATCCCTGGTGATGCTCTGCCAGGCCTCTACTGCAACTGTCTTCAGTTCCTGCTTGTTCTTGGGGCATTTTCCCTTCAGTTTTGTCTTCAGCAAGTGAAATGCATGCTCAATCGGATTCAGGTCAGGTGATTGACTTGGCCATTGCATAACATTCCACTTCTTTCCCTTAAAAAACTCTTTGGTTGCTTTTGCAGTATGCTTTGGGTCATTGTCCATCTGCACTGTGAAGCGGCGTCCAATGAATTCTGAAGCATTTGGCTGAATATGAGCAGATAATATTGCCTGAAACACTTCAGAATTCATCCGGCTGCTTTTGTCAGCAGTCACATCATCAATAAATACAAGAGAACCAGTTCCATTGGCAGCCATACATGCCCACGCCATAACACTACCACCACCATGCTTCACTGATGAGGTGGTATGCTTAGGATCATGAGCAGTTCCTTTCCTTCTCCATACTCTTCTCTTCCCATCACTCTGGTACAAGTTGATCTTGGTCTCATCTGTCCATAGGATGTTGTTCCAGAACTGTGAAGGCTTTTTTAGATGTCGTTTGGCGAACTCTAATATGGCCTTCCCGTTTTTGAGGTTCACCAATGGTTTACATCTTGTGGTGAACCCTCTGTATTCACTCTGGTGAAGTCTTCTCTTGATTGTTGACTTTGACACACATACACCTACCTCCTGGAGAGTGTTCTTGATCTGGCCAACTGTTGTGAAGGGTGTTTTCTTCACCAGGGAAAGAATTCTTCGGTCATCCACCACAGTAGTTTTCCGTGGTCTTCCGAGTCTTTTGGTGTTGCTGAGCTCACCGGTGCGTTCCTTCTTTTTAAGAATGTTCCAAACAGTTGTTTTGGCCACGCCTAATGTTTTTGCTATCTCTCTGATGGGTTTGTTTTGTTTTTCAGCCTAATGATGGCTTGCTTCACTGATAGTGACAGCTCTTTGGATCTCATCTTGAGAGTTGACAGCAACAGATTCCAAATGCAAATAGCACACTTGAAATTAACTCTGGACCTTTTATCTGCTCATTGTAATTGGGATAATGAGGGAATAACACACACCTGGCCATGGAACAGCTGAGAAGCCATTTGTCCCATTACCTTTGGTCCCTTAACAAGTGGGAGGCACATATGCAAACTGTTGTAATTCCTACACCGTTCACCTGATTTGGATGTAAATACCCTCAAATTAAAGCTGACAGTCTGCAGTTAAAGCACATCATGTTTGTTTCATTTCAAATCCATTGTGGTGGTGTATAGAGCCAAAAATGTTAGAATTGTGTCGATGTCCCAATATTTATGGACCTGACTGTAACTTGCCAATGAGACAAAAAGTTATAGGGGGGAAAAAAAGAGAGTTGTGGCCAGAACAGAAATAGTGTGGTAATATTTGATCGGAGAAATGCTGTTCTTGTGACAGCTGTCTATGATGGGGTTTCCTTCACTGTTTGGATAGACTTCCTTTTATTTCCTGAAGTTGAGTGAAATCTCCCCAATGGGACACAGACAACCAAAAATACCCGACAAGCATCCTAATCTTTCCCTGCTGTATCGAAACTGAAAGGTTTAGGCTATACATAATTCTAATGTTTAAAGTTCTATAGTTTTTTTTTTGTTTTTTTTTTGTTTTGTTTTTTGCTTGTCCTGCTAAAAATTGCTATATCTACAACTCCTGATACATTAGTGTGATGGTCAATGGAAAGAACACTTGTCGTTATTGGGAAGATTTTCCTTACCTTTTTTAAAGGTAGCTAAAAAGAACAAAGGTGTCACCAGAAACCTGTATGAGAGGCAGAAATTGCTTATGGAAGCTCTAGCAACCTCTGGATGAAACCCTGCTCTAACCAATGGCAGTTCCTAACGTGGTCCAGGTACACTGCACATGTCTCCACTACAAGGTTAATTTGGTTCATCTCCATTACTATGGCAGTCCCTGTAGGAAACGTAAATCAAGTCAGCTAACTGAACTGCCAAGAGGTGTATTTGAAGTTGAATTGGCCATAACATCTAGGACATTAGAAGGCAGGTGGGTCTTGTAGTCGAGTAAGATGACATTCAACCTGACCTTTCACCCAAACCCAAATTGCCAACTCTGGGAAGGATGGTTTTACTGATTGTTGAGGCACCCACTGTTTCTTTATACAATATAACTAGGAAACTACTGTAGTTGTCCTCTGTTGTTTTAGGTTAGGAAGTGTAGCTAATTATTCTCAAACACACTCTTATGCCAATTTCCACAGGCTAGCCTGCTAAAAGCACTGATTACAATTTAAAACAGAACTTCATCTACTTTTTGTTTGTTAAAAAAAAAGTGTCCACGTGCAGTCTATTTTGCTGCCTTTTTGCCATGTCAGCCATGTCTAGTTGAGTTTTAGAAATATATGGATGGTTTGCTTAAGCTGGCCATACATGGATTGAAAGTTGGCTATTTAGCAGGGAGCGGCAGAATTTTGATCCATGTTTGCGCAGGCTGGTTGTACACAAGTCGATCTGTCGATTCAACTTGTGTACAACCAGCTTGTTGGAAAGTTTTCTCTTGATTAGCACCCCTAGCTACAGCCGACAGTGCTGATGAGTGTATTCTGACAGCAGGGAAATCTCTCCACTGTCAGAATACAAGAACACAGCTGGAGGGGTTCCCCATCCACATAGTGTCATTGAGTCATTATTTTTAAGGTTTGCTTTAAATTTACTGTACTGGCAGTTTTTAGGATGAATAATCATCTTTTTATTACAAAATAAATGTTGAAGTGTGATAAGGACAACCTGCAGACTGCAGTGTAACTGTTGAGAATTGAAAGCCTCAGTGTATGCAGGGACTTGGAGTTTTTGGATAGCAGGTTGCACTTTCCTGATTTGAGTCTTATTACATGTGTTCCTAATGACTCTTCAAGACGCATTGTGTCAAAAAAATGTAAAATAATTGTTTAATACAGTTTTGAAATGTTTTTATATTTATTGATCAAATCAGTAGGTGATTTTATTGGTCTTGGGTGTTGAAATGAACCGATGTAGAAATCCATCAGTCTAGGGCTACAATCACATGGGCGTAAACATTTTACTGATTTTACATGTTTTTTCTAGTACAAAAGTTCCTGTGTAATGATCAGTAAAGACTTGCATAAAATAATTCTGTTTTTTTTTTTCTTTTCCAATACCTACATCTGGCACGTGTAAACTTGTGTCCTCAGACAGATTTTTGGATTTTGTGTTATGGATCTGAATGCAGTGCGTTTCACATTTGAAAACAATGCAGCTGCATTCAGGTCTGTAAGGCCCCTTTCACCCGAGTTCCGATGGGGTCCACCTGTCTGTTTTTCAGGCAGACCGGATCAAACCTTTCATTTTGCTCTATAGAAGCAGGTGTAAACGGACTTGTCAATTGACATCCATGTACCTAAAATCTGCCAAAAAACAAATGGAAGGGGATCCATTCCTCTCCGACTAGGATCGGAGGGCAGTCAGGTGCAAACCGACAGCTGGTCTATATACATCTGACTGCCCATAGAGCAAAGCAGGCTGTGTCAGTGTCTGCTCTGCACAATCGGAGCAGACACAGATCCATCACTCGCCTGCTTAGGGAAGGGGGGGGATGTGCGGACAGATCCCACACTGAGCAAGTGGCGTCTGCCTGTGTAAAAGGAGCCTAATTATGGGGGGGAAAAGCTTGTAAATTTTTTGTAACAGGCATGTGAATGTGGCCTAATGTTTCTAATCTAGGGTTTGCACAACTCTTATTGAATATGCTGCACAAGAATTGTTTCCAATATGCAAGGGAATTTCCTCATTGTGTTATAGTGTTTTTGTGTACAAAATGCAAAGCTGAAACGTTTTCTAACCAGACAGCTGCAAATGTTCCATTATGAAGTTTGCTTTTATTGGGTTTTCTTAGATAATTTCCTTTTAAACAATTAACAGTACACTCCTTAAACTACACTAAGTTTAGCTATGGATGGACACAGGGTGACTTACCTTTTTAAAAAGGAAAAGTTTCTCTCCTAAGAAGGTGACTAAAGAGAGAGGCCGGAATTCTGGAAATAAAAGTCAGGCACCTTTGTAAACTGACTTTTTTTATTGATTTTTCACAAGTCAGGATCTTAGAGGAGGAACACCCACAAATATTGTATGCTTAAGAAATGATAGGAAACCTATAGTTAAAAATAGGACCTCTTGCTACCCTGCTTAATCATAAATATAAATGATTGCAGAAGTTCTAAAAAATCTTGGCTGCAGATTCCGCAGCAGCTGCTTACTCCAAACACCTGAGTCATGGTCTGCCCATTTAAAGTATATGTAAACCCTCACCCTGTAAAGCAACCCATTCGGTTTAAAATTGAATCGAAGGTTAATGTTATAAACTGTTCCTGTTCAATTTTGTTCTAATAAAGTTGCTTTTCAAAGTAAAAAAGTATATGAAAGGCAAAACATTTGTGTATAGATATAAAAAAAACATTATAAACTCCATTTTATAAGTGATCACATATCCTCTGTTCTCAGCTGCATAAGGAGCTCAGAGAGCCGGGGAAGGAGAAACCGCAGGACACTGCCATTGAATAGCTGTGAGGGGGGGAGGTGATAGCCTGCTCTCCTTCAATGATCAGGCTTATGCTGAATTCCAGAACAGCTTGAAAACTGACCACGTTGTGCTCTCCTTCATAGTGTGGTCAGTTTTTAATAGGAATCAGAGAGTTTGGGCGGGAACATCAGGGATTTCACACAAAGGAAGCAATACAAAGAGAGCAGGATAGTTTTTCATACAGGTTTGTGGTACAGCAGGCACATATTAAGAATATACAGTTGGGATTTACATATTCTTTAAACTCTGATTGAGCTCAGATCACATGTCCAAAGCATTACTTAGGTGTTTGTGGCTTTCCTCCATGCAATCCCAGAGCAGCATTTTCTGTAGACAAGGAATTTATTTCAGGGCTTCCACTACATTTTTATTACCCCAGTGATAAGTGGTTTCATTTTACATATAGCTTTACAGGGGAACTTTAAGTACTTTTTAGTCATTTCCCTTTAGTCTGTTTTTTGCAAGCAAAATGGAAAAACCATCTTTTTGACAGTGTAGGCATGGAGCAGAAAATAAAGCCAGCCTCAATATTTGAAATAGAAAGAAAATCAAAATGTAAACCCAACTGATAGATCCAAAAGAAAGCCAATGCCAATCCATAGTATGTCATGACTGGATTTCTCAGTGCAAGCCAGAGAGCATGCATTCAAAATAACCAAGAAACTTACATAGTGTGAATCCCGCAAAAAAACAGGACTTTAGCCTCTTGTTTGATCTTATTCTGCTGTTTGTATAACTAGAAGTAACTGCTGATGAGAAGAACATTATATGCTTTCAGTATATAGGAGAGACGGTAGGGCTCATTTCACTAGTCAAACTTTCTGTCCACATGCCCATATACTACCCCCACCAGGATGAAGAGAGTAGGGAGAGGAACTTTGTGGATCGGTTTCTGGTCAAGACGTATTTGTACCACTGCTCTTTATACACTGGACATCACTGTTAACACATTACAGTACAGTGGATACAGTATGGGTTGTGATAGTGGACCATGACTGATCAAAGCTTGGGAAACACTCCACTGGGCCAATCCCAAGAGAACTTTCCTTACTTTATCAGCACCTGATGCTGGAGAAAAGGGCAGATGAATTCTGGGGGGCTTTGCCTATAATGTCATGGCCTTTTTTTTGTTTTGTTTTTTAAGTAGGTCCTAGGCCTGCGTTTTAATCTATGTAATCTTACTATCTGTTACCAGTAGAGGATGTTCTTTTGGCCCATTTAAATTTATGACTTGTATATTGTCCACCTTATCCATGTTCATGTTCAAGTCTTTCTTGCTATGTGTTAAAAAAAATGTTAACCCAATTATCCCAAAAGGCAGATTCAGGAAGATCAGAATACTGCATCACCCAGTACACAGATTTGGTCCACATGGGTATAAATACTGTATAATAAATACTATATAATAAATACAGTATAATAATAATTGTGCAAGATCACCTGAAAGAGCACAGATAGAACAATAGACATCATAGAGATATTTCTCTCTTTGCTTTAATGATTAAGTTAATCCATTGTTTGGAACTATCCTAACTGCTGTGAGCAATGAGTTTGTAAATCCCCTTCTAAGTAGCTACCTCATGTGGTAATCCTCCGCTCTCTAGGAATGATGTTCTTTTCCAAGTACAACTGTAAGGCAGTAATATCCCAAAAGTCTGTCATTTTAATCTTTAATTTTGATTCCAAACTGACTGTGATGAAGGGGCTTGGACCCTGAAGCATGTTGGTTCAGTGGAGATACTGCATCACCCGATACACAGATTTGGTCCACATGGGTTTTCCAAGTGTCCATCATAGACTTTCCAACTTGATGTCTTTCCTACTGCTGACTTCATCTGTTGGTGTAATGTGGTATTTCTTCGGATGAGCTGTTTTTAGTTATACGCATTGGTCAGGTCTCTCGTAGTGCAGTTTTAGTTACTAGCTAATCTGCACTATAAGACCTCTCTGTTTCTATATTTATCTATGCTAGATAAAGAGCTTCACCAATTGCCATTTTTTACATCACAGGAAATGAGTTCACTTTAATTCCAGTAGGGTGTTCATTTTAGGATATACCCCACTGTCCAGTATGCTGGAGGTATGCACTAAAATGAATACTATATGGGAGACAGCTTTGGTAACTGAGAAGCAAATGAATGGTTCAGCTCACCAGTGTTCACCCATAAGTGTTAAACTAACCTTTTTAGTTTTCTATTTCTGTTCACAAGATCCCTTTTCTGACTTCAGTTATGTAAATAAATCTTTTGCAATTATGCATTTGCTTGCTAATGCTGGTATGGAGTTTCCCAAGTCACTGTTCAAAGTTGCAATTGCCTCATTGTCTTATACAGGACTGCTGTATTTCGAACAAATATTTAGTACTGAATGTATTTCCTCTTTTTAAACTAGAAATAACAGGTGATCTGATTCTGTTGATATCCTGAAAATTTTTTACATGAATGGTCTGCTTTAGAAACCAAAATTGGGACCTGTGTGCAGCCAATCCTCCATGTGTTTTAGGTTAGTAAATCTAAATCAAAGCACTTGGCTCCCATCATGAAATCAAAGATTCCCAGGTTCCCTTAAGCCTAAGCTATGGTGTAACCCAGCAGACAAAGCGGGAGGTGGCTGTAGACTTGGCATTTTTCAGGGTGTTCCCTTCAGAACTGTATACTTATTGCTCTTCCCTTGTGAGGAAAGGAAGTGATTTATTGATTGTATTTATTCTTCAACAGTGGACACTTTGCATTTTGTACACTGGCTTTGCACTATATTTAACATTTTTGTAATTGATCATTTTCTTGCACTGCGTTTTATGCTACTGAAATATTTTGTATTAAATCAATTTCCAAACCAAAACCCCCAATCGGCTTGTTCTGTTCTAACGTTGCAGAATTACATTTTTGTCCATTATAGGAGTTTGGCTTATGTTACATCTGTACATGATGCTCGTAATAACATTGTCATTCTGTGGCACTGTCCACTAAAGCATTGCACCTCCTGGTATTAATTATACAGTACGGGACAAAGGACATTTATTCTTAGACCATTGGTTATACGCCACTACCTCTAGGTGACTGGACACTGGCAAAGCTTTGCTGGTAATGCCCCCTAGAATATCCAAATAATCCTGCCCACTCGTAAGGCTCCAGTTTTTTGTCAGTGTCCTTAGGTGATGGGCTTCTGCTGTGGAGGAAGACTCTCTTTTTATTTATTTTTTTCTTAATCTTCTTCTGACACTTCAGTCAAGTACTGAATGATTTCTGTTTTTTTGGCTTATTAGCAGTTTCTGGACTAATAACCCTTGATGCACATCTTGGGAACCAGACCGGACCACCAGGACTGGCCCGTAATGTATGCTTCATGCACTGTATCCTGCATTTGGCGCTCATCTTGGTACATGGCACAAAAGGTGTTAGCAGCAGGCTGCTTTACAAGTCCAAGGCTGTGGTCCATTCCTATGGCACCCAGACCCTGAAGACCCCCTACGGGAGTATGCCCACTGTGACGGGTGAAGCTTGAACCCGAAGGGGTACCAGTGATGTGGACAAGTAAATCCAACACAACAAACACTTTACTCCTGCGCTAGGAAAGGACTCAGTAGACCCAATAGGAATGTTCTGGAATTTTCTGGATAATGCACTGCTTGCTGCTCTCAACAGACCGGGGTGGTCCGAATACACTGGGTACAAATGGAGAAACAGAAAAAGGGCGCACCGACCTAGTGCATTATCGTTTAAAATAATTTATTAAAGAAACAAAAATAGGTATCATACTCACAATGGACATAATAACACAGGCATGTCAAACTGAACAAGATGTATGATCCAAACAACATCTGAGTCCATACGATGAAACCCTGGATGACCAACTGGCTAACGCGTTTCGAGGACACAACCTCTTCCTCAGAGCCAACACTCACACATTGTGAGTATGATACCTATTTTTGTTTCTTTAATAAATTATTTTAAACGATAATGCACTATGGGGACAAGTAAGACTGGGTTTCCCTGCACCTTTACATATCGGTTCCTGGCTATTCATATCTCGTTAGATTATTAGTATACTCTACATTATATTCTACAAGATGCACCACAATTCTAGGCACACAAGTGGCTTGAGGACACTGGTTACAGGTGTAATATACATTTCTAATGGTTTTCCCTGGATATTAATGTCTCACTTTATTTGGCTTATACTTAATGTTTTCATAACATCTGCCTATTCAAATTTGGCAGTTTCAACCTCACTACAAAAAATACCTCTCTGGCTAGTGTTGCAGTGCTCATAAGACTCCTGAACTTGCACTGCTGGCCACCATTTTTCGCCAAAGACACAAGCTGATCATCTGCTGTTTGCACTAACTTGGTTAACGCCTGGCTTTTTGCGATTCCTTCATTTCAGGCACGCTGAACCCCCCTTTGTCTGCACCCATTCTGTGATTACCCTGCAGGGGGAGATCCTCACTCAGCAATGGTGGATTGAAGGCATATGGGACACATAGAGACAATTCTGCTGCAGGCCTTGAGAAAACTCCCACGTTCCTCTCAGGCTGATAGGTCCCTTGTTCCAGAGTGTGATCACTGACAGCGTTCCCTCCCCCTGATCTGACTTCCCCAACAGACTCACAACAAACGGTCTATCTGACTTTGTCTCATTACAAATGCTATTACCACTTGTGGATTCAGCCAGCTGAAAACTATCATCTATCTCTCCTTCCTCTGACTGTTTGAGTTGCAACCTAAACAGCTTGGCACACTAACATCTGCAGAAGGAAAAGGGGACTTTGACATCTTAGCAGAGGCTGATAGAGATTTTTCACCACCAACATTTTGAGAAGTTAATTCTTTAGCTCCTCCCCATTGTTGGTTATGTGGATTCTTTGATTGAGGCAGTGCTTACTGATCTCTGGCTAGATGCACCTAGTTCTGCTCAGCCTCCACATGGCCTACAAGGCACAAAGCTTGATCAAGCTAATTGGGCTTTATATGATTGGCTTAACTCCAAGAGGTTATTTACCTGTACTGGCAATTTAGATGCCTTGTACCTTATGGGAGAGGATATTAATAAGAAATGGACGGTGTCCTTTCTGTAGACTAAGCCATTTGTGCACAAAATCAGGGGTCTCCAAACTAAGGCCTGCTACAAGACTTTATCTAGCCCATGGCTATGGACAGTGGTATATCCCCAATGTGCACAGATTAAAAATTAAGGTCAGCAAAGGCTGCCTATGATATCTTTTTCAGTCTACCGCCCCCTTCCCTGCCCCGGCATCCTAGTAACCACTAACATGCTTTCCACAGCATTCACAAGAGTATGAACTGCTGCTGGCCAGACTTGTTTTGCCTCCCAGCTCCCACCCTGTTCCTACACAGTTACAGTCATGATTACAGTGCTAATAGAGATGCTGATGTAAGGTAGGTTGTAAAATATACAATGTGGCCCTTGTACGGAAGAGTTGGGAAACCCTGACACTAAATCAACCTGTTTCTATTCAGATTTAGAATACAATATTATTCCCAATGGGAAGACATTCCCTCCTTTAGCCATGGTTCACACTGGTGTGACAATTCATGCGATTTGACAGATCAAAATCGCATGACAAGTTGCACTCTATTGTCCGCACGCTGAGCGCCTGATCCTGAACAATGGATGCGTAACCTGTCATGAAATTACACAAGAGTCAAATCTTTCTGTGAGAATGTTGAACACAATGATGATGAAGTGAAGCAGGCTGTCCTAGGATGGCTAAGGGATACTGACAAATCTTTATATGCTGAAGCTTTCCAGGCAATAGTTAAATGCTGGGATATGTGTATAAATGTAGCAGGGTAGAATGTCGAAAAATAAATGCAGTTTCCACGTCTTGAAATTTGTTCTTTATTATATAAACTCAAAAGGCCCGGTTTGACTTGAACACCCCTCATACATATAAACACGTGATACCACTCAATGTCCAGAGAATGGCAACACGCCAAAAATGTTCTGACCCTGCTCACAATAGCAAAAGATTTTATTTCGCCTTATTTTTTAATATACATTTTCTGAATGAAAAATGATTGACTTGTTTTGAAAAAAAGCATGAATATGTGTGACTGATTACTGTTGGTAAGATGGGAGTAAAGTCAGAGATGCCACCAACCGTCACCTAAATCTGTCACCCTGACAGTTACTACAACCTCTGTGCTGTTGCTTTAAGCCAAATATGCATACAAGGGCTCCAGCAGTAGAATGTAGACCTCCCCTTCTCCTCCCCGTTCAATAACAGAAACTTTCCAGTACAAGGTTTTTTTTTTAATCGTTATTGTGCAAGTGATAGCAGACCTTCGGAAGCCTGGGAGTAACGTGGCTTATATTGGTGAGCTACCAAAATCTTACATATTACTCCAGGCTATCACAGCTGCATCCATCAGACTGTCACCTACCCTCATCACCTTCAGGCACACCCTGAAGACCCACCTCTTCAGGGAAGCCTACCCCACCCTCACCTAACTGCTGATCTCCTCCCACCACTTCATTCCCCACAGCCATTTCCTCCTGTACCACTTTCCCCTCCCTCCTAGATTGTAAGCTCGAAAGAACAGGGCCCTCGAACCCCTCGTGTTTTGTATTGTTTCTGTCTTGTCTCATGTTCTGTCCTTCTTGCTATTGTACAGCGCTGAGCAAACCCTTTGGCGCTATATAAATACTGTACAATAGTAATATAGATCTCAGGACAATGCATAGTATTGACAATACAACCAGAATACTACAAGTGCTACAAGGCAAGAGCAGAGGACTATACAAGGTACTTCTAATGTTTCTCTGCTCTGTGGTCTGCAGTGCTGCTGGTCAGTCTGTTCCTGAAGGGGATGGTAAGTGAAGCTTGTTGATGACAGTAATGTTCTCAATGTACATTAGTATTCTTAAAGTGTATATCCTTGAAAAACTTTGTTTTTTTTAGTTTTATATAAAATAGGAGAGAATTAGAACCACTGCTGAATTTTATTGCTATCTGAGGCTCCATGAGATCGGCTACCCCTCGTTTATTGTCAAGGTGGCAATGGTTTCACCAGATCCCCATCGAAAACAAGCACATCATTTATTTGTATTTTTATTTTTTTAGTAGAGCAGGGAAGACTAGAACCATTGTAGTTTTTTGTGGTGTCTGTATACCTGTTGCAGATTTATTTTTACTTCACGTCTGGTGAAACCATTGTCACCAGGGTGGGAAGTGAGAGATTTCCTCTTAAGATGCCAGTAAATACCCAACTGGAGTTTTTAACTCCTTCCCCACTCAATCCAAATATTAAATATATATATAATTTGCAACTTTCATACCTATGCAGTACTGAAACCCAATGTTGCACCTAACTATTCCTTTTTGCATCAAATTGGGGTGCCCTGCAGGGGCGTAGTTACCATGAGGCAAGCAAGGCTTTCGCTTTGGGCAGCCTTTTTCAGATGGGAGGTTCGGCCTCCTGGAAGAAGGGACTCACATGGCAGGTGACAGAGGATGGAAACCAGGCACTGCCCAAGCTCTGCCATGGGATCCAAGAGAGGCTGCTCTCATTCTGGAGAGGTGCAGTTTAGTGCTGGAAGAACATATGTCTTTGTGGCTGCAGCAGGGATGGCCAGTTGTTTCGTTTTTTTTCTCTCGGGGGGGGGTCCAATCTTAGCGTTGACTAAGGCAGCACAAAAACCAAATACACCACTGGTGCCCTGACCTATTATAGTGTGTTCACTGTTAGGCGGGGAGCTGTTGAAACATGCTGGTACTTTAAGACATTTTGCACACTGAGGCTTTTAGTTGAGTACAGGAAAGATAGTTGCAGCATTTAGCCCCACTACAGGCAGCCTGTCAAAGTCTAAGGTGGGCTATTGTTGGACGGGGCTAAACGCTTTACTGAGTTGTATTGGTGTTTAGGGCCCAGTCCATTCAAGAACAAGATTCTGAAACACAGGTCTACTGCGTTCCAGAATCTCACCCCGGAACAGACATGATCCTAAATGTGAGTGTAAGAAATGTCCTTGCCCAATAAAATATATATTTGTAGGAAATATATGCAATTAATTTACTGTATATGGTATTAATATGAGGTATGGGCCAAAGTATTTCAGGAACTTTTCCATCATTGAAAAGATTGTCCCCATCTCTCAAGAAATTTGGTCTTTCTTGTTGTTGCCTTTGTTGATATGCTAAAGCCAACTGTTGGTTTTATAATTAAGATCGCCCCTTTGTCTTCAGGGTGTGGGTGATGGAGACCAGCTAATAGGTCGTGCTGTCTCCATGAAGGGGTTATAACTTTGGTATGCTAAGCTGGCTGACTGCTTATCCATGTTCATGTGTTGATTAATAATATTCATGTTATATATTAATGTCCATAATATTACATGTTTAATCACCCCCATTTTCTTACACGGTACAGTGTTCAGCCCTGTCTAGCTGCAGCCTTCAAAAGACTTTGGGGCTGGACAATGCACTTGTCCCTCCTGGGCACACTAAAGCACCAAGAGGGATGCACTACAGATGAAGGGGCCTTACTATTGCTGAAAATGTACAATGGTTTCCCTAACGCATTCTCAAAACCCTTTATAGAGTGCTAACATTATGCAGCACAAGTAGACCTACCATTTCAAATAATGGGAACAGGCCACACTCATAAAGAGCCCTAATTCTAAAGCTTCAGCACCTCCTGGTTGTGTTAAAGGTTAGTCTACCTCATCCTACCATTTGTCGATGGCCGGTCCCCTATCATAGGAAATAGGCATACTGTACATGGAAACCAGGAGGGAATAGGCAAGACTTCTGCACAACCAGTAGGTGATAAAACATGACAATTCATGTACACCACGATTTTGAGGACGCCCCATAGAGCTCTTGTAGTCTTTTGAAGGTACTTTAGATTACTGTTTTTATGCACAAGGTAAATCTACAACAGCAAAAGGAGGTAGCCTGGATGTAAAATATTTGTTTCCTTTTCATTTTATGTGGATCTGAGTCAGATTTATCTTTTAGGAACAGTTTTGAACTAGCCTTTGACTTTTTCAGTTGAACCTTTTATTTCAGTGTTTACTAAAGCTGAGTCTTTCACAAGACTGAGAGTGACCAAAGTTGATGTGAAGTTGCTGCTGCTATCACATTACACAATATGTTAATTTCCTAACATGTAGGAGGTGATCTATAAAAACTGAAAGAAAGGGAAATTCTCTCTGTTGTCCATTGAAACTCATTATATTCCAGCTGCTATTTTTTACAGTGAACGTTGGAAAAGCAACTGCTGGGATCTAGTTTGTTAGAATTCTTTCATGTAACTCCCTAGACACAGGCCATTTACTATTAAAGCCGAATTAAATTGTTACTAAACCCACAATCGTAAAATCAGTCTGTATATGCAGTAAAGCATGTTTGTTATATTCATTGTGGAGCCTAAGGAGTTAATCCTCTGCATTGTGTAAAAAGGCTGTTTGATCCTGTCTTCTCTGATCCTCCCTTTCTTTCTTTCACTGTCCCCAAACCATCTGCTGATAGTACAGAGCCCTAGTAGGCACTCTGCACATGCTCAATTTAGTGTGTATGACTAGAAACGTTTTTTTATTATCTTGGGAGGGTGCATGTGATCAGCACAGGGCCAATCAGCACTGTCCAGTTAGAGGTTCAGGGGTCATGCAGCATCATAGAACAGTGACAGGAGAATGAAAACTCCTCCTACAACAATAACCAGTGCTCAGCCAGACATTGATAAAAGTCACAAGACTGCTATATATGGCTGATGAGAAAAGGTATTTAGCAATTTATATTTACTAAAATAATTGCAGTTCTGTGTACTGTGGGAGACCAAATATAGTGAATGCAGGGTCCTGGGTTTAGTAACACTTTAAAGTGGCAGATATTTACTTTCCCTATCACATTCTGACATCTGTGAGGTTCTTCATCTATGCTGTCATTTTGTCCCTGGCTTCTTCTGGGTCCTGGTCTTCAGCCATTCTGATTGGCTGGCATGGGATGACGTAACTCTCGCGCAAACACTGGTACTGTGCCAGAAATGTAAACCAAGCTGCAGATGTCAGGCCAGGAAAAAATAGCGCACTCTCACACCTGAATTGAACTCCATGCCCTAAGCTGATGAAAGTGATGATAATGCCATACCTCTAGTTCTAAGAGCATCATTCAAAGTCCTTTAATTCATAAACAAGATAACATGGAGCAAAACAGGCAATGCGTTTTGGGGATTAAGAGTTCCCCTTCATCAGAGCTAAGGTACTCCATGTGTGTGAAAGGCTGAATGTGGGGCTCTATAAGGATATAAAGTAAATGTTTGCTCAGTATTCATACTGTCTGTGCAACAAAATGTATTTTGGAGGTTAGGAGAAGCTGCCCTTCATCAGGACTTAGGATGCTGCAATATCCATAGAAAGCTGGACTCCAGGCTCTCTAAGAAGAGGTAAATGTTTGCCTGGTATTTATAACAAGAAGCATCTGCCTGAGCCCTACACGGGTAAAAAGGAACTTATTTTATCCCCCAAAATGTGTTTGTTGTTTTATTAATGAAATGACTTTTACTTTTGGCTCTGTAGGACCAGTGGTGGGGTGCTTAGTCACACAAGAACCTCAAAGAGGTATTAAATCCAAAAGCAAACATTTATTATATTTCAGCTTGCCAACTATTAGATGTGGTGGCTGCATTCATGTTCTTTTTTAAGCTTTCTTTCTTATCTGGTGATCTGGCCAGTAAGTCTGTTGTTTTTCAAAAGAACAAGCTCTCTTGCAAGTTTATCAGAGACAAACCATTCAACACTGACAGGGGCTTACAATGATCAGTTTTATTTGTGTTAAACCTTTATCCCTAAAGGAAAATAACATGTTTACTGTAACTGCTTACAAAGTGTTATCTGGAGTTTGTTAGTGTATTTCAATCTGCTAGTACGTCTAACACTGCCCTTCCCCCAGACTGACAAAATGTGCTCCTTCATTCAGAGTGTAGGCATTCTAATATTACTGACCAGATTAGCAGGAATAAAAGGGAGGAACAAAGCCTAAAAAGAAAAAAAGAAAACCAATGCAGCCACCACATCTAAGGATTGGTAAACTGCGATATATTACATTTTTGGTTTTGGCTTTAGGTCACAGAAAGGCTGATGTCACTTTAGAACCCCCTAACCAGAACCATTGAGCTTTACAAATGAAATCGCACAAAGTGATATATCTCAGTCCAGGATACAGCAGCTCCCATCCAGATCCTTCAAACATTATGAAACAAGGACAATTGGCCCCTTAGGTTGAAGCCTCTGCAGCCTTTCCACAAATATCTGTTTAGTTTCAATGGGCAGTGAGGATTCTCTTACTTCTCTTCAAGTTTTGGATATGAGCCACATTGGGCTTTCTGCACTGACCTGTTCTTTTTAGAATTATTTCTTTACATCCATCAACTGAAGGCAGACTTTCAGGGAAGGTTGAAATATTCTTGGTGGCTGGGGGTATGTAGTGCCAGTTCTTAGAAAGAATACTTTGATTTATGTGTCCTAAGGTTGTGTTCTCTTCTGCCATTACACAGGGTGTTCAGCTCCGATGTGGGTCCAGTTCAACAGCAGCTGTTACACAATTATTTATGTTACACAGGAAAATTCACTTGATCTGGATCTTGCCCATGAGCTTTGCAAAGGTACTGTATATATAATGAATATATGTTGCCTCTGGGAAGAGTAGAATAAATATTATTTTGCTTGGAAAAGCAGAAAAGAAATGATTTGATATGACCTCAGGCCCCTCATTCCTCCCTGGTTTACCAGTACAAGGATTGAAATGCTGCATGAATTTAGCCGATAAAAAATATTTTTTGGAAAAAGCTGCTGCTGTGGGCAGCACAGTGGCTAAATGGTTAGCACTTCCACCTGGCAGTACTAGGGTCGTTGGTTCAAATCCCAACCTTGGCACCACCTGCCTGGAATTTGCATGTTCTCCAAAGACATGCTAGTAGGTTAATTGGATCCTGTCTAAATTGTCCCTAGTATGTATGAATGTGAATTAGGGACCTTAGATTATACGCCCCTTGAGGGTTAGGGGCTGATGTGAATGTACTATATATATATATATATATATATATATATATATATATATATATGTAAAGTGCTGTGTAAATTGATGGCGCTATACAAGAACCTGTAATTAATAAATAAATTAAAATTAAGCCATACCTTGCTGTCAGAGCCTCTCAAATCAAGAGGTGGGTGAGATTTAACCTGAGGCAAAGCCCTCTGGCTGGCATTATATGACCTAAGACCTTCAACAGTGTCTTCCATCAACTGCAGGGGTGGAGAAATGGCACTAGACCTCCAGGGTGGTTCTACGACCCGCCATGTAGATTTGGTAATGTGCTGTGTTTTATAATTGGGTAGGAAGCTTACATACACACTGTCTTCCAGAGACAGATCCTGTAACAAAATGTGTGAAATTAACATATTTGGTCCTTCTTTGCTTCTGGCAAGTGAATATTTTTGTAACACAAATATATGCGCCTTTTTCAAATGTCACCAAATGGAAGGTAATGGGATTGCCAAACTTTTGCGGATGTTAGGTTGCTTTGTTTCTCGTTGAGTCTCCTGGGGAGGAAGTGAAGGACAATCTCCAGAGTGCAACACTAATAGAGGTTTTGACCACTAAAATTAAAAGTTTGAGCTTTAAAGCTTTAAATATACTTAGTTTTAATCTGTACATTTAATGTTGGGCTCAGTATATTGGCTGCTTTGTTAAATATATTTTTTAGAAATTGGTGCTGATATTATAAGCATTCAAAGCCAAGAGGAAAATGTGTTCTTACTGAAGATGTTCCAGACGAAATGGAAGGGACCCGAGGAGATTTTGCTGGGCATGTCTTATGATGCTGATGGTAAGTAAAGAATTTATTCCTGTTATTTGATCAGAAGCTCCATACCACCCAAAAAACAGCACCAACTGCTAACAAATTTGCCCAGTAAGGTAGTCTTATAGTTGTAAAATCCAAGGACATTTCACAGTCATAGTTTTTAAGCCCTTGGCTTTATTTAATGTACGTGGTAATATCAAGCAATGCAACATTACCCGGTAAAGTCCAAACGTACTTTCCTCAGGGCTGTCTTTAACGCAGGCAAAAAGGGGCAGCTGCCCCAGGCTCAATCATTGTTGCAGGGCCCAAAAGTAGCTGAGCTGTCCCTTGAGCCCACGCTGCCCACAAATGGTTGATAAATTGATTTGGCTATTACTCAGGAGATGAGGGCAGAATTGAATGTTGGGGGTGCTGGTGAATGGTTGGGTGTTATGTCTGCAGCCTGTGTGGTGATTGGCCAGCTCAGTAAGGTATCAATTCCGGGCACCCATTCACCATGTCCAACAAGCCACAGACCATCGGCTCGCTGAAGAACTTCTTCGCCGGTGGGTTCGATGGGGTGTTTCTGGTGTTTGCCTGACATCCTCTAGACATTATTGAGGTGAGACCATTGGGGGGAGGGGCAATGCAGGGGTCTATGGAGGGAAGAGAGGGGATACTGTGCAATGATGGGGGTGAGAGTTCTGTTTAATGATGGGGGTAGTATGGGGGAAGAGGTCATATGTAATAATGGGGGTAGTATGGGGGAGGGGGCCCTGTGTAATGATGGGGGTAGTATGGGGGAGGGGATCCTGTGTAATAATGGAGAAAGGGGATCATGTGTAATGATGGGGGTAGTATGGGGGAGGGGCTTGTGAAATGATGGGAGCAGTATGGGGGAGGTTTCCTGTGTAGTGATGGAGTAGGGAGGTCCTGTGTAGTGATGGAAGTAGCATTGAGGAAGGGGGTCCTGTGAAATGTGAGAGCAAAATTGCATGGGGGGGAAGAAAATGTTTGCCCTGGGTCCAATCAATATTAAAAACGGCCATGACTTTCCTTACCTACTCACCTCTGGCTCCAGGTCCTCAGTGCCATGCACCCTGAACTTCTTGGTAGTAGAACACACTCCCTGTGCCATTCAAATGTACAGTAAAGCAGGAACAGCACAGGCTATTGTCAATCAGTAGCTGTAGGGAGGAGCAGGGGAGTGGCTTCCTGCCAATGCTATGGGATTCAGTGGACGTAAGGAGTCCATATAGCCATGTGGGAGCGCATACACAAGAGAGACTCCATAAGTCCCTGTAAGGAGATGGAGTTATCAGATTTGTTTTTTTTTCTAAGTAGGGTTAGGTGTGGCATTAAAGTGACTGTAAAAGCTTGTGTTTTAAAAATAATAATGTTATACTTACCTGCACTATGCAATGGTTTTGCACAGAGTGGCCCTAAACCTCCTCTTCTAGGGCCCCCTCCAGCCCTCTTGGCTACTACTCATCTGTGTCTGCCCCATTTCAAGCACTTTCTATAGGGACAGACAAGAGGGCTCTTTCCTGATCTGGGCTGTATGTGTCTATTGACAAACACAGCACAGCTCGGTCTGCCCCAGCTCCCTCCTCACAGAATTTGATTGACAGCAGCAGGAGCCAGTGATTCCAACTGCTCTCATTGAGTCTTGTGAGGAGAAAGCAGAGCAGTTGCTCTTGGGCACAGCACTAGATTGAGATTAGGCTCAGGTGAATATTTAGGGGGCTGGGGGAACATGAAAGGTTTTTACCTCAATGCAGATAATGCAAAATGCTAAAATAAAAATTAGCTTTTGCACCCACTTTAAACCTGAACTAATCCAAACTAACCTAATGCTCCACTGGAAGAGTGTGAGACAAGGTGACAAGGCAGGATCTCAAATGAGAGACAGGGACAGAGTGATATCACCGCATATCAGGAATCAGGGGAATCAGGAAATAATTTTTTTCCCCGCAGGAGCAAATTGGATTATGCTTTGCTGGGGTTTTATTGCCTTCCTCTGGATCAACTGTGGGTATAGGATTATAAATTTTTTTTTTTTAATGGTTGAACTGGATGGACTTTTGTCTTTTTTCAGCCAGACTAACTATGTAACTATGTAAGTATAAAACTATAACAGGATGTGCCTTCACAAGGTCCTTTGTGGCAGGATTACTTCAATTCCTGCATGGCATGAAAAGTTCCTTGTATGATTCCACACATATCCTAAAGGTGTTATCACTGTCTAGTTAATCAAACACACTTTTCCCATTTCTGAAATGCATGGTGTAAAAATATCTGATATCTCTTTGACAGATGACACTTTGAAATGGTTTGACAAGTCGGCAGTAACATTCACTAATTGGAAACAGGAGATCACCAATGAAAATTTGAACACCTGTGTGAAAATGAACACACTGACCGGAGAGTGGGACTTCACAGAGTGCGATCGCTTTACCGAATCAGCAACATTGTGCAAAACAGTACTGCGTATGTACAAAGAATCTGATCATAACCATCCGAGAGATTGTTATAGAGCTAAGTGATCAAATATATTTAAAGGGAATGTGCCACAAACATTAACCTCTTGGCGTCGGCCGCACGCAAATGTGCAGCCTACCGGCGTCTGGGCCTTGATGCCGAGTAGCTCTTACTGTGAAGGAACCTTTCTGTGTTTGGAGATTAAATTTCTTGTCCTCCAGACATAGAGTGCCCCCTTGTTCTCTGTGATGACCTCAGGGTGAATATCTCTACACCGAGTTCACTATATGAACCCCTGATGTATTTATACATGTTGATCATATCCCCCCTTAATCTCCTCTTCTCAAGAGAGAATAAATTCAGTTCCTCTAAACTTTCCTCATAGCTGAGCTCCTCCATGCCTCTTAACAGTTTGGTTGCCTTTCTCTGTACTTTCTCCAGTTCCCCAGTGTTCTGTGAATTGGTGCCCAAAACTGAACTGCATATTCCAGATGAGGTGTTACTAATGATTTGTACCGGGGTAATATGATATCTCTCTCTGGAGTCTATACCTCTTAATACAAGAGTGGATTTTGTTCGCTTTAGAAACCGCAGCTTGGCATTGCATGCCATTATTAAGCTTGTGATCTACCAGAACTCCCAGATCCTTCTCCACCATTGATTCCCCCAGTTGTACCCCCCCTCCCCTAGTATGTATGATGCATGCATATTCTTAGCCCCCTAGCCCCCAAGTGCAGAACCTTACCTTTATCAACATTAAACCTCATTTTCTTTCTGAGTTACTAATTTAGCACAGTTATGAACATTAGAAGTTGTGACTTACCTGCACCCCCCTTTCTGTATGCTGGGTCCAGGTCAGTGACAGAGAAAGCCCATGCATGCAGAAATGACCTTGTGTGAGCTCAAATCGCTCAGTCGTAGACTAGTTTACACATAGCTATTGACTCGTCTTATAATAACCCTGATGCTTTGTGATTACCCCAGTGCTGTCACATTAAGTGAATTACACGCACCTCCATACCAGAATGGACTGGGTTGGCTCCACTAAAAAAGGGTTGGTTCTCAGCAGACTATTGTTAGTGTCTGTTGGAATAGTTTAGGGAAAGCTGAAAGTGTGTGTAGGCTAACTGAGTTGCTATACGGTGCTATATTGTTATATTGAGCTACATTACTATGAAGTGCAGTGTGGTGAGCTACTCATTCAGCTGTTCCCCTTGTGTTCACAATTAGACACATAGAAGAGTGATGGCAGAAAAGAGACCAAATGGTCCATTGAGTCTGCCCCATTTTTTCTGTTGGTTCAAAGACCCAACAGAACTTTTTAGGACTATCAACTGTAGCTGTATAGCTGCTTCGGCCCTCCGTGCAATGTTGTATTTTTAATTATTTTTTTAATTTTCTTTTATGTTGCATTTAACCATTTATTTTATTTTCTGCTAGATTAGAAGAATAATAAGGCTGGTGTTTAGTGTTTTAGGGTTTACATTTCAACGTTTGCAGACCATTCCAGGGCTCTAGCACTAAAAAAATAGTTTTTATCTCTACAATAATGCATTCTATTGTTTATTTCAAGATAAATCCTGCCTTATCTTTCCCTCTTATATTGCAGCCTGAACAAGCTGTTTACATACTGTCTCACCACTGTACAATATTTGTGGCTATTGTCTCAGATAATACCTTCTGTTTATTTCAAGATAAAACCTGCCCCCTCTCTTCCCTTAAATTGCTGCTTACCCAAGCTACCAATATATTGTCCAACCATTATAAAATAAATGTGGCTATCATCTCCCAGATAATACAATCTATTTTTTATTGATAGATAAAACCTGCCTTGTCTTTTATCTATTCACTTTGCATTCAAGTGCTTGCAGACTGTCCTGGTGCTGGCCAATTCTACACCAATATTTTCTTTGTCTCTCAGACCTTTTTTTTTTTCTCCTTTGTTTTAGCCTCCCCCCCCCCCAGATGCCAAAATTCAAAATTCCTGCCTTAAAGCGGTAGTAAAGTCCACTTTCTTTTCTTCTTTTTATTGGCCGCCAGGTGGGTTATGCCATTATGTGCTAGTATGCACAATGGTAGTTTTTTGCTTTCTTCCACGTCTTTCAGGTTTTGGTTGCCATTTTAAAGCATGTGCGATCATGTTAGCTGAGCAGCCTATCATTTTCTACACTTCTTTATATGTTTTCCCCTCTCCAATCAACTTTTTAATCAAGATACGCTGTTCTTCTGAACAATGTCTGGAACGACCCATTTTCCTCAGAATTTCAGAGAGAAATGCACTGTAACCAGCATGTACAACATTTGCTGCCTTCCTTCCATAAATAAGGGCAATAGTTGCCACCTGTTTTTCAAAGAATGAATGACCCCACTAATAGAACTCCACACTGCTATTATTTTGAACATGCCCCTTTCAATTAGTGATTCAATTACACAGAATCAGCAGCATGCATGTCATGACTGTTGGGTCTGTTGGATTTCTATTACTCTACTACACCTGCTAGTAAATTATCTGCCATGTAGAAATATCATTTCTATCATTACCAAAAACAGTGATTGATCAGGTTAGTGATGTCTGACTGCTATTATTTTGAACACAACTGTACATACCCTCAAATAAAACCTGAGAGTGTGCACTTTCAGCCCATACCCATTATATAACTATAGCTTGAATGTGTTTTGGTAAATACCTGGAAAAAACTAAAATTGTGCCTGTGTCCAAATATATATGGACCTAACTGTATATGTACTGTATATATTGCATTGTGTGTATTTAGCCGTTTGCCTGGAGTCCAGCTCTTATATTGCTTACTACTTTGCCTTATCACGTGAGCCTTCATATCTAACCAACAGAATTAGAATGCATGATCCAGTCCAGTTACCAGTTTGCCATAAATAAAAATCATTAATTTAACTATTTTTATTTCAGGGCCCCAAGAGGACAATAAAAATGGTAAGTATTTGCCCATTGCAGTGTGTTTATTCATTCCATGCATACTACTAAGCTAATGTGTAATAATTGTCAGGACATCCCAAAAGGTAATCCTAAGTGTAAAAACACAGCAAATGAATTTACTAAAAAATAGGGATGAGCCTAAAGTAGTACTAAAGACTGAACATGTTTATTCTATGCATTAGGTACAAAATCTCCCATTATTTGTTTCGTCCCCTCCCCCTCTGTAAACATACCTGAGCCTGATCTTGAACCAGTGCTGTGCCCATTTGTAGTGGCTCTCTCTTCTATCTGCTCACGGAGACATCACTAGCCCCTTCACTTACATGGGCAGGAATACCAGAGGGAAATGTCTTAAAAAGAAAACTAATGCAGCCCACACATCTGAGGACTGGAAAGGTGATTACATTTTTGTACACCATACAATCTCCTATACATCTACCATCAACCAATATCTGATAGAAATGGAATGCATGGTTTAGATCTGTCCTTATATTACACAGTATTAGTAGGTAAGAGAGTACTGTATACACAGGCTGTACAGATTGTATTGTATATGGCCAGCTTTAGCGAGGGTCTGATAGCATTACCTATTGCTGTGTAAATGAGACTCTGGGCTTTCTCCATCATGTTGGGCAGTTGACCAGTTATACAGTATAAGGCATCTAGTGTGCCAAAGGGGATCAGTACCAGCCAATGAGAGGCTTTTCTTGGCTAACACGATCACATGACAAACCACTGGAGGGAACCTAGAGCCCTGGTTACCGATGAAAGTATTTCAGACATTCATTTAATTTTTATTTGTAAAATTAAGCAGAATTGGTACATCTTTTAGTATAAGTCTATGTTAGGATTGTAAACCCTTACATACTGTATACCCAATGAAGTGTCTAGCCTCGCTAATACACAGAGATGCAACAAATCCTCCTACATAAGTTGTACCTGTTTATCTGCAGCCAAAGTGTAGAATTCCTACAGCTTGTCTGAGCTTTCAGAAAGAAGGGGGTGCCAAGCTGAAATTACACACTGCAAAGCTCAGTGATGGGAGCTCTGAGAGCTGATTGAAGGGAAGTGACAACCCCCCCCCCCCCCCTTCACACAGGGACAGAGCTGAGGCTGCCAATCACAGGCTGCTTGCTGGAGCTCCATCACCTATCACCTTTTGGTGTCAGGAAAACTTGTCATAAGTGACTCATGCAGATAGCAGAGAGAAATGAGACTTGGGGGAAGATTTACTAAAACTGGTGTACCCAAAATCTGCTGCAGCTATGTATGGTAGCCAATCAGCTTCTAATTTCAGCTTGTTCAATTAAGCTTTGACAATAAAACCTGGAAGCCGATTGGTTTCTATGCAGAGCTGCACAAGGTTTTGCTCCATGCAGCTTTAGCAAATAATCCTAGTGCTCTGGCTTGATGACAAGTACACACTATAGAGGGATATGCCTTGTTCATATTTCATATCAGAGGTTTACAACCACTTTAAGGGATTTTTTTTTTTTTTGTAAACGGCTGCTTGCTAAACAAAGTGATTCTGTATATGGAGCATTCTCCAAATGGTCCCAAAGTGATGATCTTAATGTGAAATATTCTATTTTAGGTCAGCAAGTGCTAATAATTAGCCTGGTCATTGCATTTGCACTAACTGTACCATCACTTCTGCTGCTGTTATTTATTCTGCATAAGAGAAACATGTTACCCTCTGGATTTCCATCAAGACATCTACCAAGAGCTCCACAGGTTCTCCCATACAGTGATGATGATATACTGGTGGACTCAATGGAAGGAGAGGACAGTGCCTAAACTGGACACCTTTGATATGATAACAGTCCCCAACAATCATACCAGAATCTTCAACAGTATTGTAACAACTTTAATGTGAACCAGTACTTTGCAGGTTCATTAACCCCTTCACGCCTAAGGGTAAAACAAATCTAAATGGCTAAGCACAAATTTGCAATGTTGACATGTGTTAGTAAAACCGTACATATCATCACAGCTACTTTGTACATCCAGATAGATTATACCTAGTTATTTTTCAGGACAAATTGGGCTTTCATTTGGTGGTAAATGGTAATGGAGGTCTCCTGGGTTTTTTTTTTTTTATTTTTTATTAACAAAAGGAAATCTGGCCCAAAATAGCTAAATTTTAAAAAATTTATTTTTTTACTGTGTGTTTCTTGTTACTACCATAACCTACCACCAAAATACATTCTCTAGCTCTTGACGATCGCAGTGATACCATATATGTGTATGTTATTTGTGCCCAGACACAATACTGCACATTGTTTTATTTTTTTTATACCTAAAACACACTGACACCAAAATATTTTTCTAAATCCTGACCTTTGACCCTGACATATTGACCCAAACACTTACCCTGGCACTGAACTACATCAAACCTTGATTTAGGTATTTAATCCTTTTTTTCCCCCTCTATGCCAGGAGTTAGAGAGATACAATGCATCTCTCTCCTCCATACATAAGCAAAAACACAAGGGGGCCAGGCTGTACAGTGACTGATCACTGTAATAGCCAAGGAGATGCTATCACACCGATCATGTGTCCTGGAATTGGGAGTCTCAGGTCCAGATTGTTAGAACGGGACCCGGGGCTCTCGGTGACACCACAGTCTTTGTGCTTGGAGCGCGCTGTGCGGCGCAATCCCAGCAGAAAGCCAGGTATGCAAATATGCAGCCCCACAAAAAAAAAGCCCAGTTCTGTGATGCCACATATTTGTGTTAGGTCAGCATCAAGGAGTTAATTATTCCACTATCCACTACTTCTGTTACTTACCATTCACACACTTCCCTGTTTACTGAAGAAGTCTGTGTCAACCCCAAATCAGACCAGTTAGAGCTTACACAGGGCTAAGGACCCTCCCCAACATGAGAACACGCAGACCCTGTAATTGGCCACTCAGTCATATAATGTTGTCATGGAGGAAGAGGAAAGATCGCATGTTCCACATAGCTTGAAGAACTGGCTATTTCAGTGGGCAAATGGAACAGCAGGGGAAAGTAAGTAGAAGTGAAGGGAGCTTATCAGGTGAACCTTTTACTTTGCCCTGAATCAACAAAGCACAGGTTAAGCCTGGGTTCACACTATACAGTATGGTACATCTCATGTACTTTATACAGGAAATCGCACCACATTCCTGTGCAAATGTCTGTGCGGTGCAAGGTGCAGGACCCTTATTTAAATCCACACCTGAATCACATCGCATGGGTGTTCTCACCCATACGATGCGATTTCTGGCAATTGTATCACGTTTTGCAATCTGTTTGGGGGTGTCAATTTATCATTGACTTCTGCATCAGATCACATGAATGCAATTGCAATGCGGTGCGGGAAACACAGGATTTGCATTGTTTCCTGCACCGCATGGGTGTGAACCAGATCTCACTAACAATGACAGTTCTCAACTCCATGAAATGATTATTTACTCCAGACAAATAAAAAAAATATAGAATTTCAATTCAAATTTAGTTAAAATTTATAAATACAGTTATATTGTTATTTGTGGCCACCACTGGAGACTTTAGTTCAAAACTATCAAACAATTCCTATATCACTTGCTTAAATAGATAGTAAAAAAAAAACACAGCATGTGGGAGTCATGGCTGCAGCATTGACCTCTCAGTGGACGGCATGCTGTCCATTGACAGCGCAGTGTGCATGTGCTAGTGACATTACTGGCTGCTACTAAGGTAAGTATCTCCTAAACAGTGCATGTTTAGGAGATGTTTATTTATACCGCAAGGTAAGCCTGTAACAAGGCTTACCTGTAGGTACAGTAAACAAGGGGACTTTACTACCACTTTGAACCCCCAGAATAAAGAAGGGGACTATGTGGGCACCAGTATTCAGTTGTTGGTTGCCTGGGAGAATTGATTAGCAAGCATCAATAGGTTAAAAGAAACCCATTGAAATGAAAAGATGGAGGCTGCTATTGATTACCAAGCATATACTGCAGTTTTAGGAAACAGGTCAGCAAGGAAAAAACTGGGCCCCCTGCAGGTTTAAATCATAATGTATTAGTATGCTCTGCATACTGGTACATTATGACAGACTTGCCTGCAAATGGAGCCTTCCAGCGCTGTGCTGTCATGGCTCTCCCTGGTCCCCGGCGCTTACATCTCCGCCGGTCTTCCTTCTGGGTTTCGGATCTTTAACTGTTTGAATGACTGGGCTGTGGTGATGTCACTCCGGGCATGCATATGTCACAGCGGGCTGTAAATATAGTCTGAGCTGCACATGGGCAGTTCAGGTCACATTACTGTCTGACAGGCAGGGAGGACATTTATAACAGAAGAGACCCTAGAGGTCTGTTTTGTCATAAAGACCCTACCTGTCAGTTGTCTTTGTAATTCTTCATATTACAAAGTGGTGGTCATTATGCAAGCTCCCATACTACCATACTCATCTGAAGCAAGCATATTTTTCCTAAACTCGGAAGGACACAGTCCATCTATCATGGTTTTTATTTCCTTGTACCAGGCAATGCATGTATTTTGTTTATGCATCCTGTACTGGGCATTATGAAGCATTTCTATTAAGCTGTATTTGTAACTTGACTCTTCATAGCAGCAATCCTATTCAACAAGTCCTTGGTAGTTGCTTTGGAGGCCATATTTGGACCCTGCCAGAATGAAGGCTCCCAACTGTTCCACAAATCCTCCACTCACATAAGAAGCATCATTTCATTCATGAAAGAATAGGGACTGATCGTGCTCTGTACACAAAACATTTATTCAATATTTAAAATGACAAGTCAGTGCATATACAGTGCTATGTACAGCACATATCAAAGACAGGCAGACTTGTGTCATTTTAAATATTGAACGTTTTTACTACATAGAGAGCACTATTAGTCCCTATTCTTTCATGAATGAAATAATGCTTCTTATGCGAGTGGAGGATCCGTAGAACATTGAACCTGTGAAGAGGGGGGGGGGGGGGGGGGGGTACAAGCGCATGTGACCCTTGAGGAGCCATCATGGTCTAGTCTGGAGGTGAGCATATATTGTTCATGAGAGGTGTATGCACGAGCAGCACTGATTATCTGTTATAGAAGACATTGGTGCACGGAGATAAGGGGACACATGGATAATTTGTTAGTACACATGGATAACTGTGTGGAAGATCGTACTACTTTAAACTTTATTTTTTGAACTTTATTATTTTATAGTGAAGGTTTATGGGTTGCACGACATCTTTTGCTGCATTATTTTCTTTGGAATTCTTACCACATCCCCAAGGCACAATTCCTATTATCCCACACGGCAGTCCTGGAGGCTGTATAGGATCCGGGGCTGGGGGCAGCTCTATTAAAAAGGTAACTGGCTAATGCTCAAGTTTAAAGACCGGTGCTCACCACAATAGGAGCTGAAAAAAGTCTTAGTTTGGGTGTAATAACAGAAGACTGCGATTCCTCAGAGGCAAGCTCATCCAGTAAGGACTGGAGTGATTCAAAACCAGACAAGAGTCCAGTGATGGCTCAGAGACAGAATCTGGAGGGTGAAGTACAGGAGTATGTGTTTGAGTGACCACAGAGCTCAAACAACTGAGGAATTTGTGCCTCAAGTCATGCATGACTATAGTAAGAACCTCCATGCATTCAAGAAAGGAATAGGGAAGAAGTCAAAGATAGGAAGGACTCTAGGACACAGATTCCAAGAGAAACTGAGGACACCTGTTACAGTTGGACTATACCCTTAAGCTGGCCATACACGTGTCGGTTTTCAGCTGAGAACATTCGTAAGAAAAGTCGTACGAAAATGCTTTGCACATTTGATGAATGTCGTTCAGAAATTACATTCATTTTAAAAATCGAATGTTAAAAGCAAGAGACAATTTTTGAACAATAACCACTTACACTGGCCAAAAATTTGTTTGATCGAGATAAGGAAATTTTATTTCCTGCCCCTTCAAATTTTCTGGTCACTGCTGTCGAAAACAATCAATTTAACCCCACTAACGATTAGAAAATCAAACAAATATTCTTGAAACAAGAATTTTAGTTTTAATATTTTAACTATTTTCCTCTGTGTTCTTTGTAGGGGCAGTGGTAGATGATGTTCTGAAGTAAAAGGACCTTCCCTTTTCTCCCTTCTCCCCCCCTGACCAACTAGAAGACATTCCCTCCTTTCCCATCCTCCCTCCCCTCCCAGAAACTGTGGAAGGAGACCCACATGACCAGGCTGTGCTGGGTCCTTGCGACAGGCAGGAGCCTCAAAATCACCTCTCCTGGTCCCCAGATCCACCAACCACACAGGACCCCCTGTCTCCAGATCTTAGTGCAGCGACACAGTCGGGCAGAGGAGTCAGGTAAAACACCATTACTTGGCGGGTGCAAGAACTCCTACCCCTGCTGCCAGAGATAGCTATGCTCACACTTTGTTGTAACTGGAAGGGGCAGGTTCTCCAATGTAGACATTACACCGATTGGATCCCCTATGTACACTGATCTGTATGAGGACCAAACGGCTCTGTACTATTTGTAAACCAAGTTGTTAATGGGTACACTGCCCACTAACAACTGTTGACACGCAGTAGCAGCAAGCTCACCACTCTGCTGTTCAAGAATGGTGATACAAAAAAGTAATGATCAATTGAGGGTACTTTCTTACAGCTTCCTGGATAGCATTGGAAGCTCAATTGATTTCACATGTTTCCTGGATAAAATTAAATCTACTCATGAAACAGATGGCAAAATCCTGGAAACACAATCGATACAACATCTTTATTTTTCCATTGTACAACTAAAACATTAAATCATTAAATGTGTTTTTAAGTGAATATTACATAAGTCTTACAATTTTAGCAATTACAAGTGATTAAAATTTGTTGCTTCTACTTAAGAAGTATGGAAAGTTTTTTTTCTGGTTGCAAAAATGTGCTATATATCTGGAAAGAGACAAGATGATTTTCATCAAGTCTTCAAGATAATATTGCCCCTTACTTAAAAAGAGTCCCAAGGCAGACCTAGATAAAGTCAGACAGCTATACAAAAACCCTTGTTAAACAGTCAACACTGGAGGGTAGGCATTATATAAAACAGGAGCCTGCAATAAGGCATGGTGTTTTAACCCTCAAGAAGGGTAACAAGAACTTTAGCATATTCAGCCTCTTCTGTGAAAAAAAACCCCCAAAAAACACAAACACACATTTTAATAGACAAGTGCCCTTTAGAAGGCCATGGTAGACTTGGCCATTTTGTGATATCACTAGATTTCCCACGATTGATATGCTGTGCTCTTGGCAGTTCGGCACAAAATGCTCGTCTCTGCTGTGCAGGCAATACTATAGGACAGAATGGGCTGAACACATGCCACTACGTTCAACATGTAAAAAAAAAATAAAAATAACAAAAACATAGATAATGAACACTCAACGCTTTAAGCAAAAGAAAAAGAAAGAAAAGAAAAGAAAAAAAGGCAGATTAAAATGTTACAAAAAGAAAGGCCAGACTGGTTCTTGTAACCCATGACAGAATCTCTTGTATGCAGATTCAGTATTTATAGATTGCTTCAAGTGCAACAAGTGAATAGAGGGCAACAGAGTGATTCGATATGCATCACAAGCACTGGAGTATTCAGGAAAATAAACACATTTCTGCACATATGCAGGTGGGTCATCTATTCTGAAGAGGTAACATTTTCAGAAAAACCGCTCAGTTTCTTCACACCCGTTCATCTTCTGAATCGTCTGAGGCTGAAAAGAATTAACACATTAGGAGTATGACAATTACATTAAAAGCTATGTTAGTTTTGTTTTTGCTTTCCTCTTGAGCATAAGACCTAAGATTTGTTTTGCAAGCTATTCTGCCTCCAACTATCATTTCTTCCTGACACAGCAAATGCCCAAAGACCCATCCCTCCATGCCAGATCACACCCTCTAAAGACCCCATCTGTACCCACAGCACTGCAACCATCCCAAGCCAGATCATGTCCCCAAAAGACACCATCCCATTATTTTTTTTTTATCTTGTTCTGCTCTCCCTGCCACCTTTTCACAAAAGCAGACAGTTCCCAGCAGCCCAACAACCATGACTAGCTCCATACATGGAATCCCAGCTCTGTTGACAGATCTCTTCCTACAAAAACCTCCACTACATAGCTCTGACCCCCTCCAACCACGCCTCAACTGTAGCTTGCTGACCCAAAGCAAGTATGTTGATCAAAATATTGAAGCCAGAGCATCAGGAGTGCCCAACAATGGCATCCAGCCTATTTCTCTATACAGGATTCCTTTCATAGGGACTTGTGAAGCAGAATGTCAGTCACCTGCAAGTCACCCTGGCCTAGGTGAAGATAAAGAAGTGGGAGCAGGTACTGATTAAATACTCTTTCCTCCGCAAAAAAACCTGCAACTCAGAGGGGCTGGTGGGGAGGGAGTGTATTAGCAGTACTTTGAGTGAAGTTGCACTCAATTTATTTTAAAGCAGACAGGAAATAAAAAGGGGGGTAAAATTCAGGGAAAGGCTGACATCCGAGTGAAATAGTAACACCTCTTGGGCACAGGGTACTAGGACTGGATTACATTAGTAAAAAGTAGTAGGGCCTAATTAACTATCCTGCTACTGGCTGAACCTGGGTCACAGGGAGCAGAACTATTGCACTCCTGTGACCCACGGGAAGAGAAGGGCCAAAGTCTGCTGTTGGCAGCCGTCACTCCGCCGGTCCTGGCTTTAATGCCATGATACACCCAGATGCCTGACAGGCAGCTGGCTCAGCCTTTCAGCACCCAAATGAGAGACAGAGCCAGCTGCTCCTGCCCCCTCCACAGCCGGAGCGCTGGAGGGGCAATGCAGAGAGCTGGTGATAGACAGTCACCATCTCTCTGCTCACTGAACACCTAGAATGAAGCAGAGGGGTACCGATACTGCATCCACCTAGGTCAGTATAAAAAAAAAAAAAAAGGTTTTTTGTGTAAAAAGTAGTAGCAAATAATTTAACATTTAAAAATAAGTATGGAATTTCAATATAACAAAATTTCCACATGCAGAAGACTATATACTTCAAGTCTGTATACTTACTGTCAAGATCTTCCATGTGTGCTTGCAGGGTCCTGGCAAGGTTGATAAACTGAGGAGAGGGAGAGAAAAAAAAAAAAAAAAAAAAAAAGAAAAAAACACCAAGTAAAAAACACACCCCCAAAAAAAGGACAGATCTATCTTTCTAGTAAACAAGGACAGAAAGGAATAAAAGAATAGAGAATGAGCCATTTTAAACGGAAACCTGGAGAATGCCACTGATTATCTCGGCTTCTGAAAATAAGTTTGAGCCATAAAACCAAGTAAATAGACAAAAGTCAAACCACTGTTTTGATTCATTTGCAACAGGGAACAAGGAAATATATGGCGGCCTCCTATAGTGTACTTTATCAATATTTAAAAATTATCATCCAGGTCTTAAAAAAAAAAAAAAAAAAAACAAACAAACACACAACAAACACGCCTGTCACATGTGAATATGTGTTAACGATCAAGTGCTAAATCACCTAGTGTCATTTCAATGGGCAGTTTAAATTATTCTGGCCAATGAAATTTATTGCAACCAAGCAGGTGACACTTGTAAAGTTACAGTTGCCAAGAGGAGCAATGCAAAGCCTGCATGTACACAGGACTATCTGATGTCGAAGTATAATAACGTCTACTGGGCAATTTGTTTGCACTTAGACTCCAAGTTACGGTAATATCTAACAAAACCATGCTGATTCTATTAAATCTCCAATGTCTCCCCTGCCCTTCAATGCAGCTATTCCAGCAGATTGTGTGGAAGGGGAACATCCCTTTGAGAGCCCTGTAAAAGTGAGCTAGTGCTTCTAGATCCACCTGATCACTTTCAACCACTTGTCCACCAGGGTGTTTAACTGTCATAGTTGACAAGTGGTTAAGCCAGGGCCCAGTTTACTACCATGCCCTTTGCAAAGGACAGCAATTTAATTTCTCTTGGTAATGGTTAAGTGAATGCCAAGCGATTGACTCCTGTGGATAATGCAGATCGCTGCTCTACACAGCAGATATTTAGAGGCCATGGTATTTTAATGACAAACCATACATAATCTTTAACTGTAAATAGAGAACCACATCCCGACCACCATACATATGCATCCTTGTTGGAAAGCGGGGATATTGGGATCGTGGCTACAGCCACGACCTTGTATCAAAACTTGAAGCTGATAATGGGCTTTCATGTAGAAGTGATCCAAGCAGTTCTACAGAAGCAAAGAAAAAGGTCCCCCCGACCTCCCACCCACTGCTGTTCCCAGGCTCTCCAGCAAGATAGGGAAGCCTGGGAGTGCAGCAACCCATCGCCTCAGCTGCTGAGGAATGGCAGGTACTTACATACCAGCCCCTACACTCCGACAAGCCTGCCGGCTTGTAAAGCACCTGATCAAACAGCTTTGAGGGCAGATGTTCTGAGGTCTGAGACCCTAGATCTCTCACACGGATGTTGTTCACCTCTTGTAAGAGCAAGAAAGTTGATTCCCCCCCACCCCAAAAAAACAAAAAAAAAAAAAAAACAAAAAAAAAAAAAAAAAAAAAAAAAAAACACACACCACACACACAAACCCGTTATTTACCTGTTCATGTGAAGCTGTCCTAGAAATACAGTGAATGAGAGGATTGAACAGGAATACATACATTAGGGTGGGACTGCTGCTTGCAAGACCTTCCTACTAAATGCCTGTTCCTTGTTTGACAGGCACTGCCAGTTAGTCCAGCTTCAGCACGTTAGAGATCAGGTCTATGTTGTGGCCTTGCAGATCTGTCCAGGAGTCGCCAACTTTCTCTGCCCAGTATTTTTCATGGTGTTGAACAAACTTGTAAAATTCAAACAATTTTGCATGAAGACACTTTAGGTTGAGTATCATTCTGTACTTTCCTGACTGCTTCCTTCAGGGAATAGAACCCCCTTCTCTTCTTCCCCCAAGAGACCAAATACATTATGTTGTAGCATTTCTTCAAAAGGTTCCCGAGTGCTTCTGCCTTCTCACCTGGCGGGGGAGGTCGCGCAAAGAAAAAAAAAAAAAAGGGGGTGGGGGTGGAGAAATGGCAAAAATTCAATTTTCTAGATAGAATGCATTCCGGGTAGTCTGAAGCCATTGCATGTGGAAGTGTTCCAGGCTTCCTCGCATTTGAATTGGGTTTATCCTGGTTGGGGCTGAAGAGAAATCCTCCTTTTTCCTTCCCTTTCTTTGCAAACCAGCCTCTCTTCTGACCTTGGAATTTAGCCTCTTTAGGTGAGCGCTGCCTGTTGGGACGAAGACTTTTTTTGCTTTTTTTTTTTTTTTTTTTTTAAAAAGGGGGCAGATAGAGGACTGAAGTCAACTCTGAGGGAAAGCTCTTTGGCTCAAAGGGCAGGCCACAGTCTGCAACCAATGTCCCCCTGCCAAGACTTCAACTGCGCTCAAATTCAGCAAGAAGAGCAATTTGGCTGATTTTGCTGTATATTTAATAGTTTAAACTGATGCATCCTCAATGGAGGCCACTGCCTCTTCCAAAACCAGTAAGGATTTGATAATTTAATCTTCTGGCATACCTTGTTCCAGGTGAGAAAACATAGCTGGCCTGACCATACGTCCAGGGTGTGGGAAACAGGTTGTTGCTACCGCTGCTTTAAAGTTTACTGTGGATGCTTCCCACACTCTGAGGAACGCGTCGACTTTACAGTCCATTAAGTCCCCATCTTCATATGACAAATCCATGCTTCTTGAAATTTTTGAAAGAGGAGCATCCAGTTTTGGGCAGGATTCCTATACTGATGCATCTTCCTCTTTATAAAAATCTTTTAAAGGCTATTTTCCATTAAAGCGTTCCTCTGGCTCTTCCCATTCTGTCTTTATGGTAGTCCATAGTGTGGAATATGACCGGAAATGTGCAGACTTTTTTTAGCCCTGTGTATAGCTGGTCATGCATTGAGAGATCCAGCTGTTCTTCCAGGTCCAGAGTGTCAAATTACTTTTAAGAGACCTTCCGTATCTTCGCAACTTGTGATCTTGTTCAATTCCTCAGAGTCTGAAGCGCTGGAAAATTCTTCCTGAGCCATAAAGATACTCCGGTCTCGTTTTCTTCTTGGCCGGCAGAGATACCAGAGGTGCTGGGTTGAAGCTCATACGGAGACAGCTCTTGCATTTTCCCCCTAAAATTCTGAAAGGTTTTGGACATTTCCTTTGTCATGAATTGTAGGAAATCTTTAAAGAGGGACCCAGATTCTTTTCTAACTAGCTTGTCAATACATTCCTGGTATGGTTGCTTTCTGCAAGAACTAGAAAAATCTTCTTGCAAGTTGCAAATTTCTTTAACTCACATGGAGTCTCCTCCTTACTTTGCTCCTCTGAGCCCATCTAAGAACAGGGAGAGCAAGAATATACGCCCCCTGCAAGCCAAGGGCTTCCACTAAGAAGCCACCCCCCGGGAGTGCCACCTGGAAAAAGACCTTGGGGTGCAAAAGAAAGTAGACCCCCTACCAAGAAACAGCATATGCATACATAACCACAGAGCTGCATAACAAAAAAAAAAAAAAAAAAAAAAAAGCCCTGCCAGCCACCCAGCTCCTAACTTGATGTCACCTCCCTCAGTTCTAACAGATCTGCCTCCATCCTGGCCACCTTTCCGCCCTCAGCAGCAGCTCTGTTTGTAGGGTAACGGGGCCCCGCCCAAACCCTGGATCCAGTCGCACTGACCTCCCCTCACGGCCGTAGTGTATCCAGGAGAAGGCCACATTGGGCAGTCCACAAGCTCGCCCCACAGGTCCAAAATTGAGTCGATCCTGACGTCAATGCATGTCCGGCGTTCCTGGAAACGCCGCTCCCTTCGGCTCCCTGCCTGCTCCAGACGTGATGTCATCGCCCCCCAGCTGCATCGATCCTACTGGTGAGCCTGTCCTGGACCATTTTAGGTACAAGGGGTGCCGTCTCCCCCAAATTCTGCCCTTTCCTCAGAAGGAATGCCAAAGGAGCCCTTAATGAAGTCAGCCCACAAGGCCCCTGCCTTGCTTAGTGAAGGATGGCCTCATCCAGGAGGCCTCTGTACCCCAGACAGCCTGTGCAAAATAACAAACGGGGGTAGTGTCAGTCCTGGCTGGAGGAAACACCAATACTGAGGACCCCTGACTTGGAGGAAAAACAAACACACACACTTGAACGCATCGGTCCCACACCCATTTGTAAACTGATACCACCACACGTGAGGTATCGTCGCAAACAGAGCAAGAATTCTAGTGCCAGACGTCCCGTTTAACCACCTCCTGTCGGCCATATAAAAAGGAAATGACGGACAGGTGGCAGTTCTCTCGTTCTGGGAGGACGTCATATGACGTCCCACTCTAACTGCACATGTGTGCCCTCGAAGGCGTATGGCAAACGTTGGTGCGCCGTGTCCCTGGGACACAGAGCATCACTGATCACTGTAAAAGGCCGATGATATCTGCTCGGTCGTGTGATCAGCTGAGTCCAATCACAGCTGATCACATGTAAATATGAAATGCCGGTTATCAGCAGTCCTCTGCTCTCGCTGACCGCTCATGAGGAGAGGAAAGCTGGTAAAATCTGTATTCCTCAGAGGGGACATCTACATTGATCATCAGTGCCCTGATGATCAGTGTAGCCACCTGTCAGTGCCCAACAGAGCCAGTCAGAGCCCATCAGTGCAACCTCATTAGCGCACATCAATGAAGGAGAAAAAATTACTTCTTTACAAAATTTTAAAACAGACTGAATTTTGAAAAAAAAAAAAATTTTAGTTTATCAAAATAAAAACCCCAGTGGTGATTAAATACCACCAAAAGAAAAAACTTCATCTATCAAAAAAAAAAAAAAAAAAAAAAAAAAAAGATAAAAATTTTGTTTGGGTACAGTGTTGCATGACCCCACAAGTGTCATTAGAAGTGCAATAGCTCTGAAAGCTGAAAATTAGCCTGGGCAGGTAGGGGGTAAAAGTGCCCGGTAGGCAAATGGTTAAATTGGTAACAAGTAAAGCATCTCCTATGGATAATTTAATGTACCATAGTTGTCAACATTTGACAGGTGTGGAATTTTAAGGCATGGCATGTTAGGCATCTATTTACTTTGCGTTTGATAAACCATGTCAAAGTAATTTTCTAGCAAACCAAAGCAGATTTTTTACACATGAGAAATGTCAGAATTGTCTTAGATATAAACATAGCCTGATAAGTCATCCAACAGATTACGGTATTAGTGGATGAACTCACTCTAACCCGAGTGTTTGCTTCATTAGCTGCCCCCAGCATGTCGGAGAAGCGCTGTTCACACAAGTGCAGTAAGACAACCAGATACAGTCCGGAGCTTATGAATTCATATTCAGCCTGCAATAAAGGAAAAAAAAACAAAAAAGGAGAAGCAAAACAAAGTCACTCTGAATGGCTTTATGGAAAAGAAAAGTATGCATTTTCCTTACCACTTTACAACATTTAGGGCCATGTCACTTGATTCTGTTCCCATCAGCAACTTGCCAGTCATCAGATTGCCAAGAGGGGACATTAATCTACTATGGTGTCTTTCCTTGCTGTGATGTACTGTACCATTAGTCCAAATGGCTAGTACGATTCTACAGTCAGACTGGGAAGGGAGAGACTCCCTAAGAGCAGGTGAGTGCTCTTTAGCATCTTATCCCTAGAGAACAGTTGCCAGGGACATTAGTGTTACAGGGATCCAAAAGAATGGCCTTGCATTTTACAGGCAGTTTCCATCATGATCCTAAAAGCTGAACTCTGGGATAAGCAAAATTTTGTCTAAAACACGAGACCTGCACATTTTTACTTGAATAAATGGTTTACTTTATGTATTTTTTTTCCCCAAAAACTGTGCAATCTAGCATTAAATAGTTGCCTCTGAGCAGATGTTCCTGTAATAAAAAAAGGACCACTCACTGCCGCTTTCTCCTTATGCAGACTTACTGGTCTATCTGCCCCCTCCTTTTATTATTATACAGTATTTATAAAGCGCCAATAGTTCGCTCAGCGCTGTACATTACAGAGGGGGACAGAACATGTGACAGAATACCAATACAATGCAAACCATGAGGGGATCGAGGGCCCTGCTCTTTCAAGCTTACAATCTAGGAGGGAGGGGATGGTGGCACAGGAGGAGATAGCTGTAGGGGATGGAGTGGTCCTTTAGTATTTTGTGGGCTGCCTGTATTTGGTGGGCCTGCTGGGTCCCCTCCCACAGCACTACATGGGTATATGCTGCCTTGGGCATTCAAAATGCCTACATGTGAGGAGCACTCTTTGAAAGGAAAAAAGGCTGCACTTGACAATGTGTCTGAGCCCTAAGTGTTGAGTGGAAGTATATTCACCCTCTCATTTGCATGTGCCTGGTAAAGCTCTTGAATGTCAAAATCTTCCAAGTTCAGATCCAACTTCTCTTTACACAATTCACATGTAGTTATGGTTTCCAAACTAGAACCTGAAAGCAATAGAACACCAATAACTACTCAAAGTATCGGTTTTAATAAAGGATCATTTGCATATAAATATTGAGACACAAAAGAGGCAAGCTTCACATACCAGAGTTGATCTTGGCATGCAGCCATTTTTTCATACAGTCCTGGTGAACATACTGCAAGCTGCCAGAACACTTGCATGGCTCAATAAAGGGATTACTTGGACTGGATGCTCCAGTCTGACATATTCTGCATAAGTCACCTTCCTCTTCCTCCGAGTCCTCTAGCAGGAGGCTGAAAATGTTAGAAAAAAAAAAAAACCATAGCATGTTAATACATAAAACTAGGTCAGTCACCCATTTCAGTTTACATAGCCACAATTTTCATACTAGTGTTTATTGTTATAAGTAAAGGTCATAAGGCAGAGTAGAAGACCTGGACACGAAGGTGGAACCTAGTGTGTGGGCACATAGCAAGAACAATGTGAGCATCAGCAGGGATCAGAAAGGAATTAGGGAACCTAGATTGCGGGTGCACAGCAAGAAAAGTGTGGGTGGCAGAGCAGTTACATTTTTAAGAAACTGCAATCAGTGGCTGTTGGCCACTGATCAAACGCTATTCCATTTACACAGCATAGTCAGGAGGGCAATTCTTAAAGTTCTGTTCTGACATATCCCCTCAGAACGGGGTTAAAATGCCGTTAAGTGGTTGTAAAGGCTCAAAGTTTTTACCTTCGTGCATTCTATGCATGAGGGTAGAAACCTTGTGTGCAGCAGCCCCCCTAATACTTACCTGGGCCCCTTCCCGATCCAGTGATGTGCACGAAAGCCTCTGTTCTTTGGGGACTCCCTCCTCATTGGCCGAGACAGTAGCGGGAGCGTTTGGTTTTTAATCTGAACAAAAACTGATTTCTACTTTTCCATCACTGCTACACCATTCTTCCCAATGAACAAGTTATGCAAATATTTAAGAAAAAAAAAAAAAAAACCCACCACACACTTTAGATAACAATTACCTCTCTTTAATTTTCTTCAGCTTCTCAGGATCCCTTGAGGAGTCTTGAGACTTTTCACTCTCTTGTCCATCACTTGTTCTACCTGAGGGAACAATATCTACAGTTATCATGACATTGTCCGATAGGGAACTTCCTAGTGCAGCTGGCACGGAGAAGTGTAAGAGAGAGCTCGGAAGCATGCTTGAAATTCCTGAATTTCTTCTGCTGAAGAGCGTCTCTGCTATAGTGGCAGCAGCTGAACTGCTGCTAGGAGAGTCTGACGACAGGGGAGAACTCCTAGTAGCAGCAGCCCCTTGAAGGGTGCTTTGTGCTTCGCCTAATGAAGAATCTTCTTGTGATGCCCTTCTAAAAGGATTGTGGATCCTACTGGTTTCAGAGGTAGAAGAAGCTCTGGCAGTCTCATCTCTTCCTTCCCGTCTCCTTCTGGAGAACAGTGGCGTGCATCTATTCCTGAAGGAAGAAGGCAGCCATGATCCTGAAGTCCTTGTTTCAGAATCTTCTGACCTGTAGCTTTCAGCATCAGAATCTGAACTCTGATTTGGAGACACTGATGATAGGCCCCATCTCCTCCTCCTAAGAAATGCAAATCCCTGAGATTGTTCAGAAGGCCTGTTTTCTAATGCTTCACTGTTGGCAGGGATGGTAGGACTGGGTTCCGGAGTGACACTATGTAAACTTGAATGTGTTTCTTCTGCATCTTGTGACCTTCCACTTGAAGAATCCTGGCTGGACCTCCTAGAGAAGAAGGTGGAAGACATGCTAGATGCAAGGCGAGACAGGAGATGCCTTGTTGTACGCCTGCCATCGCCATCTGTAGTTTGGTCACTTCTTGGTGTCTGTGATGAAGGCGAGATTCTTCCTGAAGTACTCCGTGACGTTCTCTCACTTCGGCTTGCGGAGTGATGAACCTCAGAGGAAATATCCCTCTGTGGAGAGCGTAGGTCTCTGTAAGTTGCTGTTCTTGAACTCCTGCTTGAATCTCTAGAAAATGAAGGGCTCTGTGAAGGCAACTGGCGGCTGACTGATGTGTTGAGTCGGACTGTGCTTAGAGAGTTGTCTTTTGGTCTAGCGCCTTGTGCATATGAAGAAACTCTGTCCTGAAGATCTGCAGCAAAAATACAGGCAAGATAACTTCAGTTTGGTTTCATAAAGTAAAAAATACATAAACAAAAGTTCATGTTCTTTTAAAACATGTTCAGTCTCCTTGATCTACTGTAAGTTTAGAGTTTAAGTCCTGTACAGATATGTTTCCCAGGCCAACATTTTCAGCAAGAAGAGAATAAACCTGTTTTTGGAGAGAGGGTGTTTGGGAACACAACCCCACTCCATGTAATGGAAGTAAAGGCATGCAAGAAGTTCAGCTTGGGTGACAACCACAGTTCTTTAAAATGGACAAAGCGATGGAGTGAGCATAACCCCTATGACAGAAGTGTGGAATTAGAAAGATTTCCAGGTAAAAGGCTTGGAATGAAAAGATTTGGGGTGGGAAGAACCACAAACAAAACCACATACCAATGGAAAAAGGAGCAAAAAAAAAAAAAAACCCACACACAACAACCCAGGATTAAGGATGTAAAAAAACTCATGTTAGCATTGACTGCATGGCTCAATGACACCTTAGATAAAGTGTGGCAGCTGTGGCATGCCAAAGACTATAGTCAGGCTCCTCATTCCTTTTTCTGACACTGAATTACAATTTTGGAGGTCCCCGTCCCCCCCCTTTTCTCTCGCTGCCACGGTGTAGGCTGCTCAATATTTTGGCAGACTTTCTCCATGCATTTCAGCCCAATTCACTACCCTTGACCATAAGCAATGTTAACTTCGACTTAGGCTCTTTAGATCAATCAGTATATATTCATGAACCTGCTATATAAAATAGAAGGTTAGACTATTACAAAATTATTAAATAAAACCTACTTAATGGTGAAAAATCGCTCTTGCTCATATATTTTATCCCTGCTGTATACTGCTCATATGCATCTCCCCCATTCAACCAAACTACAGAGTGCTGTATACACAATCTTGTTTGTACCGACTGAAAGCTTTTTTTTTTATTAAATAAACATGAACCCCTAAAAGACAATAAAACCACCACACAGCCCAGGGGTGGCATAAGCACAGACTGACTTGAACAACCACTAGAATTCCACTTTGAGTGCATTGGCACTTGATTCCCTCCTCCCACCCATCAAAAGGAGGTACTTGCATCAAGGGACCTTAGCCTGCTATAGCTGCTGATCCAACAGTTGCCTAACTGGAGGGAGAGTGCTGTCATGGAGAAGATGGATAGGGAGGTGACAGCTGGTTTATGTGGTGAATGGAGACATGTACTGGGCAGCACTTCTAAGTATGAAGCAGACTCTGGGATGAGAAAAGCAGAGGGGAAAAAAAAAAAAAAAAAAAAAAAAAAAAAAAGGAAGTGCAGGGGGTCCAATACGTGAATACATGAGAATGCAATAAAACTCACATGTAAAAGTGCAAGTGGCCCGATGGCCAAAAATGAAGTCCACATGGTAGAAAGGTCACTGAGGGTAGCCATCAGGCCACTTGCACTTTTACATGCGAGTTACATTCTTGTTAATACTTTGCACCTATTAAAACAGTGTTGCACCAAGATACTCCTTTTGTGCTTGGGCTCATTTCTTTTTGAGCCTGTCCTCTAAGGGAATCGTCAGATGCATTTCAAGGCGCAGTCTTCCTCTGGTGGTCCTTTCTGAGCATACTACACTCTTTTGGATACCTGGTTTAAAGGTTTGATGACATCCTGGTTGTTGGCTCCCTCTGGTGGTCTTTGATCAGAAGTCGGTCATTCAGAAGCCTGGCTGACATGCTGTGATTCCTGTCGCTGCCCGTCAGAAAACCCGGGTCCAGATGTCCATATCCAGATGATTTCATCATTCACATAATATAGCGCTATCTGGTTAGTGCAACTCTCTCACTTACCAGTGTCACGATTATTGTCTTCCGTCAGACACAGACTGTCACTGTTTATCACCAATTTATCTATGAAGCATTGAATTAATGAACTACTCTCATTTATAAGATCTTATATACTTTATTGCATTCTCATGTATTCAGGTGTATTATTTTCATCTTAGCGCTGCATGTTATTTTTCATATTTTTTTTACATAGGTTTTGAGGTATTACCTTTTCATGCTAGCTACTTTGTAAATACAGATCTAGCACTCATTTCCTGTACTATTATAGGGGGTCCAATACGTTAATAGTCATAGGGTCATGAAGGAGCAGTTCTACGCATGCTCTGAAATGCGTCACCATCACATGCCAACGTCACGTCCGATTTGCACCCCACTTGGACAGCTTGCAGTCCTGCGTTCCTGGAAGAGCAGCAGCCATCTTGGCACCACATCCTAAGTATCCCCTGCAGCTGCTGACTGGCACAGTGGGCTGCTACCAAATAAGAGTCCCGCACAAAGATGTACTGTTGATGAGCCCGTTTATTCTTCAATTTTTTAAGTGTTAACCGTTCCTAGTAAAACTCATTGGACCCACTGCACTTAGAAGCGCCTTTTCATCTCTTCTCGCCTGACTGGAGGGGCAGATTGTGTAATTGTGAATAAAGCCGAAAAGTGGCAGCAACACCAAAAGATGCTGACAATTTATGCTCAATTGTGCTTAGGCCAACTGTTGCTCCACCATGTGCTGGAGAAATCGCACCATACAAAACAAGTATTCCAGGTACAATATGAGATGTGGCCTTGAGCTTGTTGTTAGTCTGATAATGCCCTGTCCCTCTACAGCTTGGTTTTTGAAACACCAAGTGCTAAGGCAGCAGCTGAATGGTGTGGTAAACAGATCCTTGAGACAACAGGTCTTAGGCTTCATGTACAAGAGCAGCTCATAAAAACTCAAGTTTAGGTGCTTTGGCAAAAAAAGCCAAAAAGCTCCTAAAACGCAACTCCAAAAAAGCCTATGTGCCAATGTACATATAGGCTTTTAGCAGAGTTTAGGAACTGCTGCGCTTAGGTGAAGTTACGCTTCTCTTATCCTGAACGCAGAAGAATCGCGTTCAGGATAAAAGCGTTGACAGTCAACCACGCGGGGGGGCTGGGGGGACCCCCACACAGCAACAATGCAGCAAAACTGCGGTTGCCGAGTTTTGCATTTTCCTGCGGCCGGAGGTCAGGGTAGGCTCGTGTACATGGAGCCTTTAAGTTGTAGACAGCAAGGAGCATCAATACCAGAAGATTCAAGTACTGTGACCTTCGGAGCAAACCCAGAGCCACTAAGGATCACTGGAATCCCCTTGACTATCTGGTGTAGTACTGGTGGGTAAGCATGAATCAGTCTAGCATCCCCCAAATAAAATAAGTCAATTTCTGAGGTGCAAGGCCAAAAGATCAATATCTGGCATTTGCCATGCAAGGCAGAATTATTGGAAGCCTCCCCATTCTCCTTGATACAGACCTTTCCAATTGAGTCTGCTTTAGCAGTTTTCCACTCCTGGTATGTGGTACTGCAGGCAGAACTGGCAGACAATTTTCCACCCAACTCCGAATACAAGAAACTTCTTGGGTGTCTACACCCCTGCCAATAATTTATATACTCCGTGGAGTTGTCTGACTGCACCCACACTGGTGCCCCACCAAAGCAGAAGCTTCTCCTGGCTCCAAGAGCATTATGCAAACCAGAGATCCAACACTACTCCCAAGCTATACAGGCTGGCATTTTCCAGAACGGATTGAAAGTTACTGTTAACCCACTTACTGACCGCACTATAGCTGAATGATGGCTACAGTACGGTTGTCTATTTCTGGGAGGGTGTCACATGACCTCCTCCCAGGACCGAGCACTGTGCTTTCCTTACGTTGTCACAGTACTGCTGATAACTGACAAGTGTGAAAAGACATCTACGCTGATTATTAATACCCCGATTAACAGTGCAGCCCATAAAGTGGAAGAAACACAATGTTGCCTTTACCAGGGCTGTCACAAACCAGCAAGAAACACCATATGCTCAATTTCTGTAACTAGGGAGACCACCAGGATCTATAGCTGACAGCCTTTCACCCTGCCAGCAACTTGTTTGAATCCAGGATCAGAGGAACTAGGGTTTCCAGGAGGAAAATGTCCAAGCCACAACGCCTAAACACTAATGACCGAGCTTGTTCCACAGCGTGAGGGTTAAGACATCAGCAAAAGGCTGCCACTGCAGATATCGCTGTACCAAATAGGTGATCTGAAGCACAGCTGGATCTATTAATGAATGAAATAAAAAATTATGTTTGTTTTGGCCTGTAGATACAATTTACAACTTAGTGTCTGCATACAGAGAACAAGAAAGCTTCCATGTTTAAAGGAAAGTTGATAAACTGATCATAAAGAACACCAGATTTAAAAAAAAAAAAAAAAAAAAAAGTAATCAATGTGTGCTCTATATAGTTAGATCATGTCAAAAAGGCCCTTCCCACTTCACCCATTTCTGTAGTGAAACAAGTCTGCTCAATCAAAAACAAACATTTTGCCATAGGGCTAAAAGCAGATTAAAATGAAGTTCATTCAGGTCTTCAACTAGGTTCAACATAAGCTATACAAATTCAATACTGTCAACTATCTTTGTAACTGCACAACCCAATTCACTCACATGATGAAGTGATTTCACCATTTCTATGCCCATAATCACCAAGCTCATGTATAGAGGTGTCTGATCTTCTGTCACGATCACGCTCCCTTGATAAATCAGACTGAAACATCATTGATGACGTCCTAGGAAAGCGCCCATACCTGCTTGATGAGTCTGGACAAGGATGAGAATTGGTCAATCATGGATACATCAAGCAACACCTTACAAAATATGCAGCAACCTTAGAAGACAGCATGAGGCATTAAGTATATTTTAAAGAGCCAATAACTGCAATAAACCACCACAAGCACCTTTTGACACTCCAAAATACATGGCCTTTGAGGAGATGAAGCATGCACATTTATAATTAGTGTTTGGTTTCCTATGCATTTATGTTTTCCATCTTAAAGGGGATCCAAGAACAACTTTAATGCTGTCAACAGTGGATAGATAGGCTGCAATATATTAGTTTTTTTTTTCAGACTCCCCTTTTCTGGTGTCACATGTTACCAAAGTTAATCATTAGCAAATCAGACAAAACCCAAGATTTTCTCCAGTATGTATCCTTAACTCAATAGCACGTTCTATTGCTCTTTGCCTCCTACAAAAAAAACTTTTAGGCTGTTGTGATAAAATTTCCTAGTAAGAGGGCGGCAATGTTCATGTTTCATGGTCTCTCTGCATATAGTGATGTATCCACCCTCTGGCTTGCTCAAAAGATAGACTTGAACTATGGAATTTATAGTGTGCCTAGGGTGGTGCATGGAACTGCAACTAAGGTGGGGTGGGCTACTTATTCCAAACACATACAATATGAAGGGGGGGGGGGGGGGGGGGGGGAAGGGTCGAGGGAGGGTTCAGGAGCTCATGGAGGACATTACAAGGAGGCAAAACACAGTAAAAAACGAATAAGATTACAGGGCCATTAAGTATTGAGGTGTATGGATTATTTTGGGGGAAAAAAAAAAAAAAAAAAAAAAACACAAACAAAAAACAAACACAAACAAAACAGGAAATCATTTTTTGTTACTGCAACCAACTAGTTCACCCGACAGGCTTTATACACTATCTTTACAGGACAAGCTGTAATTGGTAGTTCTGAAACAGCTGGATATTTTTCACTACAACCAAGAAACTCAAGACGGTACAAACACTGAACAAGCTGTTCTTCTGTGACCTATTATAAGGATCTGGTGTGCAAATATAACCCATATCACTTCTCTACCTATATCTGGGGATGTGTACATAAATCCTGTCCTGGACACTTCAGCAGAAGAGTAAATTTATGCAGAATTCAGGAACTCTCAAGGCTAACTTTAGACACCAGTCTTACTAGAGAAGCCTGGGATCTAAAGTTTCTATTAAATCCAGAAGGTGCAATTTGTTTTGCACTACATGTGCCCCTTGAGATTTGCCATGTCTGCAATAAATTTTACCACAAACCTGCAGAAAGGAGGAGAATAGGAAGTAAACATTTTAGATCACAGCTGATATTCTAGCTTTTCTGATAAGTATCCATTGAAGACACTGTACACACATTCTATGGATAAATTTGGAAGAGAAATGGCACCAACAGAGTGGTGTGTGGGAGACAGCACTGGAGAAGAGTACTAGCATAGATCACATACATACACATTAATATGTTACAAAGGATGTGACTTGTGTTGCAGTCCAAATACTACTACAGACCTCACCAATAGGACTAAGCTGACCATTATATAGCTGGCTAGGATTAAACAGTATATTCAGTGAGGCAATCAATATGCAGTACACAATTGTTTATTTTCAAACATGAACCTGTAATCAAAAAAGTGCACCTCAGGTTCTCTGAGCATCTATGATTATTCTCAGCTTTAATTTTGACCAACTTAGTCTATTGTGGCAGGTTTGTTGCATTGCATGCATTTAATGCACTAAAGCAGAAAAAGAGGTTGTGAATAGTTCTTTAGGGTAGCCCCATACCTGGAGTGGAGGTATAGCTGGAATTAGTAGTCCTTCCACCATTAAGAGGGGTACATCCATAATAGGATAGTTTAGGTCTCTTAGAATCCCAGTCTTGTTGGCTGCCCAGTCCATTGTAAGTGCTCTGTGACCTCTCTAAAGGATCATACCAAGATGGCTGTGATGTTGCAGTCGACTGTAGAGGATAGAAATTAGGAAACATCAGCACCTGAAGCACTGAACATTGTTAAATCTGGAGAGGCACAGATCATATATGCCACCAATAACCAAATAAATTAGTCCTTCGCTTAATCTGTATTGTGTTTAAAAGACTTGTAGCGAAATGAAGGCAGCAGCTACAAATACTGTAGCTGCAGACTTCTACACTTCCCAGACCAGGGATCCAGCGCTGTCTTCACCCCAACCAATTCTTTAAAAAAGTAAAAAATTGGTCTTTTGTTACTTTTACACTGTACATGTAATTGTTTTGGATCACTGTTATCACAAGGATTGTAAACATAACTTGTGATAGCAATAGGCAATGACAGATCCTCTCTACCAACTAAATAGATGTATTGGTATGCTACTAAGTGCCAACACAATAAATAATATAACAAACCCCAGACGCCATATACTCTCTTCCCCGAAAGTCCAACTCTTAGTCAGAGTCTGTGTCCTGAAAACCCAGTAGTGTTGATAGCTTTCATTAAAAAATTATTTTCACAAGTGATAACTCCTCTTCCTCCACTTAATACCCTCAAAGAAATATAAAATTGCCACGTACTGACATGTTTCATCACTTCTGACTTCATCCGAGCCGCAGATGAAGTCGGAATTGACAGTGTCAGAATGTGATGGACATAAACCGAAAGTTACAGAGTGGCCATTTTGAATAGGGTTTCTTCCCATACAGGTTTGCCATTTAAACATATGCTGAAACACCTTGTTTGTAAGCGCATTATTAGAGTTATATCCCTATTGCCTACTACACTATTTTGGTTGTACTTTGCCACACGTTATGATGCCATTATGAAATCTGAGGCTTGATGTAGTGAGAGAAGCCCTACTTTTTATGTGAATGGACTTTATCATTTGGTAAGGTGCATGGGATAGGAGGTGGTGGTCAGTGTGTTCACCAGCACTGGGAAATTCTTTGGATATGAGGGGAGCACAAATACGGTTTTGAAGATATGACACTATATGCAATCCCTTTGGAGGTACATTTTCCATACGAAAGTGGATGGATTTAGGAGCGTAACCATGAAGGAAGGTGGATTTTGTGGACATTTCAAAAATTTAAGAGGGTAAGAGTAAGGATGACAGATCGTTAGAAGAAGTGTACACATGGTGGAGTTATTTTTCACTTATTGGCACTATTTTTTTGTAAGTGTATTGGATATCATGCGTTGTAGATTATGCACTATATGCGATTTATATTTCTTTGAGGGTATTAAGTGGAGGAAGAGGAGTATATCACTTGTGAAAGAAAGAATTTTTTTAATGGAAGATAACACTACTGGGTTTTCAGGACACAGATGCTGGAGAAGAGTTGCACTAGGTCCTCTCTACCAAGAGATCTGGAATCTATTCTCCTCTGCCCTTAAATGTATCAGATCAAACCAAGTTCGTTGTGATCCGGAGCTTTTGTCAAACCAGCAATGGTTTGTTTACAACCGTAGCATGACTAAACACTAGTTGCTTTTGGTTTCTTAGACTATATAGATGGTCAGGTTGTACTGGTGCACGATCAGCTCTATGGTCAGGCTGAACGGGAGAAAAAAAAAATAATAATAATTTACCAGGATGCAGCTGCAGGCATCCTGGTATATAGCCAAAGCTGGGCGACACATGGGTACGTTGCATGGTGTTATGTAGGTTTGTACTTTTGATGGCAATTAGCCACTTACACACATGCAAGGACATTTTATACATTTTTTTCTTCTAGGCCGTGTATAATGAAATACATATCTAAAATTAAAGCTACTTACAACTCTGCTTCGGTTTCCCAAGAAGCTCCCAGATACTGGGCGATCATATGTCCCTGAGCAGCGCTGATAGCTGGATGAAGGAGTCTTCCAAGATGGTTCAGTGCTATCCCTCTCTCTGGAAACCCAGTCTCTACTTGAACGCAATGGGCTGGAGTCCTAAGCAACAAAAAAAACCCACTAGTTACACTTTTACAGTAACATGCAATGGAAAATGCATTTTCTCCATTGTCACAATAACAGGAGGGAACATTCAAGCTGCCCAGCAGTGACATGACCTGGCAGGTTCCTTGGGGGATCATGAAACCAATCCTGATCTATAAAAACTATTCATAGCACACCATTTCTGTCATTTGTAGATATGACAAATAAAAGTGTTCAAGCAAGGAATTGGATGCATAAGAGTCAGATCTTCTAGCTACATGCATGCTTCAGTTTTGCTATGCTACAACACCTTCACTTTAGATAAAAAGTGGTATTAAACCCAAAGCAAACCTTGCAACGTATCATTTTAGAGCTAATGGCTACATTAATTTTTTAGGCTCTATTTTCATCTGGTGATCCAGGCAGTAAGGCTGTTTTTCAAAAGAACAAAGCTCTCCAGCAGAATGCATCAGTTAGAGATGAGACAAGCCATTTAACACTAGCAGGGGTGCTTACAATGGTCAGCATGTATTTATGCAAAACCTTTATCCAAAAAGGGAAAAAAAAAAAAAAATATATATATATATATATATATATATATATATATATATATATATATATATATATATATATATATATATATATATATATAAAAAGTTTATTAGCTGTAATTGCTTTTAAAGAACTGGAGTTTGGTTTCAATTTGTTAGTGTATTTAAATCTGCATGTTTGCGTGCTCCCCCTGGACTAGCATACTCTCCTCTATAATACAGCATTAGTGTGTAGCTGTCCCATGTCGGCTCTAAGACAGAATACAGAGTTTAGTGATCGGCTGTCGTGGGATTACTCAGCTCTCGGAGAGGAAAGCAGCGACTGTCACTGCTCTGCCCCTCCAGTGCTCACTGGAGCACTAGTGCTAGAGAGATGGAGCCAGTTGTCAGGCAACTGAGTGAATTCCAACAATACAATCCAGATCCTTGCAGACCCTGACACCAGCTGACAGTGGGCTTCAACACCTAAAACCCATAAAGCAAAAATGTTCAATGCCCAGTAGGGATCCGTTCCTGTATGCAGTGCAGTAGCAAGTTTACAGAATTTTTGCCAAGTAGGTCTTGCATGCAAAAGCACAATGGTCAGAGGAGAACCAGGCTTTAATTGTGTGTGCGGAAAGCCCAACTGTCAATATAGTTACTCAATAACGGTTTTATAGGGGATAAAAACTGGATATTGTGGCACATTCCTATATTTTAACGTGTTTTCAGGAAAACGTTTTGCAACCACTTGATATTTGCCTGTTTTGTCCAATGCTTTCACCCAGAGTGGCCCAAAATCAGCTCTTCTGGGGTCACCCACCAGCAATCTGATACCTTTGTCACACACCAAAAATGTGCAGTATTATTGCAGATAACTGCTGTAATAATCCTACCCCATCAGGTGATTATACAGAGAAACAATTAGTGGTGCACCGAAATGAAAATTCTGGTGTCGATACTGAAAATTCAGAATGCATGTGGCCAAAAACCAAACCGTCTGCATATGTGGGGAGGCTCCAATTTTTTTCCACTTTCATGTATATTTTTATTTTCACTTATGATTTTATTGCTATTACATAGAGGACCAATAGTCCCCTCTGTGATAGCATATGAGTGACAGGTCCTCTTTGTAGGGGAGCAGTGAGTGCAAGGAGGGGGCAGGAGAGGAGCAGTGTATACAGAGAGGCTCCCTCACCAGCTGTCACTATAGGTCGGTGCTGATTTTTAAATGCAATTACTGGCTTTTTCTTCACTATAGCTCACAGAATTAGCCGTCACTCTCCGCAGAGCTAAACGAAACATTGTTTCTTTTAACTCAGGGAAATAAACTAAAAAAGGAAACTTTGTGGAAGCTGGGGGGGGAAGTGACAGCCAATTCTGTGAGCTATATTGAAGAAAGGTAATTACATGTAGAAAACCGGCACTGACAACCAGTCACTGTACACACTGCTCCTCTCCTGCCATTCTCCACCGCCCCTCACATCTGCAATACAATCTCCTGTATCGGCTAAATTTTTCATAATTGGCAGAATGCTGATAGGGCTATTTTTGGCAGATATGTTTCAGTGGCCGAAATTTCAATGCATCCCTAGAAACAATACAGTATATAAAATGGCACAAAAAAAAAAAAAAAAAAAAAAGTCCACTTTTGGTCTGTAAAACATACAGCTGAAACCATTTTGTTACATTTGACAGATTTAAATAAGATACCTCTGGATTGTATTGGAAATCTTGTGTTCTCAGCCTGTGCTGCATTCATTTAGGGGAGATTGCTGTAGTCCTGTACTTGGTCAACAACATGGCTTAACAACTAGCCTTCTGGGCACCCTCTCCCCCTACCTGCCAAGGCCAATTTTCAGCACTGCTGCATTTTGTATGACTAATATGCAGTCATACAACACTGTACCCGGGAAAAAAAAAAAAAAAAAAAAATAAATATATATATATATATATATATATATATATATATATATATATATATATATATATATATATATATATATATATATATATATATTTTTTTTTTTTGGAGACATAGAACTTTTTGGTGGTATTTAATCGCAGCTGGGATTTTTAAATTGTTGCGAAACAAATGCAAGACCACCAAAAATGTCAGGCTACATTTTTCCTTTCTTTCACTGATGAGGCATCCCTGATGGGCACCAACAGGTAGTATTGATGGACAGAGGCATCCCTGATGGGCAAAAGTGATTGGCACCAATAGGTACTAATAGACTGCACTGAGGCATCACAAAATGCAAGAAGACCAAAAATTTTGGGGGAAAAAAAAAAAAAAAAAAAATTTGGGTTCAATCATTTTTATTCAGTTAATTAAAAAAGGCACCAAAGCTTCCCATGCAGGAGCTTATGATGAGAGAGGTAGGTACATAATACACATTTTCAAAAGACATAACCAAGTTCCATTGTCACATGGGAAAAAGGGAGGGGCTAAAGACTTTGCGCAGTGTTAAAGTATGTATAGGGGAAAAGGCATTTTCAAGTTTTGGTTAACAGGAAATGGTTAGAATGTGTCATTTTGTATTTGGTTTTTGGGACAGGCGGTGTAGGAAAATTTCAGACCAAAGTAATGGAGTCAGGAGAATACACTAAGCAAAACAAACACCAAGAGTTAGCACTCCATTTAGATATGCTTTTGCTCTTTTAACTCTTACACAGCACACCTCATAGGATTGGCTTCCAACAGTACTTACCAGACAATGATGCACTTCAGCACAAATGAGGATACAGAAAGACACCAGACAACTACCCAAGACAGATACAGATAGCCATTGTCCACAGCAACACCCCTATCTACCATTCACTAGAAACTGAAAATAAAAACAAGGACTAACACTGGCCATAGAGGATCGAAATTTGACCAGCTTGATCTAGGGACCAACTGCTCTTGAATGGGCTTGCTGGAATATAGGGCCAGGGTTTTCTTTCAGCCAGGAGGCTACAGTTATTCAATATTGTTCCAAGGTTATACAAACAAGCCACACTGCCCAAAATAAAGCCGGTTTATTCCTTTAATTTGATGTGCCTTGCAATATGCAGATAGTAGAAATTGCAAAGATTAGGTATCCACCCCTTCCTTTAAAAATAAACCTGAGAAACTCAATTACCTCTTCTGAAAAATTTTATAGCCGCCACACTGATCAGCTTTAAAAATGCAGTGAAACAAAGACCTTGTTTGCAGGAGATCCGAATAAGTTTTGAATCAGTGACTACTGAAGCCAATGGATAACCTTCATAGCCAAGTAACCAGTATTTTCAGAAAGTAAGCAATGGCAGCCAACATGCAACTCCGCACAGGTTTCTGATAAGGGAAAGTTCAAGCTGCATAAGACCATAGCAATCACTATCACCAATATACTGACTAAACCAAGTTTACTGAGAGAAACCAAGTAGTGGTCATTATCCTAACACAATACTGCATGTTCCGAAGAAATCAATCCTCATCAGTACAGCAACTGATGAGGATTGATTTAGTAGCTTTTCAGCATAGGCCAGGGGTAGGCAACCTGCAGCTCTCTAGCTGTTGTGGAACTACATTTCCCATGAGGCATTGCAACATTACAAAACTGACAGTTGCAGCTATGACTTGCAGTGGCATGATGGAACTTGTAGTCCTGCAACAGGTGGAGAGCAGCAGGTTGCCTACCACTGGCATAGGCCATCCCCCCCCAGGTTCATATCTGCATGTGCACTGAGTGCATCTGTTTGATACTACATTTCACCACTGTATGTAGCGCTTGAGAACATCTTGCACACACCCCCAGAAGTCTTGTGGTCAAAATGATGGCTCGCAGGATACTAGATCAACTAACAACATGTCAAAGTTAGCACTACCCTAGGTCTAAGGGTAGACAAAGCTGGGGGGGGGGGGGGGGGGGGGGAGAGAAAAAAAAAAGTGAAGCCAGCATGACCAACCCACTCTATATTCTAAATCATTATTCAATAATCCAAGTGCCTGCAGTCCATGCGTTCTAACCACAGCTCAAACTTTTCAGTGTCTGTTTAAACATGGCTGTGCAAAGGTTAAAAGCTTACATATTCTCACCTGAAAGTCTGAGTCATGTCTCAAAGTGCTATCACTTGTGCGATAGGTGTCGCTTTGACCTCCTAACCTGTTGGTTCTAAACATCCTGGCTGTTAAGGGTGAGGAATGGGAAGGCTGGACTGTTATCCGTCGGGGCAATCTTGATGGCTTGGGTTCCATGTCTCAATCCTGAAAGACATAAGGGTAAATCAATACATGTTCTTTGCAGAAGTTAACATTTTATAAGCAGTATACAGGAATCACTGCTATGTTAAATTACCATATTGGCTATATGTACAGTCTAGGTATTCATAGACCAACTAGTCACCACCCATGTAATCACTGGCTTTGCAAAGTTTAAACATTTTGAAGCTGATAATAGAGATAGATTACATACAGTATTCAAGGGAGAAATAGTAAAAGGAGCAACCTGCTAGATAGATCTACACCTACATACACTATTTAGCCCAAGAAAGCAAACAAACATTTACAAAACCACCAAGACTCCTTTCTTGCTGCATCTCTGGGACACAAACATTTGACCAGGGTTAAACCCTTCTTAAAAAAAAAAAAAAAAACACACACACACCACAAACACCCGGGCTATACAAGCCAATTGCCTCCCGTTAACCTTTCACTTAAAGGCCTTCAAGAGACCCACTTTTCAGACCATTTAGCTGGGGGGGGGGGGGGGGGAACACAACAACACCCCACACATTTATAAAAATTTTATGAATGTACCCATAAAAGCCTCCCTTGTGTACACAACCAAAAGCCCCTCGGCTGGGCACCACCATCTTAGATGTGATGTCAGTCCCAGCTGTTCCCTCAAAGTATTCTTTACTCATTCTCTGTCAGCTACATAAGAAAGTGTGGAAGGGGATGTGGAAAGAGGGGGATGTGTTCGGGTAACTGTCCCCTACCTTTTTGGCATCAGTCACGGAAGACAAATTTTCCAGACTGTGTTGGGGGTGCAGGGGGTTAAACATCATTGCCTCAGCTCCATCTCAAACCAGACATTAGATTCCCATAAGGAGCATGCATCCTAGATCCCTTGCATGGGTTGTTTACAGTAGAGCTCACTCACCTGTGAGAATCCACACCCGCCGCTGATCTGACAGGATGTGGAGCTCAGGCGCAATGCAAGCAGCTGTAGAGCTAATTCAGTGTGCAGTGACAGACATTTTATTTCATTGTAAAACATCTGCTGTACATTGCCATGAATGATGTGAACATGTTGTACTCTTCATATACAAATTTGGAACAAAAAAAAAAAAAAAAAAAAAAAGACCCTTGGGATGTGCCGAATTGCACACCACACTCCCTCTACCACAACTGGTAACAGACAGCTGCTGGAGTGTTAAAGACACTACCCATGGAATTCATAAAGACTGGCAAGAACAGATTTTCCAAGTGTCTCATGACTTACAAGAATTTGTTGCATGTTACACTGCTTATAACATCTAGAACTTGTACTTGAATTGGGCACATTCTACGCCAATTTTTTAATGCATGCAAGACACTTAAAAATCTGTCTGACAGTTTCCCTCTATAGGGCAAAAAGGGAGTTGGTCTACATTAGCAAGATACAAAATGTTAAATATTTAAAATTTGGCACATTCACTGCACTGTAAAAAGTGGAGCATTTTGGAACTGAATTTGGTGCACGATTTGCTTTCAGAACCAAAAATGACAAAATGCTTCATGAATATGATCCAATACATCATTAAGAGTTATTAATTCCAGAAAAGTGGTGCAGCAGCTTTATTGAATTCCCCCATATAGGTGCAAGGCCCAAGGGTACTACACGGAAAGTTTTGCAACACTGCAGATCTTACCCCCCTGCAGCACATTGTAAATGGAAAAAAAAAAAAAAAGTAAAAAATGCACACAAATGCTATACTTAGAATACATTATCTAGGACATGGGGGGGGGATAGTGAGAAGGCTTGTGTCAGTTTCAGGTTACTTTGCAGAGACACATTGCATCAGCCTTTTGTAGACTCATGTGAGCCTGACACCAAAACAGCACAACATGCTCCCCTTGATGGGGTTTCTGAATTTACAAAGACAGCACGCCTTTCAAAACTGTCGCATTTTATTATGAAATTCATACCAGAATATTTAATTTAGGGATATTTGCTTTTATAATAAAACAATGGTCAAAAACTGTCACAATTCCCATTTTTATTAAAAACATTCAGGTGACCAGTTCATATCTGCTCCACTTATGCAGAGCAGCCTGCTCAATGGGCAGCCAGATGTAGACTGACTGTCTATTTACACTAGACTGCCCTCCAATCTGCCCACAAAAAGGGGAAAGGATCCCACTCAGTTTTTTGGTGGATTGGATTGCAGGTAAACGAGTGTAAATGGACAGGTCCATTTACATCCACCACACCATAGAGCAGAAGGAGGGTCTGAGAGTCCACCTGGAAAAGACCAAACAAAATACGGCCAGGCAGAACCAAATCAGACATTCTGCATGAAAAGGGGCCCAAGACATGCCTAGGATCCTGGACTAGAACATTTCCACTTGTCCCATTCAGGTTCTCTTCTCCAATGGAAGACATTCATATCTATGCAAACATACATTTAAAAAAAAAAAAAAAGTAGCACTAAAAAACAGCAAAAATTTAATTATTACAATTTTAATTTTTAGCACTACAGAGGTTTTGAAAATTCTTTGTGTCAGCATTCAGTGTTGGCAGCTTCTGATTTGAACCAGCACAGATTTGTATAGTTTTTTTCACATATCTATGCAAACGGTCTCACCTTGTTCCCTGTGGTTTGCCCAAACTGACTGTATACCCATGCAATCCACAAGACAGTTGTGTACAGATACAAGTTAGGCTCCTTTGTCCTGCCTAGTGTTGAGACCAGTAACAATGGAACACATTAGGAAACACTGAACTAAAGCATAAATGCTGGCCAAGGTCTATAGTGCAGAACACAACACTGAATTGAACATAATAGCATGAAATGTCTAGAGATGGAGCAGACAACAAAGTTTAAAGCAACCCAGTCAAAATTATGGTCACGAAAAAGATAGCACCCTGTAAGGCCTGGTTCACACGTATGCATTTCAGTGCTTTGCAGAAACTTACTACAGCCCATTTAACATGGTGTCCTATGGGACACGTCACATCTATTCCTTTTTAGCCACTGTTTTTGAATAGGGTCAGGGACACTGGCAGCGAATTGCAACATGCATAGGTGGGAGCCAGGCCTAAAAAAGAACACACACCTCCCAATCTGCCTACTATATTGTGACGGCATGGCCAGCAGGCTGTCAAAATTACTGAACAGTGGCAGCATTCGACTGGATGCAGCCAGTTTGACAATTTCCCCATAATTAAGAAAAATTTATGAACTGAAATCCCTGCTAACAGGATCAATTCTTCCACATTCAAATTATGTTTTTGTAATTTCTACACCCATTATTGAACTCTAGAGAGGTTTAAAAAGGCCATAAAATAGGTCAATTTGAGGATTGTCACAGCAGAACAGGGCTCTATACCAACAAGTTCAGCTATGGTAGCCTCAACTTTACACATGTTTCTTTAAGAGCACTGTTCGTCATGACCCATACTGGACCACGGCCCGGCTCTACAAGCTGTATAACCAAGGTTGGCACAGCCAAGGTAATGCAATGTCAACAAACTCTAGATTCAGAAATACACATGTAACTATTTACATATCTTGCCTACCAAGCAGAACGAGTTCAGCCAAGTCAAACTCTTGGCTGAACACGAATAAGAAGGAAAGTATCTTGTGTATGAGATGTAAACACTGCAGCTTACTTGTACTGCCATGTTTCTCTAAAACATACATCAAGTCCTTTATGAGAGCAGCTCTGCATAGAAACTAATCCGCTTCCAGGTTTTGTCAAAGCTTAATTGAACAGTTTGAAGTTAGAAGCGGATTGGCTATCATGCACAGCTGCACCAGATTTTGCAAGTCTACCCCATTAGCTCAAGTATACTTTGCTAAACCTACTAACCTCATGTCAACCGCGCTATAGCCGAATGACAGCTACAGCATGGTTGTCCAGTTCTGGGATCTCATACGATGTCCAGCCAGATGCGCCCTCCCACGCACCCAGCAATCTGATCACTGTGTCCTATGGACACAGCTGATCACGTGATGAGGTAAAAGGCCAATCACAGCGACCTTTCACCACATGATCAGCTGTGTCCAATGACACAACAGATCACGGAGTAAATACAGTTGCTGTCAGAGTGTGAGGAAATTACTGCCAATAACCAGCAATTGTCCTAGAACAGAGCAGTGCTGCTAACGCAAAAAAAAAAAAATATTTTTAAACACACACACACACACACACACACACACACACACACACAGGGTTGCATGACTGTGCAATTGTCACTCAATGTGCGACAGCACTGAAAGCTGAAAATTGGCCTGGGCACGAAGGGGGTGAAAGTGAAAGTGGTTATTACCAAGTCAGAGGTCTCCAAATGTAGCTCCTGGGCCAGATGCAACCCTTTGCTTGCATATATTCAGCCCTTGGAATACTATTCTTCCCACCGACACAAAGTATGCGGCACTATTCCTCCAAATGACACCAAAAAGGGACAAAATTCTTCCCAGTGACCAACGATGGGGCACTAGTCCTGGACCTACTGACAACAGGTGCTATGTAATGTTTTACCTCAATGACCATCAAGTCTGAGGCATGGTTTACACACTGCAGCACAGTAAACTGGCCCATTGTTTGGAGACCCCTGCACTAAAGTGAAGCACGTTTTGCTCTGAGATATTAATAAGGCTAGCAATATACACAGATGTCTAATCTAAACTGCATTGATGAAAATATCCCCCCTGCCAGATATTGTACACACCACCGCTGACACCCGTGGCTGTTTAAAAGTACCCAACAGAGACTGCATCTGACAGGCTACAGTCACAGTTTGGCCAAAGATTTTCAATCGGGCCTCTGCCATTCAATCGGCCAACCCCATGTGTGCGCCCCCCCCCCAAGCCTGTCAAGCTAGGTGGTGCCAAGAGCATAGCATCAAACCGAGTGGATTATAAAAAAAAAAAAAAAAAAAAAAAAAAAGGAGGGGGGGGGGGGGGAGAGAAGGTGCCCATAGCATACTTTCATATAATATTTACTAGTAGTACAACCAGTTTAAAGCAGTCCTTTATGGCCGATGTTTAAAGAAACCACCACAGGAATGCTGACTGGGGTATAATCTATGAACAAAATCTTTGCTCTACTCAGTCCCCAGAGATCTGGTTATTCCACCTTGTCGTTCATAAGTAAACAGATGTGATCTGGCCTGTCAAATTCAGCAATCAAAAAACCTTTGCCCCTCCTGTAACACAAATGTGCCACTGCTACCTGCACAACGCACTGGCCAAGGAAGATGGAGATGAGGGCATAAGTGGTTTACTTCTTACAAAGATTTAGAGATTTTCATTTCAGGAACAATGAAATTTAGCAACACATTTTGAAAACAGGGTTTGAAACATGACTGAGGCTCAAAGGTTATTGAATTTTAAAATTAATAATCACCATCTAAACCCAAAAACCAATTATGAATGCATCTTACTAGTCCTTAGAGTGCTTCCATTTGTTCCTTATTCATGTTTTTCAGCTAGTTACCCTGCAAACACTTGCTGTCCCTGGGTGGAAACACAAGGAGGGAAAGGGGAAAAAAACAAAAAAAAAAAAAAACCAAGCACACACACGCACATCAAAAGGAATACTCTGTTAAATGCTAAACTACCAGTGAAAACAATATATTAAAATAAGTAGGGCAGGGCCAAGTATGTCAGCACGCCCACCAGGAAGTGAGGCTGAATCCATGCTGGTTTGTGTGAGCAACAAGTCTAAACCTTTCAAACAGGCAAAGTGATCAGGTCCACCTGTCTTTTCAGGCAGACCTGCTCTGACCATCCCAGTATGGGAGGCTGGATGTAAACAGACATGTGTCAGTTTACACCGGCCTGCATTTGATCCAATAAGCTAAAAAAAAAACAGAAGGGGATCTGTTCTCCATCCGTCTAGCCCACTGGTGTCAAACTGTTGGCACTCCAGCTGTTGCCAAACTAAAAAGTCCCATGAGGCATTGCAAGATTGACAGTTACAAGCATGCAAAAAGGTAGAGACATGATGGGACACCCCTGGATTGGATGCAAGACAGCTGGTCCGTTTACATCCGACCACCCATAGAGGAAAGTGGGTTTATGCAGAGTAGATGTGTCAACCACCTGCTCAGCAAGGATCAGCAGACAGATCCCCCCCACTGAGCAGGTGGATCTGCTGATAGAGTCGGCCCATATGAAAGGGGCCCAATAGATTACAGAATGTAATGCAAAACGTTTAGGGTGCTACACTACTTTCTCAGTGCACTCTACTTGAGAGTGTGATTTATGCTTTTGATAAAGTTGATAGTTTTTTTTAAACCGTATTCTACCATCCAAGCCTTTTTTTGGGCAGAGGAGTCCTGGAGATTGGTGTGGAGTTGGAAAGTTATTCAAGAAACATTGATAAGGACCATGGGAGAGCAGTGAACCCCATAAAAGGGGAATGTGCATCTGACCCGTTTTCAATCAAATAGGTCCAAACCGTAAGCCGAGAGTGGAGTGTGAATGGTGTTGGGACCCTCTTCACTAATATAAAAGATGTTTGTAGACTGCACAAAGCACAACATCCAGTTGTTTTCAAAGTCCAATAATGCAGTCCCTTAAATGTGTAAAGCAGAACTTCCCCTTTTGGACGACGTTCCGCTTTAAGTACTGGTAAACTGCACTATAACATTTTTGTTCTTCTATTTAGTTATACTTGGAGTGTTTCTCAAGATGGTGAACAGTTGTGTTGCTTGAGATAGGGTAGTGAAGGGTTAACGCCCAAGTGACAAGTACCTGCAATGGTCATTCATGGCAGACAAATTCCTACAATTCTCCATATGAAAGGAAATACTCCTTTTGCTGCATGTGCAGCTTTCAGGTGCTGGTCAAAATCAGCATTATGATCTGTGTCTGGCTCTGCCATGAACAGGTGAAAAAAAAAAAAAAAAATTATATATAATCCAGCGATCATTAAGCAACTGAGAAAAAGCAGACCTGACGTTGCCGCCGACAAGTGCGCTGTCATTTCATTGCCAAGGGTTACCAGCAGAAACATCCGATTACTCTTGAAGGTAAGGTTAGTCAGCCAATAAATGCACTGAAATCAATAAGTCATAGATGACATTTTTAAAGAAGTGCTTCTGGTAATGCACAACAGCAAGACATGACTGCTTCTGCTTAAATGCGGAATTTCCTGTTGAGGCACTAGGTGACTAGCAGCGTTTTACACAGCCACGTACATCTTGAACATTAATGTGGCAGTTTACTAACTAGAGTCACTTAGCAATTAAGGCACGAAGCAGTACTAGTACAGAAAGGCAGTGACAAACAGCCCTGAACTCAAGGTGGTTCAGTTTTTACTTGAAATGCAAATCCTAAAAAAAAAAAAAAAAAAAAACAAACACCTTTACCCCATCAGAGCCAGAAAAGTTCAGTAATTACCAGCAGAGTCCTAGAACGGCTGTCTTCCGCCAGAGAAGGGTGCAGGATTCCCAGGAATGGGGCGGTGAGTTAAATATAAACAGCTTGACAGGAGCGAGCAAGCGCACAGCTTTCCTCTCCAGGCTAGGGAACGGCTTTCTCCTCTTTGGACATTTGATCCCTTGCACCAAAAGCTTCAGAAGGAAAACAAACAGCTCTTTCTCTAAGCAAGCAGACACAGGCCCAGCAGAGCAGGGGACCCAAATCCTGCTAAGCCTGGAGTGCATTCAGAATGCTCAGGAAGGCTGTTCTCACATAAATTGAAAGTTTATTAGAAGGGGAAGGGCAGACCCAACAGCAGAATATATATGCTAAAGCCAAGCACACATACAAGGTTTTCTACAGAGAAATAAATCACTTTAGGCCTAATAGGAGGATTCAACAGATAGAGATGAAGTCTAAAAATATGCAATTTAGAGTTAATTTCAAAGAGGTTGTTTCTCCAAGGCTTTTCATTCACCAGGATAATGGGGTCAATTCACTAAGGTAAATACCGCGATTTTTGCGTTAAATAACTCATGCCATACTTCAATAGTAGTCAATTCACAAAAAATAGGCATTGTTGTTACTGAATGCATTATTTAGGTTTTGCAATATTTAGCACTTCAATTTTGAGTTTTTGGTGTTTTCACAAATTTGTTTTTGCAGGCCAAGATTGCACCACAATGCACACAGCAGTACTGTGAAACTATGAAAACATTGTAGTGTGCTTTCATTCACAAAAATGATCCCACTCTGATGAAATGTTACAATTTCATTCCTGAGCTCAGAGAACATTTTCATGCCGATACATTGTATACATTTCACTTTCTGGCCAGTGCAGAGTTCCTCTAATTATTTTGTAAATTTCTAAAATACTGCCAGCAAACACCTGGTGATTATATTATACAGTATTTATAAAGCGCCAATAGTTCGCTCAGCACTGTACATTACAAAGGGGGACAGAACATGTGACAGAATACCAATACAATGCAAAACATGAGGGGAATCGAGGGCCCTGCTCTTTCGAGCTTACAATCTACAATGAACATGTGTGTTTTTGTTTTTTAATGAATTGACTGATTTATACAATTTTTTTGTGGTATTTATCTCACCATTTTAACAAATGTGCAGTATTCACCTCACATTCGATATTTTACTTTGATGAATTGACCCTTTTATTATTATCTCATGCAACAATTTATGCAAATGAGTCACATGACCATGTTATCGCATACAGTAACCTTTAGTGAATTGACCCCATTGTATTATGATAGTGGGACCCACCAGTCTACAGTCTGGGGGGTTAGGGTTCCTTAAGGGCTCTTTCACACGGGTGTTGCGTATGTCAGTTTTTCATCTGTCCATTTACAGATGAAAAAACAGACTATGTATTTCTATGGGCTAGCAGATGATCATCCGTTAGCATCTGTTAATGTACACATCCATTTTTTTTTTTTTTTTTAAAACGGAAGAAAACCTACACTGAACGGATGAACAACAGCCATATGCTCCGTTTTGAGAGAGAACACCCTTATGTTCCTTTGACATAAATCAAATGACTGGCTCCTGCCGAGCAGAGATGGCCACACAATGATCAAAATTTGATTGGTCCTTGCTGATGTCGATCAGTGTATGGCCAGCTTTCTGAAAGAGCAATTTACACCATTATTATGAGCTTACAAGTTTGCCAATAATAAAACATTAAAGTGAACCTGTGCCCAACATTAAAGTACATTTCAAACACGAGGGCTTTTGTTGATGGCATTAGTTGATCAGACTTTACAGAACATACAGAACTGTCAAGATGCATATCATCTGTAGCAGACCTACTTCTGACGTGCATTTAACCCATTTCAAGGGGAATTTGCATTCCAACAGACTTGAACTGTTTAAAGCAAACAGAAGCTCACACAAGGCCCTAAAAAATATACTAAAAAAGGCACCATGAACACGTGTTATTTTTTTTGTTTTTTGGGGTTTTTTTTTTTTTTAAGATCCAAAAAGCTATGGAGTTTGTTTCTGCTCCTAGAAGCCACTCTTTTGGGCCATTAGCATTTTTTTGAGCTTCAGTGTCAAGCAGAAAAAAAAAAAAAAAAAAAAAAAAAAAACCCACACGCCTGCACACAAAAACACATGTTAAGGTATGGCATGCAGTTTGTTTTTATTATTATTTGCAGTATAGTGCGAAAGGCCCCCCAGATTATATATACCTTTTTGGGATATAAGAGGCAAAAAAATTCCCCCAGTGTGTCAGGTGAACAGAGGACTCATTGAGATTCTGATTATTGCCAAGAAAATCAGACACCATGACAGTGCCGGGTCAGCTTAACTCAAAAGGATGTTGATAAAGAAGCCAAAGTATCACATTCTGACATCAAAGGACAATATTTTTAATAAACCAAATTAGCCTACCCCCTCTAGCCCCCAACGTTATGATAGGCCTCCACTCCCCAACCTCTCTCCTTCCCACATACACTCCTACTTACATCCCCATGACATGGCTGGTCTCCTCTGGCTCAAAAGGAGAAGTCCATATAAATTTTAATAGGGCCACACATCTAGTGTTTAAGGTGTTGACATACAGCCCAGCTGAAGTCTATGGAGGTTTACTACACAGAAGTAGCCAAGATTAGCCCAGAGGAAAGCAAAAGGACCAGAAAGGTAAAAATTACAGGGGGAGAAAAAAAAAAAAAAAAAAAAAAAAAAAAAAAAAAAAAAACACAAAACAAAACTTATACAGGTTCTAACCTGAACAATCCTGTATATGGAAAGTGCAGCACCACAGTGCACCTCCCCCATACACCATGTCAGAACAGTGTTGACAAAGGAACAAATTCAATGAATCACTAAATATAGGGTTTTATAAAATGTGACAATGCAATAAATGTAAGCAAGCGATCCACTAGGGATTCAAAATGCCTTGTATCTTTAAATAAAGGCCGATCTGATTTCCAGTGCTCTCAGTGCTATAGTGAACATGCGCTATAATCAAAGGATGAGAAGATGAAATCAGTGCACTCCCCCCTCTTCCACCGCACTCACCACAATGTTTGACCCTTTTTGCAAGCAAGTCAGGTGCACTCAAATTGCTCTACAATCTGCGGTAGGTAGCAGGGTGATGCCATTTCCTTCCTGATCATCTAATCCAGATTTGCTTAATTTATTCAATTTTGTGTCACCGATAGTGTATGGGGGAGGTGCACTGTAGTGCTTCACTTTCCATATATGGGATTGTTCTATATTCAAACTACAAAACCTATACATATAACTGCCGTAACCAGATCAGAGCATAGCAAGTGGGGGAGGTGCACTGTAGTATTCTTGGTGTGCATATGCTTCACGTGCACTAATTTCACATTGTAATTTAGTGTCACATTGTTTGATTTAGGGGCAGAGCTATACCATTTTTGTTTTATGTTCCACACATCTTTTAAAATAGTTAACAGCTGCCCATCCACAAGTTACCATTGCGCAGATTCACTCTTTGCCTTTCAAACTCTACATGGTAGATGAGTTCTAGGCCAGGTTAAGGAACTAGGAAGGTTTTTTTTCTCCACACACACACAAACTGAATTTTCCCTTTACACATTAGGGGTATTTACTAAAATTGTGCACTCAGAATCTGACACAGCTGTGCATGGCAGCCAATCAGCTTTTACCTTCAGCTTGTTCAATTAAGCCTTGATAAAACCTGGAATCCCATTGGTTTCTATGCAGAGCAGCCAGTTTCAGTAAATAACCCCCATTGTAAAGATCCATGCAATTTAAGGGGATAACCCTACAACCAAAAATAAAACAAAAGCACCAACTAAAAGGGCAGAACATAAACATAAGACAAGAAGGGGGGAGTGGAGTCAGTCAATGTATTAGGCCAGTCATACATCAGGATTAGGCCATATGACCTGACTCAGCATGAGTAACTGGATCTTTAACACATTTGGTTACAGTCCAGCCATATGCAGCAGGAATTTCAACAATGATGCAACCAAACACTGCTAGGAGGTAATTAGGGTGTGAAGTTGACAACCAAGGAAGACAGTTATCACTCCCAGTGACTTTTCAACATAAATGTGCCTTCTTAATTAAAACCAGAGATTAAAGACACCTTTAATCCAGGAAAGTATACAAATTATGTATAACATGCATTTACAAATACCTGAATCTACCTTTATACCAGCTTTGTGTAACATTTGCAGGCCACATTCAGTACAACACAGCTTACAGGAGGGGAGAGTACGGGGACAAATAATCAGTGCTGCTACTTCAAATAGTATAAAAAAGGGACCCCCCTCCCCAACCAATGAATACTTTACCTTGCTAGCGATTCACTGCCACTCCTTCCTCTGTCGCAGCTGGCACCAGAATCCTAAAATGTCAATTAAGGAGAGCAATGTCATCACTCTGGCATTCTGCTTTACACTGTGTGCTGAGACATCCCAGCTACAAACACAAGTGACCGGTACACTTTAAATTGCAGATCTGTAAAGGGAGGGGCAATTGCAAGTGAACTCCGTTAGCATTTACCTGTAAAAAGAACCCATCAGATATGGTTACCTGGAAGTTGAAAGCACTTCCGCTAGATTCCTTCCCTTCATCCTCAGATTCTCCAAAGATCCCACATAAAGTCATGTGACATCACCCATGCCCAAGCAAGTGTCTCACATCTGCATGTAGACCAGCCTTTTCTTTTTTGCCCCTCAAGTTTAATAGAAGTATATTTGGGGGTTGTGACAAAGAATGGCAGAACATGAATGGTACTGCAACACATCTGATCTATGTGCACTGCAATGTACCACAACTCCTACTGTGTGCCTCACATACTGTGAGCCTTGAGTGTTAAAGCACACCACCACCCAACCAAACATTTTTGCCCATCCATCCCTTCATTCCATCCTTCCCAGAGTAGATTTTTCCTTACCTGGTGAATACTCATCTCCCCATCTCCAATTTGTAAGCCTTACAAGCCAGTTTCCTTCACCCCTACGAGTCCCAATTCATCTCTCTGCAGGATCCTAATACCCCTCAATTGGCAATCGTCCACATCACAAAAGCAGTGATGCGGACACCCAGAAGGAGAATCCCTACAGGAAGTAAACCACAAGGAGAAGGACCCGGCACTGGATGACCATGGGTTTGGTTAAGTGAACAAGATAATGAGAGTTTGACCCAGGGATCAGATGGGGGTAGGTTACATTCATCGCGGAGTTCATCTTTACTAAAAAAACTTGCACACGTTAAGGGTGCAATTATGCCTTCAAATACACCATTCCTCTGACTAGAAGCGAGAACCCCAGGAGCTGTGAGAGGCAGTTACCATTGAAAGCAATGGGAATGTTCCGACAAAAAAAAAAAAAAAAAAAACGAACGCACAAGATCAGCCCTGGATGCAGACTGCCTGCATTCAGGGCCACACATTCACATGTAATTGCTGCATAAGATTACATACAAGAGGCCACAATTAGCTGCGACAGCCAACAAATTCCCATTAGGCTGCCTCCCAGATCCTGGAAACGCCCACTGGGGTTCCTGCATCCAATAAGAGGCAGGGTGCACCTTTGGTAAAAATGTAGGTTACCTACCCTGTTTTTTCCCCCTACACTAACCCCCAACTGTAAACCAAGTCTATGAATGACAGGTACACCAAAAATAGGCGAAAGCCTAAACACCATTGCAGATGTTATCGTCTTAATTGCTTGTACACGCCTCCACCTCTTACATGGACCTGTTCTCATTTGGTCGTCTCCTCTATTACACAGCTGGAACAGAATTTAAAATTGTTAAAGTATCGTGTAGTACACCTCCTACTTTATCGCCAAGGCTAGAATTTCACAAGTAACCCCTTCTGCCTCCTGGGATTGCAAAGTCATATTCCGGGGGGGCAGTTCCACTGCGTAGACCTAACACTGCCAGGTATCCAGAACCTTGCAGAGCCCAGGGGTACATCAGCCACGGAGGCCAGAGGACACCTCCATGTCCCAGAAATGAGGGGCGTCCGTGTGCATGGAGAGGTACAGGACAGCAGCAAGGGGAGGGTAACAAAGCAGGGGTGAAGTTCCATTTTAAGTAAACAATATCTGCATTGAAATACCCCTTTCATGTTCTATGCCGTCACATAACCGCTACCCACCATTTCTGGTCCAGTGTTTTAGCAGCTGGAGGGAGATTAGCTGCCGATTTAAAACTGAACGCCAGTCACACAAGAAAAAAAAAAAAGTCAGCAGCTACAAAAACTGCAACTGCTGACTTTTGGGGGGGGAGGGGGGGAAACGACACCCACTCACCTGTCCCAAGATCCAGCGTTGTACTCACCACAAACCGTTTCACCGGCCGTCCTCGCTTCCCGACACCACCATCTTAAGTGTTTGCTCCCAGCTGTGACAACTTGTGGCTTCATAGATGGGTTTCCACTGCACCTTGTGACTGGTCCTGTAGTCGCACCAGAAGACTACAGGGGAAGAGGTACTGGGAGGATAACTTCTGTATCAATTTCCTGATTACCTAGGCGATCGCAGCAGAAGTGGGAGCGGGTACCTACCAAAAATCGGGTACCTGCTCCCCCAAGGTGTCAATTCACAAGAGCACAGGACCAGTACTTAAAGCAGAACTTCCCCTTTTGGGTGGAGCTCCGCTTTAAGCAGATACTTACCAGCCCAGGGATCACCAACGTCAACACCTGGGGTGGTTCTTGTTCAGTCTTCAGGTCCCTGGTGATGCCATCCTGAAAGTAGGAAGCTGGCTGTGACTTCTTGATGGCTCACAGCTAGCTCCCAACTGTGCATGATGCACTGCACTTTCTGGATAGTACCACAGCTTCCTGGGACCTGTAAAATGTCCTAGGAGATTGCACGGAGGAAGTTCCATGGTCGCCTAAGTGAGCAGATACCTGTTAGAAAGTAACCGCTTCCAGGAGTTTCCATTAATGAGCGAGGAGGAAGAGAGGAACTTCTGTTCTTAAGTGACGTTCTGCTTTAAGGAAGAACTCCAGGAAAAGCAAAAATCACCCATTAGTACACCCCCTACACAACACTAAACAGTTCATTTTGAAAATCCTTACCATTGAAATCATGTTAATTGAATTTTCATGACCTCATCTCAGTAATTCAAAAGATTAGCATCTGCTCTGCCAAGGAGGAGGTGTAACAGCCGGATTACATCATATCCTCTTCTCTCGCTACAGAGAAAGGAAACTACAGTTCCCATCAACCACAAGGAATTGTAGTGAATGTGGGTGGGTACACTAGGCCTGTACACTAGGACTGTCTGTGATTCTCAGTCTGCCCATCACTGCAAGTGAGGCTGAATTACATCCCTGCGTCTTGGAGAAAGAACTACAGAAGGGATGTGCCATGACCAGTGGCTGGGGGAATAGGAGGCATAGCAGCCACTGGTCTCAAAGAATAATCAGTTTGATTTGAACATGAATAGGCCATTTCAGAGCAACTGAGTGAACCAGAAGATGGACATTCAGGGAAGGTAGAAAATCAGAAACTAGGACATGTAAAAAGGGTTTTGCCTGGATCAGGTGGCTCTACCACCTAAATTGTACCACCCGCATGTGTAGATGAGCCCTTGGGGCACTTTTACACTGGAGGTTAGCTGCCCTTTCATTATACTGTGTCCTGCATGTGTGGCGCTCTGACAGCACATCAAAAATTGCTTTCAAAACTGCGCCAAACACACGGGACGCAAGCAGGGGCGGACTGACAACTCATGGAGCCCCCGGGCAATAGGGGATTATGGGGCCCCTGTGTCCTTGCCCAAACTCAAAAAAGCCTATTAAAAAAAAAAAAAAAGTACCAGGGGCATCTCATGGGGCCCCCTACTGACGCAGTGCCCGAGTTTCCAAATGGTCAGTCTGCCCCTGGACACAAGATAACTATGGGAAAGCACAGGTTTCCAAACACACAGGCAAGCTGCAGAGCACCCACAACACATTGTAGCAGTGTAAAAGTGCCAGAAAGTAATTATTTGCTAAAGGGAATATTTTATTTTTGCCTGGACTGACATTATACCCAACTTGAAAGTCACACGATTCCTGATGAGACTTTAATCTCTCCGGCACTCAAGTCGCTGCAACATTTAAACACATAGGTCACAACAGGTGCCATTGAAAACAATGGACTGCGACTTGTCATGTAACTTTCAAACACAAAAGCACATGACAAGTCGTAGAAATATGAATGAAGCCTTAAAGCAGAGTTCCACACGATTCTTTACAGGGCGGTGGAGCTGTGCAAAATCACGTATGTGATTTGGTATTTCCGAGTAGGGGGTGCGCGCATGCCCTACCTGTGCCACCATTGGCGGCTTCAGCTGTCAATCACCGGGTCCCTGTTGGGGATTACCTGGTGATCACCAAGTATCACTGACGGGGGAGAGACCTGTGTGTAAACAATACAGATCTCTCGCGTCAGCTCCAGCATGCTGCTTTGTATTGCTCTGCATAGCAGAGCAATACAAAGCAGCATGCTTACATAGTAAAACAACACACACTACAGTTAACCCCTTTGATCACCCCGGATGTTAATCCCTTCCTGTAGTGTCAGTGCTTTTTATTAGCACTGATCACTGTGTTAATGTCACTGGTGGTGTCAGTGGCAGTCAGTCATTTCCCCCAGTGCCCAAATGCCTGCTGGAGTCCCGCTATAAGTCGCTGATCACCGCCATTACTAGTATAAAAAAATAAAAAAAATGTTTCAATATATATACACCATTTGTAGACGCTATAACTTTCACGTAAACAAAATTTACATTTAGCAGAATATATTTTGGCCTAAAATTGACGAAATTTGATTTTTTTTTTACTGGACATGTGTAAAAGCAAAAAGTCAAAAATATTGTAGTTTTTTTCTTCAAAATTGTTGGTCTTTTTGGTTACAGTGCAAAACAAAAAAACAAAAAAGAAACCAAACAAAAAACGCAGAGGCATTCAAATATCACCAAAAAAAAAAAAAAAAAGCTCCATTTGTGGGGAAAAGAAAAACGAAACAAATTTCATTTGGGTGCAGCTTTGCATGACCGCACAATTGTCAGTTAAAGTAACAGCGCTAGAATGCAAAAAAAAAAAAATAGCCTCGCCAGGAAGGGGGGGCGGGGGAGTAAGTCCACTGGAAGGCAAGATAACAACAACATCCAGACCAATGTATAACAGATATACTGCTACAGGGCAGCAGGGGTGTGTAAAATCACATATATACACATGGGATGATTGGGGGAGGGGGGGGGGGGTCACACGCGAGCCGCAGCAGTCAGCTGGGTCCCAGCCAGCGATTCCCCATCAGCGCCTGGTGATTACAGAGAATATCCGATGGGGAGGAGGACTGCTTTGTTTACAAACAGTCCTCCCTGTCCACACTGGCACACTGCTCTGGATGGCAGAGCACAGCACAGTCATCCAGAGCACTGTGCTCACAGTGAAGCACCAACACACCGCCCCAAAGTAAAACACTCCCTGCACAGTTAACCCTTTGATCACCCCTCATGTTAACCCCTTCCTGTCCAGTGCCATTAGTACAGTGTCCAGGGGGGGGGGGGGTTAGCACTGATCACTGTATTGATGTCACTGGGGATGTCAGTGACACCAAGTATGTTTCCCCCCCAGTGTCAGAATGCCCACAACAGTCCCATTAACTCGCTGATCATCACCATTACTAGTAAATTAAAAGAAAAAAAAAAGACCCCAAGTGTCCATACCACAATTTGTAAAGACTATAGCTTTAACGTAAACAATTAATTTACACATATCGGGATTTTTTTTAGCAAAGACATGTCGCAGAATACATTCTGGCCTAAATCTGCCAAAATTAGATTTTTTTACTAAAAAATAGCAAAAAGCCAAAAAAATCTCAAAATTATATATATATATATATATATATATATATATAAAAAAAATACACACCACACAATCACACACATAGGTGATCAAATACCACTGAAAGAAAGCTCAAGTAGCAGGAAAAAAAAAAAAAAAAAAAAAAGGAAGGGGAAAACAAATTTAATTTGGGTGGAGCGTTGTATGAGCGCACAATTGTGAAAGTAACGCAGCACCATAGCACACAAAAAACAAACAAAAAAAAAAAATGGCCAGGTCAAAGGGGGGGGGGGGGAAATAAATCCTCAGGAGGGCAAGAGGATAATAAAATTTGTGTAATAATAATAATAATAATAATAATAATGCCTCCCATCCCCCCACAACCCTGGTGACCACACCTCCCCCACCCCCATATCAGGTCAGATCAGTGTCCTCCGCTCTCCCACAATAACAAAGCAGAGACAACACCTTTCCCCTCCCAGCCAATAGGCGCCCCGGCTTCATATGAAGAGGACCTGTCCCCGTGTCACATCCCCCCTTCAGCTCCCAGGCCTTGTAGTCCTCGTACAGCCATGACAGGTCCTCTTACATGGCCGGGGCTCACTGTCCCTTACAACACCCATCATGATAAATATGACAAGATGGAGGCTATGGGGGACCACTTCCTGCTCCCCTCACAACCACCATGACACCTTGCCCAGGCACAGCCGCTACTTTCCCCCCTTCTCACCGTCCGAGCTCAGCTTCTCTCGGCCTGCCACAGCCCGTAGGAAAAATGGCGTCGTCTTTTTATGTCATACGGGCCCCAGCACGCCGGTCAGCTGACATAGCAAGGGCTCCCTCTTTCACCGCCCTTCCCTTCAGCCACACCATGTGACCGGACCAGGGCTGGCTCTGTGCGCTTCCGCCGCCATGCTTGTTGAGGGAAACAGAGGGCGGGGAGTAACAGGACGCTTTGTGTATTTTACATCTGTGTCTGAGTTGAGAGATGTGTAACTGGATATGGCTTTGCTTTTCAATACTGTCTATGCATTTCCTGTGTTTTTCTGAAAACGTTATATTGCCTTGTTTGAAGTGCTTACATTTTTCTTTTTAACCCCTTGCCCTCCAGAGGATTTACCCCCCCTTCCTGTCCAGGCTATTTTTTGCAATAGGTGCTGTGTTACTTTAACTGACAATTGCGCGGTCATGCGATGCTGCACCCAAATGAAATTTATGTCCTTTTTTTCCCACAAATTCAGCTTCCTTTTGGTGGTATTTGATCACCTGTGTGTTTTAAATTTTTTGAGCTACAAACAAAAACAGACCAAAATTTTGAGAAAGAAACAATATTTTTGACTTTTTGCTATTAAACATGTCCAGTAAAAAAATAAAAAAATCTAATTTCATCATAAATTTAGGCCAAAATGTATTCTGCTACATGTCTTTGCTATAAAAAATCCCAATATGTGTAAACTTTTTTTTTTATTTATTTATTTTTTTTAAGTCCGCAAATGTGCAACTATAACGAAAAAACCCGTAAGTGTTCACAAAAAAGTGCAAGTGCAAAACACCACACGAAAAAGTGCACTTAGGGGTGTGCTTTGTCCTACCCCCGAAGGGGTTGGACCACTACCCTGATCCCCCGGGGCACGAAGCTCCTGACAGGGACAAGGTTCCCATTTGGTCCTCCTGGCCAAAAGGCCTGGTGGACCACCGTTCCTTGTGTCCAGCCGAAGCCGGACACCCAGTACTTGGTCAAGGGGCTCTCCCGAAGAGAAAACCCCCTAGGGACAGGGGAGGAAGGAACCAAAAGCCCACACATCCTCCCCCTAGACTTCAGGGCAGGCCTGAGGACCCACACCCTCCATCCTGTGAGAAAAAAACACATAAGTAAAGAAAAAGTGACAATACGTGGGAGTGAAAATAAATTAAATAAATAAAATTAAAAAAAAAATAAAAAAGTGGTTGTGCCAAATGGTGCACAGACCAGGCCCTGAGGCCTGTAGCAAAAATTGCCCTGATCCTAACCATAAGGCCTGGTCCTAAGGGCGCTGTGCAGAAAAAGTGGTAAATCAGTGACCATGTGCCATCTTCACACTGTGGGGTCCCACACCCAGGTGTTACTAGTGGCACCCCTGAGGCGACTACTCAGGGGGCACTGGTTTGCGGACTCTCTGCCTTCCCAACCCCTGGCCAGACAAGAGAGATCCGTCCAAATCAGGAGGAACTGGGTCCTTCCCGTCTCCTCGGAGGAATTACTTCCAGGCCCCAGCTACATGTGGGCGTCCCGGTTTCTGTCCCCCCGGTACTAGCCGTCCAGACCCCCATCATACCAGTGAGGGTACTATACAACAGCCATCCCTGCAAAGCTAGAATGACCGGGAGCACCCCCACTGGACACTGATAAGAACAGATATTACACTTGATCTTAGCCAAAAGGCCGAGAAGCGACGTGTAAATTAATTGGTTTACATAAAAGTTATAGCATTTACAAATGGCAGTATATATACTGGGATTTTTTTTTCTATACTAGTAATGGCGGCGAACAGCGACTTATAGTGGGACTGCGCAGGCATTCTGACACTGGGGGGAACTGACTTGGTGGCACTAACATCCCCAGTGACACCAGTACAGTGATCAGTGCTAATAAAAAGCACTGACACTGTACTAATGATATTGGGAGGAAGGGGTTAACATCTGGGGCGATCAAAGGGTTTATTGTGTGCTGTTTTACATCATGTGCTGTGTGTGTTGTACTAGGGAAACATGCTGCTGTGTATTTCTCTGCTGTGCAGAGCAATACAAAGCAGCATGCTGGAGCTGACAGGGGAGAGATCTGTATTGTTTGCGCACATACCTCTGATCTGTCAGTGTTCCTCTGCGATCGCCGGGTACCAGTGGGGAATCTCTGGCCGGGACCCGGTGATCGACAGCTGTAGCCACCAATGGTGGCATGGATAGGGCAGCGCACGCCCACTATCCGAAAAAACAAAATCACTCATATGTGTGTGTGATTTTGCACAGTCCTACCGCCCTGTAGCAGTAGTTCTGCTATAGGGCGGTTGGGAAGCAGTTAAAATGGAAGTAAAGACATGCACCCCCTGGGCCAGTAAGGGGAAGGAGCACTCTGGTGGGAAATCAGATTGTCCACCACCCAGCACTGTCTTATGACAGGCACTGGATCCCATGCTCAGGGATTCCTCCAGGCACCCAGATAATGGAGAATCTGGGTTCTGGGATGGTACTACAGGAGATGCTGGCTACCTCTCCAAAAGAGACTGCTGCTGTAACCATTTGTACAAAGTTCATGAAGTTGTCGTCTTTTGGGCATTCTCTACACCTGTTGTTTTCAGTTCTTCCAAGTTACTAGGGGATAGTAAAATCCCCTAGTAAATCATCAAAACAAGCTCAAGGACTGGTTACTGACTCATGGATGCAAATGGATGTAAAAATGCGTGTTGCCTGGCTGTGCAGGACTATAGGGGGACTCAAAATCTGCAGCAGCTCTTAAGGCGGTAGGGCTACACTGAGGAGCAGGGGGAATGGTGAGATGGTTTTTAACAAACTGCCTGAGAAACTTTTCGCTCTTGGTGCAATGGGAACCAAGGAGTGCACATCTGCTGCAAGCTGATAGATTGCTGAGAGGGACTGGGACTGAGGCCTGGGAGGAAAGACACCCGGGGCTGCACAGCACAGACCACAGTGATCGCACTTGCACCAGCAGGGAGACCAGAGTGTCCTTGCACCTGTTCTTCCAACTGCGGAACATCGGCAGCATCCTGGAGAGAGAATTCTGGCCCCCCTTCTACAGCAAGAGTTCCCGGATGAAGCTCAGGGACTGGTGAGAGGGCTCATCACCCATCATTCCCACTGTTAGCAGGAACTGAGTCACTGGAGACAGGACATTAAAGTGAGATTAAAGGCTTGGCTTTTTTTCTTTTAAAAATTAACAAACATATCATACTTACCTGCTCTATGTAATGGTTTTGCACAGAGCAGCCTCAATCCTCCTCTTCTGGGGTGCCCTAAAGGCGCTCCTGGCTCCTCCCCCTTGACCTTTTCCTCCAATAGCTGTTCACTATGGGGGCACTGATGTGTGCTCGCTCCCAAGCCCTGCTCTATGCATCCATAAGACACAGAGAGCTGCAGCTCGGCCCTGCCACCAACTCTCTCCTCTCTAGCTCAATGACTGTGATTGACAGCACTGGAAACCAATGGGGAGAGGGTGTCCTGGGACAGTCGAGGCTCTTCTGTGCACATCAACGGATTGAGAAGAGGCTCAGGTAAGTATTGGGGGGGCTCTGGGGGGAGCATCACACAGAAGGTTATTTACCTTCATGTATAGAATGCATGAAGGCAAAAAACCTCCTGTTCCACTTTAAAACGGAACTCCACCCAAAAGGGGAAGTTTCGTTTTAAGTCTTCGTCTCCCGCTGCCCATTAAAGATTGGCGCCTTCCGGGAGTGAGTACCTGAATTTGACAGGTACCCACTACCACTTCCGCTTTCCTCGCCTAAGGCAATCGGAAGCGGAAGTTGTCCTCCCTCCCCGTAGTCTTCTGGGACCTGTCACGCGTCCCAGAAGACTACGGGGCCATTCACAAAGCTCAGCGCCACAACCTATCACAGCCGGGTGCCCACACTGAAGATGCTGGCGCCAGGGAGAGAAGATGGCCAGTGAAACCAGAGGTGGTGAGAATGCCGCTGGACCAAGGTACAGGTAAGTGACTGTATTTTAAAAGTCAGCAGCTACAGTTTTTGTAGCTGCTGACTTTTATTTTTTTTCTTTTCAGCTGGAACTGCGCTTTAAATATACCACATCTACCACATGCCTAATCTTTATTACTCATCATCTTGTATGCTAAAGTGTGTTATTACCACTGATGATTTACGTTTATGCTTGCCTTGTTACCAGGGCAAGTGCTAGACTATTTTGCACCCTAGGCAAGACCAGCTCCTTGCGCCCCCCAGTACAAAATATTAAATCAGCAAATCAGGAAGCTGCTAAATTTCTTTTACCATCATTCCCACATCATGAGGAGATGAGGACTCTGCAGAGAAATGGAGAATTCATACAAGAGGTCCATAGGCCACACAGAGAGAGTGCCAACCTGTGCTGCACCTATGTGGCAGTGCACCCTAGACGGCTGCCTAGTTTGCCTAGTGGAAGCACCGGCCCTGCTTGTTACCCACCTTATTGAATGACAATATGTTAGATATGTTCTTACTAACTTGTTTAGTGCCTGGTTCTTTGACAATATATTACCGCTGAGTACCAAGAGTTACTTTCGGTGATTTTCTGTGGCATTGCATGTTTGTACATTCAGCCTAGTGTGCCAGAGGCGCTGAGGTTCTTGAGAAGATCAAGGCAAGGAACAGAGGACTCATGCTATCCAGCAGCAATTACAGGGGTAGTGCTACATACCACACCCTCCCCAAAACTAAAAGAAAAAGTTGTCCACTAATTTCAAAGCTAAAAACATGGTCTGGAGTTAGGCTTCCAGCGTTACCTTAGTATAACTCACAACAAACTTACCTTTCAAAGTCCCTTTAGGGCTTTAAAGGCCTCAGCAGTGTCCTTTCAGCTTTTTTTTCACCGTAATATATAAGGCTTTGTGCTTTTGTTCTTATGTTATTATTTGTCTAATCCAAAATAATTCCGATCAAACCTGTTTGGTTTCTGTCACTTAGTCACTCCTCTGTATCTTATGTAGGCAAGGTGTAACACACCTTCATAAATCCACATTTCCTTCTATGTAGCTCTTTGTACTAAATAAATAAGATCATATTTTGTCTGGACAGTGTTCAGCCATTGTCTGGCATACTATTAACCTTCATTCCTGTCTCTTATGAGCAGTTATGACAGTTTCTACACTCCTTTCATGATATGTGGAAGGAAAATGTGGCTGCTTGTAGTAGCTGTAACATAGCAAAGTGAAGGGCTTAACCACTTGCCTACCGGGCACTTATACCCCCTTCCTGCCCAGGCCAATTTTCAGCTTTCAGCGCTGTCGCACTTTGAATGACAATTGCGCGGTCATGCAACACTGTACCCATAGGAAATTTGTATAATTTTTTTCACACAAATAGATCTTTCTTTTGCTGGTATTTAATCGCCGCTGGGTGTTTTATTTTTTACGTTATAAACAAAAAAAATGGCAAAAAATTTGAAAAAAAAAAGTTTTTCTTTGTTTCTATTATAACATTTTGCAAACAGGTAATTTTTCTCTTTCACTGATGTGCGTTGATGAGGCTGCACTGATAGGCAGCACTGATGGGCACTGATGAGGTGGCACGGATAGGCAGCGCTGATGGGCACTGATAGGCAGCATTGATAAGCAGCACTGATGAGCTGGCACTGATGATCTTGCACTGATAGACGGCACTGATGGGCGGCACTGCTGTGTGGCACTGATGGGCACAGGTGGGTGGCACTGCAGGGCACAGGTGGGTGGCACTGATGGGCACAGGTGGCTGGCACTGATGGGCACAGGTAGGAGGCACAGGTGGGTGGCACAGGTGGGCGGCACTGCTGGGCACTGATCATCAGGGCATTGATCATCAATGCCGATCCCTTTGCTGAAAATTGCCGGTTCTCGGCAGTATTTTCCTCACGCTATGACAGCGTGAGGAAAGTGCAGCCAATAACCGACAACTGTATTTACCCGGTGATTTGCTGTGTCATTGGTAAAAGGCCACGTGGTAAAAGGCCGCTGTGATTGGCCGTTTACCGTATGACGTGATCAGCTGTGTCCGTAGGACATAGCAATCACAGGCGGCACCGGGTGCGCGTCGCTGGGGGCGCGCAGCGGGCATGTTCTGAAATGACGTCCATGGACGTCGTCCCAGAACCATTCAACCGCGCTGTAGCCGTCCTTTGGCTATAGCGCGGTTTGGAACTGGTTAATGGTGACGTTAACGTATAGATATTTTTGCATAGATAGCTTGGACCAATATAGGTAAGTATGTGCCATACCTGGCCAAATCCCCACTGAAGCAGAGAATTATTTATTGCAAAAGAGTCACGGTAAATCTCTTCTGCAATAAAAATCCTTCCTGCTCACAAGTTTTTTAAATCTGAACTCTAGGTATGGATTTTTTGCCAAGTTCCAGCGGTATAGCTTGGGCCAAAATACGTACATATGTATGTTGCATAGCTGTCCAATTCCTGTGGAAGCTGGAAATCACTGTTGTAGGCACTGCAACTTCAGTGATTTCTGCTAGCTTCCAGGTTCCAGTGCTCAGTGGCTGGCCTGCTGCTTAGTGATCACAGGATGTGGCACACTTGGCTCTTGTGGCATTCAGAGAACAATTTGCATTTTCTTAATGAATGCACAACATTGTATGACTGGACAAGGTGAAGAGGCAGGGAAATCTCCTGTGTTCTCTAAGCAGCAAGGAACCTACTCATCACGGGACCCAGAGCCTACTACAGTGATTTGTAGCTTCAATGAGGATTGGCAAGATATGGCACATACATGTCTACATTGGTCTAAGGTGGACTAATATAACTATGCAAAAATAGCTATACCTAAATTTCAGCTTTAAAGAATATCTAAAGCCCAAACTTTTTTTAAGTTTTGATAGATTGTAGAAGGGTGTGAACATCTGTTAGGTTCTTTGCTGTCTCAGTCCAAATGAGAAGATTTTCCTTCAATTCTCATACCGTTAACACAACAGAAAATGGAAGATGACCTCTCCAAAGTGAGGTGAATATCCTTTTAGACAGCTGTTACTGGGACAAGTGGCCCCATTTGAAGATTTACCTTTAATCTTGCTCTGGTGACAACTCCATATTTTGGGTTTTCCCTTTCTTTAAGTCCCAGTGACTATAGTCAACAGGACGGAGAGTGAACCACCCCAGTGGGGGCACAGACAACAATAAAAAATTGACAATGGTCTTTATCCCTTTCCTATTCTAAAATGTTTCGGCTTTAGATACACTTTAAAGGAAAGTGTTTGGCTTCATGTAACCAGGACATCCAACACACTAATGAAAATTTGATTCTTGGTTCAAGTATGCCCAAAAGGTCAACATTTGAGATTTCTGTCAAATAAAACAATTGGAATAATTGTCAAGTGAGTAATACTTGGCAAGGGTCCTTGAGACCTGGAATTGAGAAACACTAATCTATAGGAAGCACCAAAAGTGTGCACTTTTAAACAGTACAGAACCAAATTATAAGTGGACTGTAGTGGTAATATGCACCATGGTATAACGTCTCTTCTCCTCAGTAGTTTCTCCCAGCCTATAAGAACTCGGCACATTTCAACATGCCAGTTGGTGCATGATTTTGGCAGTTTTGGTTGCATCAGGAGACCTGTAAGGTCATTGCCTGGTTGACCAAACTCAAGGGAAGAATGGGTTGCTATGATCGCTATTGTTCCACTGAGATTAGGCTGGTATCCAGGGTGTCTGTTTGACTGATATGAGTATAGTCACTCACTGATCTTTCTAAAGAACAATAATTCAGGATTCATTTACATCTAAGTGGTTCCCAGTGGTATAACTCAGTCAGCTATTGCAGGGAAATTGCATTGCAATTGTATTGTCATACAGTTCAATCAGATCTGTTTATATCTTATCGCTGCAGTGCAGTGAGTGACAGAAAATGCGGACTGCATGGATTTTACAGAATCAATGTGCATTTTGGGCGCCCATAGAACTTGTGTTAAAGCAGAATTACGCTGCCTCTAAGCACCACAAAGCAAAAAGGCAATTTAATTAATTCTTAATATTCAAAGCAAACTCCCCCATCCATCCATGTCTCCATGCTTTTATTTTGCTGAGAAATCACTTTGAAAAACACCCTCCTTAGCAATTCAGTCCCTGGCCATCTTGAGTAAGGGAAGATGATTAAATGTAGCATTTACTTTCTGGAATCCATCTCTGCTTAGTTCAAGCAGGAGAGGGTGCTTAGCTGAAAAAACCCCTCCTCCCCTCCTGAAGAGTCCTGGGATGTGTGACATCATTTGCCTAGGCAAGAAACCAGGAAATGTAAAAAAATAGTTTAACACAAGTAAATATGATATACTTTCCTATCTATTTACTAATGCTAGCAGTATTAGGATTAAAATAATCAATGTTGATTGAGAGAGCGAAGTTCCGCTTTAAGTCAGCAAAACATGCTTATAGTGATCAGCAAAACAAGATTTTTTTCAGGTAGGAACATGCAAATGGACCTTCAAATGAAAGGAACACTTTTTAATCAGAGTATAGCATCAAGTCAATTAAACTCCTGGGATATTGATCTGGTCAGTTAAGTAGCAGAGGGGGTTGTTAATCAGTTTCAGCTGCTTTGGTATTAATGAAGTTAACAGGTGCACTAGATGGGCAACAATGAGATGCATTAGGCTAGGGTCAGTGTCACTACTGGTAGCATGAGGCGATACTGGACCCTATAGAGGTTGCACAGGCAGTCCAACTCCTCCAGGATAGCACATCAATATGTGTCATTGCCAGAAGGTTTGCTGTGTCTCCCAGCACAGTCTCAAGAGCATGGAGGAGATTCCAAGAGACAGGAAGTAACACTAAGAGAGCTGGACATCTGGTATCTGCTCCTTTGTGCAAGGAGGAACAGAATGAGCACTGCCAGAGCCCTACAAAACAACCTCTAGCAGGCCACTGGTGTGAATGTCTCTGACCAAACAATCAGAAACAGACTTCATGAGGGTGGTCTGAGGGCCCGACGTCCTCTATTGGGCCCTGTGCTCACTGCCCGGCACCATAAAGCTCGATTGAACACCAGAATTGGCAGGTCCATCACTAGAGCCCTGTGCTTTTCACAGATTAAATCAGGTTCACCCTGAGCACACGTGACAGACGTGAAAGGGTCTGGAGAAGACATGGAGAACATTATGCTGCCTGTAACATCGTTCAGCATGACCGCTTTGGTGGTGAGTCAGTGATGGTCTGGGGAGGCATATCCATGGACGGACGCACAGTCCTCTACAGGCTAAACAATGGCACCCTGACTGCCATTAGGTATCGGGATGAAATCCTTGGACCCATTGTCAGACCCTACGCTGGTGCAGTGGGTCCTGAGTTCCTCCTGGTGCACAACAATGCCCAGCCTCATGTGGGGAGAGTATGCAGGCAGTTCCTGGAGGATGAAGGAATTGACACCATTGAATGGTCCCCATGCCCACCTGACCTAAATCCAATAGAACACCTCCGGGATATCATGTTTCTGTCTATCTGATGCCACCAGGTTATACCTCAGACTGTCCAGGAGCTCAGATCAGGGTGGAAATACCCCAGGACACCATCTGTCGTTTCATTAGGAGCATGCCCCGACGTTGTCAAGCATGCATACAAGCACGTGGGGGCCATAAATACTTCTGAGAAACCATTTTGAGTTGCTGCAATGAAATTTCAGCAAAATGGACTAGCCTGCTGCATCATTTTTCACTTTGATGTCTTTGAATTCAGTCCTCTGTAGGTTGATAATTTTCATTTCCATCAAACTATGGGGCATCCTGACGTTCCTAACACATTACCCAGTCCATATCAGTATAGATATCCAGCATGATATTTATCCCCATTGGGATCTAAAGTGTTTTCAAAGTGTTCTTTTCATTTTTTTGAGCAGTGTACATGAGACCTATTTACATTTTTGTGTTTTAATGTATGTGTTCTGACTCTTTAGAACACTCGTGTTGTGGTTTCCATAATAGAGATAGGGTCTGTTGCTGTCTCAGCACTGTGTTTTTGAAAATCAGGCATGTCTGATTTATTTCTGGTGTATTAAAGTCAAAGAAAATGCGTCAAAACACACATGACATGCATTTTGATGCACTGGCAACAAGAATTAACAAACTTTAGTCAATGGCTGTTAACCTTGTTCACTTTAACTTCAAAAACACTTTGAAAATGAGCATCAATGCACAAAAGAAATGCACGTTGATGCATGACAATGCACCTATCTAACACTAACAAAAAACGTTTCACAGATGCATAGATCGAAATGGGGCCTTAAAGTAATACTAATGGCTAAAAATGTTTTACCCTAATGCATTCACAGCATTAAGGTAAAAAAAAAGCTAGTACTAATGCTAACTCCACTGTCCCAAAACTCTTATCAGACATCTGCTGGGTCCTTCCTGAGCTGCATAGCTCCCTGAACTGAACTTCCTGCCTGTGGCGGTGAGAGTAGGCGAAGGACTGGCTCCTGCAGCTGTCAATGGACAATGGACGCACACAGCCCCAGCCGGGGGGAGTGCGTGCATGGGTGTTTCTTTTAGATGCAGATACCTAAAGGATACACCAGCAAACAGGAGCAGGGGAGGTGGCTGTGGGACCAGCCACCTAATTTATTTATTTCAGGTACATATATCAATTTACTCAGTGCTTTACATATATACTGTATATTGTACATTCACATCAGTCCCTAACCCTCAAGGGGCATACAATCTAAGGTCCCTAACTTACATTCATACACATACTAGGGCCAATATAGACAGGATCCAATTAACCTAACAGCATGTCTTTGGAGTGTGGGAGGAAACCAGAGTACCCAGAGGAAAGCCATGCAGACACAGAGAGAACATGCAAATTCCAGGCAGGTGGTGCTGTGGTTGGGATTCAAACCAATGACTCTAGTACAGCCAGGCAGAAGGGCTAACCATTTAGCCACTGTGCCTAATGAATGCTACACACAATAAATAAGCCTGGACCAGGGGCGGACTGACCATTTGGAAACTCGGGCACTGCCCGAGGGCCCGGGGTCAGTAGGGGGCCCCATGAGATGCCCCTGGTACCTTTTTCATAGGCTTTTTTGAGTTTGGGCAAGAACACAGGGGCCCCATGATCCCCTATTGCCTGGGGGCCCCAGTAGGGGGCCCCATGAGATGCCCCTGGTACCTTTTTCATAGGCTTTTTTGAGTTTGGGCAAGGACACAGGGGCCCCATGATCCCTTATTGCCCGGGGGCCCCATGAGTTGTCAGTCTGCCCCTGGCCTGGACATCCTTAAATAAAATTTAAAAAAAGGCTTTAGAATCACTATTGCTTTAGAAAGTCAGACTTTCCATGGTGCAGATATAGAAGATGCATGATACACATTTCTGTGGGTTAACTATTTGTTTCGGCGGGCCTGCATAATGTATCTCAATACACAAAAATACTACATGTCCCACATTTAAAAATGTAATACTGAATTTACACTGTGCTATATGGATGCAGTGCCTGTGTAGGTGAGAATCGGCTCATAGAGTTTCTCTTTGTCCTCCATACTCAACTACAGTGCATGAACCAGCCACATAGGAAAGAATACGTTTTCTACTCTACATGTATTTTCATGCGGCATGAAAATGGACAAGTGTGAATAGACCTTGCAACAGTGCAAATACTTGAATGAGCCATTTAGGAACAACTGGAATTTCTGCTTAATATGTATTTCCAGAATGTAAAATACGCTTTACTGCAGGAGAATGGATGAGTATGAATGGGCACAGCATGGAAATCCAGTCTATGTGATTGACTGCCCTCTATGCCATCCAGAGGCTGGTAGAAATCACAAGGCAGTACAGCCTGCCTGGCGCCGCCCCCCACCCCCAAATCCCCCAAATATCAAAATGATATTTTCACTAAAATATACTAAAATCATTATTATTAGCAGACAGAAACACAACATAACTTACAAAATTCCTGCTAAATCCAAAATATAGATATATATTGAGTTAATAAACAAAGCTCTGTGTCAATGAGGTCTTGGGGCTCATTCACATGGGTGCTGTGGCATTTACAGTGTTAATCAGTGTATTTTTATGTGGTTGGAGTTGTGTGTAGGCAGACTATGTTACACTATTGGGATACAGCAGCTGTATGAGCAAAATGTGGCTAAATGGTTAGCACTTCCGCCTAGCACCCCTAGGGTTGTTGGTTCACTTCACAACCATGGCCCCACCTGCTTGGAGTTTCTCCCTGTGCCTGTGTGGGTTTCCTCCCACACTCCAAGGACATGCTGGTAGGTTAACTGGCTTATATCTAAATTGTCCCTAGTATGTATGAATGTAAATTAGGGACCTTAGATTATACGCCCCTCAAGGGTTAGGTAAAAGCACTGCATAAATTGATGGTGCTATATAAGTACCTGTAATACACAAAATAACACAGCTTCAGGTCCTAGTTTGACAGGCGTGTAAATGTAGGCGTACAGCTCCAAAATCTCCTAGATTATAAACTCCAAGGAGCAGGGCCCTCCTACCCCTCTTGTATTGAACTGTATTGAACTTGTATTGAACTGAGCAAACCGTTGGCGCTATATAAATCCTGTATAATAATTAAACACAGAAGTGTATATAAATACCTCAGTCCCTTTCTCTGCAGTCTCAGCTGCACTGGACAGAAAGCGCTCTGTGCAGAGGCTCCAGTACATTCATAAACTGAAGAACAGTAAACACAGTGTATTATGCAACAGTTATGAATGAATAAAATGAGTGATCAGTACCAATCACTCATTGTGTTCACTCAAGAAAGGAAGGGGCCAAGAAATATGACATATTTATCAGCTACTTCTCCCACTCTCCATCCTGAAACATCCCCGTCTGCCTGCGGGAGAGAGCGGAGGGAAGCTGGCATTGCTTCATGGGAGTGGGGGCACACATGGGACCCCGGGCAGCAGCGTAAAGAAGATAGTGCACAGAGATGGTGATCATTGTGGTGGGGGGCACTTACTGGGCTCTCTCTGCAGCAACTGAAAACCAGCTGGAGGGAGAAGAGGAGACACTAAATTTCAGCTACTGCAAAGAGAGCCATACAGGGGATCGGTTCCACTAGTTGCCCCCAGCTGCACTGATCACCCTGCCTTCCCACATCTGATTCCCCCTGCTGCCTAGGCCTCGTACAGGAGAAGCACTGGTACCCCATTATCATCAGCCCTGATCAGGTGCGGACTAACAACTCATGGGGCCCCTGTGTCCTCACCCACACTCAAACCACACCCAAAAATGCCTATGAAAGGTACCAGGGGCATCTCATGGGGCCCCCTACTGACCCTGGGCCCTCGGGCAGTGCCCGAGTTCCCGAATGGTCAGTCCGCCCCTGGCCCTGATGCCATCTCACGGCCATACTCTTGGTTATGCTGTGCCTAAAGTTGGCCATACAGTGATCGAAACTTGGCCATTTCACCAGCGAACAGTTGAATTTCATTCAGCATGTGGCCGTCCCTGCTCAACAGAAGTTGAACAAACGATCATTTCTGCTGAAAGGATGTGTTGGAAAATTTTCCTGGATGAGTGGCTCCAGCCAATTAGCTGCAGTGGCTAATCAGTATATTCTGACACCGGCAATACAATGTCCAGGAGACGGGGGATTCCTCCATCCACCCATTTATGTATATATTCAGGGATCTGGTTTTCTTCTTTCCAGTCCGCTGTCTGACCGAAAAAGCTAACAGTGTATGGCCAGTGTAAATCTTTGTGACAGGATTGTAACCTATGACCCGTTTCCCTTTTGTACTGTATCTACCATTGTTTTTCTATCTTCTGAATAAATATCAGAGGCTGTATGGCAGACAATAGGGAGAGTGGTATCAAAGCCCTGTGTTTCCTCTGGAATGTACAGATAGTTGGGCTGACAGCTCAGCATAGCAGGTTACAAGTAACAGATGGTAGCTACATTTTATTCAAGTGAATCATGCCTTACTTAGCATGACCATATGTGTATTAAAGTGTTTTGTTTGTGCTTTTGGAGAATATCCTTCCCACTGGGTACTGCCCATGTTAGTTTTAAAATGATCCAGAACCTTTGTTTTTTTTTCTGTTTGTTGACTTGGATGCACATGAAGAACCAGCATTTTGTTATGTTCTTGCACCATGTGAAGGTTGGGACGATTCCCAGATAAACTAAAGCTGTACACCACATTAGTTGATTTTCGAACAAATGTTCGTATCAACGTTCGTCCCAAAATCCTCAGTACATTCGATGATATGACAAATGTTGTTTGAAAGTATTTCAACATTTTGTTTACTTTTAACATTCAATTTCAGAATAAATGGACTTTCTGGAATGAAATCCAGATTCAGGCAGTCCCTGAGTTGCAAACATACGACTTACATACGACTCGGACTCAAGAACAGAGGCAATATGACTTCATGCTGGTCCCGAAACTCGCCTAGCGGTCATTTTGCTGCTTGCTGCAAGCTGCCACCTACTGTCCGGCAGACCTGTCAGCAAACCCACATCACTGCATGGCCAGTTAACCCTTCCCTATGCTAACCAAAACTTAAAAATAATATTTTTGGCTGGCGTTACACTTAAAAAATTTACCTATTCCAACTTACATACAAATTCAACTTAAAGCGAAGTTCCAGTCGCACTGTGAAAAAATAAAAGTCAGCAGCTACAAAAACTGTAGCTGCTGACTTTTAAAAAACAGCCACTCACCTGTCCCATGATCCCGCGGTGTCCTCCCCGCAGCCCGTTTCACCAGCCGTCTGGTGTTCCAGGCACCGGCATCTTCAGTGTGGGCAGCCGACTGTGACAGTTTGCAGCTTCACAGCTGGGTGCCCACTGCGCATGCGCAAGTAGCGCTGCACTTCCTGAATGGCCTTGTTGTCTTCTGTGACCTGTCACGTGTCCCAGAAGACTACGGGGAGGGAGGGTAGGAGGACAACTTCTGCTTCTGATCGCCTAGGCGATCGCAGCGGAAGTGGGAGTGGGTACCTGTCAATTTTGAGTAGCCACTCCCCAAAGGTGCCAATCCTTAATGGGGAGCGGGGGACGAGTCTTTAAAGTTGAACTTCCCCTTTTCGGTGGAGCTCCGCTTTAAGAACAAATCTACAGAACCTATCTTGTTCGTAACCTGGGGACTGCCTGCACACTGTTAAAAAATTTGTTCAAGAAAATGTATGATATCTTAAATTATTTTCTGATCACAAACAATTATCTCGTGTTTCGCTGGTGCTGCCTATACTGCACTGTGTTTCCCACATCCAATAAAATCAAGAAATAAAAAGTGTCGTACAACAATCCTCATCTGTCTGTTTCCTTAATATGCAATAGTACATAAACACAAGTATACATAACTACAACTATCAAACAAAATTCCAGTACAATGTGCAATATGTATCATCCATAGCCATAATCACCTTAATAAGCGCATGGCATGAATTATAGTGCCCAACTTCTTATGAAATTTCTTCATAAATAACATATACGTAAACGCATAATCTTGTGTGTATTCCTCATAAGACATTAGTCTGGTGCATACTTCACATAAATATCTCATAACATACATACAGTATATTTGCATATACTTGTGTATATTCCTCATTAAAATCTAAATTAGTACATGCTTCACATAAATATCATTAAAGCAAAGTCCTTCAAAATTTTATACAGGTGTCTTCATAACTCCGTCACATGCAATAGTGCCCTGTGAGTTTCACCTGCTTTCCCATATGGAAGAAAAATATATTTGAAATATATTTAAAAATATTCTTCCCAAATATATTGACATATATATGAAAAGCTACAATTTTGACCATATTTCAAAATATATTTCAACAGATATATATATATATATATATATATATACAGTATATATACACACTGCATGTTGAAATGTGTTTTTATTACAAAATATATGAAAAATATTTTTAAAATACATTACAAATATACTCTGTCTTTAAAAATACAAATCTACATTTTTGGAATGCATTTACAAATATATGTAAAAATAAATGTTAAAATTACTTTTTTATATGTTAAAAAAAAAACAGAAAAATATATTTAAAAAAAATATTTTAAAAAATATATATTTTTAAAATATATTCTTCAAATATATTTTTCTTCCATTTGGGTTATACTGTGCGCTCACCTCAATAGATTGACCTATTGTGTGAGAATAGGTCACCATGCGCATTCCCCTTTAAGGGGTCTTATACATCACTTCCAGATATCTGAGGTTCTGAGGATACCAGAGGCGGACTGACAACTCATGGGGCCCCCGGGCAATAGGGGATCATGGGGCCCCTGTGTCCTTGCCCAAACTCAAAAAAGCCTATGAAAAGGGCACCAAGGGCATCTCATGGGGCCCCCTACTGACCCCGGGCCCTCGGGCAGTGCCCGAGTTTCCAAATGGTCAGTCCGCCCCTGGAGGATACCCACTTGGTATCCTCTGCGGTAATGTCGGAAAAGGTCACCACAATACCAAACTCTCTCCATTGGCTTCTCCGCTCCAGAAAGAAAAACTAGCATAGTGTTATACCAAAATAAGCAGAAACTCTTTATAAAAATTAATAAAATATTGCACACCTAAATAAAGTGCACTAACGTAGCAGTGCACCATATCCAGGTACAGTGTTCCCTTAGGACTGAGACCACAGCATCACTTAATCATGCAATTCGGCGTCCACTTTTGGTTGGATGTGATGACGCAACTAGGCTCTGCGTTGACACGTTTCGTCACTATCATGTGAAATAATGAAATCACATAATAGTGATGAAAGGCGTTTAGACCGGTTCCAGCTGAATGTTTCGACCAGTGTGTACAAGGCTTAACACTGTACACACTCCCCACCCTTCAGTCTCCACTGTAATTACCTCCATGGGTAGTGAGCTGTTCGTGCCCATGCAGCTGGTGTGTCTGATCTGTCCCAGAAGACCTGTAGAAAGAAGAGGAAAAAGAAAGGGGATCGTAGATCCCCAGATAGTTACACCAGCTGTGTGAACACTGACAACTCATTACCCTTGAAGATAAGTACAGTGGGGAACAGGACTTTGGTGGGGACAGTGTAGGCTGTTAGTTCACCTTTTCATTTGTTTTTAGAAAAAGGTGAACTTACACTTTAAATTCATAAGAAAGCTCCCTCTTAGATTGTAAGCTCCGAGGAGCAGGGCCCTAACCCTCTTGTATTGAACTGTATCATTGCTGTATTGTCTCCCGTTATATTGTAAAGCGCTGAGCAAACTGTTGGTGCTATATAAATCCTGTATAATGATAAAAAGAAGAAGGTGAGGCATGTCAGCCTCCCCTCCCTTTGCATTCCTCTTGCTGGTGCTTGCCTCGGACAAGTGCTGGGAGCCAAAGAGAGGCTCTCCTTACCAAAGCAGTCATTGCAAGGGGGGTGCCCTGTTGCAGCTAGGGTTACAAAGCACCTAGGAGGATGAGAAAAGTACTACATGTAATTTGTCCCATAGGGAAGTAAATAATGTAAAACATAATTCTTCTTTAAATTGATCATTGTTGTGTTTTCTGTTCATATTAGCATATATGCCTGGTGAGCGAGGGGAAAGGGCTAGGTGAGGATGATTGCTCCTGTAATAATGTGAGCTAGAGTTATTATTGTAGGTACACCACTACTGTCAGTTTTTTGTCATAGTGAACTCTTGTAGATCGCCAACTCGGTGTTCCCCACAGCACTGAATCTAAGCCTCAGCCTGCTTCTTCACCAGTGCCCCTGATGGTGGGGATGGACTTGCAGCAAGCTGGAACCAGGCTGCGGCCCCCATATGCACCTAGCCGAGGAAGAGTACGAATGTCAGGACACAGAAGAAAATCCAGGAAACAAGTCGAGGTCAGGGGAGGCAACAAGCAAGCACAGGCAGTAGACAAAGCTGGGTCGGTACATGGGAAGTCAGACACTGAATACACAAAATAGTAGGCAACAGTAGCTGTTTGCAATAGCAGTTTTAGCCCACTCTGCAGCTGTGGTAGGACAGGGACTCAGAAGAGACTTTTACACAGGCACAGTTTAGAGAAGAGACTACTTTTACTGTGGAACTGTGCTGCCAGGGTCAAGACTGCCCCTAACGAATAATGAGGCACACAGGACATGGAGTGCAAGAATTGTGGGAGGTGTAGTTCTGACAGACTGAGCTAGCTTGGTGAGCTGCAAAGAGGAGACTATGAATCCCACAAGGCACTGGGGCAAGAGGAAAGTTTGGGAAGATAAATTGACTCTTACCCCTTCTGAACCATAACTTCAAAATGACCCTCATTCTCCACAAATGATTATTATTATTAATATACAGGATTTATATAGCGCCAACAGTTTGCTCAGCGCTTTATAATATATATAACGAGAGACAATACAGCAACAATACAGTTCAATACAAGAGGGTTAGGAGGGCCCTGTTTCTTGGAGCTTACAATCTAAAAGTCTCTCTTCTATACAATATGCCTATCTCTAAGTTTTCCCCAGAAACTCTTGCTTATGTGAACAATATGTGAGGCTCTTGAGGTGCAGCAGTGGTCGAGACAAACTACAAATTCCTTCTCAGGTGGTATATGTGTCTGTTAAATTGACCTGCGTTAACCCCAATGTTCATCTGACTTACTTTCTCAGATGTTTGAACATGGGCACATTTCTTCATACTTGGCGGTACTGTCCAGTAGCACACAACCTTTGGACTATGTACAGGTGAAACTTGAAAAATTAGAATATTGTGCAAAAGTTCATTTATTTCAGTAATGCAACTTAAAAGGTGAAACTAATATATGAGAGAGACTCTTGACATGCAAAGCAAGATGGTTCAAGCCGTGATTTGTCATAATTGTGATGATTATGGCTTACAGCTCATGAAAACCCCAAATCCACAATCTCAGAAAATTAGAATATTACATGCAATCAATAAAACAAGGATTGTACATAGAACAATATTGGACCTCTGAAAAGTATAAGCATGCATATGTACTCAGTACTTGGTTTGGGCCCCTTTTGCAGCAATTACCAGACCAGGATGCTTCAATAGCGGCCTTCAGCTCTTCTGCATTGTTCGGTCTCATGTCTCTCATCTTTCTCTTGGCAATGCCCCATAGATTCTCTATGGGGTTCAGGTCAGGCGAGTTTGCTGGCCAATCAAGCACAGTAATCCCACGGTCATTGAACCAGGTTTTGGTGCTTTTGGCAGTGTGGGCAGGTGCCAAGTCCTGCTGGAAAATGAAGTCAGCATCCCCATAAAGCTCGTCTGCGGAAGGAAGCATGAAGTGCTCCAAAATCGCCTGGAAGTGTCTTACCTGGGCTAAAGAAAAACAGACCTGGTCTGTTGCTCAGTGGTCCAAAGTCCTCTTTTCTGATGAGAGCAACTTTTGCATCTCATTTGGAAACCAAGGACCCAGAGTATGGAGGAAGAATGGAGAGGCACACACTGCAAGATGCTTGAAGTCCAGTGTAAAGTTCCCACAGTCTGTGTTGATTTGGGGAGCCATGTCATCTGCTGGTGTTGGTCCACTGTGCTTCATTAAGTCCAGGGTCAACGCAGCTGTCTACCAGGAGATTTTGGAGCACTTCATGCTTCCTTCCACAGACGAGCTTTATGGGGATGCTGACTTCATTTTCCAGCAGGACTTGGCACCTGCCCACACTGCCAAAAGCACCAAAACCTGGTTCAATGACCGTGGGATTACTGTGCTTGATTGGCCAGCAAAGTCGCCTGACCTGAACCCCATAGAGAATCTATGGGGCATTGCCAAGAGAAAGATGAGAGACATGAGACTGAACAATGCAGAAGAGCTGAAGGCTGCTATTGAAGCATCCTGGTCTTCCATAACACCTCAGCAGTGCCACAGGCTGATAGCTTCCATGCCACGCCACATTGAGGTAGTAATTGCTGCAAAAGGGGCCCAAACCAAGTACTGAGTACATATGCATGCTTATACTTTTCAGAGGTCTGATATTGTTCTATGTACAATCCTTGTTTTATTGATTGCATGTAATATTCTAATTTTCTGAGATTGTGGATTTGGGGTTTTCATGAGCTGTAAGCCATAATCATCACAATTATGACAAATCACAGCTTGAACAATCTTGCTTTGCATGTAATGAGTTTATCTCATATATTAGTTTTATCTTTTAAGTTGTATTATTGAAATAAATGAACTTTTGCACAATATTCTAATTTCTCAAGTTTCACCTGTATATATGATATCATGAGAATACTGAAGCAATCAATACCTATGCTACCGCAAGATGCGCTTCCCAGCCGAAAACCTGACAGGATCACTAAGCAACAATTTAATTTGGTAACCCATGTCCTGGCCGCCACGGAACAATCACAAAAGCTTGTCAAACTAGTACCAGATCTATATCTGAATTTAAATCTTGCTGGGGGTGTTGGTTGTCTTATGCTATGCTTTTTAACTCCTTTTAGCTTTCACTTATTGTACATTCATTTTCCTTCCTCTCGATTTTTGATTTATTATGGTTTTTCGCTTTCAAGCTATTATCGCCTGAAAATGTCCAATACCAATTTCTATATTGTTTTTGAATGTTCTTAATAAAAGGCTGATGAGCTTTCTATACATTCCTATATTTGTTTGACATACACTTCAACAACTGCTGTTGCACATTAAGGTATTTTACTTTGAAATCTTTTGAAGTGTCTTACTGTATGCTTGAAATACACTGGAAATACCATAAGTAAAGAGATTAAAGGAGAAAAAAAAACACAGTGTTTCATAAAAACCTCATGTATACATGCATATAGGCACATAAACATGTGTAGGCATTTACATGTTTAAAATTTTTCTTCCTCCTCTTCCAGCTGCCAGTATTGCAATTTACGCTTATACACAGAAAGTTACTTATGTATACCAGGGGCGGACTGACCATTTGGAAACTCGGGCACTGCACGAGGGTCTGGGGTCATTAGGGTGCCCCATGAGATGCCCCTGGTACCTTTTTCATAGGCTTTTTTGAGTTTGGGCAAGGACATAGGCCCCATGATCCCCTATTGCCTGGGGGCCCCATGAGTTGTCAGTCCGCCCCTGATGTATACACATGTAAACATGTAAATTACTGCACTTAAATGTAAAATATTCTATATTTTTACAGCTGTCAGTGCATCACTGCATAACAGATCTTTATGCAGCTGTGTGCATTGTCCTATAGACAAAAATGCATCTGTGTTCAGATCTGTAAAAACAAATTGCTACATGGCTGCAAATGCAGTATTTTTTTATTTTTTTTCGCTCATGTGCAAGAAGCCAATATATGTAAAATCTGCAAAGAAAAAAATTAACAAAAATTAGGGCTTGCACTAGCCTGAGCAATTAGATTAGTTGTGGAAATGCAATAAAGGGTGCAGCTTAAAGTGTTAAACCTTCTATTAAGTTATTATGTTTTATATTGGTATAAGCCTGCTGCAACAAAACACATTTAATAGTAATTATATAGTATGCACAATACACTTTTTGAACTTGTACATGTTATTTAAAACAGTGTACGCAGCAAGATTTGTAATCACAGAAAACAACTTTGTAATAGTGGTGTAGAAAGTATACAAAATTCTGGTCCTGGCATCATCCATAAACTAGATCCAGTATTGCATTTACCAAGCTGAGCTGTATAATGTTAGCTGGCATCTGCTGGGTTGTTATGAGCAATGTGTAGGCTTTCCCTTCCGTCCAGATTTTACAAAATCAACCCTTAGATGTAAGTAAAGGAGCATATTGCACAATGTATAAAATCTTATCATGCACTTTTCTTCAATTTCCGTGTTGTGAAAGACTCAGCTCTTAGCAAACAATGAACTGCGCGGTTTAACGGAAACAGAATCTACGTTTACAGGGGATTAAACCCAAATGCAAGCATTATATTACAGCTTACTAATTCATAGATGTGGTGGCTGCATTTGTTTTCTTTTTTTAAGGCTCTCTTTATTTTCACCTGCTGATCTCACCAACAAGAAACAAACCATTTACTCCTGACAGGAGTGCTAACAATGACCAGCTTTAATTTATTTATTTAAAGCTGTAGTGCTACCCTCTTGAGGGCTGCCGAGTCCCCCTAAGCTCTGCACAGCCAGGCAACATGCATTTTCCACACTTTGATCCACAGTCAGTAAACAGTCCATGGGCTTGGGTTTTTTGTTTTATTAGGGGTTAACAACTTGGATAGGGTAAAGGGGTTATGGGATGACCAATTTGATTGAAGTAACAGCAGAATGAGGATGTTTCCTGCTCAAGCACACTTAGAAAAAAAGACAAACGCTTGACTGCATTCCAGCCGGAACCATCACAGTCCTTAGTAGAATAATCGCCGTCTAGGAGCTTGGTGTCCCCTGAGTGGATGTTTTAGCAATGTGACAACATGTAGGAGCTCTTGGTTCCTTAGTACACAGAATACCAGCCCACCTGGCTATGGTATCCAGTCCCAGGACAAGGGATTGGGTAAGCTATGAACTGTCCCCTGAAGACTTGCTAGAACCTGCATCCAGCAGACTTCTCCCTTCTAGGCCCTGGGAGTGTAGAGGTACTTACACTGTCCTTGTCCTGCAGGTGTGAATGGAATTGCTTTCAGGCCTTTTAGCTGAGCTGTTTCCTGTCCAAGGACTATGCTTACAGTGCTGCAGAAGAAGAAGAAGTTAATGTCCTCAACTTGTACATAGTTCCTTTTGGAGCATCCCACTCATCCCCAATCCCAATCCAAGTTATCCCTAAAAATAAAAACACACCCCTGGACTGTTTACTGAGCCATAGAGTGACTGTGTTTGTGTGCCTGTCTGTGGGGCAAACTAGGGGAAAATACCTAAGGGACCAATCTAACTGCTGGCCCGTGCCCAGGGGGTACTGCTACATCTAGAATCAAGTCCAGTAATAAAAGGTTAAAAAGAAAAAAGAAAAAAAAAAAAAAAAGCTAAGCTGACTGGTGCCCAACCTATTTTCCTGCCCGTGCCCAGGGCGTACTGCTACATCTAGAATCAAGTCCAGTAATAAAAGGTTAAAAAAAAAAAAGCTAAGCTGACTGGTGCCCAACCTATTTTCCTACCCATTACCCACCAAGACCCTGAGACAGAATGATAGCCTGCCATGGTACTTTGGGGGGAGATTCTGCAGCCCAAGAGGAGTGGTACACTACAAATCACCACACTTTATGGCCTTTTCTAGAGAGACAATTCATAACACCCATTCAAATTCAAGAACACATGGCGAAATGACATTTGTTTCTGTACAGTGCCTTGAAAAAGTATTCATACCCCTTGAAATTTTCCACATTTTGTCATGTTACAACCAAAAGCATAAATGTATTTTATTGGGGTTTTCTGTGATAGACCAAAACAAAGTGGCACATAATTGTGAAGTGGAAGGAAAATGATAAATGATTTTCAAAATTTTTTACAAATAAATATCTGAAAAGTGTGACATGCATTTGTATTCAGCCCCCTTTACTCTGATACCCCTAACTAAAATCTAGTGGAACCTATTGCCTTCAGAAGTCACCTAATTCGTAAATAGAGTGCACCTGTGTGTAATTTAATCTCAGTATAAATACAGCTGTTCTGTGAATCCCTCAGAGGTTTGCTAGAGAACAATAGTGAACAAACAGCATCACGAAGGTCAAGGAACACACCAGACAGGTCAGGGATAAAACTATGGAGCAGTTTAACGCAGGGTTAGGTTATAAAAAAATATCCCAAGCTTTGAACATCTCACGGAGCACTGTTCAACACATCATCTGAAAATGGAAAGAGTATGGTACAAGTGCTAACCTACCAAGACATGACCGTCCACCTAAACTGAGAGGCCGGGCAAGGAGAGCATTAATCAGAGAAGCAGACAAGAGGCCCATGGTAACTCTGGAGGAGCTGCAGAGATCCACAGCTCAGGTGGGAAAATCTGTCCACAGGACAACTAATAGTCATGCACTCCACAAATCTGGCCTTTATGGAAGAGTGGCAAGAAAAAAGCCATTGTTGAAAGAAAGCCATAAGAAGTCATGTTTCCAAAATTGAACTTTTTAGCCTAAAAGCAAAACGCAATGCGGAAAACTAACACTGCACATCACCCTGAACACGTGCACTGCACATCTCCACTGTGAAACATGGTGGTGGCAGCATCATGTTGTGGGGATGCTTTCTTCAGCAGGGACAGGAAAGTTGATGGGAAGATGGACGGAGTCAAATACAGGGAAATATTAGAAGAAAACCTGTTAGAGTCTGCAAAAGACGTGAGACTGGGGCGGAGGTTCACTTTCCAGCAGGAAAACATCCTTACACATACAGCCAGAGCTACAATGGAATGGTTTATATCAAAGCATATTCATGTGTTAGAATGGCCCACTCACAGTCCAGACCTAACTCCAATTGAGAATCTGTGGCAAGACTTGAAAATTGCTGTTCACAGACACTCTCCATCCAATCTGACAGAGCTTGAGCTATTTTGCAAAGAAGAATGGGCACAAATGTCCCTCTCTAGATGTGCAAAGCTGGTAGAGACATCCCCAAAAAGGCTTGCAGCTGGAATTGCAGAGAAAGGGGATCCTACAAAGTATTGACTCTGGGGGGCTGAATACAAATGCATGCCACACTTTTCATATATTTATTGGTAAAAAATTCTGAAAACCATTTATTATTTGTCTTCAGCTTCACAATCATGTACCACTTTGTGTTGGTCTATCATATAAAATCCCAATAAAATGCATTTACGTTTTTGGTTGTAACATGACAAAATGTGGAAAATTTCAAGGGGTGTGAATACTTTTTCAAGTCACCGTATTTGTACAGCACTAGCATATTGCAAAGCGCTTACCAGAATACATAAAACCAATTACTCCTTGTCCCCTAAAGAAGTTATCAATCCAATGCATTTATATTTTTACAAGTCGATATGCTCTGTATTGAGGACCTGCCTTCAGTATGCATGGCCACGTTTCCACAGTATAATGTTTGAACACTAGATGGCACTATAGATTACATAATAGGCGGCTTGGTGATCCTGTGTTGAAATAAGCAGAAATGTGTTTTGAAAAAGGAAAAAAAAATTGTGTCATAAAATTATTGTCACATCATCATAACCTAAATAAACCTCCAAAGAGAACGCCACATTTACAGTGCTTCTTTTTTATGGTCCTTTGTGTTCATATGACACCTGTCACTGTAAAGAACAGATTTTTAGATAAATAATTTGCTTGGTAGGAATGAAAACATCTACAGTCTGGTTATTTTTATACTTAAAGTAAAACTAAAGGCAAAACTTCTTTTGTTTAGGTGGTTGTGCCCCCATTAAGGAGATACCCCCAATTTGTCCTGTATACCATTATAATTGAAAGTGAAAGTAACGAAATACCCACATTTTGGGTTGTCCCCATGTAATAGAGGGGACATCTTCCAATGGGGACACTAGTTCTGGTGACCTGAGAGTCCCCAAGGAATTCCCTTAATTAATTGAGGAATTTCCTCTCACTTGCTGATTGGCTATGGGACAGGAAGTGAAGGGAAATCTTTCCAATGGGACACAGATGGTGAAAAAAAAAAGACATGGGTTATAACTCTTCCTTACCCTCCCTTACCCTTAAAAAGAGTTTTGCCTATAGTTCTACTTTAGGGGCCAGTTCACACTACATGCATTTCAGTTGCTTTGTTTCTGCATTCAAAACACACAGAAAGTAGGTTATATGGTTGTCAATGTCATAGTTCACATCAGTGCTTGCAGTTCCAGTGCATTCTGGATGCGGAAAAGAAAAGTAGAACAGGCTGCATTTTTCCTGCACAGAACTGTACTGGAATGCGGTAAAACGCTTCAAAAATGCACTGGAACACACATGTCCCTATTTAAATTGAAGAAGAAGAGAGGGGAAAAAATGAACTAGAATGCATCAAAAATGCACCAGAATGCATAAAAAACACATTAAAAATGCAATAGAACGTGCCAAAACTGCATAAAAAATGCGCATGCAGAAAAGCATCCAGAACATATCTGGGCTGCGTTTCTATAGTGTGAACCAGCCCTAAAGCTGAACTGCAGGCCGGAACAAAAAGTACCCTTGCGATGAACACCCCACTCCCACACTCACACTGCAAGGCTTAAATACTCCATGTCCAGAGGTGTCAGAATAAAGAGAAATACTTACCTTATTCTGCATTCCCCCGGCTACCTCTATCTGTGCAACTAGACAATTGCAGCCTCCTGTCTAAGCCACTCACAGCCGTGGTCGCATGTTTGCCCTCTCTGCATACAATGCAGGGTTAAAGGCTAAATTCACCTTTTGAAAAGAAAAAAATTAATGCATGTTTTACGGGTAAAAAAAATGTGCAAATGTGCATTTATTATTATTTTTTCTCAGGAGCCTGCAGAGCATTGCACCCACGATCAATGGATGGTGGGTGCAATGGCAGGCTCCTGCAGATACATGCTACAGTTTTCAGCCTGTACCTTTGTTTGAACTTTCTGTTTGAAAGCTGTAGAACCAAAAGCCATCTGCTGCGGTGACAGACTGGACTTGTAGTTCATTCATTCACAAATTTCTGTGTATGAATGACGCGGAGCCCCACACAGTCACGCTGTTTTTGAAAGCTGACAGCGGGTGTGAGGAGAAGATCCCCTACCCCTGACACAGAGGAGGCATGGGGTGGGGGATTGTTTGGAGTAAGTTACATGTTACACCCTAAATAAGGTGTATGTGTATCTACATGTATACGTGTAACATACTTCAAAAGGTAGCTTTTAATAGCCCTGCCTTGTATGTGGTGACCTTGAGTGACTGCCAACAGGCAGAGAAGAGGACACTGCTGGAGCCTGCTGGAATGGGGAATAGGGTACATAATCCAGCCTGTTCCTCAACCTTCGAGAAACAGTGAGACTTTCACATTTTGCAATGGAGAGACACCACTGCAAGGATATTTTTGTGTTCCAGTCTGAATTTCAGGCATTGATTCTTTTTTTTTTTTCTCAAAAGCGGAGTGATATTTTAACAAGTGTTTCCCTACCATCACCACACATCTGCCTCTGGGAGACTACAGAAATGAACCCTACAGATGCCTACTAAATGTTTAGTATATATCTACTGAATATATTGCTTTCCAGACTAGCCAGATCCCGAACTACAGTCCGCTAAGAAGATACAAAAATGGCTGTATCCAAAGGGCCAAGTCCATGGCTCTGGATAAGGGGGTACCACTTGTCCTCCCGTACGGGGCCCCAGCCAGCCAGGGGGGTGCAGGCAGCTGGATGAATCAGAGGTGGGCAGGGAAGGTGATCAGCACAGCGGTGGGGGGCAATTATTGGAACCCCTGTATGGCGCCCTCTGCAGCACCAGAAAATTGGCTTCTTCTCTCCTTCCCACTGGCTTTCAGCTGCTGCAGAGAGAGACATACAGGGGATCAGTTCCAGTAATCCCCCCCCCACCACCACGCCAATCACCCTTCCTTTGCACCATACATTTCCCCCTGCTTCCCAGGCCCCCCGTGTTTTCCCACCCCCGCAGTGCTGCTAGCTTCCCTCCTTTCCTTACCACCGGCAGCTGAAAGCACACAACAGAATCCTTCAGGATGGAGAGTGGGTTAAAGGGTTTAGTAAACATGTTATATTTACCAGCCCCTTCCTTTCCATAATGATCACAATGAGTGATCGGCACCAATCACTCATTGTGTTCATTCATAACTTAAGCATAGTAAACTGTTTTTTTGGGGGGGAGGGGGACCTGTCAAGTTGGCTGTATGGTGCCCCGTGGTTCCTAACAGCATCCCTGGCCAAATCACACCAGTAACACATTATACACATTGGTATGCTGATTGGGAATGGCACCCCCCCCCCCCACTTCCCACCTTCACAATGCACCTGTTTGGCAGCACTATGCAGTGCACAGAAATCTAAAATCTTGTGTTAAAAAAAATGCAGCAGGACCGATTTTTGGTCCATTGCGGTGCATTAGGCAACTTATTCAAATTAATGTTTTCCTTAATGCGTGAAGTAGCAGCTTGGTGTGAATGGGCCCTACATTTCCACATATTTTAGGATGAAAAAGTCTAAAAGCTCACACTGAAAAAACATGCATATTACTAATGGTTTGCAATTCCTGGGTAAGTTACTTTGAGTATGTCCTGCATTATGTATCATTGTTTTAACCTTAGATTTTTGAGTAGAATGCAGTAATTTCAGCTACCAATCAGTAACAATCTTTCAAAGTCCCAAGTGCATTAAACTGTTGAAAAAACACATCTGATTGGCTGCTATTTGTAACTGCACATGGTTGCCCTTTGCATTATCTTATCTATTAAGTAAGCCCCATGTTGCAATGAGTCGCTTTGCTGCCGAGTAATTCATCTGCATTCCGTGCAGACTCTTTGGTGTCACCAAGCTGTCAAGGCTATTGATTTTAAACAGAAAATATATCCTTTTGTCTACACACAATGCAATTTCACTTTCTTATTCTATTCCAAACTGGAACCTTTTTCTTTAACCCAATTCTAAAAATACACACACTCTCATTAGCAAGAATAACCACGCAGCGTAAAGATGGTTTCCACTTGTTTTAATTAAGGAGTTTTAAAAAGCATTACAGTGTTTGTCTGATTTTTGTTTTTCTAATTATGTTTTTCATTAAATAAAAATCCAAAAATGCAGTTCACATAAAAAAGTAATAAACAGTATTAATTAGTAGTAGTAGTAAACAATTTTCTGAATTTACTATAAATATTACCAGTATATTCTCCTAACCCTCTTGTATTGAACTGTATTGTCTCCCATTATATTGTAAAGCGCTGAGCAAACTGTTGGCGCTATATAAATCCTGTATAATAGTAATAATAATACTCTGTATGCAAAATTTGAAGGAAATTTACAGAAAGGAAGATTGATTTAAAATAAATAAATACATAAAATGATCGCAAATAAATTATTTGAAATAGCTGAGATAATGAAATATATAACAGTCTAGTAAACAAAAAAAATGGTAATACTGATAAAACATTGGTAGCAGAAATTTCTTTATTATCAAGAATGAGAAATCATATATTATTATTAGAGATGAGCGAAGAAATGAAAAATTCGATTCGACTGATTCGGCGAATTCGTGGACAATATTCGATTCGAGTCGAATAAATTCGCTGTGAATTTAACTTAAAAAAGGGTGTTTCTAGGCTTCAGAGAGACTTAATATTAGTGCAGAACACTGTACCTTTAATTTAAATGCCCTTGGAGTCTGCTGGGGAAGAGAAATAATACTGTCAGTCAGTATGACATGCAGATGAGTGCCGTCGATCTTAGAATCACCGCACACTTCACTCATTTGGGCAGTCACGGGGCCAAAACCAGAGTGTGGAGCCACAGTGTGGCGGTGGAGGCAGCAGCAATGGGAGGCCATACAGCACCCTATGACAAAAATGGAAACCACCAGCAGTGTGAGGAGACCTGAAAGTGGCACATGGCAGAGTGTGGCGATAGAGACAGCAGCAATGGGAGGCCGTACAGGGACCCATGACACACTCTGGACCTGGCAGCAGCATGAGGAGGCGGTACAGGGGCCCATGACAGATTACGGGCCTGGCAGCAGCATGAGGAGTCGGTACAGGGGCCCATGGCAGATTACGGGCCTGGCAGCAGCAATGGGAGGCCGTACAGGGACCCATGACACACTCTGGACCTGGCAGCAGCATGGGGAGGCGGTACAGGGGCCCATGACAGATTACGGGCCTGGCAGCAGCATGAGGAGTCGGTACGGGGGCCCATGACACACTCTGGACCTGGCAGCAGCATGAGGAGGCGGTACAGGGGCGCATGACAGATTACGAGCCTGGCAGCAGCAACTTGGACAGGAGGACGTTCAGCTTCTGCACCGTCGGGTGCGTGCTCGCAAACTGTTGTCTCTTGGAAACGGATTCCAAGAAAGACTGCTGACGGAATCCGTGAAGAGGAGTAGCAGGAGAAGGAGCATCTGAACGAGCGGAATATGCCAACAAGCGACAACAGTGGCCCATGACAGATTACGGGCCTGGCAGCAGCATGAGGAGTCGGTACGGGGGCCCATGGCAGATTACGGGCCTGGCAGCAGCTATGGGAGGCCCGTAATCTGCCAGCACCCTATGACAAAAAATGGAACCCACCAGCAGTGTGAGGAGACCTGAAAGTGGCACATGGCAGAGTGTGGCGATGGAGACAGCAGCAATGGGAGGCCGTACAGGGACCCATGAGAGACTCTGGACCTGGCAGCAGCATGAGGAGGCGGTATAGGGGCCCATGGCAGATTAGGGGCCTGGCAGCAGCTATGGGAGGCCCGTAATCTGCCAGCACCCTATGACAAAAAATGGAACACACCAGCAGTGTGAGGAGACCTGAAAGTGGCACATGGCAGAGTGTGGCGATGGAGGCAGCAGCAATGGGAGGCCGTACAGGGACCCATGAGAGACTCTGGACTTGGCAGCAGCATGAGGAGGCGGTATAGGGGCCCATGGCAGATTAGGGGCCTGGCAGCAGCTATGGGAGGCCCGTAATCTGCCAGCACCCTATGACAAAAAATGGAACACACCAGCAGTGTGAGGAGACCTGAAAGTGGCACATGTTTGGGGCATGATTCATGGCGGATTTAGTCAGTTGTGTCAGGAACTGGTGGTTTGAAATCCAGACTAATCCACGCCTGATTCATTTTCACAAACGTGAGTCTCTCCACACTTTGGGTGGACAGTCGTGTCCTCCGCGGAGTTGCAATACCTCCTGCCGCACTAAACACGCGCTCCGATGCCACGCTACTGGCCGGGCATGACAGCCTTTCAAGGGCAAATTCAGCTAGTTGGGGCCAAAGGTCAAGTTTCGTTGCCCAGTAGTCAAGGGGATTGTCTACCTCGGTTGGCAGGGTGCTGTCCAAGTAGGCCTAAGCCTGTTGTTTGAGGTCCTGCTCCAGGTCCACCTGATGCTGCTGCTGCTGCTGCGGCTGGTTAGTAGTTTCCTCACTGCGCTGGTGAAGAAAGCTACTCATCATCGACTGCAGACTGAGGCAGCCGCTGCTGGTGGAGCTGCCACTGCTCCTACCACCCCACCCCTCCCCTGCTGCCATGGCAGCGGAACACGAGCGCACAGGGCCCACAGTGTCTGAGGATGGACGTTGGCGCAGACAGGCAGAGACCAGCTGACTACATAGGTGTTTTTTATAGTACGTTATTTTGGCCTCCCTCTCAGCAGGTGTGAAAAAGGCCACCATTTTTGAACGGTAGCGAGGGTCCAACAAGGTGGACAGCCAAAAGTCATCCCTCTGTCTGATGGTTATTATTCGGCTGTCGCTACGCAAGCAACCGAGCATGCTATGGGCCATTTGTGCCAAGGAATGCGAGGGACTCCCTGCCTCCATCTCCACAGCATACTGCCACGGTGCGTCTAGGTCCTCTGTCTCCTCTTCCTCCTCCTCTACCAGATGCTCCTGCTCCTCCACTCCTGTCCGCTGAGTGGAAAAACCACCCATTTCACTCAATAATTCCTGAGCACCAATGTCCTCCTCTACCTCCTCCTCTTCTTCCAGTCCTGCCCCCACAGGGGCCATGTGGCGTTGAGATCTGTGCGCCACGTCTACCGCACCCTGACCAGCCATTGTTAACAGCATTTGTTCCAGGACGTGCAACAGAGGAATGACGTCGTTCATCCCATAGTCCTGCCGACTCACGAATAGCGTGGCCTCCTCAAAGGGCCTGAGCAAGCGCAGGTGTCACGCATGAGCTGCCAATGGCTGACATCTAAGTTACACAGGGAGTACCTTTATCTGCTTTTAACATCAGGAAATCTGTGATGGCCTTTTGCTGTTCGTAAAGGCGGTCTAACATATGTAGGGTTGAATTCCACCTTGTTGCAACGTCACAGCATGAGGAGTCGGTATAGGGGCCCATGGCAGATTAGGGGCCTGGCAGCAGTTATGGGAGGCCCATAATCTGCCAGCACCCTATGACAAAAAATGGAACACACCAGCAGTGTGAGGAGACCTGAAAGTGGCACATGGCAGAGTGTGGCGATGGAGACAGCAGCAATGGGAGGCCGTACAGGGACCCATGAGAGACTCTGGACCTGGCAGCAGCATGAGGAGGCGGTATATAGGGGCCTACGGCAGATTAGGGGCCTGGCAGCAGCTATAGGAGGCCCGTAATCTGCCAGCACCCTATGTCAAAAAATTCAACACACCAGCAGTGTGTGAGGAGACCTGAAAGTGGCACATGGCAGAGTGTGGCGATGGAGACAGCAGCAATGGGAGGCCGTACAGGGACCCATGACAGACTCTGGACTTGGCAGCAGCATGAGGAGGCGGTATATAGGGGCTTATGGCAGATTAGGGGCCTGGCAGCAGCTATAGGAGGCCCGTAATCTGCCAGCACCCTATGTCAAAAAATTCAACACACCAGCAGTGTGAGGAGACCTGAAAGTGGCACATGGCAGAGTGTGGCGATGGAGACAGCAGCAATGGGAGGCCGTACAGGGACCCATGACAGACTCTGAACTTGGCAGCAGCATGAGGAGGCGGTATATAGGGGCCCATGGCAGATTAGGGGCCTGGCAGCAGCTATAGGAGGCCCGTAATCTGCCAGCACCCTATGTCAAAAAATTCAACACACCAGCAGTGTGAGGAGACCTGAAAGTGGCACATGGCAGAGTGTGGCGATGGAGACAGCAGCAATGGGAGGCCGTACAGGGACCCATGACAGACTCTGGACTTGGCAGCAGCATGAGGAGGCGGTATATAGGGGCCCATGGCAGATTAGGGGCCTGGCAGCAGCTATGGGAGGCCCGTAATCTGCCAGCACCCTATGTCAAAAAATTCTACACACCAGCAGTGTGTGAGGAGACCTGAAAGTGGCACATGGCAGAGTGTGGCGATGGAGACAGCAGCAATGGGAGGCCGTACAGGGACCCATGACAGACTCTGGACTTGGCAGCAGCATGAGGAGGCGGTATATAGGGGCCCATGGCAGATTAGGGGCCTGGCAGCAGCTATGGGAGGCCCGTAATCTGCCAGCACCCTATGTCAAAAAATTCAACACACCAGCAGTGTGTGAGGAGACCTGAAAGTGGCACATGGCAGAGTGTGGCGATGGAGAAAGCAGCAATGGGAGGCCGTACAGGGACCCATGAGAGACTCTGGACCTGGCAGCAGCATGAGGAGGCGGTATATAGGGGCCTATGGCAGATTAGGGGCCTGGCAGCAGCTATGTGAGGCCCGTAATCTGCCTGCACCCTATGTCAAAAAATTAAACACACCAGCAGTGTGAAGAGACCTGAAAGTGGCACATGGCAGAGTGTGGCGATGGAGACAGCAGCAATGGGAGGCCGTACAGGGACCATGACAGACTCTGGACTTGGCAGCAGCATGAGGAGGCGGTATATAGGGGCCCATGGCAGATTAGGGGCCTGGCAGCAGCTATGTGAGGCCCGTAATCTGCCTGCACCCTATGTCAAAAAATTTAACACACCAGCAGTGTGAAGAGACCTGAAAGTGGCACATGGCAGCAGAGTGTGGCGATGGAGACAGCAGCAATGGGAGGCCGTACAGGGACCATGACAGACTCTGGACTTGGCAGCAGCATGAGGAGGCGGTATATAGGGGCCCATGGCAGATTAGGGGCCTGGCAGCAGCTATGTGAGGCCCGTAATCTGCCTGCACCCTATGTCAAAAAATTAAACACACCAGCAGTGTGAAGAGACCTGAAAGTGGCACATGGCATGAGAGACTCTGGACCTGGCAGCAGCAGGAGGAGGCGGTATAGGGGCCCATGGCTGATTAGGGGCCTGGCAGCAGCTATGTGAGGCCCGTTATCTTGCAGCACCCTATGTCAAAAAATTTAACACACCAGCAGTGTGAAGAGACCTGAAAGTGGCACATGGCAGCAGAGTGTGGCGATGGAGACAGCAGCAATGGGAGGCCGTACAGGGACCCATGAGAGACTCTGGACCTGGCAGCAGCAGGAGGAGGTGGTATATAGGGGCCCATGGCAGATTAGGGGCCTGGCAGCAGCTATGTGAGGCCCGTAATCTGCCTGCACCCTATGTCAAAAAATTTAACACACCAGCAGTGTGAAGAGACCTGAAAGTGGCACATGGCAGCAGAGTGTGGCGATGGAGACAGCAGCAATGGGAGGCCGTACAGGGACCATGACAGACTCTGGACTTGGCAGCAGCATGAGGAGGCGGTATATAGGGGCCTATGGCAGATTAGGGGCCTGGCAGCAGCTATGTGAGGCCCGTAATCTGCCTGCACCCTATGTCAAAAAATTTAACACACCAGCAGTGTGAAGAGACCTGAAAGTGGCACATGGCAGCAGAGTGTGGCGATGGAGACAGCAGCAATGGGAGGCCGTACAGGGACCATGACAGACTCTGGACTTGGCAGCAGCATGAGGAGGCGGTATATAGGGGCCCATGGCAGATTAGGGGCCTGGCAGCAGCTATGTGAGGCCCGTAATCTGCCTGCACCCTATGTCAAAAAATTTAACACACCAGCAGTGTGAAGAGACCTGAAAGTGGCACATGGCAGCAGAGTGTGGCGATGGAGACAGCAGCAATGGGAGGCCGTACAGGGACCATGACAGACTCTGGACTTGGCAGCAGCATGAGGAGGCGGTATATAGGGGCCCATGGCAGATTAGGGGCCTGGCAGCAGCTATGTGAGGCCCGTAATCTGCCTGCACCCTATGTCAAAAAATTAAACACACCAGCAGTGTGAAGAGACCTGAAAGTGGCACATGGCATGAGAGACTCTGGACCTGGCAGCAGCAGGAGGAGGCGGTATAGGGGCCCATGGCTGATTAGGGGCCTGGCAGCAGCTATGTGAGGCCCGTTATCTTGCAGCACCCTATGTCAAAAAATTTAACACACCAGCAGTGTGAAGAGACCTGAAAGTGGCACATGGCAGCAGAGTGTGGCGATGGAGACAGCAGCAATGGGAGGCCGTACAGGGACCCATGAGAGACTCTGGACCTGGCAGCAGCAGGAGGAGGTGGTATATAGGGGCCCATGGCAGATTAGGGGCCTGGCAGCAGCTATGTGAGGCCCGTAATCTGCCTGCACCCTATGTCAAAAAATTTAACACACCAGCAGTGTGAAGAGACCTGAAAGTGGCACATGGCAGCAGAGTGTGGCGATGGAGACAGCAGCAATGGGAGGCCGTACAGGGACCATGACAGACTCTGGACTTGGCAGCAGCATGAGGAGGCGGTATATAGGGGCCTATGGCAGATTAGGGGCCTGGCAGCAGCTATGTGAGGCCCGTAATCTGCCTGCACCCTATGTCAAAAAATTTAACACACCAGCAGTGTGAAGAGACCTGAAAGTGGCACATGGCAGCAGAGTGTGGCGATGGAGACAGCAGCAATGGGAGGCCGTACAGGGACCATGACAGACTCTGGACTTGGCAGCAGCATGAGGAGGCGGTATATAGGGGCCCATGGCAGATTAGGGGCCTGGCAGCAGCTATGTGAGGCCCGTAATCTGCCTGCACCCTATGTCAAAAAATTTAACACACCAGCAGTGTGAAGAGACCTGAAAGTGGCACATGGCAGCAGAGTGTGGCGATGGAGACAGCAGCAATGGGAGGCCGTACAGGGACCATGACAGACTCTGGACTTGGCAGCAGCATGAGGAGGCGGTATATAGGGGCCCATGGCAGATTAGGGGCCTGGCAGCAGCTATGTGAGGCCCGTAATCTGCCTGCACCCTATGTCAAAAAATTTAACACACCAGCAGTGTGAAGAGACCTGAAAGTGGCACATGGCAGCAGAGTGTGGCGATGGAGACAGCAGCAATGGGAGGCCGTACAGGGACCATGACAGACTCTGGACTTGGCAGCAGCATGAGGAGGCGGTATATAGGGGCCCATGGCAGATTAGGGGCCTGGCAGCAGCTATGTGAGGCCCGTAATCTGCCTGCACCCTATGTCAAAAAATTAAACACACCAGCAGTGTGAAGAGACCTGAAAGTGGCACATGGCAGCAGAGTGTGGCGATGGAGACAGCAGCAATGGGAGGCCGTACAGGGACCATGACAGACTCTGGACTTGGCAGCAGCATGAGGAGGCGGTATATAGGGGCCCATGGCAGATTAGGGGCCTGGCAGCAGCTATGTGAGGCCCGTAATCTGCCTGCACCCTATGTCAAAAAATTTAACACACCAGCAGTGTGAAGAGACCTGAAAGTGGCACATGGCAGAGTGTGGCGATGGAGACAGCAGCAATGGGAGGCCGTACAGGGACCATGACAGACTCTGGACTTGGCAGCAGCATGAGGAGGCGGTATATAGGGGCCCATGGCAGATTAGGGGCCTGGCAGCAGCTATGTGAGGCCCGTAATCTGCCTGCACCCTATGTCAAAAAATTTAACACACCAGCAGTGTGAAGAGACCTGAAAGTGGCACATGGCAGCAGAGTGTGGCGATGGAGACAGCAGCAATGGGAGGCCGTACAGGGACCATGACAGACTCTGGACTTGGCAGCAGCATGAGGAGGCGGTATATAGGGGCCCATGGCAGATTAGGGGCCTGGCAGCAGCTATGTGAGGCCCGTAATCTGCCTGCACCCTATGTCAAAAAATTTAACACACCAGCAGTGTGAAGAGACCTGAAAGTGGCACATGGCAGCAGAGTGTGGCGATGGAGACAGCAGCAATGGGAGGCCGTACAGGGACCATGACAGACTCTGGACTTGGCAGCAGCATGAGGAGGCGGTATATAGGGGCCCATGGCAGATTAGGGGCCTGGCAGCAGCTATGTGAGGCCCGTAATCTGCCTGCACCCTATGTCAAAAAATTAAACACACCAGCAGTGTGAAGAGACCTGAAAGTGGCACATGGCAGCAGAGTGTGGCGATGGAGACAGCAGCAATGGGAGGCCGTACAGGGACCATGACAGACTCTGGACTTGGCAGCAGCATGAGGAGGCGGTATATAGGGGCCCATGGCAGATTAGGGGCCTGGCAGCAGCTATGTGAGGCCCGTAATCTGCCTGCACCCTATGTCAAAAAATTTAACACACCAGCAGTGTGAAGAGACCTGAAAGTGGCACATGGCAGCAGAGTGTGGCGATGGAGACAGCAGCAATGGGAGGCCGTACAGGGACCATGACAGACTCTGGACTTGGCAGCAGCATGAGGAGGCGGTATATAGGGGCCCATGGCAGATTAGGGGCCTGGCAGCAGCTATGTGAGGCCCGTAATCTGCCTGCACCCTATGTCAAAAAATTTAACACACCAGCAGTGTGAAGAGACCTGAAAGTGGCACATGGCAGCAGAGTGTGGCGATGGAGAAAGCAGCAATGGGAGGCCGTACAGGGACCCATGAGAGACTCTGGACCTGGCAGCAGCATGAGGAGGCGGTATATAGGGGCCTATGGCAGATTAGGGGCCTGGCAGCAGCTATGTGAGGCCCGTAATCTGCCTGCACCCTATGTCAAAAAATTTAACACACCAGCAGTGTGAAGAGACCTGAAAGTGGCACATGGCATGAGAGACTCTGGACCTGGCAGCAGCAGGAGGAGGCGGTATAGGGGCCCATGGCTGATTAGGGGCCTGGCAGCAGCTATGTGAGGCCCGTTATCTTGCAGCACCCTATGTCAAAAAATTTAACACACCAGCAGTGTGAAGAGACCTGAAAGTGGCACATGGCAGCAGAGTGTGGCGATGGAGACAGCAGCAATGGGAGGCCGTACAGGGACCCATGAGAGACTCTGGACCTGGCAGCAGCAGGAGGAGGTGGTATATAGGGGCCCATGGCAGATTAGGGGCCTGGCAGCAGCTATGTGAGGCCCGTAATCTGCCTGCACCCTATGTCAAAAAATTTAACACACCAGCAGTGTGAAGAGACCTGAAAGTGGCACATGGCAGCAGAGTGTGGCGATGGAGACAGCAGCAATGGGAGGCCGTACAGGGACCCATGAGAGACTCTGGACCTGGCAGCAGCAGGAGGAGGTGGTATATAGGGGCCTATGGCAGATTAGGGGCCTGGCAGCAGCTATAGGAGGCCCGTAATCTGCCAGCACCCTATGTCAAAAAATTCAACACACCAGCAGTGTGAGGAGACCTGAAAGTGGCACATGTTTGAGGCATGATTCATGGCGGATTTAGTCAGTTGTGTCAGGAACTGGTGGTTTGAAATCCAGACTAATCCACGCCTGATTCATTTTCACAAACGTGAGTCTCTCCACACTTTGGGTGGACAGTCGTGTCCTCCGCGGAGTTACAATACCTCCTGCCGCACTAAACACGCGCTCCGATGCCACGCTACTGGCCGGGCATGACAGCCTTTCAAGGGCAAATTCAGCTAGTTGGGGCCAAAGGTCAAGTTTCGTTGCCCAGTAGTCAAGGGGATTGTCTACCTCGGTTGGCAGGGTGCTGTCCAAGTAGGCCCAAGCCTGTTGTTTGAGCTCCTGCTCCAGGTCCACCTGATGCTGCTGCTGCTGCTGCGGCTGGTTAGTAGTTTCCTCACTGCGCTGGTGAAGAAAGCTACTCATCATCGACTGCAGACTGAGGCAGCCGCTGCTGGTGGAGCTGCCACTGCTCCTACCACCCCACCCCTCCCCTGCTGCCATGCCAGCGGAACGCGAGCGCACAGGGCCCACAGTGTCTGAGGATGGACGATGGCGCACAAAGGCAGAGACCAACTGACTACATAGGTGGTTTTTATAGTACGTAATTTTGGCCTCCCTCTCAGCAGGTGTGAAAAAGGCCACCATTTTGGACCGGTAGCGAGGGTCCAACAAGGTGGACAGCCAAAAGTCATCCCTCTGTCTGATGGTTATTATTCGGCTGTCGCTACGCAAGCAACCGAGCATGCTATGGGCCATTTGTGCCAAGGAATGCGAGGGACTCCCTGCCTCCATCTCCACAGCATACTGCCACGGTGCGTCTGGGTCCTCTGTCTCCTCCTCCTCCTCCTCTACCAGATGCTCCTGCTCCTCCACTCCTGTCCGCTGAGTGGAAAAACCACCCATTTCACTCAATAATTCCTGAGCACAAATGTCCTCCTCTACCTCCTCCTCTTCTTCCTGTCCTGCCCCCACAGGGGTCATGTGGCGTTGAGATCTGTGCGCCACGTCTACCGCACCCTGACCAGCCATTGTTAACAGCATTTGTTCCAGGACGTGCAACAGAGGAATGACGTCGTTCATCCCATAGTCCTGCCGACTCACGAATAGCGTGGCCTCCTCAAAGGGCCTGAGCAAGCGGCAGGTGTCACGCATGAGCTGCCAATGGCTGACATCTAAGTTACACAGGGGAGTACCTTTATCCGCTTGTAACATCAGGAAATCGGTGATGGCCTTTCGCTGCTCGTAAAGGCGGTCTAACATGTGTAGGGTTGAATTCCACCTTGTTGCAACGTCGCAGATCAGGCGATGCTGTGGAATTCCGTTCTGCCGCTGCAGCTCAATGAGGGTGTTCTTTGCGGTGTAGGAATGGCTGAAATGCATGCACAGTTTACGTGACATTTTAAGGATGTCTTGCAGTGGGATGGTGGATTTTAGGAACCGCTTGACAACCAGATTGAACACGTGAGCCATGCATGGCGCATGGCACAACCTTCCTTGACGCAGAGCAGACACCATGTTCTTTCCGTTGTCAGTCAACATGGTTCCGATTTTTAGTTTGCGCGGAGACAGCCATCTGTCGATTTCTCTGTTCATTACACTCAGCAGTTCCTCCCCTGTGTGACTACGTTCGCCAAGGCATACCAGGTGCAGCACAGCGTGACACCGTTGCGCCCTGCACATGTGATATGCCGGTCGGGTAATGGGACTTGGCACGGGGGTGGCGGCTGAGGACACGGCGGAAAAAGAGGTGGTAGAGGCGGACATGCTTGCTGGACCAAGGACGTGCAAACGTGGAGGCAAAAGCGTCGTGACCTGTCCAAGTTGCTGGTGCGGCTGTGCCGGCACCACGTTCACCCAGTGGGCCGTAAATGACATGTACTGTCCCTGACCGTAGTTACAGCTCCACACGTCGGCGCTGCCGTGCACTTTGGCAGAGACCGACATGCTCAAAGACTGGCCCACCATCTCTTCTACATGTGAATGCAGGGCTGGCACTGCCTTTTGGGCAAAGAAATGACGGCTTGGCACTCTCCACCGCGGCGCGGCACAAGCCATCATTTCTCGGAAAGGTGCTGAGTCCACCAGTTGGAAAGGGAGGGACTGCAGCACCAGCAACTTGGACAGGAGGACGTTCAGCTTTTGCACCGTCGGGTGCGTGCTCGCAAACTGTTGTCTCTTGGATACGGATTCCAAGAAAGACTGTTGACGGAATCCGAGAAGAGGAGTAGCAGGAGAAGGAGCATCTGAACGAGCGGAAGATGCCAATGAGCGACAACTCCCCTCAGCAGAGGTGTTGGAGCCTTGACTGGCTGATAGAGGGCGATTGACGACGTCGGGTGACGGAGCAAGTAACGGAGCGGGTGATGGAGCGGGGGCTGGGGCAGGCAGAACCGCCGTATGTTTATCACGGTTTTCCCAGGCCACCGAATGGTGACGCTGCATATGCTGACGCAACGCTGTAGTCCCAACATGGGCCCCCTGGCCACGCTTGCATTTCTGGCCACATAGTCGACATACGGCTACATTTACTTCCTCGGGCGGCTTGAGGAAAAATTGCCACACCACCGAGTAGGAAACTTTGCCCCCGCTACTCTTCACTGGCTGACTGCTACTTCCTCCGTGCGCACCGGCACCACTACTGGCCGTGGTGGTAGGCTGCAGTGGAGCTGGTGCTCTACTCCGTGGACGTTTGGCTCCACTGACACTGATGCGACCCTGCTGCTGTCTCCTGGGCAACCCACCGACTGTTTTGCTCGCTGCCAAGCTGCCACCCTCTTCTCCTGATGATGCGGAAGAAATTGCCTGATGACGACGAGGCTGCCAAGTGCGATCAACCTCCTCATCATCAAGTAGGGTCTCCGCCTCACTACTAGCCCCCTCGGCTGCGTCTGGGTCAGGAGACAGACCTGTCTCTAGACCGGCTACCGAGCCACTCTCCTCGCCAGTACTTGTTCGCTTGGCTGCTGAAAAGGCCGATGTCTCCCCCCGTTCCTGACCGCCCTCTGTTAGCTCTTCCTCACTGTACAGTGGGGCTGAGCCCACAGCATGCGATACTTCGCTTGGTGAGGGAACAGCAAAGGACAGGGGCAGGTAGAGGACACGTGATTTCAGTGGGCTTGGTCCCGGGCCATGCCAACTAACGGTTGTGTCTGACGTACCCACCGACCGTTGGCTGTAGGTGTCAGAGGTGACCTGGGAAGAGGAAGACGACCGAGCCAACCAATCAATGACGGCAGGGTTGTCGGTGGAGACACGACCGCTGGATGACACCGGGAGCACTGGCCTCTGGCTGCGAATACTGCTGCCTCGACCCCTTCCTCTGCTGCCACGTCTGCTCGCTCCTAAAACATTGCCTCCTCTGCCACTCCTCTGCATGTTGTCTGACATACTATTTAATTCAACGATTAGGTGTCCCTGAGTAACAATTCTCTGGCACTCAGTAACAATTCTGTCTGTCCCTGAGTATGAATTCTGTGGCCCTGAGTAACAATTCTGTGTCTGTGCGAGTAACAATTCTGTGTCTGTGCGAGTAACAATTCTGTGTCTGTGCAAGTAACAATTTTGTGTCTGTGCGAGTAACAATTCTCTGGCACTCAGTAACAATTCTGTCTGTCCCTGAGTAACAATTCTCTGGCACTCAGTAACAATTCTGTCTGTCCCTGAGTAACAATTCTCTGGCACTCAGTAACAATTCTGTCTGTCCCTGAGTAACAATTCTCTGGCACTCAGTAACAATTCTGTCTGTCCCTGAGTATGAATTCTGTGGCCCTGAGTAACAATTCTGTGTCTGCGCGAGTAACAATTCTGTGTCTGTGCAAGTAACAATTTTGTGTCTGTGCAAGTAACAATTTTGTGTCTGTGCGAGTAACAATTCTCTGGCACTCAGTAACAATTCTGTCTGTCCCTGAGTAACAATTCTCTGGCACTCAGTAACAATTCTGTCTGTCCCTGAGTAACAATTCTCTGGCACTCAGTAACAATTCTGTCTGTCCCTGAGTAACAATTCTCTGGCACTCAGTAACAATTGTGTGTCTGTGCAAGTAACAATTCTGTGTCTGTGCAAGTAACAATTTTGTGTCTGTGAGAGTAACAATTCTCTGGCACTCAGTAACAATTCTGTCTGTCCCTGAGTAACAATTCTCTGGCACTCAGTAACAATTCTGTCTGTCCCTGAGTATGAATTCTGTGGCCCTGAGTAACAATTCTGTCTCTGTGCGAGTAACAATTCTGTGTCTGTGCAAGTAACAATTTTGTGTCTGTGAGAGTAACAATTCTCTGGCACTCAGTAACAATTCTGTCTGTCCCTGAGTAACAATTCTCTGGCACTCAGTAACAATTCTGTCTTCCCTGAGTAACAATTCTCTGGCACTCAGTAACAATTCTGTCTGTCCCTGAGTATGAATTCTGTGGCCCTGAGTAACAATTCTGTCTCTGTGCGAGTAACAATTCTGTGTCTGTGCAAGTAACAATTTTGTGTCTGTGAGAGTAACAATTCTCTGGCACTCAGTAACAATTCTGTCTGTCCCTGAGTAACAATTCTCTGGCACTCAGTAACAATTCTGTCTGTCCCTGAGTATGAATTCTGTGGCCCTGAGTAACAATTGTGTGTCTGTGCAAGTAACAATTCTGTGTCTGTGCAAGTAACAATTTTGTGTCTGTGAGAGTAACAATTCTCTGGCACTCAGTAACAATTCTGTCTGTCCCTGAGTAACAATTCTCTGGCACTCAGTAACAATTCTGTCTGTCCCTGAGTAACAATTCTGTCTGTCCCTGAGTATGAATTCTGTGGCCCTGAGTAAGAATTCTCTGGCACTCAGTAACAATTCTGTCTGTCCCTGAGTATGAATTCTGTGGCCCTGAGTAACAATTGTGTGTCTGTGCAAGTAACAATTCTGTGTCTGTGCAAGTAACAATTTTGTGTCTGTGAGAGTAACAATTCTCTGGCACTCAGTAACAATTCTGTCTGTCCCTGAGTAACAATTCTCTGGCACTCAGTAACAATTCTGTCTGTCCCTGAGTATGAATTCTGTGGCCCTGAGTAACAATTCTGTCTCTGTGCGAGTAACAATTCTGTGTCTGTGCAAGTAACAATTTTGTGTCTGTGAGAGTAACAATTCTCTGGCACTCAGTAACAATTCTGTCTGTCCCTGAGTAAGAATTCTCTGGCACTCAGTAACAATTCTGTCTGTCCCTGAGTAACAATTCTCTGGCACTCAGTAACAATTCTGTCTGTCCCTGAGTAACAATTCTGTCTGTCCCTGAGTATGAATTCTGTGGCCCTGAGTAAGAATTCTCTGGCACTCAGTAACAATTCTGTCTGTCCCTGAGTATGAATTCTGTGGCCCTGAGTAACAATTGTGTGTCTGTGCAAGTAACAATTCTGTGTCTGTGCAAGTAACAATTTTGTGTCTGTGAGAGTAACAATTCTCTGGCACTCAGTAACAATTCTGTCTGTCCCTGAGTAACAATTCTCTGGCACTCAGTAACAATTCTGTCTGTCCCTGAGTAACAATTCTGTCTGTCCCTGAGAATGAATTCTGTGGCCCTGAGTAAGAATTCTCTGGCACTCAGTAACAATTCTGTCTGTCCCTGAGTAACAATTCTCTGGCACTCAGTAACAATTCTGTCTGTCCCTGAGTATGAATTCTGTGGCCCTGAGTAACAATTGTGTGTCTGTGCAAGTAACAATTCTGTGTCTGTGCAAGTAACAATTTTGTGTCTGTGAGAGTAACAATTCTCTGGCACTCAGTAACAATTCTGTCTGTCCCTGAGTAACAATTCTCTGGCACTCAGTAACAATTCTGTCTGTCCCTGAGTAACAATTCTGTCTGTCCCTGAGTATGAATTCTGTGGCCCTGAGTAAGAATTCTCTGGCACTCAGTAACAATTCTGTCTGTCCCTGAGTATGAATTCTGTGGCCCTGAGTAACAATTGTGTGTCTGTGCAAGTAACAATTCTGTGTCTGTGCAAGTAACAATTTTGTGTCTGTGAGAGTAACAATTCTCTGGCACTCAGTAACAATTCTGTCTGTCCCTGAGTAACAATTCTCTGGCACTCAGTAACAATTCTGTCTGTCCCTGAGTATGAATTCTGTGGCCCTGAGTAACAATTCTGTCTCTGTGCGAGTAACAATTCTGTGTCTGTGCAAGTAACAATTTTGTGTCTGTGAGAGTAACAATTCTCTGGCACTCAGTAACAATTCTGTCTGTCCCTGAGTAAGAATTCTCTGGCACTCAGTAACAATTCTGTCTGTCCCTGAGTAACAATTCTCTGGCACTCAGTAACAATTCTGTCTGTCCCTGAGTAACAATTCTGTCTGTCCCTGAGTATGAATTCTGTGGCCCTGAGTAAGAATTCTCTGGCACTCAGTAACAATTCTGTCTGTCCCTGAGTATGAATTCTGTGGCCCTGAGTAACAATTGTGTGTCTGTGCAAGTAACAATTCTGTGTCTGTGCAAGTAACAATTTTGTGTCTGTGAGAGTAACAATTCTCTGGCACTCAGTAACAATTCTGTCTGTCCCTGAGTAACAATTCTCTGGCACTCAGTAACAATTCTGTCTGTCCCTGAGTAACAATTCTCTGGCACTCAGTAACAATTCTGTCTGTCCCTGAGTAACAATTCTCTGGCACTCAGTAACAATTCTGTCTGTCCCTGAGTAACAATTCTGTCTGTCCCTGAGAATGAATTCTGTGGCCCTGAGTAAGAATTCTCTGGCACTCAGTAACAATTCTGTCTGTCCCTGAGTAACAATTCTCTGGCACTCAGTAACAATTCTGTCTGTCCCTGAGTATGAATTCTGTGGCCCTGAGTAACAATTGTGTGTCTGTGCAAGTAACAATTCTGTGTCTGTGCAAGTAACAATTTTGTGTCTGTGAGAGTAACAATTCTCTGGCACTCAGTAACAATTCTGTCTGTCCCTGAGTAACAATTCTCTGGCACTCAGTAACAATTCTGTCTGTCCCTGAGTAACAATTCTGTCTGTCCCTGAGTATGAATTCTGTGGCCCTGAGTAAGAATTCTCTGGCACTCAGTAACAATTCTGTCTGTCCCTGAGTATGAATTCTGTGGCCCTGAGTAACAATTGTGTGTCTGTGCAAGTAACAATTCTGTGTCTGTGCAAGTAACAATTTTGTGTCTGTGAGAGTAACAATTCTCTGGCACTCAGTAACAATTCTGTCTGTCCCTGAGTAACAATTCTCTGGCACTCAGTAACAATTCTGTCTGTCCCTGAGTATGAATTCTGTGGCCCTGAGTAACAATTCTGTCTCTGTGCGAGTAACAATTCTGTGTCTGTGCAAGTAACAATTTTGTGTCTGTGAGAGTAACAATTCTCTGGCACTCAGTAACAATTCTGTCTGTCCCTGAGTAAGAATTCTCTGGCACTCAGTAACAATTCTGTCTGTCCCTGAGTAACAATTCTCTGGCACTCAGTAACAATTCTGTCTGTCCCTGAGTAACAATTCTGTCTGTCCCTGAGTATGAATTCTGTGGCCCTGAGTAAGAATTCTCTGGCACTCAGTAACAATTCTGTCTGTCCCTGAGTATGAATTCAGTGGCCCTGAGTAACAATTGTGTGTCTGTGCAAGTAACAATTCTGTGTCTGTGCAAGTAACAATTTTGTGTCTGTGAGAGTAACAATTCTCTGGCACTCAGTAACAATTCTGTCTGTCCCTGAGTAACAATTCTCTGGCACTCAGTAACAATTCTGTCTGTCCCTGAGTAACAATTCTCTGGCACTCAGTAACAATTCTGTCTGTCCCTGAGTAACAATTCTCTGGCACTCAGTAACAATTCTGTCTGTCCCTGAGTAACAATTCTGTCTGTCCCTGAGAATGAATTCTGTGGCCCTGAGTAAGAATTCTCTGGCACTCAGTAACAATTCTGTCTGTCCCTGAGTAACAATTCTCTGGCACTCAGTAACAATTCTGTCTGTCCCTGAGTAAAAATTCTGTGGCCCTAATAACGTTTCTGTGGCCCTAAGTAACAATTCTCTGGCACTGAGTAACAATTCTGTCTGTCCCTGAGTATGAATTCTGTGGCCCTAACTAGCGTTTCTTTGTCCCTAAATAACGATTCTGTGGCCCTCATTAACAAGTCTGTGTCCCTGAGTAATGGTTCTCTGTCCCTAAGTAACTTCTCTCTGTCCCCAATTCTCGTTTCTGTGGCCCTAACTCTGTCCCTGTCCCTAGTACAGAGCGGTCTGCCTCTGTTCAATGACTGCAGGCAAATGAAGATTTCCAAAATGGCCGCTATATATACCTCGACCATTACACAGTGCTGGCTGGCTGGCTGCTGATTGGCTGATGCGATCACATGTCGTTGAGGAATGCATTATGGGGCAGCGCGCCTTGTCTGCGCGCCTTCCCCGACATCCCCGCTCCGTCGCCGCACATGTCAGCCGCCATTTTCGGAAAAATTTCGATTCGCGCGTCCGAATTAGGCTGTTTTTCGGATTCGGCACGAATCGAAATTTTTCCGATATTCGACTCGAATTCCACTTCGGATACTTCGATTCGCTCATCTCTAATTATTATGTTTTGCTATTTTTGCTATTTATAGATAATTTATTTAAAGACTGTCATTTCCAATCTTTATTTATATATATATATATATATATATTTTTTTTTTTTTTATAAAGTCTGAAGCTTCTCCAGAGGAGACATAACATGGTAGCTTTGCTTGTGTGCAAATACTCTTGGGAGCCTGAAGCAGATACCCCTCTGGGTTGTGTTCACATGGTCACAAAACTACAATTTAAATTCAAAGCAGTAAAGCAATCACATGTCAAATGTCTGGGGCTGATATTGTGCAAAACAAACTGGCAAATAGATTGTAGCACTGTGAGCCTTGAGTTGAGGTCTGTATGGGATTAGCCGACAAGTGAGGGGGACACAAAAGGGGACTTTTTTTAGGATTCTTGAGTTCTTTGTGAAAGTACAAACCTACTTTTCACAATCTTTTACTTATTAACACATTAAGTGCTGAAATAGTCGCCTGCTGAAAATTGGCACACAAATTAAGACAACAAAGATGTAAAAAAAAGAAAAAAAAAGGCGTTCTTTGAGTTGTTTTAATATGTTTTTTCCATGATAAAACTAGAGGTTTATTGCAGGACCATACCATACACTGAGTGTATAGAATCAGATGGAACAGCTGTCCGGTATAAAAGTTTCCTGTCCCTGGTATTGCAGATTTACCCATGTACAGTGACCCACGGATGCCTACGTTATTTTTATTTTTTAGAAAAATGCTAATGTTTAGGCTTTTGTGGGAAAATGTATTGTACAGACAAGAGGAGGAATCCTACCAGCATAAACTGAGTTTTATAGACATGTGCTTTACTTAAAGAGGAATGTCAACCAAGCTTTTAAATTAGGAAACAAGGACAATTAAAGTGTTACTAAACCCAAAACAGTAAAATCAGTCTCTATATGCAGTAAAGCATGCTTGTTATACTCACTGTGGAACCTAAGGGGTTAATCTCCTGCATTGTGTAAAAAGGCCATTTGACCCTGTCTTCTCTGCTCCTCCCCTTCTTCAAATGTCCACACCTTATCTCCTGATAAAACAGACTGAACCCATAGCCATTCTGCACATGCTCAGTTTAGTGTGTACTACTAGAGAGGTTTTTTTTTTCTTGGGAGAGTACATTTGATCAGCACAGGGCCAATCAGCACTGTCCAGATGGAGGTCAGGGGTTCTGCATCCTCCTAGAGCATAAAGAAAACTCCTCCTGCAAGCTTTAGCTAGTGCTTGGCTGGACACTGATAGAAGTCACAAGACTGCTCTAACTGCTGATGAAAAAAGGTATTTAGTAGTTTATATTTACTAAAATAATTGGATTTCCATGTTCTGTATACTGTGGGAGACCAGATATAGTGAATGCAGTGTCCTGGGTTTAGTAACACTTTAAAAATGTAATCACCTGACAAGTGTCAAATACATTTTTATTTTTCCATGCAGACTTACCTTCTCTTGCAGTCCAGTGAACTTTTCAAATGCTTTGCCTCTTTTGCACCGCCATTTTTGGTAAGGGCATATCAAGATTATTACCACCAATCCCAGGCATGTGCACTCTGCACTCTAGTGGGGAATAATTTGCTTTACACATTGCCTAGTGTTGCCACCTCATCCCTTTAAAACCGAACACATATTAATTACACAGGTTCTGTGGCTGATTAAGGTGGCGATTAAATTCACGTAGTGCCTTATCTGCATAAAATTAGCCTCAGAACCTGTATAATTAATATGTGTTCGTTTTAAAGGGATGAAGTGGTAACCCTACACATTGCCCTACTAATGGCAACATGTAAATCAAATGATCTCCACTAGAGCGCTGGGTGCGCATGGGCTGGGCAGTATTGGTGGCTGTTGGTATGGCAATGTGTAAACAAAATGATTCTACACCATTGGTTTTCAACCTTTTTCAGTCAAAGTACCCTTTAAAAGCCTACACAATCTATAGGCTCCCCATTCTAAAATGTGAAAAACTAAGCTAATAGTTTTATATAATGCAGCAACATCCACAGATGTAGGACACTCAACATTAGAGATGATTTATTCTTCCAAATGAAAGATTGATGACGTCATTAGTTGTCAGGACACCAGCGGCTAGAAGGTTGTAATGGTGCACAATGAAAACCTGTGCCTTTGTGTAACTAAAAGGTAGGCTTGATCCACCCTCTGGCTTGTATACAATTTCTGGACAATTTGTTTAGGCATTTTACCAAGGTACCCCTTTAAAAACCTGAAGGCACCCAAGAGTGCCTGGGTACCCTAGTTGAAAAAGGCTGCTCTACACTACAGAACTGGGTGTGCATGCGCAGCAATAGTGGCACACCCCTCTTTTGGTTTACTTATTGCCATAAATTCCATGTATGTGCATAGCAGCATAGTCAAGCTGTTTATGCTTCGGTGAGAAATTAGAAAACACAGGGGGTTAAGATGCACAATAAAGCCTAACTGAACCCTAGAGTAAAAAGGGAAGTGACCAGAGTCTATAGGTGGTAAAGCACACCACAACTATAGTAAAAAATGTGTCCCTTGCAGTTGTAGCGCTACCCCCCGAGAAGCTGCTTGTATTTTTGCCCAGGTCTCCACTTGCTTCGACCCGCATCCAGACACAAAGTATTTTCCACAGCCAGGTACACACACTCCTTGTCCTCAATGACCAGTCTAGAGGATGTCTGTTTTTGGAGCTTTATTGTAGAAATGGAGATAGGGATGGGGAATTTAGTAGGATACTCCAAAATTAGAACTATTCACACTGAGGACATCAAGCGGATCTCTTAGTTGAACACTTTTAAAGTCCTGGCTGAAAGCCGATAACGGACTTCTCTTTAAATTGTAGTAACAAGTAATTTTTGAGTGAGCAAAGTCCCTTTAGTGGTAGTAGTAGTTGCAGGGCTGAGCTCCTCAGGTACAGGCCTGTTATGGCATACTGTGGCAGTCCAAAGATAATAGAACGGAGAAAAGTCCTTTGCAGTAGCAACAGTTGGACAAGCTCTTCAGAACACCAGCCAGTGTTCCCTTTTTTCTCAGACCCACGCTGACTATCAAGCACCAGAGGGGTAGCCAAGAGCACAGAGTCCCCAATGTCTCTCAGTGTCTGCACTCACAAGGCCCAGGGACAGAATGACAGCCTCCCTCCAATCTCTTAGTGACTCTCTCCAGTGATACCAGACAGATCTTTGACAGACAGCTCCCCTCAGTCAGCTTAGTGTAGAACCAAGGTCACTCTCTCTAGCTCCAGGCCCTCAGGTTGCCCACCTGGCAAGTGCCAGGTGAGGCAAGCCTGCCTCCAGCCTAGCTTGGTGCAATCCTCTCCACGGAAGACACTGAACCCATGTGCTCACAGAACATAAATATCACTCCCAGCTTGTAATGGGGCCACTCTCCCCTGGAATTGGCCAGGACTGTATCCGTATTCATTCATTTGCCTAGCCCCTACCTATGTTCTAGAAGGCTCTCATAGCTTCCTAAAGGCAGGTGGAACTCAGATGAACGAAAACAGTACCAGAGCATCATGAGCAGACCTAACTAATCAATTACAGCACTCTGTTAAGCAGAGAGCCCAGTTAGATTTTCCTAAAAGTCTCTCTGTTAAGCAGAGAAACACAGCTATACGTATCCTATCTACACGTATGCTGACAACTGACTAGGAGGGTGCTACACAGATATGCAGCAGAGCAGGACTGTGGTGTCACTGCTGAGGTCTGACATGCTCCCCTGGAAGTCAGAGTCAAAGCCCTCCATTCATCAAGAAGTGTGAGTTTTGTTGAGTGGAGGGCACTAGCTCTGACTCACATGGGGGATGTTGGACCACAACAGAAAGGACAATTGCTTACACACAGAGCTAAACCATAAAATGGGCCAATTAATACAAAGCTTCAAATAGAAAATTAAATGGTATCTGGTTATCCATTTTGGGTGCTGCAATAAGCAGGGCTGGATTTCTGCATCACCAACATAGTCCATAGCCTAGGATGGCAGAGGAGGCACACAGCCACCTATGTATGTTGTTGATTGTCAATAATATATTCTCATCTATCAAAAGGTTCTAGATGGGCAGCCTGCCTACCAAAGAATCAAGCTGGGTTCTCATTGCGCGGTTTGCACATTTTTGTTGCTAGACTAGTATGCTACAATATTCATCAACAATTAACAAGCTTCCAGCTCTATAAACCTAGAATTGAACTGATATCTAAGTAAGTTGTAGTTGTTACTTCTAGGTGTACTTACGTACTAATTGTTTTATTCTTTCTGCTCACAGACTCTTCATGTGTGACTGTGGTATCTGATCTGACCCAGGTGGAAAAGAAACATACATCTGGCCATGACTGTCCATGACCCTGACAGGTAGCATCCCTGGGACTGTATCTATGCCCTATACCATTGCTTCTGGACTCTCCCTAATATATTTTTATTGCCTGTTTGAGGTGTCAGTAGTCTGGTTACTTTCCCATTTCCTTTAGCAGGACAAGCTGTCCAAAAAATGGCAAAAAAACAGAAAAACTGTTGCTATATCTGCTATATATATATCAGTGTTAGCTAGAGTTATGCAGGCCATACATGGGTCAAATTCTGAACAAATTTTCTTTAGAAAATCTGAATTTTTGTGCATTTGTAATCCAATGTTGCCACCATTGATTTCGAAAATCTTCCAACCAAGACTTTAATTTCACCTTGTGTTGCTACAGAAAAGAATTCTCATAGCCAAGAATTTTCTTTTCTTTCCAGGTCACAGCTCATGTTCAATTCTTTTTCAATTATATTTTTTGCACGATTCTCCCATTATTGATTAGAAATTAGTTTGTTTTTCAAAAAATTTCCAACATGCCCGATTACTCAAATTCGATGGTTGCTTGAAAATCAGCTGTTGCTGTGGCCCACTAATGTTGCGAAAAGATTTTCGAAAGAAAATTATTTCGGAATTCGACCAGTGTATGGCTGGCTTTAGGCTTTAATTTGTCTCTTTTGTAGTGCTCACCCCCATGAGGGCTGCTGATTACAGGATCTTTTCCCAATTTAGTGCAGAGGCAGCCAGGCACACCATAGTTACACACTCTGGCTCAATGATCGGTCTTGGGGTTTGCCTTTTTAAGATTTACTGCTCATCAAACTTGGGTGGGATGCAGGAGTGGTACGATACTCTAGCAACACTGTAGAGTAACAAGAATTGGAATATTCTCTCTTGGAAACATAGGAGAATGGACAGCACTAAGACAGTGTAAGAACTGCCCCAGTCTAAGCAAACATTGGTACTAGTGCAAGGGTAAACAGCGAGCACTCACTAGGATTACAAACTCAGGTCTGTACTTATAATGTTCCTGGATAAGTGGATGCCTCCTTCCAATATCAGCCAAACATTCACCAGTGAGCTCTTGAGACCAGATTCCCCATGAACTCCCTTGATTCCTTCCAAACATTTTCATAATGAATATGCCCCTCAGCTCTAACTTAGCTAGGACCTCAATGAGCACATGTAGAACTTCAGCTGGACTACCCAGAAGGGCAGCAGCTCTTCAGGCTGGGAACTTCTCCTCCTGGACAAGAACCAAGCTGCCCTAGACGTTTTATGCACCCAACCAGCTACCTACTGGTCACCCTCCCCCAGGAATTAGCTGAGACGGCATAAATATTCAGGCTGCTGACTCTTCTCTACCAGCCCACTACATTATAGAATCCTCGAGAAGACAGGGGAAAGCAATTAAACCTGCAGCCAATGAAATCCAGACGAGCCCAACGCAATCACAAACTGCTCCACTGATTACAGAGGAGCCAAAAGGAACTGGACTTACCTAACCATCCTAGCAACCTATCTAGGAGGGTGCTACACTTTCATAAAGTTCTTTGAAAACTACAGGTCCATCTAAGACTATTTGTCCACAGGGTGACAGGTAACAAAGGACTTTATGGTGATTTCACAGAACGAACAGAGTTGTCTTCCTGCTGAATCAACCTAAATCTGAGCCATGGGTGGCACTGTCAGTACCACATTGGCAGTGGAACAGTGGCTGTATCAAATCAGCCATCTCTGCCGGCTATCTATATACACTAACTGGCAGGCAGGGGCGGACTGACAACTCATGGGGCCCCCGGGCAATAGGGGATCATGGGGCCCTTGTGTCTTTGCCCAAACTCAAAAAAGCTTATGAAATGGTACCAGGGGCATCTCATGGGGCCCCCTACTGACCCCGGGCCCTCGGGCAGAGCCCGAGTTTCCAAATGGTCAGTCTGCCCCTGCTGGCAGGTGAAGGTTCCTCCATCCATGCTGTTTAATGTGGAGGGAAGAATTTAAGGATATCCTTCATGTATAGCTAGCTTTAGTTTACATGTTCATTGAAAAATGTTTGCTCACCTGACAGTTAAATTATCTCTTTTCAAGAGAAAAGCAAAGACCAAACTATGAGAGAAGCCAAAGACCAAACTCTATTGTGTCCTATGAAGTAAGTCAAGTTGGAGAGTATGTTTCTGAGCTCTGAGTTTGTTTTTTCTGATCTGATCAGTTTCTGATCTGAGTTTGTTTTTTCTCAGTTTGGATACCTATAATTAAATAAATGTGTTCTGCACATAACTGGAATGAGGGCTTTGTATTTTTTTACTTTAGAAGGCTGAACTTTTGCCACCTTACCTGACCTTTCCGCACATCTGAACTCCCTACAGAGACATGACATTACCCGCTCACCTTATGATTCTGTAGTGTGATGTTGGAAACCTTATATGTGGCCCCAGCTCCTCCAAAGGGCTACACATATGAAATGTTTTTTAGAAAGCAAAAGACCTTAATCAGTCTGTATATTCAGTAAAACTTGCTTGTTATACTCACTGTGGAACCTAAGGGGTTAATGCTCCACATTGTGTAAAAAGGCTGTTTGATCCTGACTTCTCTTATTTTCCCCTTCTTCTACTGTCCGCAATCCATCTGCTGATAGTACAGAGCTCTAGGAGTCACTCTGCACATGATCAGTTTAGCGTGTATTTCTAGAGAGTTTTTTTCTTGGAAGAGTGCATGTGATTAGCACAGGGCCAATCAGCACTGTCCAGACAGAAGGTCAGGGGTACAGCAGCTTCATAGGACAGTCAGAGCAGAATGAAAACTCCTCCTACAAGCTTTAATCAGTGCTTGGCCAGACACTGATAGAAGTCACAAGACTGCTCTAACTGCTGATGAGAAAAGGTATTTATTAGTTTGTATTTACTAAAATAATTGGATTTCCTTGTTCTGTGCACTGTGGGAGACCAGATATAGTGAATGCAGGGTCCCGGGTTTAGTAATATTTAAAAAAATGTACATCAGCAGTCATTTTCATTAATATGCCTGTATGGATTATTTAATTATTAGAGTGGAATTAAGGCCAAGTGATTACATTGTAGTAACATAGCAATATCAAAGCTCATAGATGCAGTCTACCTGCAGTTCAGCATGTATAGGTTCTCTGAACATTAGTGTGTATTGATACATTGACAGCCATCAGGAACACATCAATCACTCTGTCAACGGTGGTATATTTGCAAGCCAGATTTCCACAATGCAGCAAGGCAGAGTTGACTGACATTTTGCAGCATGTTAAGTTGAAACATGGAACACTTGCTGGTCTTACTGTGGAAGAACTGTGCCACTTTGTAGCTACTGAGCTGCAGGAACCACTACTAAGGGAAGCTTCAAATCCAGCTCTTAAAGTTTCAAAGCCTATTGAACATGGTAGACCCCCGTATCAGAACAAACAACGAGCTTCACCATTCTTTCCGTCGGCTACAGGAGCATATGCAGTATTTCCGCAGTTGTGTCTTATCTGTCAGAAGAATGTGCAGCCCCATGACCTGCAGCCCATGTCTTGCAATCATGTCATGTATGTAGAGTGCAATCGATTCTGGGCTATAACCAACAAAAACAATTCCTGCCAAAGATGACCTCAGTAGTTACGGAAGCCTTGTGATGCTGCTGTACAGGACATTGCCTAACAAATGCCTTTCTTTCAAAAGATAAACCTTTTTTTAAGTTCGCATAAAAAATAATTGGTATTTAACAGAAAAGCAAAAAAAACAGGGTGTAATATTTAGCAGTTAATAAAAAAATATGTTTGGCACACTTTACTTTTGGAAAGACTAAAAAAGCAAATCAATGGGGCATCAGAATTATGCTAGGAATTCTTTACTGCTTCTTTTGGGGGACTGATGTATGAAAACTATGCTACAAGAAAAATGTCTTGTTACACAGAGCAACCAATTAGGTTCCACCTGTCATTTCTACAGTCCGGTTCTGAAAATGAGAGAAGGATTCGGAATGGTTGTTTTTCATGTCTTGATAGAACTGTGGGATAAGATATCTACCCATCTTTTTTTTTTGCCCTGTAAAGTCATCGGCAGTGGAAGAATTGTCCCCTTATCTGTAGTGAATATACTGTAACTGTTTCAACATACAGAGCATACAGATGCATGGAATATCACTGCAATTTCCAGTATAGATCACATTGGTATAAGTTATATTGCTTGAAAAATGTGGGTCACGTATGGTCATGTTCAAGACAAAGAGACCACAGACTTGGTTGTGGTAACAGATGGGGTTTCACCTTTTATTTTCTCACCTGTCCTGTTAAACTGAAATAAGAGGTCTAAGGCTGGCCATACACTATACAATTTTCTTACAGTTTTCTGTCCAAATTCTGCCCAATTTCCTTTAGATTTACCTTCAACTATGTAGTGCAAGGATCTGCCTAATTGGATACAATTAAAAGTGTTGTTTAGGTTTGACCTCCTATTATATGGTTTTTGGTAAATCTAAAGCACAATTCTCAAGAAAATTGTATAATGTATGGCCAGCATAACTTGCAAAAGGATGACATAAGCCATAGGCTTAGGCTGGCCATACATTATACAATTTTGAGAATTTTGCTTTAGATTTACCAAAAACCATATAATATAAGGTCAAACATAAACAACACTTTCAATTGTATCCAATTAGGCAGGCCCTTGCACTACATAGTTGATGGTAAATCTAAAGGAAATTGGGCAGATATTGGACGGAAAATTGTATAGTGTATGGCCAGCCTAAAGCTGGCCATACACTATACAATTTTCTGTCCAATTTCCTTTAGATTTACTTTCAACTATGTAGTGCGAGGGCCTGCCTATTTGGATACAATTGAAAGTGTTGTTAGGTTTGACCTCATATTATACGGTTTTTGGTAAATCTAAAGCAAAATTCTCAAGAAAATTGTATAATGAATGGCCAGCCTTACTGGTTGTCAGTTCTACCTTGCAGCACTGGGGTAATTGGTTCAAACTCCAAAACATGCTGGTAGGATAATTGTCTTGTATCTAAATTGGCCCTAAGATGTACTATATGTGTGATAGAGACATTAGATTGTAAGCTCCTTGAGGGCAAAAATTGATAATTTGGCAACAATTTGGCAAAACTGGGGCAGCTGTGCATGACAAGCAGTCAGCTTCTATCATTCATTTTCAAAGTTTAACTAAAAAAGCTAAAGATAGAAGCTGATTGGTTGCCATGCAGCGCTGATCTGGATTCTGTATGTCAAATGTTGCCTAAATTGTGGATACTATATAAATACTTATAATATTAAATATCCAATCATGTAAAGAAAAGTAAAAGATAGAAAAGGAAAAAACTTTTTTTTTCCCCAACATTTTTCCTGTATGATTGAATGTTTGAATTGCACACAGGTGTACCTAAATTCACTTTCCTGTACATATCTTGACATTTTAGTAAATCAGGCTCAACAAATCTGGCTACTATGAGCTACAGGCTTTCATTATTCTAATGGAGTTTGCCTATTGTTTGCAGTCCATTGAAATGTGACAAATCATCATAAAGGTATCGCCATCTTGATGTGTGAGCATTTATGACTTAAGCGCAAATTTGAGACTTGGTTCCAAATAGTTTTCACGCTGCACTGACAGTTGTGCTGTTGCAAAAGCCACGATTAAGTATAAACTGACACATTTTGCTTGCTGTGTCCCTTTAAATCAATAATATAAAAATGCCCCTCATACTTCATGTTTTTCATCTAGCACCTTTCAGGATGAATAGTTTTCTGACGAATTAGCACAAAAAAGATTGTCTCCATAGTTACTGATTTTAATAGAAAGGCCTAGGAATAAATTGACATTAAAACTGAAGCTTTCTGGAGGAAAAAAATGGATGAGTGCCCCAGAACGGCAATCATTTTACAAACATCAAAAGTTGCATTGGAAGCGACTGATCTTAACCCCTTTGGATCTCTTTCAGAAAAACACAAAACCTACACTTTTGCAATGTGCCTGGAGCCAAAAAATGCCAGCAGGTGAGGAGTATTGATAGTAATGCGCAGAAGTCTATGAAATATAACTGTAGATTAGTGGTAGTGGATGGATTTGGGCGGTTTGCAAGTTGTGGCAGTATAGCAGTTTTTGTCACTCTGGTGTCAAAGATCCAAATATACCGTTGTTTTTGGAGCTCATGAAAAAAAAAACATCAATAGCGTCTCAGGTTTTCAAGATTTGTTCCTGGAAATATCTGGATGGAAATCTTCCAGATATTGGGAATGGAAAAATGTAACCCTTAAGCGGCCTCTTGGGCATGTTATATTAAAGTGTAAATAAACCCTTCTATGAACATCCCCTAGATATTAGGCAATGTCCCTGGTAGGTGTGCAGAATGTCATTTTCTTTAGTGTTTCTTAATACTAACTTTTTAAAATTTAGATGCGCTATGCAGTGGCTGTCAACCGTACACTTCTCAGGCCTCTGCGCTGTACAAGTGGGTGCACATCTCCATCTGATGACCTCCCACGATGCCTTGGGCTCTTTGTAGACTCTATGCAAGCCATTCTTAACCACGCTTCAGTGGAACTCCAGGGTTCCTCCAGAGATGGCTAGAGGTTCCCTAAGCTGTGGCTAATTGACCTCCCATGAGTTGGTGCCTGCATAATTTCCTGGCCCAACGCCACTTGGTAGAGGCAGCAGAATGACACTAGCAATCTTTTTTAGCTTTTTGTAAGGGTGGTATTCTGACAACCACTGTAAGAGGATTATTATTCCCATGAATGTAAGATTCATTCTTCCCAACGACCATCAATGTAAAGAGCATTCTTCCCACTGACCACCAATGTAAGGGGCATTCTTCCTACTCACCACCATTGTAAGGAGCATTCTTCCCACTGACCACCAATGAAAGAGGCATTCCTCCCACTAACCACCAATGAAGGAGGCATTCTTCCCACTGACCACCAATGTAAGGGGCATTCTTCCTACTCACCACCAATGTACAGTCATGGCCGAAATTGTTGGCACCCTTGATATTTCTCCAGGAAATCATGTATTTCTCACGAAACGTATTGCATTAACACATGTTTTGCTATACACATGTTTATTCCCTTTGTGTGTATTGGGACAAAACAAAAAAAGGGAGGAAAGAAAGCAAATTCGACATAATGTCACACAAACCTCCAAAAATGGGCTGGACAAAAGTATTGGCACCCTTTCACAACTGCGGATAAATAAGAATGTTACAAGCATGTGATGCTCCTGTAAACTCACCTGGGGCAAGTAACAGGTGTGGGCAATATAGAAATCACACCTGAAAGCAGATAAAAAGGAGAGACGTTCACTTAACCTTTGCATTGTGTGTCTGTCTGTGCCACACTAAGCATGGACAACAGAAAGAGGAGACGAGAACTGTCTGAGGACCTGAGAACCAAAATTGTGGCAAAATATCAACAATCTCAAGGTTACAAGTCCATCTCCAGAGAACTAGATTTGCCTTTGTCCACAGTGCGCAACATTATCAAGAAGTTTGCAACCCATGGCACTGTAGCTAATCTCCCTGGTCGTGGACGGATGAGGAAAATTGATGAAAGATTGCAACGCAGAATAGTCCGGATGGTGGATAAGCAGCCCCAAACATGTTCCAAAGACATTCAAGCTGTCCTGCAGGCTCAGGGAGCATCAGTGTCAGCGCGAACTATCCGTCGACATTTAAATGAAATGAAACGCTATGGCAGGAGACCCAGGAGGACCCCACTGCTGACACAGAGACATAAAAAAGCAAGACTACAGTTTGCCAAAATGTACTTGAGTAAGCCAAAAGCCTTCTGGGAAAACGTCTTGTGGACAGATGAGACCAAGATAGAGCTTTTCGGTAAAGCACATCATTCTACTGTTTACCGAAAACGGAATGAGGCCTACAAAGAACAAAACACAGTACCTACGGTAAAATATGGTGGAGGTTCAATGATGTTTTGGGGTTGTTTTGCTGCCTCTGGCACTGGGTGCCTTGACTGTGTGCAAGGCATCATGAAATCTGAGGATTACCAAAGGATTTTGGGTCGCACTGTAGGGCCCAGTGTCAGAAAGCTGGGTTTGCGTCCAAGATCCTGGGTCTTCCAGCAGGACAATGACCCCAAACATACGTCAAAAAGCACTCAGAAATGGATGGCAAAGAAGCGCTGGAGAGTTCTGAAGTGGCCAGCAATGAGCCCAGATCTAAATCCCATTGAACACCTGTGGAGAGATCTTAAAATTGCTGTTGGGAAAAGGTGTCCTTCCAATAAGAGAGACCTGGAGCTGTTTGCAAAGGAAGAGTGGTCCAAAATTCCGGGTGAGAGGTGTCAGAAGCTTATTGATGGTTATAGGAAGCGACTGATTTCAGTTATGTTTTCCAAAGGGTGTGCAACCAAATATTAAGTTAAGGGTGCCAATACTTTTGTCCAGCCCATTTTTGGGGTTTTGTGTGACATTATGTCATATTTGCTTTTCTGCCTCTGTTTTATATTTGTTCCAATACATACAAAGGGAATAAACATGTGTATAGCAAAACATGTGTTAATGCAATACCTTTTTTGTGTGAAATACTTGATTTTCAGGAAAAATATCAAGGGTGCCAACAATTTCGGCCATGACTGTAAGGAGCATTCTTCCCACTGACCACCAATGTAAGGGGCATTCTTCCTACTCACCACCAATGTAAGGAGCATTCTTTCCACTGATCACCAATGAAAGAGGCATTCCTCCCACTAACCACCAATGAAGGAGGCATTCTTCTCACTGACCACCAATGAAAGAGGCATTCTTCCTACTGACCACCAATGTAGGAGGCGTTCTTCCCACTGACCACCACTGAAAGAGGCATTCTTCCCACTGACCACCAATGAAAGAGGAATTCTTCCCACTGACCACCAATGAAAGAGGCATTCTTCCCACTGACCACCAATGAAAGAGGCATTCTTCCTACTGACCACCAATGTAGGAGGCGTTATTCCCACTCACCACCAATCTAGGAGGCATTATTTCCAATGATCCTGATGGAGATACTTTTAGCAGAGGTTCCCAAGGGCTTATTTCAAGGTTTCCTCTGTGGTAAAGAGGTTGAAAAACACTGATCTTGCCGTGCATCGTCATTTCAGCTTGGAGTTCACAGGGACCACACATCCTAGGGTGACAATGCTGCTCCTGATTAGTGAGCCATTCAGGAAATGTTGTTACCCTAGAAGAGAAAGTGAAAAAAAAAAACCTAGCAGGAACATATGGAATGAACGTATGTTATACACATGTTTACATATTGTCAGTTTATTGTTAATGAGTAGGCCTAAAAGCAGGAGTGCTCAGCCTGTGGCCTGCGGACCACATGTGGCCTTCAGAGCCCTCTAATGTGGCCTCAAACAAGGGAAGCGCACTTCTATTATATCCTGCGGGTTTGGTGCACTTTCTGAAAGTGCATCAAAACTTCTGAATGCAGGAGTTTTGATGTGCTTTCAAAAAGTGCACTAGACTCGTTAGCTATAAAAGAAGTCACAGCTAACCCGTAGGAAAGCCACAGGTGCACTGCACTGCACCCGTTGTGTGGGTAAACCAAAGTACATCAGTGCGAAAGAAGCCTTATAGTGGGCTCAGGACAGTAAAAGCTTGTTTACATTTGTGGTTTGGGGGGCAGTAAAACCACATATTTATTACATCTCTTTACCACCTCCCAACCCATGGTGTAGCCTCAGGAGTCGTAAAGGTGAGCCTGCCCCATGCTCCAGGGGGCCTGTGCAGCCTCCCTGTTACCAGGGGCGGACTAACCATTTGGAAACTCGGGCACTGCCCGAGGGCCTGGGGTCAGTAGGGGGCCCCATGAGATGCCCCTGGTACCTTTGTCATAGGCTTTTCTGAGTTTGGGCAAGGACACAGGGGCCCCATGATCCCCTATTGCCCGGGGGCCACATGAGTTGTCAGTCCGCCCTTGCCTGTTACATTCTGTTTCACACTTGGACAGGAGGGGTGGTATGTACAGGAATCAATCCTCTCCATTTTCCTCCTGCAACCACTAAAAGCCAGCTTTTCCTCCTCTCCCTCCCACATGGAAAAATGCGTGTAAATGTGGTACCACATTTAGGCATGTTTAGCGCTTAGACATTTATTCATTTAATTGGCCAGAGTACTTGTATCAGTGAAATGAATAAACGCCCAAGCACTAAATGTGGTTACCGCGTACTAATGGGCTTTCACATGTGTTTACACACGTTTTGCCGTGTTTAGTGTTTTTTTTTGGGCCAAAACGTTCCTCTCTTGAACACAGAAGAATTGCAGGACATTTAATTGACCCTAAACGCTGCTGCTGTCAAACTCTGGTAAAAGTCTGTGTGCATGGACACGTAGGCTTTTATTGAGAATGAGTTCAGGGGCTTTGGCAAAAAAAACAAAAGCTCTTGAACTCACGTTCATGAGCAGCAGTGTGCATGAGTCCTAACTCAAAAATTGCCTTCTATTGCTCTCAGCCTCCTCCAAATTTTTTCTTTCTGCTGTGATCCGACTCTCTGTTAATGAGTGGCTGTGTTTATTCATCATTGTTCCACCCCCCTCTGCCAATCCCTCCACTGGCTTCCGATTGCGCAACGGATCAAATTCAAAATCCTAACACTGATGTACAAAGCTGTCCACCATACTGCCCCGAACTACATCACTGACCTAATATCCAAGTACCGCCCAGCACGCACACTCCGCTCCTCACAAGACCTCCTTCTCTCTAGTTCCCTGGTCTCCTCCTCCCATGCCCGCCTCCAGGACTTCTCCAGGGTGTCACCCATCCTCTGGAACTCCCTGCCCCAACCCATCAGATTATCACCTACTCTCCTCTCCTTTAGGCGCACCCTAAAAACCCATCTCTTCAGGAAAGCCTACCCCACCCCCTGCTAACTTGCCGACCTCCTCCACTCTTCCTACCACTCCATCCCCCACAGCTATCTCCTCCTGTGCCACCATCCCCTCCCTCCTAGATTGTAAGCTCGAAAGAGCAGGGCCCTCGATCCCCTCATGTTTTGCATTGTATTGGTATTGTTCTGTCACATGTTCTGTCCCCCTTTGTAATGTACAGCGCTGAGCGAACCATTGGCGCTTTATAAATACTGTATAATAATAATAATATAGGAGGTAGACACTTTTACTTTCTTGCTAGATACACTAGGGCCTATGGCAGGCCATAGATGATGCAATTTTCTTTCTTGCAACAACAGGTTGCAGGAAAAATAATTGCTTGATTTCCCCATCAACATAGTCAGTGTTGATGGGGGAATCCCTCCTGCTGAGCTATTGTGTTCTCCCAGCAGGGGGCGCAGGGGGTGCAGGGGATATGGGGAGCCATCCCTTCCAGGAGAACACAGTAATTACTGCTAGTGGCTATATTCTCTGGCAATAATTGTATGATAAAAATCTGACAAGCTGGATGTACCTCAAGTCAATCCTCTTACAGTCCTCAAGACTGTAAGTCAATCGATTACAATAACAAATAAATGACAGATATTTTATAAAACTGGTACAGAAATGTGTGTCTCCCATCTCCCGGCTCATGTGACTGTGTTTATATTATATTGTAATTCTTACTTGTGAATAATATTTTGTCAGATGATAATATGAAAAGTAATATCGAGAAAGGAACTGTTCACTATAATTTTCCAGTTCTTTATCCTTCAGTGTTTTTGCTTTGCAGTGTTTGCATTTGTCTTTTATGTGGATTTGTGCCAACTCAGTGCTCGCTTCATTGTGACTGGAATAAAACTGAAAGGTTTAAAGTGAACCTTACACCCTTTGGTGATGCAGATCGCTCATTTTTGCTAAACATCTTCAATGTACTCTATCTGATTCCAGTTTTCTGAAAATCTCTTGAACAACTCATAATGAACTGTTGTGTATAGGATACCTATGTATTAGTTGGACCAGTGGTCTCCAAACTGCGGTCCATGGGCTGCATGCAGCCCTTTGCTTTCCTTTTCTGACCCTTAGGGTACTGTTCCTCCCACTGACATGAGGCATTATACTTCTCTCTGACACCAAGGATGTGGCACTAGTCCTCTCACTGATGCCAAGGATACGGCACTACTCATTCACTGACACCAACATTGAGGCACTATTCCTCCCACTATAAAAAGGTACTATTCCTTCCAATGACATCAGTAATGGGCCACTATTCCTCCCACAGACATCAATGATGGATCACTATTCCTCCCACTGACACCAATGACGGTCCACTATTCCTTCCACTGACACCATTGTTGAAGCACTATTCCTTTCACTGACACCAATGATGGGATACTATTCCACCCACTGATCCCAATGATGGGCACTATTCCTCCCACGGACAAAAATGATGGATCACTATTCCTCCCACTGACACCAGTGACGGTCCACTATTCCTTCCACTGACACCATTGTTGAAGCACTATTCCTTTCACTGGCACCAATGATGGGATACTATTCCACCCAATGACACCAAAGATGGGCCACTATTCCTCCCACTGATCCCAATGATCGGCACTATTCCACCCACTGACATCAATGATGGGGAACTATTCCTCTCACTGACATCAACGATGGGGCACTATTCCTCTAACTGACACCAATGGTAGGGCACGATTCCTCCCACTGACATCAATGATGGGGCGCTATTCCTCCCACTGACATCAATGATGGGGCGCTATTCCTCCAACTGACACCAATGGTAGGGCACTATTCCTTTCACTGACACCAGTGTTGAAGCACTATGCCTTTCACTGGCATCAATGATGGGGCACTATTGCTACCTCTGGCACCAATGATGGGGCACTATTCCTTCCACTGACACCAATGTTGAAGCGCTATTCTTTACACTGACATCAGTGATGGAGCACAATTCCTTCCACTGACATCAATGATGGGCCACTATTCCTCCTACTGACCCCAATGTTAGGGCACTATTCCTCCCACTGACCACAATGATGGGCAGGGGCGGACTCTTGGGGCCCCCGGGCAATAGAGGATCATGGGGCCCCTGTGTCCTTGCCCAAACTCAGAAAAGCCTATGAAAAAGGTACCAGGGGCATCTCATGGGGCCCCCTACTGACCCCAGGCCCTCGAGCAGTGCCCGAGTTTCCAAATGGTCAGTCCTCCACTAATGATGGGGCACTATTCCTCTCACTGACCCCAATGATGGGGCACTATTCCTCCCACTGACCCCAATGATGGGGCACTATTCCTCTCACTGACCCCAATGATGGAGCACTATTCCTCCCACTGACCCCAATGATGGGGCACTATTCCTCTCACTGACCCCAATGATGGAGCACTATTCCTCCCACTGACCCCAATGGTGGGGCACTATTCCTGCCACTGACCCCAATGATGGGGCACTATTCCTCTCACTGACCCCAATGACGGGGCACTATTCCTCCCACTGACCCCAATGGTGGGGCACTATTCCTCCCACTGAACCCAATGGAGGGGCACTATTCTTCCTCCTACTTACCACAAATGCTATGTATATTTTTTACTCCCACTGAACACCAAGTTGTCCACTCCCTCAGAAATCAGCAATCGCTCAGCAAGGGTGCCATTCACAGAATGCCTTCATTTTCCTCAATGAACACAAGGCATTCTTTAATTGGACAAGGTGGGGAGGCGGGGTGGTGAATGGCACCAGTGTTAAGCTGGCGACCCCTTGTTGTTACTATGCAGCACGGCAGTTGCTCAGCACAAAACCCAAAAGACAGCTGAGACCACTACAGTGATTTCCAGCTTCCACAGAGATCCCACAGGAATATGCATGTTTATTTTGGTCCAAGCTGGAGCAATATAGTTATGTGATAAAATCCATACCTGGAGTTCAGATTTGAAACCTAAGGCCTCATGCACACAGGGCGTTTTTGCAGCCACTTATAGGGGCATCATGCTTTTTTTTTTACTTCTTCCAGACGGACCTCCATGTTATCCTATGTGTCCATGCACACATAGACTTTTAGAAGCTTTTTGTAGCAGTAGTATTTACCAGCAGGAAAAAAACCCCAGGGCCAGTGCGCCCAGGACCAGCAGCGTTTTGGCAGAAAAAACGCTAAACGCGCCTAAATGCCTGTTAACACTAGGCACTTTTAGTGATTGAGCGTTGATTCATTTCGATGGCCAGAATAAATTATTATTCTGGCCAATGAAATGAATTAACGCCCAAGCGCTTGACATTTGTAAATGCGCCTAAACACTTGTAATGGTGTTAGAAACTTTGACAGGCGTCAGGTGTTTTTTCTGTCAAACCGCTGCTGCCAAGAAGAGGAGCGCTTTTAAAATGTCCTGTGTGCATAAGGCCTATCAGATTCCTCCATCAATGCAAAATAGCACAAATGGGCAAATCGTCTGCTGCAACTATTGTATTCTGACAGCTCACATCCTCTTCTGTCAAAATACCCAAACAGCAGCTGCATCTGAATGGATGCAGGCACTGCTTGGTTAGGATTTTTTTTGACTGAAGGATGTCAAATGGTCCCAACAGGGCGACCCATGGAGTGGATTTGCTCCATGTATGGCCAGCTTTAGATTGTCCTATATAGAGAGATGTACAGAGAACAGCAAATCCGATGTGCTGAAAGGTGTGAGGAACTGTTATGCAGGCCATAGACGGGGAGAAAACCGGCTGTTTTTTTTTTTAAAAATGAAAAATCGGTCGTTCAGTCAGCCGACCTTACCACTATTGGTAAAAAAAGGTCGGCTGATTTTCATCCTGTCTACGGCCCGCAATTATATAGAATATATGCAGAAGAAGAAGAAATAGAATATGAAGAAGAAATAGAATATAAATAAAAAGAAGAAATAGAATATGCAGAAGGAGAAAAAGTTGCAACATTGTATCTATTTGTATCCATTTCGGATACAGATGTTTCTATTCGGATACAAATAGATACAATGTTGCTATACTTTTAAATGTCAAATATAATATCGGACTGAAATTCTTTTTTTTTCTTCTTCTTCTTCATATTCTATTTCTTCTTTTTCATCTTCTTTATATTCTATTTTTTTCCTTTTCCTCTTTTCCTTCTTCTTTCATGACACTGTTCATGCACATTTTTAAATATGGGAAAAAGATCGGCACGTCGCAAAAATCGGCAGAACGACAAATTTGGCCGATTATTTTCCAGCAGGACTGATAATCTGAAAGGCCGACCGATTACCGCACTAACGATCTGAAAATTGGCCGATTTATTTTTTCAGACGATTTTCGGTCGTTTTTCATCTCATCTATGGCCCGCATTAGTCTAGATTCACATCTCTGCGTTTTCCACTGAGTTTTATGTTTTGCAGAAATGCACAGCAGTCCATTTAATGATTTCCTATGGGACAGGTTCACATCTCCGTGTTTTCACCCGGTGCATTTTTTGTAAAGGATCAGGGACTTCTTTAATGCAAAACATTGCATTTTTGGTTTTATAGACTTCAATGGAAATGCTGCAGAAAAGCATGTAGTGTGTTTTTTTACGCATTTTTTATCTGTTTTACGTTTTATTCTGCCCAGCAACAAGTTGGAAAAAACGCATCAAAAACGCGACAAGAACACGTCAAAAATGCATGTGCAAAAACGCACCGCAGAAAGCACTACAGAAACGGATCAAATGCAAACTTCATAGGTGTGAACCTAGCCTTAGGTAGTGTGCTTGACAGTTTTGGAATGGTTGATCTGAGGACAGGCAGAGCAGACGGTTCACTTATATTGGGATTTCTGCTGCAAGTAAGTTGTGCGTATGGGATCTCCCTGCGCATTACATAGTCACTGAAGATCTTGCTATGATGCATTCTACAGTAAAGGTTTGCACTATCAAAGCCGGGTGTATAAATCATTCCTGGAAGAATGGGGACACCTATCTCTTGCTTTCAAGTTGGCAGCACATGTGTTCCTAATTGGCAGACTGTAGGGGAAGCTTTTTATCACAGTTCTACAAATCAGAATCATGTGACAAGACACTGCATACCTTACATGGAGCACATGTAGGATTGTACTGAAACCTGTGGCTTGCATAAAACATTAGCATAACATGAGTACACTTCTTGAATTATCTCATGTTCAATATTTCCTAGAAAGCAGTTTAACAATATATTTTACTTGTTACCTGGAAACAATCTTTAAAGCAGAACTTCAGCAAGAAATGAAAAGCTAAGTAATAATAAAACCTGCTTTTCTACCATATTCAGCTTCGAACAAGAGATTTCTCTTGCAGAACTTTTTTTCTGCCACTTGTTGTCCTCAGTCTGATGGTCAGCATCATTCAACCCACTTCCTCTGAGCCCAGGTCATCACTGACCCAATCAAGCCTGTGACAGTGAACAGGAGTAGTAGCACAACGATGAGCTTGTCTCTCTGTCACACTGCTTTCTCCTCCTATCAGCATGCTTCTTGTCAGCACACTATTTGATTGGATCCTTGCGCTGCTTGATCCTCTCACACTCCAATCCTGCTGTACAGGGACTGCAAGAGGTAATAACTAGGTCAAATTTAAGCAATTACACTACTTACATCTAATAAAATTAATTTTGTGATATAATAATGGTTACAAAGCTGCATTAAAGCGGAACTCCAGTTGTTTTTGCAAAAAAATTAAAAGTGAGCAGCTACAAATATTTTAGACACCTACCTGCCCGTGGATCACGTGGTGTGCACACCCAAAGGGATGCTGGGGACCGTCTTAGGTCCCCCGGCACCAGTATCTTAACTGTAGGCACCCGGCTGTGACAGTTTGCAGCTTCAGTCTTCTGGGACCTGTGCCGTGTCCCAGAAGACTGTGGGGAGGGAGAGGGGAAGAAGAACTTCCGCTCGGATCGCCTGTCAAAACTAGGTAGCCACCCCCCCTCCCAAAAAGATCGACAAATGTTAAAAGGGGAGGGTGGGGAGGCCTTAAAGCAGAACTTCCCCTTTTGGCTCGAGTTCCGCTTTAATTTCTAGGTTCAGCCCCCAGTACAAAACCCTCCCCCCCCCCCAACTCCAGGTACAATATGCTATTTTATGTTTAATTTCATTTTATTTTTATCAAACAAAGTTATAAGAAAAAGACAAAGGACATAAGGCACTGATACATATACATGATCAGTACCATATTGGCAGAAGTACATCGTAAATACTGATGTAGAAAACATAACAGAAGAAACGCATGGAAACAGTCCATGGGGCAAATAACAATCAAGCCCAACCAGCCCATTGGGTGTGAAGGGAAACAGTGAAAGTACATACAAATCTATAGGTGAAAACCTATTAGATACTCCATATACCCAGGTTGTGAAGGGCACTAAAAAATATACATAAGGAGGGGGTCATTGGCATACAAGGTCACAAGGTGCTTCTCTTTCGAATAAACATATAATAGTAGTATAGCCAAAACCAGATAATCAAATAGAACTCCTAGAAGGCATCTAGGAAAATACGAACAAAAGAAATAAGAAAAGTGTATGTGTATGGGGTTGGGGTTACAGGGGCAAGTTAAATCAAGTGCAAGAAACCCCACGCAAGATAATGAAGAATAGGGCAGCAGGTTCAGAGATAAGAGGTGAATTTGTGGGAGTGTTGGAAATAATTCCACACCAACCAGGCAAGGGCGCAGTCATCAGTTTTGTCCTTCTCCCATACTTTCGAGATGGCAGATGGAGTCCATTTCACAGGCCCAGTCTGCAAAGGAGGTAGCATGTGGTTTACACCATGCCCTAGCTATCACAGTATGTGCAGAGGTTAGAAAATGCCTTTTTTATTTTGTTTATAGGATCCAGGCAACATTTATAGCCATGTAATATGCCCTCCTACCCCTCTTATATTGAACTGTATGGTCTCCTGTTATATTGTAAAATGCTGAGCAAACTGTTGGCGCTATATAAATCCTGTATAATAATAATAAGAAGAATATATGGAGAGTTATTGATTCTGTCTCCAACTGAGGTGTCCTTTTATGAAACAGAGATCAGTGGCGATCCTGAGGATCATTGCTGATCTCCGATCATAAGTGGTTTAGGAAACAGATGATCAGCGGAGAACATGTTCCCTGCTGATCATCTCAGCACACAGACTGCCATTGTATGAAGGAGCGATGTCAGCCCTTCGCTGGTGATCTGTGTTCTCCCTCCAGATTCTCCAGCCCAGAACTGGAGAATCGGAGGATCCGCAAATGAAGCAGCTGTAATTTACTGCTGCTTATTAAACGATGTTTGACTGATCTCTTACTGTAATCTTGCAAGATTATAGTAAAAGCAGCCGTTTTCCAGCGTTCAAGGCGTTTGTAGATCACTTCTCCCTTCATTCGGAGAAGTGATCTACACCGCTTCATAAAAAGGCATTCAGAGGAGAACTCTCTCCTCTGAGAATGCCGGAGAACTGAGCAGTGGTCATTTACCACTGCATGATAAAAGGACACCTAAGTCATAGTAAAGGCATAATATTTTGTCCCAAAAAGGGAATATGAGCGGGCAATCGCTCCAGATTTGCATCATGGTGCCCGGTGCCAGCAAACATCTCCAGCAGGTGTTTGAAATTGATGGGTCTACCTTGTGTAGGATAGTAGGGCATCGATACCATGTGGTTAAGATTTTTGTAATCTGTGGAAGTTCTGTAGGCAAAAGTCAGTATCTTATCCCAATCAAACTCCTCAGCAGGGATACTGTGCTCTGTTCCCATAAATTGTGGAGCTTGTGGCAGAGAGGCCTTCAGCAAGACTTGGTATATTCAGCCAAGGAGTGTTCTGACCTGGTAGACTGAGAAAGCAAACTCTCAAAATCTGTGAGCCATATAGTTAAGATAATGGTGGGTATGTTAAGGGGGATAATGTCAGAGCTGGGAATACTCCAACCAGGTTCTAGCAGGGTGATGACAGGTCACCAGCAACTGCAAGAAGAGAGGCAAGGTACCTCTCTCTAAGGTATGGCCAAGCAACAGCTTATCTTCCCTTTTCCAGATAAGAAACCGGAAGAGATTTGGGAGGAATGCAGGATTCTGGAAAAGAGGTGAGATATGCTTATTTTAAACTATTTTTTCTGAAGTCATCAGGCTGGTCACATTGTTATTATTATACAGGATTTATATAGAGCCAGCAGTTTGCTCAGCGCTTTACAATATAACAGGAGACAATACAGCAACAATACAGTTCAATACAAGAGGGTTACGAGCAGGGGCGGACTGACCATTTGGAAACTCGGGCACTGCCCGAGGGCCCGGGGTCCGTAGGGGGCCCCATGAGATGCCCCTGGTACCTTTTTCATAGACTTTTTTGAGTTTGGGCAAGGACATAGGGGCCCCATGATCCCCAATTGCCCGGGGGCCCCATGAGTTGTCAGTCCGCCCCAGGTTAGGAGGGTCCTGCTCCTTGGAGCTTATGGAGTTGGTCTTCTACTTCTTTAGTTTTCTCTCGGCAGTAGACAGTCCATGATGATGTTGTATAACAACCAAACAGACGGCAGTTTATTGCAGTCAAATACACCTAAGAAGAATTCTGATTGGTTGCTATGTTTAGTGCACTTAGCTTTTTTGCTGTTGACTTAAAAGAATCCATTAGTATTTTCTGTGTTACAAATAAAGACCCTTTCTGAGAATAGATTAATCATGATCTAGTTGCTGTCAGCTGCCCTCCATTTAATTTATGTTTTGAATGTTAAACCAAAATGCAGAATTCTTACGTGACTTCGTCCAGGAAATTATCAACTGAAATCTATATGCACTGCGGTGCAAGAGGTATGCACGGTGCAAACAAGTAAAGGCTAGGCAAATATAGTAACTGTTTTACTAGAAATAGATCTGACTCCTGAGACACAGAAATATTTACACTCTCAACAGAAAAAAATCTAAAGCACCAGCCATATGGGAGGACAGAAAGTTATAGAGGGCACCTCTATCTAAACTGTTCAAGGTGAGAGGGGGTTATGTGTATAAGTTCAAATTTACCTTTGCTCTTCCAAGGTGTATCATTGAGAAGTTCTGTCTCCTCTCCTCTTAGAAAATTAAATCTGGAGTGACAGATCTTGGCTTGGCGATTGGGATTCGGGCACAGATCATTAGATTCTGGAGGCTTGGGGCATGTCACATGTGTCCGCATATCAACAAGTCCCGGATTTTTCCCAGACAGCCTTGTGGTAGATTGATGGGGCAGAAAAGGTGGGTAAGTAAGATTCTTCTTTAACATGAACTTGTTACAATGCCCAATAATAGGCAGAGGCAAGTAGTTTGGGCCAGAGTTGAATGACAACCAGGACACTACCTTCATTTTGGCATTGGCATGTACTTAATGAGTAACTCTACTTTTGTTAAGCTTTATTTATTTATTTCTGGTACTTATATAGCGCCGTCAATTTACTCAGCACTTTACATATATATTGTACATTCACATCAGTCCCTAACCCTAAAGGAGTGTACAATCTAAGGTCCCTAACTTACATTCATTCATACACATACTAGGGCCAATTGAGACAGGATCCAATTAACCTACCAGCATGTCTTTGAAGTGTGGGAGGAAACTGGAGTACCTTGAGGAAACCCATGCAGGCACAGGGAGAACATGCAAACTCCAGGCAGGAGGTGCCGTGGTTGGGATTTGAACCAATGACCCTAGTACTACCAAGTGGAAGGGCTAACCATTTAGCCACTGTGATAGCCCGTATGGAAGAAAAATATAATTGAAATATATTTTAAAAATATTCTTCCCAAATATATTGACATATATTTGAAATACTACAATTTTGGCCATATTCAATATATTTCAATAAATATATATAAATATATTTACTGTATGTTGAAATGCATTTTTTTTTACAAAATACATTTTCAAATATACTGTATGTCTTTAAAAATATAAATCTACATCTTTGGAATGCATTTACAAATATATGTAAAAATATATGTTAAAATTACTTTTTTATATGTTAAAAAAAATCTGAAGAATATATTTTAAATATATTTTAACAAATATTTTTCATATATTTTGTGATAAAAACGCATTTCAACATATGGTATATATATATATATATATATATATATACACACATATACACATTTACATATATATACACATATACATATATTTTTATATATATATATATATTTTTTTTTTTTTCTTAAATATATTGAATATGGCCAAAATTGTAGTATTTCAAATATATGTCAATATATTTGGGAAGAATATTTTTAAAATATATTTCAAATATATTTTTCTTCTATGTGGGAAAAAATATTCCCGTTTGGGTGATCTTTGTGATCTATTGCAAGGATTTTACATTATTACAAGTTGAAAAAAGACACTACTCTTTCAACCAATAAAAAAAAACACATTTTAACCAATTTTGTTGCTGATCCCTTTGTTAGTCTCTTTCCTGTGCACAGTGATTCTCAATGAGGGTGACTAATTAATTTTAATCAGCTAGGGCAGTTTAAACGTTTTAATGAGGAAAGTTGCAGTGTCTGCATCCCTTTTGAAGTGAATAACCCTTACGGAATACCTCTCCAAAACTAACATTTTTGTTGCAGAGGATGCCTAAAATTTACTTCTTGCAGAGTTCTTCATCCAAGCAGGAAATTAAATTCTTGGAGGCATTCTGGATTTTACAGAAAATAACAGCACAGTAGATTAAAAAGGAAAAGTAATTCTTAATAGCATTACATTACAATATGGCCTGTGCAACAATTCTATATGCTACTGTAGTCCATTTTTGAGGGGGTATGACAAATGACCCTCCCAAACAGATATTGCATAAACCTGTAGGTAAATAAGAGAGCCAAAAACTTTGCTAAGTGTAAGAGTGGGTTTGCTAATTTAGCACTACCCACACAGGAGCCGCTGAATAATATGGGTCCTCTCTTCTTTGTCTCGACCTTTCAAAGGGCCTCAGCCCCTCTGATACAAAGTGTAACAGCAAGTAAGCACAGTGAAGCATGGAAAAACATTCCTATTACCCAATAATAGTGCTATAACAAAAGCAGGCACCAAACCAGTTAGCAAAGGTAATCTTAATGCATTATCACTCAATAACGTTGATAACCAAGCAAATACAAATAAATTGACAATTGTGGTAGCTCCTGAAGTGCAACAGTGAGCAGCATCAAAGCTTGATCTATCAAATTGCTGGGACTAAACCGCCAGTATGCACTAATAGCGGCTATGCTAACCCCAAAACTGGCTGGGTAGGCACTGTCCGTAGATATTAAGGGAAAGGAAGAAGGGAATAAAGAGGACTTGCTGGATGGGTTTATGGGAGGGGCAGTCTTTTATGTTAATCTTCTGCTGGCCATTGTTGGGGCCCATTAAAAAGCATTGGTGCACTTTGTAAAGGTTCATAAGTCCTGTTCTGTGTTTGATGTTTCAGGCTATGATTCTCAACATTCCATAGGCTTTCCAAGCTATAGTTCTCCTTCTGCTGGCTGGAGGGGATAGGGCAACACAACATCCAACAAAGCAATAAAAAGTTAAAGTAAAACTGACTGTAAAGAAAAAATATCTCCCGCTCTATGGCTGCAAATGCTGAAAGAATGCTGGTTTTCCAGCAGGACTGTTCGACAGAAGCCAGTCTAACGATTGAACAGCCAGCTTCTGTTGAACACACAGGGGTATCGCATACAGAAAGGTGAAGTGGACATATTTCTATATGTGTATGCCCAGCTTTAGCCTCCACCTAGAGGTCTCCCTCTTAACACGTTTACTCAACTCAAGGCTTAGTCATAGACTCAACTCAAGGCTTAGTCGTAGACTCAACTCAAGGCTTAGTCGTAGACTCAACTCAAGGCTTAGTCGTAGACTCAACTCAAGGCTTAGTCGTAGACTCAACTCAAGGCTTAGTCGTAGACTCAACTCAAGGCTTAGTCGTAGACTCAACTCAAGGCTTAGTCGTAGACTCAACTCAAGGCTTAGTCGTAGACTCAACTCAAGGCTTAGTCATAGACTCAACTCAAGGCTTAGTCGTAGAGACGATGTATGAGATGAAGCCTTGAGTGGGGAAACAACTTAGATTGGGAGGTCTCTGGGCAGGGACTGAGGCCAAGGTCGTTGCTGGAATAAAACCTTAAAGTGGTTCTAAAGTATCAAGGTATTTTACCTTCATGCATTCTATGCATGAAGGTAGAAAACCTTCTGTGTGCAGCAGTGCGATCCATCAATGTCCAGGAGAGTCTCGGTTTGCTGGGGACTGTCCCTCCTCATTGACTGAGACAGCAGCAGGAGCTATTGGCTACCGCTGCTGTCAATCACAGTCAGTGAGCCAATGAGGAGAGTGAGGGGGCAGAGTTGAGCCACAGCTCCATGTATGAATGAACACACAGAGCAGCAGCACGGGAGTGCGCCTGCTCTGGTGCCCCCATAGCAAGCTTCTTGCTCTGGAGGCACCTGACAGGAGGAAGGGGCCAAGAGCACTGGAAGAGGACCCCAGAAAAGGAGGATCTAGGCTTCTCTGTGCAAAACCACTGCACAGATCAGGTAAGTATAACATGTTTGTTATTTAAAAAAAAACTGAGCCTTTACTATCACTTTAATATTGGATACATCATTGGCTTGTGGCTGTCTTGTCTTTTCTTTGCAGATAATTCTGTTTCAGTTGTTCCAATCTCATGCCCCCATCATTTAATTCCTATATCTCAAAGGTATAGATACCCACACTTAAGAACCTCTGTCCTTAATTTGTTTTCATAGACAAATCTGATTTAGATTTAGATTTATTCATGGATTCAAAACAGGATGGATGGACAAATTTTAACTGCCAGTTTAGGTATTCTGGCAGCATATTCTAGTACAGTGACTGCACCGCTGTTTGGCCCATAATTTTCTACCTGGAAATAATTTGATTGTTGATCTGGTTGGTGTTGACAGGGGTAACCTATGGCAGCTTTTAGTGTAAGGCTGCTTTCACACTGATCCGTTTTTCTTCCGCTTTTGTTCTAAAAAAGTGGAAGAAAAATGTGTGCCCATGTATTCCTATGGAACTCCTCACACTGATCTATTGTGGGTCCGGAGCATTTTTCAAAGTCCTATTGCTGCATTTTTGGTGCAAGTTTAGTGCGGTTTTTGAGTCACATGTCATCTCTTAGATTGTAAGCTCCTTTATATTGTAAAGCGCTGAGCAAACTGTTGGCGCTATATAAATCCTGTATAATAATAGTAATAATAATTTGAAATCTTATATTGTAAGCTTCAACGAGCCGGGCCCTCTGTTTCCCCTTGTACCAAATTGTATTGTAACTGTAATGTCTACCTTTATATTGTAAAGCGCTACGCAAACTGTTGGTGCTATATAAATCCTGTATAATAATAATAATAATAATAATAAAAAACACACCGCACACGAGGTAAAAGCATGGCAAAACGCATATGCATTTTTGCCTCGGATTAGTGTAAAAGTAGCTTAAAGCCAGGAATACATGGTAATAAAATCGTACCAAATATTTTGTTGAATGATCGACCGATTTTCTCTTCATCGATGAGCAGGATGTTATAACCGATAACGATATTGTGAATGAAAAATTCCAGTTGGACAACAGTGAAAAATGTTGTTGTTTCGCATGCGAACGACCGATTTTCTATGCGGTGGTATGACGGTCGTCCGAAAAAAATCTATCAAGCGCTATCAGGCATGAGCGGAAACAGAAGATGACCCGGATATTGATGTCCAAGGATCCATAAATCCAATTTATTCCAATTATGTCCAAAAGTCCAAGGATCCATAAATCGAATTTAATCCAATGAATTCCAAGGATTTATGTCCAATCGCTCATTCTGGGTGGCAGGGCGTTGAACGTTCGTTCTGGGCAGAAGGATGTGGCTGCAAGGTCACACGCACACTGCATCACTTCCACTTGTACGGAAGACGTGAACACTACGTATTGTTCGATGAATGATTTTTTTAGATTTAACTTGAGCCACGATTTCGACCAACGAACGAATCGTTGGATAACCGATCGGTCGATTTTCTTACCGTGTATTCCTGCCATAACTCTCTGCAAGCTTTCAAAACATTTTGGCCTGCCTGGCCAAGCAAAGGACTCCGGGAATAGAATGTGGCAATGCCCAAAGTAAATAAATACACTCAGTATGTTGAGTGATAAATTTTGCAGAAGCATACTGTAATGCACCTGCTTTGTATTTTAAACAGGATTCCACCGCTGCGGCCTTGTCATATTATTTGCTAAATCATATTTTAGAATGCAGCGTAACCGCTCTTGTCACCGGCCAAATGTATAGTGCTAGATAAAATTTTACATGGACTTAAAATGTAAGAGGTCATGGCTGGCGCGTTTGATTTTTGCATTCACACAACATAACCCTGGCTGATTGTAGAACCAACAGAGCTGCCTCCAAACACACTTCCAGAAATACACGCCTTGTGATGCTCTAAATCTTCCATGCAGACAATTGGAATCTTGCATAAATTATGCACAAGTGGAACTAAAGCCAGTTATGGTAATGACTGCAATAATGAATATGCAACAAATAAAGCAATAGGGACCAGAAAATTGATTTATTGCTTTCCGTCTGAATCTGCCACAACAGGTAAAAAGAAGTCTGCTGTTTCAATTATAGGTATTTATAGCAGAACGTCAGGCTAATAACTAAATTCACAGCTGAGATACATATATGTGAGAAGTCTTACTTGCCAAAAGATTTGTAATTATGTCCAATCAGACTTATGATTACAATGTATCTGCCATAGAGCACTGCAAGATCATTGACCACACTTACTTCCACTACAGTAAGCAATAGGTTGTGGTCGCTGACCCTCCCCCAGACTGTTGATTGGACAATGGAAAACATCATCTTTCTGATTAAATTATGTCTCTATCATTTTTTATTGCCTCCTGTCAGCAAGCTCCCAATGTTAGAATGACAATGTTGTGCAATGTAATCGAACCTGAGCACTAAATCTCCTTTACCAAGTATCAACACCACAGTTACAGATAAGATGGAGATATGTGCAGATGCTTATAGTAGCTATATTTATAAATACATTCAATTTTTTTAACCGCCTTCCCGCCGCCCTATAGTAGAAATACTGCTTTTGGGGCGGCAGGGGTGCACAAAATCACTTATATATATATCGCGCACCCTACCCGCGCCACCATTGGCACCTGTTGATCACTGGGTCCCGCCCAGTGATTCCTCACCAGCACCCGCCAATCACCGCGTGTCTCGGATAGGGGAGAGACCTGTATGTAAACAATATAGATCTCTCCCCTGTCAGCTCCTGCACACTACTTTGTATGGCTCCGCATAGAAGAGCCATACAAAGCAGTGTGCTTACACTGTAACACACACACAGCACACAGTAAAACAGCACACAGTTATTATTATTATTATTATTATTATTATTATACAGGATTTATATAGCGCCAACAGTTTGCTCAGCGCTTTACAATATAAAGTTAACCCTTTGATCGCCCCAGATGTTAACCCCTTCCTTCTCAGTGCCATTACTACAGTGTCAATGCTTTTTATTAGCACTGATCACTGTATTAGTGTCACTGGGGATGTCAGAGACAGTCATTTCCCCTCCCAGAGTCAGAATACCCGCCGCAGTCCAGCAGTCCCGCTATATGTCGCTGATCGCCGCCATTACTAGTATAGAAAAAAAAATTAATCTATACTACCATTTGTAAATGCTATAACTTTCACGTAAACCAATTAATTTACATGTATTGGGATTATTTTTAGCAAAGACATGGAGCAGAATACATTTTGGCCTAAATTTATGATGAAATTTGATTTTTTTAAATGTTTTTACTGGACATGTTTAATAGCAAAAAGTCAAAAATATAGTTTTTTTCTCAAAATTGGTGGTCTTTTTTTTTATAGAGCATAAAAAAAGGATGTAAATTTAATTTGGATGCAGCGTTGCATGACCGTGCAATTGTCAGTAAAAGTAACGCAGCGCCATATCGCAAAAAATGGCCTGATCAGGAATGGGGGTAAATCCTCCTCTGGAGGGCAAGGATAAATAAAGGCATTTTTTTTAGTTTTGGATAGAGTGAAGAGGGATAAGAACATCTGTCAGTTTTTTTTCCCTGTCTTTGCCCTTGTTAGTGAGATTCAGGAACAGTTCACACCAGAATTGCACAGGAATGCGGTTCTTGTGCAATTCCTATGTGTTTCCCGTGCAGTTTTGAAGCCCATTCATTTGCATGGGCTGCAAATCTCATCTGAATGCAAAAAAAGTAGTGCATGCATTGCTTTTGAAAAACACGCCGCACCAAGTTGCATGTTACAGAGTTTGCGATCTGCATTTGGGGTGCCATTAACTAGGGCTTTTTTTTCAGAGTGAACACGGGGGAATTCAGCACTGAATGCCTGAAATAGCAAGGAGTTCTGGGGTGTGCTGGAGGGTCTATTGAATCAAAATGCTGTCTAAGGGGCCTGTTCACAGCAACAGTATTTAACACATGCCCATGTAACTTGAACAAAAGATGCAGGTGCTGCTTTTGCTGCATCATAGTGCGTTTTTGGCCAAAGAACTGGTAAGCTGCAATATATACATTTTTCTATCTTGGGTACACTTTTAGGGCTCATTTATACTTGTAGTTAAGAAGCAGAAAATCCCCACAGTTGAGCCACCTTTTTATTGCCCCTCACCACTCCCCCTTTAGCCGGAAAGGCAGCAGCCAGGCTACCGCACAGCAACCATGTACGTTGCAGGACAGTTGCAGCATGGCTTATTAACTTGAATGGGTTGAATTTGGCAAACAGCAGTGCCAAGTAGTTCACATAAATAGGGTTGCTCTGCAAATGACCCTCAACACGTACAACTCACATGGTTGTGGTGCAGTAGTCCAACAATTAGGGAGGTTACAATGCCTCCTCACCACTTGTCAAATGCTCTCTGAAGAGCAATCTGAATGCAGGTCACCCTTCAGAGAGCAAAGTAAGTGTAAATGAGACCTAAAGCATATATGCGGTTTAAAACTAAAGTTCTAGACTTCAAAAAGGACAAAAATGCCTTCAAATAAATCAAAGTAACCCTGTAAACTCAACTAGCATCCAAGCTGCCCAGCTAGTATGGTGTCAGTACAATGTTTATATCATCTATAAGTTTCTGACATCTAGTAAGGACAGGCACCTATGTAAGGATGGAGACAGATGGTCGCGATCTCTGTAGGATGGCCATTATTTAATATTAATCATGCAGACTACAGACCCCACCCCCATCTCCATCGCTATAAGCATCAATCTAATTTGATTGTTAGAGAGTGGAAGCGAATGTAATTACTGAACCAACTCTGCACTGTTAGGGGGTTTTATTGACTTGGAATGTGATTAGGTAAACGTGCTACAAGTTGTACCAAAAATTACTTTTTACCTTTTATTCGATACATCACAAACATACAAAGTGCACTATCATACATTGCAGAAGCCAAATTCAGGTACTTACATTAGTTGCATTTAATTATTTATTAATAAATACAAGGCTGCAGTAACAATGAAAATAGTTGAAGGGTTCTACAATATAACTAGAGGACTAAAGTAAATATAGGTGGAGGGCTCAAGAGGAAACTTAAGCGGTGAGATCCATAGAAAATTGGATGGAAGTAAAAAGCTCTTCTGTAAAATCTGGTTGGAAAACAAATACCATCTAAAGGATTCTTATGTCTTGGTTGAGACGTCTCTGCAAGAGAGCTTCCAGATTTGCACTGATGCTATTATGAAAGGTCTCTCTTCTGCTGAATTATTTCTTTTTAGGTCACATAGAATGCAAATGGCAGAATAAGAATACCCTGAGGTGGGTACGAACAACTAAAAGTCCCAAGGCCAATGGAGTTTGGTCTGGCGCTATGCCATGGAGTTCCTTCCAAAGCCAGTGGGTGGTGGGTGACTTCTCCACATTAGACCCATTTGAAATACCAGTTTTGGTGGATTTGCACTTTGAATGTTATTACTGGCCTGCAGACCAAATAAATTTTGAGCTAGCAATGTTTTTTTTTTAACAGTAATAATAAAAACTAATAATCCAAAATAATCCTGCGCTCACCAAAAACTATACCATAAATAAAAAATCACACCAAAAATGTGAAACCACAAAAGTACAAAATATATATATAGTGTTGAAGCACACATCTGTCATGTGTTCCCACATCCAAAATACCACAATACTCAAAAAGTGCTGCGCAACCTAAAATAATCAATGAATCAATTCCTCATAGGAAGTCACATTGTTTGAGACGAAACACGACGGTTACGCGACGTCATTACGCTGGAAGTACAGAGTCGGCCATTTTACTCACTGTACCGTGGGTGAATGTTTCTCCTTAACCTCTTCCTATCCACCCATTGTACACAGACGGTGTGGGCTAACGTACCTGTACATCAGCCCGCATCGATGGCTCCTGCGTGGCTCACAGAGCACGCACCCCGGAGCCCAGAGATCGGTGTGTTTTACCATGTGACTGCTGTGAGCAATCACAGCAATCACATAGTAAACAATGGGAAGTGAAAGTAAAGATTGCTTCTCTCTGCTCTGTGTGAGAGCAGAGAGAAGCGACCCTGCATGTGTGTGAGTATAGATCAGCCTGTCAGGCTCCTTAAACACTCACAGACTGCTGTTCCAGCCACTCCAGGGTCCCTGATCAATGCCCCAGTGTATACATAATTAAACATGCAGCCAACCCCTGTCACCTGTCTCAGTGTGCGCAAAAACACCACCATACACCATACCAATGTCCTGATCACCGCCATACCAGTGTCCTGATTACCACCATACCCTAAACAAACATCCTGCTCACTGCCATATGCCATACCAGCACCCTGATCACCTCCATACACCATAACAGTGTCCTGATCACCATCATACCCCATACCAGCATCCTGATCACTGTCATACCCCATACCAGCGTCCTGATCACCGCCACACCCCATACCAGTCTCATGATCACCCCATACCAGTGTCCTGATCACTGCCACACCCCATACCAGCATCCTGATCACCACCGTGCCCCATACCAGTGTCCTGATCACTGCCACACTCATAACAGCATCCTGATCACCGCCACACCCCATACCAGCATCCTGATCACCACCGTGCCCCATACCAGCGTTCTGATCACTGCCATACCCCATACCGGCATTCTGATTACCCTATATGCCATACCAGTGTCCTGATCACTGCCACACCCCATACCAGTGTCCTAATCACCGCCATAACCCATATCAGCGTTCTGATCACCACCATAACCCATATCAGCATTCTGATCACCGCCACAACCCATACCAGTGTCCTGATCACCGCCACACCCCATATCAGTGTCCTGATCACTGCCATACCCCATACCGGTGTCCTGATCACTGCCATACCCCATACCAGTATCTTGATCACTGCCATACCCCATATCAGCGTCCTAATCACCACCATAGCTCATGCTAATGTCCGAACACCACCATACCCCATACCAGCATCCTGATCACCACCATACCCCATACCAGCATCCTGATCACCACCATACCCCATACTAGCATCCTGATCACTGCCATATGCCATACCAGTGTTCCTACATTTTAGGGACTCAACTGATCAATTTTCATATATATATCCCATAGTTTGTAGGCTCTATAGCTTTCACACAGACTAAATAATATACACTGTTTGAGGTTATTTTTACCCCAAAGATATAGCAGAATACATTTTGGCCTAAATTTATGAATAAAAAATATTTTTTTTTCAAAATTGTTGGTATTTTTTCATCTATATAGCAAAAAATAATAAACCCAGTGGTGATCAAATACCACCAAAAGAAAGCGCTATCTGTCTCAAAAAAAGGATAAACATTTAATTTAGGTACAGTGTTGCATGACTGAGTAATTGTCACTCAAAATGTGATAGTGCTGAAAGCTGAAAATTGGCCTGGACTGGAAGGGGGTGGAAGTGTCCAGACTTGAACTGGTTAAGGGGGCAACTTGGATTGTATGAAAAAGGTGATTATTCCTGTGCACGGGATTTATGCACTTTGTGAGTGTTTTTGTAGACAAACTGAGAGTCTGGAGTTACTGCACTATGAGAGGTCTATTATTCATTCCCCTATTTCTGTGGCACATATGAGATTCATAGAACCAATGACAGGAGGTTGTGAAAAGTATTACCCACAGGGGTTTTTTTTCAGAGGAAATGCAGTTTCGGCACCACCTGCACTGAATGTATGTAATGGCAAGGGGTTCTGGATGGTGTGCTGGATGGTCTATTGGTTCTGGCTGCTGGAGGATCTATTGTTGTTTGAGGGGATCTATTTTTTTGGGGGGGGGGTCTATTGTTGCTGGGGAGGACTATTGTTGCTGGTGGGGGATCTATTGTTGCTAGGGATGGGTCTTACATTGCTTGGGTTTCAACTGTTGCTGGGAGGGATCTACTATAGAGGGAGGGGTCTATTGTTGCTGACTGCTAGAGGGTCTATTGATGCTGACTGTGGTGAGATTTGTTGTTGTTCTCAGTACTCTATTGTTGCTGGAGGGGTATTTTGTTGTAGGTGGTCCTTTGTTGCTGTGGACATCTATTGTTGTTAGGGGGATCTATTGTTGCTGGCTGCAGAGGATCTTTTTTAGTTCTGTATTCTTTAAAAGAGCTGTACTGGGAGGTGGGTAAGGGGTGGAACCAAGTAACAGTGCTCGGAGGTTGGTAGGGGCAGAGAAAATGGGTGATTTGGAAAGAGAGAGTTCCAGTACCTATTCTCTGAGAAACAAAGCCCTGATTACCCATATTATTGGAAGGCTGTTTTTTTACCAAATCTGACTGGTGGAGGCGTACAGAGGTATAGCAGCACGTGGACGCTGGGAGCACGTCTATTATTTTATGTGTGGACATTGCACACAGTTGGAACATGGGAAGATATATAAATGTATTTTTTAAAAATATAAAAACAATTTTTAGTTGATTATAAGGACTGTTTAACCCTTAATACCCTTATTCTGCACTTTGTTGTTCTGTATTTGGACATCATCAAGTTATCATTTAATATAAGCTACCAAAACTATTTTTTATACAGTAATTATTTTGGAAAATTTATTAATGTACCTAATTTTACCATTTTTGTTCCTGCTTTATTTTTATTTTATTTGTTCCATTTTTGCGACCTCCCTATACTGCTGAGGCCTGACTACTGATTTAAATTGCTAATGGGGTTTAAAATCAATATTGGTCTTGACAGCATATTTATTATCATATTGTTTTATGTATGTCCAAAAAAAATAATTTATTCCACATCAGTAATTTTACAGTGCAACATTCTTAATATACACTGATGCTTGTGTGCAATATTCTCCTTTCCATCAGTCTGGATGGATGATTGAACATTTACATTTAGATTTTTTAATGCCAATTTTATGTGTATTGGCATTTAAGTTTATATTATCTATTTTACATTAATTGCAGAGGTTTAAAGGGTAAGTGTACACAGATATAAAAAAAACCACACATTTTATGATGTATTCATTATTAATAATTAAATGTATTTTGAAATAGTAATTCAGTTTGTCATTGTCTTGGCCTCTAACATCCATTTCTACAGACTGAAGGAGGGAAAGACAGCTCTGTGCACCAATCAGATTTTACCGCATTGCACAGCGCTGTGATTCTGACTAATGTAGTTAACTGATTGGTGGAGAGGTGAGCTCCAGTTTCTTGACTGTCCAATCACAGCCTTGTCCAAAATATATTGGGGTTGATTTACTAAATTATTATTATTATTATACAGGATTTATATAGTGCCAACAGTTTGTGCAGCACTTTACAATATAAAGGTAGACATTACAGTTACAATACAATTTGGTACAAGAGGAAACAGAGGGCCCTGCTCGTTAGAGCTTACAATCTAAGAAGGCAAATAGACTGTGCACTTTGCTAGTGCAGTTGCTCCAGAGCTTAGTAAAAGACGGGACACTCTGCTGACTTCCATCATCCAATCATATGCATGCAAAAATGCTGGTTTTGTTTTATTTACCCTGCATATGATTGGGTATTCTTTGCAAAGTGAAGCTTTACCTCATATGCTAAGCTCTGGAGCACCTGGACTTGCAAAGTGCACAGTCTATTTGCCTTTAGTGAATCAACCAGGGGCGGACTGACCATTTGGAAACTCAGGCACTGCCTGAGGGGCCCGGGGTCAGTAGGGGGCCCCATGAGATGCCCCTGGTACCTTTTTCATAGGCTTTTTTGAGTTTGGGCAAGGACACAGAGGCCCCATGATCCCCTATTGCCCGGGGGCCCCATGAGTTGTCAGTCCGCCCCTGGAATCAACCCCATAGCCTATACTAAGTGGAGGAATGTATATGGCCAGAACCTGATTATGTCTAAATAGGATTACAAACTGAAACATATTTTTCAATGGGGCTGCAAGGGTTAAATGCTTGTTTGCACCCAAGGGACCAGAAAAAAGCAGTTTTACTTACCTGATCCTCCTCTCTCAGAGGCTCATTCATACTGCTAGATCGGTCCCTGCAGCCTGTTCTTCCCTTTGCTCTGGCAATTGGGCACCACTTATGTCTTCAACACTGATTCAGTGTCCAATGACCTGTATTGGATGTGAAGACACTGAAGAACAGCCCACAAGCCAGAGCACAGGGGAGCACCATCTGCCAGGGGAACCATGAATCTGGTAAGTATGCTCTCACCATCACATAGAACTAAACGAGCATTTAACCCTTGCATATTACATTTTTGCTTTTGGGTTTAGTACTGTTTTAGCAGCTCTTCGGATTGCAAAACAAATGTTATTAAAAAGTTTATGGTGTTCCCCATGAGGCTTACATTTTAACCAAATTGTAACAATTATGTCAACATAGCTTAGCAAAAGAAGGTGCGGAGTGAAAATTTATATGAGCCAAACGCAGTAGTAAGTGGTTGTCGATGCAATGTTAAGCCTGGGTTCACATATATGCGATATATCGCATGTGATTTGCACAGGAACCTCACTGCATTCCTGTGAAAATCACATGCGATTTGTGTGTGGTGCGATTGAATCCATACATTTTGTACATTTTGCACCACACCCACACCAAAAAGGTGCAGGACCCTTTATTGGGTCCACACTAGAATCAAATCGCATGGGTATTTACACCTATGTGATCCAATTCTGCACATCACACCACGTTTTGTATATTTATTATATAACATTGTATATAATTATATAACATCCAACGTACTGCATAGAAGAACAGCACTTGGATTGGTGGATGGTTTTATATATGGACACACGAATATGGTGCTGGACTTTGTAGTGCACCGAATGTTATTTGCACTTTATGCATATGTTTGCACTGGACTTTTTAAAAATAATTTATTTTACAAAATATATATATATGAGATAATAACTTGCAGTACGTTAGATGTTATATAATTAATTGCACTTTATGTTACATGGTTGCACAGGACACTTTAATATCTAAGTATATATATGTGATTGGTAGCACATAAGGGATAGCTTACACATACGGTTGTTTTTTGCACTTTAGATAGGGTTGTTATATAATATGAGAAAATAATTTACATCTTTTTCACATCATTTTACACTTTAAGAAATGGTTGAGGGTGTTTGAGGTATATATGCCTAGTGATGTTCATATTCTTTGATGATTTATAATTGGATGGTTATACCATCTAGAACAACAGCTTCTTAGTTTGATTTTGCTTTTGGAAAGTGTACTTTGGGCAGTCCTATATAACTTTACTAGAGTCCGGGGAGAGCCAAGGCTCTCGTGCACATCACTGGATCGTGATGACACTCAGGTACGTTTTAGGGGGGAGTTGCTGCACACAGAAGGTTTTTTATCTTCACGCATAGAATGTATGAAGGTAAAAATCCTTGAACCTTTACAACCACTTAAATCTGGCCATACACTGCACAAATTTGAAACCCCCCTCACACCCCTCATCTCTCCCCCCTTCTCTTCCCCCCCCTCTCCCTCAACCCTCTTCTCTCACCCCCCTCTCTCCCACCCCTCCTCTCTTTCTCACCCCTATCTCTCTCGCACCCCCCCATCGTGATAGGTCCCAGAAGACTACGGGACCCTTCAGGAAGCATAACGCTACTCGTGCATGTGTAGTGGGCACCCGGCTGTGAAGCCACAAGCTGTCACAGCCGGTTGCCCACACTGAAGATGCCGGAGCCAGGAACACCAGACAGCTGGTGAAAAAGCTGCGGGAGGACACTGTGGGTTCGTGGGACAGGTGAGTGGCTGTTGTTTAAAAGTCACCAGCTACAGTTTTTGTAGCTGCTGACTTTTATTTTTTTCACAGTGCAACTGGAACTCCGCTTTAACAATGTTGGTAGTCAGTAAAGTGTAGCAAGAAGTAGTTAATTATCTGCCACTTATGCATTAGTGACCAGTGACAGTTGTTTAACCCCCTTTGTGCTGCATTAGTAATACCAGTGTCAGTGTTAATGAACCCCTTTATGAAGGGGTTGAAAAACACTGCCGGAGGCCACTAATGTAGCACAAGGGGTTAAATCCACCAATGGGGAGGGATTGAAGTAGAATTTCCAGTTTAAACCTAACTAGCTTTATCCCCCTCCTAACACCTATGCTGGGTAACCTGTGAAGAAAAGATGTAGACACCCATTTTCAGGCTGGTCAAGTTATCCCCTGTGCGAGCCAGTGATGTATGCAGGGCAGAGGAGGTAGTGCCACCAACAGATGGGACATGGGAACCTATGGTGGATGTCACCGCTCCAGGCTTTACCGGCCATTGTTAAGCGCTCTTTCCTCTCCCCCACAGCCACCGCTAACTGACACAGGGGATCATGTGACCAGACTGGAGCAAACTGAAAATAGGCAAGTCCATGGGTTAGGGGCTGCAAATTACTTGCCTTGCTCCGGGCACTGACAACCCATGCTGCGCCATTGTTTACCTTCTCCCCTGTTCCAGCCATCTTCATTGTACAGCTTTTCCCAACGCTGCTTGGCCTTTTTTTTTTTTCTGAAAACTTACCAACCAGGAAAAGCGGTTTACCTATAGAAATGAATGGGGCCAAGGAGACAGCAAGAATGTTTTCGGAAGAAAGGTTGTGCTGCGCCATATTTAACATGGCATTCTACACTCAGTGGGCTGGGAGGAATTATTAAAACACAAGTTCACTAAAAGTGAATGTGTCTTTTAACTTTGCAGCATCTAAACTAAAATATTATCATCGGGTAGATTGCTCTTTTAGCTGATTACGCTTACAATAATATGAATGATCTATAATTTTCATAAAGGAACATTATTGGTAAATATCAAGGTTAGTGAAGTACTGACCCAATAAAATCCATACAGAGACAGGCCTACGACTTAATTAAAAGTACGCTAATGACATATTAGAACAGACCTGTTGTCCTTATTAAAGTTATTAGGTAGTTAGTCAAATTATATCTTCAAAGGAATTCTGAGCATGGAACTCAGGATTAAATTATGCATTTGAACCGTAGGCCAGCTTTTTACTGTTGAGACAGTTTTGCAGGGGAATCGTGTGTCATTGAAATTAAATGCTTTTGCAGGGCTGGAAGGTTCCAGTTTTTAATGAAATTACTGACTGTGATGTACTGAAATGATTAAAATCTGTATTCCAGGAATGTGGCAGGGGAGAAAAAAAAATCAATAAATGCAAACCCAGATGCTGTTAAGATGTGAGCACTTTCATGGATATAAAGCACAAAATATATACAAATAAATATATATATATTAATTACAAATAGGTGCTATTTTTTCTTTTTTTTTTTTAGACGCGGTAGGCCTCCTTGCAGCAGATAAACTAGAATTCAAGATTTCTTTTTTTTTTTTTCTTGTTTTGACTAGGAAATGAGAATCTTTCTTTTCAAACGACCCCATTAAAACAGGATTTGTTTTTTTGCCCTTCCCCCGCTTTCTGCATTGCAATCATTGTGCTTACACTTATTATGTTACAAAATGACCGAGGTAAGACTGACATTCTCATTGCATGCAAAAGACCTCCTCTGCTAGGCAGTTCTTTTCCTAATGAAAGAGCTTTGTAAAATCTCCCCATGTGTTAATACTAATGAAGATTCTCCAGCACAATTAAAATCACAGTCAATATGCAAAGCCAAACACAAAACAACAGGGTGAAATTTATAACTGCTTTACATATTTTTTTATAGCTGGAGATAATTTTTTTTTCCAGCTTGTGGCTCGGTCATATAGGCATACATACTGATTTTCTGAGATGGCAACAAGGGACTTTTTTTTTTTACGCTAAACATGTCCTTGGTGGTACACCTTGGTTATACCTCTATCACATTAGATTAAAATAAGAACTAGAAATATAGATGACACATTTCAATGTATACTCTTTACATATACCAGACTCAATATTGTAAAGAACATAAAGTCCATAAACTCTGCCACCATTCCGGATTTGGTTTCAGATTCAGTTCCGTATTCGGATCCGGTTATATTGGTTGAAAATAGGCAACAGTAATTTCTATGCTGGAGCCAAGCTCAGAGATCTAAACTGTCCCTTTTTGGTGTGATGTATAGAGGGTTACATTGCACACACATTCTTCATGGTCTGCATAACTTGGCCCGTGGCAGGGGGTGTGTATTTTGCTGACACAATTTGTGCTAAAATATATCCCTACTTCTCTTATTTGAAAATTGGAGGGTTTGACTTAAAGTAGGATTCCAGACTAAACCGTAAACATGTTCCTTCCTCCCTCCTCCTAAATATGCTGACTAACCAGACTAAAAACTCCTTCTACAAGATTAACCAGTGCTCAGCTGGACACTGATAGAAGTCACAGACATACATATATACTGATTAGCAGTTTGTATTTAATAAAATAATTGCATTTCCATGTTCTGGGTACTGTGGGAGACCAGATATAGGGAATGCAGGATCTTGGGTTTAGTAACAACTTAAGGAGGAACTTCACCCTTACCCACAAAACACAACAAATGTGCCCATTACCTCTTGTTTCTCTATCTTTGACTTGTAAGTCATTAAGGGGTTTATTTACTAAAGCTGGAGAGTCCAAAATCAGACTCCCTTCTGCATAGAAACCAATCAGCTTCCAGGTTTCTTTGCCAAAGCTTCATTGAACAAGCTGAGGTTAGAAGCTGATTGGTTTCTATGCAGAAGGGAGTCTGATTTTGGACTCTCCAGCTTTAGTAAATAAACCCCTAAGAGCCCAGCTGTCTCTTCCAGGTTCTTGCAGTCAGCCACCCTCGCTTATGTGCATCTGTTCTAGACTGCCCTGGAGCCTCCTAAGATGTGTAACATGGGTATCCAAGGAGGCTGCATGTAGTTGGGGTTCGTAATTCTCATCTAGGCAAGAAAGGTATTGGGCAAAAAAATATTTGCAATTGTGTAAAAGGGGGTAGGTGGGTAAAATATTATATAAAGTAGAAGTGGCAAGTGAAGGCCTGTTTTAAGGACTTTTCTGCAATCCTTCATGCTGAAAAATCATTGCTTTCTGTCCACAACTATACAGGGACTATGTTGTACATGCCACACTTATATACCTGGACCATGAACCACAAACTATATGAAATCTACTGCATCTAGTTTCAAACTATCAGCAGATTCCAGGAACACTTACTTTTAAATTGTAGTGATTTGCCCATGGTTGCTAGCAGTGTTGTGCATTTGTGATGACATTTTTATTAGATTATCAGACTATTGGCCGCCATTAAGAAGGGTATTTACTCAAGAGATAAAACTATGATTCTACCTCTTTACAAATCTCTGGTTCAGCTGCATTTTGAGTATGTAGTACAGTTCTGGTTTCCAGTTCTCAAGCAGGATATGCTGGAAATGGAGCGAGTCCAGAGAAGGGCAAGAAAACTAAAAAGAGGGCTTAAGGAGGGATATGATAGCAAAATACAATATTTAAATGGTGATTCAGCACTGGGAGGAAACTATTCAGCCTCATGTCACTCAAGAAGACACGTGATCACTCAATGAAGTTGGACGAGAAGCTAAACTGTGTAAGGCCTCATGTACACTGCTGCTCCTAAACATGAGTTTAGGAGCTTTTGGCGGTTTTTTTGCCAAAGCCCCTAAACTCAACTCAGTAAAAGCCTATGTGTCCATATACACGTAGACTTTTACCAGAGTTTAGGAGCAGTTAGACATTCCTCTCCTGGACGCAGAAGAATCTCATTCAGGAGAGAAAAAACGCTAAATGCGGCAAAAGTGGGTGTTTATTCATGCCAATGGAAAATACTCTGGCCAATCAAATGAGAAAACATCCAAGTACTAAATGCAGATAAACGCAGCTAAACGCAGTACCGCGTTTACACACATTTTTGCCATGTTTAGCATTTTTCTACTGCCAGGAAAGCTAAATGTCTAGGGGAGTTCATGTGTGCATTAGGTCTAAGGGTTTTTTTTTTACTGTTAGAGCAGTAAGGATTTGAAACTCCCTTCCACTTTCGGTCGTGTCAAAGGAAAGTGCCACTTTTTAAAAAATAACGCCTAGATGGGCATCTTACTTAACACAATATACAGGGTTATGGGAAGTGGTAAAGACATAAACACGCACACAGGTTGAACTGGATGGACTGGTGTCTTTATTCAACCTTACCAAATATATATAACTATGTTATTACAATTCTACACTGCAAATTTGTTTAGGATGCATTAAACTGATCAGTCCCTTCTGTAGTAGGAATACATAGTATGGTTCTTATGAGGGTTATAGAAATCAGATGTTTTGTAAAAAAGATTTTATATCTTCCCAGCTTCACTGTGTTCAGCAGGACCACAGAGTCCCTGACTCCCTTTGGATCCTTTTTTTTTCGTAAAGATTTGCTAAGATTTCCACGTTTGGAAATCCCTGGCACCTACACAGATATATTAGACCCTATACAAGTGCAGATGTGTAAACCGGCCATCAGACACCTCTACACGGGGCCCGAACACTGCAAATATAGACCTTGTAATCTGCTTTAAAGCAGAACTTGTTCATTTTTCTTTTACTGTGCAGTGGGCTGTGCCCCCACTGCATGGATCAGCTGCCCTTTTTTTCTATTGATGAGGACTAAACTCATACTCACCTGACCCACTGATCCTATGGAAAACCACGCTCCCCCACGGTACAGCAGTGGACTCTTCCTGTCTGTTGATCGTGTTGACAACAGGAACAGCCCATTTACAAGACTGCTGGACTGTGGGGGGAGCCGAAAAGATTGGTCTTGTCTTGGAGGGTCTGGGAGGGTCAGAGAGGATCGGCTCGTAAGTATATCTTCGGTGTCCTCTCCTCTGGAACAAAACGAGCATTTAACCTGTGCAGTGCCGGCACAGTCCCACTGCATGGGCAAAAAAAAAAATCTGCTTTAAAGAAAATGTCAACCTCCTCCACTGAACATTCTAAGTGCATTGCTGTCATGCTAATCCAATGGTTTCAATACTTTGAGGTACTGATCTGGACGTTCTGTGTTGGAGCCTACAGATGGCTTATATCCATGACTCCTCCCACACGCGCCAGTGCTTTGGCCTGCTGATTGGCTACTCAGGCCCAAACACTGCATCCTGGTGGAGGTAGGGGAAAATGTCACATGCTCCCCTATTCCGGAAGCGCTTAGTATTTTCAGAGGCAGTGCCATACAGACAGAGTAACAGGAAAGTGCAGAAAAGGTGGGTATCGATAAGTGTACAATGTCGTGATGGTGTGTGTTTGTGTGGGGAACCTGGTTTTATGAAAACCTGTGACTTTGCCCTACATGGGCAATCTGACAAATTCTATTCAAATCCTAAGCCCTGATTCACACAAGTACAACTTGTCATGCGACTTGATTATTCAAAGTTTCATGGCAAGTTGCACCCTATTAGCGGCAAATCGGTGCAAATCAAGTTGCAGCAACTTTGAAAAAGGTTCCTGCACTATTTTTTGTGAGACTTCATTGAAACTTACAATGTTAAATGTGAGTGTCAGCAAGTCACAATGAAGTCACACTGAATAGTCAGCTTTGAAGTTGCATGAAGTAGCGTGATTTCAAAGCCGCATTGGTGTGAACCAGGGCTAAGGCTGTGCGCAGGTGTGCAATTTTTGCTAATGCAATCATGCTGTCAAAATTACCCACAATTAACTACTAGTGATTACCCATCAATCAACACGCATAGGGAACAATGGAGAATCACAATTAATTCCTCATGATAGCCTAATGCTCCAATGTGTGCAACTGATTGCTACTCCAATAGTGACTCTAAGTCCTCATGCACACTGCACGTTTTTACAGCTGCTGTTTTTGACTTTTGCCATTTTTTCTACAGTCAGTAAACTCCCCAGTATGTTATCCTATGCAGGGGCGTCCCTAGGCTTGGTGTCACCCGGTGCGATAACACTTGGTGACACCTCCTCCGACGATCCCCGCAGAATGGATCGGATCTGCGGATTGAGCATAATGGATCGGAGTCTGATCCATTATGCCCAATCCGCAGATCCGATCCATCCTGCGGGGATCGTCGGCTTTCTTTACAACTTACCTTTTCTTGGAGCGGGTCCGGTGTCACCCTGTATAGGTTGCATGCTGACGATCCCCCCATGCAACCTATACGGGGTGACACCGGACCCGCTCCAAGAAACGGTAAGTTGACCCGCTCCAATCAATCCTGCGGGGATCGTCGGCTTTCTTTACAACTCACCTTTTCGTGGAGCGGGTCCAGCCTCACACCATGCAGTCGGTGTCACCCGGTGCGGGCTGCACTCCCCGCACCTGCCTCGGGACACCACTGATCCTATGTGCCCATGCACACATCGACTGTAATCAGCATTTTTTGGCAGGGGCGTTTTTTGGCTGGGAAAAAACCCCCAGAACTAGTGGAGTTTTTTAACTGTAAAAATGCTCTAACGCTGAAAAATGCGGTAAAACACGGTAAAACGCAGCAAAATGGCGTTTTTGGACTTTGAGGAAAAAAAAAATTGGGGGGATAAAAAAATCTGTAAAAAAGGAAAACAATGCAGCTAAACGCCAATGCAAAAACACTAAAAAACGCTGAAAAACTCACGTTTTTAACGTGACGTTACACAGCTAACGTTACCAGCCCAGTGTGCATGGAGCCTTATAGCAAACATTTCTGCATGCACCAACCCTTAACTATTCGATCAAAAGATCGGTTGTAGTAGGTGGATGATTAGCCATATACACCACCCAAATCAGGGCACAGCCAGGGGACTCTGATCAGCAACAAATAGGAAATCTGTATAAATCAATGGGTTAGATTTACTAAAGACATACTTTGCAAGTGCACTTGCACCCATTTTCCCCAGAGCTTATTGAAAGCGGTGAAATTTTGCTTTTTAAACATTTCCCAATCACATGCAAGTTAAATAAACAGCATTTTTTCTTGCACATAATTGGATGATGGAAATTAGCAGAACTTTACCACATTTAGGCTCCATGCGCACTGGTTTAACCACTTTCCCTCCAGAGCATTTAACCGCTTCTTGACCAGGCCATTTTTTTTTGCGTTACGGCGCTGCGTTACTTTAACTGATTTGCGGTGCGGTTGGAGCCACACACTTTTGTATGGCTGTATTCACACCGCACTCGCACCAAAAACGTGCAGGACCCTTTTTTGCGTCTGCAGTAGAATCGGATCGCATGGGTATTATTATTATACAGGATTTATATAGCGCCAACAGTTTGCTTAGCGCTTTACATTATAGTGGGAGACAATACAGTAACAATACAGTTCAATACAAGAGGGATAGGAGGGCCCTGCTCCTTGGAGCTTACAATCTAGGAGGGAGGGGTTAATGGTACAATAGGTAATAACTGTGGAGGATGGAGTGGTTGGAAGAGTAGAAGATTCCAGTATTAGCTGAGGGCAGGATAGGCTTCCCTGAAGAGATAGGTTTTCAGTGATCACCTAAAAGTCAACAGATTAGGCGATAGTCTGATAGATTGGGGTAGGGAGTGCCAGAGGATGGGGAAGCCCTGGAGAAGTCCTGGAGATGAGCATGGGAGGCGGAGACATGGGAGCTAGAGAGTAAGAGGTCTTGCAAGGAGCGGAGAGAACGGTTTGGGTGATATTTAGACACAAGGTCGGTGATGTAATTTGGGGCAGAGTTATGAACGGCTTTATACGTCAGTGTTAGTGTTTTGAATTTTATTCATTGGGCAACTGGGAGTCAGTGGAGGGAATGGCAGAGAGGGGTGGCAGGTACAGAACGGTTAGTAAGGTGGATGAGTCTGGCAGCAGCATTCATGATAGACTGATAGGGTATTCACACCTATGCGATCTGATTCTGCACATCGCAGCGTGTTATATGGACCGCTTTCGGGGTCTTGTTAACTTAACATTCACACCCGCAATGGGGTGCAATTCTGATGCAGTTCAGAATTCACACTGAAAACGCTGCAAATTCCACACCACATCAGTGTGAACCAGGGCTTAGGGCTCGTTCACTCTTGGCTGTTTTGCCAACGCTTGCCAAACGCCCCTATAGCGTTTGGCAAGCGTTGGTCCGGCGTTTGCTGAGCGTTTTTTAACGCTCGGCAAACGCTCCGCAAACGCCGCATGCGCAGTTTAGCGGCGGTTGCTAGGCGTTTGCCGAGCGTTAATAATGCCCCACAAACGCCTATAATGCAGTTTGAGTGGTGTTACCGCTCCGCAAACGCGTCGCAACCGCACCGCAAATGCCGGCCGGGCGTTTGCGGAGCGGCACCATAGACGAGAATAGGAGGCTTCAACGCCTCCTGACTCGTCCAGAGGCGTCCGTTTTGCCGCGACGCAACGCAAACGCTCCCGTTAGAACAGCACCATGTGCTGTAATGTGCAGAATTGGCAGAGGCGTTTGGGAAGCGGTAAAAACGCTTCCCAAACGCCTCTCTGCCGCCTGCACACAAGGCTAGTGTGAACGTAGCCTTAGGGATGAATGTACACCCCCAGATCAGGGGCAGACTGACAACTCATGGGGCCCCTGGGCAATAGGGGATCATGGGGCCACTGTGTCCTTCCCCAAACTCAAAAAAGCCCATGAAAAAGGTGCCAGGGGCATCTCATGGGGCCCCCTACTGACCCCGGGCCCTCGAGCACTGCCTGAGTTTCCAAATAGTCAGTCTGCCCCTGTCCCAGATGCAGACAGTTCAATTCCAGGGGAACATATCTGTCCCTAACTGCAGGTAATTGTGCCATGAACAGCGCCAGCCTATTATTGATCTGTACAGCCTTCCTATCCACAGCTGATTGGAATCGCCCGGTCACAGAAATACGTAGATCTATGCAGTGTATGGCCCCGATCGGCTGTGTACGTGAGCCCATAGACTGGGTTTTTTTTTTCACCAGCACTAATTAATCCCAGTGCTTCTGTTTTAGTGTACTTTAACCCTTGGCCTAACATATGTGAAAACTTAACAATGAAAAAAAAAAGGAAAAAAAAAATTCTTACCACGTGTGTGAAGTTTAAAGGTTTTGAATGGGAGTTGCTGATCTGGCGTGACCTTATTTCACTAAATTGCACAAGAAGATTGGGAAGAGCCAGTTATGTGAGACAGAAGTGGAGGAGGGATTTGATTTCCTGTTTTGGTAGAAACTAAAGCGTTAGGACTGTATTTATAGCCGGCCTGGCAGGTACACAGCATTAATACACACAATAGGACAGAATGTGATCAAGTTAAAACGCATTACTCAGTGCAGGCACAGCCTTTTCTGCTGATCGCTGGGTTTTCTCTCTCTCCTCTCTCTCTCTCTCCTCTCTCTCTGTACGACCTTTCATTTTATTCTGCTCATTGCTCTGTCTCCTCCACAGTATCACTTACACACAGCAGTCATAAAAAACAGCCAAGCAGAGTACAATCTTTGTTTATGATCAAGGCCATTTCAGCATTACATGATGCCCCAATTGTAGAATTCTCTTGAGCTTTTCTTTGTGAAGTGAATACTGAAAAAAAAAAAAAAGTTCAATTTTACACATTATTATTATTATGGGTACTTATATAGCATACTTATAAAGCACCATCAATTTATGCAGCGATTTACATATATATATGTTGTACATTCACATCAGTCACTAACCTTCAATGGGCGTACAATCTAAGATCCTTAACACACATTCATACATACACACACTAGGGACAATTTACCGATCAGCGTGTCTTTGGAGTGTGGGAGGAAACTGGAGTACCTGGAGGAAACCCAAGCAAGCACAGGGAGAACATGCGAACACCAGGCAGGGGGTGCCATGGTTGGTATTCGAACCAGCGGCCTTAGTACTACCAGTGGGAAGTGCTAACCATTTAAGAAACCAGAGTACCTGGAGGAAACCCATGCAGGCACAGGGAGAACATGCGAACTCCAGGCAGAGGGTGCCATGGTTGGGATTCGAACCAACAACCATAGTACATCCAGTGGGAAGTGCTAACCATTTAGGAAACCGGAGTACGTGGAGGAAACCCATGCAGGCACAGGGAGAAAATGCGAGATCCAGGCAGAGGGTGCCGTGGTTGGGATTTGAGCCAGTGACCCTAGTACTACCAGTGAGAAGTGCTAACCATTTAGGACATCGGAGTATTTGGAGGAAACCCATGCAGGCACAGGGAGAGCATGCGAACTCCAGGCAGAGGGTGCCATGGTTGGGATTCGAACCAACAACCCTAGTACATCCAGTGGGAAGTACTAACCATTTAGGAAACAGGAGGAGGAAATCCATGCAGGCACAGTGAGAAAATGCGAGATCCAGGCAGAGGGTGCCATGGTTGGGATTCGAGCCAGTGACCCTAGTACTACCAGTGAGAAGTGCTAACCATTTAGGAAACCGGAGTACCTGGAGGAAACCCATGCAGGCACAGGGAGAGCATGCGAACTCCAGGCAGAGGGTGCCATGGTTGGGATTCGAACCAATGACCCTAGTACATCCAGTGGGAAGTGCAAACCATTTAGCCACTGTGCTGCCCGATTTTACACATTTATATAATATCAACAGATTTCTTTATTTCAAGTGTTACTAAACCCACTACAGTTAGTCTGTACATGCAGACAACCTGTATGACAACCCACAGCTCGAATTTTGGACGTGTATGGCCAGCATTAAAATGTAGGAAGGAGGCAGTGGTATCATCTGCCCGCCCCAGCTTGCTAACTGAACAGTGAAGTAGCATCCACAGACTTATAATGGCCTTAGGATGGCAACCCAACACACAGTACAGTAAGTGCCAGGCACAAAATAGCAGACACATAGGTGCATGGGGTAACACACTGTACCATAGCGCACAACATGAAGTAGACATTAAAGTGTTACTAAACCCATAACAGTAAAATCAGTCTGTATCTGCAGTAAAGCATTCTTGTTATACTCACTGTAAAACCTAAGAGGTTAATGCTCTGCGTTGTGTAAAAAGGCTGTTTGATCCTGTCTTCTCTGATCCTCCCCTTCTTCTACTGTCCCCAATCCATCTGCTGATAGTATAGAGCCCTAGAAGGCACTCTGCACATGATAAGTTTAGTGTGTATTGCTAGAGAGTATATTTTTTTTATGATCAGCACAGGGCAAATATGTACCGTCAAGACAGAGTGTCAGAGGTCATGCAGCCTCATAGGACAGTCAGAGGAGAATGAAAACTCCTCGTATAAGCTTTAACCAGGCTTGGTTGGACACTGATAGAAGTCACAAGAATGCTATATACTGCTGATGAGAAAAGGTATTTAGCAGTGTAGATATTTAGTTACTAAAATAATTGCATTTCCATGTTCTGTGTACTGTGGGAGACCAGATATAGTGAATGCAGGGTCCTGGGTTTAGCAGTCTTCAGGCTGAACAAAAGAAATCTAACAGATTCATCCATCCATCCACTCTAAAGCCGACCATAGATGGATCACATCTTGGCTGCTTCAGCAGGGACCAGGGTTTTTCGATAACTGTCACACAGCAATCCCAGGAGGCAGTGGGGCCTGGTCTAGACCACAAACCAGGAATTGCTGTCTGTCACAAAAAACACCTAAAGGTACAAATTATAATAAAATTGTTTTACATTTTTGAAAGAGATGGTGGGAAGGTCAAAAAGGAAAAACATTAGTACAGGCAGCTAAGTTTCACTTTATGTCCCTCTTCACAGTTGTGGGAATCAATGCATGTTGTCCGACATACGATAAGAGGAGTTTTACATGGGGCCTGTTCACACCTATGCGCTGCCATGCATTAAAGAACAAAATACTTTTTCAGAGCATCAATGACCCACTTAAATTTTTGTGGGCATTATGTCATGCGTTCACATTGGTTGCATTAAGGCATTAATATGAAGGGTCTGCCAATGCACAAAACATCCTGGAAATCAGACAAGCCCCAAATTTTGTAAAACAATGCACCACAACACACACAAACATGTAATGTACATTAACGCACATGTTACCACAACATACAAGCCTTTAGAATTGGATCACAGCTTTGTGAATTAGGTGCAGTATGTTGCATGTGCAATGCATTAAATATGCATTGCCATTTAATTCAATTATTATTATACAGGATTTATATAGTGCCAACAGTTTGTGCATCACTTTCCAATATAAAAAGGGACAGTACAATTACATTACAGTTCAATACAGAAGGAACAGGAGGGCCCTGCTCATGGAGCTTACAATCTTTAGGGAGGGGGAGATGGTGGAAAAGGTAACAGCTGCAGGGGATGATCTGATGGAGGTGACTCAAGTACGGCTTTTTAGGTGGAGGTGGGATAGGCTTTCCTGAATAAGTGAATTTTCAAGGATTGCCTAAGGGCGGACGGACATGGTAGCAGCTGACTGGGTGTACTGGGTAAGGGAGTTCCAGAGGATGTTAGAGGTTCTGGAAAAGTCCTGGAGGCGAGCATGGGAGGAGGTAACAAGGGAACTAGAGTGCAAGACATCTTGGGAGGAGCGGAGAAGGAAACAGCATCAAAGATCTTGCAAGCAAATTTTCTTTACTGCGCACCTAAGACTAGGTTCACACCTAGCATCTTGTTACACAATTTTGCATGTGTTTCTTTGGCATGTTTTTGGTGTGTTTTTGCACTACATGCGAAAAAATGTGCCAAAGAAGCTCATGTACCTCTTTGGGGATGGGGTTTGCACATTTTTTAACATTTCAACACACATTGCCTTGCCGCGTTTGGGGTGTCATAACAATGAATGGCACCACAAGCACTTTTGCGCACATTCATGGAACGCTCAGATGTGAACAGAACCTTAATGGCCCTGGTGTGAATGGGCCCTAAATGGTAGTGGTGTGAACAAGCCCTTAGCCAACAATTCTCAATCAATGATCCCAGGGACCAATAACAGTCCTCCTAGCTATTTCTATCTGTACTTTTTAAATGTAAATATGTTTTTTATTTTAGTTATAACAGTGAGAAATTATATATATATATATATATATATATATATATATACACACATTAATCTGTATCACAATGTTTGATATAAAACAATATGTGCAGAAAGAACATTGTCTATACTCTTTTATCCTGACATTTTGTTATAGCTATAATGACTGTATTCATCAAACACATTGCCAGCTTAAAAAAAGCAATTATAACCGAGGCAGTAATTATCACTTCAAACGTCAACATAATAAACTGAGATACCAGGCTGCCCAAATAAATGGTCTTAAAGAGTTTAATCGACTAAAGCCCACCATACAGGTTACAATCTGACTTTGCTGAAGCTAAATCTAAACTGTGATGAGCTTTAGCCAAGGCTCACTATTCCACTGATGAGTGCACTCTATTGTGACCACAGACCACATTGTGGCCACATTGTGACCAAGTTTTTCTCTTTCATAGGCCACACCAAAATTAAGTCAGGATGCTCCAACAACTCGGTCTACTTTCGTTACTGCATGCATGTCAAACAACCAGGTTGGAAAACATGCTGACTCAATGGCTTTAGTGTGTTTGCAGTGAGTTATATCTACCATATTACAAATGACATGGGCAGTAGGTTCTGTCCTAATAAATAAATAAATAAATAAATAAATAAATGTCCTGCCTCATCTAAGCTATCACAGAAAGGTCTGCACATTTGTAGTGGTTTTGGAAGCTTTCTTTAAGTTTTCAACTGGGCAGCACAGTGGCTAAATGGTTAGCCTGGCAGTACTAGGGTTGTTGGTTCAAATCCCAGCCACAGCACCTCCTGCCTGGAGTTTGCATGTTCTCCCTGTGCCTGTGTGGGTTTCCTCCGTGTACTCTGGTTTCCTCCCACACTCCAATGACATGCTGGTAGGTGAATTGGATCCTGTCTAAATTGTCCCTAGTATGTGTATGTATGAATGTAAGCTAGGGACCTTAGATTGTACACCCCTTGAGGGTTAGGGACTGATGTGAATGTATAATATATATGTAAAGAGCTGCGTAAATTGATGGCGCTATATAAGTACCTGAAATAAATAAACTGAAAAACTGACTGCGATAAGCTGAATGATCCTCAATGATCTGCCTGCCAATTACACTTTTGATCCCTTCTTGTTTTAGGCCGCTAATTTGCAGAAAATGGGGTGAATATCGAATAAAAATACTCTTCGAATGGCATTGGTGGAGCTGGAGTGTATCAGCTGTCATAAGGGAGATATGTTGGTTCCACTGTAGATCATGCACAAGTAAGCAGCAACAAGTAAATAAAAAATTCTAAACTCGTGTACTTATTCCTGGTCAGTGAGTCAGACACCGCTGAAGCCACAGCATATCTATAAAAACCCAGACAACAAGCATTTTAAGTAGAAAAGGTCAGCAGTGGCAGACTACATATTTCATGACAGGTGTACTTTAACAGAATTGATCACCTCTTCTGAAATAAGCACACATCCCATCCTCTGTGATGATCATACCAACTGTTCAGACAGCCACTAAGCGTAAAATTGATAAAAACTCAATATGAGCCTATGCCCAATGTTGGGGGCAGAGGCTATGTTGGATGTTTTCACCCCACTTTCACCACTTTGTGGTCATCTGAACAACCTGCACAGTCATCATAGGATCAATGACTCTTGTTTCAGCCCCCGATGAGTTGAGGTGAGTTCAGTTTGATGAACTGCAGCCATAAAAGATAGGACAGGGCAAACTGCCTGGCCTCACCCAGAGCTGTGCACAGCCAGCCTGTATAACAGGGCCAAGACAAGGGGTGGACACAAGGGGCAGCTGCCCTGGGTGCAGTTGGGGATTTGAAGGGTTGTACTAGAAGGGGTGATTTGGAGGGGGATTTGTGCTAGAAGAATGGAGTTGCATTAGGAAATGGGATTGGGGGGTGGGGGGGATTTTTGCTAGGAGGGGAAGTTGAGGGAAGGATTAGTGCTAGGAGAGGGGATTTTTGAGATTTCTGCTGGGATATAGGAAATTGGAGGGGGAGAGGATTTATGCTCAGAGGGAAAATTTGAGGGGAATATTTGTGCTAGGAAGGGAGATTTGGGGAGGGAGCAGATCTGAGCTGGAAGGGGGGATTTGTATGGGAAAAGGGAGAATTTTGAATTGCAAATGGAATTTTTGCTTAGGGGGTAAGTGTGAAGATGATTGCTTACATTTTTATGGGGGGGTTTTGCTGACACACAACGCTCATATTTTTTTTTTTGGGGGGGGGGGATTTGGCATCTTGCCCTGGGCACTAGATGGCCTTGTGCTGGCACTGTATGTAAGTGAATGCAGGCAGATGCAGCAGCTGTACAGACTCACCTGAACAGCTGAGCTTGACAGGCAGGAACTGATACATAACCCCGAATGCAGAAAGTTTACATACGGGGTCACACATCTGCCCCTGTATGCCTGTCTGTATACCCGCTGCATCTACATTTACTTACAGGTTGCCTACATGTAGCTGCTTGTTGGTTGCAGGGGCATAAACAAACACCTCATTCACACTATACAAGCCTCTGTGCCAGTATGAATGAGGCACATAAGTTTATATGGAATTAACCGGTGCTTCTACTTGGACTGGGACCCACTTAAAAAGAGGGCTTTTCAGTGCCACTTCCCATTCTTAATATGTTTGCGCTGGGCAAATATAGCTGAATATGCCTGTATATATCTATACAGCAATATCTGATGCTCAACAATTCAATGGGTTAGCTCTTTGGGTACCAAGTCTGATATGCTTGAAAGCCTTTTTCCTCAGAATCTGTTATATTTTTTTGTAAATGTTGTGTACAAAGTAGGTTGCCAGGTCTTCCCTAAACCCTCCACAATTGCTTGGCTTGGGACCGGTTTGCATAATGTGCAAAGCCAATGTGTGTCTATATAATAGAGTTAATTTAGACAGGGGCCCAGTGGGAGGAAACAAACCCCAAGCAGATATTGTTCTGACCGAGATTCAAACCAACACATACGTGCTAACAACTGTCCCTACTACTGTGCCGTACATACCTGAACATAGGAAATTGAAAAAAGCAGTATTTGGAAAGTTGCCTACATGAAAGACACCCAACATATTTACTGTAACCTTCAACAGTGTACAATTCCCAAGACCAACAAACAGTCCAACTAAAAATCAAACACTTGGCATAAGTGCTAACCACTAAGCCGCTGTGCTGCACATACCTGTATATAGCAAACCAAAAAAGTAGACCTTCAAAAATCACTCACATAAAAGCGCCTCAACACCTTTTCACCTATTCTGTGGCCCTTAACACTGCAACCCCCAAGACAATGAAAAGTCCAAAGAAACTTCAAAGATCAGAAATAAGTGTTAGCCACTAAGGCTAGGTTCACATTTGAGCTTGAGCTTCTTTAAGCGTTTTTGGGACATTTTTTTGTCCATGTTTGTACATTAATTTTCAGGCTTGAGAATTTTTAGTTTTAGCCAATGGAAATCTAGTTCCTAGGAGAAGATTCAAGAAATTGTGCAAAACAATTTTTTTTCAGGTGCTCCCTTTGAAGGCTATAGTAACCAAAAATGTACTACTCTGCCCCAAAGAAGTTCTTGCAATTTTTTTGGAGCGACAAGCTTTAATTGACACGATGCTTATGTGTGAATGGATACCTCTGAATATAATGGGAATCTTGATGTTAAATGTTGAAGCAATTCAGGATACGCACTTCAAACCACTCAGGTATGAACCTAGTCTAAGCCACTGTGCCACCCATACCTTCAAGGAGAAGTATAGCCAAAGCTCTTTTGGCTGTATTTCTCCTGTGGATCGCAGGAGTGCATTATGCTCTCCTGTGACCCGTTTTCAGCTGACAGTGGGCTGAAGCCTGCTGTCGGATGACACCACTCAGCCGGTCCAGGCGGGGGAAAGATCCCAACTTTAAAGTTCGGATCTACCCCAGAGTCTGGAGCGGCACCTGGCTCAGCCTCTCAGCGATCTGCTGAGAGCCTGAGCCAACTGCTCCCTCCCCCTTCACAGCCCAGTGCTCCAGTGAGCAGAGGGGGAGAAAAGCAGAGAGCGGTGACAGACAGTCCCCTCTCTGCTCAGAATGGCTATGAGAACTCAGCAATCAGCGACCACGTGTCCCCTGCATGAAAGCGGCCCAATATCTTTTTACTGATCCTTGCTGTTTATCCTTCAACACTGTGCAACCTATATGGGCAATGAGCAGTCCAACTAAACTTTAAAAAGTTGGTTGCACTGGGTTACAGGACATCTTTGCTCTTTATGCATGAAAAAAAAACATTTAAAACTTACCACCCAGATCAATGACCAGTCCAACTTAACTTCAAACACTTTGTATGCTAATCACTTAGCCACTGTGCCATTCATACCGGAAAGAAAAAAATGCAGAACTTGAGAAGTCACCTGCATAAAAGCAACCCAACACCTTTTCACCAATTCTTTATTCTTCAATGCCACGTAACCTGTAAGACCAATGGACAATCCAACTCAACTTCAAATACCTGGCATTAGAGGTGATATTTGTTGTCCTTTGTCAAAATATCTAGCCGAACTGCGAACTCACACTCTGTTTTATTGTAATTAGCTGTGTGGGCTGCATCATTAAAGTGAGTTGCCAGAATGACCTGGCCTGCAGTTTACTGGAGTAAAAAAAAGCACAAGTTTGGAGTTTGACTACAGATGAGTTCGGAGGACACCTAAGCTAAACTCTATTTGGCATAATTGCTAGCTAGTAAGCCACTGTGCTATTCATACCTGAATATAGGATAATGAAAAAGGGCAGAACCTGAAAAGTCACCTGCATGAAAGTGTCCCAACATCTTTCAATTGATCCTTCCTCTTTAGTCTTTAACATTGTGCAGACCAATAAGCAGGCCAATGAAACTTCAAGCACCAGATTGCCATGAGTTACAGAACATTTTTTTCTCTTTATACATCAAAAATAATACATGAAAAACATACTGCTGAGACCAATGAGCAGTCCAACTAAACTTCCAACACCTGGTTGTGATGGGTTACAGAACATCTTTCCTTTTTATACATCAATATAAATACAATCTATAAGATATATATTTGCATCCATGTAGGGCACAAAACTGTTTGTACAATCACACAAAAGACATGCTGTAAGATAACAATGTAAGAAGAAAAATAACACAATATATAAAACATATCGCTAAGACCAATGAGAAGTCCTTCTAGACTTCAAACATATGGTTGTGTTGGGTTACAGAACATCTTTCCTCTCTTTAAAAATAAAGACAATATACATTAGACAAATTCCTATTCTTACATGTACATCACAAAAATGTTTGTACAAGCAGACAAAAGACAAATTGTAAGGATAAAAATAATACAACATATAAGACACATCATCGAGACCATTGAGAAGTCCAACTAAACTTCAATTACTTGGTTGTGATGGGTTGCACAACACCTTTCCTCTTTACACATCAAAAATGAAGACAATAATACGTATACAAGACAAATTCCCATTCATACATGTACAGCACAAAACTGTTTGTACAACCATACAAAAGACAAAGTGTAATATAACAATGTAAGAAGAAAAATAATACAAGCAGCGGTGGACTGACCATTTGGAAACTTGGGCAATGCCCGAGGGCCCGGGGTCAGTAGGGGGCCCCATGAGATGCCCCTGGTACCTTTTTCATAGGCTTTTTTGAGTTTGGGCAAGGACACAGTGGCCCCATGATCCCCTATTACCCGGGGGCCCCATGAGTTGTCAGTCCACCCCTGAATGCAAGGTATAAGACACACCACCGAGACCATTGAGAAGTCCAACTAAACTTCAAACACCTGGTTGTGATGGGTTACAGAACATCTCTCTTCTTTATACATCAAAATAAAGACAATATATAAGACAAATTCCCAATTACACCTAAAGCATTAAACTGTTTGTACAACCATACAATGTAAGAAGAAGAATAACACAACATACAGTATAAAACACACTACCAAGACCTTTGAGAAGTCCAACTAAACTTCAAACACCAGGTTGTGGTGGGCTACAGAACAGTTCTCCTCTTTATACATTAAAAATAAAGACAATATACAAGACAAATTCCCAATTACACCTAAAGCATTAAACTGTTTGTACAACCATACAAAAGACAAACTGTAAGAAAACAATGTAAGAAGAAAAACAATACAACATATAAGGCACACCACCAAGACCATAGAGAAGTCCAACTAAACTTCAAACACCTGGTTGTGATGAGTTTCAGAACATCTCTCTTCTTTATAAATCAAAATAAAGACAATATATAAGACAAATTCCCAATTACACCTAAAGCATTAAACTGTTTGTACAACCATACAATGTAAGAAGAAAAATAACACAACATACAGTATAAAACACACTACCAAGATCATTGAGAAGTCCAACTAAACTTGAAACACCAGGTTGTGGTGGGTTACAGAACATCTCTCTTCTTTATACATCAAAATAAAGACAATATATAAGACAAATTCCCAATATCATCTAAAGTATTCAACTTTTTGTACAACCATACAATGTAAGAAGAAAAATAACACAACATGCAGTATAAACATACTACCAAGACCATTGAGAAGTCTAACTAAACTTCAAACACCTGGTTGTGGTGGGTTACAGAACATCCCTCTTCTTTTTGTCATCAAAATAAAGACAATACATAAGAAAAATTCCTAATTACACCTAAAGCATTAAACTGTTTGTACAAACATACAAAAGACAAACTGTAAGAAAACAATGTAAGAAGAAAAATAATACAACATATAAGACACACCACCAAGACCATAGAGAAGTCCAACTAAACTTCAAACACCAGGTTGTGATGGGTTACAGAGCATCTTTCCTCTTTATACATAAAAAATGAAGAGATTATATCTAAGACAAATTCCCATTCTTATATATAAAGCACTGAACAGTTTTTTCCCCAGTATAAAAAAGACAAATAAAAATGTAAGAAGAAACATGACACATTGACAAAAAAAAAACTAAACAAAGGTATAAATAGGACAGTTATTTTGAAAATAAATTGTAACATTTATAGCAACAAAGTGTCAAGGTTGTATAAAGTGTAGCTACATTCAGATCGATGTATATCCCACAAGACAGCTTGTATTGTACGCAGCACAGACAGATAAACTTAGAAGGGAGAAAAAGCCGCAAATAACCCATCTTTTTCCCCTTCGCCTCCTTTGCAGGCTCCCTGGTTAACAGCAAGTTTCATTGTTAGAGAGGCTTGTTGGCTGACGTCACTTTTGGTTCATGAAGCTTTGCCTTGAAGTGAAGCTGAATAAAAACCTTGAGAAGAATCTCCTTCAATCTGCTGCAAGGAACTAAACAGACACACACACATAGAGGGAGCACAATTACACCCTCTTCCTTTATGTCCTTTCCCACCGCTCCTGGAGACACACAGCACACAACAAGAGACTGGGAAGAAGAGCAGATAACCTTCCATCACCTCTCCCCCTGATCCCCGGGCAAGGAAGAGGGAGCACCCCCTCCCCAAGGTCTGGAGGTGAGTGAGCTCTGGGCTGCAGCACCAGAGGGGGGCACTGACCTACAATTACTTGCAGCTGGGGGGTCCCGACAGCTGCTGAAGGGGGTTCCCTGTGTTTCTAAAGACTTCTGAAGCTGCATTAAGAGGTGGTGGTGGGACCCCTCTTAATGGGGGTGCAACTACAGGCTTGTAGTAAATAGGGCATCAAGGAGGGGAGGTGGGAGAGGGGGTGGGGGGGATCGGGCTGCAAAGGGGGGCAGTTAGCACCTAAGAAGGAATTTTCTGAAAGTTTCCCAGGGGTGCCTCCTGTCCCCTCCATGGCATCCTCTGCCCTCCCCCCCTTAGTTCCTGCACTTAGCCTCCCCAGCCCCGGCTGTGTTCCTCCAGCCTCCAGCAGGCTGATCTCTCGGACACTGGCTGCTGCTGCTCCCCCCTCCTCCCTTCTCTTCCTCTCTATTTATGTTTGAATCTCTTCCCAACGGCCGCTGCCAGCAGAGTGTCCCTGTGCCTTGTCCCCAGTGTCCCCATGATCACCCCCCACTGGGGAGCCCTTGGCTGCCCCTCCACTACCAGCAAGGTAAGAAGGAACCCAGCTTCCTAAACATGTCCTCTTCTCTGGCACCACAGACCCTTAACCCTTCCTTCCCTGGCAGCCCAGCCAAGGGGTTGGCTTACAGGGAGTAACCCTTTCCAAGTGGGTGCTGGGTGGACTCTTCTGAGACAGGACACTTTTAACCCTTAGGGGACCCACAATATGCACACCTAGGCTGGATACATAGGATGTACCTCTGGATATATACATCTGTCCTGTACAGATCGTATGTGTTTGTATGGGTGGTTTGTGTTTGTATGTAGTGAGGTCAGATGGAGACATGCTGGTCATCCAAGTCTGCATATTTCTTATATAGAGTAATGATTGTTCTGTCTGAAGATAAATCACTTTATTCTGGACGTGTTTCAACACAGTTCGTAGTCCTACCGTGTCTGCTGGTAGCTCTTTCCAAGTGTCTACTACTCTTTAGATAAAACAGTTCTGTCTTCCAGTGCTATTCTATCTATCTATCTATCTATCTATCTATCTATCTATCTATCTATCTATCTATCATTTAACTTAATTATTTCCTTTTTCTCTTGTTGAATAAATGTTTTCTATTATTATTATTATTATTATACCCTATTTAAATTTTTTCTCTTGTTGATGTTGAATAATGTCCACAAAGCACATTTTATTATATAATAGCAATTATTATTATTACTGTTATTGTAGTAGTATTATTATTATTATTATTATTATTACTGTTGTTGTTGTTGTTGTAGTATTTTCTTTTTTTTTTTGGTAGGAAATTCTAGGTATTCAGATTTTTTTTTCTGCTGGTAGCTCTTTCCAAGTGTCAACTACTCTTTGGAGAATATAGTTCTCTTTCATAGTGATATTTTTTTTTCTGACTATCTATCTATCTATCTATCTATCTATCTATCTATCTATCTATCTATCTATCTATCTATCTACTCTCTCTCCCTCTCCCTCTATTATCTATCTATCTATCTATCTATCTATCTATCTATCTATCTATCTATCTATCTATCTATCTATCTATCTATCTATCTATCCCTCTATTATCTATCTATCTATCTATCTATCTATCTATATATCTATCCCAAATAAACATCCTCTATTGTAATAAATTCCAGTTATTTAGATTGTTGTTTCTGCTTATACTTACCAAGTGTATACTTTTTAGATAAAATAGTAATGTGTACCATAGTGCTAATTTTCTGTCTGTATATCATCAATGTATCTGTCTCTGTATCTATCTATTTTTCTTTTTTCCTTATTCCTTTCCTTGTTAATTAACATCTTCTTTGGTTGTAAATTCCAGGTATTCAGGCGGTTTTTTTTTCTTGGGAAAAACCAGCCCAGTATTTAAGAGTAATTCAGTTCCCTTGAAAAAAAAAATAATCCCATATGTCTTGCAACTCAATGCCAGGAACATCTGCCAGTAACCTTAAACTGGTAATACTGCCGATTGACTCGTCCACCGCCTCTCCAAACGTCCCATTCATACCTATATGCTTTTAAAGCTCCATGTCCTGGGGTTAAGGGGGTGTTGACTGAGTCTCTAACCCCACCTTCTGCTTTGCATAGCCAGCACCTCCCTAGTTAGTATCTCACGGGTTAAGTGAGGTAAGGCTACCTATAAAGTGAACCTTTTGCCAAAATTGCCATAACAATACCGTCCAAATCTCAGGCCTGGTGCCAGGAGGGTAATGGGAATTGATAGGCAGGATCTGGAGAGAAAGGGGGGGGGGAATGAGAGATGGATCTGTATGTAGAGCATCTGATCACTGCTCTGCCTTAGCTCTGCCCTCCTCATCTCTCCTACTCTTTTGTGTGTCTTGCTTGTACAGAACAGCAGCTGCCGACTGGTCGAGTTGTTGAAATTTATCCCTTTGTGTATATAACAATATCCTCCATTTTCCTTCTTTTTTTTTTTCTGCCCTCTAAACAACAAGCTATTCGCCATTTTGTATAATTTTTATCTGGTCCGCTGCCTTTTATTTCTCTGTCTCTTTGTGGATCAGAGGGCAGAATTCATAACTTCTACGGCTGGAGCAGGCTTAAAGTTTAGAATAACAGAAGTGACAGCATTTAAAGTTTAACCAAGATTTTCTCCAGGGTCCTGTCTACCTGTCAGATAACTCTTTCAACTCTTTGGTCATTAGGAAAAAATCTTAATTTTATTAAGGCAATTAATTTAATAGGATGATCAAATATTTTGATTAAGGCCTGGTTCACACTAGTGCAATTTCAGATGTGATTTGAGTTGCATTGGCGATGGAAATCACATTGTTTTTCTTGGTGCCTGTTCACATCAATGCAATGCAACACAGCGCAAATTTTGAAATGGGTCCTGTACAACCTATGTGCAATTTTGGCCCCATAGAATATGCAAACCACATCCAAACACAACCAAATCACTCTACATTATTGCACTGAAAACCAGATCAAAATTGGATTGCAGTAGAGTGAACCTAGCCATATTTTCAACTTTTAAATTTATAGTTTAGCTGATTTTTTTAGATCATACAGCATTAAGTGGCTGAATTAATGTTGTGTCCTGTGTGGAATGAAATAGTGCAGTTTTTTTTTTAAAGAGGTGTTTTTGCAGACCTGTCACATTTTATGACTTGTAAATGCAAGACAATTTGCCAATGCTAATTAGTTTAATTTTTATTTTTATGCACAATGCTGGTCTACCGCTGCATGCTACAGATGGCTGCACATAACTTATTTCTTGTAGCTGCTGACCTTGAATTATTTAATGTATAATGCATGGCTTATTATATTTCATGTCTCTTGATTTTTAATAATGGAGGAATTTTATGTAACGTTTAGTGGAGTTTTATGCAGAATATAATTTTTTTTCCTGCCAGTCCTTGGCACCAACTGGGTAAAAAAAAAAGTTATATCTTTATATTTGAAGGACAATTACCCTTATTCCATATATATATACTCTATATATATTTTTAAAAAAATACATTTTTAGACTAATATTTTTAGCTTTATCTGAATGTGGTTAGCTGAAACTAAATATCTTAATCAATGTATTTTAATTTTGTAATGGATACCTTGTTTCTGTTTATAGTATGTACATTTTTATGCACCTGGGTTTTCTGTTTGTAATGCTGAACAATGATTGGCCTTCACTGCAGCTCTCTGGCAAGGTTAGTCGCTTGTCTGAAAGCAATAGACTTGCTACTATAAGCAGTCATTCAGAAGAAATGCAAGATGATAATCACATTCCCTGATATACTGATGGCCACTAGAGGGGGTGCTTTCAAATGTGTGAATGAAACACAACAATTAAAATATGAAACAGCAAGCATGGCAGATCTTTCAGGTAAACATTAAAAATAATTCAAACTGATTACTTGCTGAAAAAAAATTGTTGGGTAGGACAGTGAATCAGTCAATTATAGTGTATGTTAAAAAAAAATGATATATATATATATAGTGCCAAACGTATTGGGACACCCCTCCAAATCATTGCATTCAGGTGTTCCAATCAGCTCCATGGCCACAGGTGTATAAAATCAAGTACCTAGGCATGCAGACTGCTTCTACAAACATTTGTGAAAGAATGGGTCGCTCTTGGGAGCTCAGTGAATTCAAGCGTGGTACAGTGATAGGTTGCCACCTGTACAATAAGTCCATCCATGAAATTTCCTTGCTACTAAATATTCCATGGTCAACTGTTAGTGATATTATAACATACATATTATACTTATTATAACATATAAGTGGAAGCAACTGGGAACAACAGCAACTCGTAGGACACGTAAAATTACAGAGCGCAGAGCGGGGTCAGCGCATGACGCCAACTCTCTGCAGAGTCAATAGCTAAAGACCTCCAAACTTCATGTGGCCTTCAGATTAGCACAATAACAGTACGTAGAGAGCTTCATGGAATGGGTTTACATGGCTGAGCAGCTGCATCCAAGCCTTACATCACCAAGTGCAATGCAAAGCGTCGGATGCAATGGTGTAAAGCATGCCACCACTGGACTCTAGAGCAGAGATGTGTTATCTGGAGTGATGAATCATGCTTCTCTGCCAGGCAATCCAATGGTCATGTCTTGGTTTGACGGTTGACAGGAGAATGATACTTACCTGACTGCATTGTGCCAAGTGTAAAGTTTGGTGAAGGGGGGATTATGGTATGGGGTTGTTTTTCAGGGGTTGGGCTTGGCCCCTTAGTTCCAGTGAAGGGAGCTCTTAAGGTGTCAGCATACGAAGACATTTTGGACAATTTCATGCTACCAACTTTGTGGGAACAGTTTGGGGATGGCCCATGCCTGTTCCAACATGATTGCGCACCAGTGCACAAAGCAAGGTCCATAAAGACATGGATGAGCGAGTTTGGGGTGGAGGAACTTGACTTGCCTGCACAGAGTCCTGACCTCAACCCAATAGAACACCTTTGGGATGAATTAGAGTGGAGACTGTGAGCCAGACCTTTTCATCCGCATCAGTGCCTGACCTCACAAATGCGCTTCTGGAAGAATGGTCAAACATTCCCATAGACACACTCCTAAACCTTGTAGACGGCCTTCCCAGAAGAGTTGAAGCTGTTATAGCTGCAAAGGGTGGGCCAACTCAATATTGAACCCTACGGACTGGGATGCCATTAAAGTTCATGTGCGTGTAAAGGCAGGCGTCCCAATACTTCCGGCAATATAGTGAATATATATATATAGTATATACTGTACTTGTGCTGCTTCTTCATGCTGGAGCAGCTGGTTTAAATTTGTAACTACTAGCTATCCTGGGTAAACATAAGTCAGATATAAAAGACACACATGAATGCAACTTTTTAATCATTAATACATCAATTGTATCGCAAACAATTTAAATAACTGAATTTGAGTAGGTAAGAGTCTCTCACAGTCTCTGCACAGCACAGCTGAGACTGGAAGAGGGAGAAGCAGCACAAGGAGCAGGTTAGTTGTGCTACAACTTAATGCACTAACAATGAGCATGCTGATAGGAGGAGAGGACAGAGTGAAAGACAAGTGAACTCCCTTCATTTTACTATCTAAAGGTGAAGGAAGGACAAAACCTAAAAGTATTACTTAAAGTGACAGTAAAGCCACTTTGTTAATTCTTACCTACAGGTAGGCTTATAATAAAGCTTACCTGTAGGTAAAAATAATATCTTCTGAACGTGCACCGTTTAAGAGATATCTGGGTTTCTTTACAGTCGGCGTATGTGCCCCGAAGGAACGGCATACCCGTGTTGTTCCATGCGCATGCGCAGGAGTGGCATCATCATGGCTCAGCCAGCCAGATGGCCAAAACTCGCGAACCCTGAAGGGTGAAGATGGAAGTGTTACGCTGGGTGGGGGGGGGGGGGGGTTCGGTAAGTTTCACATAATGTGCTAGTATGCGATGAATACTATCACATTATGCCTTTACCTTGCAGGAGATTTTTTTTTTTGGATGCAGTATAATACCGCTTGTAAGTGGTTGTAAATCTCAAATATGAGACAAAGCACATCCCTCTATATCAGGGGTCTTCAAACTTTCTAAGCAAAGGGCCAGTTTACTGTCCTTCAGGCTTTACGGGGGCTGGACTTTGGCCAATGGGAGTAGAAAATGCCCCAGCATCAGTGCCCCAATATTGGTTTTAACAGGAGGAATAGTGCCCCATTGTTGATATCAATGAGAAGAATAATGCTCCATTGATAGTGTCAGTAGGGGGAATGGTGCTCCATCATTGGTGTCAAAAGGTGGAATAGTGCCCAAGGGCCAGATAAAGGCATGCAAAAGGCCACATCCGGCCCTCGGGCCGCAGTTTGGAGACCACTGCTCTATAGTGTGTATTTGTCTCAATCCAGAGCACTAAATGTCATTTCTCACTGCTGCCTCATTCCCCTGCTATAAGCATGAGTCATTTCTGAGGAGTTTTTCTGACACTAAGAGAAAAATGGTGACAGGGGAGGAGACAGTCTGTAATTAACAGCCTCAGCTCTGTTCCTGTGAGCTGTGTGGTGGGGGGGTGTTCCTTCGCTCCAATCAGCTCTCAGAGCTCCCCTCACTGAGCTCTGCAGAATGTAACTGCATCTCCTTTCCCCTGATTTTCAGAGTTGAGAGATCTTGTATAAATTCTGGACTTTGATTGGATATAGAGATATTGCAGATAAACAGGTACAACATATGTAGGAGGATTTGTTTCACCTCTGCATATCACCCGAGGCCAGTCACTTCGCTGGGTATATGTAAGGATTTAAAACCACTTTAACTGCAGTGGAGAAAAAAGAAGGTTTCTTGCCCTGCAAGACAGGGCTGTACTATAAGACAGGGCTGTGTAAATTTCAGAACAGGATGGGTAGATATACAAATCCTTTGGCAGGTAAAACAGCTCCCATAGATGTGTTTCATTTGTGTGATTAATTATTTGCCTAGAGTTCAGCTTTAAGATTTCATTGCATACAACTGTATATTTCTGTATATTTCTCTCCTGTGGAGAAAAAAAACAACATTTTCTCAGCTAGTGTCAGTTACTGCTGAGCACAGTGATACTTCAGCAGCCTATAAGAACTCATTTGTATGTCTTCTCTTCTGTGTTAACCATTGAAAGCCCACCACAACCATGTGTATTACTGTGTGTTACAGAGCAATTGTGGCATGGCCCCATTCATTTCATTGCATTTATCTGCCCAACGTGACCTGTGGGTTAAAATTTTGCCACACCACACCTGCAGCAGTGCCCTTGGCCACATTAACTGCTTGCCCGCCACCCTATAGTAGAAGAACTGCTACAGGGCGGCAGGGCTATCATGTATATATAGATGATTTGCATTTCCAGGTAGGGGGTGCACGCACTGCCCTACCCGCGCCGCCATTGGCAGCTAGGGATGTCAATTACGTGTCCAGGCCGGAGATTCCCCGACGGAACCCGGCGATCACCAAGTAATACTGACAGGGAGAGACCTGTGTGTAAACAACACAGGTCTCTCTCCTGCCAGCAAGGATATTCTGCTTTGTATTTCTCTGCACAACAGAGAAATACAAAGCAGCATGTCTCCGTAGTAAACCAGCACACAAAGTAAAACACACAAAGCACACAGTTAACCCTTTGATCGCCCGCAAGTTAAACCCTTCCTGCCCAGTGCCATTAGTACAATGTCAGTACTTTTTATTAGCACTGATCACTGTATTGCTGTCACTGGGGAAGTAAGTGACAGTCAGTCAGTTTCCCCCCAGTGTCAGAATGCCCACCGCAGTCCTGCTATAAGTCGCTGATCGCCGCCATTACTAATATAAAAAATAATAATAAAAATTCCAATATTTATACCGCCATTTGTAGACGCTATAACTTTCATGTAAACCAATTCATTTACACATATTTGGATTTTTTTTTAGCAAAGACATGTAGTAGAATACATTTTAGCCTAAATTTATGATGACATTTGATTTTTTTAATTTTTTTATTGGATATGTTTTATAGCAAAAAGTCAAAAATATTGTTTTTTATTTCGAAATTCTCAGTCTTTTTTTGTTTATAGCGCAAAAAATAAATATGCTGGTGATCAAATACCACCATTTGTGGGAAAAAAACATAAATTTCATTTGGCTGCAGCGTTGCATGACCGCACAATTGTCAGTTAAAGTAACGCAGCCCCATATCGCAAAAAATGGCCTGGTCAGGAAGGTGGTAAATACTCTGGAGGGCAAGTGGTTAACTTCAGGTTTGGTGGTCGGTAAAACCATGGCTGTTTTTACCACCCACCTGCGTAAACAAGAGCATATTAGCACAGGGTAATCATAAAATACTAATTATACAGGGAGTGTTATTTATTATTTTTATCATCTGATTCATGAGAACCTTCCCCTTTCTTGAAGTTGAACGGTTAATCCAGTGTGTGGTTGTGAAATAAGAGTTTAAAGCAAAGGAGTGATGTGTGCAAGATTTGTTAAAAAAAACACAGCCTTACCTCCGGCTACACCAGGCTTGTCAGCCCATGTGGGAATGAAAGACAATTAACTTCAGTGTTCTTAAAATTGTGTGCTGAACAATAGCTACTCTTCTGTTGTATAAAAAGTTCTGCCGGTCATGTGATTCGTATGAGCAAAACTTTCTGTGGCTCATCAACAAAAGTGTCTATGGCTCATCAGCGGTAAGCGCAAGCTATAAATAAAACTGTTTGATTTTAACTCCCAGATCATTAACTGTTCTCAAAGACAATTTAAAAACTACTATTAAATTAGAAGATGCAGCGGGAGGTTTCATGCTCCCTAAACTGACTTTTCTTGAAACTAAATATTTAAAGTGTTACTAAGCCCACAACAGTAAAATCAGTCTGTATCTGCAGTAAAGCATTCTTGTTCTACTCACTGTGAAACCTAAGAGGTTAATGCTCTGTGTTGTGTAAAAAGGCTGTTTGATCCTGTCTTCTCTGATCCTCCCCTTCTACTGTCCCCAATCCATCTGCTGATAGTATAGAGCCCTAGGAGGCACTCTGCACATTATAAGTTTAGTGTGTATTGCTAGAGAGTATTTTTTTTATGATCAGCACAGGGCCAATATGTACTGTCAAGACAGGGGTTCAGAGGTCATGCAGCCTCATAGGACAGTCAGAGGAGAATGAAAACTCCTCTTATAAGCTTTAACCAGTGTTTGGTTGGACACTGATAGAAGTCACAAGAATGCTATATACTGCTGATTATAAAAGGTATTTAGCAGTGTAGGTATTTAGTTACTAAAATAATTGCATTTCCATTGAAGTGTTACTAAACCCACAACAGTAAAATCAGTCTGTATCAGCAGTAAAGCATTCTTGATGCTTACTCTTACTGTGGAACCTAAGGGGTTTAATCCTCTGCATTGTGTAAAAATGCTGTTTGATTCTGTCTTCTCTGATCCTCCCCTTCTTCCAGTGTCCCCCTCTTATCGCCTGGTAAGACATATAGTGTGGAGTCACTATGCACATTCTCAGTTTGGTGTGTATTGCTAGAGAGGTTTATTTTTTCTTGGGAGAGTGCAGGTGATCAGCACAGGGCCAATCAGTACTGTCCAGGCATAGGTCAGGGATTGTGCATCCTCCTAGAGCAGAAAGAAGACTCCTCCTACAAGCTTTAACCAGTGCTCTGCTGAACACTGACAGAAGTCACAAGACTGCTCTTACTGCTGATGAAAAAAGGTATTTAGCAGTTTGTATTTCCTAAAATAATTGCACTTCCATGTTCTGTGTACTGTGGGAGACCAGATATAGTGAATGCAGGGTCCGGGGTTTAGTATCACTTTAAATTAAGACATCCAAAAATTTCATTTCATTTGTTTGTACTATTTATGAGAACACACATAACACGTGTCTGCAGCAGCTCTTTATTTTATGTTCACATTGATTTACCACTTTATTTAGCACATTGGAAACGCGCAATTCCTTTTAGCTTTATACAAAAATAAAGGCTTGTTCACATGTGCAGCCAGGGGGGAGTAATAGCATTCTGTTGAGCCATGGTTTTACCACAACCCCCCCAACCCCAAACACCCACCTGAATAAGGACACGCAGCTGCTCAGTGCCGTGCAAATATAGCGGCAAAATTTAAACCCCGTCACATTCAAGAGGCAGTATTGCCAGCGAACATGACACATTTAAGTTAATGTTACTGTGGTGCAACTGGTTGCAGCCTTTTGAGGGTTAAAACAGGAGGGAAGGAGGCAACATATCTCTTCCCAGCCACCTGTCATCCACCCTCTGAAAAGTGATTCAACGCCGTTGGCTTTTAAGAGGGGTGGCAAAGGCCGCCACACATGAGAATGAGCACTTACTTGGATGTTTAAATATTTCTAATTTGGTTTGCATAATCTTTAACTGACAGCCAAAATATTTTGTCACATAAAAGACAGTTTGATCACTTTGTGAATGTGATCTGTTTACTGTTAAAATGTATCAATGTTGTTAAAGTGATATTAAAGGTTCATTTTTTTTTAAATAACCAACAAGTCATACTTACCTGCTCTTTGTAATGATTTTGCACAGAGCAGCCACGATCTTCTGTTTCTTGGGTCCCCCACTGGTGCTCCAGGCTTCTCCCCCTTGACCAGTAACCCCAACAGTAAGTTTCTTGCTATGGGGGCACTGGTGCGTGCTCGCTCACAAGCCCCGCTCTATGCATCCATAAGACATATAGAGCCAAGGCTCAACTTTCCTCATTGGCTCACTAGCTGTGATTGATTGCTCAGTGCCGCAGCATACAAAATAACACGTCCCTATTGTATTGGGGGCTGTGGTGCCATTCATTCTTAATGACACCCCAGTACACCTTGCTAAGGCACCTATGTTTTAGCACACCAGAACGCATGGTACATTGTACTTTGGTGCAGTGCATTTAAAAAAAGGTGCAAGCACTTCTTTGGTGCAACTTTCAAATAAAAGGGCTGACCTAATACAGCGCACATTCCCATGCGTAAAACGTGCATTAGCGCAACATCATAGGTGTGAACGGAGCCTAATGGTTGATCTGTGTATTGTTTGCAATGATCAACATACTGACAAGAAATATTGACCTTTACCATTCACCTGCTGTTTTTCTTGATTGCTATACAGCACAGCTATTGTCCTCTACTCTTCTCCTTTTCAGTACACATCTATTAGGCTGATTAACCACAACACAGTCTTGTGGTGGTTATTGCTGTATTTGATTTTTATGTCTGCGGTCATTGGTCAAGTTAACTGGTTGTACACTTCTGACATAAAAATGACCACTGCAGAGATGTTTTACAAATCTGAATATCAAATTATTTCATAAAACTTTGAAACAGCCAGTAAATAAAAGCAAGCTGTAGCGTATTTTCAGAAGACGTATATTTTTAATGATGAGATATATTCAATAAATAAAGAACTATAAATTGATAAAAAAAATTGGGTTTCTATGAAATTCCTTTCTCGACTCATCACTGTTCGATTTTGCATTTCTTGTTTTTATTTATCAGATACTTTCTCTTTTTTTTTTTTTATCACAGACAAGGAAGAATTAAAAATATGGCCACTAGGAGCGCTATTATTTTTGGTCAACTACGACTAGAACTTTTGTTTTCTTTTGGTAAATTCTTAAGAAATCCAAGTATAAAATCCAAGGGCACATTCAACATTATATTAATCTCTTGATGAGAGTTTGTGCAAATTCCAGATATGTACACGTGCTATAGCCCTATTTGGTATAACCACTCGTATCCAGAATTGGCTAAACTACAATACACAGCTAAATGGCAGGTACGTGGAGTTACACACGGGAGACATACACAATATTGCCAGAAGTATTGGTCGGCCTGCCTTTACACGCACATGAACTTTAATGGCATCCCAGTCTTAGTCCGTAGGATTCAATATTGAGTTGGCCCGCCCTTTGCAGCTATAAAAGCTTCAACTCTTCTGGGAAGGCCGTCCACAAGGTTTAGGAGTGTGTCTATGGGGATGTTTGACCATAAATGCATTTGTGAGGTCAGGCATTGATGTCGGACGAGACGGCCTGGCTCACAGTATCCACTCTAATTCATCCCAAAGGTGTTCTATCGGGTTGAGGTCAGGACTCAGTGCAGGTCAGTCAAGTTCCTCTGCTCCAAATTCGTTCATCCATGTCTTTATGGACCTTGCTTTGTGCACTGGTGTGCAGTCATGTTGGAACAGGAAGGGAACATCCCCAAACTCTTCCCACAAAGTTGGGAGCATGAAATTGTCCAAAATATCTTGGTAAGCTGACGCCTTAATTGTTACCTTCACTGGAACTGAGGAGCCAAGCTCAGCTCCTGAAAAACAACCCCACACCATAATCTCCCCCCCATCCACCAAACTTTACACTTGGCACAATGCAGTCAGGCAAGTACCGTTCTCCTGGCAACCGTCAAACCCAGACATGTCCATCAGATTGCCAGACAGAGAAGCTTTACATTGCACTTGGTGATGTAAGGCTTGGATGCAGCTGCTCGGCCATGGAAACCCATTCCATGAAGCTCTTTATGCACTGTTGTTGTGCTAATCTGAAGGCCACATGAAGTTTGGAGGTCTTTAGCTATTGACTCTGCAGACAGTTGGCAACTGCTGCACACTGTGCGCTTCCCCACTCTGTCATTTTACGTGGAATTACTGTTGTTTATAGTTGCTTCCACTTTGTTATAATAACACTAACAGTTGACGGTGGAATATTTAGTAACAAGGAAATTTCATGGATGGACTTATTGCACAGGTGACAACCTATCATGGTACTACGCTTGAATTCACTGAGCTCCTGAGAGCGACCCATTCTTTCACAAATGTTTGTAGAAGCAGTCTGCATGCCTAGGTGCTTGGTTTTTTTACACCTGTGGCCATGGAGCTGATTGGAACACTTGAATCCAATGATTTGGAGGGGAGTCCCAATACTTTTGGCAATATAGTGTATATTTAATAGAGATCAATTGCTATCATTCACATCCCTACAATCCCACTATGGTTTACCCAAAATTTTTATTTCTGTTTTTTGCACCTATAGCATACAGTCTTGGCTCAATATTTCTCGACTGATTTCTGTTTATCACCTACTCCTATTTTTAGCATGATACAGCAATCAGCCAAGTTAAAGGGATTTGCATCAAACTGCTAAACACAGCTATTAACAATATATTTGAAGTCTCACTCCTATAGCGTGTCAGAGAAGTGGGCACCAAATGTTGGAGACTTTACTGGTGACCAGTACGAACTGGCACTGGATGCTGTTCGTTCCAGCTCCGTGAATGTGCCAATTATATACTTTTCCATGTGTACTACACCCCCCCCCCCTCAAATTGCATAAAATGTGTCTCCTACCGCAGCCAACCTGTCCAAAATGTAGTAGGGATCATGGAGACTTGATCCACGTGCTATGGCGATGCCTTAAGCTATATAGGTATTGGGAGTTAGTTATTGCTACCCTTATTCAAGTATTTCCAACTACTCTCACATCTGACCCTAAACAGTGTATACTGGGTATAATAGATGATTTCTTTTTGGATACGTTTATTAGGAAAGCGGCATCTAGAGTGCTGTTCTATGCTTGTAAGATTGCTGCTTCAGTGAAAGAGTAACTCTTCTACCTCACTCCAGGAGTGGATAGATTATATAGGGACGACTCTCCGGTATGAGCATATTATTTACCAGCACTGTGGCTACCCCGATAAATTTGGGGGGGGGGGGGTTGGCTGGATATAGCTGGCCAAGTTCCAGTGGGCCTTGTCATGAATAGACTGCTGGGCTGATCTTTACTGTGTATTGTTTTCTTCTCCTAGTACTATGGAGAACATAAATGGTACAAGTTAGTACATGGAATTGTATTGTAGGAGGAAGACCGTGGTGGGAGAGTTCAATTGGGTCTGCAATGGTTTTGTTCTTAGTTCCCTGATATTTTGTTTTGGTAACACGATGATGCAGTATTGTCCAATGTCATTATGAATGGTCTGGAACAAGTTTACTTTGTTCTAATAAAGCTTTTCTGATTCAAAAATTCATATACATTTTAGCCTCAGTAAGACAATCAAGAAGAGAAAGAAGGATTTTCCAATACGTATATACAATATCAGTCTAACACTACACAGTAGTACTAGTGAGGTACAGATTGGCAGGATTGTCTAAGGATGGCTTGGAAGGGACATGAAGAGTGCCTCTGGGGTAGCTAGGAGACTAAAGGAAGTTAGGCCCAGGGTCTATTTCGTAGACTGTTCTTGTAAATTTTGGGTTCACTCACATAGACTTGTAGGAGGTGAGGGGATTTCAGACGAGGAGGTCCAACAGTCTAATGGGTAATAGGAAGCAGGGGGGGGGGGGGGCAGGAAAAAGTAAAGGTGTACAGAATGGGGGGTAAATGAGTTAGAAAGCCGAGGTAGGCAGGAGGGGCAAGATGCGACTTCAGGTAAGAATGTGTGTGTGTGGGGGGGGGGTAAAGATGGAGAAGGGTCCCCCTTCAGGCCTTCAGTAGTTAAGAAACAACCTTTACGGCAAGAGGATGTTCTTAATAGGGCCTTACCCTTTTATAGCTCATTGCATCACTCTTTTACCTATAAAAGAAGGAAGAAAGAAAATCTCCTAAGTTTAGCAGTTTTCTGTTCAGTTGTTGTTCCAACAGTCATTTCACTGTCACCTTGCCATCATACCAATATGAGCTTGTTGGACATCCAATTTCAACACCCCCACTCTCCATTGTAGCTCTAACAGCTCTCTGCTTCTGGGAAGGCTAAAAAAATTACATGCATCTATGAGATTTGCTCCCATTTTGCCAAAAGAACATTTGTGAGGTCAGGTAGCAAGTTTGGATGGGAAGACTTAGCATGCAATTAAAGTTCAAAGTAGGCTTGAGGTCAGAGCTTTGTACAGGCCACTCGAAGACCTCCACATAAAACTTATCAAACCATGTCTTCATGCACTTAAGCAGTAATGTCCATCTAAAACCCACATTGGACTCTTCATAGCTTCATAGAGATATATGTGTAAAACATAAAAGTGACACCAGTTCTTGGCGTAAAGAAGATATACTATACCTTATGGCTGCAGTGGGGTAAGAGGAGTATTTGAGAAAAAAACTGACAAATCAAGATGCAACTGAACCATCCAATATCTATTACTATCTGATAGAACAACTTCGTAGATTATGAAGGCATTCCTTTAGAGATTACTGCCAAGTAATGGATCTTATTGATCACCATTAATGCATACAGCCTTCCTGAAATATATATTCTTTTTCTTTTAAAATTATACAGATCAGAACAAAAAATGGTAAAAATATGTATCCTTAAACTACCCCAGGTATGTGTGTAATTTTTTTTTTCAATTCTCTTTTAGCCTAAAATAAATAAATATATAAAAAGGAGTGTCTTTTCTGGCAAAAAAAAAATTTTCTCTGCCAATTAAGTGAAATTCTAGATAGAGGGAAATATTTAAATAGTGAAATACCATTTGCAGCAGATGGTTCTAAATTATACATGCAGGAGAAGCTCACTGATCCTGTCATATTATAAACTACGAGAATTTGTTGATACAGATCCAAAGACAATTCCGATTTCTAAAACAACAGATTATCATTGTGTAAATTCAGCGATTATCTGCATCTTCAATGCATAGAGTTTTAATCATTTAATACCATTTATGGCAAATCTTTACATAAATTTTTTTTGGGGGTAAATGTTACTCTGCAAAGCAGAAGGGTAAAGTAGGCAGGCATTGCAGCTTTTTGGTTATAATGGTTTTAAAATATTTTGGAAGGGTCATTTTAAAGTGTAACTGGACCCTAGTTACACTTACACTTATATCAGAGCATTCCACCCCAACCTCTTCTTACTCTTATACCTGTTATCAGTCCAGCAGGAGGTGCTGCCTGCATCACCCAGCCGCTTCTCTAAAATCTTTCCATCCAGGCCCACACATGCACTCAAAAGCCCCATTTATTCCTGTGAGCTTCAAAGTACAAGCTAGTACTGACAGAGATTCTCACTCTTCCTTACTTGTCCCAAAACTAAATAAAAAAACAGTTTGGGCTGAATACCGTTTAGAACAGCCATATGAAACCTCCTGAAGATCTCCCTGCCTACACTTTCAGCAGGCAGCAGAGATCTTTAGTCGCCCCAAGGAAGTTGACTGCAATGGAAATTGTGATGGGCAGATGGGCAGTATTGTACTTTACCACCACCTGTCACTCTCAACTATGACCACAGTTTCAGGCAGTTATTAATAGTTGATAAGCAAGACACTGACTAGAGCAGGCCTATGCATGCAAGAGTCCAGGCATTGTGAAGCTGTATGTATTTCTTACCCTTGTCATTTTGTGTAAAGGTGGTTGGGTTGACAGGGAGCTTTGTGAAGGCGGTGGACAGTGAATCTGAGCTGAAGACTGTGGGGAGAGTCAAACTGAGCTAAAGAAAGTGTGTGTGTGTTGTGTGTGTATGGGGGGGGGGTGCAGTGTAGAAGATGGTGGGCAGTGACTTTGGGCCAATGACGTTGCTAGGCATTGAATTTGGGCTGAAGAAGGTGGTGGGCAGTGAATTTGGGCTGAAGAAGGTGGTAGGCAATGAATTTGGGCTGAAGAAGGTGGTGGGCAGTGAATTTGAGATGAAGAAGGTGGTGGGCAGCGAATTTAAGCTGAAGAAGGTGGTGGGCAGTGAGTTTGGGCTGAAGACGGTGGTAGCCAATTAAACTGGAGTGAAGACGCTGGTGGGCAGTGAATTAGAGGTGAAGAAATTGGCAGACAGTGAAATTGGACTGAAGAAGGTGGTGGACAGTGGATATGGACAGAAGAAGGTGGTGGGCGGTGAATGGTGCTGAAGAAAGGGGTCCTTGCTTGACCCAAAAATACTATAAATAAAAAAAGTTTTGGCTGGATACACTTTAAAACAGCCATGAGAAACTTGTAACTTTCTAAAAATCTCCCTGCCAGAACCTTCAGTGGGCAGCCAAGACCTTTAATGGGCCCGAAGGAAATTGCTTGCTGCTACACAATGAAGGTGGTGGTGGGCAGGGTAGAGTATTGTCGTAGCCCACCAGAAGCCATGTTCAATGGCCACAGCTCCAGGCAGTGATTAATAGGTGTTGAGCAGGCACGGTCATGGCCTTTTCTTGCACAGTGACACTATCTAGAGTGGGCCTATGCATGCAAGGACCCAAGCTTTGTGACTCTGTGAAGCAGTATGCATTTTTCACCCTTGACATTTGTGTGAAGGTTGTTGGGCAGGCAGAAAGCACTGTAAAGGTATTGAACACTTTCCAGGCAGTGAATTTGAGCTGAAGAGGGGGGGACAGTGAATCTGAGCTAAGGAAGCTCAGGTAGGGAGTGAGTTTGGACTGAAGAAAGTAGGGAGCAGTGCATTGGGGCTGAAGAAGGTGGTGGGCAGTCAATTTGAGTTAAAGAAGGTGGGGGCCATAAGTTATAATTGAAGAAGGTAGTATGGAAAGAATTTGAGCAGAAGCAGGTGGTAGGTGGTGAATTTGGACCAAAGAAGGTAAAGGGCAGTGAATTTAGGCTGCAAAAAGGTGGGGGGAGGGAATTTGGGATGAAAAGGATGGGGGCTAGTGAATTTGGGCTGAAGAAGGTAGTAGTCAGTGAATTTAGGCTGCAGCAGATGGAGCAGTAAATGTGGGCTAAAGAGGTTGCGGGTGGTGAATTTGAGTTGCTGAAGGTGGTGATCAATGAATCTGGGCCAAAGAAGGTGGGGTAATGAATTTGGACTGAAAAAGGTGCAGCCAGTCATTTATAGTTGACAAAGGTGGGGGCAAAGAACAGAGTTTTTCAAATCTAAAACACTGATTAGAAAAAGTTTTTATATCTGAAATATTTTCAGGTACAATTTATCTGTCAATGTGCCTTCATAGCCCATCCTTAGATATGAGCTTGACATACTTGCTTTAAAACCAAACCTGTCATGACAGTATTATAGGAGTTGCCATCACTAGCATTTTATAGTAGTTGCTAATTCTCTTATGTCTCTTACTTTAAAGTAAACCTCAACATCTAGACAGCATTTTTTTCAGAAACAAATGCTGGTTTCACCTTTTTCATCTCCTTTTGCATCAGTGCTGCAGATCTCCACCATCCTCTTTTCAGTCACTTCCTCTCCAGTTTTGTCTGCACGTTGTTGCTGTGGTCTGACTCCCTGATAGTGACAACAACAGATTATGACTCGTCTTCTCCAGGAATATGTATAACAGTGTAACATGGTCATGGAGGTAGTGGTGGTGAAGAGGAGGGAGGGTGCTGTTTGTTCAAGACTGTTTATGAATGTTCAAGACTGAACACTGGCTGTCTTTCTTCTCTATTTTTTTTATGGTTTTTTTTGCAATGTATTGCTTTCTATGACTTTTTACTACATTTTATCTGCTTTATTTTTAATTATTTTTTTACATGTTGAGGTGTGTAGTAATGCCATTAGATGGAGCTCTCAGAGGATCAGAACAGATATTCTTTTTCTCCTAACAACCGTTGAGATAAGATACCCATCACACAAAAATGCATTATTTCAGGACTCACGTACACTGCTGCTCCTAACTGTGATTTTGGGAGCTTTTGGCATTTTTTTGCTAAAGCCCCTGAACTCAACTCAATAAAAGCCTATATGTCCACGTACACATAGGCTTTTACCAGAGATTAGGAGCAGCAGAGTTTAGGGGCAGTTAAACGTTCCTCTTCTGAACGCAGAAGAATCGCATTTAGAAGAGGAACACTTTGGCAAAAAAGCTAAACATGATGTAAACGTGTCTAAACACTAGCCACATTTAGCACTTGGGCATTTCTTCATTTCAGTGGAAAATACTGTAGCCAAATCAAATGAATAAAAGTCCAAAGGCTAAACGTGGTACTGCGTTTACACTCTTTTTTGCGCGTTTAGAGTTTTTCTGCTGCCAGGAGAGCTAAACGTGTAGGAGAGTTCATGTGTACATGAGGCCTTAGTGAGTCGGTAGACATGCACTGCCGTAGTGCCTGTTTGGTAATGAATAATACGGCTGCCTTAGGTACATTACCATTACAAATTGCTTGAGGTCTTTTAAAGCATTAGCACATATAGAAAAGATTATTTATATAAAACTGATCTCATTGTCATGTTAGCTAAAATGATTTAAAGACCACATGAATCCCTGCTATTCAGTAAAGGAGATCAACTCTAAAGGATACAGTAGAGTTTTAGTAACAAACCTGTTGGGAATAGATGTGGATGATTCAGTGTCTCCTCAGTTGCCCAATACCCATGGGTTACCAATATCCAAAATGAATGCATAGAGGGCACATCTAACCATGGAGCAGACTATTATCCCCAGTAAGAAATGCACTCACCTGGAACAGTTACACTCTATAGCAACTATTCTCAAGCAGGATTCCATTGAACACTAGGGTTCCTCCAGAGGTTTCTAGGGGCTCCTTATGCTGTGGCTGATTGACCTCCCATTTGACGGTGCCTACATAATTTCAAAGCCAACACCACTTAGCAGAGCCAGATGTATGACACCAATGATCTTTTTTCGGCCATCTGTAGGTGTGGCAATCTGACCACCACTGTATGGACATTCTTCATAATAGCCACCAATGTAAGGGGTATTTTTCGCACTGACCTACAGTTAATTGGTTTTAGCAAGAGATCCTCAGGACCTGAAAATTACTTTTTTGGCCATCTGTAGGTGTGGCAATCTGACCACCACTGTAAGGACATTCTTGCTAATGGCCACCAATGTATGGGGCATTTTTCACACTGACCTACAGTTAATTGGTTTTAGCAAGAGATCCTCAGGACCTGAAAATTATTTCCAGGGTTCCTGATAAGTAAAAAAAAAAAAAAGTTGAGAGAATGGCTGCTCTATAGTGTAATGCAGCTCAATGCACTCTTTAACATATAGAACTCCTAGAGCTCCATTGTACTGATATTCTGTACTGAGGGAGGCAACTAAACTATCCTGTCATACACCATTGTATTAGCAGTAAACTTTATTGTAGTAACTACAACATGTTTCAAGGCGTATCCAAGCCTGTTTAGAAGGATGTTCATTAAAAAAAACATTGAAAAGACTATACATTTTCTTTTATGGTTTAGGTTATGTTGTGAAAGAATCTGGTGTCATTGACGAAGTCCAGGGACAAGGAGTAATTTTCTTCAATCAGATTACTTTCATTTTCCTAGTGCAAGCTGATTGGATACTGTGGGCAGCAGCAGCTGCAGCTCATTTGCATTTTTCATAAATGAGCTTCCACAGAAATCAAAGTATTTTACATTCTAATAGGTCCATGGCAATGGTAATCAATTAAGATGAAAAGAAATACATTTTGATATGAGCAAAAAAAAAAAAAAGAATGTTCGGCATACAATATTGACCAGTCCAGTGTGTTACTACTTTTTCAGTTCATTAGAAAAATGACACTTACAATTTGATCTGGTTGCTATGGATTACAGAAGATTTCTATTAGCAGTCTATTAAATATGCCCAATTATGCTCCCATCATGGCGAGGTTAGATTAAATCTCCCCAGCATGTCAGCACTGATATTCACTGCAATTTAGTCATTTCTGCTGTAGTCAACAATATATTCATGAAGCAACAAGAGCATGTAAAACCCAACTCTTGATCTGAATACATATGACAGGATGTGTCGGAGATTAATGATATATCTGAAGTCACCGAAGTGTTTCAGTTTAAAGGCTCTGCAACATCTGGTGGTATGGATGTGGTATGGATGTATTTGGGGGCAGTAGCTCTGTACCTTACATCACATAGAATAGTGTACAACATGGTAGGTTGGCACATGTGACCTAAAGCTTCTTTGTGGTCATATATTTTGTATTTTTGAGTGCTTAATGCACACACAAGAACATTAAAATGATCCCATATTTTGACCATACTGCGCAAGGGAACAGGTTCACCTTACTGGAAAGACTTTAAAGTGACCCTGTCACCACAAGGTCACTTTTAAAAAAAATGGGAAATGCGTTAAAAGCCAGGAATACTGTATCCATGATCCACAGGTGAAGGCATGCAGGATACATATGCCCAAGATGTGTGCAATAAACAGAAAAAGTGCCCCTCTCCCAGCCAGACACCATAACATATGAGTAAGGATTGGCTTCAGTCTACATATCTCCACCAGGAAACCAAACCATACCCACCCGTAGTGACATACAAGGTGGTAAGAGGAACCACAGTGGTGGTAGAGGGAGCAAATATTCTAGAATACTTGCATCAGCTGGGGAATGAATATGTGGCAGCATTTCAGTACTGGGCCACCAGAAAGGTAAGCATAGAAACACTTCTTTAATGATTGTCCCAGAAAATGAGTTGCTCTCCCAGCCAGCCACCATTACATGTGAGTAAGGATTGGCTTCAGCCTACATGTCTCCACCAAGAAACCATACCCACTGATACGTTTCACCCGCCCACTGGGGCTTAGTCATAGGATCCTATAACTAAGCTCAGTGGATGGGGCGAAACACGTCGGTGGCATGGTTTCTTGGCGGAGACATGTAGGCTGCAGCCAATCCTTACTCATATGTAATGGTGGCTGGCTGGGAGAGCAACTCTTTTTCTGTTTATGGGACAATCATTCAAGAAGTTCTGTCTGATGATGATTTCATAACTAGAGCAGCCTTTTTCAACCAGGGTGCAGAAGATTTTTCATGGATGCCTTGGCAAAATGCTTAAAAATTGCCCAAAAATTGCATATAAGCCAGCATGTGGACCAATCCTGCCTTTTAGTTACACAAAATCCACGGGTTACATTGTGGACTTTTATGACCTTTTAGCTCACGTGCGTCAAACACATTGCCCCCGGTCTGAATCCGGCCCCCCAGGCTATTTCATGTGGCCCTCACGCCTCTCTTGCAGCTGCAGCACCCCCCTCGTCTCTGCCTTCCCTGGTCTCAGCAGACCCTGGCAGCTGCCTCAAGCCCTCCTCTGGTCCTCCTCCAGACCCTGCACTTTCTGCTCCCTAGATACAACTGGCCTTTTGAGGACAACCGTAATGCTGATGTGGCCTGCAATGAAATTGAGTTTGGCACCTCAGTTTTAGCTGCTGGCATCCTAACAACCAATGACATCATCAGTTGATAAGGAGAATGTTGGGTGCATGCTCAACATCTTTCTTTGCCCCTCTCCTCCCCCTCTCCGTCAGCACTGGGGTTACATTAGCAGAGTGAAGGAGAGAAACTGAGAAAGACACACTGGAATACTAGTCAGTACCAGTGTGTAAAGGTATATTTGCTTTGAAAGAATATATCACCTCTACTATGTGCGTGGATGTGTGTAGAATAGTTTTTTTACATTTTAGAATGGGGTGCCTTGGATTGTGCAGAATTTTAAAGGGTGCCATGACTGAATAAAGGGTTGAAAAACACTGATCTAGAGTACAGTACCTATTTTTTTGGAAAAATGGCATTGACACAGGTTAAAGAACCATGTTGGATTTCTATTGCTTCCCGCACGGTAAGCTGGTGCCAGAGGCATCTACACATGCCCCTCTCCTCCCTGCTGCACAGAATTAGCAAAACATGGGCAAGCCAAGTGTTTATGTTTCTGCCTAAAGCATACTGTATTAAATATGTAGATTAGACACTAGAGGGAGCACTTATTAGCCCAGTGCAATAATTTTGATTCCTGTTTGACAACTGTTAAGATAAGACACACAGGGAGTGCATTGTTTTCAGCGAGTCAGTTGACTCATAGCCTTGCAATGTAAAACCTAGTACACACGATCAGAAAATTGTACGAAAAATACCACTTTCAAAGTACATCGTACAATAATCTGAAGCATGACAATTTTTCTTGTACGATACCAGATCATACGATTTTTGTTTAATACAGTTTTCTTCCAAAAATACATTACAATACATTACATCACTTCCAATTTTTTAGTCTGTCGCACGAGAATTTTTGCAGTTATAGTAACCTCTTCATTTTTGATACGGAGATTAGTATACAAAAAAAATGGACGATCATTCGTCCAATATTCTCATCATGTGTAGGGGGCTTAAGCCTGGGTTCACATATCTGCGGTGCGGTATATCGCATGTGATTTGCACAGGAATCACACCACATTCCTGTGCAAATCACGTGATTTGTGTGCGGTGCGATCAGAGCCTTACATTTTGTAGGGCTTTATTCGCACCAAAAATGTGCAGGACCCTTTTTTTGGTCCGTACTAGAATTGGATCACATGGGTATTCACACCTATGCGATCCGATTCTGCACATCGCAGCGCGTTTTGTGGACCGCTTTTGGGGTGTTGTTAACATACACACCCGCAGCGGTTCCCATGATTGGGGTGCAAATCTGATGCGGTGAGGAATTCACACAGAAAACGCTGCAAATTCCGCACCGCATCAGTGTGAACCAGTGCTAACAGAGAATCAGTAAAGTATAACTAATGTGTAGTACTGCAGAGCAGGAAGCAGAGCCTGCATATTTATAGGGCAAATATTATGTTTTTGCTAATTATACATAGAAATAAGATTTTTTAAACATCCACACATTATGGTAATATTGTCAATATCAGGCTGATCTTTCCATTTATAACAATTTTTTTTTCAAAATACTGAACCTTTTAGAAACCCCAAAAGGTAAAAATGATAACAAAATAAAGAGATAAAATTGGATAATACCAATCTGAGTGATTTTTGTTTGGTGCCTTGGGGACAGTGGGAAGGAAATGCAGTGTGGGTGGACCTGTCAGTCCTGTACCTCCTTTACCCAATCCCACTAACTATAGATATCTCACTACTTATTTGCTGTTTTGTGGAATATCAATAATGTTACATTTCTTGCCCTGAAGAAAAATATGTCCTTTGTTAGTTTTACTCTGAATGTATAAAAAAAAATGTGGAATATAGCCATGAAAGTCTCTATATAACTGTTATTTTTACTTTTTTCCTCTTGGTGTAGATAAGATTTGCAGTAATGAGACATTCCCATCCTTCGCTTATCACACAATCGTGTATTGTCTGTAGCTTTACATGTTCCAGGCTGATAAATCCTGAAAGTACCTCAGAAATACAGCCAAAATCAAACCTGATAGGCTTTATCTTTGTCTTACATGTGAAAGCAAGTTCTTCCTTTAACTTAATGTTTATCTTGTTTAAGAAACATGCAAATACTTGGCTATATTTTTTGCCCAAAAGCCCAACTCCAGGCTCTGCTCCCCTCCCCCCCCCCCCATCCCTGGGACCCCCCACATATGCATTATATTTTATTTAATATACTTTACCAGATGTAATTAAGATGGTCATATAGCATCCTCAATGTAAAAAGTGCTGATGTGATAATGTCAGCGCTACTCTCTCTCTGCTCTCGGGGGCTCTGTGGTGATAGCCCCTGTGGTGATAGCCCCTAGAGAAGACATGAGTGTTGCAGCCAGAACTGTTTTTTTTTTTTTTTTAACCCCTGAAGAACTCCAATATATTGACTGCCACCCCATCTCAAAGTAAATCTGATTATGGAAAAATGAACAATTTTGTATTACTGAAATATGATGGGCATGGTTGTTGTTGGCGTATTCTTAAATAGGGGTGTGGCTTGGATGCCACATTATATAACTACAGTAAAAACCTCACAGAGTGGTTGAAATTTTGCTTGTGTAGTCAGTTACTGGCCAGTGCAGATTCCTCCATCCACACTGCTTAGCGCAGATGGGGGAATCAAGTGGTTGAAAACATTAGCCTGCTTTCGTCACAGCTAAGGAAATCCCTATGTACGAAGATTCACAATATTTCCAATGCACACGTTCCAGGAGATGGCTGTTCGGTATAGCTGGGTGCTGTAGTGACCACAGGCTGGGAAGCTAGTACACTAGATGTAAAGAAATGTCAGCAGCACAACAAGGATTCCTAAACAGGTTGTCAAGGTCCTGCCTTTCCTCAGAGTTTGTGTTGCTCCATGTGCTGGCATCCATCTTAGGTTTCTGCAAAGCATGGTGGGAGCCTTTTATGCTTTCAGGCCTCTGCGGTCCCTCCCCCAGAGGGGTGTGGTTGATCACATTTAAGCCTGTTGTCTGCACTTGCTCTTTGCATTCGTGTCCTGTATTATTGTGTTGTAGCAAGCTCCTGTCCTACTCTCGTTGTTCTCCTAGAATCCGACTCGGCTTTGACTAAGACTATTCTCTGCCTTATCCCTTTATCTGACCTCCCGTTGCTGAACCCGTCTCATGACCTGAGTATTCTTGCCTACCGTCTTGTACTGTCCGTCCTGCTGTTATCGACCCGGCCTGTCCGACTACGCTATCGTTTCCCATCTGGTTCCCACCAGCTACACGCCATTGGCGGCGGCCATTACCGCAGCTGGGGTTACTCGGTGGCTGCGACCTGGTCCCTGGTTGCGTCAAGTCCATCCCCACCATCAGGGGCCCTGGTGAAAGGCAGCCTTGGGCATAGACTCCGCGCCCTGAGGGACTTTGTTCTGTGGGTGGTGGCTGTCGTCAGTCGGTGTGTGACCTTACCATTAGGCCTACCTGTCCATTCCACCGCTCCTGCCCTGACACAGCTTTAAAGTTTTATTCCATGGTTACATAGTGTAGACAAAGGCAACGTTTCAGAGTGAATCTGTAGGGGAGTAACTGATTCATTAGCAATCAGCTGCACCTGCAGGGCACTAATGAGGAAAATTGCAGGGTCTGCATCTCTTTAGATGTGATTTCCCATAGGGAGGATTTTACCAAAAATGGCATTTTTGTTGAAGAGGATACCAAAAATGTATGCCAATCATACAAGCAGGAAACAACATTTTCAGGGGGTGTTCTGTACACACTCTGTGTTTAGAACGCCTCCAGGTAGCCATATTGCATTGCATTTAACAGAAAATTACAGCACTGCAGATTGAAAAGGAAAGATAATTATTTAATAACTTTCAATTACAATATGATTTGAGTCACAATTGTAAACGCTAATTTTTTTTTTGTTTGCTATTGTTTTCCCACGAAAGTGGAGTTACCCTTTAAAGTGCTACTAAATCCACAACAGTAAAATCAGTCTGTATATGCAGTAAAGCATGCTTGCTATACTCACTGTGGAACCTAAGGGGTTAATCCTCTGAATTGTGTTAAAAGGTTGTTTGATCCTTTCTTCTCTGTTCCTCCCCTTTTTCAAGTGACCACCTCTTATCTCCAAACTTAACCGTAGGCATGCACATGCTCAGTTTGGTGTGTATTGCTTGAGAGGTTTTTTTTTTTCTTGGGAGAGTGCATGTGATCAGCACAGGACCAATCAGCACTGTCCAGACAGAGGTCATGGGATTTCCATCCTCCTAGAGCAGAAAGAAAATTCCTCCTACAAGCTTTAGCTAGTGCTTGGCTGGACACAGTTAGAAGCCACAAGACTGCTCTAGCTGCTGATAAGACAAGGTATTTAGCAGTTTATATTTACTAAAATAATTCCATGTTCTGTGTACTGTGGGGGACCAGATATAGTGAATACAGGGTCCTGGATTTAGTAACACTTTAAGTACTGTAACTACTGTTGGCATTTTTCCCAATGACCCATCATTAAGGGTTCCCTGAGACCTGAAAATGATTTTAAGGGTTCCTCTGGGGTAAAAAGTTTGAAAAAGTCTGCCTTAGTTTTTGGAGTTGCCCTTTCTTTTTTAACCTTTGTTTAATTTAAAGCTGAAATCCAGGTATGGATATTTTTACACAGTTACATTAGGCCAGCTTAGTCCATGGAAGCTAGAAATCACTAGTAGGCAGAGCTACTACAGTGATCGCCACTACCTTCTGGATCCTGTGCTGAATGACTGCCCTGCTGCTTATTGAGCACAGAAGGTCACCCACAGGTGCCTCTTCTTTAGAACATGCAAAGCGTTCTCTGATTTGACAAGGGGGAGATCGTGATGTCACCACCCTGCTTCCCCACCTCATCCAATCACAGAATACTTTGCATACATTGAGAAAATGCAAAATGTTCTTTGAATGTTGCCCTCCTGTGAGTTGGCAGCTGCTTGGCTAGTGTAGATCTCTGTTGTAGCTGTGCCTACTACAGTCATTTTCAACAGCTAGGGGGATCCCACAGATATGGTATATACTGTACATTAATTTATTTTAGGTACATCTATAGCACCGTCAATTTACGCAGCACTTTACATACATATATTGTACATTCACATCAGTCCCTAACCCTCAAGGGGCGTACATTCTAAGGTCCCGAACTTACATTCATACATACATTAGGGACAATGTAGACAGGAGCCAGTTAACCTACCAGCATGTCTTTGGAGTGTGGGGGGAAACCGGAGTACCCAGAGGAAACCCACACAAGCACAGGGAGAACATGCAAACTCCAGGCAGGTGGTACCATGGTTGGGATTCAAACCAGCGGCCCTAGTACTGCTAGGTGGAAGCGCTAACCATTAAACCACTGCCTGCATATACGCATGGGTCCAAGCTAAAAATAGCCATACTTGGAATTACTGTTTAAAGTGGTTGCAAACCCTTACATATACCCAGTGAAGTGACTGGCCTCAGGGGATACACAGAGATTAAACAAATCCTTCGACATAAGTTGTACCTGTTTATCTGCACCCTAGTCTCCTCTCAGACATCAAGATTAAAATACAGAATTTATACATCTTGTCTGAGATTTCAGAAAGAAGAGGGAAGGAAGTTGAAGGTACACTTTTGCAGAGCTCAATGAGATTAGAGGGAAGGGACACACCCTCCTTCACACAGCACACAGGAACAGGCATGAGGCTGTCAGTCACAGGCTGTGCGCTGGAGTTCCGTCCCCATCACCTTTTTTCCTCTTGGTGTCAGGAAAATTTGTCAGAAGTGACTCTAGCATAGGAATGAGGCAGAAGGTAGAAATTACACCTCATGCTCTGGATAGAGACAAGAACACACTATAGAGGAAGTTTGCTTTGTTCATACTTCATGTCAGAGATTTACAACCACTTTAACCACCTCCCGCCCGCCATATAGTAATATGACGGACGCAAGGTGGTTCATATGACGTCCTCCCATTCCTCCCAGAGCACACAGCGTGGCAATCGGCGGTGCGAGGGACACAGCGATCACCAATCACAGAAAGAGCCGAAGATGTCGGCTCGGTCATGTGATCAGCTGTGTCCAATCACAGCTGATCACATGCAAACAGGGAAATGCTGTTTATTGGCATTTCTTTCCTCTTGAGCTGTCACATTGACAGCTCGTGAGGAGAGGAGAGCCGGTAATCGGCATTCCTCGGAGGGGACATGTACACTGATCATCAGAACACTGATGATCAGTGTAGCCCCAGCAGCGCCACCTGTCAGTGTCCATCAGTGCCAGCTGTCAGTGCTCATCAGTTCCACATGCCAGTGCCCATCAGTGCCACATCAGTTCCACATATCAGTGCCTACCAGTGCACATCAATGTCACATATCAGTGCCCATCTGAGCTGCCTTTCAGTGTCACCCATCAGTGCCAGTCAGTGCCACCTATCAATGCCAGTCAGTGCAGCCTATCAGTGCCAGTCAGTGCCACCTAACAGTGCCAGGCAGTGCCGCCTATCAGTGCCAGTCGGTGCCGCCTATCAGCGATGCCTGTCAGTGCCCATCAGTGCCACCTACAAGTGCCTCCTCATCAGTGCCCATCAGTGCCACTTGTCAGTGTCCATCAGTGCAGCCTATCAGTGCCCATCACTTCAGCCTCATTAGTGCACATCAGTGAAGGAGAAAAATCACTTATTTACAAAAAAAATTTTCACAATTTTCAGTGGTTTTTGGTTTGTTTAAGAAAAACTAAAAAACCCTGAGGTGATTAAATACCACCAAAATAAAGCTCTATCTGTTACAAAAAATGATAAAAATTTCATATGGGTACAGTGTTGCATGACCGCGCAATTGTCATTCAAAGTGCAACAGCGCTGAAAGCTGGAAATTGGCCTGGGCAGGAAGGGGGTATAAGTGCCCGGTAGGCTTGTGGTTAACTTTCAGGCATTTTTTTAAGTGACAATCAATTTAAAGAATTTCAATGAATACATAATTGCATGAAAATAAATATAACTAGACCTGAGAAAAGGATACATCTCCTGCTTTTAGTGTAGAATTAGAATATGTAACATACAGACCTAAGTGTACATATGCAGATACAGATATGTATGGCTTGTTTCTTCTTCTAAGTTCTGCCTCTGCTGTCCCTGTGTATCTGCACTGGAGAGGAGCAGATGTTTTGCCAAACATCCTGATGTGTAGCATTTTCTTATGGGAGTGCATAACCGTTTCTTGTGATGCATTGACTTGACAGCTGCTGGATTTCAGGGAGCTGCTTAGAAGCCATTAGTGGTGTCATTGAATTGAAACAGAACAGTCACTCCCAGCTTGAACTGCAATTGTTAATATCTTGTTGCTATTTTTTTTTTTTCTGTGGCAACACGAGGCCTGAAAGATCACATTCTGAAGTAATGATCTTTCTTTCCGGCTGATGGCCCTGCTTAGAACAAAGAGGTGTTAGGACTTGTTAGGATTCTTGTTTACTGATCGTGGCCAGCTAACGATTTCATATTTTTTCTCACTACACCTTGCATGACTTCCCCTTAAATGAAGGCGCTGCAGGAATATGGACCGCAGGGGTCCCTTTTAGCCAGGAATAACCTTGTATTATGTTTTTCTCATAAAATATTTGAATGCGTGGCTTTGCACGGGTTGTTATGGCATGACATCAGTCTCTCCTGTGGTCATGTTGATCTGTATATGTTTTGATTTCCAACTCATCTCTGTGGCAGATTGTGTAGGGATTATTATTTTTTAGTTTTGTATTTTAACATTGGTTTTCATTATTCCAAAGAAGTTACTGTATGCAGTGGTGTATATAGGTTTCGTGCTGCCAACACAAAAAAATCCCCCCTCTACACCGGAGAGACTCACCATCACAGCTCTTTGGAATCCCGGTTCTGTTCCTGGAGTCTCACGGCCGCTCCCCAGGCTCCCCTCACTCCGCTCTTCCACCTGCCGCTCAGTCACGGCTAATGTTAGAAACCACATGGGCCCCATACAGCCACTTTGACAGGGCCCTGCCCCCCCAAAATAAATGCTGTTTACCAGGGGCGGACTGGCAACTCATGGGGCCCCCGGGCAATAGGGGATCATGGGGCCCATGTGTCCTTGCCCAAACTCAAAAAAGCCTATGAAAAAGGTACCAGGGGCATCTCATGGGGCCCCCTACTGACCCTGGGCCCTCGGGCAGTGCCCGAGTTTCCAAATGGTCAGTCCGCCCCTGCTGTTTACTATGGTTCAGTTAAGAATAAACAAAGTGAGTGATTTGTACCGATCACTCATTGTGCTAATTCAAGAAAGGAAGGGGCTGATAAATATCACATATTTACTGGACCCTTCCCCTACTCTCCATGCTGAAGGATCCTATTGTGTGCTTGCAGCTGCTGGTAGAAAGGAGAGGAGGGAAGGCAGAAGCACTGTGGGGGTGGGGGCACACAGGGGGGCTTGGGCAGCAGGCGGAAATGTGTGGTACAGGGAAGGATGATGGGTGCGGTGGGGGTAGGGTGGGGGGGAGGGGAAGGACAATTACTGGAACCGATCCCCTGTATGGCTCCCTAGCAGCTGAAAGCCAGTAGGAGGGAGAAGAAAGGAAGACAGTTTTCAGCTGCTGCTGAGAGCGCCATACAAGGGATCGGTTCCAGTAACTGCCCACCCCGCTGTGCCGATCAGCCTCACTGTCCACATCCGATCACCAAGCTGCCTGGGCCCCCCTGCTGGCCTGGGCCCATACAGGGGGACTGGTGGTACCCCCTTATCCACAGCTCTGTGCTCAGCCTTGGTGCCCCTCAGAGCCTCCTCATACCCAGCGCCATCCACTCCCAGTCACCGGTACAACGTCACCACACAGGAACCGGCAGCTGAAGGCAGAGCACAGGGTGTGCAGGACAACCCGCATCTCTTCTTCTGGGGGACAGGACCGCCCCTTGAAAAATGCCGCCCAAGTAAAATGCCTCGTGGTAAATACGTCTCTGACTGTATGTATATATTTGTTCATGTGTATCCAGCTCTCTGTGAGTCTGTGGGCCAGCTCTCTGGGCACCATGTCTGATATACATGAAAGCCTATTTCCATAGAATTTTCTTGCCACTTTTTGAGGCAGACCAGCAGGAGTTTCGTCAACCATCTCCAAATGCTCACATTTGGGACTAGTATGCAGAATGTGGTAACACATGTACATAGCCAACTTGTACACACATACTAGGATCAATATAGGTAGGGACCAATTAAAGTAGTTATAAAGCCTAAACATTTTTTTACCTTAATACATTCCCTGCACTAAAGTGAAATTTCACTCTGTCAATCAACATTGACTATTTTAATTCTTATGCAGCTAGCATTAGTAAATAGATAGGAAAGTATATCATATTTACTTGTTTTAAACTATTTTTTTACGTTTCTTCAGTTACTTCCTGGTTTCTTGTCTAGGCAAATGTCATCATACCTCCCAGGAGTCTTCTGGAGGGGAGGAAGGGTTTTCTGAGCTAAGCACAACCTCCTGCTTGTATGCCTGAACTAGGAAGTAAATTAATCATCTGCCCTTACTCAAGATGGCCACAGCCAGAAATGCTAGGAGGTGATTTCTCAGTGAAATAAAGAATGGAGACATGAATGGACTGGGGAATCTGCTTTGAATATTAAAAAGAAATTAAATAGTATTTTTTTGGTTTGTGGTGCTCAGATGCAGTGTAGTTTAATTTTCAGGTAAAAATGTTTAGGCAGTAATATTCCCCCTTACCACCCCAATATTTACCCGAACCCTCATTCAATGCAGCGCTCTGACCATCTGCAGCAGCTCTCTCCCCTCACTTCTTGGTCTCACGACCCATTGCTGTCCATGAAAGCCAGTGATGAAGGAGAGTGGGATAGAGCCCCACTGTTCGTGTCTATGGCAGCGAGGTTCAGGGGTAAACCCGCTTAATTGCCGCCATAGGAAGTGGCTTCCTGTGGGGGCACTCGCCGGAGAGGGAGTAGCCAGAAGCACCAGAGGGGGACCCAAAAAGAAGAGGTTCCATTCTATTGCACAGAGCAGATAAATATAAACCTGTTTGTTATTTAAAAAGTGTTTGCATTTACAATCACTTTAACCTACCTGCATGTCCTTGGAGCGTGGGAGGAAACCATAGTACCCAGAGGAACCCCATACAAACATGCAAACTCCATGCAGTTAGCATCTCAGCTGAGAATCAAACCAAGTACCCCAGTGCTGCTTGCTCATAAGTGCTAACCACTAAGCCACTTTGCCAACCCAAAAAGCCTACTAGTTATGCAAAAAGGGACCCCCCCCCCCCATTCCGACCCACTGAAGTCCTACTTACAGGTGATGCTAGGAAGCAATGACATCATTCCCCCTGTTATATGACAGTGCTCAGGTCTAGTGTTTGGCTACTAGACCCAAGTACTGTCACCAGAGAGGGGCTCAAATGCTCCCTTTACCCACAGTGGGTCAATGGAGTCCTCTTGAAAAGACACTGTGACTTTGTCCTGATGGGCAACATGACAGTGTCTCTTTAAAGCCCAACTTAAAGCAACTTTAAACCTTCAGTTTTTTTAGGTTAACACATTGAGCAACAAAATAAGCATCCCCCAGTAACCTATTTGTTAAAATTCATACCCCAGAACTTTCCATTTCCAACTTTCAATACTGCTGGCTCCTGCTCTCTCAGTGCTGCTTTTCAGCCTTCATATAAAAGAGCTAACAGTGAACAGCGCAGTCTAAAGTTAGCCAGTTAGCTTGGAGAAGAAAGGAGGAATGAGCAGTAGTGTGCCTTGCCACCCTAGGCTACTGGGCTGTGTGTTTCTGTTGAAGCAAACAGTGTAGGGAGAAAAAACTGTAGTGCCTTCATGCAAACGTGGCTTTATAACATGCTGTAAGAAAAAGGAGCCACCCTGAAATGGGAAACCTGGGCCAGTGGTCAGGGCCATGGATAAGGGGGTACCACCAGTCCTCCTGTACGAGGCCCAGGCCAGCAGAGGGGCCCAGGCAGCCGGGTGAATAGGATGTGGGCAGGGAGGGTGATCGGCACAGTGGGGGTCAATTACAGACAGCTGACAGCTGGCTTCTTTTCCTCTCCTGCTGGCTTTCAGCTGCAGTAGAGAGAACCATACAGGGTATTGGTTCCACTAATTGCCCAACCCCCCCCCCCCCCACACACACACACACACACACACACACTCTACATATATGTCTTTTGAGGTCGCTGCAGCTTCACAGCGCCTTGGTTGGGCAGAAAAGTGGCACTATCAGAAAGTATTGACGGTTGCCCCGCTTGCAGTACCTTTCTAGTGGCCAGCAAAGCTACCAAGTAAAGCAATAGGTTAATAACAAAATGGAGCAGATGGGGAGAAGTGGTCTTTTTTAATTAAAATAACAAACATGTTATACTTACTTGCTCAGTGCAAAGCCCTTACCAAACCTTCTCTTCTGGGGTCCCTTGCTGACGCAGTCTGCTCTTCCTCTTCAGTGTCTGCCAACATAGCAAGCACTTGCTATGGGGGCAGATTTGTGGGCTCATTCCCAGGCTGGGCTGCCTGTGTCTATAGACACACATAGCATGGCTTTGCCCTGCCCCCATTCCCTTCTCACTGGATTTAATTGACAGCAGCAGGAGCCAATGACTGCCGCTGCTACCTCTGTCCAGTCAAGAAAGAGAGAGATGCTGCTCTTGGGCACAATGCTGGATCAAGATCAGGCTCAAGTAAGTATTTAGGGGGGCTTGGGGGGAACTAATTTTAGAAGGTTTTTACCTTAATGCACATTTAGCCTGTACAACAACTTTAAAACATCTGGAGTTGTCAAAGCAGGCCGGTTAGGTTGCCAAAGGTTTTGGGGATTCCACAGAACATCAGTAGAGGGCTGGAGTCAGGAGTGTGTACCTCTAGGAACACTTTAAGGAAACCTGTGCTGGGATAAATACATAGGTCTTCATGAATTAGATCCTCCCAGAATTTTGGGCATCTATTGTCAAATTACAAGTTTCAGTGCAAAAGAAGCTAACACAACCACTACCAAATATTCCATGTGCAAGAGTGTGAAAACCCTGTCAATTGGTACATAGTAACACCCCTTAAGCAAAAAAAATAATATTTTTAACCAGCTACAAGTCTTGTTTTTTTCCAGTTAAGTCTTGTCTTTTTTTCCAGTTATTAATTTGTCTAATTGTTCCTTGCAGAATGCTCCTAGTTTAGAACCATTCTTATGTCGTCTTGCATGTAGCGTTTGGCATCTCCCTACTAATTGACACTAGGTGCTAATTAAATTTCTCAAATAAAAAGTAATTGCAGATTAAAATTTGTAGAAACCTGTTTTAAGTTTTTTCGCTTCAGAAGCTTTCAACCTAGAAAATGCTCAAAATATGTAATTGTACCAGGGGTGGTGGGAAAACCCAGCTTTGCATATGTGTATATAGGACAGGTCATCAAAACTCCAGCCAATTGGAGGTGGGAAATGATTAGAACAGGGGTCTCCAAACTTTCTAAACAAAGGGCCACTTTACTGTCCTTCAGACTTTGGGGGGCTGGGGGTAGAAATTGTCTTGGCATCAGTGGGAGTAAGCAGTGCCCTATGTTTGATACCAGGGGGAGGAATAGTGCTCCATTTTTGATGCCGGTGGTAGGAATTATGCCCAATTGTTGGTGTTTCAAAACTACATGAGGCTATTCAATTCAAAATTACTTGAGGCTAGAAGAGATCAATGCTATTACCCTCATCAATGTTCCCACTACAAACTGCTGAGGTCCAAGGGCCACACATCATATAACCAAAGGTCTGCATGCGGCCCTTAGGCTGCAGGTTGGGCACCAGGGGTGTGCAGCCACACTAAAGCATGCCAAATACATATAACAGCATTCATGTTATCTGGATGTGTTTGGCCAAAATGGTTGGCCATCCCATGTCTATAGCAGCTGCCGATGGCCTCTGGCTGATCATATGTGGGGGGGACCATGTCCATTGTTGTTCTCCTCTGACATAAGCAGCTCTCTGTCTAAGCATAGTTCAGCTAAATATGTACATTTATGCAATCCACGCATACCTGTTTAGGGGACCACCACCCCAGAAACATGCTTCAGGACAACCACGTCATGGCTGCACATCCGTCTCTCTTGCCTATGCCTAACTTTAAAAGCAAACTGTTATTGCTGAGTATTGATCTCTCCAGGACACAAATCATATAAACCAATATTTACATTGCCAGCTAAATGAGAGGAGTTTTGTGGAGGCAATCTCTCTAGAACTGCTGCTTTGTAAGTAATTTGACTTTCCTGCTGTTTTGCTGAAGTCAGCGAGGGTAGGTGGGATCAATGCATGGAAGTACATTTCAGTAAATGCTGTTTGTTTCCAAGTAATTTGGCACACAACTGGGCCGAAATGGTGTTTTGTTTGTTAAATGGCTTAGAAATCTGCAAATCTCTTTATTACGGGAGAGGCAGACGGCACAGTGTAGCCCTGCATCTATATTCATGGAAACAGCAAATTGTCCACGCTTATAGCAGAGTGAGAAGATAAGCTAGATTTATCTGATACAAATGGGAAGCAACACAGTCAAGAGGAGTAATAGTCCAGGAGCAAATGTCAGAATTCCCATTACTGAGATCATGTCCTGAAAAGGATAATGTCCACATCAAATATTTTGTTTATATAATACCAGCATATTCTGCCATGCTTTACTGAGAATGTTATGGACTTCAATCCTTGCCAGCAAAGGAGCTTACAATCTAGGGTCCATATCACAGTGTGTTTTTAGAGCAAAGAAAACCCATGCAAGCAAGAATACTAGAAGACATGGGTCTCCAAATGTTCTAAACAAAGGGCCAGTTTACTGTCCTTAAGATTTTAGGGGAGCTGGGCTGTGGCCAGTGGCAATAGACATTGTCCTGGCACCAGTGGGAGTAAATAATGCATCTTTGGTATTAGGGGTAGGAAAAGCGGCCCTGTCGTTGATGTCAGTGTGAGAATTAGCGTCCTGTCATTGGTATCAGTGGGGGGAAGTTCCCCATCATTGGTATCAGTGGGAGGAATAGTGCCCCGTCATTGGTATCAGTGGGAGGAATAGTGCCCCATCATTGGTATCAGTTGGAGGAATAGTGCCCCATCATTGGTATCAGTGGGAGGAATAGTGCCCCATCATTGGTATCAGTGGAAGGAATAGTACCCCGTCATTGGTATCAGTGGGAGGAATAGTACCCCGTCATTGGTATCAGTGGGAGGAATAGTGCCCCATCATTGGTATCAGTGGGAGGAATAATGCCCCATCATTGGAATTAGTGGGAGGAATTAGTGGGAGGAATAGTGCCCCATCATTGGTATTAGTGGGAGGAATAGTGCCCCATCATAGGAATCAGTGGGAAGAATAGTGCCCCATCATTGGTAACAGTGGGAGGAATAGTGCCCCATCATTGGTAACAGTGGGAAGAATAGTGCCCCATAACTGGTGTCAGTGGGAGGGAAAGTACCCCATCATTGGTGTCACCAGAAAGAATAGCGCCCCATCATTGTGTCACTGGAAGAAAATGTGCCCCACTGTTAGTGTCAGTGGGAGGAGTAGTTCCCCATTGATGGTGTCAGTTTGAGAAATAGTGCTCCATCCTTGGTGTCAATTAGAGAAATGCCCCATTGTTGATGTCAGTAGTAGGAATGTCGCCCCATTGTTGGTGTCAGTAGCAGGTATGATGTCTTGTATCAGTGGGAGGAAAAGTGCCCCAAGGGCTAGATAAAGACAAACAAAGGGCCTCATCTGGCCCCAGGGCTGCAGTTTGGAGACCACTGCTTAACAATTCTCAAACTGATAATGTATGTGTGGGATTAAGACATATGACTCTACAAAGAGTCCTAGACACTGAGCAACCCAGTAGAAGCCCCAATAACTAAAGGGGTTTTACTGTTTGTCTACAGCCAAAAACGGTTTTCCATTTTGGATAGAATAGGAAAGTGTGCAATTTTTTTTTTTTTTTTTTGCTGACTGCGAACATTCACCATCTCTTTTTGTACTTGTGACCCTTGCCACTGGCATAGAAAGTGATGGGAAATCCAAAATGTTACAGATGAGAACAGAGAGAGATTGGAACTCTTCCAACAGGGGACACCTTTTCCAATGACAAATATCTAAGCGGATTTGCCATCATTTTGTAGAGATTTCTTCTCATTTTCTATTGTCTCTAGGATAGGAAGTGAAGACAAATCTCTTCCATGCATCCAGATATCAAGACAAAAACTGACAATTTAAATCATTCGTTACGGCCGGTTCATACCAGGAACTGCACAGGATGCCGCTGCCTGTTCCTGCGCTATTTATGTGCGGTGCGATATTACATTAATTTAGAATGGACTAAAACCACACTGCACCCCACCAAAAGTAGTGCATGCCCTACTTTCTGATACTTCTGTACAATCTGGTCCAGGCAAACACACTGCATTTGTGGTGTTGTTAACGTAACATTGACACCCGCTGCAGATGGCAATTGCATTGTGTTTTTAACGTGGTGTGAGAAAAGTGCACGGAATGTGGGTTTTCCGGCACAACGTTCTAGTGTGAAGGTTCCCTTATTCTATGGGTCTCCAAACTGTGGCCCGAGGGCCGAGTGTGGCCCTTTGCTACCCTTTATCTGGCCCTTGGGGCACTATTCCTCCAACTGAGACCAACAATGGGGCAGTATTTCTTCCCATGAAACCAATGATGGTGTACTATTCTTCCCACTAATACCAATGGTGATGCACTACTCCTCACCCTACTGACCAACAACCCTGAGGCTGTGTTTATTCTCACTGATGCTGGGGCTAGGACATTTTCTATCCTCACTGGCCCTAATCTGGCCCTCCTAAAGTCTGAAGTACAGTATACTGGCCTTTGTTTGAAAAGTTTGGAGACCCCTGGTCTAGGGTGTCAGTTGTTGGGGTAGGTGGGTGTCAATGGTTAGGGGTAGGTGAATGGCAGTTTGAGGTGTTAGTGGTTGGGGGACAGTCGGGGGTGTCAGTGGTTGGGGGTAGGTGAGTGTCATTTTGGAGTGTCAGTGCTTGGGGGTAGGTGGGTGTCAGTGCTTGTGGTAGGTGGGTGTCAGTTTGGGGTGTCAGTGCTTTGGGGTAGGTTGGTGTCAATCTGGGATGTCAGCGATTGGGGCTAGGTGGGTTTCAATTTGAGATGTCAATGGTTGGTGGTAGGTGGGGTCAGACCTTGGGGGTAGGTGAGTGTCAGTGGTTGGAGGTAGGTGGATGTCAGTGGTTGGGGGTAGGTGGAAGTCAGTTTTGGGTGCCAGTGGTTGGGGGTAGGTAGGTGTCAGTTTAGAGTGTCAGTGGTTGGAGGTAGTTGGGTGTCAGTCTGGGGTTTCAGTGGTTGGGAGTAGGTGGGTGTCAATATGGCATGTCAGTGGTTGGGTTTACATGGGGCTGTGTTTATTCTCACTGGTGCTGGGGCCAGGACATTTTTTTATCCTTGCTGGCCCTAATCCGGCCCTTCTAAAGTCTGAAGGAGAGTATACTGGCCCTTTGTTTGAAAAGTTTGGGGACTCCTGCCTTATTCTATATCCAAAGCAGCAAAAATGTTTGACTGTAGTTATATTTAAACCTAAAAAAAAGAAAGTCTGTATTAAAGAACTTTGTTGTATTTAAAAGATAACCTTAAAATGCTTGGCTGCAATAAAGCAGCTGATATGCTGGCAAATTATAAATACTTTCCTTTGATGAGACAAAAACATTCTTGGAACTGACCATCCTTTACTGGAATAACTCATGTTCATATCATCAGGTAATCCTGATATAAAGGGACAGACAGTGCACTAAAGGGGACGGAGTCTATGTCAGGCTGGCTCAGAGTTGTAAAAATATATTTTTTTTCTCATTGCAAAATGTATATTATATTAATGAAACATTTCTACTAATTATTTGTTAATTTATTGGCTGTCTGCTGCAGCCCTGTACACCAGTGGGTGAACGTTATGATTCATATAATGCACGCTGGTGTGATTTGTGTAGGGTGGTGCGATGTGATTGTGTAACACACTTTTTTTTTTTAAGTTGAAAACACAAAAGGAAACCTTATTTACGGACCGGGCACCAGCGCACCTGTATGTTGTGAGCCCAGGGGCGGACTGACCATTTGGAAACTCGGGCACTGCCCGAGGGCCTGGGGTCAGTAGGGGGCCCCAGGAGATGCCCCTGGGACCTTTTTCATAGGCTTTTGAGTTTGGGCAACAACACAGGGGCCCCATGATCCCCTATTGCCCGGGGGCCCCATAAGTTGTAGTCCGCCCCTGTGTGAGCCTGTATTGACTATTGCTAATCAATGCATCTCAACATGCCTGGTGTGAACAAGCACTAGAACTACAATTAGGGTGGCTTCACACTGCCCCATTGTGCTTTGGACGCAGCACAGTGTACCCACAATTTTGGTGCAACTCATCTGCCCTTTGCTATAGACTACTATTATGTCCTGTGGTTTTGGTGCATTTTCTGAACGTGCACCAAAAGTCTTGCATGCAGAAGTTATAGTGTGCTTTCAGAAAATGCATCACAACTGTGGGACATACTGGAAGTCTATGACAAAGTACAGATAACCTGCACCAAAACTGTGGGTACCCTGTGCTGCAGCCAAAACCACGAAACATAACGGAAGTCTATGACAAATCACAGCTAACCTGCACCAAAACTACGGATTCACTGTGCTGCAGCCAAAGCACAGCAATTCAGTGTACAGCCACCCTTATCCTTTAAAAAGCAGGATACTGTATTAAAATCTGGAGCTGTGAAAATGACTAAAAATGACCAGATTACCACTTTTCTATGTAATGAGAAGAAGCTGATGTAGCCTACTACCCTCAAACATTTTATTCTGGGCTTATCCCCCACAATGTAGACAGAAAAACATAACAGACCCACTAGAGGAAGCTACTGGTGCATCAGGGATCTGAGATTTTTTATCTTGGTCTAGACCAGGGTTTCTCAAACTTTTTACCTTGGATGAACCCTTGGCAAAAAAATTTGAGATCTTGGGGAACTGCAGAAATAATGTTCAGATCTACAACTCACAGATCACTGGTGTGATCATCCATGCAGGCACAAGGAGAACATGCAAACTCCATGCAGGTTGCACTGTGGTTGGGATCCACACTGTCGACCCTAGTTCTGCCAGGTGGAAGTACTAAGCATCTATTCTAGATATCTATCAAATTTTTGAGTGTAAAAATATATACGTTTATGAATTTATGAGTGAAACAACACACAATGATTATATCAGATCTTTCGATTTAACTTTTGTTTAAAGCAATACTCTGAAAATAAGTTACTTACTTTACTTATACTTTAACTATTTTATTCTCTCCTTTTGATTAAAAAAATAACGAGATTGCTATCTATGTGCAGCACTACCCCTGTAGGAGTTGCTGAAAATTTGGGTCCTGCATAGCCAGGCAACACACATTTCTCACACAGACTTGCATCCAGGAGACAGTAACCAATCCTTGAGCTTGTTTTTTTTGCATTTTATTAGGGAATTTAAACTTGGATGGGGTAAGGGGTGTATGGGATTCCCAAGGGAAATGGCAACTGTGGACAAACTTCCTGCAACTAAATATATACACAAGTCTCCTTACAGCATAAATTCTCTTCTAGAGAGCTAGCAAGCATCTCCAGACCCAAGATACTCCTTTATCCAGCTATACTGGGGATCCAGCTATAATGGGGATCCAGTGCCTCTCACTTTAAAAGATAAGACAGTCCCATGTAGCAGCTAATCCAGTTTCCCACTAAAGTTCTCCTTACTGGCTCGGGGGGTGCAGGTCTATTCACTCAGTCTTCTGTCTGTGAACTGATGGGTCGGTGGATGCTCTTAGGCCTTCTGCTGGGCTGCTCCTTCCCTGCTCCATAGATGGTCCTCGCTCTGAGGGCCAGTGAGGTCCTGAGCTTTCCTCCTTTCCACCTCCACTGCCTGTAGGTGAGCTCCTTCCCAGGCTCCTGCTCTCCAGCCTCTCACTTCTCCATCTTCCACCTGAACTTTCCTGCTGCTGAGCAGGCTCTCGCACTCCTAAGGGCTGTCCTGACCCCATGCTAAGCCTCCTGCTTGGGGATTGACAAGGATCCATTGCTGCTACTTATACATTAGCCTTTAAAACCAACCAATGTAGTAATCTGAAGGATCAAATAATAGTTTAGTTCAGTATATATACCTTTGCAAGTTAGTGGATTTATTTGTATAAATCTTTGCATTAGCCCTGCAAGAGAGACATTTGAGAAGGAAAGAGGGATTTGATTTGGCCAAAAATAGGGGACAATCCCTCCAAATAATGGGCATCTGTGGTCTATGTCCAAGATCTCCTACTAAGCTTAAAATGGAACTGTCGGTATGAGAAATGTCTACATCTTACGAGGTGACTGAGAAAGTAGGGTTACATTTATGTCTGGAAAAGGGGTACAAAAAAGCAGAAAACCTCCTTTTCAGAACTTGTTTTTGTCTTTGTTTCTGGTTAGGAGTCGTGTGGGTTTCTTTCCTTGCCATGTGATTGAGTTCTGGCAAACCTTTTGTTATGTGGTATAAATAGACACCTGAATCAATGCTGGCCCACTGACCTAGTTTGTTGTAAAACACGAGGATGACTTTATTGTGTAAGAGGCCAAGAATGTAAATGAAACACACAACAAACCTTGTGAATAACCATCTCTGATCAAATAAAAACATACTTACTAAAATTAACGTATAGTTTACTTTCCTTTATAATCCACCACTCTTCCTTTAGAGCATTAGTAAACTCTGTTGTAAAAAAATAAATAAATAAAAGGTCTCCCTGCATTTTAATGTCATAATGTGCTAGTATGCACTCCAGTGCGCAGTGCGCATGCATCGGTGATGCGGAATTGGTGAATATCTGCCAAAGGTGCAAGATTAGGAGATATTCACTGTACCTACGAGTAAGCCTTATAATAGACCTACCTGTAGGTACAAGTGAAAAAGCTGCGCTTTAAGAGCCAGTAAGTATGGTTTGTATATATAAAAGAAGACTGACACAAAAAGATGGAGTTAGGGTTTAACCTTCTCCTCACCCTGAAATTCAACTTTAGGCTCCATGCACACTGGGCATTTTAATAATGCTGGTAACATTAGCTGTGTAAAGCCACGTTAAAAAAATGTGAGTTTTTTTTAGCATTTTTGCATTAGCATTTTGCTGTGCTTTCTCCTGTTTGCGTTTTTTAGCATTTTTTTTACCAAAAAATACATTTTTTTGGGTCAAGAAACTTCCAAAAATGATGGTTTGCCGCGATTTACCACTGTTTTCAGCAGTTTACTGCCTTTTGCTGCGTTTTTCAGTATTTTTACAGCTAAAAAACTCCTCTAGAAACCCACTAGTCCTGAGGTTTTTTTTTCAGCCAAAAACTGCCCCTGCCAAAAAACAATTATTACAGTCTATGTGTGCATGGACACATAGGATAACATGCTGGGGGGTTACTGGCTGTAGAAAAAAAACATCAAAAGCCAAGAACAGCAGCTGTAAAAAAGTCCAGTGTGCATGAGAACTAAGAATTAAAAACTAGAAAATCTACAATTTCTGGGAAATTGTGTGAAGTGTTCTTGCCTCCACCAGTAGTCTACAACTGGAGTGGGCAGAGTAGCTTTTGTCACTCTGCTGCCTGCTCACACACCTGGGTTCCTATGGCAACTCACTCTACAGCAAGGGCAGAGAAGAGCGGTTAAAAACAAACTGCTCCAACTTGCTCACTTCACTGGCGGTTGCCATCTTCAAACGGTTGTAGTTTTAAAATTTTAAATCCTACACGAAGAGCTTTATATTGTGAGAATCAGAAGACCCAGACCTACATTTTGATGCATAGCATGTCTCTGAAATATTAAAAATGAAGGCACAGTCGCAGTTTAGAAATTGCCCTTCAAATTTCAGGTGTCTAGAGTGGAGTTTCAATGAATGTCAATGGGCGGCGTGAGTTGCAAACGAATGGTCATATTGTGAACACTATCAGGACTATGGCTTAGCAGTGAACATTGTTAGTGGCAGCAGGGATAGCTGAATGTTTTGATATACGATTTGTGTAGGTGGGCTTGAAAATGAGGGAGTGATGGCAGTTTAGAAATCATGTCCTGATTTTTCATCTCACATTCTAGCTTTTGTCAGCTCCCACTCTAGTTTTGAACATTCCGCCATTCATTCCTATGGGACCAATTTCACCACAAAAACGGCGATATTTTGTGAACCATTCGGCGAAACGTTCCACAAAGTAATAGCACACCAATCGGGAACAATCCGCACGTTTCAGTATATTACTGTCTATGTAGTGTAAAAACTGTGGGAGGAGTTAGGGTGTTAAATTTGGCTATAATAATAAGAATATATATGTGAGATAACAGTAAGTGGTCTTGCCATGTAAGAACACTTAATAACATTCGACCCCTTCCTGAAACTAAATCCTTAATTTGACTCCAAAACTTAGCCCTCAACCTTTACATTTTACCCTTATTACTTCATTTTATGTCTAAAATGTAGCATGTTCTCCCTGTGCCTGCATCGGTTTCTCCGGGCACTCCTCCAGGTACTCCTGGAAGGTTAATTGGCTCCTGTCTAAATTGGCCCTCATATGTGTATGTATGAATGTAAGTTAGGACCTTGGATTGTACGCTCCTTGAGGGTTAGGGACGGGTGTGAATGTACAATATATATATATATATACAGTCATGGCCGAAATTGTTGGCACCCTTGATATTTTTCCTGAAAATCAAGTATTTCACACAAAAAAGGTATTGCATTAACACATGTTTTGCTATACACATGTTTATTCCCTTTGTATGTATTGGAACAAATATAAAACAGAGGCAGAAAAGCAAATATGACATAATGTCACACAAAACCCCAAAAATGGGCTGGACAAAAGTATTGGCACCCTTAACTTAATATTTGGTTGCACACCCTTTGGAAAACATAACTGAAATCAGTCGCTTCCTATAACCATCAATAAGCTTCTGACACCTCTCACCCGGAATTTTGGACCACTCTTCCTTTGCAAACAGCTCCAGGTCTCTCTTATTGGAAGGACACCTTTTCCCAACAGCAATTTTAAGATCTCTCCACAGGTGTTCAATGGGATTTAGATCTGGGCTCATTGCTGGCCACTTCAGAACTCTCCAGCGCTTCTTTGCCATCCATTTCTGAGTGCTTTTTGACGTATGTTTGGGGTCATTGTCCTGCTGGAAGACCCAGGATCTTGGACGCAAACCCAGCTTTCTGACACTGGGCCCTACAGTGCGACCCAAAATCCTTTGGTAATCCTCAGATTTCATGATGCCTTGCACACAGTCAAGGCACCCAGTGCCAGAGGCAGCAAAACAACCCCAAAACATCATTGAACCTCCACCATATTTTACCGTAGGTACTGTGTTTTGTTCTTTGTAGGCCTCATTCCGTTTTCGGTAAACAGTAGAATGATGTGCTTTACCGAAAAGCTCTATCTTGGTCTCATCTGTCCACAAGACGTTTTCCCAGAAGGCTTTTGGCTTACTCAAGTACATTTTGGCAAACTGTAGTCTTGCTTTTTTATGTCTCTGTGTCAGCAGTGGGGTCCTCCTGGGTCTCCTGCCATAGCGTTTCATTTCATTTAAATGTCGACGGATAGTTCGCGCTGACACTGATGCTCCCTGAGCCTGCAGGACAGCTTGAATGTCTTTGGAACATGTTTGGGGCTGCTTATCCACCATCCGGACTATTCTGCGTTGCAATCTTTCATCAATTTTCCTCATCCGTCCACGACCAGGGAGATTAGCTACAGTGCCATGGGTTGCAAACTTCTTGATAATGTTGCGCACTGTGGACAAAGGCAAATCTAGTTCTCTGGAGATGGACTTGTAACCTTGAGATTGTTGATATTTTGCCACAATTTTGGTTCTCAGGTCCTCAGACAGTTCTCGTCTCCTCTTTCTGTTGTCCATGCTTAGTGTGGCACAGACAGACACACAATGCAAAGGTTAAGTGAACGTCTCTCCTTTTTATCTGCTTTCAGGTGTGATTTCTATATTGCCCACACCTGTTACTTGCCCCAGGTGAGTTTACAGGAGCATCACATGCTTGTAACATTCTTATTTATCCGCAGTTGTGAAAGGGTGCCAATACTTTTGTCCAGCCCATTTTTGGAGGTTTGTGTGACATTATGTCGAATTTGCTTTCTTTCCTCCCTTTTTTTGTTTTGTCCCAATACACACAAAGGGAATAAACATGTGTATAGCAAAACATGTGTTAATGCAATACGTTTCGTGAGAAATACATGATTTCCTGGAGAAATATCAAGGGTGCCAACAATTTCGGCCATGACTGTATATATATATATATATATATATGTAAAGAGCTGCATAATTTGACATAAATACCTGTAATAAATTAAATAAAATAAAGAAGTAAAATTATACTTTCCACTTAAAGTGTATGCAAACCCAGAATCTATTTTTCAGTATGTTAGGCAACATATCTCACTGCATGTAGTTTTCTTAAGCAAATATTGTTTGTCTGAATCTATTGCATGGTTTATTAACTGGAGATCCTGCCGATTACAGCACTTCTTGTTGCAGACTGACAACACTAGCATACATTTGTGCAGTTAACAGCAGCATAGTCCACATGCCCTGTGGATGCCATCAGTTGGCTGTTGGGCTGTCTGGCAGGTCTATCAGATAGGAAGCCCAATGGCCAACTAAAAGAGCTTGCAAGGTAGGCTGACATCATTGCTGTTTATTGTGAAGCAGTGGTATAGCGTTGTCAGTCTGTAACAGGAAATACTGTTACTGGCAGGATCTCTAGATAAGAAACTTACTGAAAAGAAGACTTATGGTTTAGGTATGCTTTAACCTTTCAGAATATAACCCTAAACCATATTTTTAACCCCTTGGTGCCAGCTCCTCCCAGTTTGTGATGCATGGAGGCAGGAGATGGGGTTAAGGGTCATGGAACTGCTGTGATTGGCGGTCACATGATCGGAAAGCTCACAACCACAACTAGCGATCGGGACATTCTGTGAGGCACCGGTGAATGTGCGTGGAGAGCACAGGTGAAAGTGCGTGGAGCGCACCGGTGAATGTGCATGGAGAGTACCGGTGAATGTGCGTGGAGAGCACAGGTGAATGTGCGTAGAGAGCATCTATGAAAGTGCGTGGAGCGCACAGGGCGCAAACTCTCGGCACATCTTTGTTTACATTGGTTATGCAAATATCCGGCCCCTCGGCGCCAAGGCCCAGCCGCAGAGAGGCTGCATATTTGCCGAGTGGTTAATACCCTAAACCAGAATCTGCCGTGAAACTCCCTGGTCCTGTATCAAAACCTTTTGGTGCTGCCGTGAGTTCTTCATGTCGGCTGCACCTGACTTGCCTTTTGGTGTGTACTTTGGCACAAGTCTGTTAATGTGCCCTATGCAGAGGTAGTATATGTTCATTTTAAAGTTCAACTCCGGGCTTAGCAAATATTGCCTAAATACAAGAGGTGTGAATTCTTTATAGAATCTTGGTGTGCTTTGTGTATTTCTTCCACATCTGTGCAGTAATCCAATGTGAAACGTTGCCTCTGTGCAGGAGCTTCCTGTAACAAAGACCGCTCACTGCTGCTCTTTCTCCTTGTGCAGGATGACTGGTCTTGTCTCCACCTGTAGTGGGTGGAACCCAAACTGTGATGATGTCTGCTACTTTATTCGGTAATATCGGTGTTTCTAAGGCTTTGTGTTATTTACAAAGTGGATTTATATCCTCTGCAGCTTTTGAGGAACATATGTGAATGAAAGTTTTTATGCTGGAGCTCAGCTTTAAACATTGTTCGTTCCTGTTGTATGTTTTCTTGCGTTATATTTGGATGTGAAGATTTAGCTCCAGAGATTCTTGCATGAGAATTCCCCATTAATTACTTGTGGGCCTCTCTTGCTTGTTTTACTGCTGAAACTGGATTCCAGAAAAAGGTTGCCAGATGTAGTGACACAGAGAAATAACCAATAACAAATGTATCAATGTGATTATCTTCGCTCACACTCTGTCAAGCAGTCTGTCTTCCTCAAAGTTTAGACATATTTTTGTGTTTTGTTAGTTCCTGCTGTGGGGTTCCTCTTCCATGGCTCACAAATGTCTTTTGTGGTACAACGTCCGTTTTAGAGCTCCAACTCTTTCTGCAATTCTTCCTTTTATGTCCTATGTATAGATACCTGTATATGAATATACTATTTAACTATTGATGTTGTTCTAGACATACACTCACTGGCCACTTTATTAGGTACACCTGTTCAATTGCTTGGAAACACAAATTGCTAATCATCCAATCACATTGCAGCAAACCAAAGTTCAAACCAAACATCAGAATGGGGAAGAAAGGGAATTTAAGTAACTTTGAATGTGGCATGACTCTTGGTGCCAGATGGGCTGGTCCAAGTATTTATAAAACTGATATTCTACTGGGATTTTAATGAAAAAACATTTTTAGGGAAATCGAGACTCATCAGACCAGGAAATGTTTTTCCAATCTTCTATTGTCCAATTTTGTTGAGCATGTTTGATTTGTAGCCTCCGTTTCCTGTTCTTAGCTGACAGGAGTGGCACCAGGTGTAATCTTCTGCTGCTGTAGCCCATCTGCTTCAAGGTTTGATGTGTTGTGTGTTCAGAGATGGTATTCTGCATACCTTGGTTGTAACAAGTGGATATATAAGAGTTATTGTTGCCTTTCTGTCATCTCGAACCAGTCTGCCCATTATCCTCTTATCTCTGACATCAACACGGCATTTTCATCTATACACAGCTGTTCATTGGATATTTTCTCTTTTTGGACCATTCTCAGAGATGGTTGTGTGTGAAAATTCCAGTAGATCAGCAGTTTTTTAAATACTCAGACCAGCCCGTCTGGTACCAACAACCATGCCATGTTCAAAGTCACTTAAATTCCCTTTCTTCCCCATTCTGATGCTCGGTTTGAACTTCAGCAAGTCGTCTTCACCACGTCTAGATGCCTAAATGCATTGAGTTGCTGCCATGTGATTGGCTGATTAGAAATTTGTGTTACCAAGCAATTGAGCAGGTGCACCTAATAAAGTGGCCAGTGAGTGTACATTTTTGAATTGAGTATTTTGAAACTACTATTAAAAAAAAAAAGAAAAATTTGCAACAGTTGGTTTGAAATAGAACTCCAGCCAAAACCTTCTTTTATGTTTGGATAGATTAGTAAAAGGACATACTCCTAGATTGTAAGCTCCAAGGAGCAGGGCCCTCCTATCCCTCTTGTATTGAACTGTATTGTTGCTGTATTGTCTCCCGTTATATTGTAAAGCGCTGAGCAAACTGTTGGCACTATATAAATCCTGTATAATAATAATGATACTGTAACCTCAAGGTTTAACTGCTGTCCCATTAGGATGATTTCCTTTCTGTTGGTCTCAGGGTCGCACAACAGTAAATGAGGCCATATCCCTTTTTAGGCATTTGCTACCTGTACCATTGGACAAATTCTGTTCTACTCTGTTCTGGTTACAACTGTTAAATTTTGGCTTTTGTACATCTTTGTTAACATCTTTTCTGTCCCTGTCGCATTTATGATAAGGACAAATAGAAAGGATGAATCTCCCCAGTGGAGTCACAGACAGCAATAAAAACCTGGCAGGGGGTCTGAGTACAGTGTCTTCTAAAGATTGAGGTTCATTGCTTAAAAAAGTACATGAACATCTTTTAAGGAAAAGTCCAATTAACTTCAATAGGAGCGCCTTAAAATATTCAAAAATGCACATAATGCACATTTTTTGTGTGTTTTCTTGCCTATTAACCAGCTTTCCATTGGGTAAAAAAAAAAATCAAGCCTGAAATGTACAAAGATTAACACAGTGCTGGCCATTGCTTTAGGCATAAAGCTGGCCATACACTAGAACGGGGGTCCCCAAACTTTGTAAGCAAAGGGCCAGCTTACTGTTCTTCAGGCTTTAGGGGGGCCAGCTTGTGTACAGTGGGAAAAGAAAATGCCCCAGCATCAGTGCCCCATGAATAGGAGGAATAGTGCCCCATTGTTGGTCTCAATGTTAAGAATAGTGCCCCATTAATGGTATCAGTAGGGGGAATGGTGCCCTATTATTGGTGTCAGTTGGTGGAATAGTGCTCCAAGGGTCAGATAAAGGCACGCAAAGGAACACATCCACCCCCCACAGGCTGCATTTTAGAGACCACTGCACGAGAAGAATATAGTTTGAAAACGTTTGTTTGATTTTTTAATGCTTAAAGGGGTCAAATCGCCATTGGCTACCAGTGCTGTCAATGAAACTCTGGAGGCAGTGGGGGCGGGGCCATGCCCTACTGTCTGTGTCTATGAAAGCAGGCAGCAGGGCTCAGGAGCAAGTCTGCACAAGTACCTCCATAGGAAGTGGCTTCCTATGGGGGCACTGGCTGAAGAAGAGAAGCCAGGAGCTCCAGTGGTGGATCCGAGAAGAGGAGGATCGGGGCTGCTGTGTGCAAAACCACTGCAGAGAGCAGGTAAGTATGACATCTTTGTTATTTTAATTAAAAAACATTAATGGTATCAGTAGGAGCAATGGTGCCCTATCATTGGTGTCATTTCGTGCAATAGTGCCCCAAGAGATAAAGGCAGATAAAGGCAAGCAAAAGGCCACATCTGACCCCCCATGCCGCAGTTTGGAGACCACTGCACTAGAAGAATATAGTTGGAAAACTTTTGTCTCAGGAACGTTCATTTGATTTTGCTGTCAATCAAACTGTGACAAAAGAGTGGGGGGCAAGGCCATGCCCTAATGTCTGTGTCTATGGACACAGGCAGCGGGACTTAGGAGCGAGTCCACACGAGTGCTTCCATAGGAAGTGGCTTCCTATGGGGGCACTGGCAGAAGAGGAGAAGCCAGGAGCGCCAGTAGGGGACCCGAGAAGAGGAGGATCGGGGCTGCTGTGTGCAAAACCACAGGTAAGTATAACATGTTTGTTATTTTATTTAAAAAAACAGCTGAAGCTTTACAATCACTTTAAGTCATAGGCATACAGGAAGAGTGCTTTGTCACAGTGGATTTTAACCTGGAAGTTGAATCTATTACAGTCTGTTGAAAAGTGTCTGCCAGTAACTGTAAATGCAAACCTGTACTGCTTTGTCTACTATGCAGTCATTACCTCTGTGCGCTTCTGACATCTGGGTACACAATCTGATTATAAGGGTAGCACCTCTGGTTAAATGGAAGTCTGTGGGTCATTTATTGATCTCTAAAGGTCTGCAGCCATCTCCTAGAGACCTCTGTATTGTATTTAACCGAAGGTGCAATTTTACTTATCTGATTACATGTCCATTCGTTTTGCACTGTGAACACATTCATTAATGTTTGGAGAATGAAGTGGAGGCATTGGGCAAAGATAAAAGCAAATCTGCTAGTAACGTCAAATTTGAAAACCATGTATTTGCAACCACATCTGATCATTTGCCTTCAAAATATCAAGACTTTTTTTTTTTGTTTATTGACATCCACTCTGTAGTGTCTGTCAGGCAACTTTCCCACAGTAAGAGATTGGCAGCAAAGTCTTCATAAAAACAATGGGGAGTAACCTAACACTTTCAACTCACTCACTTGATTTTTGATCCATCAGTGGGATGGTATCCTAAGGTTTTCTGTTACTACTGTGTTTACTTCATGCACATTATGACCAAGATATCTAGCCAGGACTCCTAAATTAGCTTGTTGGACATCCGATTCCAAAAGCATGGAGTGGAGTTGCTCCTCACCCTTTTGTGGCTATAACAGTCTCCACTCTACTGTAACGGCTTTCCTCAGGATTTTGGAGTTTGCCCATAAAGAATTTGTGCGGATTCAGCAAAGAGAGCATTTGTGAGGTCAGGTGCTGATGTTGGATGAGAAGATCTGATTCACGTCTGGCATTTTCATTGTATCTCAATAGGTGTACAGTGCAAGGGCGGACTGACAACTCATGGGGCCCCCAGGCAAGAGGGGATCATGGGGCCCCTGTGTCCTCACACACACTCAAACCACACCCAAAAAAGCCTATGTACGGTACTAGGGGCATCTCATGGAGCCCTCTACTGACCCTGGGCCCTCGGGCGGTGCCCAAGTGCCTAAATGGTCAGTCCGCCCCTGGTACAGTGTATCCCAAACTCATCATGTCTTTATGAACCTAACTTTGTTGACAAGGGCACAGTCTTGCTGAAACAGAAAAGGGCCTTCCCCAAATCGTTGCCACGGAGTAGAAATTCACAACTGTGATACATATCTTTGAATGCTGTAGCAATAAGGCTCCATGCACATTAGCACTTTTTTAAAGCTCAAAAACGCTGGAACAAATGCTGGATCATTGTTTAGTAGCATTCCGAAGCATTTAATTGTTAACGTTTTTTCCAGTACAAAAAAAAACCTAGAAAAAAGCTGTTAGGAACAGTTTTAGTAGCATTTAGGAGTGTGCAGCATTTTGTTTTTTCTGCTGGAAAAACACTCCAAAAAACTCTACAGTAGTAGTGTGCTTGGAAACATAGGATGACACTATTTAGATTCTAGGAGCAGAAACAAATGCTAATAACAGCTTCTAAAAAACACTAGAGTGCATGGAGCCTTTCAGTACTCTGAACTGGAACTGGAACAGTATCCTTTATGGGCCTTATAAATCTATGGGATGACCAGGTGTCCCCATACTTTATGGCTATATAGGGTATCTTCCAATTATCAGTTGCAAAATCATTTTGTACAGTCTGAGCTAGTGTTGCTTAACTAAAGTCAGCAGTTACACAACTGGTCTAAGAAAAGGATGGCGTATATCTGAACTTCAGGGAAAATCAGATTTTTATTCTGGATGTCCCCTAGGCAGAGTACTGCTGCACCTATCCAAGATAGTCTGCAGAAGTACTGCTGAATGCCAAGTTTGTATTAAAGTATTTTCATAAATACCTTGGTCTAGCTGTGCATTTAATTTTGTACAATTGTAACACTACCCCCTAAGGAGTCACTAGAGGATTTGGGTCCCCCTATAGTCCTTCACAGCCAGGCATTGCGCATTTGAACAACAGCTTGCATCCAGAGTCAGAAATCAGTCCTTGAGCTTTGGTTTTGTTGTTTTATTTAGGGGATTTGAACTGGGATAGGGTTAGGGGTTTACAGGATGCCCAAAGGTACCAACAAACTGAGAACAACTTCCTGGAACTAATTGCAAGTCTTCTCTGCAGCACAGTCCGTGTTGGAGAGCTAGCCAGCGTCTCCTTAGTGTACCACCCCAGAACCTAGATGAACTTCTCCTCTTCACCCAGCAATCTGGAGGTGTCCCCGAACAGGGTATCTGGTTCCTGCCACTTTAAAAACTAGACAGTCACTGGTAGGTGGCTAATCTGGTTTTCCACCAGAGTGCTCCTTCCCCTGTCCACCCAGGGGGTGCAGGGGTACTCACTCAGATCCTCTCCTGTACTGGTTGTGAGTTGATGGCCACTCCCTCCCTGCCATACAGGTGGTCCTCTCTAAGGGGACCGGAGAGCTCTGAGCTTTCCTCCTTTCCTAGTCCAGGCCTGCAGGTAGGTCCCATCCCCCTCCAACTATCCTGCCACTGAGCAGACTCCAACACTTTTAGGGGTGTCCAGCTCCTTGCCAGCCTCTTGTTGGGGATTGGTTAGGACCCCTCAAGAGTGCAGCCAGCCACTCCTAAGATCCACCCACTGCCTCTAGAGCCTTCTTCTAAAAGCTCTGAAGCAGGAAGAAATTCCAGAGAGGCTGGTCTGCAATCCTGATGACAATTTGACCCCTCTCTGGCTATTACACCTGGGCCGCTGCTCAGCCCCTGTCTAACCATTAGAGTCTAGCTCCCCCTGGCTAAACTAGGAGGGTGCTACATTATGTATATTTTTTTAAGGGCAACTCTTGACATCAAGTTACAGTTCACATAAGATGGTTGAACACAATGGACTTGTTTCCTTTTTCAGCCTATGGTTTCTTGTGAACCACCCCTGTCTGCTGATTTTTGTGGCTGCATGCTAGATAGATAGATGTGATAATGGTTTTTCAGAATCTGAAATTCTCTAGACTAAGTTCCATTTACCTGCCTCCTAGTTGTCCTATAGAGTAATAGTGAACCTCCCCCTAGCACCCTTCATCTTACACAGTAGGCAGACATCCTTAGGCTAGGCTCACATCTGTGTGGGTCGGGAACCTGTGCATAATTGCAGAGGTTCCAGACCCGCAGGCAAGACGAACTGCTCTTTAGGCACCCCCAGGCATTGGAAAATGCTGCACACTGCAGCGGAATTGAATTGCGCTTGAGATGCCATTAAAGGATACTGGCATTCAAGTGTGTGCAGCGTGTTGAGCTGCGATTGTGAACAGGGCCTAACTCCCAACTCTTTTGTAGCAAAATAGATGTATAGAGATGTTTAAGTAGTTACATTATCCAAACAGAAGAACAGAACAGAAGAATTCATTTTTATTACTTTTGATAAATACTAAAATGTAAAATAGAAGGTAAAATATAATGAATGTTGGTCATTTTCTAATAAAAAATACCATTGTAATTTTATATAGTGTGTTATGTATATGTTCACTACTGGAGGCATAAAGTCCCATTATGAAGACATAACTTGATGGTTTAATTGGGGATGGTGCCTCCTGTGGGATATTAATTCATTTAACACCCTACCTGTGATACTTATTTTCTTCAATAAATGCATAAAAAATATTATATTAATAGATATTATCTGCCTGTAGTTATTTTTTTTTTATTATTATTATTATTATAAAATAATAGTTCAGCTTCAATTTAAAAAAGCTTTTATTCATTAGCCTACAGTTCTTATCTAAGATAAAAAAAAATACTTATCTAGGGTGAAAAGGGAAAACAAATAGCAAAATTGAAAAAAAAAAAAAAAAATATATATATATATATATATATATATATATATATATACACACACATTTATAATGATTTCTATGTCATTCCTCAGCCATGACATCAATAAACCTTGTGGCCTCCCTTACTCTATAGAGGCCTGTTTATTCTTCTCTTGCGCCTAATAGGGTTTCAGGATCACTGTGATTAAATGACACCATGTGCGGATAATGAGGGGTTAAGCCAGCGCACTGTCTTTAAATAACGAAAATTATTTTTAAAAGGAGTGAATGTGACTATTGGATTGGCCAAATGAGTGCATGGAGAAATAATTGCACCCCCCCCCCACACACACACTTCTCTTGTTTTGCTTCCTTACACTTTTTTTTTTTTTCCACAAGCATGCACTCATTAATCAAAGACGCTGCACTCCTGCTGAGGGCAGAGAGGTTCATCAAATTGGCAGCCGGTTTGGTGTAAAGAACGGTGTAGTGGAGCTCTTAACGCACTGGGACATAAATAAATCTGAGGTCTTTGTATGCAAACCCTGGAGGTTAATACTGTATAATTCAATGTCCTGTCTTTGTTTTTATGATTGATGTTTTTAAATGTTTGAAGCTCCATGCAAGTCTTTCAGCAGGTCAGGGCTGACAGAATCTCATTGGCTGAGTCTGTAAAAGCATTAGGTTGGCAGAAGAGGCTGGAAGACTACTGCGGAGATATGTTTTTTTTTTTTTTTTTTGTCTAGGAGATCATTGTCATTGCCTGAGATGTTACGGTGATTGACAAAGCCCGCTGTGATAATGGGCCTCGCGTACAAAATGCCAATACTCAGCTCCCGTTCTTTCTAAGGCTTTTGACGGTTCATATCTTTAACTGCACTAACGGCTAGAACAAACAAAAGCCACTGGGACCAGCACGGAGGAGATAGGGATGGGAGTTGGCTCCTTACATGAATTGGTTGCATATTCATAATTTAAGAACAGCTGGCTATAGCGAGCACACAGTGATTTGCAAGCTATTATAAACCATTCTGCTCACACAAAACCAGAGTCCTCTTTTTTTTCCCCCTTCCTAATATTGATCTACCTGCATTTAAAATCTGGTCACTGCTGCAACTGAGGTCTTTTCATTTTAGCTGCGCTGGCAACCTAGGACGGCTCCAATTTTAAATATTTAATTTTGACTAAATGCTGCGCCAAATGATAAAGGCTTTGAAGGAGTAAATTGTAAAGGTCACCATGACACATTAATCTCTAGCGGAAAAAGGAAAACTGGATCTGGAAAGCGGTCTGAGATACGTCTTAAGAACCTCTGTGCCATCCGCCGCCTTTGTACGCGATACTGTTTTATTTTTGCCTGTATTTCCGTTTTTGTGATGGCATTCAAAAGAAATTGTATATTACAGTTCTTAAGGTGTATCTTTTAACTGGAAATAAAAAAAAAAAAAAAGGTTTATGATTCATCCTCAGACATTAGAAGCTGAGACATCTCTGACAGTTGTCGGAATTGAGTCTGTCCTTGATGGAAGGTTTTAAACACCAAAAGAAGAATTTGTAGGTTCAATTTTCATGTTACGATTGTATTAGTTTTTGTTGATGTTTTTGTGGATTAGCTATGTGTTATATTGGCTATAGACTATGCAACTTTAGCGAGTGGCCAAGCACATTTTTTAATATGTTTTTATAGCACCAGGATACACCGCAATGCTTTAGAACGCACTTTTCCATCAGTCCCTGCTGCCAAAGGACCTAGCAGTCTAATGTTCTTACTTCAGGCAAACACTTGGGCCAGTTTGGGTTGAATCCAGTTATAACCTATCAGTGGTTTCTGGCTTGTGGGAGGAAACTGGAGTACTCAGAGGAAACCCACACAAGCAAAGATACAAGGCCACAATGCTATCCATTTATGTCACTCTGCTGCCCAGATTTAAGCTTTGTATTAACCCGTTTGTGATCTGAATTTATTGAAGCCTAGATGAACAGACCAAATTTAGCAGAATCAGCATGAGATGATTAACATTACAATTACTTTATGACTAATTCATACATTTTAAATATCAACCTCCTCCCTCTGGTGTAACACGTATATGCAGTGGCAGGGTGGGTGGATATCAGGGTGGAGGCACTGCACATAAGCATCTATGGAACTATGAGGTTCTGTGCTGAGAGTGTGCTCAATGCGTGCTCCCAGCACTTTGTCCGAGCTGTCACCAACAGTTCCCAGTCATTATTGGTGATCAAGAGCTCCCGATCATGTGACTGCTGTCACAGCCAATCACAGCGAGAAGCTGCATCCGACTTCTGGCATTAACACCCACTAAAAGGGCCACCAGGAAAAGGTGGCAAGAGTTTGGGCAATGAGAGTAGAACAGTGACAGCTGCAGCTGGCATGTGATCACCAGGATTGGCTGTCATGGTGGTCACATGGTTAGGAACAGTTCTGATTGGTTTCCAGTTCCTGTTCGTAGACCAGCAACTGTCAGATGTGCACTGCTACTTCTGAAATGGAAAAAGACTAACCATGCCTCAAAATTTTATTCTGCAGTTTGCAGCCTTGAAGGAGTTAACTACGTGAAGATCAGGCCTTTAATTTTTGTTTACAAGTAAAAATCAGTATTTGTTCTAGAAAATTACCCCAAACATTATATATATTTTTATCTAGAGAATAAAATGGTGGGTTTTGTAATTTTATTTATGTCACACGGTATTTGCGCAGCGGGTTTTCAAACACAATTTTTTTTTTTTAAATACACTTTAATTAATTTTAATGTGCACAAACACAATATAATACCCAATTTTTTTTATAAAATATAAAAAGATGGTGTTATGCTGAGTAAATAGATACCTAACGTCATGCTATTGGGAAATCCAATATTTTTAAGTTTTTACTGGAACAAGAATGAAAAGAAAATCTGGGTGATGTGTTTCAGTGAAAATTAAGTGGGTATTTGTCCTAAGCCTTCATGCACACTGGGGCTTTATGAATGCTTTATGAAAAGCACCTTCAAAAATGCACCTAGGCCATGTTTTTTCAAACACATTTAGGCCCTTTTAGGCACATTTCGAGGTGTTATATGATTGGGCATTTATTTATTTTTTTATTATTATTATTATTATTATTATAAAGCTTTATACAGCACCAACAGTTTGCACAGTGCTTTCCAACATGAGGGCAAACAGTACAGTTACAATACAATTGACTACCGGAGGAATAAGAGGGCCCTGCTCATTAGAGCTTGCAATCTAAAAGACTGGTGAGAATAGCAGTTTATTCTGGCCATTGAAATTAAAAAAAGCTCAAACGCTTAACTCGCCTAGTGCTTAGGCACATTTAGACTTGTTTACCTGGGTTTAGATGCACCAGGTGTTTTTTCTGCCAAAATGATCCACTCTTGAACGCACAAGTGATGTTTTTTCTGCCTGTAAACACCCCTGCCTCTATACTCCAGTGTGCATGGACACATAGGCTAACATGAAGGGGCATTTAGAGGACAATAAAAAAAGCATTTTTGAGCTCAAGTGTGCATGAGGTTTTACTTTAGAGTGGTTTGCCCTCAGTTTCTGTTGCGTCTCCAGAACAGGAAATGAAGAATAATCTCCCAGTGGAATACAGATACCTCTCACTTCTTGTTGTGTCTCTGGGACAGAAATTTAAGGGAAATCTCATCAAGATACAGATGGCATAAAACATCACATACTCTAGCCAAAAAAAAAATAGCTTTATATATTTTTTAGTTTATGAAAAACAGGAGACAAAAGAAAGAGTTGCATCTGGAAGCACATTTGTGCAGAAAAGATTCAGAGACCAAATGCCCATGTACCTTGTATCATGGCCTTTAACTGGCCTAGTGGATAGCTTTACTCTTTAAAACAAATTCATCAGAAATGTGGGTCCTGATATTACTAACTGCTTTTATAAACTGCAAGTCGATCAACTGATTGAAGTTGATGGATGAACCTTTTGTCATCCTTTTTTCTTTATCTGGTAACCTAGAACAACCCAAAAATCATCATTTTTGATTTATTATAGTAAAAGCATTTTGGAGTTTATCGCTTTTGTAACATTCAAATTCCATGGCATGGAAAGTGTTGTTTGGGCAATGATAGATATTCAGATGTGGAAAGTTAAAACATTAGAAAATGTATTTTTATTGGCAAGTGGGAACCCAGACTATAAATACAACTCTTGAATTGAATTGTACATGCTGTGCTATATATATTATTAATTTACAAGATTTGTGCTTGCTCAAGTGGAATATATTTTTGGCTTTCACCTCTTTTATGCTAACAGTGCTGATATATTGGACTAGATTTCAGTATTCCCCCCATAGGCCAGTAATATTGTATATCTCTTACTTTAACTCTGAGATGAGAAAGAGGGACATCTTACAGCACAAAATAAGAACACCTCCCCATTTACAAACACAAGAAAGAAATAATACATAAAAATGATTGGTTAAAGCTAAATTCCAGGTATTGATATTTTTGCATAACTACATTGGTGCAGCTTGGACCAATGCAAGTAAGTATGTGCCATACCGGGTTGATCCCCTTTGAAGCTGGAAAACACTGCTACTACAGTGATGGATGCTTCTTTCCAGATCCTTTCCTGAGCGTCTGCCCTGCTCCCTTACTGAACACAGGAGGTTGCTCAGTTGGCACAGGTGCCATTCAGAGATCACTTTGCATTTTCTCAATAAATGAAAAGTGTTCTCTGATTGGATGAGGTGCAGATCATGATTTCACCACCCTGACTCTCCACCTTGTCCAATTAGTGATTGCTTTGTTTTCATTGAGCAACTGCAAAGTTTTCTCTAAATGGCACCAAGACCCTGAAGCTATCGGTAATCACTGTAGGAAGGGTGTCTACTAAAGTGATTTCCAGTCTCCACAGGGATTGGCCAGTCTGCATCTCGGGTATGCATCCCTGGGTGAATACTTCCCTGAACATTAGTATCGATCGGTGCATTGCCCAACTCCATAGTTTGACCCGCTGCTGGCAGAGGAACTGTATGTACTACAGGACATCTCACCTTAAGTGTATACTACAGGACACCTCACTTCAACTGTACACTACAGAACATCGTACAAGAAGTGCAGGAAACTTTTTGGCAAGCTGCAACATTGTTTGGAGTCTACAGAAGTCAGTCTTACTTTTACTGTGACACCTACATCAGTCCTAGCACAGTGTCCTCAGAGACCCTGGTGACACCATTCAGACAACTGTATAGCCTTTCTACAAACTCAAGCCTTACCCTGTACCTTAGTATTGCAGACATAATTTCCAACCACATTTTGGATTGGAGTTCAGCCAAACAATGCAGTATTGACATTGAACTTCACTAGATATCATTTACAATATAAATGAGTCTTTGTTCTGTAAATGTTACTAAAATATGAAAAGAGGAGAATGAGATCTGAATCTAAAATGAAGGCAAGTAAAGATTTCATTTTCAAACCAATCAGTATGGACAGGGACCATTTCCAAGGACCAGATCTTCTTCTGCAGAGTATAAGTGCACTGCAAGTTCAGCAAGTCTGCTAGCAAGGCATGCTTGGATATGTAGTTCTGCCACCCCTGGAGATTTGTTGGTTGTCTATTACAACTCTAAGGACAAGTCATTAAAATTCTGGGAAGATCTTTTGGAAATCGGGGACAATCAGCAACTGGGGTCTTTGTGAAGATACACAGTTATAAAGAGCTCTTCTTCATTTAATGCTCAATGATTACAATACAGGTAATACGTTAGTTATATGGTAGCCTGATATATATTGTCTTACCGTTAACTGCATGCCAAATGTCAGTTTCCTTAATATATAGTTTCATCTTATTTTTTTAGGCTGCTCTAACATGTCACAGACATCAGCACAAAGACAGATCATTAATTACCCTTTGCATCTAATCCTCTGTTTCCAGATGTTCATTATATTTTTAGTCGCAATTTAATTTGCTGATGACCAGATGAGGTTTGGTAATGCTGGGGTAATTCTATTTAAATGTTCTGGTTATGTGGCATTGGCTTATGATATAATATTATACAATACTCCACATAAAAAGTACGCAGATTGAATCTCAAATGAGAAAAAAAAAACATTATTTTTTTTCTGTTGTAATGGGAATTTTTGGGGGCCCTTTCATGAACTTCTTACTACTATTACCTCAGCAATCGACTAATGAAACGAACACATGAAACATACGACTTTTTCTTCAATTTCAATAAAAATTAATCTGACTTAGCCTAAAATGTTTCTAAGGTAGCAATAGTGCTGCAAGTACTCATACTAGTGTCCAGTGTAGGGTCATCATCCAATGTAGTGTGGCATCTTCAAAGTATATATATATATATATATATATATATATATATATATATATATATATAACTATATTGCCAAAAGTATTGGGACTCCCCTCCAAATCATTGGATTCAGGTGTTCCAATCACCTCCATGGCCACAGATGTATAAAATCAAGTACCTAGGCATGCAGACTGCTTCTACAAACATTTGTGACAGAATGGGTCGCTCTCAGCACCTCAGTGAATTCAAGCGTGGTACCGTGATAGGTTTCCACCAGCGCAATAAGTCCACCTGTGACATTTCCTTGCTACTAAATATTCCACGGTCAACTGTTAGTGGTATTATAACAAAGTGGAAGCAACTGGGAACTAAAGCATAATATGACAGAGCGGGGTCAGTGCATGCTGAAGCGCACAGTGCGCAGAAGTCTCCAGCTGTCTGCAGAGTCAATAGCTAAAGACCTCCAAACTTCATGTAGCCTTCAGATTAGCACAATAATGTACATAGAGAGCTTCATGGAATGGGCTTCCATGGCTGAGCAGCTGCATCCAAGCCTTACATCACCAAGTGCAATGCAAACAAAACGTTTGATACAGTGGTGTAAAGCACGCCGCCACTGGACTCTAGAGCAGTGGAGACGTGCTTTCTGGAGTGGTGAATCACACTTCTCTCTCTGGCAATCCAATAGACATGTCTGGGTTTGGTGGTTGCCTGACTGCATTGTGCCAAGTGTAAAGTTTGGTGGAGGGGGGATTATGGTGTGGGGTTGTTTTTCAGGGGTTGGGCTTAACCCCTTAGTTCCAGTGAAGGGAACGCTTAAGGCATCAGCATACCAAGACATTTTGGACAATTTCATGCTCCCAACTTTGTGAGAACAGTTTGGGGATGGCCCCTTCCTGTTCCAACATGACTGCGCACCAGTGCACAAAGCAAGGTCCATAAAGACATGGATGAGCAAGTTTGGGGTGGAGGAACTTGTCTGGTCTGCACAGAGTCCTGACCTCAACCCAATAGAACACCTTTGGGATGATTTAGAGCGGAGACTGTGAGCCAGGACTTCTCGTCCGACATCAGTGCCTGACCTCACAAATGTGTTTCTGGAAGAATGGTCAAACCTTCCCATAGACACACTCCTAAACCTTGTGGACAGCCTTCCTAGAAGAGTTGAAGCTGTTATACCTGCAAAGGGTGGGCCAACTCAATATTGAATCCTATGGACTAAGACTGGCGTCCAATACTTTTGACAATATAGTGTGTGTATATATATATATATATATATATATATATACACACACACACACAGTATATCAATAGCCAACATAAACTGAAATTACTTGAGCAGCTATGTGCCATCCCTGGTGGTCATAACGCTGTGTCCCGTGGCCTAGTGAGAAATCTGGTCCTGGCAGCATGTAGAAACAACAGTTTACATGTGTTACCTTACTATATTTACCTTTTTTCATTTGTTTTTGCACTCCTAGAATTTATTCTTGTGTAGATTATTTTAATTCACATTATCCTTGTAAATGTCCTGTTTTATTAGGCTCTCCACACTAGCGTATTTGATTGTCACAGTGTTGATTTTTGCTGTGGAGAGTAAACCCATTATAATTGGATATCCTGACAATACTTTGTTACAGTTTGTTATATTTCCTCAGCACTAAAGCAACGACAGCATCCTTCATATTTGTAGGGAAGATTTTCATCAGTGATAAACAGCACAGGCCATTAACCGCGCTCATTACACTGGTTTATGCTGTCGCAGGTAGGCAGACATTAATTCTTGTTTTTGTGGCGAACCGTTGATTATGTAGTTGCTAAAATCAGCAAACATTCAGACGAGTGATTTACTTTTCTTTCTTGCTTTCGGAGGTATGAGTCTCTTGTGAACCGTAGGAGATGCCCTGTGGTAAAGCTGAAGAATTTGATGAGTGGCTTTTCCCAGGTAATGTTATGTTTTAGGATTCAGTGCTAGGAACAGAAGATCTTCATCTCTGCGGCAAATATTCTGGCCTGTACAGCAAAACTACTGGTAGACAATGCTGTGTTCATGGTTCTGCACCTTTCCAGTTCTTAGGTGTGGTGGTTACAACAGTTTTTTATTTTTTCTCAGGCTTTTTTTTTCTTCGCTTTACTTTCATCTGGTGATCGTCCCAATGATACCCTTCATGTCCATTCATGGCTACTCTAATTCTCCATTGAATCTATGGAGGGAGCCATGGTTGTCACACAGACTGAACATGTCTGCTGATTTTCACCTTTGGGAACATGTTACATATCTCACCTGTTTTTAGGGTGGAACATGTAACATGTTCCCACTGCTGCAGCATTTTCTTAGTCCGCTGCCTCTAGTGACAATGAGCTGGGGATCATCTCCCCACACCTGCTGACACAATTTTAAAAAGAATGAGGGCTCTGCCCACCCAGGCCAAGTCATTCACTCACAGAGTTCTGTGAATGGGAAAACTACAACTACCACCAGCCTTTGCAGCTGACGGCTTGTCATTTTCAATGAACTAACAGAGCATGGTGAGCACTCCAGGTGCTTCATTGATGGTTCCTATCATTGTGTAACTGCCTGCCTGTATGAGCAGACAGCTTACACTGACAGTCTGCAGGAGCCCTGCATTGCACCCATGCAATGTGCCATCTGCTGATTGTGGGTGCAATGCTTTACAGGCTCCTAATGAAAAAATAATAAATGCACATTTTTTCACCTGCAAAAAGATGTGCATTTCTTACTATTTTCTAAATGGTGAATTTATCCTTTAACTGGTTCTCATGCATAGTCATTTGCAGGCATAATTCTGCATTTTGGAGACACGGCTGTGTCTTACAACTCACCCATAGTATTGAATGGTTGCACTCTCACTGTACGCAGGTCCGAGTTCACAGAAATACACGCACTGGGGGCACAGAAGCTACATCCAGGATTTAAAGTTGGGTATACACTACAGAAATTTGTACAAAAATTCTTAAGAAAATTTGAACAAAAATTCTCAGAACATTTAAAAGTAGTTCAAGACTTAATTTGCTTTTAACTTTCAATTTTGGAATGATTGTACATTAAAAGCATTTGCGAAGCTAGCTATTGCCTTCTAAATGTAGCAGACATCATCACTGTGCTGTACATAGCCTGTACAGAGAACAGAGCTGTGAGTAGGACCCTGAAAATCCATCCACTACAGGCTGCCTGCAGACATCTATAAGGGGGTGGATACAAGACCACTCACCCTGCACAAAGAGAGAGCAGCAGTGACAGGTCTTTGTTACAGGACTCTCCTGCCCAGAGGCAAAGTCTCTCACTGGATTACTGCACAGATCTGGAAAAAAATACATGAAGATCTGGAAAAAATACACGAAGCGCACCAAGACTCAAGTAGGAATACACAGGCCTCTTGTAAACCCTTACACATACCCAGTGAAGTAACTTCCCTCAGGTGATACACAGAGATTAAACAATTCTTAGTACATAGGTTGTACCTGTTTATCTGTATTATTATTATTATTATGTCGAGTTTATATAGCGCCAAAGGGTTTGCTCAGCGCTGTACAATAGAGGGGGGGACAATACATGAAACATTACAGCAACTACAAACAGCACACGGGGGTTATAGGGCCCTACTCTTTCGAGCTTACAATCTAGGAGGGAGGGGGTAGTGGTACAGGAGGAAGTGGCTGTGGGGGATGGAGTGGTAGGAGGAATGAAGGAGAGCAGCAGTTAGGTGAGGGTGGGGTAGGCTTCCCTGAAGAGGTGGGTTTTCAGGGAGCGCCTGAAGGTGAGGAGGGAAGGTGACAGTCTGATGGATTGTCTGGATGGACAGTCTGTAGCACTCTCTTCTCTACATCTGTTCAAATTGCAAAGAGCTCTGAGAGCTGATTGGAGGGAAGTGGCACACCCCCTTCACACAGCACACAGAAACAGAACTGAGGCTGTCAATCACAGGCTGTGATCTCCCCTCTCACCATTTTTCTCTTGGTGTCAGGAAAACTGATCATAAGGGATTCAAGCTGATAGCAGAGCAACGAGGCAGCAGATATAAATTACTGTTGGTGCTCTGGATTGAGACAAGCACACAATATAGATGGATATGCTTTTTTCATACAAGAACCTTAAGTTTCCTACAGAAACTGCTTCTCCAGGCTTCTTCCATTGCAGGTCACATGACCAAAAGCCTAGGCCTTTGTTCACATGATCTCTGCTGCTGGAGTGAATCAACAATTTGGAATTCTGATCCTGCTCTTCAACAGTTATGATATGACCAGACAGCCAGCTTGTTTCTTTTGGAAGCTGGAATGTATATTTCCCTTTAAATATTCCGCTGGCTCAAGTTGCAGCTTAGTGAGTCCAAAAAGCCCACTCAGTGCTGGCAACTAATTCCACTGCATAGGAAACCTTGATGTGAAGTACAACTCCTGTATATAATTTTATGTCCCTAAACCTGTTCATTCTAAATGCAGAATTGTGACTTCACTTTATGAATATCTTTATCTTTGTAACAGAACAAGACTGTTCTTGGCCAGAACACACACTGATGATGTTCTTCACGTTTCTGAAAGCACAAAACAAACAGAGTGTTTGAAATCCATTACAGACCTCCTGGCACTCACCTATCTTATGCTTACACAGCACAGCCTAATTCTGGGGAGATTAAAGGGTTCTTTCAGGCCTTTATATGAGCAGGACCAAGAACAATGGAAAACCTGACTGTAGTGATAGGTATCCAGTCACCATTGATTATGTTCAGGTGATTGTGGGAGTGGGATTATTTGTTAACAAGCACGACACAAATTATGCTGCTCAGTATTTATTCATACGTTATTAAACTTATTTTTTAAAAGTCCCTGAATTTGACTCGGTATCAGCCTATTGCATTCCCCTGTATAGCAAAGCTCAAACTGGAAGATAGAAAGCAGCACTTGGAATCAACGGGGTGTGCCGCAATGCTCATGTGCTAACATGGGTTATTCTGATAGGAGGAGAGAGTAGAGAGATGAGCTCATCAGTGTGCTGCTTCTCCTTCATTGTCCAGTCACAGGCTGGGGGAGGGACAAGGCCTGTAAATGTTACTTAACCACTTCCTGTCCAACCCATGTACATAAATGGCCGGACGAGAACACTGCCGGAGCGGGTGGACTTTTCTAAACGTCCCTCCGCATCCATTGCCTGTGCGAGCTCCCTGGGAGTGCGCGGCACCACGATCGGTGCCCGCTGTGAACACAGATCGCTATACGGGACCTCTGTGTGAGGTCCCGATTCATGCGACCACTGATTGGCCAATCAGTGATCACATGAATAGTAGTAAACAAGCTGTCACTTCCTGACATCATTACTTACTACACATGGTACAAGGCTATTCACCACAGCCTTGTACCATGTGACAAGCTATGACCAATCACAGCTCTTACAGTATTTCTCAATGGCTGCAAGAATGCAGCCAGAGAGAAAGAGAAATGATTGCTATTATAGCCTTTATGGGTGTAAAAGCAATCAGTGTAAAAAAGAAAAAAAAATCTTCATCACCCCCCACAAGCAGTACAGTGTCACTATGGTGACACTGTACTGCTAGGTTGACAGTATGTTAAAAAAAAAACCATAAATAATATATATATATATATATATATATATATATATATATATATATATATAAAAAAAATTTAATTTTTTTTAAATTATACTTTTTGGTTATAAACTAATTTGGGTTATTTTTTTTTTTACTAAAAAGATAGATGAATACATGTTGGCCAAGATTTATGAAGAAAGATTATTTATTTGCAAAATTGTATAAGAAAAACACTTCTTTTTCAAAATTGTTGTATAGAAAAAAAAAATCCCAGTGGTGAATAAACACCACCAAAATAAAGTTTTAACTGTCTAAAAAAAAATGCTAAAAAATGCATATGGGTACAGTGTTGCATGACCGCGCAATTGTCATTCAAAGTGTGATAGCACTGAAAGCTGAAAATTGGCCTGGGCAGGAAGGGGATGAAAGTGTCCCGACCTGAAGTGATTAAATCTGAACTCCAGGCACTAACCATTAATCGCTGCATACTTCTAGGGTGTAACATTTAATGTCATTCATACAGCTTAAAAAATGGCATTTGGTTGTTGTATATAGTACAGCTCTTGATGATCTTCTGCCGCTACCAACATCTGCACTGCAGGTTTGATCAATGCCAAAGCTGGTGTTGTGGCTTGTCATATACCCATTCACAAAATGTAGCCTGTGATGATGCTGCGGCTGTGTATTCTGTAAAAGTGTAGATGGGTGGAGAAACTGAACATTGAAATTGATTAGGGCAGCCATTCTCAATCATGGATCCATGCAACCTTACGATTCCTCCAGAAGTTGCTATGGGTTCCTTGAGCTATGGTTGACTGACCTCCCATCTGTTTGTGCCTGCATAGGTCCAGGCAGTGGTGTATTTAGTTTTTTTGCTGCCCTAGGCAACACAAAAATTGGATGCCCCCCCCACCTGAGAGAGCCTTCCACCAACAACCCCCCCCCCCCCGGCAACTCTAGCCATCCCCAGAAACAACAGCTGGGTTCTGCATACACCATCAAGGAGCCCACAGCCTCTCTTGAATCTCAACTGGTCCCCATGGTGCTTATGTCCCTTCTTCCGGGGGACAGTGCAGCCCCCCTAAAAAATGCCACCCTAGGCAAATGCCTTGTGGTAAATACACCCCCGGGTCCAGGGCCAGCACCACTTGAAAGAGCCAGAGACCTGACACCAATGATCATTTTAGCTGTCTGTAAGAAAAACATTTTGACCTCCACTACAAGGGGATTTTCTGACCACCACTGTAAAGGGAGAATTCTGACCACCAGTTAAGGGGGTCATTATGATCACCACTGTGGGGGATTATTATCTCCAATGAACACCAATGTAAAGTGCATTCCCCCCACAACCCCCAAAAAATTGGTTTTACCAGGGGTCCCCCTAGACCTGAAACTTATTTCAAGTGTTTCTTGAGAGTTAAACCATCAAGAAACAGGGGGTTTCCACTGTTGAGGCCCAGTTGCAGCTGTTACTTCTGTAAGCCTTGTTCCCTCACCCATTTCCAAAACTTTACAGGTACAAAAAAATCAAAAATAGTAAATAATGCATATTATTTCTTATGTGTAAAAGTTTGCTGTCCTGTTTTTTGATTTGCCAGAAGCCGCACACGTCTTTCCTTGAAAGTGGCCTGCTTTCACAGGGAAACCTCCGAGACTGCGATCACACTGCTGTGCTCTGCCTTCGAAGTCCACGGCACATAACAGTGAAAGTTCAAACCTAATCATACATTTTGGCAAACGGCAAGATGTTTGTTGAAAAGACAAGGAAATGCTAAAGCATGCTAATGTTTCACAGCTGTGAGCTGAAATGGAAAATATCTTTTGCCTGAAGAAACTTTCTTCAGCTTGGAAAGTTATTTATTATTCATAAGACCTCACTTGTTTTTCTAAAGTTGAGGCACCGCTGTTTAAAGTATAACTTTAAGGAAAGAAATCGCCACGCTGTCTCCATCCTTCAGTTATATCTCATACGTTGCTCTCCCACCTAGATTCTGCTTTTTAGAATTTCACATTTATTTGGGCTTTGCTTTTTTTTTTAGGAGGGGGAGCTATTCTGTATTTTATTGAGTACACGGTTTGAATTATTATTGTAACATTTAGCAGAAGGTAATTGTGGGATATGATATCACATTGTTGCATGCCTGCCCTTTCCTGTTTTCATAGTTGTGTTTGACACCTCATGTACATGGACCCTTAGCAACTCATGTGTGTTGGGGGCGCAAAATCCAAGGAGCTTTCTGATGCCTGGACCGCTTCAGGTGCCACGTAAAGTCACCAATACAACTGAAATGGCTGTATGCAGCTGCCCTTGTGTAAATGTATAGGGACATAAACTTGTTCTCTCTGAAAGTGGAAGTAGGCGCTTCCTCCTCTCCCCTGCAGCTGCCACCGACTGACACACAGGAGCCAGATTACATGACTGGACCTGAGCAGCATGAAAATGGATACGTATATACATCTTTATTACAAGGATGAGTAATCATAGGTGTTATGAGGGGGAGGAATTATTTTTAACATTAGATAGGGTAATCCCGGAATTCTACTTTAATGCATACAGCAGTAAGAGGTGGCCCGGTCTCCATTCTAGTAAACAGAAGGCACCATTTAGGTAGAATATGTTTTTTAAATCCTTTTATGTTAGTAACAGTAGATATCTCATTCTTTGGCAAACGAATTTGGTCAGTGTAAAGAGACCTGATCACTTATTTTTTAAAAATTGCATGTAAAAGCACAGAAAAATCAAGAATTTTGCAGCATTTTCCTTTCAATAGACATTTTTTTTTTGCTTACAATGTGTCTTTGAACTTGCTAGCAAATTTGAGTTAATTCCCTAGTACAGCCCCCTCCTTTCTTGCATGTCTTGGCCCTCTCCTTTACCAGGAGTGTCTGATTACTCTCTGTGTTGGTCCAGCTCCTCTGCCCTTCCAATAACCTCCCTACATAACCTTATATGTACCCTGTTTCCCCTAAAATAAGACCTACCCAGAAAATAAGACGTAGTGCTATTTTTGGGGATTGCTAAAGTATAAGACCTACCCCGAAAATAAGACCTAGTTGTGATCAGGGCTTTTTTCATCTGGAACATGGCGGAAAGCCATTCCGCCACTTCCAGCACTGGCCCTGCGCACACCCATATCTACTGTCTCTTATAAACATAGAAGCGCGGCTGAAGTGACAGCACCGTCCACTCCCACAGAACCTCCCCATCTCTGTACTCACTGTGGGACAGGGATGGAACAGATATCTGCGGGTGCAGTATGCAGTGTGTTTCGGGGCGGAGCATCTCCTCCTGCAGCCTAATGCATGGAAGCCGATGCCCCAGGGGTGATCACCGGCCAGTGGGGAAGAGGCGGAGCGGTGAGTAAGTGCGCTTGGTGCACTGTGTGGGAAAATAGGACCCGAAACGGGATTGACTATAGAGAGGGGCCGGCTGCTGACAGCTGTGTTTTGCAGAACTAACTTACCATATGAGGGAAGTGGAGGAAGGATGTGCAAAGGTGAGCTGCAGTCAGGTGTTGCAGAGGTAAATTGAGTAAGGTGAGTTGCAGACAGGGTGCATAGGTGAGCTGCGGCTGGGGGGGTGCAGAGGTGAGCTGAGTTGCAATCCACCTTTGCACCCCCCGGCCACAGCTCGGCTCTGCACCCCCCAGCCACAGCTCGGTTCTGCATTCCCTGTCTGCAACTCACCCCTTCACCCTGTTTGTGGCTCATATCTGCACCCTGTTTGAAACTCATCTGTCAAGTCACCCCTGCAACACCTAACTGCAGCTCACAACTGTCATCAGCCGGCGCTCTCCATAGTAACCCTCATCCACAACTGCCTGAAGCTCACCTCTGCACCCCCTGTCCAGCTGGACATTTAAAAAAATAAGACATACCCCAAAAATAAGACCTGGTGTGTTTTTTTGAGCCAGAAAAATATAAGACAATGTCTTATTTTCGGGGAAACACGGTAGCTACTTGGAAAGAGTGAATGGTAATACTGGAGTGTCACTGGAGTGACAGCTCTGAGTCTGCTGGAGCCACTCTCTGCAGCCTTGCTTTTCCCAAACAGCTTATGCAGCAGTTTTTCCCTTGGCAAGCCATTATAAACAGGTCTGCTTCAATTGAACTTTAGCAAATCCCGGACAAGCCCCAAGTTGTTTTGCTTTGAGCCTGTTAAGGTTCTTTGCAGTAAAAGCAAGGAAGAATAAAAACCTCTGTAGTGTATTAATGTTTGATTTACTAAACAAAAATGTTGGGCTCACACAAATTAAGTACAATTTTCGGAAAACAATATACAACATACAGAGTATAACAAAATATCGGTCTTGAGAACGTCCTGTGGGTGGGGCGAAACACGTCGACGCACTTCCGGTCTGCCGTCCTTATGATCTACAACACTTCCGGTGAGTGGAACGCACGCTGAGGGGTGCGTTCCAGGCGGCCATCTTTGATGTTGGAACTGCATTGTTATCCTCTGCAAACCACAAGGCTGTGAGGTCTCTGGATATAATTGTGGATATGTGGATCTGTGTGAGCTGATGAAGGCAATTAAGCAAATGCTTTTAATTTTACTTGAACATGCGAGTGGTCTGGTATTATTATTATTATTATACTGACTGATATTGGCAATATTACACTATGGTATTTCTTTCTCTTGCACTGCTGGGGAGCTCTTGAAGGAGTGAGTTGGAGGAGAGCATCATATCAGTCAAGGTGGATAAGGAGCTCTGGAGAATATAGAGGGGGCATAGGATCCCTATCTGGTGAGTGCGTTTGATGTTGATTTTTCGCTGGTGGATGGTGGAAGCACATTTCTTTGGGAGAAGATTTGTTGTTTTTTTTTATATACACCTTTGGGAAGAAGGACTTTTCATCTATATTCATTTTTATGACACATTTTTAAGGAAATTAATTTGTGGACACTTTAAAATTGTATTTAATTATTATTGATGTTGATGGATGTTAGTATATGGTGAGGAGGTTTTGTGTTTTGCGCTGTTATTATATATTTCTTTATAACAAAATATGTATACAATGTCCTTCCTAGCGAGTAAGCATGGACAATGTATATGATCACACTAAACAGTTACTTAGATTGGTTTTTCCTGGTGATGGAATTCTTCTTCCAGACTGTTCCTTGCTTCTCAAAGTCCTCCAGAACAGCTAGTGCTGCTGCTTTGTTTTAAACACATGGTTGAGTCCAAGTTCTTTTTCCCCTCCCCCTACTTCCTGTAGCATCACTTCCTGTTCTGAGCTCATGAACCAGTGCAACAAGTTCATTAGATTATGAATAGGGGAATCCTAGCTTCTACTTATATTTATGCTATAAAAAAATCACTAAAATAGCCATAGCAACACAAGCAGGCTCAGGGCTTTCGGATGTATAAAAAAGGGAAGCTTTATAAATAACATGCATAAAATGTGTTACATGCGTGTATAATCGTATGATAAGATTGTTGTTGAAATGAATGTTCTGGCCACATTGTCTCTTTACCAGTAACTGGAAATCTTTTCCTTGTCAGTAATGCCACATGGAGTGTTTTTGGAAGTTGATCTCTCTTCTGTATATTCAAGTGATGAGGGGAGAGTGGTCCTTATCAATGCTATGCCTAGTTTATACAGAAAGAGACCTGAAATAGTTTTTCATTGGAAAATTGATTTGAATAAAGCCTCTGTGACATTGCTGTAAAATTGTACCTGTTTGTTCCAGAACAGGGCAGGAAAACACTCTTCGGTAATGCTCCCTAAAGACCGTTTTGGAAAACTCTGGCTTATATTAGAATGATTGCCCTTCTTTTGTTAGACTAGGCCCCCCCATTAAAAGAAGTTTGGAAACTGTGAGCCTCATTCATTCCAGGTGAAGTCAGGCTGTTAGCTATCTGCAGCGTTGAAATGGTGCGCTAGCTGTGCCCTGCTTTCTGCATAATTTAAGCAAAACAGACAGGCTGGAGAAATGCGAGTGAATTTAATTGCAAATGTCTGAGATCATATTTTACTGGCAGAGTTTTTTTTTCTTCAGATTCTGAGACCCAGAAACCTTTCTATAAACAGCTGTAGAATAATAAGATGAATTTCTGCTTAGATGTTGAATCTCAAAAATAGGCAGCAATGTGCAAACCAGCAAATCGGGCTTCAGCAGCTGTCAAAAGATTGCAGATCATGGTGGTCCTTAGGAGGAAATGATTTTCCAAAATGTCCCATTACAATAATTTATTAAAGACCAATTCCAGGCAAATAGGAAAAACGTCCTCCCTTTCATCCATGTATTGCTTCCAAATTCATTAAATTATTTTTTAAATGGAAGCACTGCAATGGCTTGTAATCTGAGTTTGCCACACATCAGCCTAAAGTTGAAGTGTAACTTTAAGTGGGAATGTATGCTGTTCACGCGGATTGGAGATCCTTAAGATTGATCTAAAGCCAATTTTCCTTCTTTTTGGATGAGAAAAGTTAAAATCTCTGTGAGGTTTTTATTGCTGTCTGTGATCCCCTTGAGGTGATTCACTTTCTCTATTTGTCCTGGTGACAATAAGTACTGATCACTGCTAGTTTCAAGTCAAGAACATAGTGGCGTGACCTCAGACTTGTGCTCTGTAAAAGCCTTCCATGATTGTCATCACAGATGGCCTGCAATGTAACTGCAAAAACTTAACATGACCCTGTTATTAAAAACTGAAGTGGGAAACAGACAGTACAGCACAGGAACAGACAGAATACACTTACCTTTCCCACTGCCCGCGCTGCCAAATGCCTTTCTGTTCAGGAACACCATTGAGTATTGTAGGTGATACTTTTTCTATTTGCACTAATAGTTCAATTTTATGGACAAACCTTCAGCGTGTAAACCTTTCTTCTAAGCTGCAAGCATACTCCTGAATTCTTATTACTGCTCGGATATAAAGAAGAGAATACATCCTGAAAATGTGTCCTAAAAATGTAACTGCAGATAAAAAAGTCTCATAGACAGTACTCCACTGTGCTGTTGCAGATAGATTGTAAGCTCCAAGGAGCAGGGCCCTCCTATCCCTCTTGTATTGAACTGTATTGTTGCTGTATTGCTTATATTGCAAAGCGCTGAACAAACTGTTGGTGCTATATAAATCCTGTATAATAATAATAATAATTTACCACTTGTCTACAGGGCACTTTCACCCCCTTCCTGCCCAGGCCAATTTTCAGCTTTCAGCGCTGTCGCACTTTGAATGACAATTGCACGGTCATGCAACACTGTACCTATATAACATTTTTTTGATCATTTTTTTGAGACAGATAGAGCTTTCTTTTGGTGGTATTTAATCACCACTGGGTGTTTTATTTTTTGCTAAACAAACCAAAAACAACTGAAAATTGTGAAAAAAAAAGTTTTTTTCTTAGTTTCTCTTATAAAATTTTGTAAATGAGCAATTTATCTTCTTCACTGATGTGCGCTAATGAGGCTGCAGTGATGGGCACTGATAGGCTGCACTGATGGGCACTGATGAGGAGGCACTTATGGGCATTGACAGGCATCACTGGTGGGCATTAACAGACATCACTGATGGACACTGAAAGGCAGTACTCATATATGGCACTAATACGAGGCACTGATAGGCAGCACTGACTGGCACTGTTAGACAGCACTGATAGGCGGCACTGACAGGCACTGATAGGTGGAACTGAGAGGTGGCAATGACTGGCAGCACTTATAGGAGGCACTGACTGGCACTGATAGGTGGCACTGAAAGGCACATCAGATGGGCACTGATATGTGGCATTGATGTGCACTGGTAGGCACTGATATGTGGCATTGATGGGCATTGACAGGTGGCATTGATGGGCACTGACAGGTGGCACTGATGGGGCTACACTGATCATCAGTGCCCTGATGATCAGTGTAGATGTCCCCTCTGAGCAATGCCGATTACCGACTCTCCTCTCGAGCTGTCAGCGTGAAAGCTTGTGAGAAGAGGAATGCTGATAACTGGCATTTCCTTATTTACATGCGATTGGCTGTGAATGGATACAGTTGATCACATGACAGAGCTGAAGTCGTCAGCTCTTTACGCTGATCGGTGATCCATTGTGTCACAGGGACACAGCGCACCACTGAACGCTATGCTGCGCGCCCCTGGGGGCGCACAGGTGCGATTAGAGTTGAAGGACGCCATATGACATCCTCTCAGAACAAGAGAACTGCTGCCTGTCCATCATTTCCAGGAGGCGGTTAAACTAATACAGCTACAACTACCTTAGATCTGATGTTTAGATATGGCTTGAATCATTGTAAGTATGTACAGTATGTGGCATGCCTGTGGGACTGCATTGGAAAGTGGAAATCACTGCAGTAGACACCACCACCACAGTGAACTCCACCAGCTTCTGAATCCCATACCAAGCGGCTACTCCAGGGCTGGGACAAGGAGTGGGCAGAAGGGGCGACTGCCCTGGGCACAATGGTTTGCTGTAGGGATGGGGGTGCTTTCCTTCTGTTACAAGGGACAGGAGCTGTGACAGTGGCAGTGATTTTGACTGTTGGGCGTAGGATCCCCTAAGCTTGCACATCATGAACCGGGGAGGAGGGTGCAGTTTGACAGGTTTGCCATGGGTGCTGAATGACCATGTCCCAGAACTAGGCCGCCATGATGCATTTTGAACACAGGAGGTCGCTTGCTTGGCATGGGCGCAATTCAGGGAACACTTTTCTCAGTGAATGCAAAGTGTTCCATGATTGGATAAGGTGGAAAGGTGGGGTTGTGATGTCACAAACTCCATCTTATCCAATCAGAGAATGCTTTGTATTCATTGAGAAAATGCAAAGTGTCCTGTGAATGGTGCCCGGATCGGGTGCACAACCTCCTGTGTTCAGTAAGCAGCAGGGTGGCCGCTCGGCACAGTACCCAGCAGCTAGTGGAGATCACTGTAGTAGCAGAGCCTGCTCTAGTGATTTACAACTTCCACAGAGATCCCACAGGTATGGCACATACTTATTTACATTTGCTTCAAGTTGGATCAAAGTAATTATGTGAAAAAGCGTTTCCATTCAGTAGAAATCCTTTGCTGAAGTTTGCTGGGAAACCAACACTTCCAGGACTGTCAATCTCCTTGGTCCCCTGCAGCACTCACTGGTTCCTCCTGCAAAACTTCACATCATTATTGTGTCCTCTAATGATGTGGAGGTTGCCTTGAGGAACCAGCGAGTGCTGCGAGAGAAAGGAAATTAACCTTCTGGAATTATCAGTTTCCTAGAGGACATAAGCATAGGATTTCTCATGAATGGAGCAGCATTCCAGCCAGTAAGGTAACAGTGTTCATTTTGTTGACTAAAATATTTTTGTAGATTAAATTAAAACTGTTTGAGTTGACTAAAATACAACGAAAACAACTCAGATGACTAAAATATGACTAAAACAACTCAGATGACTAAAATACGACTAAAACAACTCAGATGACTAAAATATGACTAATACAACTCAGATGACTAAAATACGACTAAAACTAAAACAATTCAGATGACTAAAATACAACTAAAACAACTCAGATGACTAAAATATGACTAAAACTAAAACAATTCAGATGACTAAAATACAACTAAAACAACTCAGATGACTAAAATACAACTAAAACTAAAACAATTCAGATGACTAAAATACAACTAAAACAACTCAGATGACTAAAATACAACTAAAACTAAAACAATTCAGATGACTACAATACAACTAAAACTAAAACAACTCAGATGACTAAAATACAACTAAAACTAAAACAATTCAGATGACTAAAATACAACTAAAGCTTTTAGTCAAAATACTATGACTAAAATGAAATCAAAATTTGCTGTCAAAATTAACACTGCACTACCATATAAGAATAAGTAGAGGGCATCTACTAAGCTGCTAAAAGAAAAAAATTAAGAAAAAGGCTTAAGGCTAAGAAAAAGTGATTCTAAAGGCTTAATTAAAAAAAAACAAAAAAACCCCCAAACAATAACAAACGTCTATACTTAACTGCTGTGTGCAGTGGTTTTGCACAGCCCGGATCCTGCTCTTCTCGGGTCCCCCACCGATGCTCCCGACCCCTTCCTCCTGTCAGGTGTCCCCATAGCGAGCAGCTTGCTATGGGGGCACTCGAGCATGCGCACTTCCCAGCCCCTGCTCTGTGTGTCCATTCACACATGGAGCCGTGGCTCGACCCTGCCACCTCTCTTCTTATTAGCTCACTGGCTGTGATTGACAGCAGCGGGAGCCAATTAAAAGAATGATAGCTGAGACGCCAGTGGACATCGCTGGATCAGAGGAGGTGTAGGTGAGTATTCGGGGGAAGGGGGTGGGGGGGATGCTGCACAGAGAAGGTTTTTTACCTTAAGCCCTTACAACCACTTTAATATTTAATGTTGGTAATATATTCAAGAAATATGTGCAATGGCATTACAGCCAATAGAGTTTACAATTTTTTTTGGGGGGGGGGGGGGTTATGTTTTAAAGTTGCACTCCTGTTTGTCAAAAAGCAGTATTCTTCTTTGTTTATGAAACTTGGTTTTATTTATAAAGACGGTATATATCACAACGACTAAATCTGTGTCTGTAGTGCATGTTCAAATCTTAATACCTTAAATAATAGCATGTTTTTAGATTTTTACTTCAGGAGTATATAATGAGTTTGATAATTCTAGAGAAACACTTAAATAATGCATAACAATTTAACTAAACCCATTAGATTTTAGTCAGCTAAAATGTACTGGAGATTTTAGTTGATGAAAATACGAATAAAACTAAAGTGTCATTTTAGTCAAAAGATTATGAATAAAACTAAATCGAAATTTGATGTCAAAATGAACACTGAAAGGTAAGTATTCCCTCTCTTCTTTTGCGGGTAGACCAGTTTGTCATTTTTATTTTTAATGACAGGGTATCTTCAACAAAGAGGTTATAAATAGGGCATCATAAGGTGCCCACTTGCATCGTCCTCAGGAAATTCCCTATACTTCTGAGTATGGACCACATATATAATATTCTCTCCCTACTTTCCACAGTTCAACTATTGACAGACCAAACGCACTGTCACATGACATTGGAGGAGAATGCTTAACTCTGAGCTTCCACTTCCAAAAAAAATCAGAACATAGGAATTCCATGAAGTTTTGGCAAAGGATTGGCTAGCAGGGAAGGTATGAGCAGGCACCTAATGATGCCTATTTAGTTTATTAGGCTTTTCAAGTTAGTTTGCTAAGTTTTCATCCAATGCACTTTAAAGTCTCTTTTAAAGTATTAGTCATTGAGTATTTTTGGTCATTTTTTTTATTTCGACTAAATATATGATGCTCTAGCCATTCCACAATTACCAAAGAACTACGGACAGCAGACCAAGTCAACCAGTCAGGATATTGCTTTTCAAGTTTCACAACCTGTGCAGAACAGGGTTATTAATATGACATTCCCACAACTTTCAGTGAAAGTCTAAGCTAATATGTACTTTTAATGAAGTAGATATCCATGAAGCACCTTCATTGTGGTGGACTGTGTTCCTTTAAAGCATGTAGAGAAAATAATGCACATAAACCATTGCCTAAGAATTCTGTTTGAAGTACAGCAAGTTATTTTAATGCTAATCGTAGATCGGTAATGTACATGTTATCTGTACCATACTCCACTTTATCCTGTTAATTGTTATCGATGAGTTTTGATGACTTGTGCTTCTGCATACCCGTCCCATGCTTACAGTGTGTGTATATATATATATATATATATATATACTGTGTGTATTATATATATATATATATATATATATATATATATATATATATACATATACACACTTTAGAATATTATTATTATTATACAGGATTTATATAGCGCCAACGGTTTGCTCAGCGCTTTACTATAGGGAGACAATACAGCAACAATACAGTTCAATACAAGAGGGTGAGGAGGGCCCTGCTCCTTGGAGCTTACAATCTAGGAGATCTCATTATTATCATTATTATATATATATATATATATATATATATATATATATATATTATTAATGTATTATATTACATTGTCAGGCCTCAAAAATTCCACTTGCCTGCTCGCATGTGATGAGTGGAAATAATGTTTGGATGAGTATGTCCCATAGGGTCGTCTGTACATCAGCATTGGGAGCCGTCAGACTGCTGAATACGCTAGCAAAGTGAAAGCAAAGGGAGGGGGAGTGTCTGCTGTGCTCTCTGCCTCCCCCTAGAGTGCAGTACCTGGCTGTGCGATGAAAGGTAATTTACTGAAACTTTTTAAAGGGCTGTGTACATGTGTCTGTATGTATGTGTGTTTGTGTGTACATGTGTCTGTATGTATGTGTGTTTGTGTGTACATGTGTCTGTATGTATGTGTGTTTGTGTGTACATGTGTCTGTATGTATGTGTGTTTGTGTGTACATGTGTCTGTATGTATGTGTGTTTGTGTCTGTATGTATGTGTGTTTGTGTGTACATGTGTCTGTATGTATGTGTGTACATGTGTCTGTATGTATGTGTGTTTGTGTGTACATGTGTCTGTATGTATCTGTGTACATGTGTCTGTCTGTATGTATGTGTTTGTGTGTACATGTGTCTGTATGTATGTGTGTACGTGTGTGTACATGTCTGAATGTGTATGCCTGTACATGTCTCTGTGTGTGTGCATGCGTCTGTATGTGTGTGTGTGTACATGTGTCTGTATGTGTGTGTATGTACATGTGTTTTTATGTGTGTGTGTGTGTAACTGTGTATGTGTGTGTACATGTGTCGGTATGTTTGTATGTGTGTGTGTACATGTGTTTGTATGTGTGTGTGTACATGTGTCTGTATATGTGTGTACATGTGTCTGTGTACATGTGTTTGTATGTGTGTGTGTGTACATGTGCCTGTGTGTGTACATGTGTCTGTATGTGTGTGTGTGTGTGTGTGTACATGTGCATGTGTCTGTATATGTGTGTGTGTACATGTGTCTGCATGTGTGTGTATGCATACATGTATGTGTGGTTTGGACAGGTTCAGGATTATGTGGTTATTATTGGTGGTAGAGTATGGGGCATTTGAGGTACTGCTGTGTTGGATAGAAAGCAGGATATGCTTGGTAGAGTTACGGTTTGGTGAGTGAGAAATTATGGGGGGTTATGGTTGCATACAGTGCATGTTCTAAGTATGATGGAGTGTTTAGGAGGATATTGGGGACCCTGAGGTAATGTGGGGGAACTCTAAGGACCCTGATGTACTGTGGGGGTACTCTGAGGACCCTGATGTACTGTGGGGGGACTCTGAGGACCCTGATGTACTGTGGGGGGACTCTGAGGACCCTGATGTACTGTGGGGGGACTCTGAGGAGCCTGATGTACTGTGGGGGGACTCTGAGGACCCTGATGTAATGTAGGGAACATTTAACAGTGTCATTTCATGAGGTAATTTTGGAGGGTGTGTTTACCACCTGGTCACATCGGCTGCGACTTCGCATGCGATTTGCATGCCATGTGACTTGCAGAAAGTATGCCAAGTCACACCATGTTGTCCGCTATAGAGTGGTCATATTGGTGCTGTTCCAACTTGGTCAGAGCTGCACCAATTTCTAAAGTACTGTGTCAGATGTCTTGCAAATTGCACCTCAAATCAGCATCTCACCCGACTTTAAAAGTTGCACGATTTCAAAATTGGCTTAGATGTGACCAGGGTGTTAGGGGCAGAATTAGGGGCGAGGCAGGGTAGGGGTTGGGTGGGGCAACTGGTGACGAGTAACTCTTAAGGCCTGGCTAGTAACTCAGGACTTGAATTTTTGACCCTAATTACATTATACCGCATTATATTACATTATGTTTTATTATATTACAGTATATTATATTATAGATGCTCTCAGAGAAACTGGTTTATGGTTGTTCGTAGTATCCATAAAAGATCTCTCCTTGTATAGAAAACCATTGTTCCCTTCCTGTTCTCTATATTTTCCATTTCCTTTCTGGAAAACACTGATGCCTTGTCTGTCCATCCACATGATTATGTTTATAGCGCCATTCTCCACTGAGACATCATGTCTGCTCGCTGCCTGTGACTAGTGTTGGGGTTTAAGTGTACCTGTCTACTGCTAAAACCCTCTTTGATGTCACGCTATGGTCTGTAGCACTCCTCTTTCTAAAATAAGAATTTACACTTACATCTCAACTGAACCTTTATTTTAAGTCAGCTTCTGTATATACATTCCATGGACATCAAAAACAAAAGTTGTTTAAAGCTGAACTCCAAATTAAGAGAACATGGCCCAAATATAAGAGGCATGAGTTTCCCTACTTGATACTGCGCTTTTTGTATTTCTTCTAGATCTGCGACGTAATCCGGTGTGAAACTTTACCTCTGTGCAGGGGCTTCCTGTAACAAAGACCGGTCACTGCTGATCGATCTCCTTGTGCAGGGTAACTGGTCTTGTCTCCTCCAGTTTTCTGGAGACAGCCTGTAGTGAATGGAGCCTTCTGGGCCCCTGCTTTCTGCACAGTGATGATGTCACAGCTACTTTTACAATGTAGTATCTGGGTTTCCATAGGCATTTAATGCACCCAAATTGGATATATCCTTTGTGGTTGATGAGAAATATATTTCAATAAAAATTTTTAATTGTAAGACTGGATAGAGTTGCATTGCAGTATCGCACAGAGGTTTTGACAGGTAGCCATTCCCACTTGCTGCTCGGCGAAGTGAGTTGGAAGTTCAGCCCCCTCCTCCCTCCTGCAGTCTCCTGGGAACATTCACAAGTCCCAGAAGACTGCTGGACCAATTAGGAGGCGCAGCGCGACTCGCACATGCGCAGTGGGCACCCGGCTGTGAAGCCACAAGCTGTCACAGCCTGGTGCCCACAGTAGAGATGCCAGTGCCAAGTAGCAGAGAAGGGATGGCGCAGCTGAGAACATTGGTGGATCCTGGGACAAGTAAATGAGTGTTTATTAAAAGTCAGCAGCTACAGTTTTTGTAGCTGCTGACTTTTAATAAACACAAAAACAGCTGGAACTCCGGTTTAAGGAGGAATATAATATAAACAAAGGCCTGTGAAAAAAAATGAATTTGTAGACTTAATACTCTCATTACAGCTATTAATCCCTTAGTGCCCCGTCATACTGGTGCGATTTCAGGTGCGCTTTGTGAATTGAAATCGCATCTAATGAATGTGAATGTCAGTGTCTTTAGATGTGCGATTTGCTGCAGCGCTTTTTCTGCCGTTTTGTTGCAATTTCACGTACGTAGAATATAATGCAAATTGCAATCATCTTTATAAAGTAGCAATAAAGTCTTCAGAAATCACACCTGAAATTGCGCTGAAAATGAACAGAAATCGCACGATTTGAAGTCGCAGTGGTGTGACCGGTGGCATGCAGTTACTCTAATACGATATATTTTGCTGTATTGGGCCGTTAATATAACAGTGGTTAGCCACGGGGCTTCCACTTTGTAAGGCTACGGCAGGGGCTGATCTTTGTCAGATTTTTGTGAACACTGTCCAAAATTGTACATGCACTGAAATCGACATGATTGTGTGATCTTCAAACCAGTATTCCAGTCTAGGAAGTAGATTTCGACTTTTGATGAACAGAGGTCTGAAGAGAAAAGCAAGTTAAGTGCCGGTTCACATTGATGTGGTGCGGATCTGATGCGGTATCACAGTGCGGTATCATAGTGCGATTTCTGCTGTGACAAGTGTGAACTGAATGCGATTTCTGAGGGGACTGGGCATAGCAGGAGATGAGATTCGCAACACACCCACACTAAACTTACACAGGACCCTTTTTTTGGACCGGATCAAATTTGCACCGCATATATGTGAACAACTTGCATTGTTTTTGTAGATTACACGCGAATCTATGCTTTTCGAATTGCATCTGATCTGCATAGAATTTGCATTGATGTGAACTAGCGCTCAAGTGACACCAAGCAATGGGGGAGATTTCCTAAAACTGGTGAAATCAGAATCTGGTGCAGCTGTGCACAGTAGCCAATCACCTTCTAACTTCAGCTTGTTCAATTAAGCTTTGGCAATAAAACCTGGAAGCTGATTGGTTTCTGTGTAGAGCTGTGTCAGATTGTGCATGCAGTTTTAGTAAATAACCCCCCAATATATTTTTTCTCCAAAATGAATCCATACACATCAACTATTTAATGGCCCTGTAATCTATTTTACATTAAATTGTTTCTTACTGGGCTTTTTTTTCTCCTTGCAACCTCCTCTGGGAGCTTCCGAACCTCTCCTTTTCCCAATCACTTTGATTTGTTTGTAAAAAGCAGTGCTTATTAGTTGCAGTCCTGTGCACTGCTCTATGCAAACTACACATCCCATAGTCCATCTCGGGAGTGAGCCAGAGAAACTGGCTAGTTCCTACATACAGTGGGACCATAGGGAGCCATCACCTTGTACAGGAAGATAGATCACAGCAGCAACAAAAAAAAAAATTGAGAATTAGGAGGAGGCTGAGAGTTTACACCTATGCGTCTTCAGAAACGCACAACAGTCCATTTAACATGATTTCCTATGGGACAAGTTCACATCTCTGCATGCGCACCCCCTACCCGTATATCCAGATCACGTTTATATACACATGATTTTGTGCAGCTTTCTGCTATGTAGCAGTAGTTCTATAATAGGGCAATGGGAAAGTGGTTAAAGAATATGTAAACCCGTTCCATATATCCGATATGTGCCTGCTGGACCATGTACTTGTATGAAAAAGTATCCTGTTCTCTTTGTATTGCTTCCTTTGTGGTAAACACCTGGTGTTCTTGTCAGGCCCTCTGCTATCTTATCAAAAACTGACCACACTAACCATGAGAGCACAATGTGGTCAGTTTGCTGGCTGTGCTCCAGTGATCAGAGTTGTCCTGACACACCACACACACACAGCCATTCACTGGGAAGATCAGTGTTCTGCTGTTTCTCCTCTCCCAGCTCTCTAAGCTCCTTATGTAGCTGAGACTAGAGAGTATGTTATCACTTATGAAAAAGAAAAAAAAAAAGGTGTTCATAATGTTTTTTCAAATTTATACACAAATGTTTTACTTTTCATTTCTATTCTAAACCAAATGGATTGTTTTACAAAATATGGGTTCACATATACTTTAAGTCACCACTTAAGATAAAAATAGTTATTAGCTGTACACGGTATAATCATTTTTTTTAACCAGCTCCTATTGTTATTTACCTGAGAAAATATAATCATTGTATAAATGCATAGCTCCCAACTGTCACTGATTTCGAGGGACTGTCCCTGATTAGGAGCAAAGTCCCTCTGCCCCCCTTAACTTCTCATTTGTCCCTCATTTTGTTCTGATCTGTATAGTTGTGTATATAGCTGTATATCGTTCAAAAAGTGTTCCCCAGTGCTGAACCGTTCATTCAATTTCTAAATGGCTGCATTTGTTAAATTCAAAAGCCAGTATAAAGGAATAATAGCGGTAAAAAAAAGCACTTGTGGTTTCAACTAATCTTTTTTTTTTTATATAATTCTCCTTGAAGGGGGCGTGGCGGGGGCGTGCCCTATGCCTACATACTTTTGCTCATAGGTGTCCCTGGTTGCCATCTCAAAAATTTGGTAGGTATGTAAACGTCCTCTAAAGAACACACCGGAGCAGGTTCATTGTACAGTTGTATAGAGTTTGCATACATCACTGTTCCCGACCAGCTCCATGGGTGCGTCCCCTTGCCAAAAAACATTTGCAGTACAGAAAACCAGTGAAATCTGAGATGTAACTATGGAGACAGAAGAAATTTTTTTTATTTTGACTATATAGAATACAATTTAAAACATGAACGTTCAGGTTCAATACATTGATTCCTGGATTTCCTTGCTGAGTAATTAAATTGTTCTGGTACACAAAGCTTAGCTGACTGAAGTAGTTCTCGAAGACTTCTACTAAGCACAGTCTACATCAACACTGACCATACTACAGAATGTTAGTGCAGCATAGAGCAACAACTGTTTTCAAGAAACATTAGAAACAGAAAAAAAAAAATATAGTTCATGGTGTACCTGAGAGTTAAAGAAGAACTGACCCGTGGAAGCTGTGCCCAAAAAAGTCAAAGGACTAGCCACCAATATAACCTGTAGGCACCCTGCAACCTGTCCCCATTAATGACTTGCCATGACGTTTTCTGCACTGTGTCTCTGTGTGGAGGTGACCATCTTGTCAAAAGCAGGGCTTAACTTTTTTCATGTCAGAGTCTGGACCAATGAAGACTGGTGAAGGGAATGATCAAAAAGCATCAGGAGAGGTGGAGGAACTACAGATTTATAGAATGAATGAAGCAGGAGCAGGGAGATCCTAGCACTGCAGGTTCTTAGATGCAGCTTCCTCTCCAGCAAGGAGAACAGTGAGTAGTAGTGGCATCGCCAAATCTCACTCCAAATCTCTTAAGACTAACTAGGGCCAGTGCCAGCATACGCCAGCCTTAGGGTGCCAGGAGGGGGTGAAGGTGCTGAAGCCGGAGGTCCGCCAAAAAGTACTTATGTTCGCTACAAGTCTGACTAACTGTGTTTATTGCTATACAGCCGGCTGCATGATGTATTGGCCCTGCCCTCTAGAGACACATGATCTGGGACAGAGAAGGGGAAAAATAGAGATGGGGACATAGGGCAGTTATAGAAGCTACATTGGGACAGAGCAAAGCCATCAACAATTAGGCCCCTTTCACATAGAGTGGACTCTGCTTTATTCAGCAGGGGATCTGTGAGCTGAGCAGAGCGGCTGGATGACAGGTCCATGTTCACTCCGTTTATGCAGAGCAGACACGGACAGAGCCCACTCTGCTCTATGGGTGGCCACATGTCCAAATGGATTCCACTATCCGCTTACACCCAACTGCCCTCCGATCCAGATGGAGGGGAACAGATCCCTTCCTTTTGTTTTTATACAAATAGATCGGATTGGAGATAGGCGAGTGTAACTGGACACAAGTCTGTATAAACCTGCTGTTCTCAGAGGAGAATGGATAGTCCGATTGGGTCCACCTGAAAAACTAACAGGAGCACTAAATCAGACTGCTCATGTGAAAGGGGCCTAAAGTTCAATGTGATAGATACAGAATAATTCATATATATAACAAAAATATATTTTCGGACCCGATCAGAACATTTGTGTGAAAAAGCCCTTAAGCCTTTGGGCTGATTGAGCACTGCAAGACTCTTTGATGATATATATATATATAGATATATAGATATATCTATATATATATAAATATATATATTATTTTTTTCTTTTCACTGTTTATTTTATATATTATGTTTTGAGTAGCGCAACACTAGTGTGGGAACACTAAGTGTTTTTTGCAGCAACTCACATTTCATTATTTTATTCATTTTTTATTAATTTAACTAATATTTGTTACATTATTTGTTAATACATTGTTTTCTATATATAATTAATATATATACATTCCTAAGTGCTAGTAAAGTAAATAATTTGCATAAAACATACATTTCATGCAAAAGGTCCAGTAAAACTGTGCCGTGATAAACTTGTGCAGATCCACTGCAAGTTGTTTGTACTGACTTCAGTGTACCATCGCCAAGATAGAGCACACACCATCTGCTTACCAAAAACTGAGGTCACATGTGCTTGTCATCTGCTGGATATTTGCAGCCACTTCGCTCAAAAAGTGACAATGCAGGTATAGTAGCTATCTACCAAGGGCATCCTTTCACTGGACGGAGTGGTGAAAGGCCACCCTTGGGAGTATAGTAGCTTTCTCCCAAAGGCGGTCTTTCACCACCCCGCCCGGTCCGGTACCAACCATAGGCAACCCCGTATATGCAAAGAATAAAACATGCTATAGTGCATTACCAGGACATACTGCACTGCTTTATTAAAAAGTAATATTCTTGCATCAGACTTTACTAGGATAAAGCAACAAATTATTTAATTGTCCTGATAATGCACTATAGTGTGCTTTACTCGTTGCCTGTGGTTGGTATCGGACCGGGCGGGATGGTGAAAGGGTACCCAGGGGAGAAAGCTACTATACCTGCATTGTCACTTTTTGAGCGAAGTGGCTGCAAATATCCGGCAGATGAGAAGCACATGTGATCTCAGTATTAGTAAGCAGATGGTGTGTGCTCTGTCTTGGCGATGGATCACTGAAGTCAGTGCAAACAGCTTGCAGTGGATCTGCACACATTTATCACGCAACAGTTTTCTTGGACTTTTTGCATGAAATGTTTGCTTTATACATAAGATTTACTGTACTAGGACATTTGACTGTATATATATTAATTATTCTCGATATTACATTGCACTTTGTTGTGGTTCACACTGATATAATGGATGTTTTTTCTTTGTTTATGTTTGCTTTTGCAAGATATTTTGTTTTATTGAGAATTTGCACATTTGAAAACACTTTGATAGCATTGATAATTAACCTCTTGCCAATAAATCACGTACATGTTTGCATATATCGGTCGCGCACGCATATGTAAACAGTCGCACCAAACATGTAAGGCATTCCCGTGAATGTTATAGTGAGAGCAATAATTCTAGCGCTAGACCCCCTCTGTGACACTAAACTGGTAACCTATAATAAGTGTCGCTTATGGAGATTGTTAAGTATCATAGTTTGGCGCCATTCCACAAGCGTGCGTAGTTTAAACCACTTGCCCTCCAGAGGATTTACCCCTATTCCTGGCTAGGCCATTTTTTGTGATACGGCACTGTGTTATTTTAACTGACAATTGCGCGGTCATGCAATGGTGTACATACATTTTTTATTTTTTGCGCTATAGAAAAAAAAAATAGGACCGACAATTTTGAGAAAAAAACAATATTTTTGACTTTTTGCTATTAAACATGTCCAGTAAAAAAAAATTTAAAAATCAAATTTCGTCATAAATTTACACCAAAATGTATTCTGCTGCATGTCTTTGCTAAAAACTGTCCTTGACATCCCCAGTGACACCAATACAGTGATCAGTGCTAATAAAAAGCACTGACACTGTACTAATGACACTTGGCAGGAAGGGGTTAACATAAGGGGTGATCAAAGGGTTAACTGTGTGCTGTTTTGTTTTATTAGGGAAAACAGGCTGCTGTGGATTTCTCTGAGTAATTCTGCTATAGGGCGTCGGGAAAGCAGTTAAAGCATGGCATGTTAGGTAACATTATCTTTTATATTTTACTAAACATTTGGGTATTAGAGTGGGGTTTTTTTGCATTAAAAGCACAGTAGATACAGGGGGGTGCAGGATGGTGAGCGTTATGTTAGTGTGCTTGGCACCTGTTTCTAGTAGTGTGAAGAAGACAGGAGGGAGGAAAAGAGGGAAAGGAAGGACCAACACCCTGCCTGAGACTGAGCCAGCCTGCAGTGCCCTTCAGCCCGCCCTCCTACAGCCTGCCCTCCAACAGTGCCCTACAGCCTGCCCTCCTACAGTGCCCTACAGCCTGCCCTCCTACAATGCTCTAAAGCCTGCCCTCCTACAGTGCCTTACAGCCCGCCCTCCTACAGTACCCTACAGCCCGCCCTCCTACAGTGCCCTACAGCCTGCCCTCCAACAGTGCCCTACAGCCTGCCCTCCTACAGTGCCCTAAAGCCTGCCCTCCTACAGTGCCTTACAGCCCGCCCTCCTACAGTGCCCTACAGCCTGCCCTCCTACAGTGCCCTACAGCCCGCCCTCCTACAGTGCCCTTCAGCCTGCCCTCCTACAGCCCGCCCTCCTACAGTGCCCTACAGCCCGCCCACTTACAGTGCCCTACAGCCTGCCCTCCTACAGCCCTCCCTCCTACAGTGCCCTACAGCCTGCCCTCCTACAGTGCCCTACAGCCTGCCCTCCTACAGCCCGCCCTCCTACAGTGCCCTACAGCCTGCCCTCCTACAGCCCGCCCTCCTACAGTGCCCTACAGCCTGCCCTCCTACAGTGCCCTACAGCCCGCCCTCATACAGTGCCCTACAGCCTGCCCTCATACAGTGCCCTACATCCTGCCCTCCTACAGCCCGCCCTCATACAGTGCCCTACAGCCCGCCCTCCAACAGTGCCCTACAGCCTGCCCTCCTACAGTGCCCTACAGCCTGTGCTCCTACAGCCCCGTCCTCCTACAGTGCCCTACAGCCCGCCCTCATACAGTGCCCTACATCCCGCGCTCCTACAGTGCCCTACAGCCTGCCCTCCTACAGTTATTACCTTTTGTACTATGAGCCCCTCCCTCTTAGATTGTAAGCTCCTAGGAGCAGAGCCCTCCTAACCATCTTTTATTGAACTGTATCTCTTCTGTATTGTCTCCCTTTATATTGTAAAGTGCTGAGCAAACTGTTGGCGCTATATAAATCCTGTATAATAATAATAATAATAATAATAATAATAATAAATGCATGCAAGACTACATTACAGCAAGTGCATATTTCTAGAAAGGGGACAACATGATGTACCGTATATTAGACTTTTTCAGCCAGGGTGCCTTCAGGTTTCGCCAGGATTGCCTTGGCAATTGCCCAAAAATTGTATATTAGCCAGCAGGTGGATCAAGCCTGCCTTCTAGTTACACAAAGCCACAAGTTTTCATTGCGCATCATTACGACCTTCCAGGGCTTTTTTTCTCAGAAAATAGGTGCAGGAACTCCCTCTTTCAGAGTCACCGTTTGTCTCTGCTCCCTACCCAACTCTGAGCACCATTCCTTGGTTCCTCACAGTACTACCCTTTTAGAGAATACAGAACCAAGTATCAATTTGTATGCAATTTATTAATGATAACAAGAAAAGTAGTAAAATATATCCCCTGCAGCCAGCAACAGTGGACCCCCCATCAACAATAGATCCCTCTCTCAACAGATCTCCACCCCCAGCAACATAAGACCCACCCCCTGTAACAGTAGATCCCCACCAGCTACAACAGACCTCTCGCAGGGTCAATAGCCACCCCCCAGAAAAAAATAAATCCCCTCCAGTGACAATAGATCAGGGATGTCAAACTGGTGGCCCTCCAGCTGTTGCCAAAGTCCCATCATGCCTCTACTTTTGGGAGTCATGCTTGTAACTGTCTAACTTGCAATGGGACTTGGGACTTGTGGTTTGGCAACAGCTGGAGGGCCACCAGTTTGACACCTGTGCAAGAGATCCTCCAGCAGCTAGCATCAATGGACCCTGCAGTACACCCCAGCATTACATACATTCAGAGCTAGAGGTTCCAGAACTGCTTTTCCCTTGTTCCTGCTGAAAAAAAAGCCCTGCAACCTTCTAGTCGCCTGTGTCCTAAATGACGTTATCAGTGGAGGACATCGGGCGCAGCCTCTTCCCTGTCCCTCTTCATTAGCACTGTGGTCACATTAGCTGAGTGAGAGAGAGAAACTGAGGGAGAAGAGAAACATTGGAATACTAGGCAGTACCAGAGTGCAAAGGCATGTTTGCTTTGCAGCCGCCAACTCTGGGTGTCCTACGTGTGCGAATATTGCTGCATTATGTAAAACTATTAGTTTTTACATTTTGGAATGGGGTGCCTTGAGATTGTGCATAATTTTAAAGAGTGCCTTGACTGAAAAAAAGGTTGAGAAACACTGCTGTATATACATTGATGTGGTCAGAATGCAGAAAAACAAATGACTTTGTGATTTGCTGCAGACTTGGCAGGTCAGATACCTCGATTGTGGTTGCAGTCCACTGATGGGATCAGATATTAGCAACCCTACAATATATGTTCTGTGCATGGCGGGACACATAGATCTGCACATATTCAAGTGGAACAGCAAATCTCAATTAAGCGTTAGCTGTGTCCAATTCAAAGTAAATCAACAGTCCATTTGCTCACCTCATCTTAGTCACCCAACTCCGTATAGAAAATTGAAGTGTTGTTATTTTGTCCCCTTGTAAACAAAATCATTGTCCTGTCAAGATAATATTGATGCTAGAGAGCATTAGAATAAATGTAATTTCCGAGTAAATCTTCCAGAGTCCGAGCCAAAATTTCAGAGAACAGCGGCATGACATTTCGTTTTGATTTCCCGGTGCTGGGATTTGGCCGTTGTTCAAAAAAGGCTAAATTAGGTCGCTCCAACATCCAGTTGTTGAAGAGATAACGGAGCACTTGATGTCCAGTCAACTAAAAGTGCTGCATTGTGACTATGCTGGATTTAACATCTTAGTATCATTTCAAATGTAATTTTCAGTATTTTGAAATCTGCAGCTTTTTACTAGAATCATACCTGCCAATGCTGCCTTAAGGTCCTAGTTCAGGCATTCTCTCTTATAGGGTGACAATGCTCTGAACCTGTTTTTTTCAGTTGTGCTTCCGTGTTGTCACCGCTTTACGCAGGCTTCCAATGGAGACTGCAAGTGGCCACTTCAGCGCACTTTAAGGCTAGGTTCACATATGTGTGGGTAGTGCTGCTGCGGATCCACACATAAATCCGTGCAGCCGCACCACCCGCACAGAAGAATGCAGACCCACGGGCAGGTGCCATTAATTCTAATGGAATGCCACCCGCACTGGAAAACACAACCGTACTGGGAACCAAGGTTCCTGTGCAGGCTGCGTTTTCAGAAGAAGTACAGGGACTTCTTCCCTGCGTGTCCCAGGGCATGGGAGTCCATTCAAACGAATGGGCTCTTGTGCCCGCGCAAACACGGACCGCAGGAACGCAGATATGTGAACCAGGGGTAAGGCGGAACTTCACTGCATCTGAGCACCACAAACCAAAAACGCTGTTTAGTTCATTTCTAATGTTCAAAGCAAACTCCCCCATCCATCCATGTCTCCATATTTTATTTTGCTGAGAAATCATGTTGAAAAACACCCCCCCAGCATTTCTGACCATGGCCATCTTAGGTAAGGGAAGAAGATTCATGTAGCATTTACTTCCTGGAATTCATCTGCCCTTAGTTCAGGCATGCAGGCAGGAGGATGTGCTAACCTAAGAAAATCCCCTCCTGAAGACTTCTGGGATGTATGACATAATTTTTGTAAGCATGGAAAATAGGAAGTAACTGAAGAAATGTAAAAAGAAAGTTTAAGCCCTGGTTCACACTGATGCGGTGCGGAATTCGCAGCGTTTTTAGAATCGCACCGCGTTCGTGCGAACCGCTGCGGGTGTGAATGTTAAGTTAACAACACCCCGAAAGCGGTCCACAAAGCGCGGTGCGATGTGCAGAATCAGATCACATAGGTGTGAATACCTATGCGATCCAATTCTAGTGTAGACCCAAAAAAGGGTCCTGCATGTTTGTGGTGCGGGTGTGGTGTGAATAGAACCATACAAAATGTATGGCTCTAATCACACCGCACACAAATCTCATGTGATTTGCACAGGAATGCGGAGCGGTTCCTGTGCGAATCACATGTGATATACGGAACCGCACGTATGTGAACCTAGGCGTAAACAAGTAAATCTGATATACTTTCCTATCTATTTACAAACGCTAGCAGCATAAGGATTTAAAAAAGTAAGTGTTGACTGAGAAGGTGAAGTTTCGCTTTAAGTAGGCATGGTCTGTTGATTTCACCACCAAGAACCTCCTCCTGAGAGATGCCATGCAGCCATTGCTGAAGTACATGTATACATATCAGCAGCACTGTGATGCAACAAAGGATGAAAAGTTGAAAAACAAGTATCAAATGGTTCTGCATGATACAGTATATATGCACATAATCTAGCTAAACTGGCTGGTGACCCATGAACTGAGAATAGACCATGGCCTATGGTACAGTTCACCCACCACTGGTCCTATTTAACAATTGGTCTGATTTATAATGAAGAGTAGATATTGCTGTATGCTTTCTGTTATACAAAGTATAAATCCATATTATGGCCTGCATTTTGCAGCCCATTCATAAAACGCAGGCCACGGTATGGAGCCTTTGGTATGCAACAGCTCTCTCTCTGCACCTCTGTCATTGGAGGGGAGCCAGTTACATGACTTTCAAAGATCACATTACTATAATCTCCCCCTGGCTTTCTTTTTGCTAAACTTCCATTCATTTTATTAGCGCTCTGCTGGCTTTGGAGTTCCAAAGCCAAAAGCGTTGTAAATACCTTCGTAAAGCACATCACTTTGCATTATGAGTGTGTGGAATCTTTTCACTTCGTGCAGCAGCAGTTTTGCCGTAGTAAGGCCATACTGCTGTTTCATAAATGCCTTCTAAAGTGTTCTACTGAATAAGTGCTAATTCTTAAGGTGTTCCAAAAATATTGTTTTTTAAAAAAACAAAAAAAACCAAACATGTTATACTTACCTGCTCTGTGCAGTGGTTTTGCACAGAACAGCCCTGATCCTCTTCTTCTGGGGTCCAGTGCTGGTGCTCCTGGCCCGTCCCTCCTGCCATGTGCCCCCAAAGCAAACAGCTTGCTATGGGGGCACCCAAGCAGGCTCACTTCCGCTGCTCTGCATATCCATTCACACACAGAGCCACTGCTATCGCAGCCAATGAGGAGGGAGAATCCCCATAGAGCTGAGGCTCTCGTGCACATCGCTGGATTGCGATGGGGTTCAGGTAAGTGTTAGGGGGAGCTGCCACACACATAAGGTTTTTTACCTTCATGCATAGAATGCATGAGGGTAAAATATCTTGAGCTTTTACAACCACCTTAAGTGCCATAATCTATAGCAACTGAGGGGAATTAATTTACTCAAATCAGATATGTTAGGCTAGGTTCACACTATTGCGCTTTCCCTGCGGCCACATTTGAGTGGCACAGCATCCCATTTATTGGACTGTGGTGCTGTACCTACGGAAAACACAGGAAAAAGGTTCATGCACCTTTTCCAAAATTGCACCCACAGGGAGACCACATAGTGCTATGCGGTTCCCAGCACGGGAAAACACCCTGCAGTGTCAAGAGCAAGGAATGCAGAATTAATGGCACCCCCTTACATCTGCATTGCATTTTTGCAGAGGGTGCGGGAAAGAATGTTATTTACACGCAATCCCATACCCGCAGAAGTGTGAACCCAATCTTCGTAACCCTTTATTGTAGCCTTTCTTGACTGTTTTCCTCCCAAGGAACTCTTAAAAACATTTTTAGTTCTAGAGGACCCCCTGCTAAAACCTTATATTGGTGGTCAGTGGGGGGAACGCAACCCTTACAGTGTTAGTCAATATTCCACCATTACAGTCAGCTAAAAAAAAGATCATTGGTGTCCTGCTACTGGCTCCTTCAAGTAGCATTGGCACTGGAACTTTGCAGGCAGCATCAAATGGGAAGTCAATCAGCTCCATCTCGAGGAACCCCTAGCTACCTCTGGAGGAACCCTGGGATTCCACAGAACCCTGGTTGGGAATGGCAGCTTTATTGTAGAAGGCCATTTAAGAAATGAGACCTAGCCTGTGTCCTCAGTGTCAGGCCACCATCTTGTAAAGTTTGGCAGCATCCTCTTTTCTTCCACTGGGTGAAATCGATAATTTCCTGATGCCGTCATTTTTCCTCTGTTATGATAATCAGCCAAAGAGACAATGACAGGCCCTGGCAGCTCTGCGGCCTGCGTTCCACAGATCGCTAACACGTAACAGATGTACTATGGTAATTTATGGTATGTTGTACAGCAGGGATGTTGGCTGACAAGTTAATAGTGCACCCTAAATGTATTGTATTGAATATTAAAATGTATTATGTGGGCGATTAGATTTGTTTAACCCCCTCATTGCAACAGGGATGTAACATCCATTCTTATTAAGCCGCCTGCAGAGCTTATCGTAGAACGTAACCAAATTGTTTATGCCACCTACAGAATAGGAAGGTGGAGGAGTTTCCAATAGTAGCCAATCAGAATCTGATGCATCCTGGGTTTTTTTTTTTTAACGTATGACAGCTTGATCAGTTGCTAATGACAGCTGCTCTCTTTTTTTTTTTGCTTCTGTGTGAATGATCTTTTACATGGAATTCCTGAAAAATCAATTAACAGAGGGGACCCTGCTCTTATAAACCCTCAGCAGCTGTTTGCAGGCCATTGAACAGACCAAGCATCCCATAAAAACAGAACAGATGGACCTGGTCTCAGTTTCAGGTTATGGTACAGATCCGATCGTACAATCTTCTTTAGGTTTACCAACAACTATGTAGTATGAGAGCCCACTTCTTAAGTGATTAGTTGTGTATGTTTTTAAAGCTGAATCCCATGTAGATATAAACGGCACAAATGAAGGCAGCTCTGTGCTCATTAATACATTATTACATTTATTGTTTAATGCAAGCAATATATAAGCCTCTTGCAATGCTCTGTACAGCAGAGCTGAGACTGGAGGAGGGGGAAGCAGCACAAGGAGTCAATCAGTTGGACTGCAGTGTTTGTGTTCTAACAAGGGACATACTGATATGAGGAGAGAGCAGGGTGCCAGAGAGAGGAGTGCATAGTCTGCTGCTTATCGTATGTCCAGTCACAGGCTGGAGGAGGGACAAGACTATAAGTGTTCCTGAAAGTGTTACTAAACCCAGGACCCTGCATTCACTATATCTGGTCTCCCACAGTACACGGAACATGGAAATGCAATTATTTTAGTAAATATAAACTGCTAAATACCTTTTCTCATAAGCAGTTAAAGCAGTCGTGTGACTTATAACAGTGTCCAGCCGAGCACTGGTTAAAGTTTGTAGTAGGAGTTTTCATTCTCCCCTGATTGTCCTATGAGGCTGCATAACCCCTGACCCTCTGTCTAGACAGTGCTGATTGTTCCCGTGTCGATCACATGCACTCTCCCAAGAAAAAAAAAAACATCTAGTACTGCACACCAAACTGAGCATGTGCAGCCTGCCCCCAAGGCTCTGTACTATCAGCAGATGGACTGGGGACAGTAGAAGAAGGGGAGGGTCAGAGATATCAGGATCAAACAGCCTTTTTACACAATGCAGAGGATTAACCCCTTAGGTTTCACAGTGAGTGCAACAAGCACGCTATTCTGCATATACAGACTGATTTTACCAATGTGGGTTTAGTAACACTTTAATGTCCAATTCTGGGCATGTGAGGCCTCCCTTTGGAGCACACCTGTGGGTAGGTGCAGTGTGGTGCGGTGAAGTAATTAGAGTCCGGTTGCAAAGAACTAGAAATTGTATTGAAGGAAAGGCCTAACTTAACAGTCAGTCCAACAGGAGAGCACCACACCAGAAAACACTCAAAGTTATGTGTGGCTTGAGAATACAGCAGGTTTGGATTCACCGACAGTGTCTGTCTCAGAGGGCTGAATGCAGCCTGGCCATTCCAGTCCCAATAGGGAGGCTTCTGATGTAGGATGGCATGTCCCTAGCCTGTCTCTACTGGTCTGGAAACTCTCCCTGCCACTATCACTTTCCCTGACAGATGGGTGCTCATTCCCTCTCCTTTCCACTTTGCAAAATGCACACCGGAACATGGGGCCAGGCAATTAAAAAGGCTCTGCTGACCCAAGCTGGCGGCTAGGGGTCACCTGAATGCAGCGTAGGGGGACCAGGAAACCATAGAGAAATCAGGTTTATCCTGACTTCCTCTCCACATGTGGTACTGCTCTGGTTGAGCGCCACCTACTGTGGAGGAAACAGACTGCACCTGCCTACACACCAACAGACAGCGGCAATTGGCAAAGTAAGAGGAGGGAGTTGTAAACGTTAACTCTTTTACTTAAAAAAAAGAACACATTTTTTTAGCTAGTGACTGAATCTGAAACATCATTTTAGGTGAAGTTGGCATCTGCCTTTTGTGAAAGCATGACTGGCGTTACCAGTCTACAAATGGTTCCATTATCATTTTGGTAACTTTTATACAGTACTTGCTGGTTCTTTAAATACAGGATCAGCTTTCAAACATGTAGGTATGTTTTATAGGGTGAATTTTAGCAACGTATTTAATAAATAAATAGGATTATGTATTTAATAATGCATTTTTACTTACTCTACAAATCAATGAATATAGGAAATAATAAAAACATCTCTTGGTCTTCTTTCTTGTTACAGTGTGCTGCAAAAGTGATGACACACGACTGACCACAAGCTGCACAGTAAGTCTTTTTATTGTTCTCTTTGCAAAACAGACAACGGGAGGTTGGACGGTTTTGTATTTGTGCAATAATAGGAGGGCAAGCTGGGAGCTGTAGTTCCAACAGATTGCCTTGGCCAGCCATGAAATGGAGTACAATCCATGATTGGGTGTGGGTGGGGTGACGGGGCTTATAGTTCCCCAACATCTGGTCAGCTATGGATTACCTATGTGCGTGTATGGAGGTTTCATAGCTGAATGTATTAGAATTGTTAGGATTATACACTCGGAAGTCAGTGCTCAAATGATATTGTAACCCTCCTTTCTGAATAATATTTTGTCAGTTGAAAATGAAAAAGTTATATCAAGAAAAGAGAACGTTCACTATAATTTGTCAGTCCTTTATCCTTCAGTGTTTTTGCCTTGCAATGTTGTCTTTTGTGTGGATTTGTGCCAATTCAGTGCTCACTTCATTGTGAGCAGAATAAGACAATCACAAGTCAGGCATGCAACTCTTCTAATGCAAAATAGATAAAGGGGAGTGTTTAGGGAGATCAGATACTTTATACAGGGAAGGGGGCCATCAGCTAACACAATGCAAGGTTAGCTGCCCACAGACAGTGCTGGCTGGAATCCACATCTTTTGTGCCAGAGTAATAATGTTTAAATTGTCAGACAGACTTCCAGATAATATTCCAGTATAAAAATAGTTTCCCTGTTATCTGGGGGGGGGGGGGGTCATGAGATTGGCTCCAAAATGCAGTGACATTAATCAGGTAGGAATGGGCAAGACCCTCAAAAAGTTTTATTTCAGGAATGGGTGGACCCTGCTGGTTTATAACAGTGGTCTGCAAACTGCAGCCCGGAGCTGGGGATGTGGCCTTTTGCTTGCTTTTATCTGACCCTTGGGGCATTATTCCCCCACTGTCAGCAACAGCGGTGCATTTTTCCTGCCACTGAGACTAACAGCGGGGCACTATTCTTCCCACTGACAAAAATGATGGGGCACTATTCCTCCCACTGACAAAAATGATGGGGTACTATTCTTCCCACTGACAAAAATGATGGGGCACTATTCATCCCACTGACACCAATGATGGGGCACTATTCATCCCACTGACATCAACAATGGGTACTATTCCTCCCACTGACAGCAATGATGGAGCACTATTCCTCCCACTGATAACAATGATGGTGCACTATTCCTCACACTGACAACAATGATGGGGTACTATTCATCCCACTGACACCACTGATGGGGCACTATTCCTCCCACTGACACCACTGATGGGTCACTATTCCTCCCACTGACACCAATGATAGGGCACTATTCCTCCCACTGAAAATGATGGGACACTATTCCTCCCACTGACACCAATGATAGGGTACTATTCATCCCACTGACTCCAATGATAGGGCACTATTCCTCCCACTGACATCAACAATGGGGTACTATTCATCCCTCTGACATCAACGATGAATAATGCCAACACTTTTCAGGGGCCAAAGCATAGTCGGATATAAGGGAGCTCCGGGGAGGGATGCCCCCCCCAGGCAACTCCCCTCCCTCATGGATGTTGTGCCCCAGCAGGGCTGCACACTGTCCATCAGCACAAGCTGCAGCGGCTGTGTGTGACATTCACCAGACCCAGCCAGCACACACACCCACTTCCCCTCCACAAACAGGAGAGGAGAAAGGGCTTGATTCGCTCCACTTCCTCCTGCCCCTGTCCCCATGTCTGCCCCACCCACACTGCAATCCCCCATGTGCAGCCAGTGTTGTGCATAAGAAAGAAGATGTGTGGGTGGGAGATTAGAAGCACAGCAGCCGGCACTCCTCTGACTCTGATGTAAGAAGGCACTCTGCTTGATTCTGAGGTATGGGGGCACTCTGCTTGATTCTGAGGTACGGGGGCACTCTGCTTGATTCTGAGGTATGGGGGCACTCTGCTTGATTCTGAGGTATGGGGGCACTCCGCTTGATTCTGATGTAAGGGGGCATTCTGACAGACTCTGATGTAAGGGGGCACAATGCTGGATTGTGATGTAAGGTGGCACTCTGCTGGATTATGATGTAAGGGGGCATTCTGCCAGACTCTGATGTCAGAGGGTGCTTGGCTGGATTCTGATGTAAGAGGGCACTCCATTGTATTCCGATGTAAGGGGGCACAACACTGGATTCTGATGTATGGGGTACTCCACTGGATTCAGATGTAAGGGGGCATTCTGCCAGACTCTGATGTAAGGGGGCACAATGCTGGATTATGATGTAAGAGGGCACTCTAGCGGATTCTGATGTAAGGGGGTATTTTGTCAGACACTGATGTCAGAGGGTGCTTGGCTGAATTCTGATGTAAGAGGGCACTCCATTGGATTCTGATGTATGGGGGCACAACACTGGATTCTGACGTAAAAAGGCATTCTGCCAGACTCTGATGTAAGGGTGCACAATGCTGGAAATTGATGTAAAAGGGCAGTCTACCAGATTCTGATGTAAGGGGGCATTCTGCCAGACTCTGATATAAAGGGGCAATTTGCTAGACTCTGGTATAAGGGTGTACTCTGTCAAGCTCTGAAGTAAGGGGTCACTCAGCCGGATTCTGGTGTAAGGTGGGACTCTGCTGTAAGGAGGGGACTCTAAAGACTCTGATGTAAGGTGGGACTGTGGAGACACGGGTGTAGGGGGGAACTTGGATGTTAAAGGGGAGTACTGGGGGACTTTAATGTAAGGGAGGATTCTGATGTGAATGTGGCACTCCATATTCTGTTTTGTTTTTTACTTTCTCCTGACCTCTGTATTCTACACATTTGCTCTGTGGATAAACCTGACAAAGGTGTTCATTCTCTCAATCGTTTCTGGTTTTAATTAAGTTCTCTTTTAAGGTAGACTCGGTAAGGCAGGCCATACATTAGTAGGTTGTAAGAAAAAAAAAGATCTGATCTGAATCACTCCCACGAGGTATTGTGTTCTGACAGCGGGAAGACTTCCCTACCATCAGAATACACTGATCACTGCTGCTGGCCACAGCTAGCGGTGCTGATCGAGCGGAACTTTTCCTAAAGGCTTATTGTACAGAAGTCGATTGGTAGACAAAAATATCTTGTTAGTGTGTATAAAAACGGATGTAATGGAAACGTTTAATTTATGATCCTTTGGCTTGAGGTTTATTTGTGTCTGTGAGCCTGTCAGCTGTGGCACAGTAATTAGTATTTTGTGGGTACAAGGACTGTGGTATATTTGTGCATTGTATACAGCAGGCACAGATTCTGTTCAACCCCCCTTTAAGACCCTTTACTGGCCAGCTGTAGAACTTTTCTGTTCTGTCCCAAGGTGTTCCATGACTTTCATAATCCTTGTCATGCTGTTTTGACTTTTTAATAGTAAAGCCAGGCAGATTACTTGTTATCATGTATTGCTAATATTGTCAATGTTATATACTGTTTATACAGTTTGAAGGCTAAGTTTTCCTATAGGAACATATTATACTTCCTATGCCCTGCTGACCCTCTTTATATTTATTTATTTTATGTACTTATATAGCACCATCAATTTACGCAGCGCTTTACATATATATTGTACATTCACATCAGTCCCTAACCCTCAAGGGGCGTACAATCTAAGGTCTCTAACTTACATTCATATACTAGGGACAATTTAGACAGGAGCCAATTCACGTACCAGCATGTCTTTTGGAGTGTGGGAGGGAACCAGAGTACCTGGAGGAAACGCACGCAGACACAGGGAGAACAAGCAAACTCCAGACAGGAGGTGCCATGGCTGGGATTTGACCCAATGACCCTAGTGCTGCCAGGCGGAAGTGCTAACCATTTAGCCACTATAATACCATACTGACTCCTGTACGCTCCCGTTGACTTCCAATCCTCTGCTCCCCTGACATTTTTTGTGCACCCCCACATCAAACCGGCTAGATCCGGACCTGGGCCAAACACACTCCTCCTTCATTAGGGCTACAAAACAAGAACAAATACAAAGGCTATATTGAATTTGTATGTGTTTTATAGCCCTGATGATGGAGGAGTGTGTTTGGCCCATAAACACATTGAATTTACTTTGCTTTGAATCGGTTTTATCATTAAATTTCCTTGGACTGTTGGACACTCTCATTGGATCGTATATATGTGGATTCTCAACTGTGGGTCCTTTACCTGTTTCTTGGAGCAGTTCCCATTTTCTGGAGTACTGCCAAACCGGAGCCAGTGTGCCCAGTGACAATTTCAATGACCCTTAGAGAATCTGAATCCATCACCCCATTTATTCATGTTTTTTTACCCTGCTCATCTGTGATAGCAACTCTACCTGATCAGCCAATTACCATCACTGTAGGGTTGATTTACTAAAACTGGAGAGTGGTGTAGCTGTGTATGGTAGCCAATCAGCTTCCATCTTCAGCTTGTTCAATTAAACTTTGCCAAAAAATAAAAACCTGGAAGCTGATTGGTTTCTATGCCGAGCTGCACTAGACTTTGCACTCACTAGTTTCAGTTCATTAACCCCTGTGTATCAAAGCTTATGAAATAAGAACTGTCTGTGTTGGTTAACAAATTAGATTTAAAATCTCAATCTTTAGGTGTCATTTTCCACTGCAAATTTAAATTTGACACTGTTTTATTTGTAAGGCTTTTATAACTAAGATCAGAATAACTTGTTTCATAGTCACTCTGTCTGTAAAAGTATTTACTCTTTTACTCCAATTACTTCCACCCGGCCTAAAAAGTGCTCAAAAAAATAGTGCCCTTTTGTATGAATATTGAAGACACATGTACTCTGTTCTGCATCTCATCCACTGATGCTGACAAATGTATGCCTGGCTAAGGCCAGGGGCCCATCCTAATAATAGGGAGACTGATTGCTTATTGCTATCAAATTACTCTCAAAACCCCATAGGCAGCTGCAGAGTTAAAATCATTTTACGTGCAGAAGAAAAGAAAATTCAAAGGCGTGCGTCTTCTAGAAAAAATGCACACTGTGTACATAAACTGTATATTTGTAGAGGACAGACGAACTCTTAAGTAGAGACCAGTTTCTCCATCCTACACTCCATCTCTGAGAATGTTTTGTACATTTTTCTTATGATATTGTATTATCAGAGAATGGATTTGTACATTTTCTATACATTGAGAGGCTTTGAAGAGAATACTTAGAACTCGCTTAAACCCTTTGGAAGGCATAAGTTGTTCAGAGCTTCTCTGATGTTGGTAAAGCTGAACTCCAGGAATTCCAGAAAAGCTACTCTTGCAATGCTGCCCATCTGCACTGTCAGGAATAAATGCTCATTAGAGGAAATGTATAGCCAAAGCTCTTTTGGCCCTATTTCTCCTATGGGTCATAGGAGTGCACTTTGTTCTGCTCTCCTGTGACCCAGATTCAGCCAACAGCAAGCTAAAGTCTGCTGTCAGCTGATGTCACAAAGCTGCTTTAGGCTCTGCAGGGATCCCAACAATAATGTAGGGATCTGCCCTGATGCCTGGACCTACAGCTGGCGCTGCCTCTGAGACCCTAAGTCAGCAACTCCCGCCCCCTCCACAGTCCAGTGAGCACAGCACAGAAGAGTGACTGAGAGTCACCACTGTCTGCTCAGAGAAGACCTGGGAACTGAGCGATCAGCTGTCTTTGATCACTCAGTTCTCAGTGTAGAGCTGGTGGGGGACAGCTCCAGCACCAGATCAATGCTGCATCCATCCTGAGTATGAATGTTTATTATTTTGAAATCCCGCACTTCTCTTTAACCCATAAGATATCTTACCCTACTCCTCAATGCAGCTTGTGGGTGGTCCCTTGCGATCCTCACATACACTGCATGGCTGTTGGCCTTACATTGTACTTGATGACATCATTGTGTGATCACAGCATGGAGGACCTTATAGAAGTGGCTTTGGAGGACTGGTCGTATAAATGGAGGGTGCTTGCCAGAGCGGGAAGTAAGGTAAGTATTACACCTTATTTCTTACCTTATCCACTAGACTTGATGAGCATTTAACCCTTGCAGGATGAAAGGGGGGAGGGGGAGGGGTGTTTGGGTGTTGGTGTAGGTCACTGCAAAGGGTAGTTTTGTAATTCCCGAAGTTGGGATTTAAAGGAGACATACACTACCAATGTTAACTAAATGCTAAGTTGTTGGTGAAGATTGGCCAATGTGAACTTCCATCCCCTTCTCAAGAGTGATCACATGACTGCTTGAAAGACATTGACTACGGCAAAAAAACAAGTTTCTGATATTTGCACACACTTTTATAGTCAGACCTAAGCTAACACTTATCTGTTTTCATGTACTCTAATGTGTATTTTCTTGCCCTCACATTCTGATGTTCTAGAGCAGTGGTCTCTATACTGTGGCCGGGGGCCAGATGCGACCCTTTGCTTGCTTTCATCCGGCCCTTGAGGCACTATTTCATTCACTGACACCAACATAGCGGCATAATTCCCCCCCCCCCCATTGACACAAATAAAGGGGTGCAATTTCTCAGAACGATACCAATGATGAAGCACAGTTCCTCCAAATGACATCAACGATGGGGCACAATGTCTCTCTTAATTGGCACATTTGGCAAGGGGCACCACTTGCCAAATGCAACATGTTAAGTTAAATTTGCTGTACTGTGAAGCATCACAGCTGTGGCAATGTAACTGGACCTGAGCAGCCGTAATGAAAATATGTAGGTAGGTGGTCATGCTTCGGTAAATATAATCACCTGCCTGTTTTTACAGCCCCCTTACCAACTGTGTGAACTTAGCCTCAGAGGTTATGAAGTGAGGATGAGGTCAGTGTAGAGCTTGTCAATCAGTGTTACAGACCAGTCACACCTACATGGAAGAAAAATATATTTGAAATATATTTAAAAAATATTCTTCCCAAATATATTGACATATATTTGAAATACTACAATTTAGAAAAAAATCTGAAGAATATATTTAAAAATATATATTTAAAAAAATATTTTTCATATATTTTGTAATATATACAAAACACATTTCAACATGCAGTATATATATATATATATATATCTATATATATCTATATATATATATATATATATATATATATAGATATATATATATACTGCATGTTGAAATATGTTTTTTATATATTACAATATATATGAAAAATATTTTAAATATATTCTTCAGATTTTCTTTAACATATAAAAAGTCATTTTAATATATATTTTTACATATATTTGTAAATGCATTCGAAAAATGTAGATTTGTATTTTTAAAGACATACAGTATATTTGAAATGTATTTTTAAAAATACTTTTCATATATTTTGTAATAAAAATGCATTTCAACTTATATATATAAAATTTTATTTATTTCAGGTACTTATATAGCGCCGTCAATTTACGCAGTGCTTTCCATATATATATATATTGTACATTCACATCAGTCCCTAACCCTCAAGGGGTGTACAATCTAAGGTACCTAAACTCACATTCATACATACACATACTAGGGACAATTTAGACAGGATCCAATTAACTTACCAGCATGTCTTTGGAGTGTGGGAGGAAACCGAAGTACCCGGAGGAAACCCACGCAGGCACAGGGAGAACATGCAAACTCCAAGCAGGTGGTGCCGTGGTTGGGATTCGAACCAATGACCCCTAGTACTGCCAGGCAGAAGTGCTAACCACTTAGCCACTGTGCTGCCCTATATATACATATATATATATTGGATATGGCCAAAATTGTAGTATGTCAAATATATGTCAATATATTTGGGAAGAATATTTAAAAAATATATTTCAAATATATTTTTCTTCCATTGGGCACGACTTGTATCCCACATGTGTTGTAATGACTCATCTGTCTAGCACAGCAGAGAGAAGTGACATTGATGCAATAAAGTCAGAGGTTATGTTAGCAAGAAGCATTGTTATATCAAAACTGACCCTAATTATATCATTGTGGATAGAATAGGGAATGGTTAAGACTTTGGTCAGTTTTTTTTTTCTTTGTTCACATCGGGGAAATTTCCCTGAACTTTCTTTTCTGTTGGCTCAATAGAAAGTGACACGAAATCTCTCCAAAGAAAATCCCAGCGTAGACCATTGTCACCAGAAGGGGGGTCCCTGTTGGAAGATTTCCTCTCCTTGTTTCTGTTCTGGTGACAGATCAGAATTTCGGACATAGCCTTACTTTCATTCCAGTTAACAATGATCACCAGGACATACAGAGAGCATGAATCTCCCTAGACAGCACCATAAACACGATGACCCCCCACCACTACATTCCAAGTTTTTTAGTTGAACTGGATGGACTTGTGTCTTTTTGCAACCAGACTAGCTATGTAACTATGTAAGATTTTGGCTGTAGATGCGTTTTACCAAAATCCCACCGCTGATTTAGAAGATGTTATTTTTTCACATACCCCAACAAATATTTCTATGTGATATTTATAACAAATGTTCCGCTATCAGATTTTGTAAACATTCTCTTAAGCCTGAGGATTGTTTGTAAATTGAAGATTACATTCATGTGACAGCACAATATTTGTTTTATGTTAATAATCCAAAAATTTAAAAAGCAATGCAGTGAGTGTTCTTTTTATTTACGTAATGCCAAATGAAGATTATGGGAAAGATCATGTAATAGTCCAACCCGAGTGATCTGATGGATTGTTCATGAACAAGTGATTAGATCAGCGTTGGTCAACTTACCTGACACTGGGGGCCTCAAGTGATCACCAAAGGGCCATGCATATTATTCAGTGTATGTAATGTTGAAGAACACTGTCCGAGACTGAATATGTGCTGCAAGAGATCATCAGAGACTGAGGATGTGCTACAAAAGATAGTCAGAGACTGAGGATGTGCTACAAGAAATAGTCAGAAACTGAGGATATGCTATAAGTATTGGTCAGAGACTGAGGATGTGCTATAAGTATTGGTCAGAGACTGAAGATGTGCTACAAAAGATGGTCATAGACTGAGAATGTGCTATAAGAGTTGGTAAGACACTGATAATCCGCTAAAAGAGATGGACAGACACTGAGAATATGCTATAAGAGATGGTCAGACACTGAGAATATGCTACAAGAGATGGTCAGAGACTGAGAATGTGCTGCAAGAGATAGAGACTGAGGATGTGCTAAAACAAAGTTGGTCGGAGACTAAGGATGTGCTAAAAAGCTTGGTCAGAGAGTGATGATAGGCTACATGAGATAGAGACTGTGAATGTACTGTATGAGTTGGCCAGAGACTGAGGATATGCTTAAAAGAGATGGCGAGAGACTGAGGATGTGCTACAATACATGGTCAGAGACTGAGGACGTGCTGCAAGTATTGGTCAGATGCTGAGGATGTGCTACAGGAGATGGTCAGAGAATGGGGATGTGCTACAAGAGATGGTCAGAGACTGAGAATGTGCTACAAGACATCATCAGAGACTGAGGATGTGCTAAAAAAAGAGTTGGTCACAGACTAAGGATGTGTTAAAAAGGTTGGTCACAGAGTGAGGATATGCTACATGAGGATATGCTTAAAAGAGATGGTCAGAGAGTGAGGATGTGGTACAATACATGGTTAGAGACTGAGGACGTACTGCAAGTATTGTTCAGATGCTGAGGATGTGCTACAGGAGATGGTCAGAGAATGGGGATGTGCTACAAAAGATAGTCAGAGACTGAGCATGTGCTACATGAGATAGTTTAGAAACTGAGGATATGCTACAAGAAATAGTCAGAATCTGAGGATGTGCTGTAAGTATTGGTTAGAGACTGAGGATGTGCTACAAAAGATGATCATAGACTGAGAATGTACTACAAGAGATGGTGAGACACTGAGAATGTGCTACAAGAGATGGTCAGACACTGAGAATGTGCTACAAGAGATGGTCAGAGACTGAGAATGTGCTACAAGACATCATCAGAGACTGAGGATGTGCTAAAAAAAGAGTTGGTCACAGACTAAGGATGTGTTAAAAAGGTTGGTCACAGAGTGAGGATATGCTACATGAGGATATGCTTAAAAGAGATGGTCAGAGAGTGAGGATGTGGTACAACACATAGTTAGAGACTGAGGACGTACTGCAAGTATTGGACAGATACTGAGGATGTGCTACAGGAGATGGTCAGAGAGGGAGGGTGTGCTACAAGAGATGTCCAGAGACCGAGGATGTGCTACAAGAGATTGTCAGAGACTGTGAATGTACTGTAAGAGTTGGCCAGAGACTGAGGATGTGCGTGTAAGAAATGGTCAGAGGCTGAGAATGTGCTGAAAGACATGCTCAGAGACTCAGAGATGGGCAAATATTGGGCACGTGTTTACGGAGTTGTTGGAGACTGAAGACGTGCTTTAGGATACAGTCATATAGTGGAGACACATTACATGAGACTGCTAGTGCTGTTGCAGGCTTTTACACATCATTAATTCCACATTAGTTTTTCTTCCCTACTTCTGAGTTATAATTGTTGCGTGTGTTGAATGCCATTGCAATGCACTTTGTATTGAATGTTAACATGCATCATAACACACATATGTGTGCATCGTGATACATTGATGTGTGCCATGACTTGTGTTGCCTCAGCTCCTTATGCATGCATTGAGATGCATTTTGATGCATTTTCTTTGATTTCAATTGAAAAAACCCCAGATATGCACATGTGTAAATCCAGCCTAAAGGAAATTTCTTTTTGCAAAGGTAATCCCTTAACTTGGTTAGGTGATGTTGTACTGACTTCAATCAATCAATTGCAAGCAAAAATACAATTTTTTTTCCTTGCACATGATTGGGTGTTTTTTAGCCAAGTGATTGTTTGGTTACCTAGGAACACCCTCTCATCCAGACTGACACCCACCATACAATTGATTATTCCTCACAAGAGTCAGCCCACAACTTGCATCAGAACTGTGGGTGCTTGATTGGAGTACTGAGACCCGGTGCTGTGGTGTTTTCAGAAAGCTTTGTACAGCGCCTTGCTGGTCCCTCTCACTAGCCACGATCTTTCTGCAATACATAGAGAAGTACAGTGACCTGGTGATGATGACACTGGGTCTAAAATAAGGTATATAATGAAAACACAAACGTTTTTTTTTTTTCATTTCTTTAGTATGTTGATAAATGTGTCTTTAGGGGGCATGCGATTTTCCAATCCCATTATTTTTGAACTGTCAGCTGACAAATCTTCATTTGTTCATTTCTGAAGTTGATTGATACATAGCTATTAGAGTATAATTTTCACCTTGACCTTAGAATAGATCTGAGATTGGTAATTACTATAGCAGAATATAGTAATTGTATATTTATTTAAAGTTGCAGAACTACATATTATTGAAGTAAGAAGGGTGCGATGTTCAGACTAAATAATTACAAGCTTACAGCTAAATATTCTTAGCATGGTCCTTTTTAAAGCAGAAATTTCATTAGAAAGCTACCATTATTTCCACAGTGGTAATCAAACTTGGCATGCATGTTTATTGTCTGCTTGTAAATAATGTGGAAAAGGAACGATCGTGCTGTAATGTGTGAGTCAATATGAACCAGGAATAGAATAAAAGCTTCCCTTATTGTGATCTACAGTGTGTGCTCTGCTGTCACTCAGCATCATATGGGGAGGGGGGGGGGGGCAAAATCACGGTGCTTTTCAGGGTGTCACACTCTGGGCTGCCTCACCCCTCCATAGCTGGGAATGGAGTTAAAAGTGTTAATTGCTTATGTTTGGTGACTTAAATTGCTTGTAATTTTAAAGCAAACGCATGCCTTCCCATTAGCTGTATTTCTCAATAGGCACAGCGGGTGGTGCTTAATTGGTACAGGAGACATGGCTTGTATGGAAACTGTCAGGACAGAGATGTGAAAACTAACATTGCTGACTGATTGTTTTTTAAAGGTACAGGCTCTGGAGCTGTCATCCTGATCCTTACTTGAGGCTGGGTACACACCGTTGCGCTGCAGCAATGTGCATGTTAGTGCCTTGCCATGCCGTGCCACTGGCCACTTTATTAGGCACACCTGTTCAATTGCTTGGAAACACAAATCGCTAATCAGCCAAAGACATGGCAGCAACTTAATACATTTAGGCATCTAGACGTGGTGAAGACAACTTGCTGAAGTTCAAACCAAACATCAGAATGGGGAAGAAAGGGAATTTAAGTGACTTTGAACATGGCATGGTTGTTGGTACCAGACGGGCTGGCCTGAGTATTTAAAAAACTGCTGATCTACTGGAATTTTCACACACATCCATCTCTAGGGTTTACAGAGAATGGTCCGAAAAAGAGAAAATATCCAATGAGCAGCTGTGTATAGATGAAAATGCCGTGTTGATGTCAGAGATAAGAGAAATGGGATTTAAGTGACTTTGAATGTGGCTGGGTTGTTGGTGCCAGACGGGCTGGTCTGAGTGTTTAAAAAACTGCTGATCTACTGGGATTTTCATGCACAACCATCTCTAGGGTTTACAGAGAATATACAGTGAGCAGTGGCAGTTGTGGGGATGAAAATGCTTTGTTGATGTCAGAGGAGAATGGGCACAGTGGTTTGAGATGATAGAAAGGCAACAGTAACTCAAATAACCACTCGTTACAACCAAGGTATGCAGAATACCATCTCTGAACACACAACACATTGAACATTGAAGCAGATGGGCTACAGCAGCAGAAGACCACACCAAGTTAAACTGCTGTCAGCTAAGAACAGGAACCGGAGGATACAATCCACAGAGGCTCACCAAAATTGGACAATGGTTGATTGGAAAAACATTGCCTGATCTGATAAGTCTCAATTTCAGCTGCGACATTCAGATGGTAGGGTCAGAATTTGGGTACACAACATGAAAGCATGGATCCATCCTGCCTTGTATCAATGGTTCAGGCTGGTGGTGGTGGTGTAATGGTGTGGGGGAGATTTTCTTGGCACACTTTGGCCCCCTTAGTACCAATGGAGCATGGTTAAACGCCACGGCCTACCTGAGTATTGTTGCTGACCATGTCCATCCCTTTATGACTACAGTGTACCCACCTTCTGATGGCTACTTCCAGCAGGATAATGCGCCATGTCACAAAGCTCAAATCATCTCCAACTGGTTTCTTGAACATGACAATGAGTTCCCTGTACTCCAATGGCCTCCACAGTCACCAGATCCCAATCCAATAGAGCACCTTTGGGATGTGGTGAAATGGGAGATTCGTATCATGGATGTGCAGCCGACAAACCTGCAGCAACTGCGTGTGAAAGAAAATGCCAAATGTTTGGTTGTCCCCAGAGCAGGAACAGAGGGGCAATCTTCCAATAGGTGACCCTGGTGACAACCCTCACACTCCCTGTTTTGGCTATGGAACAGGAAGTGAAAGGAAATCTCCCCAATGTGTCTTGAGTTCTGCTTAAATGCCCCCCCAATGTACCTAGCCAACGCACATAAATTGCAGCGCACTACATCGCACAGCAACCCACTAGCATGAATTGTGGGGCATGACATTGTGAAAAATAGTGTATTTGCCTTCTTTGGTGCATTTTGGTGCGTTAGGCTGTCCATTCAAAGGAACGCAATGCGTAAAATGACACACATTAACATAAATGTGATAACAGACCGCAGCAATGTAAATCCAACCTTGTTACTTAGTGATTAAATTATCTGAAAAAAAAGATTGCAGATCATTTGCCCAAATACACTCAGTCACCAGTCAAAAGTAAGAATCAGGTTGAGAGCTCTGAATGATGGACCCTGCAAGTCAGCAGCGGCAGCACGCAGATTTTTGAAAGGTTTTATTCATTGTAAAGCTCCGAATGCTTTAAAGCTCCAAAATGGGGGAAAATAAAACCAAATAATAAACTAAATTAATAGTCTTTCAAAAAGGAGGATGTGTACCTAGTCTACTAGGTATACTTTAAAGTGGTCCTAAACCCCAAAACCAAAATGTAATATATAATACAGCTTACCAATCATTAGTTGTGATGGCTGTATTAGATTTCTTTTTTTTAGGCTTTTATCCTGTTTTCACCTGGTGATCTGGCCAATAACACACCTCCTACATTAGACCACCCCCACTCTGGATGAAGGAGTGCAAGGGGCACATTCAGAAAGCAGTGTTGTCAGTTTGATGGGAGGGGAATGTAAGAAGTACTAGCAGATTTAGATACACTAACAAATTGAAGCCAAACGCCAGCTCACACTTTGTAATCAGTTATAGCAAACGTTTTTCCTTTTAGGATAAAGGATTTACATAAATAAATAAAAGTTGATCATTGTAAGCACCCCTGCCAGTGTTAAATGGTTTGTCTCATTTCTGTAACTGATACATCTACAAGAGAGCTTGTTCTGTTGAAAAACAAAAAATTTACTGGCTGGATCACTAGGTGAAAAGAAAGAAAAGAAAGCTAACACAGCCATCACATCTAAGAATTGGTAAGCTGCAATATAATAAATGTTTGTTTTTGAGTTCAATACCACTTTAAATGTTAAAAAGCCATTCCAGGCAACACATAAAACTCCTTAGCACATCCTTGTCACGCAAACACTTCAGCTATGCTAAAGCCTGTAGCATACTGAATCTGTCTTTTCAGGTTTTCTGTATGTGAGAGACCACTAAAAGCCTTTAATGGGTGTGTTTGGGAATGCAAGCAAATGGGTTCCTGGATCTCCTAGTTACTAACAAGGGAGTAAGGTGGCTCAGTGTACTAGACCAGGGGTCTCCAAACTTGGCCCTTTGCTTGCCTTTATTCAGCCCTTGGAGCATTCCTTTCACTGACACCAATGATGGGAAAATAATCCTTCCATTGACACCAATGATGAGACACTATTTCTTCCACTGACACCAATGATGGGACACTATTCCTTCAATTGACACCAATGATGAGACACTATTTCTTCCACTGACACCAATAATGGGACACTATTCCTTCCCCTGACAGCAATGGTGGGAAACTATTCATTCCACTGACACCAATGGTGGGAAAGTACTCCTTCCATTGTCACCAATGGTGGGAAACTATTCTTTCCACTGACACCAAAGATGGGGTACTATTCCACCCACCGACACCTGTGGCGGGGAACTAATTCTCTCACTGACACCAATTATGAGGCACTATTCCTCCCATTGACACAATATCATTTTTTTTTACTCCTACTGACCACCAAGCGTATGTAAATGTTTACTCACATCAATGCCAGAGTATTTTCTACTCCCACTGGTCACAGTCTGGCCCCCTTAAAGTTTGAAGGGCAGTAAACTGGCCCTTTATTTCAAAAGTTTGGAGATCCCTGCAGTAGACTAATATTCTGGGTGACTGCAGCCCTAAGTGAGTAGACTGGGTTCTAGCTTGGCATTTCAAGATATCATTTCTAATTTTACCAGAGCTCCACTCTATGAGCTTATAGTCAATGTGTGTTCTTTCTAACGGAAACATTTGCACTTCTTTTACCCTGATGCTGTATTGGTGATCACTATGGAAAATTCAACAGTTTGAAACCTTCTCCACAGCAGAATAGGAAACTGTCAGGCAGGGGCGGACTGACAACTCATGGGGCCCCCGGGCAAAAGGGGATCATGGGGCCCCTGTGTCCTCACACACACTCAAGCCACACCCAAAAAAGCCTATGAATGGTACCAGGGGCATCTCATGGGGCCTTCTACTGACCCTGGGCCCTTGGGCAGTGCCCGAGTGCCCGAATGGTCAGTCTGCCCCTGCTGTCAGGATAGAAATATAACAGCTGTCATTGCAGACGTCATAGGTGCATTCTACATGACTGATATCCCTATTCTTCACTTCTTAGAGAGCCATTGAACTTAAAGCTGAACTCTGGGCACAAAAACTTTCATTTATATACTGTGTATTCCTCAGTAGCCACAAAGGATATACAGTAAATCTACCTTCTATGCAGAAAATGCCTTTGCAGATATTACCATATAAAAGTAACTGTGACACCATCACTGTGCTGTAAATAGCCTGTGCAGACAGCACAGCGGTGGGGAGGATCCAGCAGGCTCCACCCACAATAAACTGTTTGCAAAAAAACTACAGGAGGGGGCGGATACAAGACCAGTCATCCTGTACATTTAGAGAGAGCAGCAGTGATATGTATTTATTACAGGAAGGTCCTGCACAAAGTTTCATACTGGATTACTGCACAGATCTGGAAGAAAAACACATGATTCAAGTAGGAATTCACATGACACATGTATATAGGCAATGTTTGTTTATCATGGAGTTCAGAATAAAACAAGTGTATTTCAAGTTACAGGTCACCTATACACCACTTACTGGTTACACATCAGTGCCGACTTAGTGGTGAAATAAGGATCAGAATGGCAGCCTTGGATTTTGCACCTTATAAAAAGTCAGCAGTGTTAGATCCCATTTTTCTGTCCTGACAGATTCTTGTTAAAATTGCAAGCATTTTTTAGAATATATATATATATATATATATATATATATATATATATATATACATTATATTTACAGTAGATACCTGTAATAAATATGTGTAGGTGTGCAAAATCAAAACGTGCGTATCCCATCTGTTATGTTCATTTTGCATTTTATTTCTTGTTGCTGTTCTGTGTTTATCATTCTTGCACTGCTATCCAATGGGTTAAGATATTTTTATTTCTGCTTGCAAGATTTCAGTAATCGGTGTCAAAGCAAATGACTTTATTTTGCATCCTGCCTGCACAAACATATATACATAAATTGCGATTTTAATTAGCACAGCTAATTACTTGTGACTATCAGGCCAGCTCATAGATCAGCCGTCAAGGGCGTGAGAGGCGGACTGAATTCGTGGTGACATCAGTTAGACAGCTTTTGCTGGCGAGTAAATCGTTTATCAAGCTTACTGTACAGATGGCGAACCGAGGGGCTTAGATGCAAATAGAATTTCCTTTTGTCTGTTATAACATTAATAAGATCCCTAAATCTCATGTACTGTTCAAAATGAATTGCTGTCTCCCCAGCTACATTTACATAAATATAGATCCTACAATTTATGCATAGGCGTTTATAATTGAATTGAAATGCATTGAGTGTGTGTGTTTGTATATATACGTAGTATATGTAGTTGCCAGCTGTCCTTGGTTTCCAGGGACATTGTCAGGTTTTGATTATTTTTTTTCTTTTGAAAAATTATATCTATAGCTTTTAAAATTGGTCAGAGATTTCATAAAATATTTTTTTCTGTAAATAAATCCAGCTTTAGAGATAGATAGATAGATAGATAGATAGATAGATAGAATACATTGCTAGTTAAAGAACCATTTTTGCCATAATAACAATAACAATAATAATAATAATAATGATAAATATTATTTTTCTGTAAACAAAAATTAAGTTTTTAGAGGAAAGAAAGAAAAATAAAATATTTGCAATAACAACAATAAACTATTATTATTATTATTATTAATAATAATAATAATAATAATAATAATAATGATAAGAATTCTGATAAATTTTATTTTTCTGTAAATAAATGTAAGAGATAGATAGATAGATAGATAGATAGATAGATAGATAGATAGATAGAATACATTGCAAGTTAAAGAATTATTTTTGCAATAATAACAATAATAATAATGATAAATATTATTTTTCTGTAAACAAAAATTACGTTTTTAGAGAAAAGAAAGAAAGAAAGAAAATATTTGCAATAATAATACATTAATATTATTATTATTATTATTATTATTATTATTATTATTAATAACAATAAGAAGAAGAAGAAGAAGACAAATTCTGATAAATTCTATTTTTCTGTAAATAAATGTATGTTTTAGATAGATAGATAGATTACATCAAAGAAACATATTTACCATAATAATAAACTGTAATAATAATAATAGTAATACTAGTTATTAATAGTATTAGTAGCAATATAATAATAATAATTGTGTTTTTTCTGTAACAAAAATCCATAGCTAGATCGCTAGAATACATTATTAGTCAAAGGAACACTTTTGCCATAATGAAACATAGTGACTTCAGTGTTTTGCTCAGTTTGTGTATTTATGTTACTATAGCAAAGTTTAATTGCTCATTTGCTCTATGCTAACAGATATGCAGCTGCACAAATGCACAAAACACCATATGTACTGTATTATCTATTTGTTATTTGTGTGTTTGCTTTTTTTGAATGTATTTTTATAGTAATGTTTTGCAGTTGTTTACTTTTTTTGGACAAGCTGCTGAAAAGCATATTTCATGTACTTTTCAGACCTGTGGTTGCGATGTAAACATTTATTTACAGGAAGTCTATTTATGTGTGTATTTATATCATAGCTGTATAATGTTCACATGGCACGTATGCCTGGTAACCTGTTTAAAGTGGATGCTGATCTGAGGCCTTGACGTAGTTTGTTTGCTGGAAAGTCTTAAAGAGCAACTTTGGAGTAAAGTCGAGCTGTGATGTACTGATTCAGTATAATAACATTTAATTGTGCTCAAGTCACAAACTCCAGACTGGGATTCTTGAAGAGCACTCTTGGGTAGGGTTGAAGAACACTGGTGTACTTGGAGGTCAGTTACCAGCAGGGATAGAAGAGATGGCTAAGCATGCATAGAAAGTGTAAGACTACATTCACACTGGCGATTAGGTTCCTATTGCAGCTCTCAGCGGTTAGGTGCGGACGCCAGCCCCGTTCCCAATGATGACAGTTCGTCGTCGGCCGCAGTTATTCGAGGCTCTCTGCACAGCCACCTGCAGTGATCGCTATTGGATGCGCACAATGTGCATCCAGCAGTGGTCTCCCCAGGCAATTACAGGCTGTGCAGAGAGCCACGAATATCTGTGGTCACTGACGATCTATCATTATGCTGAACAGGGTCGGCATCTGTACCTAACCGCTGAGAGCTGCTATAGGAATCTCAGATTCCTGCTGCAACTATTTGCCCCGACTCTAATCGCCGGTGGGAATGTAGAGTTGCTGAAGGAGAAAAAGTGCTGTAGGAAGTTGCCTCTGGGCAACACAGTGGCTTAATGCTTAGCACTTGGGTCCTCAGTGTGAGTCCAAGTCAAGATGCTAACTGCATGGAGTTTGCATACTCTTGCCTGCCTACATTCGCCGGTGGGAATGTAGAGTTGCTGAATGAGAGAGAGTGCTATAAGAAGGTGCCTCTGGGCAACATAGTGGCTTAATGCTTAGCACTTGGGTCCTCAGTGTGAGTCCAAGTCAAGATGCTAACTGCATGGAGTTTGCATACTCTGCCTGTGTTTGTGTGAGTTTCCTCCAGGTTTTCTCCAACATTCAAAAATCATGCTGGTAGGTTAATTGGCTCCTCTCTAAAAATTGAGCCTAGTATGATTTTCTACTGGGTGCCCCCCAAGATGGCTGTCTTGCCTTCTGCTCAGTTAGCAGATAAAGTGCTTTGAGTCCCCAGGAAGAAATATTAAATAAATTATGAAAAGTGCAAAAGGAGTCTGGGTGCACAGCAAGGGGGTACACATGGAGAGCAGGGTGCCAAGCTTCGGGACTCACAGGAGCCAAGCAGTGGGTAAGGAGATATCCAGTGCCGGATTCAATATAAGAATCCTTACTCCCTCTAGACAAAAAATAATAAATAAAAATGTGTCTCTTTTAATAGAATGTATCTTAGGAAGCAATATTTTGCCTGCCATCATCTGTAAAACAAATGCAAATAACTCCATAGTAAATGAATAGTTTTTTTAGTTAGAATGTGAGAAAAAACAATCAGCAAGGACATTTCGTGTAGAGATGGGTCTAGCCAACACTGCCTATCCTGGTGATATTATCAAGGTGATAGCCCAACATCTGGATCTTTTACATTCCGGAAGACTACATGGATGGGAGTAATATTCCCAAAACACCGGCAGCAAGACGTCAGACATTCGTGTGACGTGTTAAACTACAGCAAGTCTTGGATGAAAACCAGAAACCTTTTTCTTAGATCCATTTGTAGGTTTAATTTGCACTTCTGGTTAGAATTATTTTTAAATCAACATTTGCAAAATCCTTAATTTTTTACCTATGTTACAGGAGATGTGGCATTTCAGAAATCAATAACAATTATTATGCTAATTATAATATTTTGGTTTTAGGCCACTCATGAATTTTGTGACTTTTTGAAAATGAACGGACAGATTTGAGTATTGTCTGCAATGCTGGGTTTGTTTGTGAATAGTCCAATAAAACGTAAAATAAGAATATCAAATTTTGCTGCAATATAGACCTTCACTCCAGAGATTTCCCCCACAGTACCTGTTTTATGCCACTAGATGTCCTCATTCTGATGGCCAGCCAACCTTCAAGTCATTTACCATGTCCTGGACCCACCCCAGCATCGGTGATGAGCTCATCGGCCTGTTCTCCGCTTTCTCTCTATTGTCAACACACGAACTGATTGGCTCCCTGTACTGCTTCTTCTTTTCACTCTCCAGCTTTGCTGTACAGGAGCTGTAATAGACCAACACCATGTACTTAAACTGATTGGATTTAAAAAAAATTCATTTAATTATGTATTGATGGTTAAATAATTGCATTAATTTGCAAGCCAATACTTTTTTTGTTTTGTGCAGGATAGAATAGCTAATATAACAATTATTATACAGGATTTATATAGCGCCAACAGTTTGCACAGTGCTTTACATTATTAACCACTTGTTCTCCAGATGATTTACCCCCCTTCATGACCAGGCCATTTTTTGTGTTACAGCGCTGTGTTAATTTAACTGACAATTGCGCGGTCATGCAATGTTGCATCTAATTGAAATTGATGTCCTTTTTTTCCCTAGGAATAGATCTTTCTTCTGGTGGTATTTGATTACCTGTGCAGTTTTTATTTTTTGCGCTATAAACAGCAAAACACCGACAATTTTGAGAAAAAAAACAATATTTTTGACTTTTTGCTATTAAACATGTCTAGTAAAAAAAATTTAAAAACTAAAATTTCGTTATAAATTTAGGCTAAAATGTATTCTGCTCCATGTCTTTGCTAAAAAAAAATACCAATACGTGTAAATAATTGGTTTACGTTAGTTATAAGTTATAATGTTTACAAATGGCGGTATATATACTGCATTTTTTTTTTCACTAGTAATGACGGCGATCAGCTACTTATTTTGGGACTCTGTCACTGCGGTGGGCATTCTGACGCTGGGGGGAACTGACTTGGTGTCATTGACATCCCCAGTGACACCAATACAGTGATCAATGCTAATAAAAAGCACTGACACTGTACTAATGGCACTGGGCAGGAAGGGGCTAACATGTGGGGCGATCAAAGAGTTAACTGTGTGCCTTTTCACAGTACGCTGTGTGTTTGTGCTTCACTGTAAGCACACTGGTTTGTATGGTTCTGCTATGAGGAGCCATACAAAGCAGTGTGCTGGAGCTGACAGGGGGGAGAACTGTAGATCACCGAGTGCCGGCGAGTAATCACCGGTTGGGACCCGGGGATTGACAGCCAAGGCCGCGCATGCAGAGTAACTGAGTATGTGCAAAGCATGGTGGGATCGTATATTACTGGATTCTAAACGGTATAGGCACTTATTTTTAATGTTTTACATATCTATAACTGCAATAGAGGCCAACTTGAAGTGATCTAGCAGAACCACTTTAAGGGAGACAATACAGTTACAATATAATTGAATACAAGAGGATATGGAGGGTCCTGCTCCTGTGAGCTTACAATTTGATAAGGAATATATATAACAAACTCCTGTCCTGTTTTGTCGATATTGTCTCATTGGGAAGATTTCCCTTTACTTCCAGTACTGTAGACACAAAAGGAGAAAATTAGAGAAAATCTCACCAGGTGAAGGGAGACTCCTTCTTAGGGCCAGTTCACACCAGAACTTGGTGCGGGAAACACACGTTCTGTTCACATTTCCCACACCATGTTCAAAATACATTGCCCTTGCGATCTGCAGTGGGTGTCAGTGTTAACTTAAGGACACCCCAAACACAGGTCACAAATGCAGTGTGCTTGCCTGCACTGGATTGCGTGGTACAGTATTATCATGCAGTCTAGTTGTGCATTTTTTAAAGTAGCACATGCACTACTTTTGTTTTGATCCAGTGCAATTCAAATGACGGGCTGAAATTGCACTGTATCCAGATCCATGGTGTGAGCCGTCCCTTAGAGAGTCACTGACAAGTGTGTCTAATGGAAGATTTCCCCATTTCCCCTCTATTCTTTCTTCAGTGACAACTCAGACAAACAGAGAGTGTGACTCCCCCCACTGGGAACCCAGACAGCAATAAAAACCTATCAGAGATTCTAACCCATCCCCACTCTATCCAAAACAAGAAATACAAAATGTTTGGGCTTTAGATACACTTTACAACAGTCAGCACTAGTTGCCAGCTTATGTCTCTCTACATTAAAGTGTTACTAAACCCAGTCTGTATATGTAGTAAAGAATGCTTGTTATATACTCAGTGTGGAACCTAAGGGGTTTATTCTCTGTATTGTGTAAAAAGGATATTTGATCCTGTCTTCTCTGATACTCCCCTTATTTCACATTCCCCATTTCAACTTCCTGATAGAACACAGCCTCGGGGACACTCTGCACATGCTCAGTTTGGTTTGTACTGTTAGAGAGTTTTTTTTTCTTTTTCTTGGAAGGGTGCATGTGACTAGCACAGGGCCAGTCAGCACTGTCCAGAGGTCAGGTGTTCTGCAATCTCATGGGACAGTGAGAGGAGAATGAAAACTCCTCCTACAAGTTTTAACCAGTGCTCGGCCAGACACTGATAGAAGTCACAAGACTGCTCTTAACTGCTGATGAGAAAAGATATTTAGCAGTTTAATATTTACTAAAATAATTACATTTCTATGTTCTGTGTACTGTGGGAGACCCGATATAGTGAATGCAGGGTCCTGAGTTTAGTAACACTTTAAGCCTAGTACGCACAATGAGAAAATCAGACAAAAAATATCACTTGCAAAGCGAGCATCTTTTTTAAAAGGGTCTCAGCCTAGTACACTTTCCGGTAGAAAGCACTTTTACTTACCTGAAACTCAGTTCCTTCTGGCTCCTCCGTGATTCTAGACTAGTCCCTGCAACCTCTTCTCCCCTGCATTCTGGTGGTCTAAGGTCTTCTAACGTCATCAAGACTGATGCAGGGCCCATAGGCCTCCACTGGATGCTGGGGTGCCAAGACATAGGGGAGCAGAGGATCAGGTAAGTAAAGATCCTTTTCCTGTCCACCAGACAGAAATGAACAGCCAAAGCGAATAATTTTTTTTCCCTAAAATAATATACATGTTTTACTTACCTGCTCTGTTCAACAGTATTGCACAGAGTGACCCTGAGCCTTCTCTTCTGGAGTCACCCGCTGGTGCTCTTGGCTCCTCCTCTTCTGTTTGTGCCCTCATAGCAAGCTGTGTGCTATGGGCGCACATGTGCAGGCATGCTGCAGAGCCCTGCTGTGTGCATCCATAGACACACACACAGCATGACTCAGCGCCTCCCACTCCTCACAGGATTTGATTGACAGCAGCAGGAGCCAATTGTGCCCACTGCTGCCTCTGTGTCCTGTAAGGAGAGGAACAGAGACCAAGCATCTGCAGATTGGCACAGCGCTGGATCAAGATAGGACTCAGGTAAGTATATATGGAGGTGAGGGGGTGATACAACTACTGGGACATTTTTTACACTAATTGAGGGAATGCATTAAGGTAAAAATGTTTTGCCATTAGAATCACTGTAACCCTCACGGTGCCGGTACAACCCCAATGCAAGGAACAGATTTTCATTTTCCCAAAGTTGCACTTTAATTTTAATAATACAATTAATATTATTAAATCGATCATTTAAGAAATAATATGAATGCAAAGATCAGGCTTTTTATCTAACTTTATGAGGTTTGTGTTTACTGGATAAGTCTTTAGCCATTAGTGCCAGCATTTCTTTTATTCTGCTGTTTCTTTTATTTTAAAGGCAATGTAGTGACAGATTTCATTTTTGTACGCATTTCGATTATTAAATTAGCGATAAAAATGAACATATCTGCAATTATTTATAAAGTACTCCTTAGCAGTTAGACGTTCTGCAGCAGTTCTGAGGTTGTTTCGTTCCTAAATAGATTCTCCTAGTTGGGGAGATTGTGCAAAACTAACTGTTGGTTTAGTCACATAATAGACCCAAAGATTTGTGTTGACGTATTTGCACATAAAATGCACATGGGATCTGCTAATTGCAGTCGCATTAATCAATGTTCCCCAAGGTTTTCTGTTCTATACAGGCTCTTCCTCCCCACCATGAGCATTGGCTGGCAGTGTCAGCGGGCGCACCATAGACATTAGTGCATTGCTTAATCCAACGGGGGGCTGCCAGCTAATGTCTGCAAGTACAATTCCATGCTTTAATACTTACAGTTTTCTTTGAGTCATTTATCACATGGGCTGGTAAAATGTACAAAGATCATATCCATTGCCAGGACAAGGTGCTTTAGCATCCAAGGGGAAAAGACCAGCGTGCCCTCCGTGAACTGTGATCTACTTCAGCAGCAAAGGTTGTATTTCTGCCATATTTGTGCCCTGCTTTACCACCCAAGATGGCCACCTCTCCTGCCTAGCATGTGGCCTGGCTCTGATCACAACATTCACTGCCTTTGTCCTGTGTTCTATGTGACCTGCACTGTTGTAAGCTTGACTGACAGTTCAGATTATTTCAGTGGCTACTATTAGTCACATTCAACTGGACATGTTCTGTAATGTTGCCGTTTCACAGCTTATCCAAGACACTTCTTCATTTCTAATGAGTGTCAGGAAGATACCTCATCCTTTAGGCTCCATTCACACTTGTGTGACTTGTCATGTGACTTTGGACACTTAAATTCGCATGACAAGTTGCAGCCCCTGTATTTCAGTGGAAGCTGTTCAAATCTATGTGACTTAAAGTCGCAGTGACTTTAAAAAGGTTCCTGCAGTACTTTTATGTGACTTTCATGTGACTTGAGTGCCATAGACTGCAATGTAAACTCTCAAACATTGTATGAAAGTCACATGTTACCAGTGCAACAGTCAAAGCCAGAGTCAACAGCCAAAGCCGCATTCCATCCTAAGTTGAATCAAAGTCGCATCGGAGTCGCACAAGTATGAATGGAATCCTATATCCAGAGAGATAGCATAGATTCCTTAAGTCTCCTTTCTCTCCCAAGGTCCTGCGGACAACTAGGGTTCCTCCAAAGGTTGTCAGGGTTTCTTAGAGCAATGAGCAATTTCTACCTCTCAGATATGTAATCACTAACACCAATGATCTATTTAGCTATTTGTATGGAAAACATTCCTCCCACTGACCACCAATGTAAGAGGCATTCTTCTTACTGACCACCAATGTAGGAGGCATTCCTTCCATTGACCACCAATGTGAGAAGCATTCTGATCACTACACCATTTTACCATTAGTTGTTGATATAGTAATTATTGGCTAGGGTTCTCTGAGACCTGTACGTTTTTTTAAGGGTTCCTTCATGTTACCCACTTCTCACCAGGGCTATGGCTGTAGCTGCAGTCATGAACCCGGTATCAATCATTTCAGCCAGTGATGCTGAATCGTGTAAAAGTGATCCAAGTGGCTGTAGAGCTCTCACATGTGGGAGCAAGATTTCCCCCCCTCCGCTACCTTCCACTGCCATACCTGGCACTTTCGTTATACCGGGGAGCCCAGGATTGATGCCGTGGTTCCAACTGACCATAGAGATGGAAGCTAGAGGGTGGTGAGATACCTTGTTGGTATGTAGCTGAAGCACTCTGACGTGTGTCCTCCAAGGTGCCTCTGGATATGCGGCAATCTGTGGGCACATCAATCCTCTACCTATCAGTCTCTCTTTTTTGAGACCTTTTGATATGATTGAACAAACAAATAACGAAGGTTATGCTGTGGATGCGTGCAGCCAGTTGCGCCTCTTCTGTGTTAGGGCTCTTAGGGGGCCCCAGGGGTCCAGAAGGGGATATGGATGCCGCCGGGCAGCTCACCCACACAGGGAATATGGTCTCCTCATGTTGGTTATATGCAGGTATCTCCTTGATTTTCCCTGATGAAGACTTCTTTGTAGTCGAAACACGTTGGACATCTTCTACTGGGGATAGATCCAGGGAACCCTGTACTGGAGATAGATTCATGATACTGCATATCACATGTTGTTTTTGGAACCTCAGTTTCATATTCATGTGATGGAGATAGCCATCGAGCATTGGAACCTCATTCTCGTATTCATGTGATGAAGATAGCCATCGGGCATTGTAACATATATGTTACGTTTGGATAATACACTGTGCAAAGTTCTGTTATATTGAGTATTAGATTGTAATTGGATTACAACGGGTTGCATATATTATTTAAATTGTGTAAATGAGACCAAGAACCTTTTGGCTCAGAACGTAGGATTTTTTATATGGGAATTTAATAAAACTTGATTTTAAGGAAAAATGATCGATATTGATTTTATACTTCATTGTGGTGGCTGAAAAGTCCCAGCGGAGACAATGTTTGTTGTTCTGTAGTGACCATAGAGATGGAGGAGGAAGGCAAGTTCCTGATCATCTCTATGGTCTATGCAACAGGAAGCAACAAATATTTTGTCACTTCTGGTTTCGGTGTTTTGCTTACAAGCCATTAATGGCTTTTAACACCATCTGCTCAAACCAATTTCAGTTTGATGAGATGCTTTTAGGGCAGATGAGTACCTGTCACTGCCCATGCTATCACAAGGGATGTTGTAATAGCAATAAAAGTGAATAAAAAAATGTAAGCAGTGAAATTGTTTTTTTAATAAAATTAATAAATTAAGAAACAAAAGGAAGCACCCCCCCGCTCACGCGCAAAGGCTCATATATACACTTGAGAGGCATTGTCAAGAACATTTTAGTGAGAGCAATAATTATAGCACCAGACCTTATATTTAACTTTAACTGGTAACCTGTAAAGGCTTTAAAAGTACTATAATTTGTCACCATTCCACGGGCATATAGCATTTTAAAGTGTGACTTGTTCGGTATCTATGTGCTTGGTGTAAGATCATTGTTTTAATTTTACTGTACAATTGGGTATTATATTCTGTCTTTGTGCATTAAAATTCATCCCTGTGTAATTTTTATTGTTTTGAGAAACCGTTTCGCAAATACCATGTGACATAAAAAAATTGAAACACCTGATATTTTATTCTCTAGGGCCTCTGCTTGAAAAATATATACTGTTTGGAGGTTCTAATTAATTTTCAAAAAATGCAGATATTTACATGTGCAGAATTGGCCTGGTATTGAGGTGGTTAAAAAGGTTGAGAAAGGCTGCCTTAACCAATCAACACAGCAAAAAGGCACCATGACATCTGCCTTTCCATGGTGATTGGATCTGCTGCTACCTGTGTGGACATTAAAGCAGAACTTTACCCAAGAGGGGGAGTTCTACTTGTTTGTATCCCCCCCACTGCCACATCTGGCATTTTTTGGGGGGATAAGGGAGTGAGTATCTGGTTTTGATAGGTATCCGCTCCCATTTCTGGGTCAGATCACTGCGGCGATCCGAGCAGAACATTTGCCCCCCCCTCCCCCTGCAGCCTTCTGGGACACTTCACAGGTCCCAGAAGACTGCAGGACCATTTACAAAGTGTAAAGTGCTTCGCTCATATGCAGTAGAAAACCGGCTGTGAAGCTGCAAAGCTTCATTGCCAGTTTCCCTTAAAGTGTTACTAAACCCAGGACCCTGCATTCACTATATCTGGTCTCCCACAGTACACACAACATGGAAGTGCAATTATTTTAGTAAATATAAACTGATAAATACCTTTTCTCATCAGCAATTAGAGCAATCTTGTGACTTCTATCAATGTCCAGCCAAGCACTGGTTAAAGTGGTTGTAAAGGTAGAAGATTTTTTACCTTCATGTATTCTATGCATGAAGGTAAAACACCTTCTCTGTTCAGCATCCCCTGCAAGACCCCCTAATACTCACCTAAGCTCCCTCTCAATCCAGCGATGTGCACTGGAGTTTCGGCTATCCCTGGACTCTCTCTCCTCTTTGGCTGAGATAGCAGTGGGAGCCATCGGCTCCCTCTGCTTTCAATCACAGCCAGTGAGCCAATGAGGAGAGAGAGGAGGTGGGGTCGAGCCACAGCTCTGTGTGTCAATGGACACCAAGTCTGCTTGGGTGCCCCCATAGCAAGCTTCTTCCTGTGGGGGCACTCAACAGAAGGGAGGGGCCCAGGAGAGCCTGAGGGGGACCTGACAAGAAGAGGGCCGGGGCCTCCCTATGCAAATCCACTGCACATAACAGGTAAGTATGATATGTTTCTTATTTTAAAAGAAAAAAATGTATGCCTTTTCAATCACTTTAACGCTTGTTGGAGGCGTTTTCATTCTCCCCTTATTGTCCTGTGAGGCTGCATGACCCCTGACCCTCTGTCTGGACAGTGCTGATTGGCCCTGTGCTAATCGCATGCACTCTCCCAAGACAAAAAAAAAAACCTCTAGCAATACACACCATTCTGAGCATGTGCAGCTTGCCTCAAAGGTTCTATTCTATCAGGATTGATGGATTGGGGACAGTAGAAGAAGGGGAGGATCAGAGAAGACAGGATCAAACATCTTTTTCACACAATGTGGAGGATGTTAATCAAAAGGTGCTTCAACAAAGTATTAGTTTAAGGGTGTGCACACCTATGCAACCGTTAGGTTTCACAATGAGTATAACAAGCATGCTTTACTGCATATACAGACTGATTTTACTGTTGGGGGTTTAGTGACGTTTTAAACCGTCAGCGCCTGGACCCGAAACAAACGATGGAAGAATCAGCTTGGCTGAAGACAATGCTGGATCCCTGGACAGGTAAGTGTCCTTATATTAAAAGTCAGTAGGTACAGTAATTGTAGCTGCTGACCTTTCATTTTTTGGGGAGAGCCTGTAGCTTTGCTTTAATTCTGGAGTATTTCTGACACTCGTTACAACCAAAGAAGTGACTTGGATGAGCTGAGAAACGTCTTCAACATTACAGAAGGAGTCCAGTTGTATGTGACTAACTACTACTAGATAAACCATGACCTGGATAACAGAGAACCTTCAAAGACAACCCGTGGATATTTTGTTTGATATCCGGGAGTCAAAAGATCGCTTACGGTGAGCATCAAGAATTGAACCGAGGGCAGAGCCTGAAGGCCACCGTGGAGTGAAAAGGAAAAAAAAGCAGAAAGAAATGTAATTACATCTAATGGAGAACACACAGAAATGATGTTGCAGGTGGAAAATGTAATAAAGGTGAACTTGAGCTTTAAGGTTTCTGGGTGGAAATCATATATCACACTGAAATCCTCTGCCGCAGAAAGCCCGTTCCGGCAGCTTGCTGTGTAGCCTCTGCTTTCTCTGTATTTCAGAGGTGATGTCAAGGTGAAAGCAGACTAGCAGAATGCTTGGATATCATTGATATTCTGACTCAGAGGCTACAAATGAATCGGTGGCAGATGGAGTCTGTGTCGAGGAAGAAAAATGGCAGCTTTGGAGCATCATCAGTGTGTTTGCTAGCAGCTCCGCTCACAGGCTGTGACCTTCCAGCGTTCCAGAGATCTCCTGTGCTTTAATAAATCGTCCTTCCTTTCTATCACCTAAAAGTAGAGAAATGGCAGTGCCATAATTCAATACAAATTGAGTTGTTTCATTACAAAGCAGCATAAACATGTTTTACAGCCACCATTTTAAGAGTGATCTTTTACCGGGGCTGGGATTTGTAGAAATACCTAGCCGAGCCTCTTAATAGGCATTTTCTTGTAAAAAGAAATATTAGTCGGAATAAGTGAGTTATATACACATAATATTCAGGCTCAATCAAGCGACTTTTTTTCTGACATGGAAACATTTCGGCTATTTATGATAACACGGCTCTTTTGTTATTATTTTTGAAACGTAAAATCGTGGTTCATTTTAATCCATCCCTAGAAGAAATTTCCAACTGGCTTTAGGTGTAATTATCAGCAAACGGTTTTAGGTGAAACTAAAAAGACCATTTTTTGGTGAGACAGCCTCTCTTCTGGACACAAAATCCCTCTGTCTTTTGAAGTCTAATGCCCCATACACACAATAAGAAAATCGTACAAAAAATTTTGCGGAAACGCTGATCGAACGATTTTTCTCTTCGTTGATGAGCAGGATATTTTAACTGATATTGTGAACGAAAAAATCCAGTTGAACAACAATGAAAAATATTGTCGTTTCGCATATAAACGACCGATTTGCTGTGCGGTGGTATGACGGTCGTACGAAAAAAATCTATCAAGCGCTATCACGCATGAGCGGAAATAGAAGATGAACCGGATGTTTATGCCCAAGGAATCTTCATAAACACGAACGAAAAATCCAAATGTTAAAAGTAGATTGGCCCAATGAGATAATGAAAGCAGAATTCTGTAGATTATATTTTATGTATCACTATTTATGTATATAGGTAATGTAATAAACGATATTATACTCATTGCTGGTAATTGTTGTGCATATCGCTCGTTCTGTCCGGAAGGGCGTGGCTACAAGGTCACATGCACACTGCATCACTTCCACTTGTATGGAAGACATCTCCTAGATTGTAAGCTCCAAGGAGCAGGGCCCTCCTAACCCTCTTGTATTGAACTGTATTGTTGATGTATTGTCTCCAGTTATTATAATTATTATTATACAGGATTTATATAGTGCCAACAGTTTGCTCAGCGCTTTAAAATGTCTTCTAGATTGTAAGCTCCAAGGAGCAGGGCCCTCCTATCCCTCTTGTATTGAACTGTATTGTCTCCTGTTATATTGTAAAGCGCTGAGCAAACTGTTGGCGCTGTATAAAGCCTGTATAATAATAATAATCAACATTACGTATTGCCCGAAGAACGATTTTTTTAGATTGGTTAATGTGGGCCACGATTTCGACCAATGAACGAACGCCTCTCAGTCGTCGGATGACCGATCGGTTGATTTTCTAATCATGTATTCCCACCTTTAGCCTGGGTTCACATAAATGCGGTTCGGTACATCGCATGTGATTCGCACAGGAACTGCACCGCATTTCTGTGCAAATCACGTGCGATTTGTGTGCGGTGCGATTGGAACCATACATTTTATATGGCTCTAATCGTACCGCACCCGCACTAAAAAGGTGCAGGACTCTTTTGGGTCCGCACTAGAATCGGATCGCATGGGTATTCACACCTATGCGATCCGATTCTTCACATCGCATTGCGTTTTGTGGACCACTTTCGGGTGTTGTTAACATACACACCTGCAGTGGTTCACATGAACGGGGTGCGATTCTGATGCGGTACGGAATTGAAAACTCTGCGAATTCCACACCGCATCAGTATGAACCAGGGCTCAAGCCTCATACACACGATGAGACTATCGGATAAATGACCGTCCGTTTTTTGGGGTTTTTTGGATGCTAGTCTCATATCGAAAATGAAGAGGTTACTAAAGTTAAGAAGATTCTCACACGACAGAATACAACTTTGGAAGTGATGTAATGTATTGTATTGTATTGTATTGTATTGTAATGTATTCTTTTGTTTCTGAGCATGCACAGTCTTGGTCACTGTCATTGTTTTGGACAAGTACTCTACTGATTAAACGAAAATTGTTAATTCTGGTATCGTATTAAAAAAAATGTTTGTGCTTTTCCCTTCAAATAATTTTGCATAAACTGCTGTGATCGGCTCTCGAATGCTATTTACTAACAATCAGATTATCAGATGATCGCTTTGAAAGTGATATTTTTCATCTGATTTTCTCATTGTGTGTACTAGGCTTAAAGTGTTACTAAACCCAGGACCCTGCATTCACTATATCAGGTCTCCCACAGTGCACAGAACATGGATATTCAATTATTTTAGTAAATGTAAACTGCTAAATACCTTTTCTCATCAGCCGTGTGTAGCAGTCTTGTGACTTTCATCAGTGTCAAGCACAGGTTATAGCTTGTAGGTGGAGTTTTCATTCTCCTCTGACTGCCCTATGAGATTGAATATCCCCTGAGCCTCTGTCTATACAGTGCTGATTGGCTCTTCGCTGATCACATGCGCTCTCCCACGCAGAAAAAACTCTTGCAGTACACACCAAATTGAGCATGTGCAGAGCGTCCCCAAGGCTGTGTTCTATCAGGAGATGAAATGGGGAATGTGGAAGAAGGGGAGGATCAGAGAAGACAGGAACAAACATCCTTTTTGCACAATGCGGAGGATTAACCCCTTAGATTCCACAGTGAGTATAACAAGCATGCTTTACTGCATATACAGACTGATTTTACTGTTGTGGGTTTAGTAGCACTTTAAGTTTAGATAATTTTTTTTTTTAAACTCAGCGTAGGGGACGGGACTTGTAATGAGAAGAATCCATGCTGGTGCTGGCTGTCCTAGTTGACATCTGAAGTCCTCTACCACCCCCATACCCAGGGACGGACTGACCATTTGGAAACTCGGGCACTGCCCGAGGGCCCGGGGTCAGTAGGGGGCCCCATGAGATGCCCCTGGAACCTTTGTCATAGGCTTTTTGAGTTTGGGCAAGGACACAGGGGCCCCATGATCCCCTATTGCTCGGGGGTCCCATGAGTTGTCAGTCCGCCCCTGCCCATACCCCTGTAGCTGTAATCTCCCGGTGCTGCAGGGGTTAATACAAGCGCTTGACCTATGGCACACACTAAAGCTAAGTTCACATCTGTGTGTGTGTGATCGCCGCTGCAGGACCGCTTCTGTTCCCGCAGCTGCAACCATCCGCACAGAAATACACAGCAGATGAGTGCAGGTGCCATTAATCCTACAAATCACTCCTGCACTGGGAAGTACACTGCACCTGCGGTTTCTGTGCGGGCTGCGATTTCTAAATTGCTGCAGGAACCTTTTCCCTGCGTTTCAGGAGGAACAGCAGCCCATTCAAATGAATACACTGCCGTGCCTTCACAAACCACGGTTCACATGTGAGCCTAGGGTAGTTTTAGTTGCGACACCCAGCACCAGCACAAGGGACACTTCTCATTAAATGTAAGTACGGCCGGGTTCACACTAATGCAGTATGTGATTTGTCACTTTTGCATTGCTTTTTGCGTTTTTTTACACCTTTTTTTTTCATTTTATTTTTTTGGGCCAGATTAAAAATGCAAAATGCATCATAAATGCACTACATGCATTTTCTGCAGCGTCTCCATTGAAGTATAAAACCTGGTTCACACTAATGTGTTTTTTATTGCTTTTTGCAGAAACACACTACAGTCCATTTACCATGGTTTCCTATGGGACATGTTCACATCTATGCTTTTTTTGAGCTGCTGCATTTTTGGAAAGGGTCAGGGACTGTTTTAAACACAAAAAGCAGCTTTTTTTGTTATAATAGAGTTCAATGGAGAAGCTGCTGAAGCGCATGTAGTGTGTTTTTGTTGTGTTTTTGCCACGTTTTGAGTTTATATTCTGCCCAGCAACAAAAATAATATTCACTTTAGCAAAAAAAAAAAAAAAGCTGGAAAGATGCAAAACATGGCAAAAACACAGCAAAAACACACATGCAAAAACGCACTGCAAAAAGCACTGCAAAACGGACAAAAAACACAATGCATTGCTGTGAACCAGGCCTAATGAACCAAAAACGCAACATTTTGCATTTTAAGACGTCTCTGATCCTTTCCAAAGCAGCAGCTGATAAAAGCATAGATGTGAACATGTCCCATAGGAATCCATGCTATATGGACTGTAGTGCGTTTCTGCAAAAAAAGTACTAAAAAAGGCATTGGTGTGAACTATGCTTTGTGCTGATTTTTTAACAAAACCTTTACCCAAACTTAGGCCATAAGGAAGACATAAACCCCAACTAAAGGGCTTTTGTTTTCTTAAAGCACCCTGTATCGCAAGAAGAATTGAAGAAATGACTTGGATGAGCTACAAAGCTTCAATATTACAAAACAAGTTCAGTTGAATGTGGCCAACTGCTACTAGCAATATAATAAACAGTTGGCATTTTTAACAAAGCAGTTGTTTTCACCTTGTAAATCTTTGTTGCATCTCAATACGACTGATCTCCTGCATCCTCTTTGCAGCCACTTCATGTCTCCATACTCCCTAGCAATGGCTGTATGGCATTTCTCAGAGTTGGTCTCCAGATGGTGACAAAACTTGTGGTTTACATCAGTAGTCAAAGCGACAGAGTGACAAAGAGGAGAACAAATGGGAGACAGTGTTGTCACCCTAAAACAGGAAATGCCTGATTAAGGGCCTCCGTGGCAGGATCACCAGGTAATCTTTTAATGAAAGCTGCAGATTTGGAAATATTGAAAATGACTTTGGAAATTAGGTGAACATAGTAAAACATATCTGAGGTTTTAGTGATTGGATTTATATATACTGAGTGTGACTTGCCAAATAATGCTCCTTGCTTGAATAGGATGTTTTAAAAGGAAGGTGTGCAATGGACAGAGGGTAGCCTGGCCATATCACACTGAGAAGCATTTGAGCATTCACATGAGATAAGTGCATAATTACTCATTTCATGAATATTCATTAAATGCAAACTCAAACCCGACCTCCCTCCCCCAAATCAAGATTTGTTTTTTCCTATATCCCGTGTGCCTTTGGTGATGCAAGCATTCAGGGTCTGCAAGCATGTACACAAGGAAATGTGCTGAAAGGAGGAGGGGGGCACAGTGGTATCGGAGAGAAGGCATCCCCAAACCTCTTTTAGCTCTGCCAGCCTCTTCGAAGGCCCCTTTCAGGCTAGGTTCACATCTATGCAGTTTGCATTTGACCCGTTTCTGCATTGCGTTTTTGCTGCATTTTTTATATGTTTTGTGTTTTTTTTCTTGTTGCTAGGCAGATTTAAAACACAAATCGCATCAAAAACATGGCAAAACGCAGTAAAAACGCACTACATGCTTTTCTGCAGCATTTCCATTGGAGTCTACAGAACCAAAAATGCAACTTTTTCCATTCAAAAAAGTTGCTGACCCTTTCCAAAAAATGCATCGGGTGAAAATGCGAAGATGTGAACGTGTCCCATAGGAAATCATGTTAAATAGACTGTAGTGCATTTCTGCAAAATGCTGTGGAAAATGCTTAGGTGCAGGGGCAGACTGACAACTCATGGGGCCCCTGGGCAATAGGGGATCATGGGGCCCCTGTGTCCTTGCCCACACTCAAAAAGCCTATAAAAAAAGGTACCAGGGGCATTGCATGGGGCCCCCTACTGACCCCTGGGAAGTGCCTGAGTGGTCAGTCTGCCCCGGTGTGAACCTGGAGTCATAGCTATGCACTGCCTTCTGAATCATTTTCTTTTTACTTCTGTTATGTTCAGTACAGCAGATTCTTACAAGCAATGATACTGGCATTCTTCACATATGGCACATTATATTTATTTTTTTCAGGTACTTATATAGCGCCGTCAATGTACACAGTGCTTTACATATATATTGTACATTCACATCAGTCCCTAACCCTCAAGGGGTGTACAATCTAAGGTCCCTAACTCACATTCATACATACACATACTAGGGCCAATTTAGACAGGAGCCAATTAACCTACCAGTATGTCTTTGGAGTGTGCGAGGAAACCAGAGCACCCAGAGGAAACCCATGCAGGAGGCACCATGGTTGGGAATCAAACCCAGGACCCATTTACTGCAAGGCAGACATGCTAACCACTAAGCCACTGTGCCGCCCGCATACATAATTATTATTTAATTGATGCAATTGTAACTATGTAAAAATTGCGATAACTTAACGTCAGCTTTAAAGTGTTATTGAGGCTCCATTCACACTAGGGTTTTTCAAATCGCAGGTGGAATTGCTGCAATGCTGCCCGCAATTTGAAAACGCACTGTAATAGTGTGAAATCGCGTGATCGCATATTCAGGTGCCATTAATTTCAAAGGGGTACCTGAAAACACAGGGCGTTTTTGTCGCAATCTTTTTTTTTTGTCCGGCGTGGCGAGTCCCGCAATTTTTTTGTACGTGACTGCGGTGCGTTTGCCACACTGAGAAACGCATCGTGATCGCGGCAAAAACACCTTAAGCTTTCAGGTGCCATTGAAATGAATGGCAGCTGAACACATGATTTGAAAAACCCTAATGGGAATGGAGCCTAAACCCCGGACCCTGCATTCACTATATCAGGTCTCCCCAGACCCTGCATTCACTATATTGGGTCTCCCACAGTACACAGAACATGGAAGAGCAATTATTTTATTAAATATTAACTACTAAATACCTTTTCTCATCAGCAGTTAAAGCAGACTTGTGACTTCTATCAGTGTCCAGCAGAGCACTGGTTACAGCTTGTAGGAGGAGTTTTCATTCTCCTCTCACTGCCCTATGAGATTACATAACCCCTGACCCTCTGTCTGGACAGTGCTGATTGGCCCTGGGCTGTTCACATGTACTCACCCTAGAAAAAAAAAAACCTCTCTAGCAATACACCCCAAACTGAGCATGTGCAGCTTGCCTCCAAGGCTCTGTTCTGTTAGCAGATGGGTTGGGGACAGTTGCAGAAGGGGAGGATCAGAAAAGACAGGATCAAACAGCCATTTTTTACAATGCAGAGGATTAACCCCTTAGGTTCCACAGTGAGTAGAATACATCTACAGGCTGATTTTACTGTTGTGGGTTTAGTAATACTTTAAGTTCAGGTGCAGCTGATTAATGAAACTACAACACTGTAAGTCAGTACATATATAATGAAGGTATATATAACATGACAACTTATTTGATGGCTCAGAGGCTCCCCAATGCTGCTTCTTTCATTGTCATAGCACTGATTGCTGTTCTTTAAAGTGGAATTTAACGCTCTCAATCACCATTGACTATTTTTAAACCGTACACTGCTAGTATTAGTAAATAGATAGGAAAGTATATCATATTTACATTTCTTACATGCATATACATACTGTACATTTATTTTATTTTTTTATATTTCTTCAGTTACTTCCTGATTTCCGTGCCTAGGCAAATGATGTCATACATCCCAGGAGTCTTCAGGAGGGGAGGAGGGGTTTTCTCAGCTAAGCACACCCTTCCACCTGCATGCCTGAGCTAAGGGCAGATGGATTCCAAATAGTACATAAATAATCTGCCCTTACTCAAGATGGCCACAGCCAGAAATGCTAGGGAGGTGTATTTCAAAGTGATTTCTCAACAAAATAAAGAGTCATGGATAGATGGGGGAGTTTGCTTTGAATTTTAAAAATGAATGTTTTTGATTTGTGGTGCTCAGATGCAGTCTACTTCCGCTTTAAAGAGAGTCCTCGATGGAGTGCCACTTTGATCATGATGAGTCCTCATGCACACTGGACGTTTTTTACAGCGGCTTTTTTTGGCTTTTGATGTCTTTTTCTACAGCCAGTAAACCCCCCAGCATGTTATCCTGTGTGTCCATGCACACATAGACTGGAATCAACGTTTTTTGCTGGGACGTCTTTTGGCTGGAAAAAAAACTAGTGGATTTCTAGAGGAGTTTATAAGCTGTAAAAACGCTGTAACGCTGAAAAATGCAGTAAAATGCGGTAAAAGCTGCAAACCAGCGTGTTTGGACTTTTTTTGACCCAAGAAAATTTTTTGTTTTGTTAAATAAACACTAAAAACTGCAAACGCTGATTGCGTGGGAAAACACTGCTAAACGCAGCAAAACAACTCTAAACGCTAATGCAAAAACGCTAAAAAAACAAAAAAACCCCCAAAAAAATGTTACCAGCGTTATCAAAACACCCAGGTTAAAAAAACACTAAAAACTGCAAACGCAGAAAAACTTGTGAAAACGCTGTTAAACGCGGCTAAACGCTAATGCAAAAACACAAAAAAATCTGCAAAGCTCATGTTTTTAACGTAACTTTACACAACTAACGTTACCAGCGTTATCAAAACACCCAGGTTAAAAAAGCACAAAAAACTGCAAACGCGAGAAAACGCTTCTAAACGCGGCAAAACACTAATGCAAAACCGCTAAAAAAGCTGAATAACTCACGTTTTTAATATGACTTTACACAGCTACCGTTACCAGCGTTATCAAAACACCCAGGTTAATAAAACACTAAAAACTGCAAATGCGGGAAAACGCGGAAAAACACCGCTAAACGCAGCAAAACAACTCTAAACGCTAATGAAAAAACGCAAAAAAAACCCGAAAAAACTCACGTTTTTAACATGACTTTGCACAGCTAATGTTACCAGTGTTATCAAAACAACCAGGTTAAAAAAAACCTAAAAACTGCAAACGTGGAAAAACGTGTTAAAACGCTGCTAAACACGGCTAAACGCTAATGCAAAAACACAAAAAAATCTGCAAAACTCATGTTTTTAATGTAACTTTACACAGTTAATGTTACCAGCATTATCAAAACACCCAGGTTAATAAAACACTAAAAACTGCAAATGTGGGAAAACGCCACCAAACACAGTAAAATGTCGCTAAACGCTAATGCAAAAATGCTAAAAGAAGCTGAAAAACTCACGTTTTTAAAGTTCCTTTACACAGCTACCGTTACCAGCGTTATCAAAACACCCAGGTTAAAAAAACACTAAAAACTGCAAACGCGGAACAACGCGGGAAAACGCTAAACGCTAATGCAAAAATGCTAAAAAAAGCAGAAAAAGTGACGTTTTTAACGTGATTTTACACAGCTAACATTACCAGCGTTATCAAAACACCCAGGTTAAAAAAACACAAAAAACTGCAAGTGCGGAGAAACGTGGGAAAATGGCGCCAAACGCGGTAAAACACCGCTAAACACTAATGCAAAAATGCTAAAAAAGCTGAAAAACTCACGTTTTTAATGTGACTTTACTTTACACAGCTAATGTTACCAGCGTTATCAAAACACCCAGGTTAAAAAAACACTAAAAACTGCAAACGCGGGACAAAAAAACGCTGCTAATTGCAGCAAAATGCCACTAAACCCTAATGCGAAAACACTAAAAAAAGCTGAAAAATTCGCATTTTTAATGTGACTTTTCACAGCTAACGTTACCAGCATTATCAAAACACCCAGGTTAAAAAAATGCTAAAAATTTCAAATACGGAGAAACGCAGCACAACGCCACTAAACGCTAATGCAAAAACGCTAAAAAACAGCTAATGTTACCAGCATTATCAAAACACCCAGGTAAAAAAAATACTAAAAATGTCAAATGTGGAAAAATGCAGCACAACACCACTAAACGCGGTAAAACGCTGCTAAACGCTAATGCAAAAACGCTAAAAAAAGCGCAAAAACTCCGGTTTTTAACGTGACTTTACACAGCTAATGTTACCAGTGTTAAAACACCCCGTGTGCATGGAGTCTGAATGTGAAAATACTCTTCCCTGTTTTTGTTACTGATAATCTGAATCAGCAGCGTTGGACAGCCCCTGGTCCTGGCCACACGTGTAGCCTACTAATGTTGACTCAAGGAAAAGTGGTCAGCCATGCTGGATTATTTTTGTGCCTCCAGCTGACGTATAGTGTGTGTATGTTGGCATTGCACAGCTGCTAATGTTCTTCCAGGAAATAGCAGTCCTAAAACATGGGAACCTGCCAACAGCAGATATTACTGCTATAAAACGGCTGTTCAGTATGAATAATCATTTGTAAAAAGCTGCAAACAGCATCCATCTGACTGTGCCCTCTGTGTCAGGAAGTTATACTCTATATAGGCAAAAGTTTGTGGACAACTGATCATGACACCTACATTCATACATGTTCAGCAGTGTGCTGACACCCCTCCAAATTAGTCAGTGCAGGTTTCCAGTGAAGGGTACTATTAAAGGAGAAGTACAGTCGAGGATCTTTTGGCTGTACGTCTCCTGTGGATCACAGGAGTGCAGTTCTTTCTGCACTCCTGTGATCTGTTTTCAGCTGACAGCGGGCTGAATCCTGACATCACTTAGCCAGTCCAGGCTGGGGAAAGATCCCGACTTTAAAGTCGGGATCCACCCCGGAGCCTGGAGTGGCACCTGGCTAAGCCTCTCAGTAATCTGAGATCAGCCGCTCCCTCCCCCTTCCACAGCCCAGCGCTTCAGTGAACATGGGGGTGGGGGGGGGTCAGAGCAGACAGCGGTGACTGACAGTGCTCTGTTCACAGCGGCGGTGAGAACTCAGCGATCAGCGGTCATGTGATCGTGGAGTCCTCACACCAGGGGCGCACTGATCATTTGGAAACTCAGGCACTGCCCGAGGGCCTGGGGTAAGCAGGGGGCGCCATAAGATGCCCCTGGTACCTTTTTCATAGGCTTTTTTGAGTTTGGGCAAGGACACAGGGGCCCCATGATCCCCTATTGACCGGGGGCCCCCTGAGTTGTCAGTCCGCCCCTGCCTCACACTTTGTACTAGCGGGGGGCAGAACCCCCTACTTTTTAAAGCTATAGGATGCAAATACAGTTTAGATAAGTGAGTACTTCCGAAATTGTGGCATCAGTTTGCAGAAACCTTCTCAGTTCCAGCATGACTGTGCCCCAGTACGCAGGGCCGTGGATAAAGGGATACCACCAGTCCTCCTGTATGCAGGGGGGGGGGCCCTGGCAGCTGGGTGAATCGGATGTGGGCAGGGAGGGTGATCGGCATGGCAGGGGGGCAATTACTGGCAGAGAGATGCAGCAGTTGAAAGCTGGGTTCTCTTTTCCCTCCCGCTGGCTTTCAGCTGCTGCAGAGAGAGCCATACAGGGGATCAGGTCCAGTAATTGCACCCCTCACCACACCCATCACCCTCCCTGTGCACCATACATTTCCCTCTGCTGCCCAAGCACCCCTATGTTCCCCCACCACCATAAGTCACTGATTGCCGCCATTACTAGTGAAAAAAATTTTGAACAAATCTCAGTACATATACCACCATTTGTAGACACTATATCTTTCAAGTAAAGCAATTAATTTACACATATTGGGACTTTTTTTTGGCAAAGGCATGTAGCAGAATACATTTTGGCCTAAATTTATGACAAAATTTGATTTTCTAACTTTTTTTACTTGACATATTTAATAGCAAAACATCAAAAATTTATTTTTTCTCAAAATTGTTGTTTTTTTTTTGTTTATAGCACAAAAAAACCCAGCAGAGGCAATCAAATACCACCAAAAGAAAGCTCTATTTGTGGGGAAAAAAGGACATAAATTACATTTGGGTGCAGCGTTGCATGACCGCGCAATTGTCAGTTAAAGTAACGCGGCTCCATAACGCAAAAAATGGTCTGCTCAGGAAGGGGGGTAAATCCTCAAGAGGGCAAGGGGTTAAACACACTCCTGTTGTGGCTGAGAAAGAGCAAGCTTGTATAAAGGTGACTCTTGTATAAGCATTTATATCAAAACGACATTAATACTTCAAAATATGTGCTCATTGAAATGTTCTCTATGTTGTGGTGAAGAGTTTGGTCCAGTGATTGAGTAAGACTGGCCATACACTATACAATTTTCTGTCCAATTTCTGCCTAATTTCCTTTAGATTTACCTTCAACTATGTAGTGCAAGAGCCTGCCAAATTGGATACAACTGAAATGTTGTTAGGTTTGACCTCCTATTATATGATTTTTGGAAAATCTAAACCAAAAATCTCAAGAAAATTGTATAATGTATGGCCAGCCTTAGGTTAGGCCCCTTTCACATTCTGATCAGATCCACCTGTCAGTTTTTCAGGCAGACCTGGTCGGAAGGTCCATTCATCCCAATGGAGAGGCAGGTGTAATCAGACAGCCCATTTACACCCAACTATGTCTGGGTCCAGTTGGGCCCGCTAAAAAAAAGGGAGAGGACTCCATCTTCTTCTGTTTAGGCGGAACAGTTTGGAAGTAGATGGTTGTAAACGGACAGCGGAATCTGTTTACTTCTGGCCACCCATAGAGCAAAGCAGGCTCTGTCCATGTCCACTCTGCAGGTACTAGGTGGACTCGGATGTGTCATCCGCCCGCTCTGCTCCAATCAGCTCATAGATCCCCCGCTGATCGCAATGGTGCCAACACTGACATGCTCTTTGGGGCTCATCTACTAAAGGACAATGTTTGGTAAGCTTAGTGGATAAAGTGAAATTATATTCACTCTGAATGTTCAATTGTGTACAAGGGCATTTTTTTTAAAAAGCAGGATTTTTGTTTGCACATGATTGGATGATTGAAGTGACCATAGTGTCACCTTATTCACTAAGCTGAGTTAACATTCTCTACTCCCGTGCTTCTCAATCAAGGTGCGCAATTCCCTGGGGTGCTGTCTGTAGTTCCCCTGGGGTGCTGTCTGTAGTTCCCGTGGGGTGCTGTCTGTAGTTCCCCTGGGGTGCTGCAAACACAGGGCCTAGTTTTCCCTGGAGCAGGCAGCCTTCTGTTGCCATGGTGAAGGCAGGCCTCTGATTTGATAGGGGCATCTCTGACATTATGGGGGACCTATGATTTGTTGGGGGCTTCTGATGACAAAGGAAGATTTGATGTAAAAGGGGACCTCTGATGGGAAAGGTGCGGCTCTGCTGTGAAGGGGGCCCTGATGTGAAGGTGGTCTCTAATGTGAAGGGGTGCTTCTGATGTAAAAGGGGTCTCTGATATGAAGGGGGGCTGTGATGTGAAGGGGTACTTCTAATGTGAAAAGGGCTCTAATGTGAAGGGGGCTTCCAGTGTGAAGGGGGGCCTCTGCTGTGAAGGAGGCTCTGATGTGAAGGGGGGCTCTGATGTGACGGGGGGGCTTCTGATGTGAAGGCAGGCTCTGATGTGATAAGTAGCTTGTGATGTGAAGAGGGGCTCTGATGTGAAGGGGGACCTCTGAAAGCGGTGCTTCTGATGTGAAAGGGGTCTCTGATGTAAAGGGGGACTTTGTTGTGAAGGGGTGCTCTGATGTGAAGGGGTACTTCCAATGTGAAAGGGGACTCTGTTGAGAAGGGAGCTTCTGAAGGGGTTCTCTGATGTGAAAGATGCTCTAAAGTGAAAGGGAGCCTCTGATGTGAAGGGGGGGCTTTGTTGTGAAGGGGGACTCTGATGTGAAGGGGGCTTCTGATATGAAGGGGGAGCTCTGATGTGAAGGGGGGGGGGGCTTCTAATGTGAAAGGGGCTTCTAATGTGAAATGGGCTTCTGATGTGAATGGGGCTCTGATGTGAAGGAGGCTTCTGATGTGAAAGGGGCTTCTGATGTGAAGAGGGACCCTGTTGTGAAGGGGGCTCTGATGTGAAGATGACCTATGATGTGAAGGGGTTCTGATGTGAAGGGGGACTTCTGATGTGAAGGGGGATTTTTAATGTGAAGGGGGGCTTCTGATATGAAGGGGGACCTCTGATGTGAAGGGGGGTGCCTCTGATCTGAAGGGGGACCTTTAAAGCGAAGGAGGACCTCTGATGTGAATGGGGACCTCTAATGTAAAGGAGGGCTCTGATGTGAAGGGGGACCTCTGATGTGAATGGGGACCTCTGATGTAAAGGAGGGCTCTGATGTGAAGGGAGTTCTGATGTGAAGGGAGTTCTGATGTGAAAGGGGATTTTTGATCTGAAGGGGGGCTTCTGATGTGAAGGGGGACCTCTGATGTGAATGGGGACCTCTGATGTAAAGGAGGGCTCTGATGTGAAGGGGGTTCTTTAGTGAAGGAGGACCTCTGATGTGAAGGGGGACCTCTGATGTGAATGGGGACCTCTGATGTAAAGGAGGCCTCTGACGTAAAGGAGGGCTCTGATGTGAAGGGGATTCTTTAGTGAAGGGGGACTTCTGATGTGAAGGGGGATTTTTGATGTGAAGGGGGGCTTCTGATGTGAAGTGAATTTCTTTAGAGCATTTGTGTGCATTGTCCCATGCTCAGGTTTCCAATGGATAAATAAACATTTAGGTTTCTTCCATTTTGGTCCTGGGGGGCGGGGGGGGGGGGGGGTCTCACGATTTGACATACTCCTAAAGTGTGCCATGATTGAAGGCATGTTGCGAGACACTGCTCTACTCCTGTACTACTGTACTACATCATCCGTGTTGTGTTGAAGTTTCATGGTGCCGCTGGCTGAATGAATGATTGTGCCCTCCATGAACTGTATGTGGCAAGGTGTAATTATCCCGGGTCTCCTGGTACCTTTAGCCTTTAAGCAGTTGATCCATACAAGCCATAAGATGCAATCAGTTTCACTGTAATTATTAACAGTGTAATGAATGTATTACATCAGTAAATCATTCTCAGGTTTCTTTCAAAGCATGGGATGTACCCCATGAACAAATGTGAGTGTTGGAAGCCGCTTGTTATTGTAAGGAGGGATGCATATGTTTTAGGTTTAAAGTCCCTTTCAGTAAATTGAACCTAGGAGTCCTTGTTGATGAACAGGCCCTGCAACCAGAAAGCAGTACAGCCATTAGCGGGGCACTGCAATTGGCTCGACTTTATTCTGAGACTCCCGAGGGACATAGACGAAGAATATGTTTTGCTTCAATATGGCTGAGGTTGTGTTCACTCATAGTGTGTATTCTAACAAAGCGTCTTGGACATATGGATTTTCAAGCTCGAACATATGGACTTTGAGGGGATGAACAGGCTACGTTTGTTGCGGCAGCAAACCTGTAATGACCTAGTTCCTGTGTTTGGATTTATTGTGGGCCATTTGCAGATGGAATGCATTTGTTTTAGAGAAATGCCACAATTGGTTTGCTTGTCATGTCTAACTGCTGTATATTATTCTTGCAGCGCAGTGAACAATACAGAGGGAGAAACGTGGGGGTGGAGTGATCTGCAGTCTTAGCGAGTGCCACTTTGTAAAATGCGGAAGTGGTCTTTACAGATTTTGCGAAAGCCGGAATACATGCGCACAGTGACCTGTGAGCCTTTTGCATTCTTAATATTCAACAAAAAAACCTGCGCCAAAAAATTATATTAAATTCCCAAATCAATGCTACTGCTCATTGTTGACAAATAATCAAACAAAACAATATATATAAAAAAACACAGCGCAAACAATTATATAAATAAATAAACAGAAATAAAATACATAAAATAAAAATGTCCAAGTCAAACGTGAAAAAAAACAATAATAAAAAGTTCCAATCCAAAAGAAAAAGAAAAGAAAAATATCCTATATCCAATGTGCTCCAAAGAAATAATGACTTGCCACGTGCAGAAGAAATTTCAGTGTATTAACACCAATCCGTGATAACCAACATATACTGCACTCACCAAATGTAATGGACTCTCAAAAGCTTAAGAGTCAAATACGCTTTTGGTTATTAAATATTATGCTAATAGAGACTTCCACCGTTCAGAAAGATGCTCCAATAGAAGGATTTCCCATACAATTTGATCAATATTTTAGATTGTAAGCTCCACGAGCAGGGCCCTCACATTCCTTCTGTACTGAAATGTATTGTAATTGTACTTTCTCCCTTATATTGTAAAGCGCTGTGCAAACTGTTGGCACTATATAAATCCTGTATAATAATAATAATAATAATATAAAAAAGAAAAGAACAACTACAATCAACAGATGGCCTGGGGCAGTGATGGCGAACCTATGGCACGCGTGCCAGAGCTGGCACGCAGAGCCATCTCAGTGGGCACGCCAGGAAGAAGAGGAAGAATGCGCTCTCCTGCGCACCCCCGGGGGCGCGCACCAGGCTATCTCCGTGATCGCTGTGTTCTACGGACACAGTTGATCATGTGACGTGGTAAAAGGCCAATCACAGCGGCCTTTTACCACGTGATCAGCCGTGTCCAATGACACTTTCCTCACGCTATCAGATCGTGAGGAAAGTACTGCCGAAAACCGGCAGTTGTCAGAGCAGGGAACGGCACCGATCATCAGGGTTACTGATCATCAGTGCCCTGATGATCAGTGCCCAGCAGTGTCACACACAGGTTCCGCCCACCTGTGCCCAGCAATGCACATACCTGTGCCCAGCAGTGCGCCTACCTGTGCCCAGCAATGCACCCACCTGTGCCCACCTGTGCCCAGAAGTGCCACCTACCTGTGCCTAGTAATGCCACCCACCTGTGCCAACCCACCTGTGCCCAGCAGTGCCACCCACCAGTGCCACCCATCAGTGCAGCCCAGCAGTGCTGCCAGTCAGTGCCACCAGTCAGTGCCCAGCGGTTGTGCCAGTCAGTGCCCAGCAGTGCCGCCAGTCAGTGCCCAGCAGTGATGTCAGTCAGTGCCACCTATCAGTGCTGTCTATCAGTACCCATTATCAGTGTCGCCTATCAGTGCCACCAATCAGTGCCGCATATCAGTGCCACCTATCTGTGACACCTCATTAGTGCTGCCCATCAGTGCTACCCATCAATGATGCCCAGCAGTGCCGCCGGTCAGTGCCATCTGTCAGTGCCTCTAGTTGGTGCCGTCAGTCAGTGCCGCTTATCAGTGCCCATCATTTCCTGCATATCAGTGCATCATCAGTGCCTCCTCATCAATGCTCACCAGTGCCGCCTCATCAGTGCTACCTATCTGTGCCGCCTCATCAATGCCCATCAGTGCTGCCTATCAGTGCAGCCTCACCAACGCACATCAAAGAAGAAATATTACCTGTTTGCAAAATTTTAGAATAGAAGCAAAGGAAACCTTTTATGTTTTTAATTTTTTGCTCTTTTTTCATTTATAGTGCAAAAAATAAAACACCCAGTGATGATTAAATACCACCAAAAAAAGCTCTATTTGTGTGAAAAAATGATAAAAATTGCATATGGTTACAGTGTTGCATGACCGCACAATTGTCATTGTTAAGTGCAACAGCACTGAAAGCTGAAAATTGTCCTGGGCAGGAAGGGGGTAGAAGTGCCCGGTAGGCAAGTGATTAATTCCAGTGTTGGCACTTTGAAATAAAAAAGTTGGTTTTGTGTTGCAGTTTGGGCACTCGGGCTCAAAAAGGTTCGCCATCACTGGCCTGGGGCATGACCAAAAAAAAAACTAAATCTGTTGATTGTAGTTGTTCTTTTCTTTTTTATATTGATCAAATTGTGTGGGAAATCCTACTATTGGAGCATCCTTCTGAACGGTGGAAGTCCCTATTGGCAGGATATTTAATAACCAAAAGCGTATTTAACTCTTAAGATTTTGAGAGTCCATTACATTTGGTGAGTGCAGTATATGTTGGTTATCACGGATGGTGTTAATACACTGAAGTTTCTTCTGCACGTGGCAAGTCATTATTTCTTTGGAGCACATTGGATATAGGATATTTTTATTTTTATTTTGGATTGGGACTTTTTATTATTGTTTTTTCACTTTTGTACTCTTGCATGGCCATAGAGGTTAACCACTGCAACATCACTAATGACAGCATAAAACGAACAGTCTGCTATAAATTTTTGAAGAACGGCTCCAGATTCAGGGAAAAAAGCAAAGCATATTTGCAGGACCATGTTGGAAATATAAAGATTTTTTTGATACCTACCAAGAGCTGCCAAGGGCTAGTTTACCCCATTTTATCTCAAAATGCATTTATCTTCCATTGTGCCAAACATCTGAGATACCAGGCGCAGGTAATGGGGGCACCACATCCTACACGTAATACCAAAACCTTGTATCCCCACAGCAAATTGACTTTTCAGATGCCGCAGAGAGAACCACAGTACAAAATTTAAAATTAGGGACACTAAAGCAGGCCATACATGGGTCGAATTCTGAACAATTTTTTGGATCGAAAATCTAAAACATTGTTCGTTCTGTAATCCTCTCAGCTCAGGGGTGGACTGACCATTTGGAAACTCAGGCACTGCCCGAGGGCCCGGGGTCAGTAGGGGGCCCCATGAGATGCCCCTGGTACCTTTTTCATAAGCTTTTTTGAGTTTGGGCAAGGACACAGGGGCCCCATGATCCCCTGATGCCCGGGGGCCCCATGAGTTGTCAGTCCGCCCCTGTCTCAGCTAATAATGGAATGTTCTATTCCTCCTACCAGTCCATCCCCCACAGTTATTACCTTTTGTACCACCAGCCCCTCCATCTTAGATTGTAAGCTCCCAGGATCAGGCCCTCCTTTCGCTCTTGTATTGAACTGTATTGTTGCTGTATTGTCTCCCGTTATATTGTAAAGCGCTGAGCAAACTGTTGGCGCTATATAAATCCTGTATAATAATAATCCGATGGTGCCACCAATGATTTCGAGAATCGGTCGTTTTTCACAAATTTTGCAGCATGTCCAATAAACGAAATGGGGAGGAACCACGAAAATCGGCCGGTGCCATTGCCCTAATAACAGAGCGAAAATTGTCCGATTCTTCTTAGGTCCGATTTTCGAACTAAAAATCTTTTGAAAATCGACCCATGTATGGCCGGCCTAACAGTGACTGACCTCTCTACATTGTATCCTTCTGAGGAAGCAGTACCAATTTCTGTAAAACGCATAGTTGAAGAAAGCAGAACAACTGTGTATAATTATTATGCTTGGAATAGATACTAAGAGGATTTGTTACCCCATATTGAGGAGTGTTCTATTAGCAGTGGATGGTGGTGAATATTTAATTATAGAAAGGGAGTTTGACTATGCCGTTTCTTTTATATACTATATGTGTAAATTCTTATATGTGTCTGAGCTTAGCATTTTGTAGTAATAAAAGTTATTTCTGTACTGTGGTTCTCTTTGGGGCACCTCAAAACTCAAAAGTACATGTTTTAATAGTATGCGTAGGATGTGGTGCTCCCATTACCTGCCATTGGTATTCCAGATATATGTAATTTGATAATATTTTCAGTTGTGTTTACTATTATATAAAGAAAAAATGCACCATTAATGCATTTATTCTTCCCTGTGCTAAGCATTTTGTTAATAGCATATACTTACCTGAAATTCTGGCCTTTGGAGGATTCATTCTGTGACCTGCTCAATGCTGCAGGCATTTTTAAATTTCCTCAGCCAATAAGTGTGTCACTTCTAAACCATGGGCTCCTGCATTGCAGTGAAAGGCCATTGTCCAATATGGACAGCCTTTCATGTAAGTGAATGGAATCTGTGACATGTATATCCGTTGGGTGACCAAGGATGGCTTGGTCGATGGGCAGGCCAAACAGTGAATATCCTGGAGCCGTCAGTTTAGTTCAGTATATGGTGTTTGTGGAGTGCCTAGTTTGAGCCACTAAAGCCCCGTATACACAATGAGAATATTGGATGAATGATCGTTCGTTTATTTTGCATGCTAGTCTCATATCGAAATTGAAGAGGTTACTAAAGTTACAAAAATTCTTGTACGACAAAAAGAAAATTTAGAAGTTTTGTATTGTATTTTCGGACGAAAACTGTACCAGTTAAGCACCTCCCTCCAGCCGCTGTATATAAATGGCCGGACGGTGGCAGTGCAAGGGCGGGTGGCCGTTTATAAATGGCCTCCCTGCCCCCTGCTTGTGCGCGCTCCCTGGGAGTGCGCAGCACCGCGATCCGGTGTCCGCTGTGTCCTCCGGGCACAGTGGAGCACCGATTGTCGTATGGGACCTCTGTGCAAGGTCCCGATCATGTGATCACTGATTGGCCAATCAGTGATCACATGCAGAGTAGTAAGCAAGATGTCACTTCTGACATCATTGCTTACTATGTGTGAAATCTGTGAATGATCACAGAGGTCACATGGTACAAGGCTATTCACAACAGCCTTGTACCATGTGACTAGCTGTAACCAATCACAGCTCACACAGTAGTTCTCGATGGCTGCAAGAATGCAGCCAGAGAGAAGGAGAAATGATTGCTTTTACAGCCTTTATAGGTATAAAAGCAATCAGTGAAAAAAAAAAAAAAAAATCTTCAACCCCCCCCACACAAGTAGTACAGTTTCACCATGGTGACCATGGTGACACTGTACTGCTAGGGTGACAGTATGTAAAAAAAACAAAACATAAATAATAATATAAAAAATAAAATAAAAATGTAAAAAAAATGTTTAAAAATGATAATTTTTGGTTATAAACTAATTTGGGTTATTTTTTTTTTTTTTACTAAAAAGATAACGGAATAAATTTTGGCCAAGTATTATGATGAAATATTATTTATTTGCAAAATTTTATAAGAAAAACTATTTTTTCAAAATTTGTGGACTTTTTCATTTACATAGCAAAAAAATAAAAATCCCAGTGGTGAATAAATACCACCAAAATAAAGTTTTATCTGTCTCAAAAAAAATGCTAAAAAATTCATATGGGTACAGTGTTGCATGACCGCGCAATTATTCAAAGTGTGATAGCATTGAAAGCTGAAAATTGGCCTGGACAGGAAGGGGGAAAAAGTGTCCGGACTTGAAGTGGTTAAGTGAAAATCGTACAATCTGGTATCGTACGAGAAACATTTTCGTGCTTGTCCCTTCAAATAATTTTGGACAAAAGCTGTGTGCTATCAATCATATTATAGTACGATTGCTTCGACAGCTGTATTTTTTTAACAATTTTCTGATCGTGTGTACTGGGCTTTAGCTACTGTTTGCAGTTTGGGATTGTATGCAAACTAATATATTTGCTGAGAAAGTCAAGAATAGACCCTGCCTTCCCTTGCTTAAACCGTTACCTGTCTCTATATTTAGAGACCATTATCCTATTGCAGGAAAAGCTAGGGGTTTGTGGAAGTACCTGTACTTACAAACAGCATGAATGAAGAATTTCTAGGGTAATGACAGTAACAGACTTACATATCTTATAAATTCTTCATGGCATAAGTGAATATGGTGAAACTCAGTAGGGATTCATAAGACCATGAGGACATGTAATCTTACCAACCATACACACATGTATTTATACACTTAATAAATGTGATAGGAAATCATTGCTGACTTGATGTTTTCCTCTAAGGTGCTCATACACAGACAGTAGGTAGAGAAAAGCTGGCCTTGTCAGTTGCTCCAATTCATTACATGTATGGATTATCGGGCAGTTTTTGAGGCCTGCAAAATGCATATTGGGCGGCACAGTGGCTTAGTGGTTAGCACGTCTGCCTTGCAGTAAATGGGTCATGGGTTCGATTCCCGACCATGGCCCCTCCTGCATGGAGTTTGCATGTTCTCCCTGTGCCTGCGTGGGTTTCCTCCGGGTGCTCCGGTTTCCTCCCACACTCCAAAGACATGCTGGTAGGTTAAGTGGATCCTGTCTAAATTGGCCCTAATATGTGTATGTATGAATGTAAGTTAGGGACCTTAGATTGTACACCCCTTGAGGGTTAGGGACTGATGTGAATGTTCAATATATATGTGTAAAGCACTGTGTAAATTGACAGCACTATATAAGTACCTGAAATAAATAAATGCTGGAGAATCAACAGTCAAAAAGGAAGTTGTAGCCATTGAAGGACTAAGTATATGCAGCGTCCATACAATTTTTCCACTAAAACGTAGACAATACCAGTGAGATCTGTCAAATTTTACTGAAATCTATTGCAGATTGGCCCAGCAGGAGCCATTAGGATCAGATAATAATCCGGCTGAGAAAGGGGAAGTTATCCTCAAAATGTCTCCTTGTGACCCTTAACTGATGAAGGTAAATGGAGCCAGAGGTGGGAGCACTATATGGTGGACTGGTGTTCTTACTAGCTTCTCTTTGCATTTTCTCTGCATGGATAATGAAGAGCATTTACTAGCTGTTGCCCAAAGCCAAGAGAGGACTTTTGAGAAGGCCAGTGCCCTTATATTTGGCATTTTCACATAATTGTTTTGCACCTTTTTATTCTTTATAAATTGTTATTCACTGCATTGTGATATTGTTCTCCCTCGTCTTTTGTATTGACCATTTTCAAGGCCCACTAAAAGTAGATAGGTAACTTACGTCCAGGCTTGAAGTAGCTATTTGAAGGCTAAGCGCATGTGATGCTGATATGATTGGTTCCACAGAAACCCAAACAAGACCACCAATAGCTGTCAGATTTTAGCTAGACTTCTTGTAGATTGATCTAGCTGCAGGCAAGATGAAATGTCAGGCCTCAAGCTCTATGTATGGACAGCTATAAATAATATTGCATTATGTGTATTTTTTCCCTTTGGAACTGATAGCCTGCTGTTTTATTCAGCCACTAAAATGACAGCCTTTGTTTTGTACATTTGATTGTTGTATTACTACAATAAAATGACATTAAAGGACAAATGTGTGGACAGTTGTTCTAATTTGCCCTTTAGTAAGACAGCTTAGAATTGTCATAGCGGTGAAGCTACAGTAAACTGGACCGAATGATAGGTCTTATGACAGGTATACTGGTCTGATGTTGCAGAAGATCCATTGCAGTGAATGGGGTAAAACGTCTTCTTCCCCACTTTGTCCAAGGCTTACACTGAACAAATGACTGCAAATTGCCAACCATTGCTCAGATTCTCCATGTCTGTCATTCTAGCCCCCTCCTGGTTACTTACATTGTGATCACTAGACCATCATGTGTTGCTATAACTATGCACACTGAATCTATTTCAATTTTTGGATTGTTATGGAAAAGGTGATTATCTGGCGATCACAATTTTTCATTTAAAGGTGACTTTTGGCCTCTCAGTTTGTTACAATTGAAAATTGCCATAAACTCACCCATGTGGTTTAGGCCCAACAGAAGGAGTTAAAGCACCTGTCAGTGGTACATAATCCAGATCATCTGTGGGCAGTGACTTGACCCTGTCCCAATTCTCTATGCTCAGCATCCATCGATTGTGTCTCTACCATCCCCCGCACCCTCCCCCTACTCTGCTTACTATTTTCCTGCGATATGCATAACAACAATTGCCAATTTCTTCCCTGTAAATGTGGAAAGCCTCCACTTACCATGTTCACAAAATGTCTTGCTCGGAGCAATTGAGCCTGATAACGGCAAAAAATATTGAAAGGTTGAGAGTGGGAAAAAAAAAACCTGAGTGAGCAGAGCGAAATGATGCAAAAAGAAAATGACACTGAGGTCTTGGTTTAATACATATGTATTCCAGGTTGATGGTTGATTTCATTAGCAAATCTCATTGTTATGCAATGTCTGTTCTTCTGCAGCAAAATGAATATTGTATTCTCAAAGGCAGTGTGTGTGTGTGTATGTGTGTGTGTACTCCGTCATTTATGTGTGAAGAGGCTCCTCCAGTGTCCTTTCTAATGTGCATCTGTTTATTTAAAAAAACAATTAAAAATCTATCTATCTATCTATCTATCTATCATCTGTCTCTGATTTGTCCTTGTCCAATTTTATATACACTATTATATATTGTATCTATAAATATTATATTATATTTATTTCCCAGATAAATATATTACATCTATTCTTCTATCTAATGTTTTACTATCCATCCATCTAATCTGTCCTATCCAATTCTTCCATCACATTCTAGATTTTCTAATATATATTACATACTCTATTATGTTGATTTACTTAAATAATTTGAGAATAAATTGTGTGACGATTCACTTCAATTATCCAATCATGTACAGATGAAATAAGTAAATAGGGATTTTCTATTCACAGGATTAGACAATTGAAGTGAATAATCAGTTATTCCACCCTTTATACATAATGTGTCATATACACTCACCGGCCACTTTATTAGGTACACCTTGCTAGTGCCAAGAAAATATCCCCCACACCATTACACCACCAACCTGAACCGTTGATACTATAAATGATATTCTGTATACCTTGGTTGTAATGAGTGGTTATTTGAATTACTGTTGCCTTTCTATCATCTCGAACCAGTCTGCCATTCTCCGCTGACCTCTAACATCAACAAGACATTTATGTCCACACCACTGCCACTCACTGAATATTTTATATTTTTCGGACCATTCTCTGTAAACCCTAGAGATAGTTGTGCGAGAAAATCCCAGTAGATCAGCTACTTTTTGAAATACTCAAACCAGCCTCTCTGGCACCAACAACCACGCCATGTTCAAAGTCACTTAAATCCCCTTTCTTCCCCATTCTGATGGTCGGTTTGAACTTCAGCAAGTCGTCTTCCCCACATCAAAATACCTAAATGAATTGAGTTGCTGCCATGTGATTGGCTGATTAGCAATCTGTGCTACCACGCAATTGAGCAGGTGACCTAATAAAGTGTCCGGTGAGTGTAGTTGTATATACACTATATTGCCAAAAGTATTGGTACACCCCTCCAAATCATTGGATTCAGCTAAGTGAATTCAAGCGTGGTACTGTGATAGGTTGCCACCTGTGCAATAAGTCCATGTGTGAAATTTCCTTGCTACTAAATATTCCACGGTCAACTGTTATATATATACTGTATTATAACAAAGTGGAAGCAACTGGGAACAACAGCAACTCAGCCACAAAGTGGTAAGCCACGGAAAATGACAGAACGGCGTCAGCGCATGCTGAAGCACACAGTGCACAGAAGTTGCAAACTGTCTGCAGAGTCAATAGCTAAAGACCTCCAAACTCCATGTGGCCTTCAGATTAGCACAAAAATAGTGTGTAGAGAGCTTCACGGAATGGGTTTCCATGGCCGAGCAGCTGCATCCAAGCCTTACATTACTAAGTACAATGAAAAGCGTCGGTTGCAGTGGGGTAAAGCACGCCGCCACTGGACTCTAGAGCAGTGTAGACTTGTTCTCTGGAAAGATTACTCGTGCTTCTCTGTCTGGCAATCTGATGGACATGTCTGGGTTTGGTGGTTGCCAGGAGAATGGTACTTGCCTGACTGTATTGTGCCAAGTGTAAAGTTTGGTGGAGGGGGAATTATGGTGTGGGTTTGTTTTTCAGAGGTTGGGCTTGGCCCCTTAGTTACAGTGAAGGGAACTCTTAAGACGTCAGCATACCAAGATATTTTGGACAATTTCATGCTCCCAACTTTTTGGGAACAGTTTGGGAATGGCCCATTACTGTTCCAACATGACTGCACACCAGTGCACAAAGCAAAGTCCATAAAGACATGGATGAGCAAGTTTGGGGTGGAGGAGCTTGACTGGCCTCAACCTGATAGAACACCTTTGGGATGAATTAGAGCGGAGACTGCGAGCCAGGCCTTCTCGTCCGACATCAGTGCCTGACCTCACAAATGCGCTTCTTGAAAAATGGTCAAGCATTCCTATAAACACACTCCTAAACCTTGTGGACAGCCTTCCCAGAAGAGTTGAAGCTGTTATAGCTGCAAAGGGCGGGCCAACTCAATATTGAACCCTACAGACTAAGACTGGGATGTCATTAAAGTTCATTTAAAGGCAGGTGTCCAAATACTTTTGGCAAAATAGTGTATATAATTTTAATTATCTATGTATCTATCTATGTATCTATCTCTCCATCTACGGTATTTATCTATTTTTCTATGATCATCCTTTTATCTATCTATCTATCTATCTATCTATCTATCTATCTATCTATCTATCTATTTTTATATATATTGTCTATCTCTAATCTGTCTTCTCCAATTTATATGAAACTTCAATAGCATATTACACTTTCTAATATATATTACATACTCTATCATCTATCTGCCTCTATCTATCTATTCATATATTATCTATCTATCTATCTATCTATCTATCTATCTATCTCTTTTCATCTATTTTCTATCAATGTATCTTTGTCAGACTAATGTGTTTTAGATGTGTTGTCTTATCCGCATTATGCGCCTTTGTCTTATACATCCCATATCCAGGTTATTTTATCTATCTGTCTATCTATCTATCTATCTATCTATCTATCTATCTATCTATCTATTTTTTTGTCTATCTCTAATCTGTCTTCTCCAATTTATATGAAACTTCAATTACATATTACCCTTTCTAATATATATTACATACTCTATCATCTATCTGCCTATATCTATCTTTCTATCTATCTATCTATCTATCTATCTATCTATCTATCTATCTATCTATTTTTATATATATTGTCTATCTCTAATCTGTCTTCTCCAATTTATATGAAACTTCAATAGCATATTATGCTTTCTAATATATATTACATACTCTATCATCTATCTGCCTCTATCTATCTATTCATATATTATCTATCTATCTATCTATCTATCTATCTATCTATCTATCTCTTTTCATCTATTTTCTATCAATGTATCTTTGTCAGACTAATGTGTTTTAGATGTGTTGTCTTATCCGCATTATGCGCCTTTGTCTTATACATCCCATATCCAGGTTATTTTATCTATCTGTCTATCTATCTATCTATCTATCTATCTATCTATCTATCTATCTATTTTTTTGTCTATCTCTAATCTGTCTTCTCCAATTTATATGAAACTTCAATTACATATTACCCTTTCTAATATATATTACATACTCTATCATCTATCTGCCTATATCTATCTTTCTATCTATCTATCTATCTATCTATCTATCTATCTATCTATCTATTTTTATATATATTGTCTATCTCTAATCTGTCTTCTCCAATTTATATGAAACTTCAATAGCATATTATGCTTTCTAATATATATTACATACTCTATCATCTATCTGCCTCTATCTATCTATTCATATATTATCTATCTATCTATCTATCTATCTATCTATCTATCTATCTATCTATCTATCTCTTTTCATCTATTTTCTATCAATGTATCTTTGTCAGACTAATGTGTTTTAGATGTGTTGTCTTATCTGCATTATGCGCCTTTGTCTTATACATCCCATATCCAGGTTATTTTATCTATCTATCTATCTATCTATCTATCTATCTATCTATCTATCTATCTAATTATCTATCTATTGTATCCAGGTCTCCTATACAAAACATAAATGTGTTATTAGTCTATAGTTGCCTGCAGACATAGTATGTAGAATCATAGAAAAGTGCATCGCTCCAACCCTCCAAGCACTCCCTATATGCTGGAATTGGGTACTGGCAAGATGTCTGTCACTTCTTTGCACATAGGTCTCGTATAATCCAAAGGAAAAGCCAATGCACCGATGATGTGTTCACAGGCAAAACTTTAATCAGCTGACAACCTTCGGCACATGGTTCTGTCCATCCCTAGGACCACCCCTTCGACATGTTTAACCCAATGGGATTAATCATTGAGGTTCCTCTATGATTAAGCCCATCAGGTGAAACATGTCAGTGGGGTGGTCCTGAGGACTGAACTGTGTCCCGAAGCTTGTTAGCTGAAGACTGTGAAGACATCATCGGCATATGGCTTTTATCTTGGATTATACAGTACCTGCGTATAGACATAGTTTCACTTTTGCTCACTGTAGCCAGCTATGATCAGATCAAGAAAAAATTATATCCCCCCAATATGTACTCCACCACTTTGCTGAACACCTCACTTATGTGACTTCTCAGGGGGAAAGTTGGTCATTCTTTGGCGAATCAATGCCTACATGGCCCCCAGAGTGCTCCCCTTCCCTCCTCCAATGACATTAACATCAACATGCATGATTTTTCTATCTAGTGTCTAGAGGTGCTTTCTCTGTCCATCTCAGATCTAGATACCTCTGCCTGTCAATCATATAATTTTAATTGTCCATCCCCTATTTATTCTATATTACATCTATGTAGATAACCAGGATTCACAAAACAATAGTGCAGCACTAAGATAAATTAAAATGTATGTGCAATACAACAGTGCAATGCAAATTTATCAAGCTCTTATGTGTCACGACAAATTGAAAAAATAAAGGAATCCATAATCGATTATGAGGGAAATGACAGATGTGGATACCAAACGCCACCAAACTTCTTAATGATGAACCTCACATCATCTCGGTGTACAACAAAGGAAGGCTTACCAAAATCATATGACCCCCAATCAAGTGGTCAACCAGCATTTGTGTATTAATCCAAGATATCCAGCTTTTCTCAAAACCACATGTCAAATAATGGCACTGCTGCGTTATATCAGATCAATGTGCATATACACCCAGTTGGACATAGTATCATGAAAAAGAAAAAGCCAGGCTCTCCATAGTGTAATCCAGATTAAAACACAGATTTAATGTGGTAAATGCAATTACAATGAAAAGATGACAATCAGGCACTTCATATCATATAAACAACTCATATTCCAGAATCCAAGATGGCTGCAGTGGGATCACGTATACATAGTGGTGTGGGTGCCATCACTGCCCTACTAGTTTCGTCATAGATGACGTCATCAGGATCTCCATTGTTTGACATGAGGTTTTGAGGAAAGCTGGATATCTTGGATTGATACACAAGTGCTGGTTGACCACTCTTAAAGTGTTACTAAACCCAGGACCCTGCATTCACCATATCTGGTCTCCCACAGTACACAGAACATGGAAATGCAATTATTTTAGTAAACATAAACTGCTACATGCCTTTTCTCATTAGCAGTTAGAGTAGTCTTGTGACTTCTATCAGTGTCCAGTGGAGCACTGCTCAAGCTTGTAGGAGGAGTTTTCTTTCTGCTCTAGGAAGATGCAGTACCCCTGACATCTGTCTGGACAGTACTGATTGGCCCTGTGCTGATCACATGCACTCTCCCAAGTTAAAAAAAAAAAAAACCTCTTTAACAATACACACCAAACTGAGCATGTGCAGAGTGACTCCACATGATATGTCTTAACAGGGATAAGAGTGGGACCCTGGAAGAAGGGGAGGATCAGAGAAGTCAGGATCAAAGAGCGTTTTTACACAATGCAGAGAATTAACCCCTTAGGTTCCGTAGTGAGTATAACAAGGATGCTTTTCTGCATATACAAATTGATTTTACTGTTGTGGGTTTAGTAACACTTTAATTGGGGACCGTATGATACTGGAAGCCTCCCTTTGTTGTATACCAAGGTGCTGTGTGGTTCATCATTAAGAAGTTTAAGTGGCGTTTGGTATCCAAATTTTTAATTTCCCTCATAATCGAAGAACCACTGAACTAACAGTTTTTGGCTTCACATTTGGATTTCTTTATTTTTTCAGTTTGCGGTGACACATAAGAGTTTGATATATTTGCATTGCACTATTGTATTGCACATGCATTTTAATTTATCTTAGTGCTGCACTATTGTTTTGTGATGTTTAGTATACTATGTATTATGGTATCGTGCTACCTGCTATGTTTTTTACATCCAAGCGCATTTTTTTGTTTCGTTTTCATTTAAAATAACCAGGATTATTTGAAAAGAGAATTCTTGGAATAAATCTGCAACTTTTATAGAGAATCCAGAATAAACCAACACACTTAGGATTCTGCAGTTGTTTTAAAAAGGCATGTGATATGATCAAAAGGTCATGGAAGATCTTCTGTTTACAGCTCTAGTGTCCCAGATTTCCCAGAGACATCTCATATATTTCTGATATAAAAAGAAGAACTTTGTATTTAGGTTCCAAACAGGATATACTGTAATATATATATATATATATATATATATATATATATATATATACGTTATATGAATAAGTGGGGTTGCTGTTAACAATCATGGGGCTTTGTACAGAGCACCTGCCACGCATGCGCATGGGAATCACAATTGCAGCACAGTTCTCTGATTGGATGGCACAGTCGAGTGTGCAGTCCATTCAGAGTGCAGTGGGCATGCTCCAGGAGAACGCTGGACTAAAGCCATGCCTAGATGAAAACCGCAGTAGAATAGCAGGATTGCTGTGTTCTCTGTATGCACTTCAAGGTTTAATTTTCATTTTTGATCGGAGCATTCATTTAACCATGGGTGACATGTAACCACTTTCCACCTGATCCTTTGGTCAAAATTAGTCCGATCCTGACGGTACATACAGACATCAAAGATTCGCAGTTGACCCTGATAGCGCAAACGCCATTCAGCAGGCAAAAGTAAAGCTACAGGATCCGTAAATGAAAGGAATACAGCATGTCTCCATTTGTCACTTGTCACTTTTCTTTGCAACCTCTGCATAGATCTCGGCGGAATACTCTGCGGCTTTATAAATTAATGATTAAGCAAAAAAAAAAAAAAATCTCCTGTGCCACAATAATGTCTTTTAATTCTTCTTACCGCTATCTTTATGCGCATCTTTTAAATACAGTTTTGCATATGCAAATTGCCAAAATGCTTTGAGTTTGCTGGGGATTTAAAAAAAAAGGAAACACTCTTCTTTCCAGTTGGTATTGACCTTTAGGAAATTGATTGTAGGTAATATGTCTTCCAAATGGATTCTCATTTGCGCTTTGCACGTTTTTGATGTCACAGATCACATTACTGCCAGCTAAACAGGCCTTCTTTGCATTCTATTTATACATTTGTCCATCCATATCCATTACTTCATCGAAGCAGTAAGTGTGGAGATAAATGAACACAATCCTCCGTTCGCTGATGTTTTATTCCCTCTGTAATGTGCAGCACGTGTGAACAATATTTATACAGCATCGTTTTGTCATCCTGGCATCCATGTTATTGCTGTTTAGTCTCCTCCACCTCCTCAGCAGATGTTGTATATTTATTCGTGATTTTCTGTTCTGCTCTCAGATGAAAGCTGTATTTTTTTAATGGGAACTTGTCACCAGCAACCATTTTGGCCCTCATGTAAACAGTTATCAAAAAGAGCTGTTTGTGTTTCCCATGACAGCTAGTCAAAAATTTTCTAATTTGTTTGATTGACAATATACAAAAGAGAATTGGTTTGGAGGCTTTTATTAAAATACTTGACATGGGCTCTTTTATTTACAGTATATTCAGCAGCCCATAGTCACATAGTTATTCTAGTTGGAAAAAGACATCAGTCCATCCAATTCAACCAACAGAGAATAAAAACACACACAAATAGGAAACCTCTGTATATACAATCCTATACCCATTGCTGACCCAGAGGAAGGCAAAAAAACCCTCAATAAAGACTGATGTAATTTTCTCCAGCAGGGGAAACAATTCATTCCTGATCCCCCAGGGGGCAATCAGATATTCTCAATACCAACTTTACTTATAAATATTAGTATCCAGTTATATTATGTGTATCTAGAACAGATTCCAGGCCTTTTTTAAAACAATCTACTGAACTGGCCAGAACCAACTCTTGAGGGAGTCTATTCCTTATGCTCACAGCTCTTATTGTGAAGAAGCCTTTCCGTATTTGGAGATGGAATCTTTTTTCCTCCAGAAATAAAGATTGCCACCTTGTCCTCTGTGAAGACATGAAAGTGAATAACTCTAAACCGCATTCACTATATGGACCACCTATGTACATGTTGATCATATCCCCCCTTAAATTCCTCTTCTCAAGAGAAAATAATTCAGTTCCTGTAATCTTTCCTCATAGCTGAGCTCCTTCATGCCTCTTATCAGTTTGGTTGCCCTTCTCTGCACTTTCTTCAGTTCCCCGTCATCCTTTTTGGTGCCCAAAACTGAACGGCTTATTCCAGATGAGATGTTACTAATGATTTGTACAGGTAAAATTATATATCTCTCTCTGGAGTCTATACCTTTCCTAATACAAGAGAGGATTTTGCTCGCTTTAGGAACCGCAGCTTGGCATTGCATGCCATTATTAAGCTTGTGATCTATCAGAACTTCCAGATCCTTCTCCACCATTGATTCCCCCAATTGTACTCCCCCTAGTATGTATGATGCATGCATTTATTTAGCCCCATAGATGATAATGTTTTTTTTTCTTTCAACAAGGGGGTTGAACACAAAAACAATTGACTCGCTTCCCTTATCTACACAATTGATGTGGATTGGAGAATCCTCCCCACTGGACTATTGCATTCTGACAGCAGAGAGACTTCCATGCCATCAGAATACACTGGTCAGCATTGCAGGCTATACTTTGGTGTAGTGCTCTTATTCTTGATCCACCTTCCAATGGTCACCTTTGAGGCTTCTTTGTGCATGACAACTAGAGGATTTGTATTTTCAGAAGAGGAGGTCAACAATGATAGCATTCATACTTCTTTAGTATAGGTTTGCTTTTAAAGCATACCTGTGCAAAACTGAAAACTGTCATATGTACTGTCAGTAATCTCCCTCGCTGTGCTACTGTATTCTGACAGCAGGGACTCTTCCCCCATCAGAATACACTGATCAGCGTTGCAGCCATTGGCTGCAGTGGTTGAATGAACGCTGGTTTTCCAGCAGGAATATTCAACACAAGCTAGGTTTAACAATCGGTTCCTGCTGAACTGGATGAATTCTGATACGTGTATACCCAGCTTTACTTTGGTGTCCTTGGCTGCTTGAATGGCCAGATTGCGTTGCGCCATATCCCGGCTGAAAAAAATCCCTGCTTAGCAGAGGTTGTGTCTTTCCTCTGAAGAGAGTCTACATGCCAGCAGTGAACTGGCTTTTCTACTCAAGCTGTGGCTGCTTTCTAAAGAAAATGATCATTCACCCATTGATGTGGTCGCTAAATTACATTACATTACATTACATTGAGTTTATATAGCGCCAAAGGGTTTGCTCAGCGCTGTACAATAGAGGGGGGGACAATACATGAAACATTACAGCAGCTACGAACAGCACACGAGGGGTAAGAGGGCCCTACTCTTTCGAGCTTACAATCTGGGAGGGAGGGGGTAGTGGTATAGGAGGAAGTGGCTGTGGGGGATGGAGTGGTAGGAGGAATGAAGGAGAGCAGCAGTTAGGTGAGGGTGGGGTAGGCTTCCCTGAAGAGGTGGGTTTTCAGGGAGCGCCTGAAGGTGCTCCTGAATTGCTAAAGGCAATTAGACTGTGCACCTTGCAACTGCAGTTGCTCCAGAGCTTAGTAAATGAGGAGAAGCTCTGCTGACATCCATCATCCAATTATATGTAAGCCAAAAATGCTGTTTTCTTTATTTTCCTTGCATGTGATTGGGTATTCTTACCAAGTGAAGCTTAACCTCATTTTCAAACTCTGGAGAATTTTTCAAGTATTTTAGGCACACACATTAGAGTATATGGGGTCAAAAATGCAATTCTGCCCCAAAGAAGCTCATATGCTTTTTTGAGCTTCATGTGACAGGCAACAAGCAACACAACACTCAGATAAGAACAGGTCTATTAATATTTTATTACTGGTACCATCAATTTTACACAGAGCTTTACATATATATTGTACATTCACATCAGTCCCTAACCCTCAGGGAGCTTAAAATCTAAAATCTCCAGCTTACATTCATACACTTACTAGGGCCAATTTAGACAGGAGCCAATTAACCTACCAGCATATCTTTGGAGTGTGGGAGGAAATCCATGTAGGCACAGGAAGAACATGCAAACTCCGTGCAGGCAGTGCCATGGTTGGAATTTGAACCAATGACCCTAATTCTGCCAGGCAGAAATGCTAACTACTTAGCCACTGTGCTGCCCAATGTTATTGTGATGCTTCATCTTGAGCATTGGCACATCAAAACACTCAGGTGTGATTAGGAACTTTGCGCACCTTTTGTTTTTGTAATATATTTAGCTGATTTAAACTGACAGTTAAATTGGGTTTTAGAGAAGGAAGAGGGGCGCTGGACTAATTACAGCATTAATTTAGCAATTTATTGGTAAAAACGACAATTGGCAACTCACAGGAAGAAAAAATGGAAAGAGCATATCACCAACATGGTCTGGACTCCCAGGAGGCAGCAGAGGACAAGCGGTATCCACGCATCCGATATGGACTGGAAGAGCATCTTGGAGCATCTTGGAGCCTGGCAGGGAACTAGCTTGGAATGCAAATAGGTCCCGGTGCCATTTGCATTCCACGCTGGTTCCCTGTGGCGGCTGGCCGCTCCAGGATACCCTTCCAGTCAATATTGGAGTCCGGACCACGTTGGTGATATGCTCTTTCCATTTTTTCTTCCTGTGAGTTGCCAATTGTTGTTTTTACCAATAAATTGCTAAATTAATGCTGCACTTAGTCTGGCGCCCCTCTTTCTTCTCTTATTCCACATACAGAGTTCGGCTTTGCTCTGAGGGTGCTGCCGCTGATGCCGCTTCTTGCTTATGTACTTTCATTGTGAATGCTAATGGTCTCCCACATGGACTTTTGATGGACTTTATGGACTTTTATGTAGTTACATTATACCCCTCCAGCGCCAAATTTGTATATATTGTGTAAATTGGGCTTTAAACTGTGCTGAACGAAATGTGGAGGCTGCCATTGGCTACTAAAAAAGCTAGTTGCCTGGCTGCCTCTGGCAACAAACGTTTCTAAGCCACTTACCCAGAACAAGTATGAAAAGCAAAAAGAGGTAGATTCAATTCAAACTTCCTAAGCTTCATATTTGTTCTAGGTCACATTCTCGAAAGTACCGAAAGAATAGGATCAGCACAACATCCGGGCAACTAATATTTTCAGGAGCGGTCCGGTATAGAAGCTGAAATATTCCTCAGTACATATTTCCTTTAACAAAGATATCAAGCAAATAGCTGCCCGCAGTCATTTGTGGTTGTTGGTAGCAGTTTGTTGCAAATTAATGTTAGCATTGTAAATGCAGAAAACACGCCTCTGATTGGAAACAAGGTATCAGCGTTGTCATTCTGGCCCAGATCATTTATGTGCCTGTGACCACAGTGGCCATCAGGGACCTGTTCCATACCAGCCCCATTCCTGCATTTGCCAAAGAAAAATTTGTGTTGTGCTGGTGATTAATAAGAAATATGGGCCACCTGCCCGTGTATGTGTCGGGCTTCTCAAAGCACTAATTCCAAATTGTATTTCTATAGCTCCCTGTGGAAAATGCTTCTACGGAGGTTTGTTTTCCCTGAGTTTTTACTAGATACCGGTCTTAATTGTTATATATACAGAGTCATAGCGGTTACTCAGGAACCCTGAAATATGCAACTTAATAGAATTCTATCATGTATATAGAGACCACTCATTAATTTCAGTTAGGATTGTAATTGTCATGTGATTTTCACAACTTTTCCTGCTTACTCTGTAAAATTTTTATGACCTTAGTTTATACACAGATTTGTAGGTGCACTGGTGCTGTCTGTATGTCAGACAATGCAGTCAGCATGCTTGCTAAATTAGCCCCTGAAGACACAGGAATTGTTTAATCTTTAGCTATTGCTAGTCTAAAGAATATCTCATTCACCAAGCATTTACATACCATTTAGCAGGCTTTGAGGCTCCTTCCTGAAGTCCTTAAAGGATAGGTTCACCTTTATCCTAGATCAGTGGTCTCCAAACTGCGGCCCTGGGCTTGCTTTTATCTGGCCCTTGAGGCATTATTCCTGCCACTGACACCAACAACAGGGCACCAATTTTTCCCACTGACATCAACAACAGGAAACCATTTCTTCCACTGACACCAACAGGTCACCATTTCTTCCACTGACAACAAAAGTGGGGCACTATTCCTCCCAACAGCAACAACTATTTCTTCCCTAATACCAAAGATCATTGTTTATTCCCACTGGGCACAGTCCGGCCCCCCTAAAGTTTAAAGGACAGTAAGCTGGCCCTTTCTTTAGAAAGTCTGGAGACCTCTGTCCTAGATTGTAAGCTCTAACAAGCAGGGCCCTTTGTTTCCTCTTGTACCAAACTGTACTGTAACTGTAATGTCTATCTTCATTTTGTAAAGCGCTGCACAAACTGTTGGCGCTATATAAATCCTGTATAATAATATACAGAAATAATAACTGCACATTTTTTGCAGGTTAAAAAATGTGCATTTATTATTTTTTGTTGCAGGAGTCTGTCCCTGGTGCATTACAAGTCTCCTGCAGACCTGTCAGTATATCTGCTTGTCCATACATTCTAAGTAGATATACTAACAGGAAGAATCAATGAACTACCACGGCGCTCCACAGCTAAGGCTGTCGGGACTTGTAGTTTTCTCATTCACAGAATACAAAGAATAAGTAATTTTTTTTTCTTTTATTTGACAGCTAGCGAGGGGGGGGAAGGGGAGATTGCTAGTCGCCAAAGTAGGGGGGTGGGGGTGGTGCATTCATAACATGTTATATGTTACACCCTGAATATAGGTGTAACATGTAATGAAAGGTGAATTTATCCTTTAAAGCTGTAGAAAACCGCAAGAAAAAAAAAGAGTCCCCTGTAAGATGTCATAATGTTCTAGTATGCACCGCATACTGGCACATTATGTAAAACTTACCTTAAAATGAAGCCTTTCAGTGGAGCTCTGTCACGCTGCAGAGGCTTCTATCTTCACCGGGTCTTCCTTCCGGGTTCGTGTTCTCTGGCCATCTGAAAGGTTGGGCCATGATGACGTCCTGGGACACACCGCACACAGCTCTGAAAGAATGGCATGGGCATTCCGTTCCTTCAGAGCGCATGCACCAGCTTTAAAAAGGAGAGAATATCTTCTAGATGGTGCACATTTAGGACATATTCATTTTACCTACAGGTAAGCTTTCTTATAAGCACACCTGTAGGTAAAATTAAAAAAAAATTGTTTACTACCACTTGAAAGCACCCTAGTGCTTAAAGTGACCCTATTATATGTAAAGGTATTGCTCCAGCCTGATGGGTCAATCATCTTTTTTTCTACACCCCATGCTGTGGTTCTTCCCACCAGTGTATACATTCTGTAATAACATATGAGTTGGCGGGAGAAACCAAATCTCGGTGGGCGAAGACCTTGCAATGTGGAATACATGCAGCGACTATTGAGCACTGTAAAGGTGGCGTTTCAACAAATGGGTTACCAAAAAGGTGAATATAGGGACTTTTCTTTAAAGCAGAACTTCAGTCTCTCAATCAACATTGACTATTTTTAATCCTTATGCTATTAGGCTTAGTAAATAGTAAGGAAAGTATATCATACATTACATCCCAGGAGTCTTTTGAAGGGGAGGTGTTTTCTCAGCTAAGCACACCCTCATGAATGCATGCCTGAGCTAAGGGCAGATTCCAGGAAGTAAATGCTACATGAATCATCTGCCCTTACTCAAGATGGCCACAGGCAGAAATGCTAGGGTGTGCTTTTCAAAGTGATGTCTAAGCAAAATAAAGCACGAGGACATGGATGGATGGTTGAGGTTGCTGTGAATAATAAAAATTCATTAAATAAAATGTTTGTGTTGTGGAGCTAAGGTGCAGTGTAGTTCCACTTTAAAGAGATTGCAAAGTCAATTTTTTTCATTAAAATAAAAAAAATGTGTACTTACCCACTCTGTGCAAGGGTATTTCACACAGCGGCCCCAACCTTTTCTTCTGAAATTCTCTGCCAGTGCTCTCCGCTCCTTCCTATGGTGGCACATGTACATGCAAGCTCCCAAGCTGGCCTGTGTGCGTCTTTAGACAAACATATCATGGTTCAGCCTGTCCCTGCTCCCTCCTCACAAGATTTGACTGATAACAGCAGGAGTCAATGGCTTCCACTACTGTCAGCCAAGCTTGTGAGAGCCTTTGAAAGGGGAGAGAAGAACTGCAGATAGGCACAGCACTGGATCGATGTAGGGTGCAGATGCGTATTTAGGGAAGGAAATGGGGGAGGAACAGCAACTGGAAGGTTTGTTTCCTGAATGCATGGAATGCATTAAGGTAAAAAAAACTTTTGCCTTTAAGCAGCTAATCCTATACAATTGATTGTGTTGTTAGGGCCACTTTAAGTCTGGGAGTAACTCTGTTGAAGCATTACAGCCTCTTTTGGAATCTTGATACTTCTTAGAGAGTTTGAGGCTGTGTATCAAGCTATGTGGTATGGTTCTATCCATTTACCCCAAGTCAATTCTTTGTCCTGTAGTTATATAGAGGCCAATAGAACCATAGTGAGTGGCAAGGTGCACAGGCATCTATATCTTCTGGAAGTGTTGAGTGCCTAAGATTTCGACAGAGGTTGTAGCTTTTCACCAGAGTAAAGACAAGGGACATGAGTCACCAGAGGGGTTACTAAAATACTTCTTTTATAGGAAATGGCTTTTGGGGCTTTGGCAAGGATAGTGTCAGTTGAGGCTGCCCAAACCCCAACTTCATTGGGCTACATTCTTCTGTTTTGCCAAGTGCAATGTAATTCATTTAAAGAGGAGTATGTCCTGTTCAGACGTACTGGTAGACCAATTCTGATAAGGTGCGTTGACTCTTAAAGACATCTGGTAAGGAAGGGTATAGCCTGATGAAGATAGCGCCCTTTGAGTGGCCATCGACACATTCACATCTACCCTGACCACTTAAAGCAAATTAAAAAATTATTAAAAAATAATCATCAGCCAGTACCTTAATAATTCAACAATAACTTGTTTTTGTTATGCAGAGGTGTGAGTGATCCTTAATACTCCTGTATTACATAATTAATGCAATTCAGAACATATGAGACTCTTGTGAATGAAAGTGCTTTGTTTTCAAAGCTTGTGTATGCTGTGCCACCCAAGTAAATTATTCGAGCGCAAACTGGAAATTTGAGCGCTCATGGGAATATTATAGATGGGTTGGAAGGGAGAATCCCTTACAGTGTAGGGAATTTCCAGAATTTAGTATACCTAGTTTTCACCGTGACAGTGTTTATACAGTGCATTTATTATAAAAATGTATTATAATTTTAATTCAAATGGATAAAATAGCCATTGTGCACTTTTATTAAAGCAATTTAAAAAAAGTTAATTAATTTTACTTGAGTCCAGGCAAATATACACCATATGGTCAAACGTATGTGGACATTCCTCCAAATAATTGTGTTCAGGTGTTTTCAGCAAAAAATAATTATAATGCTCTGTCATACAAAGACATTTTAGACAATTGTGCGCATCCATCCTTGAATAAGTCTATTCTCTATTCCAGCATACCTGTGCCCCTGTAGCCAGCTCCATAAAGACATGGTTTGGTGAGTTTGGTGTGGGGGAACTTGAATGACCCTGACCTCAATCCTATTGATATACTGAAATGCTGATTGTGGGCCAGTTCTTCTTGTTTTTACCTGACCGCACAAATGCTATTTTGACCGATTGGGCATACAATCCACAGACACTCCGAAATCTTGTAGAAAGCCTTCCCAGAAGCGTGAAGGCTGTACAAAACACAAAAGTGGGCAACTCCATGGTTTAGGAATGGAATGTTCACAAGCTCGTAGAGATGTGAGGTTCAGATGTCCACTTTTGGCCATACAGTGTAGAAATATATTTTGATTTACCTCCATAATTACTTAAAAAGTAAATTATTTGTTCAGTTTAATTAGTCTAATTATCTAAATTCTGATTTTATGTGGTGTTGTGTCAGTTCTAGTTTGATGTTAGGCTTGCAGTGATATTGCCTGTATTGTAAGCTAGTGAGCACACCACTATGGTACTTATGTCAGAGAGAGCTTTGGGTAGGTGTCCCCAGTGTGAGGATATTTACTAGTAGTCCAAATAACAGGATGGACGTGGGGTGGTGTCACTGGATCTGTAAGCTCTGAAAGTGTTCATTGCAAAAGGGTTTAGTAGAATTTACTCTTACAGTATAACAAATCCACTACCTAACTTCAGGGACATGGTGTAGTAAAACAGATACCAATGTCAAAAGAATCCTAGATATAATAATGAAATAACAGTCCATTAAACCATGTTTTTAAAAAAGAATGGACTAAATATTATGCAAGGGTTGAAGTTTATACAAACCCTAACTATGAACTTCTCTTAATTGTTCCCTTAAGGTTAGTTAAAAATACAGTTGAAAGTGTTTTGTTATATCTGTTCCATTAGTGCAAATAAAATGCTGTTAATAGTGTCAGAATTCCAGAGCTGTTCTCTGTCCTGTGCACTCTGCAATGTTATCTTAAAGCAGAACTTCAGTCCCACTATGTACAGGCTCGGCACCCCCCTCCCCGGTACTGCCATTACTGAGCATGTGCACATGCAGCCACGAACTCTGATCGGCCTTCGGGTACTTGCAGAGCCAGTAGGCACATCTGCGCTCTTGGTGCAAATTTTCCACACAAAGACATGGAAAGTTTTGGACTTCCCTGGTTGCAGTCTTTGCACTAGTGTGGGAAACCTCACATGCGTGGGTGACCAGGAAAACTGGCGCATGCACAGATGTGCCGCAGAGCTCTTTTGGGATACGAGCCCTGTGGGATGCGCATGATCAGGAGGCAAGAAGACCATCTCTAGGCAAGAAAAGTGAAAGTGCTGCTTCACAGTACAAATATAGCGCATTGTTGAAAAAAAAAATAATGTCCGTAGGTAACATGGTAAGAGATGGAGGAGGCAGGGCAGCTCAGCATGACATTTAGGATGAAGGTTAGCTTTAAGATGTCTTCAGCTCAGGTCTTTTGGTGGACTACAGAACACCCTCCAGGTATGTTATGCAGCTGAGGAAGGGGGGGGGGGGTTGTGGTCCTAACGTGGATTCTGTCCTAAAGTGACAACACTGCTACTTCATGGATACAGTACAGTGAGTGTTGTCAGGGTGTGTATTACTGATTGGATCACCAGGTGAAAATGAAAAAAAAAAAGAAATCTAATGTAGCTGTCACATCTAAGCACTGGTAAGATGCACTTTAAAGTGTTACTAAACCCTGGACCCTGCATTCACTATATCTGGTCTCCCACAGTACACAGAACATGGAAGTGCAATTATTGTAGTAAATATTATAGTAAATATAAACTGCTAAATAGCTTTTCTCATCAGCAGATAAAGCAGTCTTGTGATTTCTATCAGTGTCCAGCAGAGCACTGGTTAAAGCTTGTAGGAGGAGTTTTCATTCTCCCCTTTGATGCTGCAGAACCCCTGACCCTCTGTCTGGACAGTGCTGATTGGCTGTGTGCTGATCACATGCGCTCTACCAGGAAAAAAAAACTCTATAGCAATACACACTAAAATGAGAATGTGCAGTTTGCCCCCAAAGGCTCTGTTCTATCAGGAGATGAAATGGGGACTGTGGAAGAAGGGGAGGATCAGAAAAGACGTGATCAAACATCCTTTTTACACAATGTGGAGGATTAACCCCTTAGGTTCCACAGCGAGTATAACAAGCATGCTTTATTGCATATACAGACTGATTTTAGTGTTGTGGGTTTAGTAACACTTCAACATAATTTTCCACCCTGGACTGGTACTCGGCTCACCAGAGTGCCCAGTATAGATGATGAAAGAGTTCAGTAGTTTGTATGTTTTTAGCTTAAGCCAATTGCGTTACTCTATTGTTGGGACTCAATTGGGGAATTGAAAATCAGGCTACATTTGAGTAGCTATTCAGGCAACTTTGAGGGTGCACTAACTTTTTCATGTGTATGTATGTACAGTATGTGTGTGTATCTTTCTTGACATACAAAACTGTGGCACTTAGATTTGTCATGTGTCCCCTGGCATTTACAGAGCAGCCTATTAATTCACTGAGTTGTTTGTTTCCTACTCTCCAATTAGCTACAATGTGCAATGTAAATTTAATGGAACTATTCAGAAAAAAACATGAAGGATATTGAATATTCATATTCACAAGTCTTTGGTTGGCAAACAGTGGTGCTTCTCAATACCCTCTGAGCATTACGGCATAGTTTATTGGGAAGACAGGAGCAAGGAGGTGGAAATAATCAGCTTTATTTGGAGGTTGCCAAGCAATAGCACAGAAGCCAGTGCAAGATAAGAAAATACTGATAACAGAGGAGAATGTCACGGTGGTGCTAACCGTACCACATACAAAGTAAATGGGCAGTGGGTAGTACTACTGCCTTGCAGCGCCGTGTCCTGGCATCCTACCCACTAAAAGCCCAACTCTGGGCCACGTGCTTCCTCCCTCTCCTGAGATGACCCCTACCCACCCCTGAGGTCCCCACCGGCAGCGCTTTATGCTTTTTCTTCTTTGCTTTCTTATATACTTTACATTTTCTGAGATCTTCTGGCCAGTCACATACTGCGCTGGGTTTTCTTCGTTCTTCTTCCAGCAGTGGGAAGTTCTGGAAAAGAGAACAGAGCTGGCATAATTCATGTCAATGCAAGGCGCTGTGCCTAGGGGGTTGGGCAATGATGCCCTGTACCAACAGGTCCTCAGTATTCGAGCTAGAGTGATACTGGGTGTCATTCAACCCTAAGAACAGATTGGGTTGGAGAAGAGGTCCTGCAAGGAACAGTTCTGGATTGAAGGTCTCGTTTCTAGGGGGTTGTACAGTTTAACTATTACTTTGCAAATTTTTACTTAAAGAGGTTGTAAAGGCATTTTTTAAAAAATAAAATAAGAAACATGTTATACTTACTGGCACTTTAGGCTCCTCCTCTTCTCCGTGTACCACCATAAGAAGCTGCTTCCGATGGTGCCACATGTGCGGGCTCGCTCCTGAGCCAGGCTGTGTGCATCTGTGGACTCTGCCCCACCATCTGCTCCCCCCTCATAGGATTTGACTGAGTACAGCCAAGCCTGTGAGCCCAGGGAGAGAAGACCTGTAGATGTCCACAGTGCTAGGTCAATATAGGACAGTATTTAGGTAAGGGGGGAGGGACAGCAACTGTTTTTTTTTTACCTTAATACACAAAATGCAGAAAAGTGGTTGTAATGGCAGAAGAATTTTTATTTTTACCTTAATGCACTCTATGCATTATCGTAAAGAAGATTCTGTGTTCAGCTCTCCCCCAACCCCCCCCCCCCCTTTTGTCCTGAGCCCAATCTCAATCCAGCAATATGCCAAAGAGCAGAGCCTCTCTTCCTCCGCATTGGACACGGAGGCAGCAACCATTGGCTCCCCCCAGCTGCCAATCACAGCCTCTGAGGTGGGAGCAGGACCAAGCCCTGCTGCGTGTGTCAGTGGACACACAGATCCTGGTTCAGGATCAAGCTCACACGAGGCTTGCTATTGGCGTACCTGAAAGGGGGGAGGAGTCTGGAGCACTGGCGGGGGACTCCAGAACAGGAGGGTCAGGGCTGCTATACAATGTTTGTTATTTTAAAAAAATCCTTTACAATCACTTTAAGGTTAAAAAACCTGTTGACTTTAGAACCACTATAAGGCTACTTTCACACTGAGGAGTTTTTGAAGCGTTTTTGAGCTAAAAAAAGCGCCTGAGAAGCTCAAGAAAAACACTTCCCTATGTATGTGAATGTATATTTATGTATGTTTTCACACTGGGGTGTTGCGCTTGTGGTGCGGTGTAAAAACCCCTGTTTGCAGCATCTTTGGGGTATGTTTGGTGAGTTAAAAAAAAAGCCCCAAAAACGCCTCTTCCCATTGAAATCAATGGAAAAAGCCTCAAAAACACCTCTGGGAATTGTTCTTGGTGCAGTTTTTCAGTCACATGTCCTTTAAAAATGCTCAGAAAGCACGGTAAAATCGCCTATGCTTTTTTGCTGTGTTTTTGCGGTGGATCAGTGTGAAAGTAGCCTAAAGGATATCTGTGGTCACAGCATAAACGTATACCATCAGCATTGTGTTAGCACTAAAAACTAGAGTTATTATTGGCAATGCACTATAATCTTACTTGACAAGTCTCCTTTCATGGTGTTAGTACTGCCTGGCTGCTGGCCATCTCTTTCCAAAATTTCCTGGATTCCCTGCATGCTTTGCAGCTTTTCTTCTGCTGTTTACTTTCCATTTCTAAGGACTACATATCCCATGGTACCTTGATTCCTGTACTGACTTCGCCTCCTGAAACTCCTCCTCTCAGCACCTCTGTAGATCAGAAGGCAAGCTCTGTTGCTCTGGGCTTCAGCAAAATGGCAGCCTCCAGCAAGAAGAAACAATGCCAGAAGCAATTTACAGCACACACCAATTTTGTTAGCATAGTTATTAATGTGGAATGTAAGTTCCTTGCTAAAGAACAGGATTTTTTTTTATCAAGTTGTTATAGGTAAAGTTCCACTTTAAAGCGATATTCAATCCAAAATCGAAAATGTATATATTGCAACTTACCAATCATTAGATGTGGTGGCTGCATTAGTTTTCTTTTGTTTTTGCTTTTTGTGCCTCTATTTTCACCTGGTGATCTAGACAGTAACACACCTCCTGTATTAGAGTGCCTCCACTCTGGATAAAGGAGCACAGGGGACACCTTTGGACAGCAGCATTGTCAGTGTGGTGGAGGGGAGTGTTAGATGTACCAAATGATTTAGATACACAAAAAACAAAAACAAATTGAAGCCAAACTCCAGCTGGAACTCTATAGGCAATTACAGTAAGCATTTTTTTTCCTTTTGGGGTAAACGTTTTACATGAATAACTAAAAGTTGATCATTGTATGCACCCCTGTTGGTGTTAAATGGTTTGTGTCATCCTTGTAAACGAATACATCTGCAGGAAACCTTGTTCTTTTGAGAAACAACAGACTCCTGGCTGGATCACCAGATGAAAATAGAAGAAAATCCTAAAAAAAAGAAAACGAATGCAGCCGCCACATTTAAGAATTAATAAGCTGCAGTAAAATAAATATTTTCTTATGGGTTTAATACCGCTTTAAGCACTTTTACACTAGCCCATGCTCTAATAGCAATCTGCGGTGGATTATTTTTCAGTGTACAGCTAAGCAACTGCTGACAAGTATTCAGGAGGCAACTTACAATAGGGCTAATGCGCCACAACTGTGAAAGAAGTGTATAATTCGCAGTTGCGGTGTGTCCCCATTGATGTGAATGGCTGAGTTTGGCAGGCAGTGCAGCCTGTCAACTTGACATCAAAGGTGGATCCCTTTGAGAACATGCGTGCGCACGAAACTCGCTGGGGAGGAGCCTATGTGCTGACGTTACGCCACCTTGTCCACGTGATGGTCCAGCGGCCATCTTTGTAAGTGCTTTTTATCCATTGATGATTTTATGCTCCATGTGGTTGCTATCTTTTTTAGAAAACCTACTACACTATATGATACTGTCTCCAGGCTCGGTCTATGAGCTTGCCTTCTAGGATGAATCCCTTTCTTTGGTTCACCATGGGCTGGAGATGGAGACTTGGCTACTCTACTTTTGACTGTTCGTTTGGTGTATCACTGGCTTCTGGAGAGATCCCACCTTAAACCGGGTCACCGGCAGGAGGAACACCCCTTAGTGTCATTCCGCTCTTGGCTTGCTTGCTGCTTACGTCTGGTGAGTGTATTATGGTGGAAGTGCAGTGCGAAAGTCACAGAAGTCACTACATTTTGTTGATTTGATCACATCACTATTTTTGGGACTATTATGATATTTAGAGGACCTATTTATTTTAATTTGTTATTTGTTATACCGTCCATTTTGTTTCTTCATTGAAGTATTCACTATTCTCTATTTCTTTTTTATGATGTTTTCTTTCTCTTTTACAATCACACTGGTCATCATTGATTATAACACACATTTTTATTAGTGCTGCACATTGATATTATAGTGTCAACTTGACATGCCACATTAAGATTGCCATAAAGCAAAACTCATGGCATGTGAACAGTCTCCTCTGGATGCACCTAAGACTTTAAAGCGGAGTTCCACTCACCCTGTCAAAAAATAAAAGTCAGCAGCTACAAAAACTGTAGCTGCTGACTTTTAAAAACAGCCACTTACCTGTCCCTCGGTCCCGTGGTGTGTCCCTCGCAGCCCGTTTCACCGGCCGTCCTGTATTCCAGGAGGTCAGCATCTTCAGTGTGGGCACCTGGCTGTGATAACTTGCGGCTTCACAGCCAGGTACCCACGACGCATGCGCGAGTAGCGTTGTGCTTCATGAATGGTCCTGTAGTCTTCTGGGACCTGTCACGTGTCCCAAAAGACGAAAGAGAGGGAGGGAGGACACCTTCCGCTTCCGATTGCCTAGGCAGTCAGCCCAGAAGTGGGAGCGGGTACCTGTCAAATTCGGGTACCCACCCCCCAAAGGTGCCAACCTTTAATAGGGAGCAGTCCTTAAAGCGGAACGTCCTCTTTTGGGTGGAGCTCCGCTTAAAGTGGGCAACAGAGAGGAGGTAAAACCATATCTCAGCCACCTGTTTGTACCGCCTCTGGACGCCCATGTGAAAGAGACCTTACTAATATGCAAATTTGGATTTTTGGCCAGTAAGTAAATAAATCCTCACCTCCATCTCTAATATTTCTCCCGATCACTGATGTACTGTATGCAAGCAGAAGTGACACAGGGTTGTCATAGCAAGAGCAGAGGTGTCTTTACATTTAGGTTATGATGGGCACCCCGTGGAGGAATAACTGGGTCTCTGGTGACAGACAGCTACATGGGTTTTGTACACTGATTACACTAAACTATGTTCACTGATTAGGCTGAACTGTGCGTTTTTTGTTGTACAAACTTCTGAAAGGGAAAGGGTTGCTTTATTACATGTTGCCTTTAACTGTTTGTTGTTACACCTGCTGAAGAGTGCTGCTCCATTATCCAATAGCGGCATTTCTCCAACTACTCTGCATGTTATTTAGCATCATATAATTGATTGAGTGGGCACAGATGCGTACCTATGGGATTCAATAATATTACACACTTCTTAGCAGCAGTTAAACATAGAGCTTAAAAATCATAACTGAATTTGTAAGAATGAACATACCTTCTTATTTACTACCTGCAAATGCTCCAGAAAACATCTTTAGGCAGCACAAAATGATAGAGAGTTTTACACTGAGACTGGCTTATCACCGAAGGTTTCAGATAGTTTTTGGTTAGGATTGGTAAGGTGAAGAACCCATCAGCTTCTAAAGTTTTTCTTAGACACCAGATATCAGTCAGATTTACAGGCATGGTACAACCTCTGTAAGATATTTTCACAAGCATGCATGCTGAAATTGCTTGTTCGTTTTTGTTTAGTGATAACCCTGGCATCATCTTAATGGTAGGAACAACCATCCTAACCAATCAGTCCTTCCTTTGAGTCCAGATGAGAACAAAGGACGTCCAATCGACTGCACGCCAAACAATCCACTTTATTGAACCAAGATAAAACCAATATAGACAGTGGAAATAGAATGGGGCACTAGCAAGTAAATGCTTTTCATGCTAAAGACAGTGCTTATTCATTACCCCATTCCTTTGAGTCCAACTTGTTAGATATCACTAAGTCCCAAAAGTTTGTGGTGACCAGGAAACATGTATGAACTTGTTGAACATTGCATTCCAAAACCCATGGATAGAGTGCCCCGCATGCCAAAACCCATGGATAGAGTGCCCCGCATTCCAAAACCTATGGATAGAGTGCCCCCTTCCCCCCAAACTCTTTGCAGCTATAAAAGCCTTCACCCTTCTGGGAAAGCTTTTCAGAAAATTTTGGAGTATGTTCATTGGAAACAGCTCCCTAAAACTGCATTTGAGTGGTCAAGTCTTGCCTCACATCAGCTTTCCAAATTATCCCAAAGGTGTTCAATAAGGTAAGAGCTTTATCCAGGCCAGTCGAGGTCCTTCACACCAAACTCACCAAACCCAAGTCTATAGAGATCTGGTTCTGTGCATCTGAACTCAATGCTTTGGATGAGTTTTTATGCATTTTTTGCCATATAATGTATGATCTATTTCTAATCAATCCATGTGGAATTGGGCAACAATTGTATAGGCTTTGAACATTTTCACGTCTCTCCAATACTATAGAAGGAATAAAATCTGTTTCTGAGGTCTGTGGTCCATTCAGCTGAATTATTAGGATTCGGTGGATCGAACCTTTAATCCTCTCAATATGATGTATTTTCACATAAACAAGTCAGTTATATAGTTAATTTTAGAGAGAATATCAGAGACTTTCCTGAGATTCCCTGCAGTGCCTTGTTATCTATTACAATGCAGACAGTGGTCCCTAACCAAGTAAGATAAAAATAGGCAGTTCAGTGTTTTTCTCCCTCTAGGTTGAGTTATTATCATTTAATCGTTAACTGGGATGTGATCAGTCCTCTATGAGATTCCAGTTAATTAGTAGATAGGTTCTTTATGTTAAGCTGGCCACAGACATCAGAAGGCAGCCTGGACGTGAAAAAACAATCCAGGTATTGAAGGAACAATCCTTTGATATCCCTTTCCACAAATATGAAGAGGGAATGGAGACGTTTACAGGCAGCACAGTTATTTGTCGAAAAGGCGTTTAGCTGTTGCTAAGGGAGATACAGGGATAGGATCAGGGAATGTTTGTATTAAAAAAAAATGACAACAATCTTATTTGTAGTTTCTCAAATGTGTAGTAAATTGAAAATGAAAGTTGCACATATGTAAAAGTGACCCGTGCTAACAACTCATACCAACACCTAGAAAGTGAAATCCACATAAGATGCGGCAAATGGGTCTACAAGGCATCCAGCAAAAAGTAGCAAATTCTCAGTGATTCCATTGCTCACTACTTTATTAATATGCCCCTAGGACAGGGTAAGGGAGTAACATTTTATTTTTTTGTTCCCTCTGGAAACCCAATTCAAAGGTGCATAGTCACCAGCACTTGTGAAGACAGTGGAGGGGATTTACTAAAACCGGTGAAGCTGTGCATGGTAGCCAATCAGCTTCAAACTTCAGCTTCTTCAATTAAGCTTTGGTAGTAATAAAATCTGGAAGCTGATTGGTTTCTATGCAGAGCTACACCAGATTTTACACGCTCCAGTTTTAGTAAATCAACCCCAGTGTTACATAAATTAAAAACAGATGTGGAACGCATTTGATTGGCGTGCTGGTTACTTTGCATCTTTGCATCTGGTTCTGGTGTGGCACCATCTGTAGCATCACTTCGAGAACCCATCATTACAAGGTTGAGTACTGTGAGGAGTGCAGTTTTTATTTGGACTTTATAACCTTTGGGAACCCTTCATGTTTTTACATTCCGGCGTATTACCACACATTTTCAATGGGGTACCGACACACCACAACAGTTCCTCATTAACACTCACCACAATGCGCAACAGGTACATTGTGCTGCACAGCCATGTGGGTGCATTGCCCACATCTGTATTTGTGCATTTGGGTTCCATTCTAAATAAATGGCAACACAATCCATCTCACAATGTGCTGTGTTTCTTGCATTAATGCATAGGTGCAAATACAGCTTTGATGGCCTAATCAGTTCAAAACTCGTCCATTAAAATATAGTTTAAACCGGCTACATAAAATATTACAAAACTAAACTGTATATCAAAAGGGGTATAAAAAAAAACCCATATCATACAAACTTGTAAAATTGTTCTGCCTATTGTACAACTCCCCCTGGTGTTCCAGATTTCCAGTTGCTGCATGAGCAGCTTTTAGTAGTTCAATCACGATTTTAAAATCGCTGGTGAGTAGTGAACGATAGCTAAGCAGATTGAGCGGATTGCTCCCTATGGTGTAAATTACACAATTAGCATGTGAAGCAGCCATTAATTGCACACAATGGGAGCATTGTCCAATCATGAAAAATTATTGAATTCCTGCTACTTGTGTATCTGTTTACCACATAATCACTTGCAATTATAGTAGCATGAATGGTCAGCTTGGACATAAAAGTATGGGTCCTACAGAAGCTCTTATATAAAGGTACCTTTACCTGCTACACTCACCTATCTCGGCAGACTCACCAGCTATCTGATCGAGTGCTAGCACATTTCATTTCCTCAGGTTGAATGACCCTAGCATTAGTCACCCCACTTTCTGTGATCTAGGGTGTCAAGGTGCTGCCCTGTGCCCTGGACTCACATGAGGAATGCTGCAGGGAGAGGGGCAAATTCTAAACACCTGGCGCTGCTTTCTACAGCATTTAGTATCCACTGCAGAGGGTGAAGGATCACCACCAGGGTGATGGTACCACCAATAGTATGGTACGGTATGTTATATTCATGGAGCAGTGGAGAATGGAAGGGTGCTCCTGTTGGGGAGAATGGGCAAAGCGGTGAGGGATTGAAAGCCTAGAGTTGGGCTTTAAGACTATAATAATACCAAGAACAGTATACCATAGCAATTTTTTGTTTCTAACCAAACTACAAATGTATTATTTATTTATTACAGGTACTTATATAGCACTGTCAATTTACACAGCGCTTTACATATATACTGTACATTCACATCAGTCCCTAACCCTCAAGGGGTGTACAATCTAAGGTCCCTAACTTACATTCATAAATACACATACTAGGACCAATTCAGACAGGATCCAGTTAACCTATCAACGTGTCTTTAAAGTGTGGAAGGCAACTGGACTACCCGGAGGAAACCCACGCAGACACAGGGAGTACATGCAAACTCCAGGTAGGTGGTGCCATGGTTGGGATTCAAACCAACAACCCTAGTATTGCCAGGCAGAAATGCTAATACAAATGATTAGGTTTTATATGATATCCTACAGGTAACGGGGAATTTATCAAAACTGGACCAGAGAGAATCTGGAGCAGTTGTGCATGGCAACCAATCAGCAGCTATCTTTCATATTGAAAGCTTAAAGTGGAATTCCACCCAAAAAAGTGAAGCTCTGCTTGTCTGCCTTCTCCCCCCCTCTGTTGCCACATTTGGCCCCTTGGGGGGGTGGGTACCTGGTTTTGACAGGTGGTACCCGCTCCCACTTCCAGCGATCTGACCTGGAAGTTTGCCTCCCCTCCTTCCCCTGTAGCCTCTTGGGACACTTCACAGGTCGCAGAAGGCTGCAGCCCATTTACAAAGCGCAGCACGCTTAGTGCATGCGTAGTAGGAAGCCAAATGTGAAGCTGCAAGGCGGCGCCAGCACCCAATAGCTGACTGAAGAATCAGCTTGGGTGAGGACACCGCTGGATGCCTGGCAGGTAAGTGCACTAATATTAAAAGTCAGTAGCTACAGTGTCTTTTTTTGGGGGGGGGGGGGCAAACTTCTACATGCACAGCTGCTCCAGATTCTGTCTGGTCCAGTGCAGATAATTTCCCCCAGAAAGTATATTTATCTAAATGGCTCCACAACTACCACAGTGACCAATCTCAAGACGTGTGCTCTGTCCCTAAGCATTAGACCTTTCAACACTGACTATTTTAATTCTTATGCTGCTAGCATTAGTAAATAGATAGGAAAGTATATCATATTTAGTTCTTTTAAACTTTTTTTTACATTTCTTCAGTTTTGTCCTGGTTCCCAGGCCTAGGCAAATGATGTCATACATCTCAGGAGTCTCCAGGAGGGGGGGGGGGGGGGTTTCTCAGATAAACACACTCTCTTGCCTGCGTGCCTGAGCTAAGGGCAGCTGGATTCCTGGAACTAAATGCTACATGCATCATCTGCCCTTACTCAAGATGGCCACTGCCAGAGATGCTAGGGGGTGTTTCTCAAAGTGATTTCTCACCAAAGTAAAGCATGGAGATTTGGATTGCATGGATGGGTGCGTTTATTTTAAATATTAAAAATGACTTAAATAGCGTTTTTGGTTTGTGGTGCTCAGATGAAGTGTAGTTACGCTTTAAGATGAAGAAATGCGTAATGTGTAATACCTCAGATGTTGATTTGTAAGATTCGTATCCTGGCAAACTTTAGTAATGAAGGCCAAACAGGTTCTGCCCTCTTTGAGCTGTTTGCCCACTCTTAAGCAGGATAAATAGACAGTGGGTTGGCTCAGTTACAGTAAGTGTATAGTATGAACCACTGTACTGCACTGGATGTGAAGACCTTTTGAAATATGTAGCACAGAAAAAGCTTTTCATTGTATCTCTTTTGTATATTTTCATAAAAACCATATTCCTTGCCACATATGCATGGAGGTTTCCATTGGCCATCCATTCATGGCCATTCAATATATTATGGCCTCCAAACATAAAAGGTTCATGCTATTTTTTCTCCCCAGTTAAAGATTTTCTGTCATCGACTGACTGCACACCACAGAAACAGTTTATAATGTTTCAAAGACAGGCTTGGCGTCTCAAAACACCGTTTGTTCTGTTTGCCAGAAATATTTACATTTTTTTTTACAGAAAAGCTCTCTGTGACCAGCCACATACAAGCATATCTGGAAGGATCTTCAATTAATTTTACCCAAAGTTGACTTCCTCAAGTTTTGTCCATTAACTCATGAGATTTATTTTGATTAAAATTAAAAAAACCTAAGGTGGGCCATAGACAAGTTGAAAACCAAACATTCTGTGGATCGAAAAAAGAAAATGGCACATACAATTGTACCAACATTTGTTTCATTTTTCTGAATAAAATCCAACATGTTGGATCACACATGTTCAATTACAACATGAAAATTGCATGTTACAGCTGGCACACAATGATGTGAAAATGAACGACCAAGACTTTTCGTTCGGTTTTACGACTTGTCTATGGCCTGCTAAAGTGAAAGCCATGAAAAATACGTTGAAAAAAAGATGTTTAAAAAAACATCTTAGCTTCACATGTTAGCTTCTGACTGCTTCCTGTAGAGCAGAGGTGTCAAACTAAATTTCATCATGGGCAGCACCCACATTATGATTGCCCTCAAAGGGCCGGTTGCATGTGTAAGACTAGATGTCGAAAGCAACCCATCCCTCTTACATCAGATATCAAAGTTCCCCCCAGAGGAGGACTGGAGTCTGCTGAATGTTGAGACCAGAGGAAGTGGAGATGAGGGGGTGCTGTAACTGCACAGCAAGGCACAGGATCTGTAGGAGAAATTCTGTCCTCTCTGCTACTGACTGCTTAGATGGGGGGCAGAGCAGAGATGAGCCTCTCCATGGCATAGAGAAGTGGAGGACCTGGTGGAGGAGTTCTGTCCTCCTCTCTGTTGCCGATTGCGGAGACAAGGTCGGGGCGGAGACGAGTGTGCTGCAGCTGCAGGAGAGGTGCGAGGGCCAAATGAAATGGCCTGGTGGGCCAGGTTCAACCCAAGGGCCTTGTGTTTGACACATGCGCTGTAGAGGACAGTGATATCACTGGGCCTCACCACAAGAATCTGGGAGAACTGCGGAATCCAAATCTCATTAAATGATGCTCCAGCACCCCCAGGATCCTGAGAGAAGGCCAATGACGTCACTTTTACCTAGACAAACCCATTGAGCCAAGGGTGTAAGATATTTTAAAATTTCTTTAGGGCTTTCACCTAGCATTTTTTTTAAACTTGGGGCTCCTAGATAAGTCGGTCATGAATATTTAGAACCTTGGCCAGGGGACCATTTTTTTCCAGATCAGAAAGCGATGGCAAATCTAAAATGACATGGTTGTTACTGGTACAGGAATAGAGGGGAGTTCTCCCAATGGAGGCAATTGTTCCTTTGACAACCGCGTAGGACAGCAAAATAAAAACTTCAGTACTCTCGTTACATTAACCCTTCACTACTCTATCTGAAGCAAACCTGTGAAACATGGGGAGAATATATTACTAAAGACCCTGAGTTGCAAAGCAAGAGAGATAACTTACTAATGTAACAATTTCCTTGTTTTATTAAAGTCCTACTCCAGGAATTAAAAAAAATCTACCCTTGCTTTGCCTTCACAACATTACTAGGGTTAAATGCTCTTTATGTGTGGCTGTACAGACACCAGCATTACTACTTACCCTAACTTCCACTCTTGCTGGCTTCTCCCCAAATCTCCAGTCTTTGGCTGGTCCCTTGATGTAATCACATACATCGCAGGGCTATTAACCCTATTGTTTGTGGTGAGGTTGAACGCGTGACCACTACTTACAGAGAGGGCTGCAGGAAACCAGTTGCACCACAGCGCAAATTAAGTTATCCATATTCTGGCATCCCAAGACATAACGGTTATTTAACCCTTGCAGTGTGGAGGGTAAGGGGGTTGATTTCAGATTTTGTACCAGGACCCTGCAGATATTAGCTATGTTTCTGTTTTAGGCAGCTTTAGCCTAGATTCACACTTGAGTGTTCATATGATTTTGGATGTTTATTTGTTACACATTTTTTTGCACATTTTTGAGGGGGTTTTAAGCTTGAACATTTTTGTTTTACCAATGTAAAGCTAGTTACTAGGAGGAAGAGCTGTTAGGTTGGTAGAGTGTCACTAAACCTAATAATTAAAAAAGTATATATTTCATATCAAAATTGGGATTTATCTATGTCCCTTACAATGGCAGCTTTGGCCAACACATCTAAAAAATATACATGTCAGTTATCCCATGCTACAGCATTCTTTTGGAGGGTGGCTACATTTATTTTACATGGTCCCACTGTGTGTGGGAATGTTGCCACCTTCCATGGCACAGTCCCCAGATATACTACAGGAATACGTGCCAACACTGACAGTACTGGCACATAAAAGCACATTAAAACACCATTTACGATATTGCTGTCCACACAGTACTATCCTCAATGAAGGGACACATGCGCAGTACAAACAGATGTCGCATTGCAGACTGGGAATTATAGTTTGGAGTGAGCAGTGCACGCGACCGCAGTGTATGTGCACTGCTCTCACCCACAGGCAAGAAGTGAAAGGAAAAAAGCCTCAATTGGGGGAACACAAGACCGGATTGATAACAAACAAAAACGTCATTATTTAACAATAAGCATATTAGCATTTGGTGGCACTTTAAAGAAGAATTCAAGGTACGGATATACCTATGCATATACCATACCTGGCTGATGGCCCTGGAAGCTGGAAGCAACTTAGTAGGCACCAATACTACAGTGATCTCCACTAGCTTCAGTGTCCCATGCCGAGTGGCTGACCTGCTGCTTACTTAAAACAGGATTTTGCTCGCTCTACATGGGTGCCATACTGCCCTAGGCAACACAAAAATTGTCTGCCCCACAGACACCAACCAACAGCCCCCCCCCTTCCCCCTCCTGTGGAGAGAGCCTGACTTTGACCAACAACACCCCTGAGCCTTCCACTACCCCCCCCCTTCGGCAATAGAGAGAGACACTCATGTTCACAGCTCCGGACATCCCCGGGAACGAAAGTCAGGTTCTACATACACCATTAAGCAGCCTGCAGCCTCTTCCAGATCCCACCTGGTTCCCATGGTGTGTGTCCCTTCATTTATCCCTTCTTCTGGGGGGCAGGTGCTGCCCCCCTGAAAAATGCTGTCCTAGGCAAGTGCCTTGTTTGCCTTGTGGTAAATACACCCCTGCTCCTTTCCACATCCATTTTTTCTCTCAGGATCTCCATAAGACTTCTTCTAATGTTTTCCACCTAGACTCCAACTAATTCCAGATATTTTTTAGATGTTTTCAAATTTAACCAACTACTCCATGTTTTTCTACATTTTAAATGGCTTTAGTGTGAATGGGGCTTAGATAACATGACCCTCTCCAGAAGGTCTGATGTTATGTGGGGCAGCACAGTGGCTAAGTGATTAGCACTTCCTCCTGGCAGTATTAGGGTCGTTGATTCAAATCTGAACCACGGCACCACCTGCCTGGAGCTTGCATGTTCTCCCTGTGCCTGCATGGGTTTCCTCCAGATACTCCAGCTTCCTCCCACACTCCAAAGACATGCCAGTAGGTTATATGGCTCCTGTCGAAATTGGCCCTAGTATGTGTATGTATGAGTGTAAGTTAGGGACCTTAGATCAGGGGTGTCAAACTCCATTTCATCGCGGGCCGTATCAGCATTATGGTTGCCCTCAAAGTGCCGGTTGTATCTGTAAGACTAGATGTCCAGAGCACCTCACCCCCCCATTACATCAGATGTCAAGAATCCCACACCCTCCCTAACATCACCGTGCATTTTTTTTTCATTTGCATTTTTTGGCATGATCAGTCATATTTTCAATATCAATGCCAAAATTTCACAATTTCTGCCAGGGCGTGCAAACATTTGAGCACAACTGTAAGTACCTGAAATAAAAAATAAATGTTCTAAAGGTGACTACATTATAGTAAAGTTGGGAAACACCAATGTCATCATCTCTGCCCCATCACTTCTTAAACGATAATTGACTAGGCCAGTGTGCCCTCTTTTTGTTTTCTCATTTGCATTTTTTGGCATGATCAGTCATATTTTCAATATCAATGCCAAAATTTCACAATTTCTGCCAGGGTGTGCAAACTTTTGAGCACAACTGTTAGTACCTGAAATAAAAAATAAATGTTCTAAAGGTGACTACATTATAGTAAAGTTGGGAAACACCGATGTCATCATCTCTGCCCCATCACTTCTTAAACGATAATTGACTAGGCCAGTGTGCCCTCTTTTTGTTTTCTCATTTGCATTTTTTGGCATGATCAGTCATATTTTCAATATCAATGCCAAAATTTCACAATTTCTGCCAGGGTGTGCAAACTTTTGAGCACAACTGTTAGTACCTGAAATAAAAAATAAATGTTCTAAAGGTGACTACATTATAGTAAAGTTGGGAAACACCGATGTCATCATCTCTGCCCCATCACTTCTTAAACAATAATGCACTAGGCCGGTGTGCCCTCTTTTTGTTTTTTCATTTGCATTTTTTGTCATGATCAGTCATATTGTCACAATTTCTGCCAATTGTATGCAAACTTTTGAGCACAACTGTTAGTACCTGAAATAAAAAATAAATGTTCTAAAGGTGACTACATTATAGTAAAGTTGGGAAACACCAATGTCATCATCTCTGCCTCATCACTTCTTAAACGATAATTCACTAGGCCGGTGCACCCTCTTTTTGTTTTTTCATTTGCATTTTTTGGCATGATCAGTCATATTTTCAATATCAATGCCAAAATTTCACAATTTCTGCTAGGGCGTGCAAACTTTTGAGCACAACTGAAAGTACCTGAAATAAAAAATAAATGTTCTAAAGGTGACTACAGTATAGTAAAGTTGGGAATCACCGATGTCATCATCTCTGCCCCATCACTTCTTAAATGATAATGCACTAGGCCGGTGCGCCCTCTTTTTGTTTTTTCATTTGCATTTTTTGGCATGATCAGTCATATTTTCAATATCAATGCCAAAATTTCACAATTTCTGCTAGGGCGTGCAAACTTTTGAGCACAACTGAAAGTACCTGAAATAAAAAATAAATGTTCTAAAGGTGACTACAGTATAGTAAAGTTGGGAATCACCGATGTCATCATCTCTGCCCCATCACTTCTTAAACGATAATGCACTAGGCCAGTGTGCCCTCTTTTTGTTTTTCATTTGCATTTTTTGGCATGATCAGTCATATTTTCAATATCAATGCCAAAATTTCACAATTTCTGCTAGGGCATGCAAACTTTTGAGCACAACTGTAAGTACTTGAAATAAAAAATAAATGTTCTAAAGGTGACTACATTATAGTAAAGTTGGGAATCACCGATGTCATCATCTCTGCCCCATCACTTCAGCACGTCCTATACTCCAGAAGAGACAGAAGGCAGAGACGGAGCCCGTAAAGCACACCCACCATCTATTCCGCTGACAGATTGACTTAGTCCTGTGTGCGAGAACATAGACGGCTTACAGTACACCGTGTAACCATTGTCTTTCCTCCTGTCCCTTAAACATCTCCCCCCCCTCCTCCTTCCTCTCTTTCCAGTCTGTAAATTGTTTTCTGTTCAGCAAAAATGGTGCAATCTATTGAAGACAGCATAATTCACCTAGGCTTGGATGTGCTGATGTGAGCACCATGGCTTTACAGCTAATCCTAGTGCTCCACCTGCCTTTCAGTCTGTTTACCAGGAAATCAAGATGTGTAAACTGCAGGAAGCACTATTTGACCCTCATCCGACAGTGTCTCATTACAATAATTGCTAATCTCTGAATAAGACAGCCATGTTCTGAGTGAGGGAGAGAGAGGCAGGGAGATAGAAGGGGGAAGAAAAGAAGCAGCTTGCTCTAACTAGATGCTTGTTGGTAAAACAAGCAGGTCATTGTGCATGGCTGCTGCTAACATGCCTTTAATATAACGTTCTCTAAGACATCTGCTGACCTCAGGGGTCAGGAAAACCAGGACATAATAGTATGTGCTCTTTCATCCTTCCTTCTTAACTGAAGACATATCTCGGGCTTGTTTTGGAGTGCCGTATGGGAAAAAAACATAATGGCTACTTCCTGATTAATCCACTGTCCACAGTAAGCACTCTAAGTTCAGTCTTTCTTTTCCAGACAACTAGCAAGGAGGAATTTTCTTTTTCTTCTGTATCTGTTGTATTGTCACCGAGTGAGCTTCCTAGCGCAGTTTCAATAGACAATTTTTTTCTTTTAAATGCTAAAGTAAAGTTTTATTTGAAATTTTTAGTTGTGATTTTTGTGCATTGTTTTTTGTTTTTCTTTATATATCAGATTTAGATTTTGTATCAGATTGTGATGTGTTGGATGTTAAATTGTATCTTGTTTGCTGATCATAGTTATTTGACGGGGAAGGCATTGTTACACTGAGTATTATGTCTTGTTGTCATTAGCCGGCCACACACGTTACATTCAGAGGAGTAGATGTTGAATTGTGCAGTAATCTCGTGTGTGTGTGTGTGTGTGTGTGTGTGTGTGGGGGGGGTCACCCAAGATCAACTCACAGTATTTGGAGGAAGTGTGAAACCGCGAATGTTTGCTTATTATTCTTTTTTGGAAACTGTTAAATGCATTACACAGCAGAGCATGATGCATAAAAAAGGTGTGCGAATTCCAAACTTCAGACAAAAAAAAGTATAGAAATAGAAAAAAGAAGAGCAGGGCCCCGTCCATACAAATGTAGATTGGATGAGTTGGGATTGTTCGCTTGATCTAAGTAGATTGTGGGGTGTGTAATGTGAATGTACTATTCTGCTGGATTGTACAATTAAAGTCATTATATGTGGGATAATCTAACATTTTTCGTATGTAGTTGCTATAAGATTGTGCTGTTTTCTGACTATCTTGTGTGTATTGAGCTCACATTACAGTCTTAAAGGTTTGTCTTTGTAAATTGTTATCCCTGAAAGTATCTGGGATCTTCAGTATTGATTGATTGTTTCATGAAATCTGTATTTTTAAAATACCATTTTTATTGTCTTTGGTCATATTTTGTTAAATAGCAACATTTAAAAAGCAAATGAGATATTTGAATTCCAATTTAATACACTGATCACAATTGGGTATACTGTATCTATGTTTCAATATTGTCATGGTGTGCTTGGAAAGTCCTGTTCAGCAGCAGTATCCAAAGAAATTATTTTAAAGAATGGTAAATGTGTATTATGCATTATTAACTAAAGCGAGAGACGGCTAACATATCTCCCAACTTTCTATGATGAAAAAAGGGGACACCTTTCAGTACAAAGTAACCTCCCCTGACATGCCACCATTTACATAAACCATGAATAATTAATATGCAAAAATTGATTGATCATATCCAGATGTAATTGCTTTACTTTTTACTGGGCTTTCAAAAAATATAGAAATTGGAAGAAAGGTTTAGTGCAGTAAAGAATTCTTTTTGCAGTTATAGTTGCTTTTTTTTTAAAAGTCCATGCATCAGACCAATAAGGGACAACTGAGGAAGAAAAAGGGAAGATATGGTTTCAGAAGAGGGACACTCTTTCCTAAGGAGGGACAATTGTGAGTTATGAGCCTATCTGATGCCAGCAGTAAATGTACCCATTGCACTCTAGATTAGTCTTTCTTAACCTATCTACCCAAGAGGAATTCTTAAAATAGTTTTCAGGTATTAGGGATCCCCTCCCAAAAGCAATTAATTGGGTGTCATTGGGAATATTTACTTTGGTAGTCAGTGTGGAGAATGCTCTCCTTATAGCAGGGGCAGATTGACAACTCATGGGGCCCCCGGGCAATAGGGGATCATGGGGCCCCTGTGTCCTTGCCCAAACTCAAAAAAGCCTATGAAAAAGGTACCAGGGGCATCTCATGGGGCCCCCTACTAACCCCGGACCCCTTGGTCAGTCTGCCCCTGCCTTATAGTGATGGTCAGAATATCATCTTTTCAGACAGCTAAAAAGACCATTGGCGTCATGTTGTTGGCTTTGCCAAGTGGCGTTAGCCATGGCACTATGCAGGTACCATCAGATGAGAGATCAATCAGCCACAGCTCAAGGAACCCATTTCAACCTGTGGGGGAAACCTTAGATGAGAATGGCTTCTCTAGATGAACAGCTTTATGAGATCAGGAGAGGGCATCTGGTACTTCTGATCCAGGTGCACACATCTGGTTGGTCATTCTCAAACATACTGGAAAAAAAGATTGTCAGCCAGTTGCATTGTAAACCTGAGCCTGGTTATCACCTTCCCTATGGTGGACAAACACTACATAAAACTTTTGTGGTCCTGAAATATCTGATTGTCTACTACTGCAAGTAATTACAACTTCCTCATAGATACTTTAGTTATTTCTAACAGTAATGATTTGTGTTATATGATTTGCCGAAGAGATTCATTTTTTAGGTTGTCAATACAGGGACAAATTGTCAGCCAAAAAGGTGATTTTGGACCTTGTCTGCTGATAATCTGACTGTTCACGCTCTACCGCTGAATTTTGAAGCCAACAGATATTTTCTGACAGCTATCGAACAGGTGTGATGAAAGATGAAGTCTTATACCGGCTACTCTTTTCTGGGTATTTCCGTCGTTCCAGCATGATATTGATATTCAACACTTGCGTATCACACTTATATGTGGTTGTCACTGTGGATGCCAGATAAGTGGCAGACTTGGACAGGGAAGCTTTGGGTACCCATATTGACAATGTACAGCTAGTTTGAATCTTGTATAGTAGAGGGATTTCTAGCTGACCTCTGCTTTCGTAAATTATTCTATACTTCCAAGTCCGAAAACATCCAACATACTGTGAATTTATGTGACCAGCGGTAGTAATATTTGTCACTACTTGTGACACATGAATCTGCATTTAAAATGTTTAGTTTTGGTTGAAGTTTTGATTTCGTTGGCAATAGGGTAAATGTCTAAGTTCAACTGCTCAAAAACTCCAACAATTATGGTGCAAATGAAGGCAAAAACATCCTCTTTCCCTTTCTCCGGCATCCATGACCAATTTTTTGTTCCTGAGTCCAGTGGGAACAATTTTCCATACTGTCTATTACTGAACTGTGGACTCATTGTAAGAAAACATTATTTTTACATATAGTTACATAGTCTGGCTCCTCTAGGTTGCTAGACAGGAAGTCAGTCTGAAAATATTATTTATATGGACCATTTGTTTTAATGTCCCTTCAATATTTATAGTTTTTTTTACAGGGTAAGAGTGTGGTTAGATCAGTGAGATAAATTATGACTGATTGCTACTGTTCTCTGTTCATTATTGCTATGTTTATTAATCAAAACTTTGGGATGGAGGAGGACATGCTTAAAGTATATGTAAACTCGAACAATACTGTAAATTCCTTATATTTGCTCCCTTTTGGTCTGTTAAATAAAGTGTCTTATTATGTCTGTTCGACAAGTGCAAAAAACATAGCTGTTCATCCAGCCAGAAATCTTGTGAACTGATAGCTTCCTGTGTTCTCTGCCTCTGGACTGTTATCAGCTGGCATTGTTTCCTGCTGTCTCCATGAACTACACAACACCTCCCCCTGTTAGGCCCCTTTCAGACGGGGTGGACTCATCAGCGGATCCACTTGCTTAGCGAGGGATCTCTCCGCTGATCCAAGTGGATGACATGTCTGTGTCTTCTCCGCTACTGCAGAGCGGACACAGACACAGACCGCTGTTTTCTATGGGACGGTCAGATGGAAACGGACTGTCTGTCCCTTTCCACCTGACTGTCATCCGATCTGATCCAATCCACCATACAGATGGAGATTGGATCTCTATCCGTTTTTAGCGTACAGGATCGGATCGGATGCCAGCATGTGTCAGCGTACACATGTCTGCTGACACCTGCCGCTCCACAGAGAGCTATGGATGTCCGATCGGGTCTGTCTGAAAAACTGACCCAATCGGACCGTCAGTGAGAAAGGGGCCTTATGGAGAAAAAGGGGAGATGTTATGTATTACTAACACAGTAATATGTAGTCCTAACACACCCCCTGTAGTAGGGTGACAATGCTGCTTAGTACAGTTGTCACCCTAGGACTGCGTGTTAATGGTTGGATCACTAGATGAAAAAAAAGGAAAAAAAGCCTAAAACAGAGACTAATGCAGCACCCACATCTAGGGACTGGTAGGCTGCAATACTATCATTTTTTATTTTTGGTTTATATACATTTTAGGACCCCCTGCCTTTTTTTTTGTGCTGTCTGTGTCCCATCGGGGAGAAGTTGGAAATAAGAAGAGATTTCTTCAAAGCAAAGGAGGTATATGCTCGGAGACAGTTGTCACCAGAACAGGTTTACACAATGGAACATTTCCCCTCACCTCTTGTTCCTCTGCCAACTCAGAAAATGTGGATTTTCCATCGCCTTCTGTATGGGAGGCAATGGTCACAACAACTATTAGAGAGGAACAAGCAGATAATGAATGGAACTTTAAAAAATGCTAAAAGTCATCAAAAATGAAAACAAATATTAATAGGTTAAAATAATTTTGATATATTAGACGTTATACGTTAACATATAATGTCTAATAAATCAATAAATGTCTAATAAATCAAGATGACCTTAATCTATTAAGGATTTTTTTGACTTTTAGCATCTCTTTTGTATTTAGGACCCTTAGAGGGGGTGAATCTGCCAGCAAGGACACAGACAGCAATAAAAACCTGACAGGGGTTCTAATCCTTCTATATTCTGTTATGGTTATGGATTTATATTTCCATTAAAAATTAACTGTAGGCAGATACACAAATTAATTATTGATTAATTAATTATACCTCATATAGGAGAGTGTGAGAGGAAGTAGAAGCACAAGGAGCCAAGCAATTCATGTGATGGCAAGAAGCATTCTGATAGGAGAAGAAAGCAGAGTAATAGAGAGATGAGCTCATCATTGTGCTGCTTCTCCTATCACTGTGAAGTGACAAGTTGGGCTCAGAGGAAGCAGGTTGAATGATGCTGGCCATCAGACTGAGGACCACTAGTGGAAGAAAAAAGTACTGTGAAGGAAATATCTAAATTGAAGCTGAATATTGTAGTAAAAGCTGGGGTTTGTTATTTTATCTTTTATTGGGCTGTTCATGTTTATCTTGTTAAAGCCAGTGTGTTCCTTGTTCTGTAATAACTTTCAAAAATAGATTTTTGAACTTAAAAATATGTAATAGCAAATACATTTGTTACACCAGCTTACTATTTTTATCTCTTCCTGGTCTCATTACAACCATTATCATTCCTAAAGGTCCATAGACATCCTATGGTAGAGTTGCCACAATAGATTAAAAACAAACTGGAAGATTTATTTTATTGGACACCTCTCACGAAAGAAGCATTAAGGCTGCCGTTCACTTTTTTCTGAGAATACTGGTTTTCTGGCTGTTCTCTTTACTAAATGTATTCCCTAGCCTAGAGAAAGCAAACATAAAAGCACTCCTTACATTTCCGGGTCTACATACTTGTTCCAGTGACTCAAATGTATTGAAGCTGGTGGCTTGGTATTACATAAAAAGAATACCAGTTCAATATTTCTATCATAACTGGTTTACTTTAAAATTGTCAGTATACCTTGAAGAGAAAATTATCTTTGTTAAATTCCTATTTAATTTAATTCTAAAGAAAATGCAATAAAAATGATTGAGACTCCATAATTATAAAGAACATAGCAAGGCATTCCTTGGAGGGGTTTACTTTTGGAATCCCTAAAATATTGGAAGCCAGTTGGAGATCCAGACCACCAACATCTGACTGTGAATGGAATACCAATTTGCAATGGAGTGTACTTTTTAAGCAGTTTAATAGTCCTTGTTTCATAAAACTCATGAAAGGCATGAAAGTTAGCTGAAGCCCTAAAATATTTTCTTTGACCACTGCTTTGGGGATCCCATGATGTCCATAAGGTGTCCAAATAGTTAGGCGTTTTGATAATGTGATCTCTGCTAAAGAATAGGATCAAAGTTTAGATTGGCTGGTCCTTGTTTCCCATGACCAGCACTTAAGACATATGACTGGCCACCATGGATCCTAGAGCAGTAACTTCTGCAAACCTTGTATGTATTTCAGCTTCTACTACCTTTTACAACTCTAAAGTGTACTTTTAGAGCATAAAATATTGCACTGATAGTTTCCTTGTTCTTATAGCATTTATAGATATGCACGTGCTAGTCCTATTTCTCTGCTGAGCACTCTGGGATCTCTGAATAGTTGGGTACATCTCTCTGACCATTGACCAGCTTCTGTGGTTGCTGGCTTTGGCCTGGCTCTCATGCTTATTGTTGGTTAGCGAGGCTGCAGTGACTTTAATAGGACAAGTGAAACACAGTAGACCAGAGACTGGGGTTTATTTACTACAGCTAGAGAGTGCAAAATTAAGTGCACTTCTGAATAGAAACCAATCAGCTTCCAGTTTTTATTGCCAAAGCTTAATCAAGCAAGCTGAGGTTAGAAGCTGATTGGCTACCATGCACAGGTGCACCAGATTCAGAGTGAACCAGTTTTAGAAAATCTACCCCTGTATATGTTACAGGATTATTGGTGATCTGAGTGCGAGGTATGACAAAGATACAGCCTGCAGTATCTGTATCAAGCGAACAGAAAACACATGTTGTTCACTTGCTCATTCTGGATTTAATGCGACAAACAAAAATGGATCACATTATACAGATAACACAGGTCTGCAAAAAATTTTTTTTCAAGAGCTGTTTTGGTTATTCCACGTAATCTTTATGTTTTTTGGTGTGCTGAATCCAAAAATGACCTCCATTTTGTCATAGGACATCACGTTTCCTGACAATTTAGGTAACTGTTAAATAAGGCAATACCTCAAAATAAATAGAAATAGACTTATAAAATTAAAGTTTTATTACAATTTTTTCATGAAAATCCTTTTTTGAACTGAAATGAGCTCACTTACACACACTAAACTCGATTCTTCTTCCCTGTGAGGCTCCTTTTGGTGCATTTACGCTTTTGAGTAGCATCTGGAATGTCTCTCTGAAGCATCCAACAGTAGTTTGCCATCATTGTAATGCTCCATTTTCCCTGGTATCTCCTTTCCATCACTTTAATGTCTTGGTGGAATCGTTCACCTTGTTCCTGACTCACAGCTCCCAAATTTTCATAAAGTAGTCAAGGTGGGACTGGAGGAAATGCATTTTCAAACTCATCAGGCAACCTAAAGCTTGAAATGCTTTCAGCATTCGTCCGACGATCTTTGTGTAGTGAGGATCTTTGTTATTGCATAAAAATTTCTGTACGACTTCTTTAAATGCAATCCACCCTTCTTTTTGAGGATCCGTCATGGTATTGACAAACTCTTGATCAACTATAAGCCTTCTAATGTCTGGTCCGACGAACACGCCTTCCTTCAACTTTGCCTCCGACAGGCCTGGAAACTTGGTGACCAAGTATTTGAAGCATTCTCCATCTCTTGGAAGTGATTTTACGAATTGCTTCATCAATCCCAATTTTATGTGAAGAGGTGGTAGAAGAACTTTATGGGAAGGTACCAAAGTTTCTCGGAGGACATTTTTTTCACCGACTGTTAGCACCCTCGGCTGCCAGCTCTTCTTGGTCCAGTGATTTTGTTGGTCTGGACTGTCCCATAGACACAGAAAACAAGGGTATTTGGTATCCCACCCACTGGATTCTTCAGGAAAGATTAACCCCTTCTACCATTAGAAGCACAGACTCAGGGCTGAGGGTTACACATACAGCATGCTGCTGAGTATCCCAGTAGTCAGACATGTGACTCAGAGCAGCACTTGTATTCACCCCCTTTGCAGGGGGGAGGGGCAGAGATTGTTTACCTGCAAATAACAACAAAGGGCAAGAAGAGAACTAGGGAAATGAGGAAATAGAATTTTTTTTCCCTAAAACTTGCTTAGCTTATGTATATATTGCTGACCATCAGATTTACAGTGCTATATTTATTTTTTACATAACTCGGACAACCCCTTTAAGGTTTTTTTGGCATTTTATATCTTAAATGCACTTATGTGAATTAATAGTAATTTGGACTTTAAATTGGTTAAAAACCCATAATATAAAAAAAATACCAAAAATTTAATTTTTTTTTATAAATTTGAAGACAATTTTGCATTTTGTGGCAAATCATGACATCTAGGAGTTTTTTCAAAATTTGTTTTGTGTTTTTTTTAGCACACCAAAATACATGGAAATTAGATGTAAATAATCAAACAGCTTTTTAGTCACAGACCTGTGTAATTACTTTATAGTGGCATTGCAGGTCACATGGAAAAGTGTACTCATTTGTGTTAGAAAGTTACCATTGCTAACATATATGATACTAAAAAGAGAATGTGAATGTCAGAACACACAAAAAACTGAACAAAGATATCATAAACTAAGTGTGACTAACCTGTAGTAAGAGGAGAACAGAAAACACATATTACTCACTTGTTCATTCCAGTTTACTGTGAGCTTGTTGGTTGTTAGTCTCCTGCAATCACACTACAAATCATTTGAGCTCCCTCTAGCTGCAGCCTAGTAATAGCATTACTGGGAGGTTTATTCATTTACATGCTACATATGCAAAGTCCTAGCAGCAGCAGAAAAATATATAATTGAATCAGTTTTCCTTTCTCTGCATGTTCACTTTAAAGCAATTCTATACTCTAAAAATAGTATTGATGTCACACGTACATTGTAAAGCAGGCCCCTCAAGATGCTCCTACCTATCCAACATACTCATCTCCATGATTTACTGCTGAGACCTTCTGAAAGTCAGTAGGGCTTGACATGGTCCTCCCCACCTGACAGCACTTAGACCATTTTTGGATACATTTCGGAAGGCAAGAGGAAGTGTGCAATGTGTCTTATACCCAGAAGTTGGACTTCTCCAGCAGATGGGACAGTAGGAGAGCTTGGTAAAAATAAAAATGAGCATCTATAGTTTCAACAATTTTGTGGCTGTGTTGCTTTAAATATTTTTCTCAGAGATCAAAGTTGCTTCAAGACAGCAGCGTGGGCAGGTTAGGGTGTTGCTTGTGTTGACTGTGTTGCCGTGTTGAATATAGATCTATAGATCTTGTACTGCTCTCAATGCATGCCTGTAATGTCTCATAACTTTTTCCTTTTCATGCCTACATTCTTTAAAGAAATCCAGAGTGGAAACATGACACACAGATCTGTCCCAACCCGCTGCTTGTGAATAAGTATATTGAGTGTTTTGTTCTCATGTTCCTCCTGTTAGTCACAGCCCAGCACACTTTTATGGAAACCAATAGTGACAGTGATACAGACATGCTAGCCAAGATACAAAGGAGGATAGAAACATAAAAATCATGAAGCAATTCCTCTTCCTCCCATAATGGAATACCCTGTTGGGGTTAGGGTATTACATGTTGTACATCAGAGAAAAATGTGGCAGCTTGAAGCTTTTTCATGTGAATAAGTAATTCTCCCAAAAGTAATGATCATTTTTTGTTTTCAAAGGAGGGTATTTAAGACAGTAGCATTGCAACATTATATTTGTTTTTATAGTCCCATCAGGCTTAAAAACCCATTGCAGTCGATTTCTAGAGTCAGTCGAACAATTGCACATACACTCACCTGCCATGTTATTAGGTACACCTTGCTAGTACAGGGTTGGACCCCCTTTTGCCTTCAGAACTGCCTTAATTCTTTGTGGCATAGATTCAATAAGGTGTTGGAATCATTCCTCAGAGATTGTGTTCCATTATGACATGAGTTACTGTTGCCTTTCTATGATCTTGAATCAGTCTGCCCATTCTCCTCTGACCTCTGACATCAACAAGGCATTTTTGTCCACACAATTGCCGCTCTATTTTCTCTTTTTCAGACCATTCTCTGTAAACCCTAGAGATGGTTGTGTGTGAAAATCTCAGTAGATCAGCAGTTTGTGAAATACTCAGACCAGCCCATCTGGCACCAATAAGCATACCACAATCAAAGTCACTTAAATCTCCTTCCCCATTCTGATGCTCGGTGTGAACTTCAGCAAGTTGTCTTCACCACGTCTAGATGCTTAAACGTACTGAGTTGCTGCCAGGTGATGTTCTGATTAGCAATTCTTGTTACCGAGCAATTGAACAAGTGTACCTAATAAAGTGGCTGTGATCAGCACAGAGCCAATCAGCGCTGTCCAGACAGAGGGTCAGGGGTCCTGCAGCCACATAGGACAATCAGGGTAGAATGAAAACTCTTCCTTCAAGCTTTAACGAGTGCTCTGCTTGACACTGATAGAAGTCGCAAGACTGCTATATACTGCTGATGAGAAAAGGTATTTAGCAGTTTATATTTACTAAAATAATTGCATTTCCATGTTCTGTGTACTGTGGGAGACCAGATATAGTGAATGCAGGGTCCTGGGATTAGTAACACTTTGAAGTCGCAACGACTTCAAAGTAGTTCATGCACTACTTTGGTCTGACTTTCATGTGATGTGAGGGCCACAGACTTCAATGTTAACCCTCAAAAATTGCATGAAAGTCATACCTAAATGTTTTACATGCAACAGTGGGTCCAACTTTGCAGAGGGACAACAAGGCACATCCAAGTTGCACCCATCTAAAGTTGCATCAAAGTTACAATCCAGAGTTGCGTGACCTTTGGAGTTGTACAAGCATGAATGGAACGTTAAGGAGTTTTGGAGTGAGATTTGGTGATGTCAGTCCTGTGCTGCTCACTGTTCCCCTATACTTAAGACATGAGGAAGCAAACCCATGCCAAAGCAAACCCATGCCAAACCTATGCCACAAAAAGACACAGATGTTCAGCATTTGTGATGACGACCTGCCCCCTACCGATGTCCTCCCCATGTATCTCCCTCTGCTTAGGGGCTCCCGTTGAGATGTACTGGCTGCATGGGCAGTATTGTCTGTCTGTACATTTAGTGTGATTCTGCATTAGTCTGATCACACACAAACATCATTTCTGTCTCAAAAACATTAGAATTGGACTACAATTGTTGTAATGCCTGTAGGTACAATTTTACATAAACCAAACTCACCAATTCACATGTCCTAGTACCTATGAATTAAAATGGCCATATGCATTTTTGGGCTTCAAAGATAGCATGCCACTTGCCCACTCATGTTGACATTGGGGTGAAAAGTCAGGACTGAGTCACTGCCAAAAGATGGTGAATAAAAGCAAAACAAAATACACTTTCAGTGGCAGATTAGGACCTTCAGATGCTAAGTATAGTAATTGCAATCTTCATTTTAAGGCCATTGAAAAAAACCGGTGCAGGTATAAAGTGTTGGGACCTGGATGTTCCTGCAGAAGCCTCTAATCCCATGCTGGTATGGACGAATGGTGAGCCATTTTGACAAAGAAATCTCTGCCATTTACTGATAGTTTTGAAGCTTTCCTACCACTCTCTGCCTTCTGCTTATTCCTATTGGCCAGCAAGGTTTATATCTGCGGTGTTGAAGCTCCAATGAGAGTAGGGACAAAGCCCTAAACTACAGTGGAGAGATCTTACTCTTGAGTTGCCAAGTAGAACCAAGCTCAATGTTCCTAGACTCTTTCTGCATCTGAAATATCACTTCTGGGTGGATTGATCTGTCAAAGGCAGACATTGTAGTATACATAATGTGGGATTCCACCATTTTTGCTCAATTCATTTAGTACCGTATTTGCCGGCGTATTAGACGACTTTTTAACCCATGAAAATCTTCTGAAAAGTCGGGGGTCGTCTTATACACCGGTATACGGCGAGCCGGTGTCAGGGCGGCACTTTTTAGAGGGGCGGCGCGGTGGCGGAAGGGACACTAAGTACAAGGGCGGGCAGGGGGCTGCTGTACCTTACCTGGCTCCGGTCCCGGTCCCACGATGATCTGGTCCAGGAAGTGCGGCTGCTCCTTCTTTCAGTTCAGCCGCTCGATGGTCGTGCGGCCGCTCGGCTCCGCCTCCTCACCGGTGATTGGGTGCCAGCACTGGAAAGGCCCACAGGCAACCAATCACCGGCGAGGAGGCGGAGCCGAGCGGCCCCGCGAAAATCGAGTGAGGGAGCGGCCAGTAAGTGTGCAGCAGCACCATGCTGTGACACTCTTGGCACTATTCCTCTCCCCCACTGACACTAACAATGGGGCACTGTTCCTCCCCCACTGACACCAACGATGAGGCACTGTTCCTCCCCCACTGACACCAACGATGGGGCACTATTCCTCCTCCCCAATGACACCAATGATGGGGCACTATTCCTCCCCCACTCACACGAACGATTAGGCACTATTCCTCCCCCCACTGACACCAACGATGAGGCACTATTCCTCCTCCCCACTGACAACAACGATGGAGCACTATTCCCCCCCCCACTGACACCAATGATGGGGAACTATTCTCCCCACTGATAACAATGATGGGGCACTATTCCCTCCACTGATACCAATGATGGGGCGCAATTCCTGCCACTGATACCAATGATGGGGAGTTATTCCTCCCACTGACACCAATGATGGGGCGCTATTGCTCCCACTGACACCAATGATGGGGCGCTATTCCTCCCACTGACACCAATGATGGGACACTATTCCTCCCACTGACACCAATGATGGGACACTATTCCTCCCACGTACACCAATGATGGGGCACGATTCTTCCCACTGACACCAATGATGGGGCGCTATTCCTCCCACTGACACCAATGATGGAGCACTATTCCTCCCACTGACACTAATGATGGGACACTATTCCTCCCACTGACACCAATGATGGGGCATGATTCTTCCCACTGACACCAATGATGGGGCACTATTCCTCCCACTGACACTAATGATGGGACACTATTCATCCCACTGACACTAATGATGGGACACTATTCCTCACACACTGACACTAATGATGGGGCACCATCATTGGTGTCAGTGGGAAGAATAGTGTCCCATCATTGGTATCAGTGGGAGGAATAGTGCCCCATCATTGGTGTCAGTGGATGAAATAGTGCCCCATCATTGGTGTCAGTGGGAGGAATAGTGCCCCATCATTGGTGTCAGAGCGAGGAATCGTGCCCCATCATTGGTGTCAGTGGGAGGAATAGCACCCCATCATTGGAATACCATACTGAAATAGCATACCATATTGAAATCAAATCTGGTGTTTTTTCATTTTTATTTGGTGTGTGTTGGAAGAGGGGTAGTCTTATACGGCAAGTATAGCTCAAACCCTATATTTTAACAGGAAAAGTAGGGGGTCGTCTTATACGCCGGAAAATACGGTACTTTAAAACTGACCTAGTAATGTATTGATATCTTTTTTATACCTTTCCACCAGGCAGGATGATCCTATGAGGGACAAACACTCCATCTTCTCTTGCCAATTTAGGCCCCTTTCATACAGGCGTTCTGTTTTTTTTCATCAGTTCAGTCATGTTTTTTCCAAGAAAAAACGGATCAGTTCACATCAACATTCCATCAGTTCACATCATTTTTTTTTCCGTTTACATCCGTTTTTGTCCATTTACATCTGTTTTTTGGTCTGTTTACATCTGTTTTTGTCCATTTACATCTGTTTTTCGTCTGTTCCATTTTTTTTTAAAGGAAGAAAAATAGGGTTTTCTTCTGCTCAAAAAAATGGATGTTAACGGATGCGGACATTAACGGATGTAAACAGATGATCATCCGTTTACATTTGCTAGTCCATAGAAATACATGGATGTCCGTTTTTCATCCGTAAACAGACATACGAACCGCCCGTGTGAAAGGGGCCATATCAACCATTCCTGAACTCTATTTCATAATACTTTGTTGACAATGGCAATTTGTGGGGAATGGAAAATAAAAAAATATATATATATATATATATACATACATGTTGCTTGTTATGATCTTTTTGTAACTCATTTCATCAACTCTCTTTGATAGAGTTTTTGTTTGTGTACCTGCATGTTTAGTCTGCAACAATTCTTCCTTTTTGTTAAAACCAGAATTTTTTTTCCCAATAAAAAAACTCTCAATTCAAAATATCCGTTGGGTATTTTGTGTCTTTGTTGCAGTGCTTCACTGTTTAAATTATACCAAAGAAAAAAAAATGTTTCTGCTTTGTACATTTTAGTGTTGTAGGCGCCTGTGATGCATTGAGAGGTCAGTTGGCAGATAGTATGCAAGTATGCCAAAAAGTCTTTTTTTATTATCAACTCGGTATTATGAACATTTTTCCATTACTTTTTTTTTTTTCATTTTACAAAGTTGATGTAATTTTTTTTCCTGCGGATCCTTTTTTAATCTGATTTTTATTGCCAGCTATGAAACTGATATTTTTCAAAAAAGCATTTGTTTCTGAATGTTTTTGGGGCTGAAAATAGCTCTGTAATTATTTTCATAGGAGAAAGAATGAAACCGCTTCTCTTGATTTCATTTCTATAACCTTCGCCTTAATGTTTTCATCTAATTAGTGGTTTCAGTGAATTTTAATGGTTCATAGCTGCCGATTTATTTTATCTCACGTTTCTATGTTGCTTACACTTATAATTACTCCATATTTAATCTGCCCACTTTGCTGTTCAGCTTTTAATTTAATAAAGCAACCTAAGGATTTTTTTTCATTGAGCCTATCATGTTTCGTAGCTACACAGCGTCTCCTGGGGTCAAATTTGTGACACTGTTCCCCTCTGTATCGTTTATTATATTCTGTAGCTTTTTCTGTACTAGGTATTAAGGCCTGCATATATCATGTAGGGCAGCTACTCTGTAACATGATATATGGGATTAAGTACCGAATAACAATGGTTGGTGTTCTTTATTGCCATAAGGTTTTATTCCACATTTTAAAGGATCAGTATTAGAATCTGTTTGGCTTTAAAATAAACGTCTCACAAATCTGGTCAATTCAAGCTGAGCATATCAAGAAAAATCTGTAGCAGAGGTTACCCTCTGTAAAAAACCACATGTTGAAACAACACTGTTGTCTCACCACAAAAACACTCAAAGCAGTTTCCTGTAATAAAAAAGCTGTTGTACTTACCTTTCTGGTGGCCCATGTCTCCTATCTCCTCAATGTTAAAGCATTACAGCCTACATCATATTCTTCAGCATTCGACACTTGTAGGAGAGTTGGATGCCTATGTTCCCTGTGATGCGTTATAGATTTATCCACTGACACCTCTTTGCCAGTATAGGACTCAATAGTGACATGGGGACTGTCTGATGGTCCCACTGCGTGTTCCTCCTTTAATCTCTAAATTGATTCCTGTGGAGTCTCCTTGGATCATAGGCCTGGATATCAGCGTCTGCTAGGCCTCCTCTTTGTGTCATTCATCCATCACATGCTCCTACTGATCACTAAAGTTCTCACATTGATAAGTTAACACAGTTTGGCAGAGTTGGTGCTTAATCACTGCTCTAACACAAAGTCAACACCTGGGATCCAAGGGATCTCCAAAGGGACCCAGGAATCAAGTGGCTAGGTCAGTGACTTTAACGCTCAACCTGATTATATTATTAAATCTGAGCCTAAAATGAGTTCCCCTTAACCTGCAAAATATCAATCAGAAATTTAAATCAAACCTTGCACTGCCACTCGAGTTCTGCTTTTTTCATGCCCCCCCCCCCCCCCCCCATAAAATGAGTTGTAGAAATGGGGGAAAAGGGCCTGTGAGGAGCAACATTTTTGTAAATATACTTAATCACACTCAATGGCCACTTTATTAGGTATACCTGTTCAATTGCTTGGTAACATAAATTGCTAATCAGCCAATCACATGGCAGTAACTCAATGCAGTTGGGCATCTAGACGTGGTGAAGACGACTTGCTGAAATTCAAATCGAGCATCAGAATGAAAAGGGGATTTAAGTGACTTTGAATGTGGCATGGTTGTGGTGCCAGACAGGCTGGTCTGAGTATTTCAAAAACTGCTCATTTACTGGGATTTTCACACACAACCATCACTAAGGCTTACAGAGAATGGTCCGAAAAAGATAAAATATCCAATGAGCGGCAGTTGTGTGGATGAAAATGCCTTGTTGATGTAAGAGGTCAGAGGAGAATGGGCAGACGGTCTGAGTTGATAGAAAGGCAAAAGTAACTCATGTCAATTTGCACCAAAATCTCTGAGGAATGTTTCTAGCACCTTGTTGAATCTATGCCATGAAGAATTAAGGCAGTTCTGAAGGCAAAAGAGGGATCAACCCGATACTAGCAAGGTGTACCTAATAATGTGGCCGGTGAGTGTATGCTTCTGTACTGCAGGAGATGATATCACCATCCATTCCGTAAGATCCTGAGACTTGCTCAGCATTCTTCAAAATCCCACTGGATGGGATGGTGACACCACCCTCCTGCTTTGAGTGTAAGCATGGCTAAAGTTAGTACATTAACTTTCCACAACTACGTTTTGATGAAGCATTTTGGGATGTGGGGGAGGCCAGAAAACAAAAAAAGCCAACCCTGCATGTTTGGTACCAGATCTGGTTTAATTCCAGTTGTTAAACTAAACCATTTAAAATCATGACCCTAACATTAGGCTACCCTAATGCCAAGAACTAATGAACAGATTGGCCTTCTTGCCCATGGAGACTTACAAAATTGACTGTTTTGCAGGTGTTTTTCTGTGTGTAGCCCCCGTATGTGTTGCTGAATAAAGTTGCAACTATCAGTAAATATTGGACAAGACCAAGTTCACTTCCTTCCCACACAAACACACATACACGAGTAGCCAGGAATGACTATTGCTCAGTACAGCAGCAAGCCCATCCCTAGTGACATTGTTAAAGGATATAATTACTTCTATATAATCCCCAACTCTTGACTCACTTTGCCCTCCAATCAAATATCTCCATATAAAAACATTTCTATGGCTGCTATGCGCTTCGTGCCTCAGGTATCCACTAAGAATTAAAATATCTGGCAAAGTCTTTAATCATAATAAAGAATCTGTGGCCATTCCATGAACTTCTTACTACTGCTTTGAAGCTTATTATTTTTTCATTTTTTAATAGCCTCTGTGATTTAGTATTTAGACAATATAGATGCACCAACATTTGGCCATGGACTGGACATGGTAGTTACTACATATGTGAAGGAATTGATCAGTGCAACTACTAACTCAGCCTTTTCTCAACCAGGGTGCCCAGTCACCCTGGGGTGCCTTCAAGTTTTTTCAGGGGTGCCTTGGCAAAATGCCTAAAAATTGCCTAAAAATGGTATACAAGCCAGTGGGTGGATCCAAGCCTGCCTATTAGTCACACAAAGCCACAGTTATTCATTGTGCACCATTACAACCCTCTAGTCACCTTCTGTGTCCTAACAACCAATGATGTCATTGGCTGATAAGGAGGATATCAGGTCCCTGAAAAGCATCCTTGTTTGCCTCTTCCCTGCCCCTCTCTGCCAGCACTGGAGTCACATTGGGAGTGAGTGAGGGGGAGAAACCAGGGGCGGACTGACAACTCATGGGACCCCCAGGCAATAGGGGATCATGGGGCCCCTGTGTCCTTGCCCAAGGAAAAAAGCCTATGAAAAAGGTACCAGGGGCATCTCATGGGGCCCCCTACTGACCCCGGGCCTTCGGGCAGTGCCCGAGTTTCCAAATGGTTAGTCCGCCCCTGGGAGAAACACTGGAATACTAGTCAGTACCTATCTGCAAAGGTGTATTTGCTTTGGAAGAATCAGTCACCACTGACGTTGGGTGTTCTACATGTGCAGATGTTGCTGCTTTCTGTAAAACTATTAGTTTCATTTTTTACATTTTAGAATGGGGTGCTTTGAGAATTGTGCAGAATTGTAAAGGGTTCCACAACTGAAAAAAGGTTGATAAATACTGCACTAACTAATGAGCGTATGATATAGGCTCTCACACTGTGCACACACAACTCTCTGGTAGAAATGCAAGGAATTTGGCAAAGAAAATGAAAACACATGCTCAATGGTATCATAACGCAAGATTTCTCTGCTAAACAAAAGCAAGATTCAAGGCACAGGAATTTGACGGATTAGCAAACTGGTCTTAAGTTTCTTGACTTAAAAAAAAAATAATAAAAACAAATTGTCTGCAAAAATAACTTGCTTAACTACTAAGAAACAAATCTTATCTCCTAACAATTACATACTTTGCGCTTTACTAGTTATGGAAAAAAAACGCATTGGACAATCAAGTTGGAAGAAAAGTTTAACTACATCCACCTGTACATGTGCTTATTTCTTACTGCCCAACTGGGCCTCTCTTGGACGGACTGCCCCTTTTTTGGAAAAACAAATCCTTCTTTCTTCCACAGTTGTCCTTCTTTTTGGCCTGCTGCAATAAGCTGTATAAAAAATGCATTATTTAACTATCAAATGTGTTTTACTGCAGTAAACCTTTTATATAACCTTTACATTATTCAATTTGTTGTGTTTAAAAAACAAAATAAAGGAAAATTAGTGATTTGAAAAATTGGCCTAAACCATTATTTTTTGCATTTTAATCCTCATGATTTGTGTTACTGGCATAACCAGGAGCATGTCATTTGCCTATATGCATCACGCTATAATGTGTCCCTTTTTCCCATCTCACAAACTTGGGAGGTATGTTATTTGCACTTATCCCCCCGTAGGAAGCTGGACTGATAGTCATTACAGGCTTAAAGTACATTTACAGCCAAGACTTTTTCTTTATTGTGTTCAATGTGAGGTGGAACTACAACCCATGATGTCTTTGTCCCCATTGCTGACCATTTTCACTGATACTGAAATTGAAGGACAATCCAAAATTGTGAGTTATTTCCAGAACAGGAAGAGAAGGGTAATCTTGGAATGGGGACACTAGTTTCAGTGACCATTAAGAGATTTTACTTACTTTAGAGTTATTTTTTCTAATTTCCTGTTGTGTCCTTAGACAGGGATTCAAGGGAAATCGCTGACATCTCTCCATTTGACACAAATGGCAAAAATAAAACTTGACAGGGACTTCAAACATCCCTACTCTGCTCAAAGTAGAAAAAAAAGTTTGGGCTTTAGACATACATTTAAAGTAAGTGTATGAACATTTGAATAATTGTATTTTAATCAGTAAATAAGCTTTTAAAACAAGCCCTCACTGACCTGCGTATCAGCAGGCACTGTAGAGTAGTTTGCCTTCATATTTTAGAGCAAAAACTACTTTCAGTTTCATTTTAGCAGCTCAGCTCCCCCCCCCCCCCATCTCCAGCGGTCAATTGGCAGCCTGATGATCTCTCTATTGACACAAAGAAGGTGCATAGACAGAGGGGAGAGTGAATTGCTTTTTGTGAATTATTGTCTAAAGCAGGGGTGGGCAACTGTGGCCCTCCAGCTGTTGTAGAACTACAAGTGCCATGAGGCATTGCAAAACTGACAGTTACAAGCATGACTCCCAAAGGCAGAGGCATGATGGGACTTGTAGTTCACCAACAGCTGGAGGGCCACAGTTGCCCACCCCTGGTCTAAAGCATGGGTAGGCAACCTTAAAGAAGTGGAGATCTACCTGAACAACATGGGAGAAGTCAAAGATCTCCGGCACAGTGTCGCCTCCTCACACCTGATTTAAACCTCTAATTGTCGTACTGCCATGCCGCAATTGCGTTCATTGCATGGCAATCATGGGTTTAAAGCAGGTGGAGAGGAGGCAATATATCTCCTCCTCACCACCTGTTAAACATACTCAAATCCTATTCAGAGGAGCAGCAGTTCCTGCTGCACTTGTAAATGAGCCTTTAGTCGCATTCAGCAGCGGCACCCTTAGAGCTCGTTCACACGTAATGTTGGGGGGTGGTAAAACCCTGCAGTTGAGTTGCGGTTTTACCATCCCCAGTCCCTACTCCCTGCAGTGCACCAACCCTGCAGGATATAATAGAAGTCTATGGCTAAGCGCAGGAAAGCTGCAGGTACACTGCACTGCACCCGTGGTTTGGATAAATCGCAGTGCATCAGTGTGAAGGCAGCCTTATATTATTATGCCCAGTGTATTGCTTCACACTGACCTGAAGATCTCTTCTTTCCTGCTGCTGGCACCACTCTGGAGACCACTATCTGGAATAAGAGCTGGTGTGCAGTTGGTATCACTCCACAAGGGACAGGAGCGGGCACTACAGAGGAGGCTCTTGCGCCCTACTACAGCTCCAACTTTACAAGTAGTCCTTCTGCATTGCACTCTGATGCTGTCGGATGGTAGGTCAACAAGTTCAGACTGCGATCTACCAGCCACCTGGCCACAATCTACTGGTTACTGACCCCAGTCTAAAGCTACAGAAGTCCATGTGGGCTTGTTATAAAGCCAAATTAGTGTGTTAGGAACATATATATATATATATATATATATATATTTCCTAACACGCAGTAAATTACAGTAGCCCCATTTGACTTCTGTAGCTTCAAACACACAGACATGTATACAATGACCCATAACTTTATGACTGTCCCTGAAGTTGATGTGTTAAAAGCATCGCAAGTTTTCTGTATGAGGCTGTGTAGCTGCACACTGGTCAGGGTGTCCATGCAGACCTATATCCATAACCAAAAGTGCCTACAATAGGCACCTGAGCATCAGAGCTGGACTGCTGAGCAATGGAAGATGGTGGCCAATCACATTTTCTTTTACATCATGTGGATGGCCAGATGCATGTGCATCACTTACCTGAGGAAGAGAAGGCACCTGGATGCACTATAGGAAAAAAGGAAAGTTGTTGTCACTTGACAAATATCACCTACCTAAACATTGTTGCCAATCACGTACACCCCTTCATGGAAATGGTATTCCCTGGTGGCAGAGGCCTCTTTAAGCAAGACAATGTGCCCTGCCACACTGCAAAAATGGTTAAAAAATAGTTTGAGGAGCACAACAATTAGTTTTAATTGTTGACTTGGCCTCCAAATTCTCCAGATCTTGATCCATCGAGTATCTGTAAAATATTTGGAAAAACAAGTTTGATCCATGGAGGCCCCACCTTGCAACTTACAGGACTTAAAGGATCTGCTACTAATGGCTTGGTGCCAGATATCACAGAACAGCTTTAGAGGTCTAGTGGTGTCCATGCCTTGAGGTCAGGGCTGTTTTGGCAAAAGTGTGATCTACTTAATATTAGGTGGATGGTCATAAGGTTATGGTTGATCCTATGCAAGTACAGACGTTCTAGAAGTTGTTCTGCTTAGGCATTCTCTCTCTCCCACCTAAACGTTGGGCTTGCAAATTGTTTGCTAACTGGACTTATGTGGGATGGGAAGGCAAGTGCACATCTTCCCCTTACCCAAAAGTTTGGGTTTTGAGGGAAGCCCAGGGTTGACCAAGTAAAGGTAGGTTATTGGTTTCAACAGTTACTTTTGATGGAGTTTTGGGAACAGAGAATCTAGTTTAATTTTTGTCATGCTGATGAAGTTATATGTAGCTTGTGTATGGTTTGTACAGGTCTGTGACTCTGAAAGTAATGCATTCAAAAAGTCATCATCACAGCCAGACAGATAGCATTTCAAAAGTAGACTTCAGCAATGGAAGCTTCCATATTACTTTCAGCAAAGGTTTTCTGTTAGTATACAAATTATTTGCAGGTAAAACCGCTTTAGTGTTTGTTTTTCAACTATATATTTAACCTTTTGACTGTAATTATTATTTAATAATAAATGTTTTGCCTGTTTTATCAGTAGTTTATGTGAACATTTGATATGTGTGAATTAGTTAAAATGGATTCCTTTACATGGACACCAACTGTTCATAGTGTTTTTGGCCAAGTCACTTACCTGGATTATCACATAAGTGTTTGTTCTCTTATTATTTCCCATGGAGTCTGCCATTCATTCCAGAGCCGTAGACATAAGCCGACATAAATTCTAGAGCAAGTTACATTAATGCCTGTGAAGCATAATTGCAAAGTGCTTTTGTAAACGAGAGATGGTGTATAAATATTAAATATTATTACTATTAATAGTTGCAAGAACTGCAAAGTCAAAGCTAAATCACCGTGCGCACTTTGGCTGTCAAGCTGGGCCTGCGACAGGAGCTTTTGTTCAATTTCTATATAAGGAAGGAAATTTTTTTTAATACCGATTTGGGTTTTTGAAGGTTGTTGAGCCAATTATTTTTCTATCAGGGATTCTCAAAGCCAGCAGAATACAGAAAAATGCTGGTAATTCTTAGATATGGTCTTTGAAACAGGAAACATTCTTTGTTGTGCTTTCCTAACTAGGACAATAGCTGCAAAGATATTTCACAATTTAACTGTAAAGCTTACATGCTGATTTTTTTTTTTTTTTTTTTCAAAAATTCATTTGGCATAGAGACACATCAAGCGTTTGCTGGGAAAGGGTGTGGGTGAATTGTGTCACAGCTTGCGTTAAGTATTAAAAAGTATTTTAAGCTGTCTCAGTCTTCTCAGGTGGGGTGCAAAGTGGGCAAGCAGCTGTAGGGGTAGTCTTGGGGATTATATAAATGGGAGATGCTTCCAAACATATTTGTAAAATCACTGGCAATAAATCCCTGAGAGCAGCGATCAATTGCTAAGCAGATGGAACAAATGGCTCCCTATGGTGTAAGCTACACAATTCATTGTGTACATTTGCAGCATTGCACTTAATTACTTTTACATGCTAAGACATTGCAGCTGTACCAAAGTCAGAATGTACTCTTAGCTTGTTAAAGGAAAATAATATAGATATGGTATGTGTATATATATATATATACATATATATGTATTCACTGGCCACTTTATTAGGTACACCTTGCTAGTGCCAAGAAAATATCCCCCACACCATTATACCACAAGCCTGCACCACTGATACAAGGCAGGATCGGTCTATGCATTCATGTTGCATCTCAAACCCAATTCTCCCATTCCCCTCTGACCTCTGACATCAACAAGCATTTTCATCCACACAACTGCCGTTCTGTAGATATTTTCTTCTTTTCGGACCCTAGAGATTTTTGTGCGTGAAAATCCCAATTTTTTAATTACTCAGACCAGCCCGACTGGCACCAACAACCATGCCATGGTCAAAGTCACTTAAATCTCCTTTCTTCCCCATTTTGATGCTCGGTTTGAACTTCAGCAAGTCGCCTTCACCACGTCTAGATGCCTAAATGCATTGAGTTGTTGCCATGTGATTGATTGATTAGCAATTCGTGTTACCAAGCAATTGAACCGTTGTACCTAAAAAAGTGGCCAGTATAGGTGTGTGTGTATATATATATATATATATTTATATACACACACACATTTTTTTTTTTAATATTTGCTTTCTTAATTATGCTACAGAATTTTAACGAATCATTTTACATTTAATAGTGAAATATTGTGCATGGATATTGTATATTTACCACTTGTAGCAAGTAGATTATAAACCTTAGGCCTAGTAAACACGGGTCTAATGTCAGGTGGCGTTGGCTGTTTCAATAGAAACTGGCCGAGAGTTGACCCGTATGTGTGGCAGCCGATTTTTGAGTTTTTGATAATACCTTGCAGCCAGATTCATGGCTTCTGGGTAGTACCACCCGTCAGCCATGTTTTCTGAATGCAGTGAACACGTGTAAGATTATAAGTTGGGCCCTTTTCTTCAAGACTCTTTGGCACTCTATGCCATGGGCACATACACACCGGGTGCTTAGGAGCGGCCTGCATGTAAATGCCCAAAGTTGGCTAAACTGAATGCAAACCATCTGCCCATGCTAGGTCAAAGACACTGATCACGTGTAACCACTTGATTTTCTCACAGTAAACACCCATGCCCCTCAGACCTTTTACTTGGTTTAATTAAAGTATATGTGAACCCTCACCTTGTAAAACAACCCAATTAGTTTAAAATAGAAATGAAAGGTAGCACAGTGGCTAAATTGTTAGCACTTCCGCCTGGCAGTACTAAGGTCATTGGTTCAAATCCCAACCACAGCACCACCTGCCTGGAGTTTGTATGTTCTCTCTGTGCCTGTGTGGGTTTCCTCCAGGAATTCCAGTTTCCTCACACACTCTGAAGACATGCTGGTAGGTTAATTGGATCCTGTCTAAATTGTCCCTAGTATGTGTATGTATGAATGTAAGTTAGGGACCTTAGATTGTACACCCCTTGAGGGTTAGGGACTAATGTGAATGTATAATATATATAAATGTGAAGTGCTGTATAAATTGACGGTGCTATATAAGTACTTGTAATTAATAATAATAAAAAAGTGTGTATATAGATATTAAATTTTCCCCTATTTTTATAAGTGATCACGTACCTTCTGTTCTCAGCTGCGTTGAGAGGTGGGGGTGGAAAAACAGCAGCAGACTGGTCTTCCCAGTGAATGGCTGTGCAGGGGGAAGGGGTCAGGACAAGTCTGATCATTGAAGGAGTTCCCAGCACAGCCAGAGGACTGACCACGCTATGCCCTCATGCCTAATGTGGTCAGTTTTTGATAGGAAAGCAAAGGGACTGTCAGGAAGACCAGGGATTTCACACAACAGAAGCAATATAAAGAGAGCAGGATACTTTTTCATACAGGTACATGGTACAGCAGGCAGTAACAGGAATATGGTAGGTTTACATATTATTTAATACCTTTTATTTTTTAAATAGTTTGTGGGGACTGATGAGGAAAATCATGGCCTGTGTATTAGGTGTGTACTTAATCAGCGTATTGTTGATACTGCATCCGCCGCATTCATAGGTTGGGTGCAGTGCTGGCATACGCATATCTCCTTTGAGCTGAAGTTGCAAGTGACAGACACAGCTACAGCTTAGATGACGGTGTTACAGTTAGAAAGTGCATCCCAATTCCAATCCCCAATGTGTGTAGTGAGTGCCCAGCGGGCCCCCTCCCCCTTTGGGCCCATGTGTACTGCACACACTGTACACATTAGGAACACACCAGCGCCACCTGTTGAATGTTAGAGTGTGTGTGGATGGAGACTGTAATTGGCTTAGAAAGGGCCTCATTTTTGGTGACACATATTTAAAGCCCAAGCAGGTGATAAGAATATCAGTAAGGATAGGGCAACCATATACAGAAGATGAAATCTCCAGCTATACAGCAGGTAGGATGTGTCCCCTGAATCAGTTTAAATGCCAACTTCTTCTGTTTTTGAAGTGTTCCTTTAAGTGCCATTTGTAGTGTTTGTTGAGCAATCTGTCAGTTTTTAAACCAAGTTTCAGTTCCCAAACCATGAATGCAATTCAATATATTTTTACCTTTAACAGTTGATATACAATGAGAAAAATTAGGAAGTTTGTTCAGTGCCTTTTAATCTCGCCTGGTGTGATACTAAAAGCAGTCACACCAGTATGTTGTGGCTAATTGTGCAACACATGTACAGTACGGCTGCAGTGTTATGCAAATATTTTCATACCTAATAAACACACAGTATTGTCTTTAATATTTCAGGAAGTTGATAAATGCATACATGTGTAAGATTAATTAGATCTACCCCACAGGAATGCTGAGCCTTTACTGATCTCTTTTACCTCTTCTGTCTTAGAGAGGGGATAAAGCCCCAACCTAGTGAAGAAGACCATTCTGAAGGTGGTGTGGCCTGATCCATGTACATATCACAAGTGCTCATGTAGGATTATCATCGTCAGGTAATCATTTCTCATTTCTTTTTTTATAAACAATGACATATTTGTAACTATATATAGCACACCAATATGCCAGATTTAGGACGTGTGACAATTTAATTCCGGGAATGGATTGTGGGGGGAAAAAAAAAGTTTGCTTACCTATACACTAGCGGTTGTTGACACCTTTAAAGTAGTCCCCTTGTGAAGGGAGTCACTCCTAGACAAATATGCCACTGCCAGAAACATTCCTGGAATTCGATTTTAAGAAAGCTGTGCAGTATCTTTATCGCTGTGCACTGGATTTCATCAAATCTGTGTCCTTTTAAGGCATTTTTTAATTTTGGAAACAGCCAAAAGTCACACGATGCTAAGTTAGGGGAATACGGTAGTTGGTCAAGTTTCAGAATGGATGTATGGGCCAGGAACTCATGAACACTTAAGTGGTGGCTAAGACTTTTAGTCATACACAGGTATGTGTTCTGGAGAGTCAGCAACACGATATGTGGGTGGCCGTGTGTCACCACCGCTAGACATGCCTCCATAGGCCGCGGCTTATATTGGTTATGCAGAAATTAGCCCTAATAACAGAGCTGTTGGCAAAATCATTTCAGGAATTCCCAGCTTTCTTGACTTCTTTCTAAAGGTAGTCTGGCTAGGTTTAGATCTGAGCGTTCTATAACAATTAACATTGAAGCATTTTAATTCTATCCTTTGGTAAACTGATACAAATGCCTTGGTTTGTTTGTGTGTGTGTGTGTGTATGTATATATATACAGAATATATATATACGGCAGCCAGACTCATCCACCTTACCAACCGCTCCATTTCCGCCACCCCCCTCTGCCAATCCCTCCACTGGCTTCCGATTGCCCACCGGATCAAATTCAAAATGCTAACACTGACGTACAAAGCTGTCCATAATATTGCCCCACACTACATCACCGACCTAATATCCAAATACTACCCAAAACACACTCTCTGCTCCTCACAAGACCTCCTTCTCTCTAGTACCCTGGTCTCCTCCTCCCATGCCCGCCTCCAGGACTTCTCCAGGGCATCACCCATCCTCTGGAACTCCCTACCCCAATCCATCAGACTATCACCTACTCTACTCTCCTTTAGGCGCACCCTGAAAACCCACCTCTTCAGGGAAGCTTACCCCACCCCCTGCTAATTGCCGATCTCCTCCACTCTTCCTACCACTTCATCCCCCACAGCTTTTCCTCCTGTACCACTAACCCCTCCCTCCTAGATTGTAAGCTCCAAGGAGCAGGGCCCTCGAACTCCTTGTGTATTGCATTGTATTATTATTGTACTGCCTCATGTATATCCCATTGTAATGTACAGCGCTGAGCGAACTGTTGGTGCTTTATAAATACTGTATAATAATAATATATATATATATATATATATATATATATATTTTTTTTTTTTTAGCTTCCTTACCTTTGTGGTTTAATAAGGGTGGAAAGACTCAGTGGGGAGGGTGCGGAGTATGTGATTCCACACTTCAGATTGGCTGCTTTAAAGCTGAAGTTTAGGTATGTCAATTTTTGCATAGTTACATTGGTCCAGCTTGGAGCTATGTAAGTACAATGTGTATGCACCATTTCCTGTGGATCCCTGTGGAAGCTGGAAATGTCTATAGTAGGCCTTGCTACTATGATGATCTCCACCAGCGTCTGAGTCCCCTGACGAACTTCTGCCTTGCTGCATTGTGAACACAGCAGGTTACTCACTTGGCATGGGCACCATTCAGAGAAAGCTTAGTATTTTCTCAATGAATGCAAAGTGTTCGCTGATTAGATGAGGAGCTGTATCCCACAGCTATGGCACATATGTACATTGGTCCAAGCTGGATCACTGTAACCAATAAAAATTTGCCATACCTAAACTTCAGCGTTAATATATTTGTAACATAAAACATAGGCAGCATTTTCACAAAAATACAATTCCGAAAAATACATATTAGCCTTCCTGGTGATTATTATTATATTATACAGTATTTATATAGCGCCAAAGGGTTTGCTCAGCGCTGTACAATAATGAGGGGGACAGAACATGAGAAAATACAGTAACAATACAACACATGAGGAGTTCGAGGGCCCTGCTCTTTCGAGCTTACAATCTAGGAGGGAGGGGATAGTGGTACAGGAGGAAGTGGCTGTGGGGGATGGAGTGGTGGGAGGAGTGGAGGAGATCGGTTGTTAGGTGAGGGTGGGGTAGGCTTCCCTGAAGAGATGGGTTTTAAGGGTGCGCCTGAAGGTGAGGAGGGTAGGTGACAGTCTGATGGATTGGGGTAGGGAGTTCCAGAGGATGGGGGAAGTCCTGGAGAAGTCCTTGAGTCGGGCGTGGCAGGAGGAGACCAGGGAGCTAGAGAGTAGGAGGTCCTGTGAGGAGCGAAGGGCACAGGTAGGGTGGTATTTGGGTATCAGGTCAGTTAGGTAGTTTGGGGCACTGTTTTTTCCCATGCATCCAGCTCAACAAAAATGTGAACTTTGTAGTAACAGGTCTGCCATCACAATCTCTTTCCAGGCCAAAGTAGCCTGGTTCTTCTCCAGTATTCTGTGAAGGTAGTAAGCTCCTACTAAAAGTACTGTATATCCACACTAGTTCTAATTAGATCTAAACAGGCCTGCTAAAACCAAGGCCTAGACTAGCCTTTCTCAACCAGTGTTCTGTGGAAGTTTGCTAGGGTTTCCATGAGATATGGCTGATCCACCTACCATCTGATGGTGCCTACATAGATTGGGGGCCAATGCCTGTTGGCAGAACCAGTGGCATTACACTGATGATCTTTTAAAGTGTATGTAAGGGGGACACTCTTAAGGGGGCATTCTTCCCAATGATCTCCTTAAATTCATTTTAGAAGGGGTTTCCTGAGATCTGGAAAGTATTTTCAAGGGTTCCTTGGAGACAAAAAATTTGAAAAAGGCTGTCCTAGACTAACATTACAATGGAAAGTTTTACCCTTGCTCTTTTCTTCACTCCAAAGGTCCAAATCCCAGTTTCAATAAAAAACGGTAGGGTAAACAACAGCTTCCAAAGCGTACATGTAAAAAACACCTGGGAACAACATAAATCCTTCCAGTTGTGTATCAGTGTTTCTCACACAATGGAGACATTTACTAAAACTGGTGCACACGGAGTCTGGTGCAGCTGTGTATTGCAACCAATCAGCTTCTAACTTCTGCTTGTTCAGTTAAGCTTTGAAAATAAAACCTGGAAGCTGATTGGTTACAATACACAGCTGCACCAGACTCTGTGTGCCCCAGTTTTAGTAAATCCCCCCACAATGTTCAAAGGCAGAGACCTTTAAATTATCATCCCTGACATAGCTGGATTTCCTTTAGAGCTATAAATATAGACCAAACAAACTGACTTATTTAGAAAATGTTTCTGCACTTTGGCAGAATTTATGATATTTGCAGAGGTATGTTATCTTGTGCTCACAGTGCTTAAGTTTGCAAACAAGTCATTGTCTTATGAAATCGGTCCGTTTAGGTAACTTCCTGAAACAGTTTCATAAAGAGGCTTGACTGGCTGTCCTTATATTAACTCTGCCCTTGCTTAACCAGAGAATACATTTCATTTGTATATGATTCTGCATATCACCAGGTACCACAATCCTAATTTTGGCCAACTCTGCCCTTGCTTAAAACATAGCTTGACCCAAAAAACAAAATATATTGCAGTTTACTAGCCCTTGGATGTGCTGGCTGCAGTTGCTTTCTTTTTTCCTTTTTTATTAGTTTTTTTTTTTAGTTTTTTAGTCCCCTTTTGCTGGCTGCATTTGTTTTCTTTTTTTTTTTTAGTTTTCTAGTCCCCTTTTTTATTAGCTAGACCTGCAAATAACACTCTTCCTGTCCCTGGGTCGCTACACTCACTCATTGCACTGCATCTATGGTTATTACCCTTCACCACCTTCAAGCATGTCTGTCTTTGTTCAACTCTATTAGGCTTGACTCGCATCTATGCATGTACTGTTTATGCATTTTTTGTGAACGTTTTTTATGTGTTTTTAATGTGTTTTTTTGCTACATGTTGATGTTGCTAGGAGGAGGTGCAGGAAAACACAGTAAAAACACGCCAAAAATGTATACTTGTTTTTGATGCAATTCCGTTGAAGTCTATGGAGCCAAAAATGCTGCGCTCTGCGTATAAAACATTCCCTGCCCTTTCAAAAAAATGCATTGCGGGAAACTGCATAGATGTGAATGGGACCCATAGGAAATAAGGTTAAATGGATTGCAGTGCATGTCTACAGATGTACAAACGCACTAAAAAAACGCATCAATGTGAACCTAACCTTACATAGGGGATGTCAAGATCAGTAGTTTACATAGTAAAGATAACGTTGTTTTGGTCTTCAGTTCAGCTTACAGGATGTGACAAGGACACTGCATGTCTGGCAAGATCAAAGTTAGGTTCACACTAAAGAGGCGCAAGAAACCCAGCGATCCGTGCATGTTGCCTGCACCGCATTCCAATCGATCTGCTGCGGGTGTCAATATTTATTTATTTATTTATTTCAGGTACTTATATAGCGCCGTCAATTTACACAGCACTTTACATATGTTTGTACATTCAGATCAGTCCCTAACCCTCAAGGGGTGTACAATCTAAGGTCCCTGACTTACATACACATACTAGGGCCAATTTAGACAGGATCCAATTAACCTACTAGCATGTATTTTGGAGTGTAGGAGGAAACTGGAGTACCCAGAGGAAACACACATAGGCACAGGGAGAACATGCAAACTCCAGGCAGGTGGTGCTGTGGTCGGGATTCGAACCAAGGACCCTAGTACTGCCAGGTGGAAGTGCTAGCCATTTAGCCACTGTGCTGCCCGTACCGTATGTATATATTACATTCCGACATATGTATTAAATGTAGTCTTTTTTGTTATATTATTATGCAACATACTCACTGTCACCTGTGTAGCAAGTGCGCTCCCATCTTCAGTGTGGGCATCTGAAGCCCTCTCGTGGTTCCTAACCATTTAGCCACCGTGCTGCCCATACAACGTGAACACAGGTTGCAAATGCAGTGCATTTGACTGCACCAGATTGCATGGCATGAAACATCCGTGTGATCCGGTTGCGGGGCAGTTCCAAAAAAGGTGCATGTGACATGAGCTCATTTAAAATGAATGTGCTGAAATTGCACCGCACAGAATTGCATGCATCCAACAAACATAAGGACTGGTAAGCTGTTCTATATTACATTTTTGTTCTTGGGATTAGTTAAATCTTTAACCAGGGAATGTGTCTCATTTGTGTGCCATTTCGTATTGTGCTAGGTACCGAAATCAAGGCTTTGTACACATGGGTCTGAAAATACTTGATAGGTTCCCTATAGTGTGGATTGCTAGTTTCCCTTTAACATACCATGCGTCTTGTATAATTACACTGAGAGCAACAGACGATTTAGATAACACTTTTGGAAGTATGCACATTAAGTGGAGTGGATTATTGAACTCTCACCAGGTTCCAGTAACTGGTGGTCAGTAAGAAGCTTTGTCACCAAATCTAGAGGAACGACTGCAGGCTTTAGCGAGTTTAACTCCGTCATCATAACCTTTACTTAGCAGTGGCACCAGGGAGAAGCGCCTTATGCTCAAAAAATGGGACAATACAGCCATCTTTTTAATTAGGCTTAATTATAACATTGCTGTAAGCAGAAGAAGGGGTAGGCAGGCTTTCTGTGCCCTCTGGCCATGAAGGGGATAAAGCCGATTAAATCTTCCAAATGCAAATGGTGTTTCTCCCCTTGTTTTACTCATTGTTAGACATTGTTGATTTATTATGGTGCTAAATAGCAACAACAAATTCTTGGTTTCATGCAAGAGGTTTAAAATTATATAGCAAAGGGATTTAGTCTGAAATAGGAAGAGAGAAATATTTTTTGGTTTTGATTATTATTATTATGTTTTTAAATATGTGGTATGTGTTGATAGGATCTAATTATAAAGATGTATATTAGATAATTTGAAAGATGAATGAATGTTTCTTAGATGATCCTAAAACTACATGTATGAGAGCTGTTTTACCAGCAAAGGATCTGAAATTTTCACAACTCTGCCACAAAGCACAGCCCTGGATGCAGTTTTGCTGCAGTTAAAGTGTTACTAAACCCACAACAGTAAAATTAGTCTGTATATGCAGTAAAGCATGCTTGTTATACTCCATGTGAAACCTACAGGGTTAATCCTCTGCATTGTGTAAAAAGGCTGTTTGATCCTGTTTTCTCTGATCCTCACCTTCTTCCACATTCTCCATTTCATCTCCTGATACAATACAGCCTTGGGGACACTCTGCACATGCTCAGTTTGGTGTACATGTGTAAAAAGGCTGTTTGATCCTGTCTTCTCTGCCCCTGCTCTTGTTCAAATGTCCATGTTGATAAGACAGATTGAACCTGTAGCCCTTCTGCACATGCTCAATTTAGTGTGTATTGCTAGAGAGGGTTTTTTTTTTCTTGGGAGGGCGCATGTGATCAGCACAGGGCCAATCAGCACTGTCCAGACAGAGGTCAGGGGTTTTGCATCCTCCTAGAGCAGAAAGAAAACTCCTCCCACAAGCTTTAACCAGTGCTCTGCTGAAGTCACAAGACTGCTCTAACTGCTGATGAGAAAAGGTATTTAGCAGTTTATATTTACTAAAATAATTGCATTTCCTTGTTCTGTGTACCTTGGGAGAGCAGATACAGTGAATGCAGGGTCCTGGGTTTAGTTACACTTTAAAGCCCAATATTAGTTTGGGCTAAAAGCATGTAGGTTGAATCCTTTACAGCCCCTAAAATAAAAAAGCAGCTCTGGCTGCTATACTCAACTGAACTCTGGAGCTGCCCCCCTTCGTCTCCTATTTACTCGAATAAAGGGGAAATTTTTAAAGGTTCTTGTTAATTTTAATAAATAAAGAAAACAAATGCAAAACACTATACATTATCTTTAAAAAGCAAATATTTGTGGGAGAAATTCTCTTCTATCTGCATATTCTACATTTTTAAAGCTCTAGCATTGCCACAAACCAAAAAACATGGATAAACCATAATATATTTTAGCATCTTCTTTGCAATGTATAAAAAAAAGATTGCCATGCAGGCTGGAGTTCCAGGATTGGTTGATTCTTTTACAGTAGTTTGGATGCTGGACTTCTTGGGCACAAAGAATCCAAGATAAAAAACACAACAATCAGCAAAAGGGACATAACATACAGTCAGTAGGATGTGTCCTGTGTGTTGATGCCTCTCCTATTAGGTGAAATCCTCCTTGGTCCATGCCTCCTCTCACCTTTACCTTTGTGATCTTCCAGTTTGGCTGGGGTTAATAGAACTGAGAATCTATCACAAGCTCTTATTACGTGTACCTGACTATGCCCATCCTTCCTGCTGAGCTCCACCATTCATAGAAGCTTCTAAGTGATCTAAGAATGGAAGAGGCAGATCTATCAGTCATCTACCCATCCTCTATTCATAGATCCTGTGTCAGCACTCTTGATGAATGCATGGATGGAGGAGGGTTTCATGTAAACCAAGAGATAGCAGCACATGGGACACATCACGCTGATCAAAAGTAATGTCCCTTGTGCTGCTTTTTTTTATTTACTTTTTTTTTTTTTTACTAAACTAAGCTTTAAAAAAGAATGACTTTGTGCCATGACACTCGCATCTTGCATTTACATTGTCTTGATGCATAAACACTCATAGATTGAAAACCCCCAGCACATAGCGTGGAAGCAATCTCATTTCTGCCACAAAAGTAGATGTTTTTATGTCAGTAATTCAGAGAGCAATGCACTTTGAAACAATACCAGAGATTGACTCTAAGAAATGTGATCTATCCAAAGCACTATCTTTCAGTATGAAATCTTTTACCCCAGGCATCATTCTCTGCAGTTTGTGAAAAGCTATTTTGTTCCTCCATATGAAAACCGTATAAATAGTTTTCAAGGAATTGATTGTAATACAGTGTATTTGACCACATCTTGTTCTGGTTGTGTTGAACTGTTTTATAATATGTTTTGCTAAAATACATCAAAATTGGTTCTACTACATTTTTTTTATTTAAAAAATGTTTGCAGAGACCTGTAAAAAGGATCTTTCATGGGGTTTAAAGTGGACCTGTCACCAGCACATTATGCAGATCTCTAGGGTGCACATCAGCATTACCATAGCAGCTTATTTATTTAGCAGAAACCTTTGTTCTTGCTCTATGTATTCAGAAAGTTGTTTCAACCAGCAATGGTATTTGTCCTCTTTCGGGGTCCCAAGCCTTTTTATTGAAAGCTCAGGAGGGGTGAACACTGTAGAGCCGCAGCAAGATGCAATGCCTGAAAAATGTGGTATGCCTGGCAAATGATGTTCTGCTGAATACATTCTTTCCTATGCAGTGTTTGTAGATTGCTTGGAAGGCCCTGACAGTTACTGTATATACAATAACCCCCCCCCCCCAAAAAAAAAAAAGTATCACTGCAGCTTACCAATCCTTAAAGCAGAACACCACCCAAGAGGGGAAGTTCCACTTGTCTGCGACCACTGCCACATTTGGCACTTTTTTGGGGGGGAGCGGATACCTGGTTTTGACAGGTACCCACTCCCACTTCCAGGTCAGATCGCCACAGTAGTCTGAGCTGGAAGTTTGCCCCCCCCCCCCTCCTAGCCCCTCACAGGTCCTCACAGGTCACACTTCACAGGTCCCAGAAGACTGTGACCCACCCACAAAGTGCTGCGCGTTTTGCGCATGCGTAGTAGGAGGTCGGCTGTGAAGACGCAAGGCTTTACTTCCAGTTCACCTTAATGAAGATGGCGGCCAATTAAAGAATCAGCTTGGGTGAGGACATCGCTGGGCCTCTGGGACAGGTAAGTACCATTATTGCCATTATTGCAAAAGTCAGCAGCTACGGTATTTTAATTTTTTTGATGGGAGCCCAGAGCTCTGCTTTTAAATGTGGTGAGAGCATTAGTGTTTTTATAGGCTTTTTATCCTTTATTTTCACCTGGTGATCCAGCCAGTAACACACTTAGGGTGTCTCCACCCTGGATGAACAGAGACACTGTAAAGTGGTTGTAAAGCCTGAAGTTTTTTTCTACCTTTATGCATTCTGGTATGCAGCTTCCCCCCAATACTTACTTGAGCCTGATCCTGATCTGGCAATGTGCATGAGAGTGGCTGCTGTCCCTGCTCTGTGCCTCCTCATTGGCTTCTGCTGCTGTCAATCACAGCCAGTGAGGAGGGAGTGTGGGCGGGGTTGAGCCATCAGAGCCAGTGAGGAGGGAGTGGGGGCTGGGCCAAGCCCTGTTCCTTGTGTCTTGTAGACACACAGAGCCGGCTCAGGAGCGTGCATGCACAAATGCCCCAGAGCAAGTGGCTTGCCATGGGGGCATTCGACAAGGTGAAGGGCTTGCCATGGGGGCATTCGACAAGGTGAAGGGCTTGCCTTGGGGGCATTCGACAAGGTGAAGGGCCAGGAGTCCCCTGCCCAAGGGGACCCAAGAAGAGGAGGTTTGGGGTTGCTCTGTGATAAAAACCCTTGCACAGAGCAAGTAAGTATAACATGTTTGTTATTAAACAAAATAATCTGTTAACATACACATTCAATTTTCATGCACACTGGGGTTTTAGAAACGATTTTCTCCTTGCAGAAGAAAATCTGCTTCTAAAGCATGCATAAGCCTTGTTTTTTTGCTAACACATTAGGGGCATTTAGGAGCATCACGTACTTGGGTGTCTATTTACTTCATTGGCCAGAATATTAATTTCTTCTGGCCATTGAAATGAGAAATTGCTCAAGTGCTAAAAGCTCCTAGCGCTTAGGTATGTTTAGATACATTTACCCGCGTTTAGATGCATCGAGTAGTTTTTATGCTCCACACCTAAATGCGACTTTAGGGGCGTTTAGAGGCAGAGGAAAAAAAGCTCTAATGCCTGTAAAAGTAGCGTTTGTCAGTCTGGGAAGGCGGTAGTGTTAGCAAATTTAGATGGACTTGACTAACAAATTAAAGCCGAACCTAAGCTAACACTTTTTTAAGCAGATTCAACAATTATTTTCCTTTTGGGATAAAGGTTTTCCATAAATGAATAAAAGTTGATCATTGTAAGCACTCCTATCAGTGGTAAATGGTTTGTCTCAACCCTCTAACTGCCACCTTTGCTGCACAGCTTGGGCTGTTAAAGGAAGTTGAAAAATAACAGACTGACTGGTTGGCTCAACAGGTGAAAATAAAGAAGAAAGAAAAAGAATGCAGCCACCACACCTAAGAAATGTCAGCTGCAATATAATACTTTTTTGGTTTTGAGTTTAACCCTTTCACTGCCAGGTCCATATGTTGCATGAACCTACAGCGGGGGGCTTTACACACACGATCTAGTAGCTGCAGCCACCAGGATTGTGTCTAAAACTGACGCCTGCCTGTAAGGTGGAACAGTCGGAAAAACAGAGAGTGACAACAGTATTTGATGGAGAAAAAAAACACAGTATTGTTTATAATACACAATGCTGTAGCAAACTAAATGTTGTCCCTTTAACTACTTGCTTTCCAGAGGATTTACCCCCCTTCATGACCAGGCCATTCTTTGCGTTATGGCACTGCATTACTTTAACTGACAATTGCGCAGTCATGCAACGCTGCACCCAAATGAAATTTACATTTTTTTCCCCGCGAATAGAGCTTTCTTTCGGTGGTATTGATGGCCTGTGCGATTTTTATTTTTTGCGTATAAAAAAAAAGTCGACAATTTTGAGAAAAAAACAAAATTTTTGACTTTTTGCTATTAAACATGTTCAGTAAAAAAATTTAAAAAATCAAATTTCGTCATAAATCTAGGCCAAAATGTATTCTACTCATGTCTTTGCTAAAATAAATCCCAATACGAGGAAATGAATTGGTCTACGTGAAAGGTATAGCGTTTACAAATGGCAGTATATACACTGGGATTTAAAAAAACATTTTTTTTAACTTCTACTAGTAATGGCAGCTATCAGCGACGTATAGCGGTACTGCGTTGGGCATTCTGACACTGGGGGAAACTGACTTGGTGTCACTGACATCCCCAGTGACACCAATACAGTGATAATAAAAAGCACTGACAACACTTTACTAATGGCACTGGGCAAGAAAGAGTTAACATGTGGGGTGATCAAAGGGTTAACTGTGTGCTGTTTTACTGAGGGCTGTGTTAGTGCTTTCAACTGTAAGCACACTGCAGTGTGCAGGAGCTGACAGCAGTGTGCAGGAGCTGACAGGGGAGAGAACTGTATTGTTTACATACAGTTCTCTCCATCCGTCGGTAATACTCTGTGATCACCCGATGTCGGTGAGTAATCACTGGCCTGGACCCGGTGATTGACAGCTGAGACCATGAATAGTCCTACCCGGAAATGCAAAATCATATATATATACTTGATTTTGCACACCCCTGCCACCCTGTAGCAGTATATCTGCTATAGGGCAGCGGGAAAGCGGTTAAAAAAAGAGTTTGTGCTGTAAAACTTCTATCTTACATTTCAATTGTGTTGATGGATAAACAGATCCTGGAACCTCAGAAAGAAAACTTCCAGCATATAGTATATAACCAATTTAATTTCTGTTACAAAGGCAGATGTTTTATGTCAGCATTTCAGAGAGCGATGCACTTTGATACCATTATCAGAGATTGACTTGAAAAATTCTGCCTAAAAGTATTTTTCCTGCTATTAATAAATAACTGGTACCTAGACAGCCTTGATCGCATGGTCTGTGGCTACCAATCTTTCTTAGGGCATGTTCACATAGGTGGCCAGGAGGGTAGTTAAAGTAGGCTGTTGAGCTGTGGTTTTACTGCCTGCTGACTGCCTACATAAATACAACAATGCATCCACTTAGATCTGTAGCCATGCCATACCATAAAGCAGGTTGTGAGAAGGTGGTGTCAAATGCCCTTTGAAAAGCGATCCATAACAGTATAGCCGCACATGTGAACAAGCCTATAGAGCGTGAATTGCTGAACTCTTTCACTGGTATTTCTAATAGCAAAAGGCTATATTTCCCAATTCAAGAACTCAGTGTATGAATGTTAAAAAGCAAACATTGCAAGTGTGCTGAAGCTAGATGGCCTGTGCATATATACTGTATATGTTGTTTGCTGAAGATCTGGATTACCTGGATGATTTTCTGCACTGTGACAACCTAAATAAAAATTGCCTGCTGTCCATTGGTAAATCTTTTGCATTCAGTATGTGTAAAAACTGAAGCATGTGGGCACATTACTGGTTAGCAGAGGGATCCAATTAATCACACAAGATTGTACCACTGGACAAATCGAGGCTTTCATTACTGCGTAGCTTAAAGTAGCTTAAAATGACCTTGTCACAACAGTTAAAGTGATTGTAATGAAATCTGAACAAAGCACATATTTCTATAGTGTTTACCTGCCTCTCTCCAAAGCACTAAGAGTTATTTGTCCTGTAAACACCTATAGTGCACATGGACACTCAGTCTGAGTTGTAGGAGTGTTTAGAAGCAGAGAAAAAAAAAGCTTTAATTCCTGCAAAAGCAGCATTTTTGTGTTTACATGTGCATGGAGCCTTAGGTCCCTTTCACACTGATGGTCCGATCAGGTGTATCTGTCAGTTTTTCAAGTGGACCCTATCAGACCATCCATATCTCTCTATGGAGAAGTGGGTGTCAACGGACATGTGTCCATTGACACCCACCGGCATCTGATCGCATCCTGTACACTTAAAACAGACGGATAGGGATCCATTCCACATCTGTCTGGCGGATCAGATCGGATGACAGTCGGGTGGAAACAGACAGTCCATTTCCATCCGATCACCCCATAGAAAACAGTGGGCTGTGTCTGTGTCCGCTCTACAGCAGTGGAGTAGACTAGACTTGTCATCCATTTACTCAGCGGGGATCAGCGAAGAGATCCCCCTCTGAGCAAGTGGATCCCCCAATACAGACCTCTCCCCTCCAATAGTTCAGGCCCGCCAATATAGATCTTCTCCCTGTTATGAGTTTTGTTAGTGGGCTAGATTCTCTTGCACAGTTTATTTTTTTTATCATATTAATATTTTATTATTATTTACGGTATATGCATTCCTTGCAAAAAATAGAAGAGTGTTTTTGATTCTTGTAAAGAAATGTATTTCTGTCTGTATCCATGCTGGGAAGATTCAACCTATTTGTCCAATTGGCCATTGCCACTGGCACTGAAAGCTATGAAAAATTCAGAATTTTACAGTTATCACCACAAGAATAGAGGTGAAATCTTCAAATGGGAACACCTGTTTTGGTGAAAAAATGTGTAAGAGGAGATTTTCCCTGATTTTGGAGATATTCCCTGTCCCTTTCAGTTGTGTTCTGAAACAGGAAGTGACATACAAAATATCTCCAAGAGTACAATAATGGCAAACAAAACTGACAGTAGTTCTAACCATTCTCTAAACCAGGGGTCTCCAAACTGTGGCCTGCAGGCCAAACTATGACCCTCTGCAAGATTTTATCAGGCCCTCTGATGTAAGATGGATTCTGTTGGGGACTCGTGTAAGGAGGGCATTCTGATGGGGACTCTTATGTAAAGGGGGAATGTGATGTAAGGGCGGACCCTGATGTGATGGGGACTCTGATGAGCTCAAGTTTTTTGGAATGTGTTTGCTTTGTTGTACTGAATTTTGTACTTTGTTGTTCTAAATCATATCATGGAGTTTGCAAAAAGAGTTCAAGTAAAACTCATTCAATAATTTACGTTTTATTGTTAACTCATCCTTGCTCAACCTTTCCATTACGGAGGTACCCTTGAAATAACTTTCTGGTCTCAGAACCCCTGTGTTATGGTCAGGCTTGGTGACCAGTAGCTATAGAAGTAGAGAGGCTCCCACCGACCAGAAGGATTTTGGTATACAGGCAGGTCAACCTAGCAGATGATGCAGGCTCACTCAAGGTGCTAGGTTTAAGTACTAACTGGTATTCACCAGAGCACCTGATAGTGAAGATGGGTATTACTGTGTGTTAGTTCCAGGCTGCGGTCCTCAGGATCACCCTAAGTAGAGGCGATCAAGCCTGGGTCCAGCAGCAGATATAGCAGGTAGGAATCAAACCGAAGTGTAGTTAGTAAACAAGCCACATTTTGGGTAACAGAAAGTTGCAGGCTGGTCTCAAGCAGAAGCATAGTCGAGGAACCAGCTAAAGGTCAGTAACAAGTGTTTGCAGGTAGGGATCAAGCAGAAACGTAGTCAAGGAACAAGCCAAAGGTAACAAAGATAAAGCAGCTAAGAGAAAACACAATAATCTGGCAAACAGGAAGTGCAGGCACATTGCCTAAATCAGGAAGTTCATGGGAGGAGCAAAGTGCTCAAGGTTCATGACAAACAAGGTTCAAGGCAAGATCATTCAAGAATTTGTTCAGGGAGCTGTCCAGCATTCCAGGTGGCTCAGCAAGAAGAGCCATCACAGACAAAGCAGAGATTTCAGGTTCAGAGACGGTCCTGACCAAGGGCATATTTACCACAAGGCAAACAAGGCATTTGCCTAGGGCGGCATTTTACAGGGTAGCAGCACTACCCCCCTAGAAGAAGGGACACATCCGTCATGGGGATCAGATGGCATCCGAAAGAGGTTGCGGGCTACTTGATGGTGTATGGAGAGCTCGACACTCATTCCAGGGGATGTCTGGAGCTGTGAAGGTGAATGTCTTTTTCTCGCGGGGTTGGGGGGGATGTTAGTGGAAGGCTGTCTCAGGTGAGGGGGTGGGCAGGGGTGTTGTTGGTCAATGTTAGGCTCTCTCGGTGGGGGGGGGGGGGGGGGTGCACGATTTTTTGTTGCCTAGGGCAGCACAAAACCTAAATGTGGGCCCAGTGATGGTCCAAAACCTAAATGTGAACCCAGTGGTGGTCCTGACACCTTGCTAAAAATTACTATAGGTACAACTCATGATACATTAATGTGCTATTCAAGGGGAAGAATGCCCCATACACTTCTGGTCATTGAGAAGAATTACCGTCTTACAGCAAAAAGGTCAAGGATGCAACTGGAAACTTATCTGAGAGGCTAAAATTGCTCATTGTTCAAGGAACCTCTAACAACCTCTGGAGGAACCCATGCTAATTTATAAAGCTGATTTTTTTTTTGCCCAGCAAATATATGTAAAACATACGGTGTGGCCCTCATACTGAAAAGTTTGGTGACCCCTGCTCTAAACAAAAAAAGCAGGTTTCTGGCCTTAGATCAACTTAGATCACCTTAGGCCTAAACCCAACATGTAACCTAAAGCTAACCCTAAACTCAACCTTAGCTTCATAACGTCAAAAATAAAATATTATTATTATATTATTATTATTATACAGGATTTATATAGCGCCAACAGTTTGCTCAGCGCTTTACAATATAAAATATTACTATTGTGAAATATTGAAATGTTGCTACACTAAAATCCATAAACCTGCGCTAACAACTTGAATCCAGAACATCTGCTTGCCAAAAACAAAATGATAAAAGCAAACGATCCAACGTAACCTGAGAGGACTCCTTCAGTAAGAGAAGGATCACGTTAAACACTGCATTAACCCTTAGAAACCCATCAGAATGGTCTAGATAAAGTAATATTTTATTAGTTGGTTAAACTTTCTCTTTGGCACTTCATCATTCCTCTTTATGGTGCCTTCCTGAATAAACCTAATGGAGATTATACATGTCTACTGTAAGGACAATATCCCAGACAAAATGAAGAATGTGTAGTATTTGAAGACTATATTTGTGGCACTTGGCACAGGTTCTCCGGAATGGCGATGGGAAGCACAGTAGGCGATGGGCTTTGCTCTGACAAAAAGGCTAGTGATAGAGAGACATTTGGTCTAATGTCTAATTACCATTCATCCTTACTAATTACTGCTGCAGGGATAATTTTGGTGGCGACCGTCTGTTCTGATTTGCGATTTGCCAGAGACAAGCAAAAATACAAGTCCTACCACTAAAGCGAATGTCTGAAGGCAGCCGAGACATGGATTTTGTTATTTTGTATTGTTATGTCAAAACTGCCAGTGATGTATCATAAACAAATGTGTTTGCTGCTTGTTTGTGCTGTGGATGGTGTCTGAATAAGCTGGCCAGTCTTGTATAATGTCAGATGTAATATAGGCAGAGTGGGTTGTCACAAAGCCTGTCACCCCAGGAAATGGTGACAAGACTTCAGTGTGAGGTGTCGGGGTCTGGGTGGTGTGTGTGGGAGGGGGATTATCTGACCCTTTAGACATAATTAATTTTTAACTACCATACTATGAAAGTTCCATTTATTTATTTGAAAGATGAACTCCAGGCACATATGAAAAGATAACCTATATACATTTAAAGCTAACCGTTAGGAAACTTGAAAATTTGCCCTTGCAGTGGAGCTGCGCCGTTACTTGTTTACATCTGGGGGCATGGAAAAGTAGATTTACTTACCTGATCCTCCGCTACTTCACACTGCTAGACTGGTTCTAGCAGTGTCTTCTCCATTATGTTCCAGCGGTCTAAGGTCTAGAAGTCATCAAGACCAGTGCTGGGTTCATATTCTTGCATTGGATTTGAGGATGCCACAGGACAGTCCACTGCCTGAGCATAGGGGAGCGCTGTCTGCCAGAGGAGTGGAGGATCGGTTAAGTAAAACTCCCTTTACTCTTCTCTAGACCTAAACAAGTAGAATTCTTAGATTCGCAGAGTTAGGCTTTAGGCATTAAACATTTATTTTTAAATAAAGCTACAGTAAGTACCTAAATTGGTCTTTATACCAGGTTTTTATAATTCCTAGCAAGATGGGAAAGAAAAAGGTAGTTGAAGAGTGAATGAGGTCCTGCTGCGGTGCACATTACTATCAGTCTAACAATGGGAACCTAGGACCTGGAGGAGAATGAATAAACTTGGCTGTATGTGGCAGAATACAATAGCCAGCTGGGCATGAGAGAACACTTTATGTGTATGGCCAGCTTTATAGTAGTGACTTCAGTAGCGTGAGGGTTCTCCTGCGTTATTCATTCAACAGACTGTGGGGTGGATTTACTAAAACTGGTGCACTCCGAATCTGGCACAACTGTGCATGGTAGCCAATCAGCTTCTAACTTAAGCTTGTTCAATTAGGCATTGGCAGTAAACCCCGGAAACTGATTGGTTTCTATGCAGAGCTGCACCAGATTTTGCACCATGCGGTTTTAGTACAGTAAATAATCCCCGTATGTCAAAAGGTGCTGAATCCCAAGGTTGGTCAAGCAGAATAACAATAATGAATTTTTCTCTAAAGAATGGGGTTTGTCCCCTGAAACTTGTCATCTGGCAATGTCATCCATTTGGACCTATGTGGTTCATTCAAGGGTTGGCCTCTAGTTTCTTTATTTTATGATACGCTGTCATTCATGTTGGGTTTAGTGAGTATAATTTACATATTTTATCCTTTAATAAAGTGCTGTAGATAATGCACTAGGAGTTTGCGCCCTTTGTTTCTTTTGTTGTTTGTACAGCTACAAAATTCCCTGATCTAAAGAGGGCCGCAACACCTAAATCACCCAATCTGGATTGCACAGTGGTCATCATATTGTGTCCAGCTTCACTGGAAGTTCTTAGTGCTATTGTGCCACGTTTTCACTTTCTCAAGTTAACTACTGTAGACTGTATAAGAGGGATATAGTATGGTATGGTACGGGGATGCCTGTACTCAGTGCCGTGGATAAGGGGGTACCACCAGTCCTGCTGTACGGGGCCCAGGCCAGCAGGGGGGGCTTAGGCAGCTAGGTGAATTGGATGTGGACAGGGAGGGTTATCAGCACAGTGTGGGGGGGCAATTACTGTAACTGGTCCCCTGTGTGGCTCTCTCTCTGCATCAGCTGAAAGCTGGCTTCTTCTCCTCTCCATACAAGGGATTGGTTCCATTAATTGCCCCTGCTGTACCCTTGACCATCCCTATATACTATATGTTTCCCCCTGTTGCCCAGTCCCCCTGTGTGCCCTCAGTGCTGCTGGATTCCCTCCTCTGCTTCCATCCGGCAGCTGCAAGCACACAATAGGATCCTTCAAGATGGATAGTAGGGAAGGGTCCGGTACATATGTGACATTTACCGGCCCCTTCCTTTCCTGAATGAACACAATGAGTGACTAGAACTGATCACTCACTGTGTTCATTCATAACTGAAGCCTAGCAAACTGTGGAGGGTGCTGTCAGGTTGGCTGTATGGGGCCCCAAGTTTCTAACAGCAGCCCTTGCTGTACTGTGTTGTATACTCTATGCCTACAAGCAGATGAGATAGGGTGCTGTATAAAAAGAACTTACTATAAACTATAGTGCTGTACATTGACTAGCAGAGGGGAAGTCATTGATTCTGCATGGATAGATGACACCTCACCACATTTCAGCTTTACAGTTTCATAACTTTTTACAGCGTGCCTGTGCTTTTATTTAAATCCGTCCAGGAATCTCAAGCTCCATAATGTATGTAAACGCATAAAATGAGTATAGATCAGTGTAATTACTTACTAAATAATAATATTTGTACTGTTAACAACCTTCATAAAACATGCACATATTATAGCATCATACATCATTATAGATTTTTACTAACATATGGCCATGCTGCAAAAAAAAAAAAAAAATCTGAAAAAGCCTAGCTACAAGTTACAGAGCTGCCCTAGGCATATGAATACGATTTAAGTCTAGTAACAATGACACTGTCTATAAACCAGTGAAAGACCAATTCATTCAATACAATGCTATTTCCTTCACAATAAAATTGTGATTAATGAGGACCCCAAAAAAAGAGCAGCTGCTTCTCAGTGCTGTCTGCCACAGCGAGACGCCTGGTAGGGAATTAGTAACTTATCTTTTCCTGTTGTACTTTAAATAAATGTCTGTTTTGCTATATGTAGTGTAATTAAAGTATTGTACACTTGTTATTGTAGCTGCTACCTACAAGTGATTCTTTTATTTGTTAGATAAATACATTTTCCTGGCATTGCAGTGTGTCTCTCCAAAACAGAGTTCCTCAATCAGATGCACATACACTGTAGAGGGGTTCTTCTAATAGAGTATAAGGTGACGAGCTGGCAACTCGTTCTCCCGATAAAAGTACTTTATTCATAAAGGGTACAGTGGGTACCTAACTGAACCTATGTTCACAGCTAAGTGTTTTCTGCAGCGTTTTGCAGAAACGCAGTACAGTCAATTTAACATGACTTCCTATGGGACCTGTTCACACCTGTGCGTTTTCATCCGGTACGTTTTTTGGAAAGGGTCAGGGACTATTTTGAATGCTTTTTTGGTTCTATAGACTTCAGAGGGAATGCTGCAGAAAAGCATGTATTGGATTTTTGCCACTGTTGTGATGTGTTTTTGATGAGTTTTGCCTTTAAAATCTGCCTAGCAACAAGAAAAAAATATTTAAAAAAAAAAACAAAACGGCAAAAATGCGGCAAAACGCAAGGGCAAAGCGTAAAATAAAATGCAATGCAGAAACGCCTCAAACGCAACCTGCATAGTTGTGAACCTAGACTGAGTGAGCAGCTCTGTGCACCGTGTATCATAAACAGTTGTCATTATTTTTAATAAAATACTGTTATCACTTAATTTTCGCACTTCATTGCGTCACATTGCTGCTGATTTCCTTCAGCATGTTTGCAGCAACTTTCTAGTTACATGCACTCCAATGAGGGCAGCATGGCTTTTCTTAGGGAGGTTTCCCCATTTGACAACAGTGGACCATGTCTCCTTGTGTGTTGAAAAAGGCCCCTCTTGGTCTCCATTGGAAGCCGATGTACAGTAACATGGTGACAATGTAGGAGCACAATAAGAAGAAATGAGAGTCATCTAACATTAAGTGCCTGACCAAGGACCTTCATGGCAGGATCTACAGGTATTAAATGTGGCATATTTAAAAATAATGAACATTTTAAAAAAAATTAAATGAACATGTTAGTGCTGATATGAGATTTTAAAGATTGGGTTTACATTGGTGTTAAGGGATAACATTAGTTTAGTGCAGTTATTCTTTAGGTCTCTTTCACATGGGGTGGTCTCTGTTTAGATTAGCAGAGGATCTGTCCGCTGATTCCCTGCTGATCAGAACAAAGCAGGTGGAAGACAGGTCCGTGTCTGCTCAGTTTATGCAGCGTGGACATGGACACAGCCCACTCTGCTCTATAAATCTCTGGGTGTAAACAGATTCCGTTGTCCGTTTACGCCCGATTTCCCTCCGGTCCGATCCGCCTAGACGGAAATGGCTGGATCCCCTTCTTTTTCTAGCAGAATGCATCAGATTGGAGGTAGGTGGGTGTAAACAGACACAAGTCCGTTTACACCGGCCAGTCCATAGGGCTGAATAGAGAGTCCAATCAAGTCTGCCTGAAAAACTGACAGACGGACCTGATCGCATCACTTGTGTGAAAGGAGCCTAAATGGAAACGTTTCCTAAGAGCAACATGGGGGCTGCCATTGATGTCCCATTTCTGAAGATGATCCACTGGATTCAACAATGTTTGAGTCACTGACCTAGAAAAAGTATGATTATTGCTGTTTGTGTGTCTCTGTCTCAGAGAGATTTACATTTACTTCCTTTCCCAGGGAAAATCCTGAAAATGGAAACAAATTTCTGGTGGGACACTGACAGCAGTAAAACCTAACAGAGTTTTTAACTTTTCCCATTATGTCCCAACACTAAAGTGGCATTCTACTCTAAGAAATTATATTAAGTTGAAAAAATATGTATCAGAATAGTATTTCTCAGTGAGCATATAGTTCAATTGTGTGATTCTTTAAGGGAACACATCTGTTTTTTATTGCGGTGAACATTTCAGTCCAACTTTGGGCAGCAAAAATAAATGGAACCACATCAGATTCCTAAAATAATAAAGCAGCTCAGGCTTAATAGGGGGTATCAATGGGCTTTGGGCTTGTTGATGGCATTTGTTTGACATCAGTTATAGAGGTCATTGAAAGGTGCATTTGATCTCTTACTGACCTGCATTTGATCTGCTTCAAGTGGGTTTTGCATTTCTACAGACTTGTACGGGGATGCAAAACCTGCTTGAAGGGAATAATAGCCTGTCTGCATAGGCCCTGAATTCAAAGCTGTATCTGTAGTACTTCTTCTTCACAACATATGACCTAAGCCTTCTGGTATAAATGATGCCCGGCGTCACTGTACCTGGAAAACTGAAGATTATATCACCCAAACGTTCCTCTTTGCGTCTTCCAAGACCTCCTACTCTCTAGTCCTTTTGTCACCTCCTCCAATGCTCACCTTCAGAACTTATCCAGAGTCTCTTCTATCACCTGGAAACTCAATACTCCAATCTGTCCAGCTATCTCCTACCTTGTCCACCTTTAGGCAATCCCTGAAAACTCACCTCTTTGGGGAAGCCTATCCTACCAAACTGAACTTTTACATTCTCCATCAGATCATCCCTGTTAGTTGTTACCTTTTTGTATCACTTGTCCCTCCTTTCAGATTGTAAGCTCTCACAAACAGGGCCCTCATAACCCTCTTTTTAAATTGCATTGTAAATGTCTCCCTTTATATTGTAAGTCACTGTTGGTGCTCTATAAATCTTGTACTATAACAATAAAATAGAACAGTGAATGTAATACATCCTGGGACAACCCCACCACAGTGACCGTCTTTCAGTGTGCAGTGATTCAGAAATGCGCAATGACATGGAAATGTACCTCTTTCTTGCCAGGAGCTTGCTGGGAGGTGCAGTGTGCTGCCGGCAGTAAATACATAGAGTCTGGTTACAGCAAAACATCGAACTTGTACTAAACAGAATAGTAATGTTACAGACACCCTCACAAGAGAACACCACTGGGGAAATAACTCACAGTTCAATGTAGTCAGACGTATTGGAGGAGAGGTGCTGACAGGGTCTGTTTCAGAGGGTGAAGAGTGGCCTGGCTGGTCCTGTCCCAAGAGGGAAGCTCCTTTTCAGGATAGCAAATTCCTAATCTTTCCCTGCTCTCTAGGAACCTTTCTTTACTGCTTATTACTTTCCCTACTTAAACTAGCCACGCAAGCCACAGAAGAGTGCTAAAACCTAGGGGCAGGGACTTAAATAGACCCTGCTGACCCAAGATGGCCACCGAGGGTCACATGGGCGCAGTGTAGCCAGCTGGAACACCAGTTCATGGAGCCTGGAAACCATAGAGAAACATTGTTTTTCTTGGACCTCTCCAGGCTGAGGTGCCACTCGGTATGAGCACCACCTGCATTGAAGAAAACATACTGCACCTGCCTACAAGCTCCATTATATCAATTTAGGTATAAACAGCTTGAATTTCAAGCTGTGGGTGGCCCTGCAACCACCTCCTACCTTAGCAAAACCCAACAGAAAAATTGACTGAGGCAGGTGGCAATTAATCTGTCGAACAGTGACTGCATCCTATTAGATGGTGTCACTATTATGGTATTCAAGCAGCCATGAATGCTGCGGCTGTCTGAATATAATAGAAAGCAGTGGAGATTCCTTCATCCATGCTGTTAGTAGTGTTAGGGGAATTGACTGAATCCCTCTTGTGATGAGCGAGAATAAATTGAGATGCGTGTGGTGGCCTTTATACCTGTGCCTGTGTCCTGTGGGGAGTGGAATTTACTCTCCCATATAAATCAACCCCATAGGTGCTCTTTAGGGAGTTCCTTTACTATGTGGGCAACGATCTTGACCCTATTAGAGATGCAAGGAACAACTTACTACATTTTTCTGCATTGTCTCCCTTTCCGATGCTATCATTGAGTATAAAAAGGAGAAGAAAATGTATTTATCTGAATTCCCTTTGTTATATATCCATTAATTCATGCTTCAAGTGTCTGCTTTTGTATTAGATTGACAGGTCTAAACTAATCCAATTATAATAAGTGTGGTGGGCTTTTGTTTTGTTATACATCAACCTTTCGAAGTTTGATTTTCTTCAAAAGTAGTAAAAGGGTAGAACAGCTTGTTGGAATGCATTGTTTGCCATCTCTTGTTTATTTAGGTGTGATAAATATACTAAGTGCACACATTAAAGTGGAACCCCAGCCAAAACAGTATTTATTTATTTAGTTTCACACAGCAAAAGGAAGGTTTTTAACATCTGTAAGGTGTTTATTTCTGTTTGTTCCCCTTGCCGGTGACATCTAGTACAAAACAAGGTGCCATGTAAAAGAAGAGGTAGTACCTACCTAGTCCTACCTACAATCCATTCCAGCACTATGGGATCCATCTTTCTCTTTGGCTTTGGACACTTTCAGGAGTGTTGGAAGCCTGTGTTCCCCACCACGTGATGTGGTTTTATCCACTGACCCAGCTATTCTCAACCAGACATCAGTGAAACCATACATTTCTTCCAGAAGATGCTAGGAGTTTCTTGAGCAGTGACTGATTGGCCTCCTATCTGATGGTGCCTGCATAATTCTAGGGCCAACACCATTTGATAGCCAGCAGCATGACACAAATAATCTTCTTAGCTACCTGTGAGAGTGACCTATTTAACCCTGCTGTACAGGACATTCTTCCACTAATCCCCAATGATTTGGTTTTAGCAGTCGTTCCCCAAGATCTGCAAATTTTGGATTCCTCTAGGGAAATTAGGGTTGACAAAAGGCAGACTTGTCCACAACGTAACTGTTGTGTCCTGTAAAGATGCAGTGGTCAAAAGATGAAAACACAGCATGCAGCGGAAACACAAGGACCTGACACTCCTGGAAGTGTCAAATGCCAGAGACTGAGAGAATCTGCAACAATGGAAAGATGGGTAGTTAGGGGACACAGGCTGCAGGAGAGGAGAGTATAAGAGCTGTTCTCCTGCAGGGCACCTTCTATAAAGATCTTTTGTTACTCTGACAGGGTCAGTTGACCTAAACCACCCAATAGAGATGTGGTGAATATGTGGATTTATGCAGTATTTTTATATATTATTATTTTAATACTAGCTTTTCATTCAGGTTACCAAATGCAAGATATTGTTGTGCTTAAGCAACAGATCCACTTTAAGAGAACAAAATAATGTCTGACTTAAAAATCAGCGTAGCCACACATCAGAAATACAGGCACATAGAGGTCAGCTCTGTGCTTACTCAAAAATGATGTCACGTTGCCCCATCCTGATAAGCACCATCCACCTCTCTGTCAACTTCAGATTGCTGCATACAAATGACATTTTGTTTGGCCCAGAATGGTATATTTCCATTGACCTTGACAGCTGTGCACACTTGGACTTAATAATATTCATTTGAAATGTGAGTGGAACAAAGTTAAAGCTTGTGCGGAATAACACTGGCAATGCATGACGTTACTGGGCTTATCCTGTCTGAAAGACTGAAAAGGTTTATTTTCTCTCGGAGATGGAGTGGTGCTAGTGGGGGGAGGTAATTTGCACTAAAAGAAGTACGGTATACGGGATCACTTTTATGCATTAATGTTAGAAAGAGAGCTAACCATCACATTTATTAATGCAAGAAGAAAATGTTTTTCAGGAACATCCCAAATAGTGTAAGGGCCATATTGTGCAAATATACACAGCATAAGAAATACTTAGTGGCCCCAGCTCGGGATAACAAGATCCAATTAATTGGATGCTGCTGACTAGTGAGGGTTCAGGCTGGGGAAAGGTTTGTCCAGACCCAAAGCATGCTGTAGATATAGAAAGAGATATCCCAGCCGCCGCATGCCTCGAGTGGTTAGCAGGTAAAAGCCATGCATGCTTTGGATGAATGGAGCTGAGGCTACTTTTACCTGCTAATCACTTGGGCCGTGCAAGGTGTAGGGTGGCCAGGCTATCTCTTCCTATTGATACACAGCATATGAGCACATTATGGCATACTTACCCTACACAGTGCCTTCATCCAGCGATGAAACACCTCGGCTCAAGTCTGCTCAATTCCCTGAGCCAATGGGCAGCCACTGATGGAGTTTCACCCACTGCTACAGTCTAGTTTGCCTTGAAGATAAAAAAAAATGCAGCATTTAAGTTTTGCTCAAATTCTAAACAATCCCAAGACCAAACTTACACTTTCAGAAATTAAAAATCACCAGGTAGAAAGAGATAGCTCTAACTTCGATGCTGTCCTTTATGTAAAATAACTACATACTTTACATCACAAATATGAATATGAATCTATATCACTAGGGTCATCGGTTAGAATCTTAACCACGGCATGCACAACTGCTCCAGATTCTCTCTGGTCCAGTTTTGATAAATTCCCCGTTACCTGTATGAAAACATATAAGAACGAATCATTTGTATTAGCACTTCTGCCTGGCAATACTAGGGTCGTTGGTTCGAATCCCAACCATGGCACCACCTGCGTGGAGTTTGCATGTTCTCCCTCTGCCTGCGAGTTTCCTCCAGATACTCCGGTTTCCTCCCACTCTCCAAAGACATGCTGGTAGGTTAATTAGCTCCTGTCTAAATTGGCCCTGGTATGGCCCTAGTAGGGACCTTAGATTGTACGCTCCTTGACAGTTAAGGACTGATGTGAATTTACAATATATATGTAAAGAGCTGCGTAAATTGATGGCGCTATATAAGTACCTGTAATAAATAAATAACATAATAAATAAATAATATTAAAAACCTGGCTGGAAGATAATAGAAGATGTTTGACAGTTCTGTTTGGTTGTACATATTGTTGAGGCCCATCTGAGGATTGTCTGGCATATTCAATGGTCTTTCTGGCCCTGACAGGTTTATTCTCAGGGTCTACCATCTAACATGCTTCCCATCTTACAGCTCCTAAACCTCACTATTGACCATTCACAGTGATGGGATGGCCTCACCAGCTAAAAGTGTGATTTAGGGACTCTCAGATTTGGGGTGCTACAGGAAAAAATGGACCTGACCTGCAACTTATTTTTTAGCATTATTTTTTTCTCTTCTGGGAAAGTATTTTAGATGCTGTCTCAGGCAACACTGCTCTTGAAAGGAACCCATGTTTGAATAACCTGCTCCTTTAATACATTGCCAGTCACCCAACACTGGAATTTCAGGCAGAAATAAAAATAATTTAACACAGTTATTAGTTCAATAGAAATTACTAAATTCAGCTTTGCACTGCCCCACTGCGCTTTGGCCACAGTGCAGGTAGGACTTTTGGTGTATTTTAGATAATGCACCAAACCATGGGACACAATACAAATGTTTGCATATTGCAGCTAACCTGCACTGAAACTGGGGGTACACCTGTGGTGCGGCCAAAACTCAGTGGGGCAGTCTGCAGCCACCCTAAATGTATTTTGAATACACCCAACATAAGTACCAGAATATGTCCTAATATGCCTCTACTGTAACCTTGGACAGCAGGCGTTAATCTGGGAGTCATAGTCTAAACCAGTGGTCTCCAAACTGCGGCCTAGATACCGGATGCCACCCTTTGCTTGCTTTAATTCGGCCCTTGGGGATGGCATTATTCCCCCCACTGTCAGCAACAGTGGGACATAGTTCCTGACACTGACAATGAGGCACTATTCTCCCACTGACATCAACAATGGTGCACTATTCCTCTCAATGATACTAATGATTGGTCATTATTTCCCCCCCAATACTAAAGATGGGGCAATATTCCTCCCATTGACACAGATGGGGCACTATTCCTCCCATTGACACAGATGGGGCACTATTCCTCCCATTGACACCAACCATGGGACACTATTCCTCCCCCTACTACCAAAGAGGGGACACAATTTACTGCCACTGACACCACAATATTTTCTACTTCCAACAGCCACATTCCTGCCCCTTAAAGTTTGGGAGGGCAGTAAACTGGCCCTATGTTTAGGAAGTTTGGAGACCCCTGGTCTAAACCATTTATGGTTCCATTGCTTTGCACAGTGCTGTCAGTTAAAAATTTCCAAACATGCCCATCGGTAGCTAGAGCAGCAGAGTCACCTCGCTAGTGTCTGTTCCATCAGTGTCTAGTCACAGGCTGGTGGAGTTGTTTGACCAAGCTGTATTGCTTGAACTAAAGTGCAAAAAAGTGAGGTCAAGGAAATGTCAATGGTGCTTAGCAGTGGCGCCTTGATCACAAGAATGGCTGAACAGAATTAATATTTGCAGCTAAACCAGTTTACATTTATTGTATGTAATAAAACTGTGTGTTTGGTGTTTTCCCTTCAGCTTTTACAGACCCTGTGCTCATGAAACAGAAACTCTTTAACCACTAAAGTGGAGCGCTATTACTTACAGTGGCAATCCAGTTACAGTAATATGTCTGGCCTATAATAAGACTAGCCAAGGGTCATTCCAACTTGCTAGCAAGTACCTGGGTATCGGAATATACATAAGCTGCCCAAGACAACTTCAACTGCACTTTGCAAAGTGCACAGTCTATTTGCCTTTAGTAAATCAACCCCATAGTGTCAAAGCTTGTATCTTAAATACAGTATAACAGCAACTTTTCTTCCATGGTTTTGGTTTAAGAGGTGTGGTTTTCTGTTGCATTCTTCCAGTTTAAACTGAGACCCTTAAAATTAACCACACACGCTGCTGGTAAACCACATACACTGCCTGTGTCTTATGGGCTCATAGTCTCGGAGCCCTGACTTTCACTAAACGTCGAATGTCAACAACATAGTCATCTTGTTCAGTTGTGTAACCTCTGCTCTTACTGAATCTACGCTGCTTTAAAAGTCATGTAATTTGCAGAGCGAGTGAACAGTTACAAGGACAAATTAGTGCAGAGCACAGTGATGAGGTATAAAACCGCAACCAGTATGATTTTGTTATACTGGAATCAGAGAAGTAGATGTAGGGGCTTACTTTTCATTGCTCTTTGTCCTGTTAAATATGTCCAGTAATGTTTTACAACCTTTTAAATACCAGTTTGCTTAAAGAGAACCCATCATTTAAAATGTCCAACTGCTTAAACCAAATTCCCTAAGATATGGGTATAACTCTAATTTCATAAATCCCCATCCTGGGCATACAGAACATACTGTATGCATTTGGCTTTGGAGCTCCAACACCAACAATACAGTGTCCAAGTTGGCTGCCAAGGCCAGGTTGTTGTATTTTGAGATTTGGGAGAGGAGAGGCTGTGAGTAAGCTACAACTAAGGGCTCAAGATCATTTTTTTTCTGGTTAGAGATAGACTTTATTCCACAACGCTTTTTATTGGGTTTTTAAGTTTGTTACAAAATATATGATACATAGAAAAAGATACGTTATACACAGGAACATGCAACAGTAAGGCCTCATGTACATTGATGTTAATATTTAACACCCCTAGATGCCAGCCGTGTTTTGGCCAAAAAAAGATTGATGCTTATAAAAGCGTGTACTGCGTTTATTTATTTATTTCTGGTACTTATATAGCGCCGTCAATTTACGCAGCGCTTTACATATATATTGTACATTCACATCAGTCCCTAACCCTCAAGGGGCTTACAATCTAAGGTCCCTAACTCACATTCATATACTAGGGCCAATTTAGACAGGATCCAATTAACCTACCAGCATGTCTTTGGAGGGTGGGAGGAAACAGGAGTACCCGGAGAAAACCCACGCAGGCACAGGGAGAACATGCAAATCCAGGAAGGAGGTGCTGTGGCTGGGATTTGAACCAACGACCCTAGTACTGCCAGACGGAAGTGCTAACCATTTAGCCACTGTGCTGCCCACACGTTTACATGCGTTTACCTGCATCCAGCGTCTGGGTGTTAATTACCTTGGCCAGAATAAATCATTTTTTCTGGCCTTTGAAATAAATTAATGCTGAAGCATTAACATCACGTTTAGGCACATTAGGAAAATTCATCTTCCCTTCCTGTCCTGTAGACTCAGCAGGAAGTGAAAGGATATCTTTCCAATGTTGGGGAAATCCCCTCTTAGTTGTAATGGGAAGAACGTTCCCCCTTGGAAGATTTCCCCTCTGTTCCTTTCCTGGTGGCAACTCAAAATTTAAGAATTACCTTAAGCCCTCATGCACACTGGACGTTTTTACAGAGGCTGTTTTTAGCTTTTGATGTTTTTTTCTACAGCCAGTAAACCCCCCAGCATGTTATCCTATGTATTCATGCACACATAGACGGTAATCAACATTTTTTGGCAGGGACGTTTTTTGGCTGGAAAAAAAACCCAGGACTAGTGTAAAAATACTAGTGTAAAAATACTGTAAAATAAAAATTTAGCTGTAAAAATACTCTAACTCTGAAAAACGCAGTAAAACATGGTAAACCGGTGTTTCTGGAATTTTTTGACCAAAATAAAAATGGTCTTGGTCAAAAACTCGCTAAAAACGCTAATAATGCAAACGCGAAAATACGCGGCAAAATGCCACTAAACGCTAATGAAAAAATGCTAAAAACGCTGAAAATCTCACATTTTTAACATGACTTTTCACAGCTAACGCTACCAGCGTTATTAAAACGCCAGTGTGCATGGAGCCTTAAACTTGCCATACCATGTGCGAATTTAGGCTGGTTTCTGAGGAACTGTCCAAAATCTGCTCCGTAGTTGGCCCTGCCAGCCGCATTTCATTTTACAAAAGTTGATAATTCAATCAACTTTTATTGAAGGAGCCTGCTGGAAAATCTAGGAGCGAACTGTGGCTGCATCCAATCAGTTGCAGCTGCTATTTGAGTATTTTGACAGCCGGCTGGTCCAACAATACAATAGCCACAGTGGGAGATTTTTTCATCTGTATAGCATAGAGGGAGGAATCTGTTAGTTTGAACAAAAAATAACTATCATTTTAGGGCCAGCTTTACTTTTATCCCCTGTGACATTGGAGATCAGGACAATCAGAGAGAATGAATCTCCGTAATGGGGACACAGAAAGCAATAAAAAAAAACTGGCGGTAGTTCAGACCCCTCCCTACTCTATCCAAATCCAAAAAAATGTTTGCTTTGTATTATGCTTCCATTTAATGTTTTTAATATGATAGGTTCACTTTTAATACATTGGTATCAACAGCCTAAAGTGGTTACCTCGGAACAGTGGATATGACTCTAATCATGGGAGAGAAGCTCATTCCCTAATTGGGAACCTGTGACACATACCATATCTAGCTGACAATGGTTGTACAGGAACCTAAGGTGTTTTTCGGGCAATTGCAAATTAGACATACAAAGATCTTTGTTGTCTGATAATCACTCATAAATGGGCACCTGTAGGGGAATAACATGGACACACATAGGGGAAGGTGCAGACCCAGCCCATATGTAGCTGCCACAGACCCATGTAACTTAGATGAAGGCTATACTTTAAACTGTCATAAATTCAAGAATACAGGGTCTGATGCACCCTCCTGCTAATTTATATAGAAGGGCACAGACCCGATTATAATTAAGACTAGAAAAGTCATCCTTTAGAGGATTCCTGTAAATGATGTGGGGTTTTTTGTGTTGCAAGGGATAGATGGAAACTTGACACACTGCTATTCTGCTGACCTCTTGATCAGCTTACTATAACACAAGCAAGGTAACCTCAGGCAAGCCATCTGTAGGTGAAAGAGGCTCAGCCAAGACACAGTACCACTGACAGCTCAGCTGTATTGTCTGCGGAATTATCTAATTGGTCATTGCCCCACTCAAACTGGCTATAAAAGTAATTATTAGAGGACGCCAATGGTTTTATTAAAAAAAAACAAAAACATCTAGATTGTAAATTCGAAAGAGCAGGGCCCTCAATCCCCTCATGTTTTGCATTGTATTGGTATTGTTCTGTCACATGTTCTGTCCCCCTTTTGTAATGTACAGCGCTGAGCGAACTATTGGCGCTTTATAAATACTGTATAATAATAATAATAATAATAACTCAAAGACCAGAAGGGAGCATAATGTATGTTCTGCATTCCCAACTTGGCTGGAAATGATTTAGAGCTAGACTAACTATATGATAAGATGAAGTGTCACCCAACCTATACTTGTTCTTTCATATGTTCCTGTAGTAATCCAGCATGTTAGACGTATCACAGCTATAGCAGGTTAGGCAAAGCCAGGATGTCGGCAGGATGTTCTGCCCTGTAAAACTAAAGCTACGTTCACACTAGCCTTTTAGCAAGACAGGTGTTTGGGAAGCGTTTCTACCGTTTCCCAAACGCCTGGAAAAATTCTGCACATTGCAGCACACGGTGCTGTTCAAACGGGAGCATTAGCGTTAAAAACGCTCCGCATACGCCGGACCAACGCTTGTCAAATGCTATAGGGGCGTTTGGCAAGAGTTGGAAAAACAGGCAAATGTGAACGAGCCCTAAGGCTGGCCATACATTATACAATTTTCTTGAGAATTTAGCTTTAGATTTACCAAAAAACATATAATACGAGGTCAAACTTAAACAACACTTTCAATTGTATCCAATTAGGCAGGCCCTTGCACTACATAGTTGAAGGTAAATCTAAAGGAAATTGGGCAGAAATTGGACAAAAAATTGTATAGTGTATGGCCAGCCTTAATCTTGCCATAGATGGGTAGAATTTTAAAGAAAAATGTGTAGGAAAAGAATGTTCTAAGAAAGTTCATTTGTTTTTCTAACCAACAATCGACTGTTGTTTTCTACCACAGTGACGAGAAAATTCAAGGGAGCAGGATGGACAATTTTTCTCAAATGAATTAATTTCTAACACATGATTCATACACATGTGGTTTTTGTTTGTAAAGTCCATTCATTCCTTAGGCTGACCATACATTATACAATTTTCTTGAGATTTTTGGTTTAGATTTACCAAAAACCATATAATAGGAGGTCAAACATAACAACACTTTAATTGTATCCAATTAGGCAGGCTGTTGCACTACATAGTTGAAGGTAAATCCAAAGGAAATTGGGCAGAAATTGGACAGAAAATTGTATAGTGTATGGCCTGCCTAAAGTCAAATTTTAAAAGCAAGCAAGATCTTTCAAACAATATTTGAATGTTCTGAGAATTTTCATACAAGACTTTTCCTAAGAATTTTCATGCAAAATTCTTTCCATCTATGGGCGGCACAGTGGCTTAGTGGTTAGCACGTTTGCCTTGCAGTAAATGGGGCATGGGTTTGATTCCCGACCATGGCACCTCTTGCATGGAGTTTGCATGTTCTCCCTGTGCTTGTGTGGGTTTCCTACCACACTCCAAAGACATGCTGGTAGGTTAATTGGATCCTGTCTAAATTGGCCCTAATATATGTATGAATGTGAGTTAGGGACCTTAGATTGTATACCCCTTCAGGGTTAGGGACTGATATGAATGTTCAATATATATGTGTAAAGCGCTGCGTAAATTGACGGCACTATATAAGTACCTGAAATAAATAAATAAATAAAATCTATGACCAGCTTAAAGCTGTCATTGGCAAGCATGATACCCTCCAAATATATGTGATGGGAAAGTGGAACACCTCTCTCAGCACTAGAACTTTGAATTTGCATACCCTTGCAACATCCATGGTCAATTTAGTTGGACAAAAACAAACTTTCAACCTCACTTTAAATGTTCACAAGAAAATTTTTACATACACGAACCAGCAGTTGCCACCATTACGATACTACAAAAACAATTCACTTGAACCGAACTCTGTCTGGTTTGCAAAAAAACAAACTTCTGACTGGCTGATGTGGGCAATATCACTTTTTCTCTTTTACTACAGATAAGCAGTATCAAATTATTGAAGTTATATCTTAAAGGGTAAGTCTACCCAAGACTGACTTGTACGTTTTTGGTAAATGCTGAAGCGTTAAACCACCACTTTCTAATAATGAAATATCACTATGGGCTTGAGTTCCTGTGCCTGCACATCTGCTGTGGTCATCATAATGGGTTCCCACTCGCGCTGTTGGGTTCTCTTTAACATATTATAGGTAATGTAACAAAATGCGCTGAAACGTACAAATGCTTGAAATACACTTTTTAGAAGCGTTGTTCAAGCATTTTACATGTGTATTCAAGCTTCAGGCATTTTTATTTAAGCCACTGGACAAAAAAATGCCAGAAATATGGTGCCCCAGAAATAGCTCATGTAGTTTTTGGGTTGAGTTACTGGTACCTGAGTTCACATAGGTCATAGGTTAACAGCCACTTTTGACATATATGTGATTTTGGATATTGAACATTTTGGAGTTTCAGGCTAAATAACACTCGGGTGTAAATGGGGCCTTAGGGCTTGTTCACACCAAAACATAATGTATTTCAGAACATGCTTATAGAATTGCCCTGTAACGCATTGTTTTCATTGTCAGTAGCCCCCAACCAGGGGCGGACTGATCATTTGGAAACTCGGGCACTGCCCGGGGGCCCGGAGTCAGTAGGGGGCCCCATGAGATGCCCCTGGTACCTTTTTCATAGGCTTTTTTGAGTTTGGGCAAGCACACAGGGGCCCCATGAGTTGTCAGTCCGCCCCTGCCTGGTACCTTCTTCATAGGCTTTTTTGAGTTTGGGCAAGGACACAGGGGCCCCATGATCCCCTATTGCCCGGGGGCCCCATGAGTTGTCAGTCCAACCCTGCCCCCAACACACATCTATTGTGCACTGCAATGCGCCTGCCCAAAATGAATGAGCCATCTAACACAACGCACATTGGTCCCTTACTCAGTTTTGAAGTCGGCAGGTTGATACTGTTGTTGATCTTGCCAATACCAGACTGGGTATAAACAGCAGTCGTGGTATAAAGCCTGGAATAGTCCAACCACATGATAATATTTCTGAACTGGGGTCGTATTTAACTCTGTAATATATTGGAGGCACAGTGAAGTCTATTTATAGGGTTGTGATTCTAGTCTAACAAGGCATAATAAATCTGAGCAGCCATGAGTTCCCCCCATAGGCACACATTTATTTTCCATCCAACCCACTTTTCTGGCATCTATCACAAATGCTCCTTTGGAGGAACAGCGCCTCTTTTTTGTTCCTTTTTTTTCACAGCTGTCCCTCTTAGGGCTGACTATGGACTATGTAAATAATTATATTCTGCCAAAATTTAGGCTGATGACACATGGGCACAGCAATTATTCCCCCCAAACCCCCCTCCATCTGCCTTTTTGTTTCAGTGATTTGTTACTTATTCCTCATGTACACGAGCAGCTGTGAAACTCGAGTTTAAAAGCTTTTGGCATTTTTTTTGCCAAAGCTCCTAAACTCAATTCCATACCTTACCACTGACAATAATGCTCAATACCTCTTGCTGGCTGGTTGATGATTTTGCCCGCACACAGAAGCAAACAATGTTACCACATGGCTGCTCTGTACAAACAGGAAGTGGGTGGAGTTTCTGTCTCCTAATTCTCTATTATTTCCCAGTGCATTGTGGGATACAGGAACCTCCACTGCCTCTTCCCCAGCACCCAGCTAACACTTTATAAATGCTTCACTAACACTCCGTAAACGCTATAGGCGCAGTTAAGGCACAGTTATGGAATGCTATCATTGAAATTGACGGAGGCAGATGAAAAGCGGCAGTGAAAGTTACATGCTGCTTAAAGCGGAGTTTCAGTCAAACTGCAAAAACTGTAGCTGCTGACTTTTAAAAAACAGCCACTCACCTCTCCCACGAACCCGCGGTGTCCTCCCGGCATCTTCAGTGTGGGCACCCGGCTGTGAGAGCTTGTGGCTTCACAGCCGGGTGCTCTTTGCACATGTGCGAGAAGTGCTGTGCTTTGTGAATGGAACCGTAGTCTTCTGAGACCTGTCATATGTCCTAAAAGACTACGGGGAGGGAAGGGGAAGGACAACTTCCGCTTCTGATCACCTAGGCTATTACAGTTGAACTGGGTCCATTTCAGGTACCCGCTCCCCAAAGGTGCCAATCCTTAATGGGGAGCGGGTGACCAATCCTTAAAGCGCAATTTCCTGTTTTGGGCTGAGCTCTGCTTTAATTTTTTTTTTAAATACAACACTACTGCACGTGTGTGTGCTGCACTGTGTGGTACCCATTGTAAAATTCATGGCATTGAGGGGTGGTTAGGAGGCTTTAAAAACAGTGCTTAACCCCCTCTCCCTGCAGTCTCCTGGCGCATGAAATGGATCTAAATGCTGGGAGGCGAAGGCAGACATTGTGATCATGTGATTGGCAGTCACAGCAGTCACACGATCAGAAAGCTTCCAGGCACAGGGAGCGCACTCTCAGCACAGGAAAGTGTTTACTTAGGGTCATATACTGTATATGTGGCTGCATTGGTGGATATATGCGCCAGGTCAGTGGGAAGTGGTTAAATGCCTCCTAAACACAGGGTATTGAGGCACTTGTGAACAAACCCTAAGAGTCAGTTCACACTACATGCATTTCAGTTGCTTTTTTCTGCATCCAAAACACACAGAAAGTAGGTTATATGGTTGTCAGTGTCATAGATCACATCGCTGCTTGCAGTTCCAGTAGGTTCCCGATGCAGAAAAGAAAGTAGAACATGCTGCATTTTTCCTGCACAGAACTGCACTGGAATGCAGCAAAACACATCAAAAAGGCACTGGAACGCATGGGAATACACCAAAACGCACTGGAATGCACATGTTGCTATTTAAAGTTAAAAAAGAGGGGAAAATATGAACTGGAACACATCAAAAACGGCATACAGAAACGCATCCGTAACGCATCTGGACTGCGTTTCTATAGTGTGAACTGGCCCTTAATGTTTTTCTTTCTATGAAATGTTGCAGCAATCGCTACACTTAGCTACTAACTGCTAAAGGAGAGCGATTGGTAGCAGAGCACAACTCAATGCTGTAGCAAATCACCAGCCACTCTAGTAATTAAATTTCTAGCTACAAATCATTCCTAATAGCTGGCATTAGCGATTTCTATCAGCAAATAATCTCTACAAATAATGTGTCATCAGCCTTATTATTTAAAGGACCAGCCCACCCAAAAAAAAGGGTATTTCAACCAAACAGCCCCTGACATTTGATATGTCCTGTGAGTGCAGTATATAAAAGAAGTTTAATGATCCACAATGTATAAACTCACATAATAGAGAAGTAAAACAAGCCCATCAGTAGGCCGTTACTGTGTCCTGCAGGGGTCCATCCCATGTGGAGCTGGCCGCTTGGGGAGATGACAAATCCCAGGTAGCTGGGGAAAGTGGAGGTCCCACAGTGTAGGGTGAGCATCAGGCAGAATCCCTGGAAGCTGGAGGCAGTCAGGAGTCCAGGGCTCCATGGTCTGATCGGAACCAGCTACCCGGGATTTGTCATCTCCCCAAGCGGCCAGCTTCACACGGGACGGACCCCTGCAGAACGCAGTAATGGTCTACTGATGGGCTTGTTTTATTTCTCTATTATGTAGATCATTAAACTTTTTTTCAGGGGCGTCCCTAGAGTTGGTGTCACCGGTGTGATAACGATGATCCCCGCAGAATGGATCGGATCTGCAGATTGAGCATAATGGATCTGACTCCGATCCATTATGCTCCCCAATCCGCAGATACGATCCATCCTGCGGGGATCGTCAGCTTTCTTTACAACTTACCTTTTCGTGGAGCGGGTCCGCTGTCACCCCGTATAGGTTGCATGCCCACGATCCTCGCAGGATGGTTCGGATCTGCGGATTGAGCATAATGGATCGGAGTCCACTGATCCGATCCATCCTGCGGGGATCATCGGCATGCAACCTATATGGAGTGACACCTCCCCCCTCTCCACGAAAAGGTAAGTTGCAAAGAAAGCCAACGATCCCCGCAGGATGGATCAGATCCATCCTGCGGGGATCATCGGCTTGCTTTATAACTTACCTTTTCGTGGAGCGGGTCCGGTGTTACCCCGTGCGGTAGGTGTCACCCGGTGCGGCGCGCACCCCTCGCCCCGTCCTCGGGATGCCACTGCTTCTTTTACATACTGCACTCAGAAGGTGCCTCTCTTTTTCCTTTTCTTTGCACGCAGAGCTGGCTTACTCTGAGATGACTGCTACCTGAAGCTGTTATTGGCCATAGACTTTATTGGAAATATGGACATAAAACACTGGACATTAGCCATTAGTGTGCTGCGATCTCTCTTTTATTAATGTTCATTTGATATGTCGTGTATACTATTACATCAAGACCTAACCCATAATTCCATGCCTGTGCGAGAAAACGCTAAAAAAAAACCTAAAACCCCCTAACTCCTGGAGAAAAAAAACAATTCTGAATAACTAATCCTATTCCTGTAAATTCTCTTTTCATTTGTCACTTCCAAGATTTCCTCCTCCACGTTCCTCTTGCTGCCTAAATCCTACTCCTTCCCTGTAGGTTATTATGAAGAAAACCGCCTTCCCAGACCTATGTATCCGAAATGGTTTACTTCACCCCAATCCACGGGAAGGAGCCCTCCATCCAAAAAAAAAAAAGGAAAAAAAAAGCTTCAGCAATAAGTGAAAACATGGCAAATTCTTCTTTGCTGTTCTCAATTAGGTCTCCTTTTGTCTGGGAGGCAGGTTCATTCCTTTGATTTATTGTCTCTGAATGCTTTCTCAGATGGATGAGCTAAAGACTGAACTGCTGTGTATGGCACAACTGTAAATAAAAGGAGGTTGTAGATAAAAGTCATTGTTGCATTTTTGATTAAGTATGAAGACTGGAACTGTAATCTTGTTCTAAAATGTACAATAAATTGTAGACGTGTTGATTTTTCATGACTTCCTTTTGGCGAATAAAATTACATATTTGTATTTATATTGACAAAGTGCCTCATTTACTTTTAAAAGAAAACTCGCTGCGGAGAAAAAAAAGTTATAACAAATTGGAGATCAGCTGATGTTTTTTCTGGCACAGATTGGAATATATGAGCAAAGATCTGATTGGTTGCCACAGACACCATTATTGTTTCTCTGTTGCATTAGCTCTTCAGGGTTCTTTATAAAGTCTCTTTAAGGGCCAGTTCACACTACATGTGTTTCATTTGCTTTTTTTTTCTGCATCCAAAATGCACAGAAAGTAGGTTATATGGTTGGCAATGTCATAGTTCACATCACTGCTTACAGTTCCAGTGCATTCCGGATGCAGAAAATAAAAGTAGAACATACTGCATTTTTCATGCACAGAACTGTACTGGATGGTGGTAAAACACATCAAAACGCAGTGGAACGCACATGTCCCTATTTAAATTGAAGAAAAAGAGAGGGGAAAAAATAAACTGGAATGCATCAAAAAACGCACCGGAATGCGCCAAAAACACAAGTGATGAAATGCATCCGGAACACATCTGGACTGCGTTTTTATAGTGTGAACCAATCCTAAGGCTAGGTTCACACCTATGCAGTTTGCATTTGATTATTTCTGCATTGCTTTTTGCGGTGCATTTTGCGTTCTTGCACATTCATTTTTTGATGCGTTTTGTGGTTTTATTTTTTTTGGCCAACTTGTTGCTTGGCAGAATAAAAGCACGTCAAAAACGCACACAAAACTCAGCACTTGTGTTTTATATGCAGTTCCATTAAAGTCTATTGGACTAAAAACGCAAACTGCTGTGGAAAAAGAAGTCCCTGACCCTTTCCAAAAACTGTGCCAACAAAAATGCATAGATATGAATACGATCCATAGGAAATCATGATAAATGGCATGCACTGTGTTTGAAAATGCTTAAAAAAATGCAAAGTTGTGAACCTGGCTTTATGCAGGATGAATCGCGATCATATTTAGCTGCACGTAAAGTTCACTAAATGCTTAGGGAAAATATTGATATATACATGTTTACAGAGCCAGCCTTCTGAACTAAAGAGAAGCTGAGAGGAGGAGTTTCAGGAGGCGGAGTCAATCCAGGAATCGATGCCTGCAGGTAGCAAGGTACCATGGGATATGTAGTCTTTAGAAATGGAAAGTAAACAGCAGAGGAAAATCTGTATAGCATGCAGGGAATCTGGGAAGTTGTGAAAAAGATGGCCAACAGACAGGCAGAGCTCACAACATGAAAGGAGATTTCATGAGAAAGTAAGATTATATTGGATTGTCAAATATAACTGTTTGTTGTTTTGTTATTACAATACTGATGTTATAAAATGAAAATGCATGGGGTGGCCATGGACTTCCTTTAATAGATTTGGATCGGTAGTACACACTGTGCACAACTGTCGGGATTGCTGATATATTTTACAACAACTGCCTATTTTTGAACTTAAAGAGAAGTTCTATGTCAATGTAAAATGATCCTGTAACATGCAAGTACAGTCCAAAAAGTGCTGCAATGCTATATTAATCACTCAGGTTATAGTAATGTGAATCTGTGATGAGGAAAATTCCAATATACTAATATACTTAAAGTGTTACTAAACCCCGGACCCTGCATTCACTATATTTGGTCTCCCACAGTACACAGAACATGGAAATGCAATTATTTTAATAAATATAAACTGCTAAATACCTTTTCTCATCAGCAGTTAGAGCAGTCTTGTGTCTGGCCGAGAACTGGTTAAAACTTGCAGGAGGACTTTTCATTCTCCCCTGATTGTCCTATGAGGCTGCAGGACCCCTGAACTCTGTATGGACAGTGCTGATTGGCCCTGTGATGATCACATGAACCCTCCCAAGTAAAAAAAAAAAAACTTCTCTAGCAATGCACACCAAACTGACCATGTGCAGAGTAACGCCTAGGGCTCTGTACTATCAGTAGATGGAGGGGGATCAGAGAAGTCAGGATCAAAAAGCCTTTTTTCACAATGTGGAGGATTATTTATTTATTTTAGGTACTTATATAGCACTGTCAATTTACGCAGCGCTTTACTTATATATTGTACTTTCACATCAGTCCCTAACCCTCAAGTGGTGTACAATCTAAGGTCCCTAACTTACATTCATATATACACATACTAGGGACAATTTGGACAGGAATCAATTACCCTACCAGCATGTCTTTGGAGTGTGGGAGGAAACAGGAGTACCCGGAGGAAACCCACGCAGGCACATGGAGAACATGCAAACTTCAGGCAGGTGGTGCTGTGGTGGGGATTTCGAACCAACTACCGTAGTACTGCCAGGCGGAAGTGCTAACCATTTAGCCTCTGTGCTGCACTATTAACCCCACAATGAGTATAACAAGCATACTTTACTGCATATACAGACTGATTTTACTGTTGTGGGTTTAGTAACACTTTAAGCCTCGGTTCACATATATGCGTGTTGAAAGTGCACTGCGATTCAGGGATACGATTCTGTCTGATTACCATTTGAATGCGTTTTTAATGCAAATTTACTACTGCTGCAGTTTTCAGCCTAGCATTAACTTCTATGCAAAAACAGCTGTGAATCGCAATCCAATGTGAACACTTCTCTCCAAATGTCACTCTGCTCTAAGATTTGCTTTGTTGACACTTTGTTGAATCACACTCAAAATGCAATGCCTGTAGATCGCATCTGTGTGAACCATCTCCATAAGAACACATAATATCTAGCCTGTCATGTGAATCTGTGCATTTGAAACCGCATCCAGAATCGCATATGTGTGAACCCGGACATATTGTTTTTGTAAGAACCCCCTGAAGTGCCAATGTCTACCAATATAGACTTTATGTAAGTTGAAATCTGCATAGGCTTTAATCACACACAGACACACATTGCACATGTGACAATACCTGTCTGGTCATAGGTCACATAGGCAACAAGCATTGCTATGTGGAATGCAGGGGACAGTTGTACAGTATATACATACAGGTTCCTTTGAGGGCTCTGGGAGTGCTATGGAAGAGCCAGTCAGTTCTAAGAAGGAAATGTTCAAGCTTTCTATGGTGCTCCCTCATCAGGTGAATCCCTAGTTTTTCGATATTTTCCTACAGAACATGTTGATTTTCATTTTGGTTTTATGTAATATTTTACTGAAAAGATGTCATAGATCACCTCTGAATGGACCTGCAGTTTTTAACCAGTTATCCTGTAGTATGCAACCACCTTCTCTATGAAATACACCCCTCTTAATGGAAAGCTTCCTATAGACCAGTGGTCTCCAAACTACGGCGGGGGCCCCTTTACTTGCCCTTATCCGGCCCTTGGGGCACTTTTTCTCCCACTGATACAAATAACTATCCCTCTCACTGACACCAACAAGGGGGCATAACTTCTGCTACTGACATCAACAATATACACTATTCCTGCCATTGACACCTTACAGTGGGGCACTATTTCTCCCATTGACACCAACAATTGAACACTAGTCATCTCACTAAAACAAACCATGAGGCACTATTCCTACCACTGACAATAACAACGGGGCACTATTCTTCCCACTGACACCAACGATGGGCACTATTTCTCCAACTTGCACCAAGAATAGGGCACTATTCCTCCCCCTAATGCCAGAGATACATTTTTTACTCCCAAAGATGCAGGACAATTTCTACTTCCAATGGCCCCAGTCTGGCCCACCTAAAGTCTGAAAACCAGTAAACTGGCCTTTTGTTTAGAAAGTTTGGAGACCCCTGCTATAGACTATGGTAGGAGAGGAGCAGGGTTGTGATCAAGGCCTACCGTAGACAAAAAAATGAACATTCTGTCGATCAAAAAATTAAAATAGCTCGTACAATTTTGCTATCAATTGTTTCATTTTTCTAAAAAAAAACCCCAGCATGTTGAATCAGGCACTTTTGATTGCAGCACAAAAATCGCATGTCGCAGCTGGCACACTAATGATGCGAAAACGAACAACGACGAGCAACAAGGATTTACGTTTGGTTTTTGACTCATCTATGGACTGCCTCATTGGTCAGGGGGTTCTTCATTGGCCAGGGGGTTCTTCATTGGTCAGGGGCTGTTCATAATTAGGCTGCATAGATACCTTGATAAGTGGATTTGAGCATTCCTGGATGCAAGTCCACAATTATGTGTTCCCAGAACACCAAGTTATTAGTAACCAAGAGATTTTGCACTATATATACAGGCAGTGCCAGAACAATACAAAACTGCTTAGGCTAGCCATAGATGGAGCAAATTTTTTTCCTGCAACCACAAGTTGCAGGAAAGAATTTCACTTGTTTCCCCATCAACACAGACAGTGTTGACAGGGGAGTCCCTCCAAAAGATCCATTGTCTTTTTCTGCCAAGGGGGGGAGCAGTGGAAGCCATGCCCACCTGGAGCACACATTGCTCTTGGCATTACCAGCTTCTAGCAATAATTGCATGTAATATCTTGCAGGCTGGTTGTATCCTAGTTGAACGATCGATCAACTTGGGTACATTCAGCCTACCCATACATGGTTTGAATCTTGGCCGGTCAGTGCTGAACCGCCCAAGATTCTAACTGTCTATGGCCAGCTTTAATCACCAATCTCAGTACTATGTTGTGAATAACCTTTATTTTGATTGGACTTGAATAGCGGATTATAAGATTACACACACATAGCTAAATGAATAAATGGCAGGACAAACCCCTCCATCTTCCCTAGCAGAAAGAGATGCCAGTTAAATTTTGAGATTGATTTAATAAAGCTGCTTAGAATCTAATCACTTCAGTAAGGCCCCTTTCACGAGGGCGGATTGATCGAGTCCGCCTGTCAGTTTTGTAGGCGGACCTGATCAGACCCTCCATTATCCTCTATGGAGCAGAAGACTTGTATCCATTTACACCCACCTACATCCAATCCGATCCATTAAAAACAGACGGATGGGGATTTGCTCCCCATCCGTCTAGCAGATCGGATGGCAGTTGAGTGTAAATGGACAGGCGGTCAGTTTACATCCAACCGCCCATACAGGACAGCAGGCTGTGTCTGTGCCCGCTCTGCATAAAAGCGGTTCGGACATGGACCAGCCATCTCCATTAAGCAAGCGGACTCCTGGTGGAGTCTGCCGCGTGTGGAAGGGGCCGTATCCAATTATGTGACAAGAATTTCCTGTTTACTTATTTCATCTGCACATGATTGGATAATTGAAGTGAATTATTACACAATTTATTGTGTAAAAAATCTTAATTCCTCCAGTAAATCAGCCCATTCTATTTACAGAAACAGCCAGCAAGTTTAGAGTTAGTACTGGGTTTTCCTAATGAAAAGCCCACCTTGCAATGCAAAGTAAATATTATGGAAGCCCCCCCCATAGTAAGATTTTAGATTAATAACAAAAAATGGCCATACTTTATCACAAAAATGAGATTAAATCGACCTTTTATAAATGTAAAAATAATCACTGCCTAACACAAGGTACGTTTAAAATGTTGGCATATCCAACAAAATGGCTCTGTGATGGCTGCATCTAATAATGATTTACTGCAGAGTACCATTAACTTTTATAAGTTTATATGGATATTTGTACTAGTCTTGCTAGTCATTACTCACTCTCCAGACTTTAGAAGGTGAAAGGGGTTTTATTGTGGGGAATAATAGCTCCTATTTCACCTTCCAAAGTCCTGTTTCCTAATTCTTCACGATGCTGCCATATGTTCAGCTCTGGCAGCAGGATGGAATTTAAGAGCTCTCTATAGCATAAACAAATCTTTAAATGCTTGCACGTATCCGCGTTATCGCTCCTCTTAAACATACAAACACTTGTTCTGTAATTTTGCTATGTTCTGTTTCCAGCATCCTGTGAACAGGCCATTTCTTTGTAACACCACTCTGGTGTTTCTTTTTAAATATTATAATCTTTTTTAAATACTAGAGTATAGACAGTATCAAACATTACAGAGTAGAGAAAGACATTTTGAGGAGGCAATACATCTGGTTTCAAAACAGGAGAAATGTTGTACAATGGTTATTTCATTCACATGTAGACATGGTAGCGTCAGGTTGAGAGTCAGCTTTCCTGTGTTGTGTCCCTCTATGGCCTGGTAGCATACTAATTTGGGGTTGCCGTGAAAAGGAGAGGGCACGGCCAACCACCCAATCTCCTCCTGGGAAGAAGGCTACCCTCTCCTAATTGGAAGGAACTCCCCTCTTCTGTGCCAGTATAAGAAACTATCTTAGATTGTAAGCTCTAAGGAGCAGGGCCCTCATAACCCTCTTGTATTGAACTGTATCATTGCTGTATTGTCTCCCGTTATATTGTAAAGCACTGAGTAAACTGTTGGCGCGATATAAATCTTGTATAATAATAATAATATTAAGCTGGAAGAGCCAGAGCAAAGAAGGAGATAAGGAAGGGGGGATGCCTGAGTGAGAGGAGGAGGCATTCCCCTGAATATGAGTTGAGAGGCTCATTTGAGAGTTAACAGTCCAATAGTGTGAGCAAGATTCAGAAATGGGAACTATCTTGGAAGAGGACTCAAGGAACCCAAGTATAAGAAAATTAAGTTTGTTTATCCATTCGTTCATAGTTGGAGTGAACACAGGCGTCCAGTATGTGGGAGTAAGACATTCAGAAATTCTGTTTACTTTAAAGTTGCTGAAGAGGCCAAATGTGCCACATTCTGGCATCAGGGCAGGGAATGCAGTTCTAGGGTTGGAAATGCAAAGCAATAGGTTATCAGCGTATAGGCTATGTTTATATTCCTTGCTGGTGGACAACCAGGCATTTGATGGAAGGATCGTTACGGATGGTGGTGACCAAATGTTTCATGGCAAGAATATATAAGTAGTGGGATATTTTGTAGGTACCATTATGGAATCTGATAATATACTGATAACCTGAGCACTAGGAGAATCAAAGAGGGCAAGCATTTTCGTAAGAAGATCAGGTGGAAGGACTATCTTGGAAAGTGTGGTGACAAGGAGTTTCCAGCTTAGGAGATCAAATGCCTTCTCTGCGTCTATTGGAAGAATGCAAAGGGGGTTTGATGGTGCTTTTTTGTGTGACTAATGGGGGTCAGTGTTTTGATTGTATTACTCTTTGCTCCCCTGTAGGGCACAAAATCCACATGCTCCAAGTAAATCAAGGATGGGATATAAATTTTAAACAGGTCATCAAAAAGTTTGGATTAAATTTACAGGTCAATGTTAGAGCAAAGAAATGGGCCTGTATCTGGAGCACTGGGAAAGGTCCTTATTTTCTTTGGGGATAATTTAAATGTGTGCTTCCTGGGATTGTTTCAGGAAGAAACAGGTCTCTTAGATTGAAATAATAGATGTTTTCATGATAGGGGCTAAGATGTCTTAAAACTGGGTGTAAAAGAAGGATGTAAAGCCATCTGTGACAAGGGCTCTTGCTCCAGGGTACATCCTCCAGAAGTTTAAGTAGTCTGATTGCAGAGCAGATGAAAAGAGGAAGAAATATGTTTAGAAGTATGCGCTGAACTTTGGCAATGACAGAATATCTTGGGTATGGATGTACGCATTTGCTTAAGTCTGATGGAGGGGGTTAAAACTCTTCCACATTTGTTACAAAATTCATGTAAGACCCTAACTGTAAAGCTCCCCATGTACGTGGATCTGACAGTCTCATGGGACTAATTTAATGCATGAATTTCATTGAGTAGAGGGGTGTTGTGTGAAGACACATGGGGGTTATTTACTAAAGCTGAAGAGTGAAAAATCTGGTGCAGTTCAGTGTAGAAACCGCTTTATTGCCAATGCTTAATTGAACAAGCTGAGGTTAGAAGCTGATTGGTTTCTATGCAGAAGTGAGCCTGATTTTGCACTCTCCAGCTTTAGTAAATAAACCCCACACTGTTTTAACATGAATACAGTGGGTATAGAAAAGAATCACCCCCTTTAAAATAATCACATTTTCTTGTTTTGCAGCCTTAAATAAAGACAGACAAAGTTTTTGTTTTACCCAGCTGTATTTACTCAGTGCAACTTATAACATCCAAGTGAAAGGTATAAAACCAACATGTAAAAAAAAAAATCAAAAATTCAAAAATAGAATCACTGAGTTGGTAAAAGGATCACACCCTTGTACCAGAATTTTGTTGAACCACCTTTTGTTTAATTTTACTTTAGTCTGTGGGGATATGTCTCTACTAACTTTGCACACTTTGCACTAGACTTTGCAATATTTGCCCACTTTTCTTTGCAGAACTGCTCAAGATCAGTGAAATTTGATGGTGACCGTTTGTGGACTGCAGTCTTGAAATCATTCCACAGATTTTCAATGGGGTTTAAGTCTGGCCTCTGACTAGGCTATGCAAAGACATTCATCTTTTTCTCCTTCAATCGCTGTGTGATTATTAATGCTGTATGCTTTGGGTCATTGTCATGATGGAAGGTAAACCTTCTTCCCATTGACAACTTTCTGGCAGAGGGCAACAGATTTTCCTCAAGAATTTGACGGTATTTTGCCCCATTCATTTTTCCCTGTATCCTGACATGTGCTCCAGTCCCTGCTGCAGAGAAACACCCCCATAACAGGATATTACCACCTCCATGCTTTACTTTAGGAATGGTATTATTTGGATGGTGAGCTGTATTGGAATTCCACCAGACATATCGTTTAGTTTTGAGGCCATATAATTCAATTTTAGTCTCATTTGACCATAATACATTTTTCCATGTGGCCTCCGAATCTTCAAGGTGCATTTTGGCAAAGCTCAGTGGTGACTGCATGTGACCTTTCTTGAGGAGTGGCTTTTTTCTTGCAACCCTCCCATTGTTGTCACATGTACACAATGACCACTCTTTGTCATACATTCCTACAACTGGTTATAGAGTTGCTGTAGGCCTCTTGGTAGCCTCTCTGACCAGTTTCCTCTTGGCTCTTTCATCCAATTGGATCGATGTGCTGATCCAGGGAGGGTCTGTGTTGCACCAAATATCTTCCATTTCTTACTAATAGACTTCACTGTGCTTCTAAACATTGATAAAGCCTTTGAATACATTTTTTATCCATCTTCTGACTTGTACCTGTCTACAACTTTATCTCTGAGATCTTTTGACAGCGCCTTGCCACCCATAGTTGATTGTTTGCTTCATTTGCACTACCAGGGACTGAAATACTCCAGGAAAGCTGATCTCAGTTGGAAGTCAAATGGCTTTTGTTGCCATTGAGAAGGGGAATAACTACACCTGCTTGAGTTTTTAGGAGGTCATTTTAAGGAGAAGGGTGAACCTTTTTCCAACTCAGTGATTCTGTTTTTGAATTTTAATAATTTTTTTTCTGACATGTTGGTGTGATATTTTTCATTTGAATGTTATAAGTTGCAAATATAGCTGGATAAAACAAAACCTGTGTCTTCTCTTCATTTCAGGCTGCAAAGCAACAAAATGTGATTATTTTATTTCTTTAAAAATGTGATTATTTTAAAAGGAGGGTGAATCTATTCTATACCCACTCTAAAAAGCGATAGGAAGGGTAGGAATTTGTCTAGTTTAAATTGGAATGGGATTTATGTAGTAAGATACTGTATATATACAAGCAATAATATTCTTGCAAACCTCTCTGCAACATTATGTTTTATAATCTGTTCCTACAAGAGTGAATGTAACAGTGTTGGGCAACCAACAAGGTCGAATTGGTGCTAAATAGCAGCAGATTGTTTACTTGGAGCTAGATCATCCTCAAGGCAACCTAGGCAGAAGCCTAAGGCACATTAGATGTCCAGGGGGACCAGCTACAACTTTCATGCTCCTTCAGTAAACCAGAGACATAGCATAATTGGTTGAAGCCATGTACCCACTGTGATTTCATAAAGGAATGCAGTTGATGTCTGATGAAGCAGCGCATGCCAGGTATAGGCAATAGAACTTGGGCAACTTTCCTGTGCCTGTTTCAGTCCTTATCATTGTAATCAGAAGTGATAGGACCAGGAGGCTGTCAAAGCTAATATGTTTATATAACCAAACCTGGCAAAGCAATAATGTGTACCTATTGGCATTACCACTTGCATAATTGAGGGAAAAGTTAAAGTTACTTTATTTATTAAAGGGACTTATATAGCACCATCAGTTTTCACAGTGCTGTACTTATATACCTTACATTCGCATCACTCCCTAACCCTCAAGGGGCATACAATCTAAGGTCCCTAACTTACATTCATATACTAGGGCCAATTTAGACAAGATCCAATTCCCCTACCAGCATGTCTTTGGAGTGTGGGAGGAAACTGGAGTACCTGCAGGAAACCCACGCAGGCACAGGCAAAGTCCAGGCAGGTAGTGTTGTGGTTGGGATTCAAACCAATGACCCTTGTACTGCTAGGCAGAAGTGCTAACCATTTAGCCACTGTGCTGCCCAGAAAGGAGAGATTTAGCTCTTGTACTGTGAATGAAAAAATGTATAAAAAGCAGAGGCTGACTCAGACCACCAGCTCCACATGTAACTAACATATTACTTTTGATTGGACAACCCCTTTAACCTGCAGTTAATTAGGGTTTTTTGAGATATAGTAAGACCCTAATGAAAACTGAAACCTCCAGCACGGAGTACCTGTGAACCATCAGAGAACACTAACTGCCAGTAAGCAGAAGTAAAGTCCGGTATTATGAAAAATACTGAGCTATTGTAGGTTCTTACCTCTACCTCCATAAATAAAATTAAAGGGAGAAGGAAAAAAACTATTTTAAAACAACGCTTGTTGTTATTTATATTATTTGTAGAAGTATTTTAACTCTTTAGTTGGGAGTTTTGTGTATAACATTCAGAGTGGAGCTGTTAATGCCTTAGCTCTTTAAAAGTTAATTGGCCCTAAAAAGTACCTGCTGGGTTTTTCTTGCACTCTCATTAATTATTCTCATCTTAGGTTCATATATTTGCTGCTGGTGATTCATGTAAATTTGTCATTAACAGTCACTGTGACCTTGGCTTGCATTTATTGATGAATCATACCTTGGAAATACAGTATTACCTAATACAGCATACACTATCTTAAGTGCAATCTGTAGCTTTTTAAAAGTATTTTTAGATATACATGTCTATGAAAGTTTAATATAAGTCTTATAAATTTAGGTTAACATTTTAAGTGCTTGACTTCTGTCTATATTCTGCAATTAGGCATGTATGTAGGGGACAGCTGTCGTTCTTGTTTACTTGTAGTTATTGTTTAGTAGTAAGACACAGTGATTGTGCTTTCGTGTTCCTCTTATATTAATGCAAGCAAACAGACACAGCTGTCACAATAAACTTTGTATCTAGTGTTTTCCCACATTTCAAAGATATCTATACACAAAACATTTCTTTTTAGGTTTTGAATAGAATGTGGAAAGGTTAGAACCTCTGTCAGGTTTTACTACTATCTGGGCGGGGAGATGTTTCCTTCTTTCTGTTCAGGGGACAACATTTTACCAGATAAAAAGTGAGGAAACAAACAATAATAAAAAGTTGACAGGGGTTCCAGAATTCCCTTATTTAACTAAACCCTTTACGACAGCAATATGTACACTGACCGGCCACTTTATGAGGTACACCTGCTCAATTGCTTGGTAACACAAATTGCTAATCAGCCAATCACATGGCAGCAACTCAATGCATTTAGGCATGTAGATGTGGTGAAGAAGACTTGCTGAAGTTCAAACTGAGCATCAGAATGGGGAAGAAATGGAATTTAAGTGGCATGGTTGTTGGTGCCAGACGGGCTGGTCTGAGTATTTCAAAAACTACTGATCTACTGGGATTTTCACGCACAACCATCTCTACGGAAATGGAGACTCATCAGTCCAGGCAACGTTTTTTCCAATCTTCTATTGTCCAATTTTGGTGAGCCTGTGCGAATTGTAGCCTCCGTTTCCTGTTCTTAGCTGACAGGAGTGTCACCCAGTGTGGTCTTCTGCTGCTGTAGTCCATCTGCTTCAAGGTTTGACGTGTTGTGCATTCAGAGATGGTATTCTGCATACCTTGGTTGTAACAAGTGGTTATTTGAGTTACTGTTGCCTTTCTATCATCTCGAACAAGTCTGCCCGTTCAAATCTGACCTCTGACATCAACAAGGCATTTTCGGCCACACAACTGCCGTTCACTGGATATTTTCTCTTTTTCAGACTATTTTCTGCAAACCCTAGAGATGGTTGTGCGTAAAAATCCCAGTAGATCAACAGTTTTTTAAATACTCAGACCAACCCGTCCGGCACCAACAACCATGTCACATTCAGAGTCACTTAAATCCCCTTTCACCCCTATTCTGATGCTAGGTTGAACTTCAGCAAGTCATCTTTACCATGTCTAGATGCCTAAATGCATTGTGTTGCTGCCATGTGATTGGCTGAATAGCAATTTGTGTTGAACAAGCAATTGAACAGTTGTACCTAATAAAGTGGCTGGTGAGTGTATATACACTGTTCAAAAAAAATAAAGGAACACTTTTTAATCAGAGTATAGCATCAAGTCAATTAAACTCCTGGGATATTGATCTGGTCAGTTAAGTAGCAGAGGGGGTTGTTAATCAGTTTCAGCTGCTTTGGTGCTAATGAAATTACCAACAGGTGTACTCGATGACAACAATGACACGACCCCAAAACAGGAATGGTTTTATAGGTGGAGGCCACTGACATTTTTTTCCAAACTCATCTTTTCTGGCTCTTTTTCACTAGTTTTGCATTTGGCTCATGTCAATGTCATTACTGGTAGCATGAGGCAATACCTGGACTCTACAGAGGTTTAAAAGGCAGTCTGACTCCTCCAGGATGGCACATCAATACATGCCATTGCCAGGAGGTTTACTGTGTCTCCCAGCACAGTCTCAAGAGTATGGAGGAGATTCCAGGAGACAGTTAGTTACTCTAGGACAGTGTTTCTCAACTCCAGTCCTCATGGACCCCCAACAGGTCATGTTTTCAGGATTTCCATTATTTTGCACAGGTGATTTGATCAGTTTCACTGCCTTAGTAATTACCACAGCTGTTTCATCTGAGGGAAATCCTGAAAACATGACCTGTTGGGGGTCCATGAGGACTGGAGTTGAGAAACACTGCTCTAGGAGAGCTGAACAGGGCCATAGAAGGTCCTTAAGCCATCATCAGGACCGGTATCTGCTCCTTTGTGCAAGGAGGAACAGGGTGAGCACTGTCAGAGCCCTACAAAATGACCTCCAACAGACCACTGGTGTGAATGTCTCTGACCAAACAATCAGAAACAAACTTCATGAGGGTGGCCTGAGGGCCCGACGTCCTCTAGTTGGGCCTGTGCTCACTGTCTAACACCATAGAGCTCGATTGGCATTTGCCATTGAACACCAGAATTGGCAGGTCCGCCACTGGAGCCCTGTGCTTTTCACAGATGAGAGCAGGTTCACCCTGAGCACATGTGACAGACGTGAAAGGGTCTGGAGAAGCCATAGAGTACATTATGCTGCCTTCAACATTGTTCCACATGACCGTTTTGGTGGTGGGTAAGTGATGGTCTTAGGAGGCATATCCATGGAGGTACGCGCAGACCTCTACAGGTTAGACAATGGCACCCTGACTGCCATTAGGTATTGGGATGAAATCCATGGACCCATTGACAGACCCTAAGCTGGTGCAATGGGTCCTGGGTTCCTCCTGGTGCACGACAATGCCCGGCCTCATGTGGCGAGAGTATGCAGGCAATTCCTGGAGGATGAATGAATTGACACCATTGAATGGCCCCCACGCTTGCCTGACTTAAACCCAATAGAACACCTCTGGGATATCATGTTCCGGTCCATCCGACGCCACCAGGTTGCACCTCAGACTGTCCAGGAGCTCAGTGATGTTTTGGTCTAGATCTGGGAGGAAATAGCCCAGGACACCATCCATCGTCTCATTAGGAGAATGCCCCGTCATTGTCAGGCATTCATACAAGCATGTGGGGGCCATACAAACTACTGAGTACCATTTTGAGCTGCTGCAATGAAATTTCAGCAAAATGGATTAGCCTTCTACATCAATTTTTAACTTTGATTTTCAGGGTGTCTTTGAATTCAGTTCTCTGTAGGTTGATAATTTTAATTTCCATCAAACGATGGGGCATACTTACGTTCCTAACTCATTACCCAGTCCATATCAGTATAGATATCCAGCATGATATTTTTCCCCATTGAGATCTGATGTGTTTTCAAAAGTGTTCCTTTAATTTTTTGATCAGTGTATGTGGCATCAGGGCGCGTGGGCTTTTATGCGTTGCTGTCATGTTCTGGGGTGCACTCTTTCTCTGCAGACCCAGAACTGTAACCAAGCTGTCACTGACAGTTCATCTTGGTCCACTATTGACAATCGGAAGCTGGTAAGATGGACTCTTAATGATGTTAGCTCAGTGCAGCCAATCACTGTGCCAGAATAACATGAGCCTTTCTATTGAAAGTACCTAAATTTGAGTTTGAGTTTAGGCTGGGAGAGAAAATAGCCAATCAGTTGTTCTGCTGTGCCCGTGTATTAACTAGGACCATACTGATAGAAGGAGAGAGCAGAATGACAGAGAGATAAGTCTACTGCTTCTTCTATATGTCCAGTCACAGGCTACTGCCTCAGGGTTTACCGTGTCTAATGCAGGGAATAATGTACTATACAGCACCATATTATGTCTTGTGTATTGTAACTGTGAATGTTTTTATCTGCAGTGTTTTCCTTAAAACCTATAAAAACACATAAAAAGGTGATAATTAACAGGCAGCTTGCTAGTCCCCTGGAGTTTTGCCTTCTAGTCCTGGATAAGGAGTTTTTAGCTGCTTTTATTGTTCTTGTTACTTTTCACTGTGAGGCTGTTATGTTTTGATGCTGATGGCTTTGGTATAAATATGCTGCAGAAAAGGGGTTAAAGAGTGATAGGGATTAGTTTAGGGATTAGCGCTGATTAATGTTGGAGTCAAATTAGTTAGAGTTTGGGAATTAAGTGATAGGTTAAATGTTGGTTGGGGCTAAGCATTAAAGATTTATTTTAAGGGTTAGGGTGAATGTACATCCATCCAAAATCTTTTTTTGTTTTCGCTTTGGATAGAGGGGAGAGAAATACAACACCTGTTGGGTTTTGCAAAAAACAGTGGGTACAGACAGTATGGTCAATTCACACCAGTGCGTTGACCTGCGTTTTAGCGCAGCTGTATAACGCAAATCAGCTGAAGGACATCTGAAAAATAATAATTTCAAATGTGTTTTATTCAAACCATAATACTGCGTTGACCTTCATTGCACTAAAATGCAACATATATGCATTTTAGCGCAAAATGGATGTAAGTGGATGTAAGCAATGAATATCCTGTGAAAATGCAGTACGTTTTATTGCGCACTAAAATGCATGTCAACTGACATCAAAATGGATGTCAACGGATATCAAAATGGATGTCAACAGACATCAGTGCACAATTTAAAGTGGATGGAAATGTAAATCCATTTCCATACATTTTATCACAAGTCAGTGTGAATTGGTCCTAATGATGTAAATTCATTAATACCAATACAGCTGGAGAAGTGACACATGTGAAACACATTAAAATTCACTTCTCCTGTTGAAATGATCTTAATTGATTTACATCAATAAGAAAATCTTTTCTACAGAAGTATGGATCTTTTCTACAGACGTATGGTCTGATGCGTTTTATGCTCACACTCTACAGCAAGAAGCAAGTTTCACTTCTCCAATTGTATTGGCGTTAATAGATTACATTAATAAAGAAGCCATTTTTTACTAGAGTGAGGTCATCTACTGTTTTATGCACTACCGTTTTATCAACGGGCTGGAGTGGATTGACTTGGAGCAGTATTACATTTTCCTTGGTCTTATGGGCCATTTTGCGTTTTACTGCTACTCAAGCTTTGTCAGAGAGAATCCCCCTTACTTCTTGCCCATTGAAGAAGAGTAGAGGCCTTTTCTGTCACCCATGAAGTCTGGCCAAAATACTCACAGTTAGCTGTTTACATTTCTATATCCTGGCCACTAAGCTTCCATCTTTGAGGACAACTAAAGAGATTATCACTTTAGTTATTCTCAAAAAAACTGCTCAACTGCTATTTTGTTGTATCCCATGTCCTGGAAATAAGCCAGGACTAGGAATGTAAACACTGGGAATATTTCAGGCATTCTTCATGGGTGACAAAAAAGATCTAGAGGTATGGCATTTGCATTAAACAATGTTTTTACAAACAGCACAGTGTATTTTAAAGCAGTGGTTCTCAACCTGTGGAAACTCAGGACCCACATTTGTCCTTTGTCATTCAGCCGCGACCCAAATAAAATTAATTTCTGACACATTATAATTTGTTCTACAAAACAACCTGTGCAGTATTCTACAATGTATATGCACTTTTTAAACAGTAATCAAATGGCTTCCTTCCAAAATGGATAGTGCAGTAATCACTAGTAAAGATGGAAGTGCTGTTGAGGCAAAAACACAATAAAATAAACGGTAATTGAAAAACACTTGAAAATAATTAGAAATAATGGGAAAACTGGGGATACTTCTTGCTCTTGATAGTGTCTCAAAGTCTGGGGTGATGGTACAGACATTAAAGAGGCCTGGGGGGCACTTGCCCCGTGGGCCAGTCTGCCCCTGGTTGCAACCCATTACTTGAGAAGTACTGTTTTAAAGTACAGGGTCCCTTTGTCTGCATGGGCCAGTTAATGTAAAAGGTGAACGTAGCCTTTAAGGACTTACGTTACTTGTTAGATTTAGGGTTTGGGTAAAGGAGGGTTAAAGGGTAACTAAAGCCAAAAATAAAAGTTTAGGAATAGTTGAGGGTTAGGTAGACTTAGAAGATACTTATCTTTACTTGTTTTCAGCAGTCAGAGCCCTGCATCAAGAACCGATATCTCATTTCAGATTTAGGTCCACAGCCCAGGCCTGTCTGTATATAAATTTCCTTTGTTTCTTTGTCTTTGTAGATATGGAGTCTGCTGAGAGGATAACAACATCAAACTCATCGTCAGTGGCTTCTTCCTCACCCTCCACCCCTTCGGCAGCTACAGTGGTTTCTAAAGGAGGCATCTCCACAGGCATCACCCCTCTGAGCTCCTCTATCACTGCTTGCGGTAGGTTTTCATGAACAATGTTTATGGGTGCTTCATGTCTTCCACCTGAAGAAGAATCACTGATAGTTGGACAGCTTGTCTGATTAAATGTCATAATTTTGTGTTGGCCACAGGATACTCCGCAAATAATCCACTGAGTAATTTATGTGGTGGGGGGAGAAGAAGAGAGAAGTCCTGGAGGTATAAGTTTTTGGAATCTTCAGCTAGCTCAACAAGGGTGCAGCAATGGTGACCAGCAATAGTGGATAGCATATGCAAAATGTTTCCTGTTAGAAATGTTTGTGTAAAGAGATGGGGTAAAGGTGTCTGCATGCAATATCTTTTGTAGTACGTACACAATGCGGGCTTCTGCCTGCTCACCAATCCTGATAATAGCATGGCTCAAACAAATTGGATGTCCGGGAACAGGCTCTTGAAGAATCTGTAACCAGTGAAGGGTGCCTGATTGTGCACCTGGGGACGCTGGGATTCAGCTGGGTCTGTGACGGTGACGATGAGAGTGACCCACGACAGTCACTCAGCCGACAGGGAGCTGGTGATGGAGGATCTGCCTGCAGGTGTATGGCTCACTCGCTGAAGAGCTTCCACACTGTCCGGGGGCCTGCTCACATTCTGCAGAGCAGCCAGGTCCCTCCTCGCAACTGAAGGCCATGGTCCCAAAAACTAGAGCTTTTTCCAGGCTGGGGAAAGAATGTCCCACGAGGACATGGAGAGATTAGCCAACATCTGGCTACAGAAGGAAGGAAGGAAAAAAAGAAGGAAGACAAATTTTGGTTTACAGCTACATATGCTATTAATGAGTGTGGGAGCTCCTGCTGTACATTGGTTTCTTGTATTCATTCAGGTACTGAAGTTGGATCCAGTAGTACCAGGTCTGTCTTGTGTTCTTCAGATCTTTCTCTGGGGGATATACTAAAACTAGAGCACTCAGAATCTGGTGCAGCTTTGCATAGTAACCAATCAGCTTCTAACTTCAGCTTGTTCAATTAAGCTTTTACAATAAAACCTGAAAGCTGATTGGTTTCTATGCAGAGCTGCACCTGATTTTGCACTCTTCAGTTTTTGTAAATAACCCTCAATGTCTTTCACTCTGGTGAACCACTGCCCCAGCTGCTTCAGGGAGTTTTAATTGAAAGGATGACGTATGCCATTTTAATTGCCCAGCTTTGTGACAGGTTCTCTTTAGAGTACCTTAAGATGATAAAATTGTGTAGTAGGTAATACACGAACCACATTCTTATATTCCAGGTCTTGGTTTCGTCTTTCTGTATAATCTCCTCTCACACAACCTCATATTATTCACTTATTTAGCTCTATTTGTGTGTATGCCTCCCTGCACTGCCAGCTTGATATAGAAACATTTGATTCTTGCAGTGACATTTCAAGAGGGAATAAGTCTCATCAACAGTACAGGAAAAACAGTATTTAAAATGTCAGCTCTCTGCTAGAAAATTAATCATGAGCTTAATACACCTATTGAGAACAAGAGTCTGCCCACAGGAATGTGTTTCATCAGGGATTACAGAGTATTTTAATAGTTACATTTTAAATAAAGGTGTTTTTGAAACAGAACGCCTGCGACGGAAAAGTGAAATGCATTAAACATTAACTAGTGTAAAAATATTTCCGAACGTTTCCTTCTAAAATGATCTGGATTTCTGATGAATGTACTCAATGCTCTGACATGGGGGAATTGCCACCACTGTAGTTATAAATGGCAGTGTCCAAAACATAAACAACAGGGTGGCATCAGTCACATGCCCATGCCAATGCTGTAATGCTTTTTATTGACCCACATTGGTGCAGCGAGACTCATTTATCTTCATTCATTCACAGACTATATAATAGAATCTGTCCTTTGTCCATTCATTTACTCACAAATTTATTTAATGCCAGTGGCTGATTTGAAATTACCGGTGCCAAGACTCCAGGAACAAAAATGGGAGCAGTGTCCAGAACAACTAGACAATTTGTTTTATGTAAAATATAAGACTTGATTTTTTCCAGTCTTTGTAACTGAGCCATGAAATATGGGGGCTGCCATAACCGACCTCCTGAAAATGCTAATTGCCAGACTATTAAAGTAAACCTTTCATTAGTTTTACAAATTTGCCTGAATTCATTTCTGATGTATCACAATATATAGCAATAGTGTAATGTTTCTAAAAAGCTCCTTTTATCATTTAAAACTGGTCCTAGAACTCAAGTCCATTGAAGATGTCATCAGCATTTCTTCAGTCTCCTCTTCTGCCAGTGATCTGTCTGAAATTTTGTACCTGTGTTCTTAAAGTGGTAGTAAAGTAAAAAAAAACCAAAAAAACATAAAATGAAGCCCTCCAGTGGAATGCTGTCATTATTGTCGGCGCTTCCATCTTTACCTGATCCTCCTTCCAGGTTTGCGGGCTTCAGTCGCTGAATGGCTGAGCCACGATGACAAAACTTCCATGAAAGCATGAGTTACGGCCATGGCACAAGTTCAGTGCGGTTCGCAGTGGGGGAGTGATTTCCCATGTGTGCAGCATGCCTTAGGATTAATGGCACCTGCACACATCTCCCACATTTTTCTGTGCAGGTGGTTGCGGCTGTGGGAACTTTTAAGAAAAGTTTTACAAACATACAAAAAGTACCGTAAGTGAACTCAAACTTTACATACATGTGACATATAGTGTTGCAAACAGCAAATTCTGTAACCATACATAGCAATAACTATATAACATGATATTGAAGATTGGTCAGTGAGCATAGCGAGAATAATGCATGGTTCAGTAAGGGTCACTCAACCTGCATACGTAGTTAGATATACCCAACATTTTATTTATTTAATGTAATATTGCCAAAAAAGCATACATTTGGATTGGTTTATCCCACATAACATTCTTATTGACATTCTGGCCATATAAACATGCTGGCTGTTTTATGCATTTAACACTGAAATATATACAGCTTCTTTCAAAAGACAAACATGCTTTCTACCCTCTTAAGTGTTCTGATGTGAAGAGGCCATTTTCCTGGCTCACATTGCTGTCTGTCTATTCTGAGGCTTATGTATGTGTTAAAAGAGGAACTTGCAATTTTTTTTTATTGTTGTCTGCTATTTTGATTTTGAATTTTCTATTCAAGGAAACAGGTTTGCAGATAAACACATTTGTAAAACCCTTATGTTTTACTGACATTTACAAAGTGCTAACTGATGTCAGCAAAAACATTTAATGGGGATGAAAGCTCATACTGTATATGTCCTTCCTGTACAGGACATTCACTATAAAACCACTTTGAGCATTTCAAAAGAAATTTTAATGACTGAACTTTTGCTTATTGCAAATTCAGTGGGAAGATGACAGTGTGTCTTTAAATTTTGAATGATCATTTGTGCATCTAATCACCCATTGACTTCCTTTATCTTCTTTAGGCAGGGATTACATCTATGCAAGTTGTAGTAGACGTGTTTACTGGCGCGTTTTGCATTTTTGAGCACGCATTTTTGCCATGTTTTGCTTTTTTTGCTATTAGAAAAGTATGAAAGTTCTGTTCATGTAGTGCGACTTTGATGCAACTTTACACTCTCTGGCACTCAAGTAGAATCAAAATCAGATCAAAGTAGTGCAGGAACCTTTATGAGACCAAAGTCACGTGTTAGGGTTAATAGCTAGGGTTGTGGTTAACGGCTAGGGTTAATGGCTAGGGTTGTGGTTAGGGGTTAGGGTTAATGGCTAGGGTTAATGGCTAGGGTTGTGGTTAGGGGTTAGGGTTAATGGCTAGGGTTAATGGCTAGGGTTGTGGTTAATGGCTAGGGTTAATGGCTAGGGTTGTGGTTAGGGGTTAGGGTTAATGGCTAGGGTTGTGGTTAAGGGCTAGGATTAATGGCTAGGGTTGTGGTTAAGGGCTAGGGTTATTGGCTAGGGTTATGATTAGGGATAGGGTTAATGGCTAGGGTTATAGTTAAGGGCTAGGATTAATGGCTAGGGTTATGATTAAGGGCTAGGGTTATGGTTATGGGCTAGGGTTGTGGTTAAGGGCTAGGGTTATGAATAGGGTCTAGGGTTAATGGCTAGGGTTATGATTAGGTGCTAGGGTTATGGATAAGGGCTAGGGTTATTTGCTAGGGTTATGAATAGGGATTAGGGTTAATAGCTAGAGTTGCAGTTAAGGGCTAGGGTTAATGGCTAGGGTTATGGTTAAGGGCTAGTGTTAATGGCTAGGGTTGTGGTTAAGGGCTAGGATTAGTGGCTAGGGTTATGAATAGGGGCTAGGGTTAATGGCTAGGGTTATGATTAGGGGCTAGGGTTGTGGTTAAGGGCTAGGGTTAATGACTAGGGTTATGGTAATGGATAGGGTTATGGTTAGGGGCTAGGGCTATGGTTAAGGGCTATGGTTAATGGCTAGGGTTATGGTTAAGGGCTAGTGTTATGGTTAAGGGCTAGGGTTAATGGCAAGGGTTATGGTTAGGGGCTAGGGTTAATGGCTAGGGTTATAGTTATTGGCTAGGGTTTATGGCTAGGGTTGTGGTTAAGGGCTAGGGTTATGAATAGGGGCTAGGGTTAATGGCTAGGGTTATGGTGAAGGGCTAGGGTTATGAATAGGGGCTAGGGTTAATGGCTAGGGTTGTGGTTAAGGGCTAGGATTAATGGCTAGGGATATGGTTAAGGGTTAGGGTTAATGGCTAGGGTTGTGGTTAAGGGATAGGATTAATGGCTAGGGATATGGTTAAGGGTTAGGGTTAATGGCTAGGGTTGTGGTTAAGGGCTAGGATTAATGGCTAGGGATATGGTTAATGGCTAGGGTCGTGGTTAAGGGCTAGGATTAATGGCTAGGGATATGGTTAAGGGTTAGGGTTAATGGCTAGGGTTGTGGTTAAGGGCTAGGATTAATGGCTAGGGATATGGTTAATGGCTAGGGTCGTGGTTAAGGGCTAGGATTAATGGCTAGGGATATGGTTAAGGGTTAGGGTTAATGGCTAGGGATATGGTTAAGGGCTAGGATTAATGGCTAGGGATATGGTTAAGGGCTAGGATTAATGGCTAGGGATATGGTTAAGGGCTAGGATTAATGGCTAGGGATATGGTTAAGGGTTAGGGTTAATGGCTAGGGTTATGGTTAGGGGCTAGCATTATGGTTAAGGGCTAGGGTTAATGGCTAGTGTTATGGTTAAGGGCTAGGTTTAATGGCTAGGGTTATGGTTAGGGGTTAGAGTTAAGGTTAGAGTTAGCTGTAATCGCTAGGATTAGGGTTAATGGTAATTGTTAGGGTTCACGTTTCAATCCTAACAATTAGTACTAACCCTAACTCTAACCCTAATTGTAACATTTAACCATAACCCTAACTCTAGCCCTTCACCATAACCCTAGCCATTATCCCCAAACCTAACATGAGACTTTGGTCACATAAAGGTTCCTACACTATGAGTGCCATGGAGTGTAAAGTCGCATCAAAGTCACACTACATGAACAGAACCTTTCTATTAGCAAATAAACCCACAAAATGTGGAAAAAACACAACACTTGCATTTTTGTGCAGGTCCGTTGAAGTCTATTACATGCAAAGTGCAATCTGCTGTAGGAAAAAAAGTCCCTGACCCTTTCCAAGAAAAATGCTCCGGCTCAAAATGCACAGATATGAATAGATCCATAGGAAATCATGTTAATTGGACTGTAGTGTGTTTCTGCAAACTGGAAAATACACTGAAATCTGCATATGTGTGAACCTAAGGTTAGGTAGAGGACTTCCACTTTAAGGATTGAGATATGGAGATAATTTAGAGGAAAGAATACTGTATTAGAAACCTTTGACTGAACCTGTCTGAAAAGAATGCGCTCTCTTGATAAGATGCAGGTATATGAGATCGCAGACTAGCATACATTGTCAAGGGTCCTTGAGGGGAAGAAAAAATTGTAGAATATTTACTTATCTGACTATTTGTAGAGAACAAAATGAAAAGTATGAAAAAATCAGATGTGTCGGAGAGGTTAGTCATTAAAAGATTAAAACTACATAGAATAAAAGGCTTTATTGCTTTGTAAATAAAAGGAAGATGTAGCATCCATATGGGTTTAATTAGTCGTCCTGTTTAACTGATGATTTAGTGTGATTCTAGATTGTAACTTGAAGAGTTTCACAATATTATTTCACATATCGCAATCATTTTATTTCATGCTGCAATTCTGTGTAAACTGGTAGTTAATGACTGGATAATTGCAAGTTATGTCCGTGATTTTAAGCACTGCTTGTGATCACTGGGGTCTCTTTGATTCACCTGTCAGTCAATGAGCCCTTTTATAGTTGCATAGCTGGTAAGGTTGAGTAAAGACACTGGACCATCCAGTTCAACCTGAGTGTGTTTGAGTTTATGTCACTAGCATTTTCCATATCCCTGTACATTGCGTTTGCTAAGAAAAACATCTGGATTTTTTAAGACTTATCTACACTCACTGCTGACACCACCAACTGTGGAAGGGATTTCCACATCCTTACCACTTTACAAGTAAAACACCCCTACACAGTTTAAGATTGAACTATTTCTCATCTGACTTCATTGTGTGGCCATATGTGTTCTTTGGAGACCTTAGATCACAGATGTCAAACTGGCGGCCCTCCAGCTGTTGCCAAACTACAAGTCCCATGAGGCATTGCATGATTGACAGTTACAAGTCAATGCCATGAGGCATTGCATGATTGACAGTTACAAGTATGACTCCCAAAGGCAGGGGCATGATGGGACTTGTAGTTTGGCAACAGCTGGAGGGCCGCCAGTTTGACACCCCTGCCTTAGACTATTTAGATTAAATAGCTTCCTCCCAATATTAATCATTTAAAGATTTCTATATTGCGAACATACCCCCTCTTAGTCACCGTCTTCTCCAGGGAGGATATTTTTAATGTTTGTAGTTGTTCCTCATAACTGAGGTCCCCCAGCCTCCTATTAGTTTCTTGCCCTTCTCTGGACTCTCTCTAGTTCAAAGACATCCTTGCTGATACTTGGTGACAACAATTGTACTGCATCCTCAAGTGCCCACATCTTTCGGCAGTCAGGTGTGATTATTATTACACGTGGAGACTTTCTAGCTTGTTGTAAAATTGCACTTCTGATTATCATCTCTACTATGCAGAAAAGTGAAGGAGCAAAATACCATTGGCTACTCCTAGAACCAATCAGTGAGAACGGGTGGAATATTGTGTGATGTGTAAATAACATTCATCTCTGGACCAATGATTCAATATGCGCTCAGATCCATTCCTATCTCCTAGCAATTATCCTTAGCAGGGTGTCAGGAATTGCCAATGGTTGCCTATGGAATGCACATATAGTACAACCAAAGTCCCACAATTTCAGAGACATTTAGTTTAGGCAACTGATCTGTAGGTTGGGTCAGAGAGCTGGCTAATGGGGATAAGTGAAATCAGGAGTCTTCATTTCTTATGAAATGCCGTTGAAAATCAGGAGATTTCGGTGGAATGTAGCAATTTTGGCAAAAAGCATCGGAGGTAATGAGTAAGTAGAAATTAAATCCGGACTCTGGGATAAGGAAATATTGTCTACTTATAGGAGGCATGTGTTAGCTTGGTGTGATTTGTGTCTTTCTACCAGATCTGTGAAGTAATCCAGTTTGAAACTTTACCTCTGTACAGGAGTTTCCTCTAATAAAGTCCAGTTGCTGCTGCTCTTTCATTGTGTAGGGTGACTGGTCTTGTCTCCGTCCCCCTCTCCCCTTCTATAGTTTTCTGCAGGTAGCCTGTAGTAGGTGAGGACTGCTGGGTCCCTCCCACAGCTCTGCTCTTAGTACAGGCTATGTACAGTACAGTGATGATGTCACCAGACAATATTATTATTACACAGGATTTATATAGCGCCAACAGTTTGCTCAGCACTTTATAATATTAAGGGAGACAATACGGCAACAATACAGTTCAATACAAGAGGATTAGGAGGGCCCTGCTCCTTGGAGCTTACAATCTAAGAGTCTGAATTTACAAAGGCATTTGGTGCATACAAATTGGAATTATATTCTCTGTGATTATTGAGGAAAATATTTAAATGAAAGCCAGCGGCAGACTGACCATTCGGGCACTTGGGCACTACCCGAGGGCCCAGGGTCAGCAGGGGGTCGCATGAGATGCCCCTGGTACCTTTCATAGGCTTTTTTGGGTGTGGTTTGTGTGTGGGTGAGGACACAGGGGCCCCATGATCCCATATCACCTTGGGGCCCCATGAGTTGTCAGTCCGCCTTTGTTCCCAAAGTTCAACCTAAAAAAAATTTTCAATGATTTTTAAGGGAGCAGGGAGCTTTAAATGGCTGTCCCGTTATAAAAGTTATGTTAAACTACCCTGTGGCAAAGTATGGCTGCTCATAACCCTCAATATTTAATTTTTTTTCATAGAAAGAAAAAACAAAAAGGAGAAAAAAAACATTTAAAGCTGAACTTCAGCCTTTTTCAAAAATAAGTATTGTGCACCAACCCTTCCCAGATAGGAAGAGTTAAAGTGTTACTAAACCCACAACAGTCAAATCAGCCTGTATATGCAGTAAAGCAGGCTTGTTATACTCACTGTAGAACCTAAGGGGTTAATCCTCTGCATTGTGTAAAAAGGATGTTTGATCCTGACTTCTCTGATCCTCCCATTCTTCCAGTGTCCTCCTCTTATCTCCTGATAAGACATATCGTGTGGAGACACTCTGCACATGCTCTGTTTGATATGTATGGCTAGAGATTTTTTTTTCTTGAGAGAGTGCATGTGATCAACATAAGGCCAATCAGTACTGTCCAGACAGAGGTCAGGGGTTTTACATCCTCCTAGAGCAGAATGAAAACTCCTCCTACAAGCTTTAACCAATGCTAAGCTGGACACTGATAGAAGTCACAAGACTGCTATATACTGCTGATGAGAAAAGGTATTTAGCAGTTTATATTTACTAAAATAATTGCATTTCCATGTTCTGTGTACTGCGAGAGACCAGATATAGTGAATACAGGGTCCTGGGTTTAGTAACACTTTAAATGCTTGCTTATTCTAGGGGGGTTGCAAAGCAAAGAAATACCTTATTCCTCACTTCCACAAGCTTCCTCCCCACTGGATGACCATTGTTCACTTTCGAGGAGTAAAGGGGAACACTGGTTCCTGGAATGTGCCCCCCCCCCCCCCCCAAATAATAGACAAGCATTTAACTACTTTACACTTCCACCACATTAAACCTTTAGTATCTAATAGAAAAATTGGGCAGAGGCACACAATGCTTTTTTTTCAAACACTGTCCAGAATTCAGCTTTAAAGTGACAGTACACAAATAATGATCATATAGACAAAAAAGAACGCTAATAAAAAAATGTACCCTAAATTCACCCATCACTCCAAAAAAATTGTAATCTTCTTAATAAAAAAGGAGAGTTTTTTTTTTTTTGCAAACAAACTTCACCTAATCAGCTCAGTGAGCAAAATTGAAAGATATTGCTTTGGGAGCATTTAGCTGAAGGCGAAATTGTTAATTTTGCAGTGAAATCAGTTTTGCCAAAATCACTCCACTCATCTCTACTGAACACATTTCTTTTCACATTATATTCACCAGTCCCTTCTCCACAGATCTACGCTTAGTGGTGTAACCCTTTAAATTACCAACACTAACTATGCCGGTAGACTAAGGCCCCTTTCACACAGGATGGACTCCGTCCTAGTCAGCAGGGTATCCACTCACAGATCCGCTGCTGATCAGAGCAGAGCGGGAGGATGCCAGGTCTGTGTCTGTTCAGTTTCTGCAGAACGTGGCATGGACAGAGCCCACTCTGCTCTTTGGGTGGCTGGGAGTAAACGGACTTCGCTGTGTACTTACACCCGACTACCCTCCGATCCGCCTAAAGAAGAGGACGGATCCCCTTTCATTTTTTTTTTTTTTTGCAGACTGGATCAGACCTGGAGGTAGGCAGGTGTTAACACACAAGTTTGTTTATACCCACCTTACCATAGGGGTGCATGGACCATCCGTTCAGGTACACCTGCAAGACAGGCGAACCTAATCAGACCTGCCATGTTAAAGGGTGTGTAAACCCTAACAATGCACTACCATCAGATATTTGTTAACTAAATGCAAAGTGCTCATTGCTCCCAGCTCTCTAAGGATTACAGAAGACACCCCCACGGCCTCGTGTTGTGGAGAAGAGCAGAAGATAAGATTATTGTAGTCTTTTCCTAGGATGACAATGCTGCCTCTCCATAGATACAGTACAGTAAGTGAGCATTGTCACCCTAGGACAGTGTGAAAATAAAGACTACAAACTTGCCAAAAGAAAACTAATGCAGTCACCACATTTTAAGGACTTAAAAAAAAAACAGCGAGCACTTAGAGGTTGGAGTAGCTAGCACTAAATATGGAGTGACAAACCCAATATTCAAAATAGACCAAAATAGTGCAGCGCATAAAGAAAAAAATAAACAAATATACATGTGCCAATTACCCTAAATATCTACATATTGCACAAAGTGTCCATAAAATCAAATATAAATAAGTGAAAATAAACCTTCTGGTGCTTAAATGTGCCAGTGATTATATTATATGTAAGTCCATATGAAACAATCTCAAAAGAAAACGAAAGTCCTGTAAGGATCTCTAAGAATTGTGTTTCCCAGTGTGCTGTGTCCACAGTGCAAAGTCCTCCACCACTCTGCACTCAACAGAAGGCTAATGTTCAATAGCCTGTTAAAATAACCCAGTCACAAGGAACCTCCATAGATCGCCACTCAATAGAGGTGAAAATACAGCCAGAATGGAGTTTTAGGAAAAACCGCTCACCACACGGAGCCCAAGGAATAGTATATAGTGTAGTATTTAATGATTCAAAGGTCAGTATTAAACCAGTTATAAAGATTTTTCTACGTGGAAACAAACAAACATCCTTACTAAGATGAACCCCAGGAATGGCGACGTGACACCAGCAGATAAGACTCCACCCAACGCTTTTCGTGCACACGCACTTCCTCAGTGGATATGCCTCCTGCTGACATCAATCATACCCTCTTTAAATAGCCTGTGTACATGCCACAGGATGTGTCAATAACGTGCGCCATTTTGTTCGAGACCAAAAATGCCATATTTCCATGGACCAACTATAAGACGCCATAGTCTTGTGGAATAGAAAAACATAATAACCATTATATACCGTGAGAAATCCTCATTACATAAATAAAGATCCACCATCTTATCATAGTCCACACATAAAAAAGGGGGAATGCCATAAAGTGAGTCAATCAACAGCCAGTACAGGGCAATTTCCATATCTATCTCAAAAAATAAATAAACATCTACAAAATTAAAATAACATAAAAAATACATATTGAACGAATAAAACATTTCATATGGATGGAAACATGCTTTCAAAATAAAAAATTTTACCCATTAAAATTATATATTCTTCCTGCCCACTCCAAATTAATAAGTAGGCTATTTAAGTAGGTTATTAGGACAAATAAACCACCTTAAGCACTAGTCATAAGGTGATAATACAATATAAAAGTAAAGTACAGTTGGCATAAAGCCAATCAATAGAATTACATAATAAAATGTATATATAAAACTTTAGCACTGCACTTTTATATATCCATGTTTGCGTTGGGATTGTTGCCTATACCTTGAGTGCTAGCAGCTACTATATATTTATTCTCAGTTAGCGCTCGCTTACATATTTTGATTATATTTACATAATAAAATGTGCCTATATACAAACAGAATAAACTGGAATACAGAAAAACAATGTCTTTTAGCTGTAATCTATGAAACAATTTATATCAATTTCAATATTCAAGCCTAGGGGTACCAACATACGCATCTCATATATCCATTCGTCTCTAACATGGACACCATTTTATGTTTTATACACTCTCTCCAGTGGGGACGAATAAAATCTACCCCTGCAATTTTAATACCACTTGGATTCCTGTGATGGCAATTTGTCAAATGTTTAAAAAGGGAATGATCCTTGTTATAAAGGTGCTCCCTTATACGATCTCTTATCCTCCTAGTTGTCCTCCCTATATACTGTTTCCTACATGAGCACTCTAACAGGTATACAACATGTTTACTATTACATGTAATGAATGAATTGATAGAATAACTTGTATAGAAAAATTTGTTATGAAAGGACAAACCATCCTGGATCACACCGTGTCCCTCTGGGTATTAAGCAAAGTGTCCCTCTTCATCTCAGCTACCTCTTGTATAGCATCATCTAAGAATGTTACGTTATATCCTTTTCTTAGTAATCTTTCCTTCAGGATTCAAGCCTGTAAATAGTAATCATCCAAATTACAACAATTTCACTTTACTCTCACAAATTGACCCTTGGGTGTGTATGTTCTTAAGCCAAAGGGGGTGGTGTCAGCTGTCGGTTGGAATAAAACTATTTTTATCAGTAGGCTTGAAAAAGAACTTAGTGACAATTTTAGTGCCGTCATTAATCAGTGTCAGATCCAGGAAATTAACTTTCCCCGACTATAGGGGTAAGTTAAACTAATATTCAAATTGTTTTTGTGCAAGGTACCAACAAAATTATTGAGGAATTCAGCATTACCCTGCCAAAGGAACAGGACATCATCTATATACTGCCGGTAGAACATTCATTCTGGCCAATCTTTGAAATAGATGATGTTCTCCTCCCACCTGATCATAAACAGATTTGCCAGGCTGTGAGCAAATTTAGCCTTCGTCGCCACGCCTCTGGTTCGTAAGTAAAAAATCTAACAAAAATAATTATGCATCATTGTAAAATCCAACAATTTCAAAATAAACAATTTTTGAATACAAGGAATGTCATCAGTCTCATTCAGGTAATATTCTACAGCCTCCATCCCATCTTCGTGTCCATTATTACTGTACAAGGAAGCCACATCTGCCATCACAAGGAACGTGGAGGGATTAATTATAATATAACCTATGGTATATCCCTTAAAACTTGCTTAGTGTATGGGGGTATCCCCTAAGGACGTGCATGTGCACGAAAAACACATTTGGTGGAGCCTTTCCATGTGGAAACAATAATTTGTGGCCAGACTTACTAAGATAACTGCCAATCCCGAGGTCTGGATCAGCGGCCATCTTAGTAAGTCCCGCCACAAATGTTTGTTTTCACGTGGAAAAATATTTATAGCTGGTTTTAATATTGACCTTTTAATCATTAAATACTACACTATATATTAATCTTTGGGCTCCGTGTGGTGAGCAGTTTTTACTAGGGCTCCATTCTGGCTGTACTTTCACCTCTATTGAGGAGCGATCTATGGAGATTCCTTGTGACTGGGTCATTTTACTAGGCTATTGAAGATTAGCCTTCTGGTGAGTGCATAGTGGCGGAGAACTTTGCACTCTGGATACAGCTCACTGGGAAACACAATTATCAGAGATCCTTACAGGACTTTCATTTTCTTTTGGGATTGTTTTATATGGGCTTTGGTTTCAAATAATATAATCACTGGTACTTTATGAGCACCAATTTGTGTATTTACAGTATATGCATTTATTTAATTTTCACTTATATATTTTTGATTCTATGCACATTTTGTGCAATATGTGGATATACAGTATTTACGGTAATGGTCACATGTATATTTGTTGTTTATTTTTTTTCTTTATGCACTGCACTATTTTAGTACATTTTAAGGACTGTAGACAACAGTATATTACATTTTTGTTCTTGGGCTTTAAGGCAAGCCATAGGTTTTGCAGTTTTCTTTCCTTCCATCTCAGGTGAAATTCCCCAATCAACACAATTAGTATTGATAAAGGAATCCCTCCTGCAACTCTATTGTGTTCTGCTGGTGGGCACTAATTGTTCAGGAAAAACCTGACAGGCTGCTTGTACACAAGTCAATCAATAGATCAACTTGTGTATAACCAGGGTGCCCATAGTTGGATCGAAATTTGACTGGTCCATGCTGCACCGGCCAAATTTTTATCCATGTATGGCCAACATCTGGTGCCTCTGTACATGGTAGCCAATCAGTTTCTGACTTTAACTTGTTCAGTTAAGCTTTGACAATAAAACCTGGAAGCTGATGCAGAGCTGCACCAGATTTTGCACTCTCCAGTTTTAGTAAATCATGTCCTATCTGTCAATAGAAAAAAGACTCTGCAGCCATCCAGACATACAGATTTGTATTAAAGAAACAAGCTTGTTTGTGTGCTCTACAGACGTCCTTGAAGCTAGCTCTTCCTCAAGGGAAAAGTAGCGGGGAAAAAAAAATCTAATCGATAAATCTCCCCCACCCCAAGAGAACAATTGAGGGCATGGAGGGGTATGCCTCCACCATAAGTAATTGAAAGCAATTGTAAATAAGTAAGATCTCTTTAGTCTACCATGGGCTTCAGCGGTCAAGCATTTTATCAGTTCATGCTAGAAGTGACTTCCTGGGTAACAGCGCTTTGTAAAGAAATTGACATTTCGGACGGGTAATGAGTGATTGCTTTGCGATATAAAGCTGATTTCCTCAGCTGAATTCAGAGATAAACCTGATACATGTTGGCTTGCTGTAGTGTATTCATCTGTACTCCAACAAATAATTTATGAGTTCACAAAGAAGAGATTCTTTAATGCAATGCAGCCAATGTGACCTCAGATTCTGTTCTCGCACACCATTTAATGGGCCTACAATTTCCATGCAGGAGGGTTTCAGCAGATTCAGTCACCTTTAAAATAACCTGGTATTTGTATGCGGTGAGAATTGATGTTTTCCTGTCCTTTAGCTCCATCGAGTGACTGCATATTGGTTAATTAAGTATACGTGTATGACTAATGATGCCATTTAAATTCTATACACATAAAGATCAAAGCAAAGCAACGGCAAACTTGTGACAAATTATGACAGAGCTTCTTAGCGTTTCGAAGTACATTGCAATGTGGAAATGTTTATTTTAAAGACCAGAGTGTTCATAAATCGTGTGTCTGTTAAAGGCCAGTCCATCCCTAACTGGTGTTCTAGTTATGGGCGGACATGGTGGATTGAATCATCTAACAGTATCTTCGCTGTCTAGGAGAGTTCAGCATCAAGATGATATCATGTCCGATTTGGCCAGATGAGGTGACAGTATGTTGCCTGTGGATGGCTCTTGAGCCAATCAGCGGCTGTTGAGGGAACAAATATTCTGTATGTCAAATAGCAACCCCCACCTATCCATAGAGTTTGCACTGAAAATCTGGCATAGCTGAGTTTATAAATTTTGAATCTCACTTTTCTGTTTCTTTTTCCTGATGTGGTTAGATGAAATGTAAGGTTGGCTTTTAGACCCAGTCCCCCACAACAGATGGGTGGAGTTGGGAACTTTGACGATGTAGCGCCTTCCCGATTAGTGTAGGTTCCCAGGTAAATTTAGTTTAGCTTTTCTGTAATCAGTGGAGCAGGGATTGAATGTTCTAGCCTGCTTAGTGTTTCAGAGGCTGCTGCTCTGAGAACTTCTCCCTGCATTCTAGAGGTTTCTAAAATTACAGTGGGAGGAAGAATGGGAGAGCAGCTTGAATATTTATGGGGACCCAGGCAAATCCTGGAGAGGTGTGTCCAGTGGGTGGCTGGAGGGCCCATAAATAAGCTGAAGCCTGGAACAGGAGGGGGGAGTTATTGGGTTCAGTCCTGCTGAAGGAGAACCATGTGCAAGGGCTCTGCCCCTGAGGCAGGCTTACTGGAGGTGCCATCTAGAAGACATTGAGGTCCCAGCTGAGGCTTTAGCTGGGAGTTCTATTTGCAAAGCCTAGTCCTGAAGTCTGTTTGGGTCTGGAGAAGCTCACTGGAGAGCCAGGAAGAAGATGGGGGAAAGGTGTTGGCCTGTCCTTTGGTGTTGTGATTCCATGTCTCACTCACTGAGGAGTGCCTGGTAGATAGAGGATGGAGGCAACCAATGATCCTGTGGCATTGTGAGTACATGACCCCACTGTTGGAAGTTAATGACTGAGTGCAGCTTTTGGTCATTTGGGACAGTTCTAGTCACTTGTCAGCATTAGAGATTCTGTGGCACATTTTGTGCAATCCAACATAATAGAGAAGGAGTCCTCAAAGTGTTCAGTTCATCAGTTTTGGAGTAGCCCATGCTCCCTTCACCCCATCCAAGTTCATCATTCCAATAAAACCCTACAAAGACACCTGTAGACTCTTTCTTCGAACCAGAGGAAAAGTGAAGAAAATGATGTGTGCCTGGCTGTGTGTGCTGTAACTAGGAGGAAAGGAAACAAGTTCACCAGCTACTCTTTTGGAGGTGTGCTGCAGCTAAAACAATTTACAATGTGAATTTGATAGATTTAGCTTAGATTTGCTTTAAATTGAGACTTCAGACAAACCTGTTTACATTTTAGTTTTAGAGTCGGGTGAACCTCTGTCTGTTTTTTCTTGCTGTTTGTGTAACCATTTCCCGTATTCCTGTTCAGGATACCGCTGGCACTGGAACAAGAAGTGAGTAGTAATATCCCTAGTAGTAGGCAGTCTAATTAAAAAGTCTGGCTAAAGTTCCACCTTTAGCTGAGTACTTTCACAATACTTCTAGGGAAGCAAATCATACAAACTGTTTCTTTGGTGACATTTTATATGGTAAAGATGGAGTTGAGAAACCATTGTTTTGCATATGTAAGCAAACTATGTGGGTGTTTACGGAGACTCACCTTCTTAGGAAAATATCCTTGGATTAATTACTGAAAAAAATGATTGATGGGAAAGTAGGTAGTTACAGCTGATATTAAATTTCATTTTTTTTTTAACCAATGAGCTATACAATATTCCAACATTGCAAATAGTACACGTTTTGGAATATAAGTCACATCAAGATACATGGAATAGATATCTAAATAAAATGATTACTTGTCATGTCATGATATAGTCTGGTGGATCTAAAACAATACACAGATATGCATGACATTGCAAAATTCTGAAACCGGTTTGGCACAAGATACAAAGTTTGATTTTAATCCTTAAAGAATGTTTGCACACACCTTAATAAGCTCCTTTTATATTTATGAAATCCAACCAAGTTAGAAAATATAATTTTGACTTTTTTTCATTTATCTTTCTGCCATATGAGAACTTCCTTATGCTGGTTATCAATGTTGTCTGCTGACATAGAGAATGTTAGGTTTATGTAAACATCTGACCAATAAAAAATTGTCCAAAAAAAAGCATGCAAAACGTGTGTGCAAAAACACAAAAAGCGCTGCCCAAACGGATCAAAAGCAAACTGCATAGGTGTGAACCAAGCCTAATATCCATTTAAAAGTGTGCATTAATAGTTTTCAGGCCCTATTCACACCTATGCAGTTCGAAGCTCCAAAATGCTGGGGGAGAAAAAAATCAATAATTCTCTATAGAGTTGGTTCACATCTCCACTCCAAGTTGCCTGAAGCAAAACTCCTTAAACTCAAAAAGGTTCTGGAGCTACTTTTGAAACCCAAATTAGGCAGATTAGTGTTTTTGATGCGTTTTTTTCCCCACAGAAATGCATTGAAACCTGCGATTCACATGTTTTTCTGCTCAAATGAAATAAATAAATACAACTGAATAATAATAAATAAATACATAAAATATATAAACTGATAAGTAATAATAAATTACCCCTAACTAAAAAAATTAAATAATAAAAAAATGCTGTTTTTGGCTTTTGATATTTTATCTACAGCCAGTAAACTCCCCAGCATGTTATCCTATGTGTCCATGCACACATAGACTGTAATCAGCGACTTTACACAGCTAATTTTAACAGCGGTATTAAGTTTGCATGGAGCCTAAATCTAAAGAAAAAAGCCATTTGTCAGTCAGTCCTCTACATTTCTTCAAACTCCAAAATTTATAAAGTTTGTTTGAGATTTCAGAAAGCAGGGGGTGAAATACTGAAATTACCTACTGCAGAGCTCAGTGAGGAAAGCTCTGAGAGCTGATTGGAGGAAAGGGACACACACCCTTTCACACTGGACACTGGAACTGAGCTGAGGCTGCAAATCACAGACTGTGTGCTGGAGGTCCCTCCCCTGTCACTTTTTTGTCTTGGTGTCTGGAAACTTGTCAGAAGTGATTCATGCACCATCATGCCCGGGTGAAAAGTGGGACCATGATATAGGAAGAACTGACTTGGGAAGCCTGCCATATGCCTGCCCTGGAGAGACTGGCCTCAACAGAGAGGTAAAGGTTCCCGAGAGCCCCAGGGAAGCATTGCTTTGAAAAAGAGATTGGCTTACTTAGAGCTGCCAAGGACGCTTCCTGTTCCAGGATGACTGTATGCAGTTATTTTACCTCTGATCTGTCTGATTTCTTCAGCATGTCCAGGCCAACAAAGGAATAGCATGCTTCCCCATACATCACTGCAGGTGATTAATAATCACTGCACTACACATATGCCCCCAACCAGGCTAGGCCTGGTCTGGACTGCAATGGCTGTTGATTTAGAATGTCATGTAACAAACCTACTTATAGGTCCACTTTAAACCAGTCACCTGTAAAAACCTGCATCTCCACCTAAATTGTTACTCTGGAAGGATTCATTTACACTATTCAACTTTAACACACATTAAAGCGCCTACCACTTCAACATGCTTTTTTGATGTGTTTTTGATGCCTCTGTGATGCTCCAGTGATGCTTTGGTGATACTTTTTTAAAAGCTTTAATGAAGCTTGGCAAATGCCCTGTTATGTGTGTTGATTTTTTATTTGTTTCAAAGAGGCCCAGTAGAACTCCAGCTCAGTAGTACCCCCACTCAGCAGATCCCCAGCTCATTAGTACCCCTGTTTAGCTGATCCCCAGCTCACTGATACCCTCATTTAACAGATCCTCAGCTTAATAGTACCCATGTTCAGATCCCCTGCTCAGTAGTACCCCCAGCTCTGCTGATGCCCCACTCAGTAGTTCCTCTAGCTTTGCTGATCCCCCACTAAGTAGTAACCCCCAGCTCTGCTGATCCCCCACTAAGTAGTAACCCCCAGCTCTGCTGATCCCCCGCACAGTGGTAACCCCTAGCTCTGCTGATCCCCCACTCAGTGGCAACCCCCAACTCTTCTGATCCCCGAGTCAGTAAAAACCCCCAGCTCTGCTGATCCCCCGCTCAGTAGTAACCCCCAGCTCTGCTGATCCTCTGGTTTTCTGATCCTCTTCTCTCTCTAGTCCTTTCCCACTATATAGTGACATTGGTAGTTTCTCTTGTTTCAGTCCCCCAGTACTGCTGATCCTCTGCTGTTCGTTCCACACCACCTTCCACTATAACGTTCCTATGTTGCATACCATGTGTTGCTCTTCTCCGGTCCGGATCTGCACATTGTCTTGCTGCTCCACACTGAACACCAGATCTGATGTCTGCACCAGATATTTCCAGCATATATACACATGAACCAAAAGTGACTGCTGATGATGTCTTTCCAATTTCCTTGTTGGTTTCCCAGTGCATCCTAGGATATTTCATAATTGCAAAACCTCCAAAACAAAGCAAAGCTAACTCTGAATAAAAGCCCCTCAAAAGCTGCAGGTGCCGTTAGCGAATGTTGTCATAGACTTCTATGAAGGCTTTGGAGATGTCTTCAAGCACCAAGAAACGACATGGGATATAATTTTTGTAGCGAAGCAAAGCAAACACAATGTGTAAACAGGACTGATATATATATGCGTACCCAAAGAAAAACTGAACTACTTGAGATCGGGAGCTTTCCGATCATGTGTCCGCTGTGACAGCCAATCACAGCAATCACATAATCATAAACCCTGCCCCGCCTCTCAGCATTAGAGACAACTTAAAGGGGCCGGGGGACGCTAGCGTTAAGGGGTTAAAAAGGAATGTCCAATGCCTTATCTTGAAGCAAGTGTAAACAAACCCTAATTGTTTACCTATACTTCTATAGATTTTGTTTATTTTTATTTTGTTTTTATTTTTTTTACTTTTTTGTATTCTTTCCTTGCCAGAGCAGTGACTGTTCTATCCACTGTCTAAGCTCTCAGTTGATAAAAAAATAAAAAAATTGTCAAAACTGTCATGCAAAAAAAAAAAAAATAATGAAAGGCTTTGTTAAATGACAAATTCAGATTTTTTTTTTTTATGCCAATTCTGTTTAAAAATACATTTAGGGCCCATTTACAGTGCTCTGGGCCTTTGTAGTGTGTTAAATAATTTATTACGGATGGACTGCCAACATATGGCAATAACCTGAAAGTCGGACATGACCCATTTTTTCTTTAGCCTAGCGTACAGCAACTCAGGACATATGTGTTGTGGCGAGCTACGGTGCGGGTGCCTGCCACTTTAACAGAATTGGGGCTCATTCAAAATGAATGGCACCAGAATGCACTGCACAGCAGCAGCTGCACTATGTAATGCATAAATGTGATAGGTCCTTATGATCTCTCTATTTGAAGTAATGTATAATTGGTTTATGGCATTTTTTTTATGTCTTTAAAGTTCAGTTTTACCTTTTTCAGTATTTTTTTTTTCTTTTTGAAGGTATACTCATCCTTTAATACAGTGCAAAGAACAATTTGGACGTGCAAAGTTTTCTAACCTCGGGTTGCTGAGGGTTCGTGCACCTTGCACATTGATGTATACTTTATTAGATATACTGACATACTTTATTTTTTGCCTTCTTGGCAATTGCAAGGTGGGCTGTTATTTTCTTTACATTTAGCTTACACTCTTACAAGATTGTTCTGGTTATTTCGGCAGAATGTCACTGGAGCAGACCCCATGTTGTTTAAGTAATTTTATTTTGCCTGTTTGCATGGATTTAGACCCGGCATAACAAATGTATTTATTAAATCTTCTTATATCGTGTGGCTGCTGGGGACGGTTCTCCAGTGTAACATCTCAGCAGAAGCTGTTTTTTTTTTCCTCTCTTTTTTGCTGCGCCGTCTCATTGTACCATTTCCTGGGGACATTTTATCTACTATGCAAACTATAAATTACAGCTGCAGAGAGAGAGCGAGCTATACAGGAATACAGCAAAGATGAAAGCTAATTGCTAAGTTAAGTAGGTATTTTCTTTGTCACCATAAATGTATAACTAGCATTATCGTTAATGCTCTGTAATGTGGGCAGATGGACGCAAGTATTAAGGGTCTCTGGCATAATTAGTGTTGTTTTGCAAGGATTCAGCCCATACAAAGACCTTTGTCTAGACAAGCTGTAAAAACTGCAGTACAAAAGACGGGAAAAGATGAGCATATTGTATCGGGAAAAAAAGCTCAATTGATCTTTTTTATATTTAGCATTTGGGACATAGAAAGACATAGAGATGTAAAGCTGTATATGACTTTTTTTTCAGTGTCATGTGTTTTAACTGCTTTGCTTGCGTATGAATCCTGCTGTAATAATTTTCAGGCAGACAAAATCCTGCTGTCATTAGCAGTATGTATATGCAGGAAGCTAATAAAAATAAAAAAGATATAATAAAAATGCAAGATGCGACTGTGCCACTGGGTTAAAAAAAACTGTCGCAAAGCAGGACATGATCTATACGCTCTCCTGTCCCACTTGCCTTTTGATCTTTGCTCTCTTGCAGAGCAACAGTTTTTTTCCCTCTTACAGACCTAGATCCAATAGCTGGTTCCCGCTGCACGCAGTGGTTCCTTCTGCTGGCCGCTATGTCACTACAGGAAACAGTAGTTATGTAGGGCTAAATGGAGGGAATCGCAGCATGTCATGGGGGACTCAGCTATCCAACACGCCCAAAAGTGTCAAATAAGAAGATTCTTCAGGCAGTTGTAGCTCTTGAACAGAGTAAGGTTCAGTTCACACCATGAACCACATATGAATTGCACAGGAACTGCACCACATTCCTCTGCAATTCATAAGCAATCCAGCGTGGTTTGATTTGAGCCCATTAATTTTGAATGGGCTCAGATCGCACTGCCTCGCGCCATAGTTGTGCATGTAATAATTTTGGAGCTGCGCTCCAACCGGATTGCATGGTCCTTTTACACCATGGGGGTTGGTGGAGGCAAACACTGTGTTTGCGGCCTGGGTTTGGGGCATCATTAAGACTGCACTGACACTCAATACAGATCTCAAGGACAGTGCAATTTAATTGCCGTGTGGGAAATGCGTACGGATCGCGCCGTAGTTGTGCATGCATTAATTTTGGAACTGCTCTCCAACCGGATTGGATGGTCGTTTGGCACCATGCGTGTTGGTGCAGGAAAACACTGTGTTTGCGACCTGGGTTTGGGGCATCATTAAGATTGCACTGACACTCACTACAGATCTCAAGGACAGTGCGATTTAATTGCAGTGTGGGAAACGCGCACGGATCGCGTGTTTCCCACACTGCATTCTAGTGTGAACCTAAGCTAAAGATCAGAGTAATGGGCAGCTGAGAGGCTGAGTGTAAATTCTTGCAGGTCCTGCTTTGTGAGAAGTCTAAGTTCTAACTAAGGGACAAGGTCCCTTTAAGGATTACATTCACACTTGTGCAGCTTGTCATGAGACTTTGGACACTAAAGGTGCTTGGCAAGTTGCACCCCATGTTTTTCAATGACAGCCATTCAAATATGTACGGCTTACAGTCACAGCAACTTTATAAAGGTTTCTGCACTACTTTGGTCCAACTTTTATTGTTTTACATGCAACAGCTGTCTATTATCATTGGTCAAAACCAAAGTTGCATCCAAGTCACACCCAGCCAGAGTTGCATCAAAGTTGCACCCCAGAGTCGTGCGACTTTAGAGTCCTACAAGTGTGAATGGTGTCTTAAAGCAGAGTTCCACCCAAAAGGCGAAGTTCCGCTTTAAAGATTGGTCCCACTCTCCCCATTACGGATTCGCACCTTCAGGGAGCGGGGGGAGGGGGGGCGAAACGGGCGCCCGAATTTGACAGGTACCTGCTCCCACTTCCGCTGTGATCGCCTAGTTGATTGGAAGCAGAAGTTGTCCTCTTACCTTCCCTCCCTGAAGTCTTGTGGGACATGTGACAGGTCCCAGAAGACGAGGGGGCTATTCAGGAAGCACAGCGCTACTCGCGCATGTGCAGTGGGCACCCGGCTGTGAAGCCGCAAGCTGTAACAGCCAGGTGCCCACACTGAAGATGCCAGCGCCTGAAATACAGGGCGGCCAGTGAAACGGGCTGCGGTGGGGGCAATGCAGGATCGTGGGACAGGTAAGTGGCTGTTTTTTAAAAGTCAGCTACAGTTTTTGTAGCTGCTGACTTTTATTTTTTTACAGAATGAGTGGAACTCTGCTTTAAGGAAAATTGTACTAAAAATTAAAGTGGGTGCCATTGTTGGCTTCCTTCTGGTCTGGTGGTGTCTGGCTTTAGCACTTTAAGACGAGGACCTGAAGGAGCACAAAGATTTGAAAAATAAAAGTAGCGTCAGACTTCCTAGCATGCATATTTGCTCCAAGACAATAACTCCAAGTGCTAAAGCCAATGGAGTGTGACAGCCAGGGGATTAGTATTTTCAGAAAGAGAGGTTAGCAGTGGCAGCCACCAGGTCCCTTTAAAATAAAGAGTTGTTAAAACCATGAAAGGATAAGGTATTTTGAGAGAGCTCGTTTTTTTTAGAACAGTTGTAAGTCGCAACCATTGTGCAGCACTAGGAAGCAAGAAGCATAGCCTGCATAGGTAATAGGTAGAAACATAGTGGCTTAGGGCCCTTTCGCACCAATGCGCTCTTGCACATCTACAGTGTGAACAGTTACTTAGGATTTAATGGGGAATCATTTTCATGTGCTCTTGTCTTCCTGGAAAAGTGTGATAAAAGCACACCAGTGTGAAAAAGGCCATAAGGTGTCAATGATGGGTTTATTGACCAATTATCTGTTGGGATGTTCTCAATGGATATATAGCATAGTGACTGCCTACCACTTGTTCCCTGGATCCTATTCTCACACCTAGAATTTCCATTCTTCAGTAGGAAATCCTGATCTGTTGAACATTCTCTGTATTTTATAATGCAGCGAATGTTACAGCCCACAATACCAAAGTGTCTTATGATTTTCCTTTTGATTTCTATGCACAACCTGCCATGTTGGCTTCTACACTCTCCCCCAGCTCACAGAGCCGTTCACTTTCGGAGTACATTCACCCTCTTCACCCATAGCCAAGGAAATATATAACTTCTTTGAGCTTGCAGAGTGGATTGCAGAGAATTGCGGGTGACTATAGGCAGGTGAGTATACCCATGTTTGTGTGCTAAGGGACCAATCGTGGTCCCTTATGGAAACGGAAAATATATATATTTTCCCTTTGCACGATTGTTTAATCACCATGTTTATCCTGATAAGGATTTAAAAAGGGGGATTTGTCTTCACGTAGTGTTATCACAAGTGATTCCTGTGGTTATCACAAGTTTTGCACTTTATTGGATCCATTTGGGATCAGAGCACTGTGTGTTTACATATTGGTTTGTCACTTATTATTATCAGTGTCATATTATTATTTTTTAATATTATTTTTATCATCTATTTGAGTAGTAGAGCACTGTTCATTATAATAATTTAATATCATATGTTGATTTGTTAATTATTATTATTAGTGTTTCACTATTTATATATATTGTTCTTTCACTTATTGGTTAAGGTTGAGTGATAGCGGCTATAATTGGGTTCACCCATATAAGTGCAGGAGGGTCTTTTCTTTTTATGCCCCTATATGTGCTGAAGATAAAATACCACTGGAAACAGCACAATCTGGCAAAAATCAATACTATAATTACATTTCAATGCTGACCATATATGGCTGTACATCTCAGATTCCATGCTTAGTAATCTAATATGCTTGTGTCGGTTATTGCAGGACACTTGTTCAGAGCTTCTGGAGAGCAACCGTTCAATCTGTCCAGTGCCTTTCCAATGATCACCCACCCAGTCTTCGGCCTACACGCAGCCAGCTCAGGACACTCGGAATTCGGTGGTTTGGGAACGCTTGGAACACCCACAGCCTTAGCAGCACATCCCCAGCTAGCACCTTTTCCAGGTAAAATCTGCAAATAAGCATCATTTATGTCTGTACTTGTGTGCTTGTCTACACATTTTCCAGTTGCATGTAGAATGTGCCATAATCTGCAGGTCAACATTTCATATTATATAAAGGAATTCCAGCGAGTTCTCACTATGTTCACTATGGATAGAAAACTGGCTAGTAGATCATATTCAGAGAATCGTGGTTAATGATGCATACTCTGAATGGTCTAGGGTTGTCAGTGGTGTACCCCAAGGTTCAGTGTTGGGACCCTTAATTTTTAATATATCTATAAACAATATATGGTCTGGGATTACAAATACAATTTCAGTCTTTGCAGATGACACCAAGCTGTGCAGTGGAATAACGTCCTTACAGGATGTCTCCAACTTACAAGCCAACCTCAATACACTGTTTAATTGGGCAACTATGTGGCAAATGAGGTTTAATGTTGATAAATGTAAGGTTCTGCACTTGGGGGCTAAGAATATGCATGCATCATACATACTAGGGGGAGTACAACTGGGGGAATCAATGGTGGAGAAGGATCTGGGAGTTCCGGTAGATCACAAGCTTAATAATTGCATACAATGCCAAGCTGCGGTGAGCAAAATTCTCTCTTGTATTAAAAGAGGTATAGACTCCAGAGAGAGAGATATCATTTACCCCGGTACAAATCATTAGTAAGACCTCTTGAATATGCAGTTCAATTTTGGGCACCAATTCACAAAAAGAACATTGGGGAAATAGAGAAAGTACAGAGAAGGGCAACCAAACTGATACGAGGCATGGAGGAGCTCAGCTATGAGGAAAGATTAGAGGAACTGAATTTATTCTCTCTTGAGAAGAGATTAAGGGGGGATATGATCAATATGTATAAATACATCAGTGGTTCATATAGTGAACTCTGTATAGAGCTATTCACTCCGAGGTCATCACAGAGGACAAGGGGGCACTCTTTACATCTGGAGGAAAAGAAATTTAATCTCCAAACATGGAAAGGTTTCTTCACAGTGAGAGCTGTGAAAATGTGGAATAGACTCCTTCAAGAGTTGGTTCTGGTCAGCTCAGTGGATTGCTTTATAAAAGGCCTGGATTCTTTTCTAGGTACACATATACCTGGATACTAACATTTATAGGTAAAGTTGATCTAGGAAATATCTGATTGCCTCTCCGGGGATCAGGAAGGAATTTTGTTCCCCTGCAGTAGCAAATTGGATCATGCTTTGCTGGGTTTTTTTCCTTCCTCTGGATCAACTATGGGTATAGGATTATAACTTTTTTTTTTTTTTTAATAGTTGAACTGGATGGACTTTTGTCTTTTTTCAGCCAGACTAACTATGTAACTATGGTTACCTGTGTTAGGTATGGTCATTAGGCGACAGGAGAAAAAAAATATTTTTTTCTTAATTGGAATAAAAATAAAAAATGCGGGGATTCTCAAGGCTGCATAATCATGATGGCTCTAGCATGTACTACGGTATGGCTTAAAGAAAACCTTTGTAGGCCAACAAAGGGTCGTCACCAGCAGAAACCTATTGACAGGCTTAAGAGATGTGCATATGCTCTTACTTTTAGAAAAGTCAGTGTTAGGAATGCACTGATACCCTTTTTGATTGGCAAGTACAAGTACTGATAATTTTGGACAAGTTACTCGCCAATACCTAGTACTGATGCTTTGCAGTGCGATTTCCATCAATACAGAATGTATGGATGCAAATTTCACTGCAAAGAATAGCATGAGATTTGAACAGGATTGCGATTCCTGTCCAAATCGCATGTAGTTTCCCCACTGCTCCTGTGTGAACCCAGGCTTATCATAGGAAACCTCCCTGTACTGATCCCATCCTGAGCGGAGAGTGGGAGAGAAGGGCTTGTGGGGATGTATATCTTGGTGGCAGATGCTCCAGATTCTCAGCTGCAGGAGAGGAGAGAAATGGATGGTGCTGACCAATCAGAAGCCATCTAGCCCTGTACTGTCATCCCTGCAAGGAGAGGAAAGAAAGCTGCTTCACAGGACTGGGGTTTTGAAACCCCCACGGCTTTCTCTCCTCTCCTTGCAGGGATGACAGATGAGGCAAAAAGACTGGTACTCAGAAGAAGATGCTGGTGCCAGCAAGAGGCAATTGGACAGGTAAGTATTCACCCTTTGTTTCCACTTCAAATTGACCCTGTCTGGGGGTCTACAAAATGAAACAGACACTACCCTGAAAAGAAAGCGGCTTTATACAAGCCTGTCTGTTAGATAATTTGGTAAAACTTCACTCAGTAGCGGAGCCCTTGACCTTGATCTGATTCCACATTTGTAGGTGTGTGGAATAGTGTGTCTTCCTCTGGCCACTTTGGTTTCTCCCACCCACCCCTACATCATTACTGTGACTAGGGGTCAGCAGGAGAAACCACAGCAGCCAGTAGAGAAACCTACTGTTCAAACTGCCCAAGGAATCAAATCGGATCAGCTTCAGGAGCACTGCTACAGAGTGAAGGTATAAAAGAAAAGTGCAGAAATGGGACTTTATACCTCCCAAGGTTAAATTACCACCCTGCCTCCACTCACAATATATACTTTCTTAGAGTGCAGTTATAGCTAACAAACCATTGGACAGGTATGTATAAAGCTGCTTGCTTTTCAGGGTAGTGTCCATGTAATTGTTTTGACCCCCTGACATGGTTACTTTAGAGGTTGCATCAGAGGTTTCTTACACAGGTGTTTTACTTTGTGACAGAAAAACTGCCATGAGGGAAAGAAGAGGCCATAGCAAGTAGAAGGGCTGCCATTGCTGACCTTCCTCTAAAAATACTGTATGCCTGTCTCTGACTCCAGTACTTTCTATGATGATGGATATAATCACAGTGTTAGGCAATTTGTGGCTCTCCATCTTAGTAAAACTGAAATTTGCAGGGTATCTTTTCAGCAGCTTTTGCTGAGAGCTGTATTTCCACAAAACCTGCCATACCAATGTTGACCATGGAAGGTTCAGGCCTACAGACCCATCTTCCACAATATAACTATATATTCTCCATCTTAGTAAAACTGAAATTTGCAGGGTATCCTTTCAGCAGCTGCTGCTGAGAGTTGTATTTACACAAAACCTTCCATACCAATGTTGACCATGGAAGGTTGAGGCCTACAGACCCATCTTCCACAATATAACTATATTCTCCATCTTAGTAAAACTGAAATTCGCAGGGTGCCTATTCAGGTGCAGCCCAACAGATGCTGCTGAGAGTTGTATTTCCACAAAACCTACCATACCAATGTTGACCATGGCAGGTTGAGGCCTACAGACCAATCTTCCACAATATAACTTTACATTATCTTAGTAAAACTGAAATTCGCAGGGTGCCTATTCAGGTGCAGCTTAACAGATGCTGCTGAGAGTTGTATTTCTGCAAAACCTGCCATACCAATGTTGACCAAGGTAGTTTCAGGCCTACAGACCCATCTTCAATAATGTAACTTTAAATCTTCACTAATTTACAGTATATTAAAGTATAAATATATCTACAGCTTGTTCCTGGCCTGTAAGAATGAAAATGTTTTTCCTTCCACAGGATCAGCCTGCATATCAGAACACCTATAATGAAATTCCATCCATCGCAGGCAGGGTACACAGCCTAGATCATTGTCAGGAGCATGAAAATTTCAGTGCCTGTTACCCAGGAGAAGTCTATTTTTTTGCATCCTTTGAGACAGCTTATTTCTGTTTGATAAGTTACATAAGAAAGTTATGTTATCCAGTGAGTAGTTGTGCTACCTCTGAGGGCATATTATGTTGTGCCATGGGCACCCCAGAGGTTTAACACATACAATCTCCGAAGCTATCTGATCTCCAGCTGTTGTTTCCACTTATTTTAGCCTCTTTGGAGAAAATGAATGGTACTTGTTACTGTAGTTCTCCAAAGACATTTGAAATCATTGACTATGTACTGCCCTGTAGGGAGCCATTGTACATACTGTAATCTACAGCGCCGTTCTGTTAGGCTTAGTGCAGTCGCTGGAGCTATGCTGTCTATGCTTATGCTCCATTATACCGACTGAAAACCTCCAAGGCTTCTCATCTAATACTGAGCTCTGATCAGCAAGTCATTCATTGCCTACTTAAGCAACAAAAAAAAATTGCTATGGAAATTGTGATCTCGCTGTCCACATGCTGCATAAAGAAAGCACTCAGGCTCTATTAGAGTGTCGCAAATCACAAGCCGTTCTAATGTATTCATTCCTGGAAAATCAGCAGGATATTCACTTTGATGTAATAATAAAATAAAACATGCTTGCTCATCACACCGACTCCATGTAAACGGTATTTGCATTGATGAAGTTAATGGACAAATTTTAAAGAACAACTATAAATCTATATGCCTCTAATTTATCTTTTTATCTATCTATCTATCTATCTATCTATCTATCTATCTATCTATCTATCTATCTATCTATCTTTTTGTCTATCTTTGTCTCTCTGGCTTTGGAGGTGGAAAATTATCATGCTGAGGTACCAAAATTAAACATGGCTAGTTCTTAAGACTTCAAAGAAAAAAATCTGCTCCACATAAGCCACAGCCTTGCCTGAGCTTCAAAATACACTCAAATTAGAATATGGTCAAAGAGCCCCTCACAAAAAATCAGAAGGTTTATTGAAGTAAAAGACACATACACACTGGTCTTCACACATTTTGCACCCAAATGTGCTTACTTATAAGGTTGATGAGTGCAATTGTTAGGACTGTTGTATTTTTACTACAATTGTCATCATCTGTGGAAATGTAGTGTACAAAAAAGAATAAAAATAGATGCAATATGGCAAGAAAGTGGAACAGCCTAACTTTTAGCTTTTTTGGGAAAATGTTTTTATTGCGTAACATTGCCCAGAGCACATACACATCTTTAGTTACACCTACTGATGTGGGACTTCATTTCATAGCATGGGGCAAAGAGCAGCATGTTATAGAAATGATTTTAAATTACTTGTGGTTGACTTCAGAATGAAACGGTATAATGGCAGAAGGTTGTTGTAGATGTTTTTCCCTTAAAGCCGAATTAAACTCTTTCCATAAAAATTGCCCATTTAGTTTTGTTATATAGTAAACTTTTGCAAGTAGACAGGAATCATTCTTTTTCCTTTTTTTGTCCCTGCTTCTGTATTCCTGGCTTAGGCCAGAATGGCATTGCTGGTCCTGCCCGCAGAGTCCTGGGATATTTTTGTCATACAGGAGTCTTCCTGTGCCTTGTTTTTCCCCCCCCCCCCCTTTTTAGTACAGTGAGATTTTGGTGCGCAGTGGAGGACAGACTTTTCAAGCTTAGCACACCCTAAAGTCTCATCAGATCATCAGACAGAAATGTGTAATAGGTGCAGGGAATACAGACTTTATAGAACCACAAGAAATGCACTCTCACACTGCTAGGGTTTTTATCTACATGTTGCCTTAGAGGCTACATAAGCTACCTTCCGCCTATGTTGTAATTGCTATGGCAACATGTAAACAAAAAAGAAGTCCACGCTCATTCAATTGCGCATGTACGAGATGTTACAGCACGTCATAACAGTAAGGGTGGATAGATCCAAGGAAGTGATTGTTAGCTGAATCATCTGCCCCTACTAAAGATGGCCACATGAATTAATGCTAGTGGGGGTCTAGAAATGTGATTTTCTTATGAAATAAAGCATCCACGCATGGAAAGATTGGTGAGTTTAATTTGAATGTAAAAGATTAATAAAATGTTTAAAAACTCATAAATTCAAAACACTACTGGAATGGCCGCTGTGTACTTTACAAGCCAGCTCAGGGGACTGCACACTATTGAATGTGAACCACAATAACAAAGATCCAAAGGCTGGCTTCAGCTCAATCTCCACCTATCAGACACGCCAGTCTAACACATCTCACCCTAGTAGGGCTTAATCATAGAGGTCTCTATGTGTGTAAAGGAGATTGAGCTGAAGCCAGCCTTTGGATCTTTGTTACTGAGGTTCACGTTCAGCAGTGTGTGGTCCCCTTTCCTACACTTGATGAATAAAATGGTGTTTTGTTTTTTTTGATATCCAGTTTAATTTCACTTTAACATGAAACACAGGCCAATTTACTTTTTATTTTAGTTTTTGTTGGAGCATTGCAAAGTTTGATTTATTAGAACCTCCATCAAAGGGATCTGCATAGCAACCTCAGCATTGGCAGCCTTCATATTTCTCTCAAGAGGCATCTTTTAGCTGTAACTGCCATTGTACTGGTAATAAAGTTGAAGGTGCTGGTGATGGGAGTGCAGCTGGAACAGATGGGATAGTAGATGGTGGAATGTGTCAAATAAAAATTGGCACAATTACATGGACAAAGGTTGACCAGATGGTAGCAGGACATATATGAGGTGTCTTCAAAAAGTTTCCTCCCTTTTATCCATATATATATATGTCTTAAAGAGTGTGGAAACTTTTTGAAGAACCCTTGTATATGCAGAAAACAGCAGTGTCTAAAAGTTGTTCCAGGTTGTTCATTGCATAGGAGCCTTCTTAAAGTGGATTTCAGCACCACAAACTAAAAACACTTTTTAATTTTTTAATTCATTTTAATATTAAGAGCAAACTCCCCCATCCATCCTTGTTTCCATGCTTTACTTTGCTGAGAAATCACATTAAACCCCCCCCCCCCCCCCCGCCCCTCCTAGCATCTCTGACCATGGCTATCTTGAAAAAAAGCAGACGCTATATGTAGCCCTTAGCTGAGGCATGCAGGCAGGAGAGTGTACTTAGTTGAGAAAACCCCTCCTCCCCTCCTGAAGACTCCTGGGATGTATGATATCATTTACCAGGAAGTAACCAAAGAAATGTAGAAAAAAGTGTAAAACAAGTAAACATAATATACTATCTTATCTATTTAATAATGCTAGAAGCATAAGGATTAAAAATAGTTAATTCTGATTGAGAGAGTGAAGTTCCGCTTTAAGTCTGTGCCTTCCCCTGGAACTGACTGTGAAGAATAGAACCATTCCAGATAAGACAGATGCTTAAGAGGAACACTATGATACAGATGCTGCCACACTGTAGAATTTCTGCATTGTTTACATGATCAATAAGCAGTGGTGGTGACAATAAAGTCTCTTCTGAGAATTAAAAGATTATTGCTTTGTCTCACTCTTGGACTTTCAGCACACTTCACATATAACCCTGGCTCCACTAATAACCAGCTTTGTCTTCCACTGAAGACCTTGGGGAATGTTCTCTTGTTCAACATCACTTTGGCAATTGATCTTATAGTTGCTGCCATTGCAAATGTGATTCTACGTCAGAGAAGTGATTATACTGCTGACAACACATCGCCAGTGGTAAAATTACCAAGGAGAGGCTTCAATTTTCCCCAATTTTATTGCTCCCTCTATAGCTCAGAAGGTTACAAAATCTCACTCACTAGAAAGGGAGCAACATCTCACTGGAAAATTCCATAGCAAAAGGTAAGTGATTTATTAGCATTCTTTCCCTAGCGATTTGTTACCAGTGATGGGATTGCTCTTGTAACATTAGCCTTAAGTCTCGGTTTACATTGTTGTGACCTGAAAGTAGCATGGCTTACAGTGCAACTTTGCCAGGCAACTTCCTGGCGACTTGAGCACTATTTTGAAGCAAATGTGATGCAACTTTGATGCAAATTTAAAGCAACATTGAAGCAACCTTCAGGGAATGCCTGGGTAATCTTCCTGTAATGTCAGATCCAAATCACATCAATATAGATGAGGATCCAACTTGGAGGCGACTTCCATTAAAGTCTATGGGCACCAGTCAGATAGAAGTTGCCTTGAAGTGGTACAGGAAACTTTTCTAAAGTTGGAGCGATTTCAGTAGTGCTCATTAAGACAGCTCTCATTGACTAACATGGGATTTCACTTGTCATGCGACTTGCGGTCTCACAAGTCGAATCCCAAGTTGCGGCAGTGTGAACCGAGCCTTAGACTTTAATCAAGGAACAGTGAGAAAAAAAAAAAAAGAAAAAAATGAAAGCTGCTAGAGTGGCCCAGCCAGTCAACTGACTTAAATCCAATAGAAAATCTATGGAAAGAACTAAAGATCAGAGTTCATAGAAGAACCTTCAAGATTTGAATATTGTGTGAAAGAATGGGCCAAAGTCACACCTGAGCAATGAATGCAACTAGTTTCTCCATACAGGAAACGTCTTGAAGCTGTTAATACCAGCAAAAGATTTTGTACAAAGTATTAAATAAATTTCAGTTAGCGTGTTCAATACTTTTTCCCTGTGTCATTCCATTTTATTACACATAACTTAATTTCTTAACTTTTTGTTTTTTTTGTCTGGATTGCATGGGTTGTTACCAACATGTGGCAAAATTTCATGTCAATAGAACCTTTAGTAATATATTTATTCAGAAATGGTGACGTGTTCAATATTTTTTTTTACCCGCTGTATGTGCTTGCTGAGGCTTTTCTGATATTGAAGCCAAAGGTGGCCTCCTTAGGTGACATGCCATTGTGGTGACCCTGAACGCATAGCAGTTGGTCAACTTTTGCAGTCAGATTGATTAAAAAATGAATTTTTATGGAGTTGGAATTAGGTGATAGTTGGTGGTATCATTGGTTTCCAGCAAATGTTTGTTGTCCATTTTAATGTGTATGCGGGATGCTAAGTTTTAATCCTCATTCACACGTGATGTTTTTACAGCGGCTGTTTTTGGCTTTTGACTTTTTTTTCTACAGCTAGTAAACCCCCAGCTTGGTATCCTATGTGACTTTACACAGCTAACGTCACCAGCGTTATCAAAATGTCCTGTGTGCATGAGGGCTTAGTAGAGTAATATGACTGTTTTTAAATTAGGTATAAGAGAGAAATAATATATATATATATAACTGGAAGGGTCATCTTTTGTTTTTGAGGTACAGAATGGTGGCGAGCAACTGATCCACACACCCGTGCTGCTTTCTTTCCCCCATTACTCGGAATTCCTCCCCTCTTCACTGCCCCATCTCAGAACCATGACTCCTCCTTTCATATCCGGAGCGCTGGGAAAAATGGCCGCGGAGGCCCAGAGAAAGGTACAGTTCTCACTTCACTGGTGAATGCATTCTGTGCCGTTGTTTAAGCTTGATTAATAATTTGGGGGTTTTAATGAAATAAACATCCATTATAATTACAGTTATCACAGTGGTATCAGTCACTTTGTATGGTAATTATAGCTATTAGTTAAGCTAAACAAATGCAATTAGTGCTTGTCTTCAGTATGTTTCTTTTATTTGTGTCAGTGTTTGGTGTAAATTGTACAGGATTATCATTTATTTAATTTGTTTTTCACATGTTGTCTTTCCCGAATATTCTTCTGTTCAGCTGCATATGTGTTTCTTTTGGCTGGCCACATACAGGAGAGTTTATTGGTGATTTCATGCAGAACTGACAAAGGTTCAAATTTGCCAACCTGAACTGCAATTGTAAATGAAATGATTTATAGAGATGGGATAATGGGTCGGAATCATTTTTTAACTTGATTATTTTTGAGAAGTGTTTTCAATACAAGAGAACATTTACAGTACAGGGCAGTTATATTACATTACATTTGCCAGTCTTTGATGCTTCCCAAATGCTTCCATTGATGTCAATGTAAATGTGCTGTAAACGCACTGCAAACATGTCACAAATAGCTCTATGGTATTTGCAATGGGTTTTAGATGTGTTTAGAAAGCATTACTAGCTGAGATTATAATACAAAAATCCATACCATAAAAAACCAACACAGAGGGGATGTCTGGCAAGCAATTTTTAATACGCCGCAGAAGCATCAAAAACTCATCAAAAAGAGCTGTTAACTTATCCTAACGCATTAGGTGCGTTTAATAAGCGCTCAAATTTCTTTGCACTTCTAAATAAGCCCTTTAACTATTACTATAAATTCATACAACATGATAAAACTAAGAATATACTGTAGTGTAATATTGTGTAATATTGGTTATTTACTTAAGATTGTGTCAATGAAAATGTTTTCTTTTGTCCATTCGTCCAGAAATCAGCATCAATATGGCCAGCCAAAGTTGGCCTTTACACTAGTAGAATTCTATTTTTTTAGTTTTTATGAACAATCTGTTTTTATTGCAAATTTTCACAAAAGCCAGGAGAAAAAAACAACAAACAGTCATATAAACATTACACAGGCAAATAGGGCCTATAGACAGTGTAGAGAGGAGATAAAACTATGTCACTTTGTTATTTAGATCAGTGCTCTCCAAACTGTGGCCCGGGGGCCAGATGCCACCCTTTGCTTGACTTAGGGTACTATTCATCCCACTATTCTGCCCACTGATACCAGCAATGGAACATAATTCCTGCCACTGACAATAACGGGGCGCTTTCTCCCTCTGACACCAGCAATGAGGAACTATTCCTCCTACTAACACCAATGATGTGGCACTATTCCTTCCCCTAATACCAAAGATGTGGCACTGTTTACTACCACTGATGCCAGGAAAATGTTTACTCCCAATGGCCATAGTCCAGCCCCCTAAAGATTGAAGGACAATAAAAAGTTTGGAGACTCCTGATTTAGATATATAAAGCACAATAGGCTAATTGGCGTGTAACATGATGGAGTAGAAGACACAAGGGTCCCCCTCAAAGGCTGGGATTAGAGGAAAACTGGTCAGGTCACAGTAGCCTAATATGGTGAGTGGGTTCTTATGACATGCTGTAAGTCTGCAGTATTGGATATTAATAAAGCATGTAAAAAAAATAAAAGAACCATTAAGAAGAAAAGAATATTCAAAATGTATTTCTACTGTATGTAGCCCACATAGCAGTCCTATAGGCTGTTGTAGAGATGTACAGAGCCATAAAAGAAAACAAGGAAAGGGGAGACAAAAAGAAAGAACCAAATGGTGGGGGGAGTGGAGAAAGAAGATGGAATAGGGGCAAAGGGAAAGTCCCAGGGGTGGAGGATGAGGAGGTAAGACCCCTAACTTCATAGGTATTGGGAGAAATTAGCTGAGATCAGAAGTACTTTGTATCCATTGTATCCACACCATTGGATGTCTTTCCAACGGTTTTTCCTCACCATGAATTATCCTTTCCATGGATTGAATCTCATTCATCTCACAAACCCCTACATTTTTTTTTAGAACATTCATTTTATTTTGTAATTGTTAGCATGGTCAAAATTTACTTTCATTTTTAATCATAGTGACCAAAAAATTTGAAGGAGCAGGATGAAAATTTTTCTTCAAACAAATTTCCAACAGTGTATGTAATTTCTGTTTGGGAAATGACATTCACTCCAAAATTAAATGTTAAAAACAAACGAAATAAAAAAAGTACTTTTGAATGTGTTGAGAATTTCTTTGTGAACCTTTGTTTGAAAATGTACTAGTGTATGGCCAGCTGTTCATGTTTGCTGGATCACGCAATGCAGTGTCTTTGTGCACCTGTACGATGATTTACTGCTCTACCTGCCTCATAAACCACTAGGGTGCATGGGCCACTGTTCTAATGCATATATTTCTTTATCCTGTGTAAAGGCATAAATGGATCCCTGAATGGAAGCATCCCCTCATTAGTCACCAGTAACTGCACACCTGTATTATCGACAACTACCGCAAATAACACCGGACAAGTAAAAAGCGTAGGCTCAGGAGCAGGGGGCCGGACATGTAATCAAGAGCAAAGCAAATCAGATGGAAGAAGCGAGAAAAATAAAGATAAGGTGGGGAAGAATTATTGCATGGTCTATTTTTTGTGAAGTGTTGTCATTCCAAAAATGCACAAAAATGTTTAACATTTGATGACCTAGGTACAGCGCCTACCACCTCTTACTTTCTTTTTAACTAAGTTTTCATTTACTTGACTCTTCTGTTGTTAATACCGCTTATGGAATCCACAGTTAGTCAGGTTTTGTTGTTTAACTGACCTGTAAGGTCAATAAAATATTGCTATGACTGTGTAGTGCTAGGACCTTACTAATCTCAGCTTTCAGCCACCACATTCTTTAAAAAAAATCCAGAATAAATACCCTTATTCCAGGAGAAATACAACTCTTGCCATGATGGGGGTTATTTATTAAAACTGGAGAGTGTAGAATCCGGTGCAACTCTGCATGGAAACCAATCAGCTTCCAGTTTTTTTTATCAAAGCTTAATTGAACAAGCTGAAGTTAGAATCTGAATGGTTACCATGCACAGATGCACCAGATTCTGAGTGCAACAGTTTAGTAAATCTCCCCCGACGAGTAGGTACCGTTCCCCATCTCCAGCATGGGCACTGGACAGCTTTCACTGCAGGTTGGTCTACCATCACTTTGTGGCATGTATGCGCCATTCTGTGCAGCACTCTACTGTGAGCCCAGTCTGTGTGATGATGCAGCCTTGGGAGGTGTGTCCATGACAGACTGGGATAACAGGAAGTCACTAAATCAGTGTTTCTCAATCTTTTTTCAGTCAAGGCACCCTTTAAAATTATGGACAGTCTTGAGGCACCCCATTCAAATATGTGAAAAACTATTCTAATCATTTTATATAACCCAGCAACATCCACGCATGTAGGACACCCAACATTGGAGGTGATTTATTCTTACAAAGCAAATACACTTTTGCACACTGGTACTGACTAGTATTCCAGTGTTTCTCTTCTCCCTCACTGAGCTAATGTGACCCCAGCACTGATGGAAAGGGGCAGGGGAGGGTCAAACTAGGATGCTGTGCAGGCAGCTGAAATCCTCCTTATCAACTGATGACATCATTGGTTGTCAGGATGCCGGCGGCTAGAAGGCCGTAATGGTGCACAATGAAAACCTGTGGCTTAGTGTAACTAAAAGGCAGGCTTGTTCCACCCACTGGCTTGTATACAAATTTTGGGCAATTTTTAGACATTTTGCCAAGGCACCCCTGAAGAAACCTCAAGGCACCCCAGGATGCCTGGGCACCCTGGTTGAGAAAGGCTGCAGTGAATGATGCTGGATCCAGAAAGCAAACAGCCAGAATAGAGTGTCTACAGGGACAGTGTCAGGTATAAGGTGAGGTCTGCAATGAAATTTGCATTATTATCTTCATGGGTGTTAGAGAACACAAGTTTTATTAATTACTTGAAGCTGGAGTTTGGCTTTAAGGCATAAAAGAAAAAATCACTCTGTACCATGCCAACCATTTTTAGCCATTGTGTAGTTTGTATAAAAAAAAATAAAGTATATGTATACCCTGACCTTGTTAAACAATCCATTTAGTTTAAAATAGAAATGAAAGGCAAAACATTTGTGTATAGATATAAAGAAAATATAAATATATTTTTTTCCCTTTTTTATAAGTGATCACATACTCTGTTCTCAGCTGCATAAGAACTAGGGCAGGAGAAACGGCAGCACAATGGTCTTTCCAGCGAATAGCTGTGCAGGGGGGGGGGGGGGGTTTCAGGACAAGTCTGACTTTTGAAGGAGTGCACACTGAGTTCCAGGCACAGCTAAAGATTTGACCACACTGTTCTCTCATGCCTAGTGTAGACAGTTTTTAATAGGAAAGCAGAGGGACTGGCAGGAACACCAGGGATTTCACACAAAGGAAGCAATACAAAGAGCACAGGATGCTTTTTCATACAAGTACATGGTACAGCAGGCACATATCAGGAATATGAAATGTTGGGTTTACATAATCTTTAAGACACTCATTTACTTTCCTGCTGTCAATTAACCATCCATGACACCTCTTCAGTGACAGAGACCAATGATAGCAAGCTTCTCTACATTTAGGTGACCAGTCATGACATCAAGTAGAGGACCCTACATGGACCCTTTAATAAACTTTTTTGGCAGCCCTTGGCAATGTCCACAATAGAAATTCGGGGGTGTTGCAAGAATTGTCCTCCCACGCTACAGATCTGAAGAAAAAAATGCAGTATAAAAAAGAAAGATATCAGATAAAAACCATATAATTCCTAGAAGCAGGTAGAGTGGAAAATATTTTTTATGTTTGAAGTTAAATATAAAGTAGCTGCAACTCCAAGTAAGTTTGAAAGGTTTTCATCTTTTGGGGGGTTCTTATGACTTTATTGAGGTGTGAATTCATATGCAATAGCAATAGGATGACAACAGAATGTACCATTGGAAATAATGAGCTGTCAGTTCTCGACAAGTGTTATATATTTATGCTTATATTGTGTTGTCAAAATAGTATTTGGAAAAAATCAAGATTGGGAAAAAGCTGCAGGAGTAGGTAGGAGAGCCTAAACTAACATTTGCCGAGATTTGCATATAATTGCTCCCCAGGTTTATGGAGGTCTGGGGGTACATGTGAACTTAATGAAAGATACATAAAGGCACATCAGGATGACCACACTTCTTTCAGACCTTCATTTATCAAAATATGTGCTGCTTTAGTATCTATTAGCATAGTGAAACCCCATGAAATGACTCCTGTGCCTTTTTTTTGTAGCAAAAACAAAGAAAAAAAGCAGTGGAAAGCTCCAGCTCCAGTGACTCTGGATCCTCGTCTGACACGTCTAGCGATGGAGTCAGCAGCAGCGATTCTGATGACTTGGAGGAAGAGGACCAAAGCATTGAAGAGAGTGATGATGATGACTCTGATTCAGAGAGTGAAGCACAAACTAAAAACAAGAGCAAGGTACAAGCTGCAATTTAATAACAAGGTCACAGAGAACAGCATTAAAATAGAAAAGGGAAACTCCCTGCCTTTGTAAGAGATGAGACAGTGTTAGTTGCTGACTAGCCTAAAGGATTTGGTCTGATGGTTAATGTTTGCTATAGACAGCAGTGGAAATGGTGACCTCTGCAGGTGGCATTTTTTCAATTCTATTACAAAGTTCTATTAAAAAATGTAATTATTTTGTTTAATGCATTACACTGCAGTAGCAGTCTGCTTTGAAGGATGAGCAGCAATCATTCAGATAAAGAATAAAAGAGATTTGAAAACAGAGCTGCTGTGGTCGGAAAGATCATATCCTGTAAGAAAAAATATAGAACAAAAGACCTTTTAGAAAATGATGTGTTTCCAGCCTTGGCTGTAGTCCATTTGTGCATGACTGTGCCCAAATCTACAAATCAGTTCCATAAAGACATGGTTTGGTAAGGTAGGTGTGAGGAACTTGAGTAGCCTGATGCTATGGAACGCAGACTGTGAACCAGGTCTTCTTATACAATGTTGGTACCTGATCCCACAAATGCTCTTTTGCCTGAATGGCATAACAAATTCCATGACACACTCCAAAATCACAAGAAAGGAGGCTGTAATAGCTGCAGAAGAGAAGCCAACCTAATATTCATGCCCATGGTTTTGGATTTTGCTGTCCAATAAACAGGCGTGATGGTCAGGTGCTCATGACGTCCACATAGTCCAATCAGAGAATGCCTTGTATTTGTAGACACAGAAGTTACAAGGCGACCTAGAAAAGACTTGGAGTGCATCTCTAAGCAAGAAGGAGAAGTTTCCTCATGGTCTCCAGGAATAGGGGTTAGGATGCACTCATCCAGAAAATGTCAGACATGTAGGTGAAAGGGACGCTGCTCTCTAGACCAGCCCGCGTGAGGTAGAAGAAGTGGCCTCAGTTGCCACTCCTCTTCAAACCATGCTCCCTGACGTATTTTGCCCCACCCACCGGGGGCTTAGTCATAGAAATGACTATGACTAAGCCCCATTGGCTGGGGCAAAATGTGTCACATGCATGGTTTGAAGAGGAACGCCGACTGAGGCCACTTCTACTACCTCACGTGGGCTGGTCTGGAGAGCAGCGTCCCTTTCACCCACAAGTCTGACATTCTCTGGATGAGTGTATCCTAACCCCTAGAGCTGCAAGTCTTTTCTGGGTCGCTTGTATCTTCTGTGTCTACAAATACAAGGCATTCTCTGATTGGACTATGTGGACATCATGAGAACCTAACCATCAGACCTGTCTATTAGACAACCAAATCCAAAACCATGGGCATTAATATAAGGTTGGCTTCTCTTCTGCAGCTATTACATGACATTCTATGAATAGTGTCAGTGTCTAACAAATGAGCGACTGCCTATGCTTAGTGTGCCTCTTACACAGAACACCAGCAGGACCAGGAGGATTGCAGCCATCACTGTAGTAGTGCAGATTACTACAGTAATCTCCAGCTACTCCAACAGCCCATCAGGTATGAGATATGCATACTTACGTTGTACCAAGCTGGATGTAAGTATGCAATGCAATTAATTTGTGGAGCTCAGATTTAAAAAATAAATATAAAGAATTTACAAGAATAAAATAAAATAAATAAAACTCCAGCCCAAAATCACGTCAGGAAAGACTGAAGAACAGGAAGTGCTGGGAAATCTCCCCATTGGGGACAGAGACAGCAACAAAATAACTTATTTTAGTAGCGTGGGGAAAGACTAGAGATTGCTGTCTGTTTTCTTCTTGCCCCAGTTCCAGTCTGTTAAGCTGGGTACACACTATAAGAAAGTCAGAAGAAAAATTCCGTATAAGGAATGATTGTTCGATTTTTTATAGTGTGTACACAAATTTCGACATTAGATTCAGACTTTCCAAATGAAAATTTCTGAAGGGACAAACTTCAACATTTTTCTCGTATGTGAACAGAACTAACGATTTTCATTTAATGTGTACTGTTTTTGTGCAAGAAAAATTGGATATGAAAGACTGCGCATAATCAGAAATAATAAACAGCAATAACCTACGCTACAACGTTTCTACGTCCAACAAAAAAAAAGCCTTTGTCATTCAAGAATTTTTGTACAATTAATACCATCCTGAGGTTCGATTGCAGTGAAACATTGAGGAAAACCGGATGATTTTTCGCCCAATTTTCTTTTAATGTGTACCCAGCTGGAATGTGTGGTAGTGATGGACCAATGAGAATCATTATTATTTTAATTATGTTTCAGAGTGATTATCAAGTGCTGAACCCTTTTGACTCTGTTTTTGTTACTTCCAATACATGCATAATGATAGGATCTAATGATCAATGGCAGAGATTTCCAATCACACTGAAAATTGCCCAATTATTGCTAGTGATGCCGTGACTGGACACATCACAAACAAAATTGGATGATATTTGGCCAGGCGTAATGTAACATCTGCTGGGCAGTTGTCAGAGTGCAGCATCTGGTAACAGATTTACTTCATTTGGCGAGTCTGGAAGCGTTAGCAAGCAAATCAATAAATGCATTTAGTAAATGGCCTGGACAATGTTCCCTAACTGACCCCAACGAGTACACTTTGGATGGTTAGCTTCTGCAGCTCCACCTATTTTCCTAACATCTACAGTATGTACAGATCTGTAAATATGTGTGCATGTTATCACGATTATGTCAGAATGGATGAGATAGTCTGTTCAAGTTGCTTTCGTTGTTTCTGCAGGTATGATTGTAGTATATTTAAGCGCTTGCAGACTACAAAATAAAAGTGAAGTAAACCTTGCAGAAACATATATGCAGGCCCTCATAGTCATTTTTTCCTGTATCTTTTTTGTGTTAAGTCAGAAATGACATTTACACTGCAGCCTGGCACTATCATTACAACTGACTTAAAGGTATGGTTTGTATTGCATAGTTACATTGGTCTAGCTTGGACCAACATAAGTAAGCACAACAATGACTAATATGCTTATTGCCAGCTTCCACAGAGATCCCACAGGTGGGATCCCTGTGGAAGCTGTGGGGTTCCTGTGGAAGCTGTGGGGTTCCTGTGGAAGCTGCGGGATCCCTGTGGAAGCTGTGGGATCCTTGTGGACGCTGTGGGATCCCTGTGGAAGCTGTGGGGTTCCTGTGGAAGCTGTGGGATCTCTGTGGGAGCTGTGGGATCCCTGTGGAAGCTGTGGGATTTTTGTGGAAGCTGTGGGATCCATGTGAAAGCTGTGGGGTTCCTGTGGAAGCTGTGGGATCCCTGTGGAAGCTGTGGTGTTCCTGTGGAAGCTGTGGGATCCCTGTGGAAGCTGTGGGGTTCCTGTGGAAGCTAAAATCACTGTTGTTGCTCAACATGGTCTTCCAGATCCAATGGTAAACGACTACTCTCCTGCATAGTATCCACAGGGGGTCACTCGCTCGCCACAGCTGCCATTGAGAGAAAGAATTGCATGTTTCTCATTGAATGCAAATCATTGTCTGATTAAAAGAGTTGAATAGGCAGTTACAATCTCTTTCTTGTCCAATGGAGAAAGGTTTTGCATTTTTCCCAGCCTTTGATTGGCAGCACAGGACCTGGAATACTGTGGTAATTGCTATAGTAGCAGTGACTACTCCATTGATTTCCAGCTTTCACAGGGATCCCACAGGTAGAGAATGTGCATACTTACTTTGGTCCAAGCTAGAAAAATATAACCTTGAAATTAAAACCAAACCTGAAATCAGCTTTAACACAGCAATTATATTTTCTAAACCCTCTCTATAACATAGTTTTATTACCACTTCCTTTAACATGGTGACAACGCTGTTCACTCAGAAGTGAAATAGAGAAAGCAATCTTACTATATAATCTTCTATCTATCTACCAACCACTAAGAACAGGAAGAGCCTTCATGACTGGCTACAAAATAATTTGATAGTTTAGATAAATCCTTATAGTTTGGTAAATCTAAAAGAGATTGAAAGATTGCAAGGTCTATTGTAAGTTTTAGATGGATATGTAGTTTCAAGTAAGCTTTCAAGTAAGCTACATACAAATGAATGCGTAACCTCTGCTAATGTCATTGAAGCAGTTACAGCAACAGGTTCTTTATTTTTATGTAGGCACCTACCGCAGTGGTAAAGGATTAGCTCCAAGCCCTGTAACTATCACTTTTGCCAGACACACACACAGTTGTGTTCAAAATAATAGCAGTGTGTTGAAAAAAGTGAATAAAGCTCAAAATCTTTATTTCCATACACACAAATGCATTGGGAACACTACACATTCTATTCCAAATCAAAACATGAAGAAAAATATATCAAATTTGTGTTGTTCCTCTAAAAAAAATTGAAGAAAAGTGAATATTAGACTGTTCAAAAAATAGCAGTGTTTGTATTCTTCTTTACAAACTCAAACATTTACTATATAAACTGAAAAATGTTTGAAGATTTTGCTTTCCTTTGAATCACTTAATGAACATTTAGTTGTATAAGCACTGTTTCTGAGAACTGCTGTACATCTGTGTTGCATGGAGTCAACCAACTTCTGGCACCTGTGAACAGGTATTCCAGCCTAGGATGATTGGACTACATTCCACAGTTCTTCTCTATTTCTTGGTTTTGCCTCAGAAACTGCATTTTTGATGTCACCCCACAAGTTTTCTATTGGATTAAGATCCGGGGATTGGGCTGGCCACTCCTTAATGTCAATCTTGTTGGTCTGCAACCAAGATGTTGCACGTTTACTGGTGTGTTTGGGGTCGTTTCTTGTTGGAACATCCATTTCAAGGGCATTTCCTCTTCAGCATAAGGCAGCATGACCTCTTCAAGTACTCTGATGTATTAAAACTGATCCATGATCCCTGGTATGCGATAAATAGGCCCAACACCGTAGTATGAGAAACATCCCCATATCATGATGCTTGCCCAACCATGCTTCACTGCCTTCACAGTGTCCTGTGGCTTGAATTCAGTGTTTGGGGGTCGTCTGACAAACTGTCTCCGGCCCCTAGACCCCAAAAGAACAATCTTACTTTCATTAGTCCACAAAATGTTGCGCCATTTCTCTTTAGACCAGTCAATGTGCTCTTTGGCAAATTGTAACCTTTTCAGCACGTCTTTTTTTCAACAGTGGGACTTTGTGGGGGCTTCTTGCAGATATCTTGGCTTTACATAGGCGTCTTCTAATTGTAACAGTACTCACAGGTAACTTTACACCTTCTTTGATCTTCCTGGAGCTGATTGTTGGCTGAGTCCTTGTCATTTTGACTATTCTTCTATCCATTCGAATGGTAGTTTTTTGCTTTCTTCCACATCTTTCGGGTTTTGGTTGCCATTTTAAAGCATTTGCGATCATTTTAGCTGAGCAGCCTATCATTTTCTGCACTTCTTTATATGTTTTCCCCTCTCCAATCAACGTTTTAATCAAGGTACGCTGTTCTTCTGAACAATGTCTGGAACGACCCATTTTCCTCAGAATTTCAGAGAGAAATGCACTGTAACCAGCATGTACAACATTTGCTGCCTTCCTTCCTTAAATAGGGGCAATAATTGCCACCTGTTTTTTAAAGAATGAATGACCTCACTAATAGAACTCCACACTGCTATTATTTTGAACATGCCCCTTTCAATTAGTGATTCAATTACACAGAATCAGCAGCATGCTTGTCATGACTGTTGGGTCTGTTGGAATTTCTATTACTCTATTACACCTGCTAGTAAATTATTTGCCATGTAGACATATCATTTCTACCAAAAACAGTGATTGATCAGGTTAGTGATATCTGACTTCTATTATTTTGAACACAACTGTATATTTATCTATCTATATATATATATATATTTTTTTTTTTTTAATTATTATTATTATTTATTTTATTTTTTTAATACTATGTCAATAATTGAACTTTATCCTATATGGAAGCTCTCCTCTAAGGAAGTCTATCCATTGTGGTAAAAGCCATCAAAAACTGGCATAGAGACGTTAAAAATTATTTTTCAGCACATTGAAAAGCATATGTGCTTCCCATGAAACGGTCTCAGGATCTTTCAGTGCTAGAATCCACCCTTCACTCAGGTTGATGTCTCACAATCAATATGATGACAACATTAGCACTGAAGAGAGGCTGCTGTCAACTAGGACTGTTTCTAAGATGGCACTGACATCGGCGTGCAGGGGGGTTATGTGGCTTGCGTCCCAAAACGGGCTTTACAAACCAACGAGGAAACTGACAAACCAGTTTCCTCTGCATTAAGAGCACTGCCTGGAGCCCCTCAACCTATATAGTTGAGAATCCTTGGTTATAACCTTTTTTTTCACTGTGGAAGGATACCACACTGCCACAACATATACTGTATATTGTACATTCACATCAGTCCCTAACCCTCAAGGGGCGTACAATCTAAGGTCCCTAACTTGTATTCATACATACACATATTAGGGCCAATTTAGACAGGAGCCAATTAACCTACCAGCATGTCTTTAGAGGGTTGGAGGAAACCGGAGTACCCGGAGGAAACCCACTCAGGCACAGGGAGAACATGCAATTTCATTTTAAATGATCTTAGTAACATTTCTGATGTCAAACTAATGCCATTGACACAATCCCAAAGCCCTTTAACACAGGCCCTAATTGTAGTCACAGTCTTTTAAAGGATATATAACTTTGAACTTTTCTGTTCCCAGGTGCTAATCCATAACATTAAAGACCTGAAACCTGATGGAAGCCAAACAGAGAAGTTGCAGGAGAAGCGAGCACACCAGCAGTTACCTCTTCTTCCGGATCACCAGGCCCGCTCTCCAATCCAGCCCCAGCAGAAGTACCCTCAGGTTTTATCCCAGCAACTTCCCTTTATATTCCAAAACTCTCAGGCCAAGGAAGAGGCTGTGAACAAACACACAAGTGTGATACAATGTACTGGACTGGTCTCTGCCGTGAAGCCCTCTACTTTACTCACTCAGCCCGGCAAAGAAGCCAGTTTAAAACTCGGAACCCTCCCTTCTGACGGACAGAAAACAGGGAACAAAAATACCTCCGAAGACCCCAGCCCACAGCCCAGCGACCTGAGGATTAAAAGGGTAAAAGTGATGAGTACTATTTTGTTTATAAGTCGGTTGGGCAAAGCACAGGTTCACTTTGGAATATGTACCTTTTCGAAGGAAATAATATTGCAGTTGCTGATCAGATGATATTGCATGTGCTGAGTAGCAGAGTGAAAGTGGAATTACAGTATAGGTATTGGCACAATACCAAAATGTGACCTACACTTACTGTTTCCAATAACCTTTATGCAGTTTATATTCCTAAAATAATTTATGGTATTTAAAATTCTACTGCCAAATCAAAACTGAAGATTGGGAGAGACTACCATGCACCTATTAGTGATTTAGACATGTATCTGTAAAACACTAAGGGGTCTATTTATAACAAAATAAAAAAATGCTGGACCAATGTCACAAACAATCACTCCGCCATAACAAAATTTCCTCATATTTTGTGTAACATAATGCTCAGTTAAGTTGGCATAATACAGAATTTTCTTGATTGAGATATTTCAGGAAAATACCGCATTATGGCCACTAGATGGAGCTGACGATCATAGAAGATAATCATAATAGAAAAATACATGGACAGTTTATTACAGCTGGGCAAATGCTTGAGACATTTATCCTGTAATTATTTTCTTTAAATATCCTGATGGCTTTACATCCAGAACACATTTTAGTATTCCACATGTCACAATTTAATTTTACTGAACACCAAAGTAAGTCCACATTTCACATTAAAGAGGTAATATTTATTATGTATTATTTCATTATTAAATTTACAACTCACTGATTATTGTAACAAAGCATAAGCTGTAGATCAGAAAAATTTTCAGGGGTTCTCTGTAGCCTCAAAATGTATGTACAGGTTCTTCAAGGGTAAAAAGTTTGAAATAGGCGGCTTTAGGATAGGTAGACATTACTCTAAGATAATATGTATAATGTAATCTCGCACTACCTATTTAAATACCTATATTAATTCATATATGTATAGTAAGGGATAAGGTGTACTGAATATTAAATACCGGTAAGTAAATAAATATATAACCAGGTGGCAGCAAACAAATAATCACGTTCCCACAATCTAAAAATAAGTACACCGAATAATTTTGTTGCACCTACCTCAATGTGATCAAAATAAATCAAGTATTTCCACATTTGTACATATATCAAAATTCAAAAAACAAATAATACATAATAAATCAAGTTTGTGCAAGCGTTTTCTCTTATTACTATTTCTTCATGTATAGTGGTTATAAAAATACAAGATGAATCCACCCTTTGTGGTAATACTTCATGTATTTGCACAGTGACTCCCACCACCATTCACATATGCACTCACCTCCAAAATTGACCTGTCAATCCTCAGGTCAAATCACGCTTTCCCCACACTGGGGTTAATTACAGACTCCAATCCAGTGCAGCTCCTTTTCAGCTGCTCCTCCTACTGCTATATCTGGTGGTGTACACTGCTTCCAGGTTTCTAGACCTTTAAATTTGCATGATTCTCCCTGCAAGTAAGTCCATATAACATAGGATGTCCTCATAGTATATGTAAAACTCCCAGAGGAATTCACGTAACTGTGACGACACGCGTTGGGTGGGGTCGAGTGCCGAAGTGACACGAGCCGCGGCCTTGTTTTTTTTAACCATAGGCTTTGGAATTTTGCTTGGATGTAAGTGCAAAGCATTTTTATCAAAGGGAGTTTTATATATACTACACTATGAGGACATCCTTTGTTGTATGAGCTTACTTGTAGGGAGAACCCTGCAAATTTAAAGGGCCATACACCTAAAAACCTGCAAGCAGTGTACACCACCACATACAGCAGTAGAAGGAGGAGCTAAAAAGGAGTTGCATTGAGTTGGAGTCTGTATTTAACCCCAGGGTGGGGAAAGCGTAATTTGACCTGAGAATTGACAATTTTGGAGGTGAGTGCATATGTGAATGGTGGTTAGAGTCACTGTGCAAATGCATGAAGTATTGACACAAAGGGTGGATTCAGTTTGTGATTTTATAACCACTATACAGAAAGAAATAGTCAGTGCGCTGAGTACTTCTGTTCAGGGGCAGACTGACAACTCATGGGGCCCCCGGGCGATAGGGGATCATGGGGCCCCTGTGTCCTTGCCCAAACTCAAAAAGCCTATGAAAAAGGTACCAGGGACATCTCATGGGGCCCCCTACTGACCCCGGGCCCTCGGGCATTGCCCGAGTTTCCAAATGGTCAGTCCGCCCCTGCTTCTGTTAGAATACCGCTTCCCTGTCCGAACACCGACAACAGACACCACAGCAGACCATATAAGACTAGACGACACCAGTCTTGAAGTAAACCAGAGTAGATTGGTTTATTTTAACAGATACAAGATATATACACTCAAGGGAACAATCCCCTCTCCCTGCATAATGACTCAGGGCGGGGCAATCTACATTTATTAACAAGAGACACACCAACAGACAGTCCCATCAGGTGGGAGGGCTGCTGGAGACACCCCCCCCCCCACCAAGCCAATACTCATAAACACATACATCCCATAATAGTTTGCTCCCAAGCAAGACATACAATAGAACAATGGGATGCAACCACATGGCATTAAACAATCCACAACCCCCACCTATCTCCTAAACATATCTACACAATATTAGGAAAGATCACCCTGTACCCCTAACAGGCACAGGGTGATTTACACATAAGAGGGATATGGGGAGCTGAGATAGGGGTCTCCCCACCTCTCCAAAGTGAGCTGGGTTCCATGGGCCCCCCACCCAAAGTGACTCCCGTCACAAGGAGAGACTACACTTGCTTGCATTAACTTTGATTTAGTATGTATTATTGTTCTTTGAATTCTGATATATGCATATATATTTACATATGTGGAAATACTTGATTTATTTTGATCAATTTGGGGGAGGCACAACCTAATCATTCACATTTAATTACTCTAAGATAGTGCTATGACACATGAGCATACTATTGCTTAAATACAATCTGTTACAGGGACGTTTCACAAACAATGGTCCTTCTTTATCAAAGTGTCTCATACAAGAACTCTGCTGCTCGCCACTTTCTTCCAGTCTCTGAAAATTCCAAAAGGAACTTTAATTATCTGAAATGGGCATTTCTAAAAAATACATTTTGAGGCTTGTTAAGTTATTTATAATATGGAACAAACTGAAAGGATTTAATAAGGGTTATATGATCGGTGTAAATCCACCCACAGCATTGCATTGAATATTTTTTTTTTCTGTATCTCTTATTGCGGAGAAATAGCAGAGGATTATCATGGGTTTAACCCTACTGACGCCAGCATTCAGGATGATGTTTATTACCCAGAACAATCCTATTTCCTTGTATATAGCTTTTGTCTCCTTAGAGAGATGATGTTACATCTTATTTTCCTTGCTGTGGCAGAAATAGATTAAGTTACAGCCCGTGATCTGGAAGAAGGCATTGAGTTGAGTCTTTTCTTGTCTCAGTCGTGCAGGTCCACTAACACAAAACTCAGGAGTTACATGATGTGAAAAAGCCAGGAAAAACCTTCATGGTTATGTGGGTAAACGCTCCAATATCTGTGCACGTCACATCTATATAATATTCTGCGCAGCTAATTGATATATGTCAGGGTCTCCAAACTTTTCAGTACAAGCGCCACATTGTTTAATTTACAAATATTTGCCACCAGAAAAAAATCAGTTTTGTAAATAAATGAATAACATTTATATGAATGAATTGAATGAAATTAGTTAGGTTTAGCCTTACTTGGAGCTTTTTTGTAATCGCTGTGATACGATTCTGAACTTCAGTACACTAAGCAAAATAAAATACAAATAAAGTTGAACAAAAAAAATTCAGTCTGCACCTTTCTCCTCAGAGTCTCCTTTACATCAGTCACCCCTTACATCAGTGTCCCCATTAGAGTCACCCCTTACATCAGTGTCCCTGTTAGAGTCACCCCTTACGTCAGTGTCTTCATCAGAGTCACCCCTTACATCAAAGTCCAAATTAGAGTCACCCCTTACCTCAGTGTCCCCATCAGAGTCACCCTTACATCAGAGTCCCCATTAAAGTCTCCCTTTACATCAGGGTCCCCATCAGAGTCACCCCTTACATCAGGGTCCCCATCACAGTCACCCCTTAAATCAGAGTCTCCATCACAGTCACCCCTTACATCAGGGTCCCCATCACAGTCACCCCTTAAATCAGAGTCCCCATCAAAGTCACCCCTTACATCAAGGCTTGACAAATATGCTTTGAATCTAGGAGCCAGCTAAAAAAAGTTAGGAGTTAGTTTCTTTTTTAGCATAGTAGGTTGTCAGCGCCCAGGACTTCAGGAGATGCGATTTGCCACGCAACAATCACAGCAAAACCACATTACGTTTTAGGCACCTTTGAAAATAATGGCACCTGAACCTGCATTTTGCACACCGCAAATTGCTCACAGCAATTCTCCTGAAATCCCAAAATGCCCAGGTGTGAATGGAGCCACCCTGATTCACACATGTACAATTCTGAATTCAATTTTAAACTCACAGATTCGCGTGACAGGCTAGATATTTTGTGTTCCTATTAAAGTGGTTCACACAGATGCAATCCACACACATTGTATATTGAGTGTCATCATAAAAAGGGTCCTGTGCTAGTTTGTAGCAGTGTGTTCCAGAGTCGCAAGTGATAGAGTAGAGTGGCATGTGGAGATAAGTGTTCACCTAGGATTGCTATTGACAGGAGTTTTTGCAATGAAGTCTGTGGGAGGCGTTTTCCCATTGAAGCCTATAGGAGGCGTTTTCCTGTTGAAGTCTATGGGAAGCGTTTTCCCGTTGAAGTCTGTGGGAGACATTTTCCCGTTGAAGTCTATGAGAGGCGGTTTCCCGTTGAAGTCTTTGGGAGGCATTTCCCATTTTTATTCTAAGGGGCACTCATTTCCCATTGAAGCCTATGGGGCATGGTTTCCTATTGAAGTAAGTGGGAGGCAGTGTGTGAACCCAGGTGCCAGGATGCCATTTCTAGTCACCATGGTGATCTGGGTCCTGCGATTTGTCGAGCCCTGCCTTACATCAGTGTCCCCATAAGAGTCACCCCTTACATCAGGGTCCCCATCAGAGTCACCCCTTACATCAGTGTCCCCATCATAGTCACCCCTTACATCAGGATTCCCATCAGAGTCACCCCTTACATCAGGGTCCCCATCAGAGTCACCCCTTACATCAGTGTCCCCATCATAGTCACCCCTTACATCAGGGTTCCCATCAGAGTCACCCCTTACATCAGGATCCCCATCAGAGTCACCCCTTACAACAGGGTCCCCATCAGTGTCACCCCTTACATCAGGGTCCACATCAGTGTCCCCATAAGAGTCACCCCTTACATCAGTGTCTCCATCAGAGTCACCCCTTACATCAGGGTCCCCATCAGTTGACCCTCACATCAGTATCCCCATAAGAGACATCCCTTACATCAGTATCCTCATCAGAGTCACCCCTTACATCAGTATCCTCATCAGAGTCACCCCTTACATCAGTGTCCCCATCTGTCACCCCTTACATCAGGGTCCCCATCAGAGTCACCCTTACATGTGAGTCCCTCGTTACATTAGAGATGCAGGAAGAGGCGACCAATCAGTGGGCATTGATTGCAGCTTTGGATCCCTGATCATAACTTGCTGAAGCAGAGCAAGCACTGTTCACAGACAATGGATTTAGGTGATTATTAAAAGGCTTCAGAGGATTATTTTTGTATTTACAACCAATGAATGGGTGAGGGGTATGAAAGGATTGGAGAAGGGATTTTGGTGCCTGAAGAAGGACGTTTAGTTAAAAAAATAAATATACGTAAATGTATTTTAAAATACTTTTTTTACTGCTTGAATTTATGAATTATTTTCCAAAATCCCTTGCACCGCAGGCATGACTGCATTGCACAGTGCTTTCAATCTAACATGTTTTCAGGCACTGGGTGCTAGAAAGGGAATTGTCTGGGCAGCTTAAAGGAAAGAGGGGCTTCACAGGGAGGACTTCAGCAGGGTGATGATGTCCTTTACAACTATGGAGCATGCAGGTGACAGCAAAAGTTACAGTACTGAATAGTCCCATCGCTTTCTGTTCAGTGGCAGTAGTCACCATGAGAAACCGAGAGTAATTCTCCCCAGTGGGGACACAGATAGCAAAAAAATTTTTTTACAGAGGTTCTAACACCTGCATACTCTAAAACAGGGGTCTCCAAACTTTCTAAACAAAAGGCCAGTTTACTATCCATCAGACTTTAGAAGGGCCGCACTGTGGCCAGTTGGTGAAGAAAATGCCCCAGTGTCAGTGGGAAGAATAGTGCCCCATCATTGGTGTTGGTGGAAGGAATAGTGCCCCATTTCTGGTGTCAGTGGAAGGTGAAAGTTTTGTTCATTGGTGTCAGTGGAAGGAATAGTGCCCCATCATTGGTGTCGGTGGAAGGAATAGTGCCCCATCATTGGTGTCGGTGGAAGGGAAAATGCCTAACTGGTGTCAGTGGAAGGAGTAGGGCTCCATCATTGGTGTCTGTGGAAGGAATAATGCCTTGTATCAGTGTGAGGAACAGTTCCCCAAGGGCTGCATACAGGCAAGTAAAGGGCCGCAGTTTGGAGACCACTGCTCTAAAAGATACAAGAATCTTTGGGTAGAGATACACAATAGATACACTTTAAATCTCTGTCATGGTGTCTCATTCATCCAGCTGCATTCTCCCATCTTCTTACCATTGGCCATTGCCAGGCCGACAAATCCCTTTCAGCTTTGTGTTACTATATTTTTCTGTGGCCTCATAAGCAGCCTTTGACTTATAAAAGACAAACTCTAAATATGAACTATAGGTTGATCAAGCATGAAAGGCATCTCGTAATTCTCCAAAATACATATGTAAAAGAAGCCATGTCACTGCAAGACATTGGAAATTGTGTGTGCTACCTTTACACTGCCTGTGAGATCCCCGCTGTGTCCTTCAATAGCCTCCCATCAGGAAACCTGGTGCCTGCAGATGAAAAAATTGCTTTGGTACACAAGGCTTTTTAAACCACTCCACGACTGAATCATTTGCATGTATTTGTGAATATGCCCAGAATTTTGTTGATAAGACACCGCAGGTATTTGAAAGTGACCCTAAAAGTAAACAGACAAGACAGCCTTTTTGTAGGATGATCCATTTTTTAACAAAAAAAAGAAATTAGAGATGATGCCCTCGGAGTGCCGGATTCAGTAATTGTTATTCATGTATAAAGCGACAACAAATTCTGCAGTCCTTTTTATAGGGGGCATCAGTCATTCACCTGGTCTTTTCATTTTAAAGCTAAATTGCAGGAATACAACTGAATACTCAGATGAAATTCATACACAGATCTGTTTTAGAGTTTATATTGTTGTCCATTCAGTCCTGATATTTACACAGCTCTGCCTTACAGAACAATTCTACCTGGCAGGGAAGAGGAATCCTATCTTTCTCTGCTCAAATTTCACTTTCAGGCCCCCTCCCTACCCCTCCTCGTGACTGGATGGTGAGAAGCAGCACACTGAGCTTGTCTCTCTATCACTCTGCTCTTTTCTGCTGTCAGCATCCTTGCATTGTAGCAAACCTTATTGGTTCTTCCCATATGGAAGAAAAACATATTTGAAATATATTTTAAAAATATTCTTCCCAAATATATTGACATATATTTGAAATGCTACAATTTTGGCCATATTCAATATATTTATAATATATTTCAATAAATATATATATATTTAAACAAAGGGCTGCATATATACTGCATGTTGAAATGCGTTTTTATTGCATAATATATGAAAAATATTTTTTAAAATACATTTCAAATATACTGTATGTCTTTAAAAATACAAAATATGTAAAAATATATGTTAAAATGGCTTTTTTATATTTTAAAAAAATATGAAGAATATATTTAAAAAAAATAAATTTTTAAAAATATATATTTTTTAAATATATCCTTCAGATTTTTTTTAACATATAAAAAAGTAATTATGAATATGGCCAAAATTGTAGTATTTCAAATATATGACAATATATTTGGGAAAAATATTTTTAAAATATCCTGTATTTCAAATATATTTTTCTTCCATGTGGGTTTGTGCTGCTTCTTCCCCTTCCTCTCCGAGCTGTGCTGTACAGTAGACTACAAGAGGCTGCTGCTTAGCATATTTGTGGTACTTACATTGCTTGCATTTGAAAAAAATAATTCAATGATGCGTTAGTGATTACAGAGCTGCATTCATTTGTTCCAGTTATAACTACTTGGAGTCAACTCTAAGGTAGGCACTAACTAAACTAGGCAAAATCTTTTTCTTTTTTTTTTTAAATTTTGGATAGAGTAAGGGAAGGCTACAACCAATGTCCTTTTTTTTTGCTTTCCTCTGTGTCCCATAGGAGAGATTTCCCTTCACTTCCTGTCTCGTAGCCAAAACAGGAAGAGAGAGGAAATCCGTCCAAAGTGAGGGAATCCTGTGGTTTCACCAGAGCCAGTGTCCCCATTGAAAGATTTCCTCTCAATTACTGTTTTCGTGTCAACCCAAATTTTCTTTTGCTTTCACCTTTGATGATAATGCTAAACAGGACAAATAGTGAATCTCTTCTCTAATGGGACACAGACAGCAATGGAAAGTGACAGGTTTTGTAATCCCTCCACTCTATCCAAAACTAAAAAAAAACAAAAAAAACAATTTGCCTTTAGCTACACTTTAACCTCTTCCCGTCCGGACCATTGCCGAAAAACAGCCAGACGGGAGCGTTGCCAATGCGGGGAGATGTTTCTAAACGTCCCCCCGCATCCATTGCCTGTGTGTGCTCCCTGTGAGCATGCAGCGCTGTGATCTGTGCCCGCTGTGTCCGGTGACACAGATCGATGTACAGGACCACTGTGTGGCCAATCAGTGATCACATGAACAGCAATAAACAAGATGTCACTTCCTGACATCATTGTTTACTACTTGTGAATTCTGTGAATGATCACAGAGGTCACATGGTACAAGGCTATTCACAATAGCTTTGTACCATGTGACATGCTGTGACCAATTACAGCTCTCACAGTATTTCTCAGTGGCTGCAGCAATGCTGCCAGAGAGAAATAGAAATTATTACTTTTACACCCTTTATGGGTGTAAAAGCAATCAGTGTTAAAAAAAAAAAAAAAAAAATCACCCCCCACAAGTAGTACAGTGTCACTATGGTGACAGTATGTAAAAAAAAAAAACATACATAATAATATATTGCCAAAAATAAAAACGTAAAAACAAATTTTGAACAATTATAATTTTTTTTTATAAACTGATTTGGTTTTTTTAAAAAAATTTTAACAAAAAGATAGCTGAATACATTTTGACCAAGACTTATGAAGAAAGATTTTTTTTTACAAAATTTTATAAGAAAAACACTTTTTTTTTCAAAATTTTTGGTCTTTTTCATTTATATAACAAAATAATAAAAATCCCAGTGTTGAATAAATACCATCAAAATATTGTTTTATCTTGACTTGAACTTGACTTGACTTGAAGTGGTTAATGCTGACCTAACTGTCCTGGTAGCAAAAACACCCACACATAGCTACTACATACAATACGACTTAAACTGCTGACATCAGCAATTAATTTAGGATGTGTGAACAGGCTACTGGATGATCTGGCAAGAAAAATTGTGTACATATTTGGTATTAATGCAATATTTCTGTTCAATAGTCTTTATTGAAGGGTTAGTGATGTAGAGCAATGTTTCTCAACCTTTTTTCAGTCAAGGCACCCTTTAACATTAGGGACAGTCCCGAGGCACCTCATTCTAAAATGCGGTGCCTTAGGACTGTCCATAATTTTAACCATTTCCATACCCGGCACTTTTACCCCCTTCCTGCCCAGGCCATTTTTCAGGTTTCAGCGCTCTCACACTTTGAAAGACAATTGCGCGGTCATACAACATTGTACCCAAACTAAAATTTTATTATTTTCTTCACACAACTAGAGCTTTCTTTTGGTGGTATTCAATCACCGCCAGGGTTTTTATTTGTTGCTAAATGAACAAAAAAACCCCGAATATTTTGAAAAAAAAACGTTTTTTTTTGTTTCTGTTATAAAAGTTTGCAAATAAATAATTGTTCTTCATAAATTTAGGCCGAGATGTATTCTGCTACATGTCTTTGGTGAAAATAACCCAAATTAGGATGTATTTTTTAGTTTGTAGGAAGGTTATAGAGTTCACAAACTATGGTATAGATCTGAATATTGATCAATCCTGAAGTACTGACAGCCAATCTAATTTCTTGAGGTCCAAGAATGTCAGAATAGTACAGATATCCCCCAAATGACCCCTTTTTGCAGAGTAGACAGTCCGACGTACTTCATAAGAGGCATGGCGAGTTTTTTGAAGTTGTATTTTTTTTGTCATAATTTTTCGGAAAATTAAAAAATTAAAAAAATTATTTTCACTATTTTTTTTTACATGCTGTCACCAGTGCAGTACAGCGTCATCATATAACTGGCATGGTGATGATCAGGGACACTGATTGGTGACAGTATGAAAAAAATATATATATATATTTTTTTTTATTATTAATTTTAATTTTTTATTACATATTTTTTTTTTTTTTTTTAAGATTTGTTTTTCATATTTCACTATGTCCAAAGTAGTACAATCTTACCATAGTAACATTGTACTACTTTGGGGAAGTGATCAGTATTTTTTTTTTCACACAATTTGCTTATAGCAAATAATTACTTTGCTATAAGCAAGCATTTACCTGAATGACATCGATTCGTTCAGGGTTTTTTTTTTTTTTTTGTGCTTAGCTGTGATTTGGCCACAGCTAATCACATGACATGTGCATGTGATCGCTGTGACCATTCACAGCTAGACACTACAATGGATGGCATGAATGAAGCCATCCATTGTATACAACTGTCATGTGACCTGCTGTGATTGGTCACAGCAGGTCACTTGGTACCGGCAACAGGGGCCAGTACTCAGATCTGTCATCGGCCGTGTCCGAGGTACACGGCCGGTGACAGAACGCGCCGCTGCGCGGCTCTGCAAGCGTGTAAACTGTGCATGCCCGGGAGAATGCCATATGGCGTCCACCCCGGAAATCTACAGCATTTTGCCGGCTGCCAAACGGCTATTGGCCGGGTGGCTATTGGCCGGGTGGCTATTGGTTAAAAGGGCACCCCATTCTAAAATGTGAAAAACGATTCTAATAGTTTTATATAATACAGCAACATCCACACATGTAGGACACCCAACATTAAAGGTAATTTATTCTTCCAAAGCAAATACACTTTTGCACACTGGTACTGGTATGACAGTGTTTCTCTTCTCCCTCACTGAGCTAATGTGACCTAAGCACTGATGGAGAGGGGCAGGGGAGGGTCAAACTAGGATGCTGTGCAGGCAGCTGGCATCCTCCTTATCAACTGATGATGTCATTGGTTATCAGAATGCCGGTGGCTAGAAGGTCGTAATGGTGCACAATGAAAACCTGTGGATTAGTGAAACTAAAAGACAGGCGTGATCCACCCGCTTGCTTGTATACAAATTTTGGCCAATTTTTAGACATTTTGCCAAGGCACCCCAGGGTTGAGGCTGACGTAAAGAACTGAAATTCCAAAAGGTTATGCCCTATTACAGTGGGGTACCATGGTACACGTACAGTGTTTAGTTAAAGGATAAAAAGTATACCAAGATGGTACTACTGGGTAGCACAGTGGCTAAATAGTTAGCACTTCCTCCTGGCAGTACTAGAGTCGTTGGTTCAAATACCAACCACGGCAACACCCACCTGGAGTTTGCATGTTCTCCCTGTGCCTGCATGGGTTTCCTCCAGGTACTCTGGTTTCCTCCCACACTTCAAAGACATGCTGGTAGGTTAATTGGATCCTGTCTAAATTGTCCCTAGTATGTGTATGTATGAATGTGAGTTAGGGACTTTAGATTGTAAGCCCCTTGAGAGTTAGGGACTGATGTGAATGTACAGTATTTATATGTAAAGAGCTGCGTAAATTGACGGCGCTAGTACCTGTAATAAATAAATAAATACTAATGCAATATTTATTATACTGAAAAAGAAACCCACAGTGCTTTTCAGGAAAATATTTTTTTAAGATCGTTATTTTATGAAATGATAGTTTCAGTATGTAAATTCCTTTTTATTTTTGTCCAAATCAGCATACTGAAGACTTAGAAAAAGAGTCAGGGAGGGGACAAAGTAGAACTCTGCTAGGGGTACTTGCTCTTTTATAATTTTTCTAATTGAAACTCTGTCATACAGAATGAGAGGGGAAGGATGGGGGGGGGGGGGGATGAATTAGTCTTCTGGCACCTTTAGCTAGGTGTGTAATCTGAGCTGAAAACTGTTTTTTTTTTTTTTCACCCGCAAATTAGTAAAAAAGCCTAGTTTATATTTAATCGACTAATATGTTTAAAAGTTATTAAAATCTTTTTATTTTTGAACATAATATTTAAAGTAAGAAAATATATACAAAACACAATATATTCTGGTAAAACATCATTGTTTTTTTGGGTAGAATGAGAATTGGGCATTTGGTAATTCAGAATTAAATTTGGATCAGTATGGAATGCCTTCTTCCTCAATAGATTTTGTGTTTGTCCACTGGCTTGAATTTTCCTCATTAAGTAAGACCCATTGAAAATGACATACATGTTCCCCATGAGCACCCAGCTGGTTGTCCTCCTACGTGTTCAGCAGTTACTATAAACCATTGTGTAATACTGTGTTAGCGATTTCTTTCACTTTTTATTCACTAAGACACCACCAATATCCAATCACCTATGATTTAACTCTACCCGCTCCACAGCCATGTGTCTGTTGGGCCCCAGAACTGTTGCAAGTGTGGTCAGTGATGTGTGTAGCTTTTAGTCATTGAAACCACATACTATAGTGTTCATTGCTAAAGCACTGTCCAGTAATTCCCCGCCCCCTTCCCCCCATCCCATTAATTGAAATGTCTTATAGGTTCCAGTAGGGGATGCCCCTAATAACAGGTGCTGGTGATAGGGTCTGAGATCTTGGTAATGGAGTCCATGAGAGATAATCTTGATTGCATCTTTCAAAACTGGAACTGTCAGTTTGGGGTAGACTGACTGTTATATATCTTAGAACAGTTTCAGGGTCCTTTTAACATTCTTTGTGAGCCTCACTTTGGTTGCTTAGAAATCAATACACATTCCTCTACTCTGTTGAGATTGTCGGAAAAAAAATTCCAGACATTTTTCCCAAGAATTGCAGGAATGTTTCAAAGGTTCAACTCAGAGTTCATCCTGTCTGTAAACTGACTGGATTTCAGGAAAGACATGAACACATTATATGATTGCTCTTTTGCTTACAGCCAATACAGCTGAACATACCACTGTAATGGTCTTGTAGTGCCACTACGGGGGCAATGATTTCTGAAATTGGAGAAAAAGTAACAGAGATGGATTAAAAGAGAAGTGTAGGATTTGAAAAAAACCCCAAACATTTATACTCACCTAGGTGGATGCATCATCGGTCTGATGCTGCATCTGTCCCCTGCCACCTCCAAGAACTGAGCAATCAAGGACTGCTGATTCCTCAGTTGTCAGAGATCAAGGACTGCAGTTGTCAGAGACCAAGGACTGCTGATTGCTCAGTTGTCAGTCTTCAGTGAGCAGAGAGCCAGTGATTGGCAGTCACCGGCTGTCTACTGTGCCTCTCCAGCACTTACTGGAGAGCAGGACTGTGGAGATGACGGGGATGGGAATGGTTGGCTCAGGCTCTCAGTGGATCGCTGAGGGTCTGAGCCAGCTTCTGGTCATGAATCTGGGTGGATTCCGACATTCAAATCATTATCCCTCCAGATTCTGGACCAGCTCAGTGACATAACCCGACAGCAGCCTTTAGCCCACTGTTGGCTGAATACTGGACAAAGGAGTGCAAGATAAGTGCACTCCTGTGACCCACAGGAGAAGTAGGGCCAAACAAGATTTGGTCATTCTTTTTTAAGGAAGAATGGGGCCCTAGGCAAGGTAGTAACTTTTGATATTGATAAGGATAGCAGTAGACATTAAGATGCTAACACATTTGCACTGTATGTGCTGGCATAGTCCAAACCAACACCAAAAAGTCTACCACTGTATTCTACCATCTTAAATGGCAGGTACAGAAGTTTTACCAATGGTGTTGTTCCCTGGTGTACTGCAGGAGAATGAAGGTTGTAGCTGGGTCCTGGACATCCACTGGGCCCTACACTTCTGCCAGGGTTTCTTGTTGGATGATCCATCTCTGAAACGGAAAGATGAGTTGTTCCATGCAGAGGGCAATTTTTTCTGTGGGCAGTAACCCTGTTTTTTTTTATCTTTGCTCTAGATTTTGTGGAGCTTCTTATTGTATCTTTAAAGGGAATTTCTATTACCCAAGGATTATTTTTTGAACTTGCTTGGTAAGGATTAGGCCACCCGCTGTTGAGTTTGGCTTTTTTTTTTTGTCTAGTTTGTGGCCAAGATCTCATGGGTTATGATTACTGGTTGGTCTGTGCATTCTTACAGACCAGTAATTAATCACCTTTAAAGTCTTAGAACACCTCGTGATGCCATGTCTGAGGTCAGGCAAAGCAGGGCATCTAGGTCAGATCCCATATCTACAGACAATAACAGGTGGAACTCTGGTGTGTGATTCATCTTACACTATCCTTTATCTTTATTTAGTCAACAACATTACAATATAGGACATTCTGCATGTTTCTATTGCACAAAAACAACGTCATAACAATTTTCAGTATTTCTTTCTGTACAGTTCTTTGAACTAAAACAGAAACCCAGTAAACCTGGAAGTCCTGGCTTTGTAGTCAGTGTTTGCAAATTTTCCTACAAGGGAAATGTTTTCAGAGGAAATAACTATACAGCTATTGAATCTCTGACACATTCATTAATCACCACAATTATCTCAACAGATAATAACTCTTAAAAAATAATCTCTTTAAACACAAATGATAAACTCCATTGGATTCGGTGTTACCTCACATCACCCCTTTGGGAGTTATTTCATATACAGCTCTAACCTGGCTTGGCCTCTTCAACCTGTCAAACTAGGTCCAAGAAGTTCATCCAGATAACTGCGATCAGTAGTCACTACACTCCTTGTAACTACTTTTAAATGTATTGTATTCTTGGCAAGGAGCCTCTGATATTGGAATGCTGATTGCCTAACATCAAAAAAGTACATTCTGTTTTAAAAATTTACCAAATAAAAATGTAAAGAACTGGGAAAAAACATATTGCTAAAGAATCTAAAACCTGTAAAAACCTGTACACACTGAACTGCCAATTCTGACTTAGATCTGAGTTTAAAAAAAAAGTTTAATTCCAAAAATATTTTTCGTAAGGATTTTTTATTCTCCTCCATGTTTAATTCAGCTTTGTATTAACGGCCATTTGAAATGTCATAATTATTCAAGTGAAATTAAATGTCATAATTACAGGAGTTTACTTGTGGAAGTCCTTGTCAAAATTGGATCATTGGAAGAAATAGAGGTGTTGCAACCAAAAAAATGACAACTGCAATCTGGTTACTCGGCTCATAGTGACCACTAATATTATTTTTTTATTGCACTAATGAGTTGTTAAATTGAATAGATATTTTTCTACCTTAAAAATCAGGGGAAACCTGTATTTACATGGACTGCAGGGAGCCTAACTGACTCTTCCCAATGTTCTGTGATGTCACTAGGTTCTGTAAAATGTATAGAATCTTTTTTTTTTTTCTTTTGCTACCAGTGACATTCGTGCACTCTTTGATAACCTACAACAACATTGAGATTTACAAATTTGGGTATTTTACATCCTTCCTATTAGGTTTTTTACTGTTTTTTTCATCCCCACAGGATCAACAAAAAGCAACATTCCCTGTACCAGTAAGCAAGCATCAGGAGGGCCCCAAGAACCAGAAAAAGTCCATTGTGACTCAGCCGATTTCCAGTCCCATGTCAAAATCTATATGTCAGCCGCAGCCAACTTTAGAGAATAACCACTCCAATCCATTCTTGGCAAATGCACTGCTGGGTAATCACCAGCCAAATGGAGTCATTCCCTGTGTCATCCAGGACGCCCCGCTGGCTCTCACCACCAAAACTAAGAGAGAAAATAAAGCCAACGAGAGTGTAACTGTTTCCTCCAGTGCCCATTTTGCCTCTCCAATCAACCTGAGTTCTTGTGTAAAAAGGAACTCTTCCAGCAAGTCAGCCCTTGGGCCAGCTGGCTCCCCAATATTACACAGTCTCTGTAAAGAGAAAACCCCAAACAGTAACTCTACACCAGCAATAAAACCACCCCATCCACTCAATGCCGCCAAATGTCTCTTGGACAAATTTCGGGGGGTGGATTCTGACATCCCCAGCAGCAAGGATTCTGAAGATTCCAATGAGGAGGATGACGATGAAGATGATGATGAGGATGACGAAGAGGAGGATGAAGATGACGAAGATGATGATTCTGACAGCCAGTCAGGTTAGTAATGTGTAAATATTACACGAGACAGTAACATAAAAAGGGAGAAGAAATAAAACTGTTCTTACTGTAACCTAACTGTTGGGCTGACCCTAACCCTTCCCCACCCAAACTGTAAAACATAACTTATCCCCAAAAATTATCACATAAAGCTTGACTGCAGCCATTTTATTTCATAGAGTAACAAAGGGTTACTGCCTTCCTGTCACGACATGAATTGCTGGGAAATCTTGGCAAGAGGTCACAGAAAAAAAACATATTTTTAGTGCAGTGACGAAGGGTCAGAGAAAAATGTTCTAAACCAGTCTGTATTACATACATCAACCAGTTGTGTACTTCCACTTACTTCCACGCTGACATGCGATATAGAAAGGGTCAATTTGATGGGTTGTCTTTGGCGACACAGGCTTAGACAGTTCTTTAAAGCACATTAATAAAGTCTTGTATGTTTTGACTGAAGCATTCACAGCAATGAGTGTTGGACACCCTGAATTAGTGTTGAAATAAATTATAACTTGGATAGAATAACCAAATCTTACTTTATTTAACAGAGTCAGACAGTAACTCAGAATCCGACTCGGAGGGGACAGAAGAAGATGATGATAAAGATGAATCTGATAGCGATACAGAAGGTGAAAAGCTGAAATTTAATACAACGGCTCCACCTGTAACCAGCTCAACGAACAGCATCACCGCCCAATCCACACCCCTTAACCTACAGGTCATCAGGAGCCCCAGCTCTGCTCCACCTGCTCTATGCCCAGAATCTCAGCCACCTGACCTGCGCAGCCCCTCTGCCACTCTCAGCCCTAGCACACCATGTGGTATTTGACATTTTAATCTCTTTTTTCAATATAGATGTGTAAATTATTAACCATCGGTATTACAACTAAGGCGCTGTTTATGTGATACACACCTGTGCCAAAGGAGGTCACAGACACCTGGTACAAAGGAGTCTGCTTTATAATAAACAGTGGAATAATCATTATTTAAAAAGCACAAATTTGACATAATATCTGTTAAAAATAAATAAAATTTGACATAATAATAATTTCTGACCATCATGTTAAAGAGTAACTCTACCTGTCTGGCAAACCTGTCATTATACGTCAGAACGGTGATGTAATAAATATGTAAAACATATAGAAGTTTATTACAAGCAAATAGACTATGCACTTTGCACTAGCAAAATACACAGTCTATTTGCCTTTAGTAAATCTACCCAATATAGTGTGTGTGTTTGTGTGTGTGTGTGTTTGTCTTTACCACTTGTTGAAGTACAGTATTCACTGAGCCCTAAGATAATAATTACATTTTTTTGTGGGTAGGTAGTAGAATGGAAAGTACATAGGTGTATTTAAATATATTGGTTGAACAATGATAGGTGACCTTACTGTAGATAATCTGTAGGATGATTATTATTATACAGAATTTATATAGTGCCAGCAGTTTGCTCAGCACCTTACAAAATAAAGGAAGACAGTTACAATACAAATCATTACAGAAGGATCAGAAGGGCCCTGCTTGTGAGAGCGTACAGTCTTATTATTATTATATAGGATTTATATAGCACCAACAGTTTGCGCAGTGCTTTATAAAATGTGGTATCACACAGTTTTTCATTTCACCTGCCAGACAATATCAAATTTCCCCCCAAAAAGTCAATCTGGGGTTCTAAGACCCAGTCTAGCCAAAAGTGACTATTATTATTATACAGGATTTATATAGCGCCAACAGTTTGTTCAGCACTTTACAATATAACGGGAGACAATACAGCAACAATACAGTTCAATACAAGAGGGTTAGGAGGGCCCTGCTCCTTGGAGCTTACAATCTAGGAGTGACTATTTTAATTACAGTCAGAGGTTGGGTATAATCATCAGCTGGTTTATAACATCTTTTGGGTACTCTCCCCACCGTAGTTCCCGGCTTCCTTCCCAGCAACCCTGGAGTTGCTACCTACCTGCATTGTCCATGATATAAACAATCTAACACAGAGAGAATGACTTCCATGTAATGGATATTTACTTGTTCAATTTGATCTAAAAGTTCAGGAGAAAAAGTCAAACTATTATCATTAGTGCTTACAGATGTCTGATGTTTTGGTGGATTACACTGTGAATGTTACCTACATATGATCTAACCTGCTGGATTTATTCACTACTTTGAGAGCTAAAACTGTAAACTTTATTTAAGGTGCCAGTAAGAGAAGAAGAGTCACAGATGAGCGCGAGCTGCGTATGCCTCTGGAATATGGGTAAACTCTTTTTACTAAATAATTCAGATTTGTCTCTTAAAGGCAATCTCAAATTGGTTTCACTAAAGAATATGTGAATTTTGGCATGCCTTTGTTCCTTTCCATATACCCAATAAATTCAGTCAAGTTTTAAATTTTAACTTTTTCCTTCTTCTTACTGTCCCCTGAGAGATCTAATGGAAGCCTAAAGATTCTGTCAGAATTTCTGTTTGATGCCTGATAAATTTGTATGTCTGCCATTTTTATAGAGTTATATTGAAACAGGATCCCTGACATTCCTCTATATCAGGGGTCTCCAGACTTTCTAAGCAAAGGGCCAGTTTACTGTCCTTCAGGCTGTAGAAGGGCCAGACTGTGGCCAGAGTAGAAAATAATCTGGCATCAGTGCTTTTAATGGGAGGAATAGTGCCCCATTGTTGGTATCAATGGGAAGAATACTTCCAATGCTAATGTTATCAGTAGGGGTAATGGTGGCCCATCATTATTGTCAGTTGGTGGAATGGTACCCCATCAATGGTATCAGATGGTGAAATGGTACCCCATCATTGGTGTCAGTTGGTAGAATGAAGCCCCATCATTAGTGTCAGTTGGTTGAGTGGTGCCCCATGATTGGTATCCGTTGGTGAAATGGTGCCCAATCAGTGATGTCAGTTGGTGGAATGGTGCCCCTTCATTGGTACCAGTTGGTGGAATGGTGCCCCAAGTGCCAGATAAAGACAAGCAAAGGGCAAGGCCACAGTTTTGAAACCACTGCTCTAGATGTGCTCACCAAAGCCTTTGTTGAAAGATGAACAATGAGCAGCACATCAAAAGGGTTGCCAGAGATATCCTAATTTACAGATATTAGCAATTGAGTACTGTCCATGATACTTTTTTTATTTGCACTAACATACAATTTTGAGGACAAGCTTTCGGGGAATGTCCCCTTCTTCAAGTCTAAGCAGTACTGAAAGAAAGATTTAGCAGAATGTTAGAAGAGATGTAGGGGATGGGAAAAAAAAAACAGAGATAAGACACAGCAAAAACAAAGTCTGGGGGGGGGGGGGAGACAACACTAGCAGAGGCAGTCATGCTTGAGCTGATAGTCATAAAACTGTTGGATAATGATTGAGGAATCCCATGTCCAAATCCAGGCCGTCATCTCTTGTGTCAAATAGAATCACCATTCTTTTTTTTCCATCCCCTACATCTCTTCTAACATTCTGCTAAATCTTTGTTTCAGTACTGTTTAGACCTGAAGAAGGGGACATTCCCCGAAAGCTTGTCCTCAAAATTGTATGTTAGTGCAAATAAAAAAAGTATCACGGACAGTATTTAATTGTTCCTGTCGCAAATGCACTAATACGGCTACAATCACCTCAAGCACAGATATTAGCAAAAATCCAGATTGTCTACATCTCTTTTCCCAGATTTCCTTTGATTAACTGTACAGATACAAACCATGTTTGGGTTTAAACTGTTGAATTACTGAGCGTACACTAAAAATGATCAGTAACACAGTTCACATTGTTTTACATAGCTGGCAAAGAGAAACAAGAATTAAGAATCTTGGTGGGCGCCTGCAAGGAGAAGTGACTTATTTTGCTCCCTGTGGGAAGAAATTTCGTCAGTACCCAGAAGTAATGAAGGTAATCCATTTACTATTTTGGGGTAAAATACCTTTCCTGGTTTTATTAGTAGCTGATTTATCCCATCTCTAAATGTCTGTGCTTTAGTGTTGTGAATGTGGATTATGTTTACACTTGTCCTTTTTCCTGAACCCTCAGCAGTGATTAGATTACCTTTGACCTGCAGGGTCATGAGAATATAGACATGCTGCCTAACTGGTACGGAGTGTCTCCATACTTCCTTCTTTTTAGAATGTAGGGTCTGTGAATATGTCCTGAACAAATGTGGAACTCTCTGGGAGGTAAATCATTTTTTTTTTCAGGAAAGCAGTGTAAAGAGTATTAAGTGTAAAGTTGACAAGAACAATTGAGTGCTAAGATTAGTATTGTTTGGGCCTTGAAGAAGGGGACACCCCTGTAAGCTTGGTCCTGAAACATTGGATGTTAGTGCTAATAAAAAAGTATCACAGACAGAACCCAATTGTTCTTGTTGCAAGTGCACTAATAAGGTTACAGTTACCTAAGTGTAAAGTGGAGTAACTCTTAGCAGCCAATCACAAATCATCAGACTCTAGTAAACTGGTTGTTTTGCAATTTGTCCAGCATTACTGCATTATGCACTCCCATGCTAATAAACCTGATAATCTATTATCACCCTTTGGCTCGATCTAACTTGCATCTTGTTGCTTTCTTGCTGCATTGGGACTTCTGTTGGTGGCCAGTCAAACAGTAGGCATACGTTTTTCGGAATTGAAGTTTAGTGCTAACAGGAAAGCACCAAGCCACTTTCTGGTTACTAATAGTTGGAATCTACAAAGTTCACAAGTGAAGCACGTTGATGCAATGGCATATTTAGGCTGCAATGTTGCCCTGAACTCTGAAAATGATAGGATATCGTCTACAAAGTATCAATGAGAAACAATTCATCAGAATGTACTAGTCAGTGTGTTTAGAGCATTGTTTAGATTTGGTTGAGTTAAGACAGGGATCTAAGCTAGCCATAAATTTGACAGTTGTCTAATCTAACTAGTTTCAGGTTGGCAGGGCAACAATCTTAAGTCTCTATTCAAGAGCAGACATATCCACCAACAGATTTTGGGGAAATGAGTGATTAAACTAAGAAACCTAAAATGATTACTGTAATTATTGAGCACCTTTTCCTCATTTTCTGCCTTACCTCCTCTATCTACTTGGTGTGCCAAACTGGCATGATCAAATCTTTGGTCAGAATAGTCGGAGTGTGGATGAATTGTGCTTCCCTGTCCAATCATCTTCCAACATCTAGGTCCACCGTTATACATTATGGGCTGGATTCATCAAGCTGCAATATCACCTATAGCTGGGCTTCAGAAAGCAGTTAAACACACAGGGGAATTACATATATAAAGGTTGTTTTACCTGCCAAAGGGTTTTTTTCTGTCACTCTAGTTCTGATATTTATACAGCTCTGCCGCATATTATAGCCATTTCTTGGCAGGGGATTTTTTTATCTGCTGCAGTATAGTAACGCTTACTGGGATCCTGTGACTGAACAGTGAGAAGAAACAGCAGACAGATAAGTTCATCTGTTTGTCTGCTCTCTCCTTTTATCAGCATGCTCCTACTATTTGACTCCTTGTGCAGCTTCTCCACCTTCCTCTCTGAGCTCTGCTGTACAGTAGACTGCTTGATTTCAAGTCCAACTGAGGTGATTACACTGGTTGTATTTAGAAAAAAATGCATTTAATGATGCATTAATTATTACAGAGTTGCATTAAAGCGGAGCTCCACCCAAAACGGAAGTTCCGCTTTAAGCCTTTGTCCCCCGCTCCCCATTAAGGATTGGCACCTTTGGGGAGCAGGGGAGGCGGGTACCTGAATTTGACAGGTACCATTTCTCACTTCTGCTGCGATCGCCTAGGCGATCTGAAATGGAAGTTGTCCTCCCCCCTCCCTCCCCGTAGTCTTCTGGGACATGTGGCAGGTCCCAGAGGAATTATGGCTGGCTTCCCATTGCGCATGAAGGAGATGGTGTAGTACTGGGAAACTGATCCTACAGCTTCCTGGGATGTGTGCCATGTCCCAGGAGGCTGCAAGTGGGGTAGTGGGAAGGGGTGGCCTAAGCACATGTCATTCTCTCCTAGGTGAGAATTGAGAATGGGGAGCAGGGACCTGTCAAGGAGGTACCTGATCCCTGTAAAAAAAAGGATGGGAGCGGAGCAGAGAAACAGCTTTACTTTCACTTTTGAATGAAGATCCACTTTAAGTGGCACTGCAGCTTGATAAAACAGAGCCTGTTACTTAAACCTAACTCTAGAGCTTCCGCAGCCACTAGCTTCCACACTCTAAAATCCACATCCAGTCCTTTCATAATTACCAGCAAAATATTTGGGATCCTCTGTGGTTACAATGATACCAGCCATGAAAAGCTGCAATGTTTTTTCCAGAGCTGGGATTTTTTTCAGCAATGCATTCATAGTAAAAGAAGGTTCATTGTCTCCAGAGATGACAAAACAATCTTTAAATGTCAGCTCCATCCAGATATGATGGTTTAGCACAGGTACTGACAATGTATAGCCAATGCTGATGCCTTGTATCTCTCTGGGATTTCATTTGTGAGACGTCCCTGTCTAAATTCTACATCCTGACAAAATAATTCAAAGAGAACCAAATTATTTTGTTACACACACAAAGGGCTCTGTAACATAGAATACACAAATCAATTGAAAAGTGACATTATTTTCATGGCCCTCTGAAAGAAGTTGGAATCAAGAACTAATAGGGAAAACTCACTGCAGGAGTTCAGAGATACTTAAAGTGGAAACAAACCAAAAACTAACTAACTATAAACCTACATTCTAATCCTAAACTATCTAACCCTATAAAGAAAAAATTGCTATACTTGCTTGTTCTGCAGCTGCTCAGTCTGTTCCCTCACTGAGCTATCAGCGGTGGCTTCAGCATGTAGGAGAGGCAGCCGGCAACGGAAGCCCATAGTAACGCCATGGCGATGTCACTTCCCAGGCATTTCCCAGCCGTTGTTGGCTGTCTCCAGCACAGAGAGGGCCCCGCTGGAGACTGGACCGGAGAAGCTGCAGAACAGGTAAGTATTGCGATTTTTTCTTTATAGGGCTGGATAGATTAGGCTTAGAATGTGGCTGAGAGTAGGCTTAGAGCAGGGGTGTCAAACTGGCGGCCTTCCAGCTGTTGCAAAACTACAAGTTCCATCATGCCTCTGCCTTTGGGAGTCATTCTTGTAACTGTCAATCTTGCAATGCCTCATGGGACTTGTAGTTTGGCAACAGCTGGAGGGCCACCAGTTTTACACCCGTGGCTTAGAGTTATAAAGCGGTATTAAACGCACAAGCACACATTTATTATATTGCAGCTTACCAATTCTTAGACATGATGCCTGCACCTCTTCCAATCAGAGAACACCTGATATTTGTTAGAAAAAATCAAATGATGGCCATGCTGAGCAAGCGACCCCCTGTCTTCACTATGCAGAAAGGTAGCCGCTCAGCACACTACCTTGAAGACTGTGTGGATGACTGTAGTAACACTGACTACTACAGTGCTTCTCCACTTTCACATCTTTCCCAGAGGTATGGAATATGCATACTTAGATTGGTCCAGGCTGGACTAATGTAACTATGCAATAAAAACTATACCTGGAGTTCAGCTTTAATTGACTCCAAACATTGTAGCGTGATACTGAATGACAGCATGTCCTATATTTTTGGGAAATGAGGAATTCCTGTACACTGCTGTGTCCTGCCTCGGTGTTCCTGTGTGTATTTGTACATGTGTTGCTGGTACAGGGGGCACGGGTGATAAAAGAGGGGGCTGGCATGCTTTGAAAACCTCAAGTGAAAAAATCTGTGATTTTTTCAGTATCTCAGCAGAAATGGAATAATGGATATCACAAGGGACAATTTCAGCTTCAGTCCAAAAATAAGAGTGGGGGACTTCTATGAAGCCAGAGAAGGACCACAGGTATCCCCTTAATCCAAAACACATAGTTCTAGCATCAACGTAGCTTAAAAGTCATATTTCCTAGCAGTATGACTTTTATCTGCTGCTTGTTGTCACAGTTCCCTCTAAGCTGAGGACTCTGGAAATGATTGGGTTAAATCCAAAATGATGAGAATGAAATCCATTTTGCAGAGTTACACCGATCAGCAGATTCTAGGCTCTTTTCGGGTCTCATTAGTTTTTTAGGTGGCCATAGATAAGCAGACATCTCTGATAAAACTGATGGGATGACGGGTTATCTGTCTGTCCTTTGACTGCTTGCACAGTGTTGGGACCTTCTGCAATTTTTTCAGATTTAGGCAATGGACAGATGGAACACATGTGGGATGAAAGATTTATACCCTTTTCTCCCCAGAAAAGAGAATGATTAGCAATCTGCTGCAAAGAGATTTTTGGAAACTGTATTTAGGCAATGTTATGATTAGATGTGGTTGTTTCTACATCTCTAATGGCCTGATCTTAACATTGGACATGTTAATCAGTCAAGTCTATGCTTTTAACCAGACTGTGTATGGCCAGGATGAGTCTAGATAACGTTGATATTTCAGTTTTTAGTCAATGGCGGGCTTGTTAATGCATACCTAAAGCCCATGTTACATATAAAGTTATTTTAACCCCTTTCAGCTCTTAACATCTAACCTGAGATGCTAATAAAAACCTACTTGGGGTCACTTGGGCTACTTTGCACATGAACACATTTGCTCTTCATCAAAGGGGAAACCAGTAAGTGCCTGGCTGTGCATGAAAAAAAATGAAAAGGCTGCACTCTGCCAGTGTAATCTGCAGTTTGGCAGCTTGGCCTTGCACAGCAATGCAATGCAAAGGAAGGAGAGTGTACTGTTCCAGCTGCACCCAAGGTGGGATCTATACCTGCCATTGCTTTGAACTGGCCTTGATCTGGAGTCACCACTGACCTCTTATATCCCTCAAGAACTCCAGTGAAGAAATCTCACAGCCATATTTTTGGATTCTTTTTCGCCCTACTGCAGATTATGGAGCAGCAGTAGCAGTTCTCCTGTATTATCCATAAAATAAAGTAGGTGGGTTGTAGGGCTCTCTGCTGCAGCCATACCATGTCTCACATAGTTTTTGAGATTAGCATGACAAAATTTTGCAGCAAGAGCAAGCGGATCCTGAAAATTTGAAGAAGCCAGTGGCTGATCCCAAACAGATCCTTCTAGAATTCAGATAATGGTTTTAGGTGGACTTAACCTTTAACCCTCTCATTTCCATATGACTTGGCTTAGTAGGAACATTATCCACTGGAAATGAAGATTAGACATGTATCATTGTGATATTTCACACATTATCACAATGGGTTCCAGTATTTTTCTGTGTGTAGTAGTATGTGTTGTTATGTGTGTGTCTTTAGTATTGTTTTGTGTTTCTGTGTTTTTAGTGTGTTCTCTGTTATGTATTATCAGTGGTAAATACATTAAATATGATTGGATGTTTTCTTGTAATATGTAATGTTGTTAAAAAAAAGTAGATTTTATGATTAATTTGTTTACCTTTGCTGGGCTTATTTAAAGTAGATCTAAACCCCAACTGGATGATATTTCATTTGCTAAAGCCTTGTGTGTCATAAACAAATACCTAATTTATTTTGCATCTCAGTGTTGCCAATCTCTCCCAGCCTTTTTCATTCATTCCTGTCTACATGCTCTTTCTCCACCATCAGTTGCACTTCAGTGCCTAGGGTCAGCACCCTATTGGGGACAATGACAGAACGTGCCGGCATGTCCATTTGTAGTCTACACTGAAAGCGCATGTGATGGAGTGACAGTGCAAGAGAGCGATTGGGAGACAGTTGTAGCTCGATAAAAAGAAGAGCCTTCATGCCAGAATCTTTGTTTTATTTTAACAAAAATGGAGAATTTAAAAACATGAACATGACCTTCAGAATTATAAAGCACTAAAATTGACATGAGCTTTTATTGACTGGGTTTAGATCTACTTTAATACCAAAGAACACAGAGTGGTGATGTGCATCTGCCCATAGCAGCCAGTCATATTGCTGATGGTTATATCAATATTATATTTACCATAGCACATACAGACTTAATTACAGTACAGGCGTACCTCGGTTTACGAATTTAATGCGTTCTGCGGGATTTTTGGTATTGCGAAAAATTCAAAAACTGAAACATGGTTTCCCATAGGAATGCATTGAAAACCAATTAATCCGTTCCGGAGGTCAGAAAAAAGTTAGAAAAAAGTTTTTTTATCTGTTTAAAACTCTTTATAAAGTGCACTTTAAAGGCATAAATACTGTACAGGGACATGATTAAAAAAAAAACCGTAAATGCATTGAAAACCAATTAACCAATTAATTCGTTCCGGAGGTCAGAAAAAAGTAAAAAAAAGTCTTATCTGTTCAAAACTCTTTATAAAGTGCATTTTAAAGGCATAGTACTGTACTTGGACGTGATTTAAAAAAATTCCTAAATGCATTGAAAACGAATTAATCCGTTCGTATTGCGAAAAAAATGTGTAAACCGGGGCATTATTTTCAATGGATTTTAATTCGTAAACCAAAAATTACATTAACTGAGGCGTTCATAAACCGAGGTACACCTGTATATGCTGTAACTGTACCAGCCAATCAGAAAATTAATTCCAGCAGTTTAAAATTAAACATACTAATAAAATCTAAACTTTGATTGGTAGCTATGGGCTGCAATAAATTATTGCTCTTTCCACAAAGTTATTAAATGTAATGCTGATTATTCAGTTGTGTATATATGCTGGTAAGCAGAATACCCCATCAAATTATATGCCTTGGGGGCTTTCACAAGGAGGCGATTATATCTGGTTCCCATACCTGACAATCTGATGAAGTAGCAACGATGTCAACCCTGTTGAGTTTATCATTTTTTTTTAACATGAAGTACATAGCGGGAGCTGTTTTTTTCCGAGTAAGGCCTGGTTCACACCAATGCAGTTTGCTTTTGTTCCGTTTTTGCATTGCTTTTTGCCACGATTTTACTGCATTTTGCTTTTTTCAGCTTTTTGTTTTTTGTTTTCTTTAAAAGGGAAATGTTTTTGTTGCTGGGCAGAATAAAAACACAAAGCGCTACAAAAAAGTGGCAAAAAGGAACTACATGCATTTCAGCAGCATCTCAATTGAAATCTATTGTAGCAAAAATAATGCTTTTGCATTTAAAAAAGTCCCTAACCCTTTTCCAAAAACTCAGCGGCTGAAAAACGCATAGATATGAACATGTCCCATAGTAAATCATGTTAAATGGACTGCAGTGCATTTCTGCAGAAAGCAATAAAAAACACATTGGTGTGAACCAGGCCTAAGACTTAATTATAGTTAGGAAAAGGGATATTATTCTATCCGATACAAATGAAGCCCCACTCACTCATGCTAGCTAACCTATTCTGACCTTGTCTCAGTTAGGTATCCCCATTTGCCCATAGTTAACATGCTAGGTTGAGTGAAAGTTTAGTTTGGTCTGCACATTTGTCATATGTAAAACCAAATACATCGTCTTCTGCCTTGCTTTATTTTTCAATTCTTGCACAGTATTTGCTTAATTCTTATGTATAGATTTTCTGTATTTAAAGTGCAACTAAAGTCAAACTTTTAGTTTTTGATAGAGTAGAGGGGGATTAGATTGCCTGTCAGTTTTTATTGCTGTCTGTACCCGCATTAGGGAGATTCACCCTCTCTATTTGTCCTGTTTATTATAGTTGAAAGTAAAAGTAAAAGAACCCAAAATTTGGGTTGGCCCCAGAAAAGTAATAGAAGAGAGATCTTCCAATGGGGACACTAGTTCTGGTGAAGAACCAGCAAACACAAATGCTCCTGCGCTTGGGGATGGACTTGATGCAGGCTACAACCACATTAGGAATGTCCTGGAACATGCACACCTTGCTGCCCTCAAATAGACCGGGGAAATCCAAATATACTGAATGAGGAAAGAACAAACAGAGGGCGCCCAGGCCTAGAGCATTACCATAAAAAATATTTAATAAGAAATAAAGTAGGTGTTATACTCACAAACAACAATAAAGCCAGTGGCTCTGAGGAAGAGGCAAGTCCTCGAAACGCGTCAGTATTGGCTGTCTACACTCCCTATTGCGGACTGTTACTCAGCGCGATGTTGACCCAGCTGTTCTTTTATGATGTGCCTTGACTTTATTGTCCTTTGTGAATATAACACCTTCTTTATTTTTTACTAAACATTTTTTATGGTAATGCACTAGGCCTGTGCGCCCTCTGTTTGTTCTTTCCTCACTAGTTCTGGTGATCTGGGGGTCCCCCAGGAATTCCCTTAATTCGCAGGTTTTCCCTTTCACTTCCTGTTTGACTTAGGCTGGCCAAACACTATATAATTTTCTTGAGATTTTTCATTTAGATTTACCAAAAACCATATAATAGGAGGTCAAACCTAACAACACTTTCAGTTGTATCCAATTTGGCAGGCTCTTACACTACAAAGTTGAAGGTAAATCTAAAGGAAATTGGGCAGACATTGGACAGAAAATTGTATAGTGTATGACCAGCCTATGGGACAGGAAGTGAAGGGAAATCTCCACAATGGAACACAGATGGTGAAAGAAAATCTGGCAGGGGGTATAACCTTCCCTTACTTTATCCAAAAGGAAAAATATAGGTTTTTGCTCATAGTTCTACTTTAACCTAAAAAGCCAAAAGCTTTTTTAGCTTTGGATAGAGTAAGGAAGGGTTAAAACCCCCGTTGGATTTTTGTTTAACTGCCTCTGTTCCATTGTGGTCACTCCTGTCCAATAGGTACCGCAGGAAGTGAAAGTAAATATCTCCTAAGTAATAAAGTCCTTTTTTAGACAGTTGTCAATGCAACAAGTTTCTTCATTGAAAGTTTAACCTGCTGAACCGGCCACATTTCCATCCATCTATGGCCAGCTTTAGTTTGGCTTTACCACCTTTAACCACTTCCTTTTTTTTTTTAGTTTTGGATAGAATGGAGAGGGATTAGAACCCCCTGTCGATTTTTATTGCTGTCTGAGCCCCCATTAAGAAGTTTCATCTTTCCTATTAGTCTTGTTTACCATTATCATTGAAATTGAAAGAAAAGAGAATCCCAAATAGTGGGTTGTCCCCAGAAAAGTAATAGAGAGGAAATCTTCCAATGGGGACATTAGTTCTGGTGACCTGAGGGTTTCCAAGGAATTCTCTTAACCACTTCAAGTCCGGACACTTTTATCCCCTTCCTGTCCAGGCCAATTTTCAGCTTTCAGTGCTATCACACTTTGAATGACAGTTGCGCGGTCATGCAACCCTGTACCGATATGAATTTTTTAGCCTTTTTTTTAGACCGATAAAGATTTATTTTGGTGGTATTGATTCACCACTGGGATTTTTATTTTTTTTGCTATGTAAATTGAAAAGACCAAAATTTTAAAAAAAAGTGTTTTTCTTATAACATTTTGCAAATAAATAGTATTTCACCATAAATCTTGGCAAAAATGTATTCCGTTATATTTTTAGTAAAAAAAATAAATAATCCAAATTAGTTTATAACCAAAAATTATAATTTTTAAAAAAATGTTTTACATTTTTTTTAAATTTTTTATATTTTTTATTTAATTTTTTTTTTTTTACATACTGTCACCCTAGCAGTACAGTGTCACCATGGTTTCACTGTACTACTTGTGGGGGGTGATGAAGATTTGTTTTTTCTTTTTACACTGATTGCTTTTACACCCATAAAGGATATAACAGCAATCATTTCTTCTTCTCTCTAGCTGCATTCTTGCAGTCATTGAGAACTACTGAGTGAGCTGTGATTGGTCACAGCTTGTCACATGTACAAGGCTGTTGTGAATAGCCTTGTGCCGTGTGACCTCTGTGATCATTCACAGATTTCACAGGTAGTAAGCAATGATGTCACAAGTGACATCTTGCTTACTACTCTGCATGTGATCACTGATTGGCCAATCAGTGATCACATGATAGGGACCTCGTACAGAGGTCCTGTCCGACGATCGGTGTTCCACTGTGTCCGGAGAACAAGCAGGGTGCGGGGAGGCTGTTTGTAAATGGCCACCAGACCATTCCACTGCCCTGCAACGGCCAGACGGGAGGTGGTTAAATGGCAAGTGTATGGCATGCAATAAGAGCCATGCTAAATAAAATCCTGGGTGAAATTTATGGCATTCTGGGAAATAGCTGATAATTGTTGGAAATTGTAGCACAGGGTTGATGACTAACATCCCCCCATGTTGGCAGTGTTGGGACACTTACATGTACAATTGCTGTCACATTTGAAGAGGGGAGTCATACTTCTACTCCTCATTTCTTGGTATTTTCTTCACTCCCGACAGCTGAACGAAGCAGTGAGGGAGCCACAAAATGTAAGTATATGCTGCTGGGTTTGGCCCCTGCGTGGGCAAAGCACAGGTTTGCTTTAAGGCCTACTGTAGTTCTGCATGCTTCCACTCTGTTAGCCCGTTACCATGACAGCAATAGCAAAACAGACAATGAAAGAGCTAGGTGCCAGCCAGCACATCAAAACATTGTTGAAAATAAAATCAAACACTTTCACATTTTAATTACTTTACAGATGACATAGTAGGCGGGTCTTATGTGTCACAGGAGCTTATTAGAACCCTTCCAACATACTGTATTTGCAAATCATGAGATTGTAAATGCCCATTTGTCCTCATTTACACCATAATATTTTTCCCTAAACTACATTTTAAAAGGAAACAAGTGGAGGCATTGTTGCAACAAATTACAGGAGTTTTGGAATAGGGTCACCATTTACAAATTGTGATTATCTTTCAATGGTTTGTACTTTAGGGTTTAAAAGCTGTATTTTAAGGATCATTCACTCTTTTAAAAGTTTGATGTGATTCTCCATTTGCTCCCATTACATCATAATTAATGACATTTGGTCTGTGGACTAAATTATACAGTGTACTATTCACCACCGTGTCCATCTGACACCATGAAACAGTTTATTGAGAATTCTCAGAAGTTTTAAATTGCTGAAGGATCTGAAAGGAAACGATCAGAATAATAAAAGGCAAAACTAAAGAAGATATATAGAAGACTTCTGAGTGATACTGAGGCTTTAAAGATGGATGTGGCGCCTTTGATTCTGGTCCTGATTAGAAGGCTACTTGGGGAAAGATGATAGGAGTTCACGTTTTGATCTTCAGTTTACAGTTTGCGAGCTCCATCGTTAGTGGCAGAAATTATTATAGGAGAGACCTTGTAGAGTATGCTGAGCAGTCACATTCTATCTTCTTATGTGCAGTTCTGAGCTGCATTGTATCTACTTATCTACAGAGCATAGTGTCCATTTATCTTAGTAGAGTTTGAAGTTTCTTGTTTATTGCCCCTGCAAAGTTTTATATTACTCAGGCTGACCATTAGTAGGGATTGTAAACAAAGTAACTCAGATTAGTGGCTTGCTAGCATCCTCCTGTTCCTCTGTTTCTTAAAGTGTAGGCCACGTACCTCTAGTTCTGCATCTCCTTATTCAAGCTATCACAGCTTGAGGCTTAGCATTGAAGAAGGGAACACCCCAAAAGCTTGTCCTCAGAAAATGGATATTAGTGCAAATAAAAAAGCAGCACGGACAGTACTCAATTGTTCTCATTCTACATGAGAAACAGATCTAATTCTGGGAAAAGGACACCTTTATTCCCTAATTTGTCTATTTGATCCCTCTAGTGCTTGTTGGCAGTCATTGGTTTGAGCTACCAGTCACTGCAAGGAATAAAATTGTGATCCTAGGAGACAGAAGTGTCTTGAAAGATGTTGGATCTTTTGAAGGAAGGTTGAATATGGCAAAGAGGGGAAAAGGGCCAGATACACAGTTGTATGGTACGAAGACACTGTGCATAGATCCAAATGACCATGTTTTAGGTTCAGCTGAAATATGTTGTTGTCAGCTGAGTAGCATGCAAACATTTGATCTATAAACAGCAACATATGTTGTCTGTACAAGTTTTAGTACTCATGATGGTCAATGTGACCAATAGAAGTGTCACTCCTTTCAGATTTTGCGAGCTCTGCTGTTTTTTATATTTGCTTTCTGAATACACACAGACATTTTCTAACATATCTGTAAGCATTTCCTTCTCCTCAAAGAATAGCTTATGTGGAAGCAAAGTCAAGAGATATCTCTTCTGTATAGTGTTCAGAAACATGTGGGTGAATTACACACTGCCCTTGATCGGCATATTTCTTGCTATCCATATTCAAGACTTTACAATCTTCTCCACAAATGTAAGAGCATGCTCAAAAATGTATTACCCACTGCAATCTGAGTTACGATGTACCTTTTGGCTTTTAAATCCAGTGTCACAAGTGTCTTCTAGGGAAACAGCTATCTTTACTTCTTGTCAATGTAATAGCTAGTGGATAACACTCAAACTGCCACAAGAAAGGTGTCTAGCAGTCATCAAAGTATAGGGTACCCAACAGTCATCAATGTGGGGTAATCTGTAATTATCAGTGTATCAAGTGATTGATCTCAAGTTCCTTTCTCATTGGGACTGCCCAAGGTGGCATAGCACTGTAAATGCCAGGTCCTTCCCTAATACAAATTCTTACTTTCTGGTGCTGAGCTTCACCTTGGGTTAATGTAGCCATTCTCATTTAGGCAAAATAGAAGCTTCAGTGATCATTCTCTCAGAGGAATCTGCTTAGGAACCATGAGGCAGCAAAACAAACTAGTTTTCTTCAGCCTCAAAATGACACTGAACAAGATGGGATCCATGCTTCCTCAAGAGCATTTTTTTCAATGTACCTAATTAAAATGCTTATGGTCTTTTCATCATCTGGGCACTACAATTGGTCAGTTTTTCAGGCGTACCTGATCTGATGGTCCACTCATTCCTATGGACCAGCAGGTGTAAACGGGCTTGTGTCCATTAAAAAAAGTGAAGGCCTTATGGTGGTATTAAAGGCAAAATAAAACATGATATGCAGTATGTGATGGAGTCTGTCACTAGCATTAACACATCAGTCTTTGTTTTTCCACGGCCCCCTTGTAATTTAGATTTTTTTTAACCTGTTGATCCTGCTGTTTTTTTCCAACTTCCATTAACTAACCAATCTCTGCAGCAAAAGTGGCATTTAGAGGGTTGAGACAAACTATTTAACCCTGACAGGAGTGCCTACAATGATCAGATTTTATTAATGTCTTTAAAACTTTACTCCCAAAAGGAAATAAAAACTGTTTCTACAACTGTATGAAAAAGTATGATATTGAGTTTCGCTTCAAGTCCATCTAAATCTACGAGTCCATCTAACACTGGTCTCTCCCCAGATTGATATTGCTGCTGTCCATAGGTGTCTCTTTTGTTCCTCCATAGATAGTGGAGCCAACATAAGACAGGCAGTGTGTTACTAGCCAGATCACTAGTGAAAAAAAAGGAAAAGTCTTAAAAAGAAAACTAGCACAGCCACCACATTTAAAGATTGATAAGCTGCAACATATTAAATTTTTGTTTTTGCTTTCACATACGCTTTAATAAATAAAAAACAAACATAATATATTACAACTTACTAATTATTAAATGTGGTGGCTGCATTATTATTATTATACAGGATTTATATAGCGCCAACAGTTTGCTCAGCGCTTTACAATATAATGGGAGACAATACAGCAACAATACAGTTCAATACAAGAGGGATAGGAGAGCCCTGCTCCTTGGAGCTTACAATCTAGTTTTCTTTATTTTTTTTTCTTTTTCACCCAGTGATCTGGCTAGTAACACACTTTGCAATATTAGGGTCTCTCTACTCTGGATGGAGGAGCAATGTGGACACCTTTGGACAGCAACATTGTCAGTCTGGGGAGAGGGTAGTCTTAGATGCACACTTTATATGGATTTGTATTATTATTATTATCATACAGTATTTATATAGCGCCAACAGTTCGCTCAGCGCTGTACATTACAAAGGGAGACAGAACATGCGACAGTACAATAACAATACAGTGTGATACACGAGGGGTTTGAGGGCCCTGCTCCTTCGAGCTTACAATCTAGGAGATTTGTATGGACTTGATTAACAAATTAAAGTCAAACTCAGCAGCTTGTCTATGCACGCTGTGTGCTGCCGTGCCAGCTAACACTTTTTAAGCAGTTACAGCAACTGTTATTTTTTTTTCTTTTGGGGTAAATGAATAAAAGCTGATCATTGGAAGCATTCCCGCAGTGTTAAACAGTTTGTCTCACCTCTCTAAATGCCAGTTTTGCTGGACAGCTTGTTCTCTTAAAGACGCTGAAAACTAGCAGATTTACTGGCTGGATCACCATGTGAATATAAAGTTCAATAAAAGCCTAAAATGAAATAAAACTAAAGCAGCCACCACATCTAAGAATTGGTAAGCTGCAATCTATTACATTCTTGTTTTTGTTTTTATTACTTCTTTAAGTGATCACATTTAATTATTGTAGCTCAGCAACGAAAGCCACAAAATAGAGCCTCCTGTATGTGCAACCAGAACACTGAATTGTCTGTATATCATGCGAAATGTAGACCCAAACAAGCATGAAGAAAGTATTGGGTTTAGTTAGGTGGGATAAAAAACAAAGAGTAATTGTCATGTGAATTGTTACATCTCCAAAATCTAAAAAATAAAATGTTCAGGTTATGGAGGGAGGTAAACACAAAGGTAATAAAGTGAGTAATACTTGTCTTGGGATCATTGCTTTTTCAGCAATGGTATTTGAACAAATTTATTTGCAGTATGATGCTAGTAATATTGAGATGCATTACTTCTTGTATGAACATGGAAATGAAGTGTACAATATAAAACTATGTCAGTGCTCTTTGTTAATGGTAACTGCGCGCCTCTGACAAGAATCACTTTGCATTTTTATGTTCCGTTAAAACAGTGAAGAAAGGCAAGTTGTTCCAATTAACTACACAGGCAAATCTTCTTTAGGAAACCCAAGTCAGCTCCCCTGTGCTTTACCATTTATCAAATGAATTCATAAAATGTAAATGAGGTGGAAATATTTGGGTGGAAGGCTGAAGAGAAAAATAATTGTGACACCCACTTTTCTAAAGCCATAGAAATGATATGGTAGCTGCATGATCTGGCTGCAAAAAAATGCAGTGCGTTTTTAATTTTAATCAAACTAGAAAAATCTGCATCCAAAGTCTGGCTCATGGACTGTATTTTACAGGGCACACATGTACATGTTTGTTCTGATGTTTACTTGCATTCGGAAAGTACTCTAAAGCAGTGTTTCTCAACCTTTTTTTCAATCAAGGCACCCTTTAAAATCATGGACAGTCCCGAGGCACCCTTTAATATTATGGACAGTCTTGAGGCACCCCATTTTAGAATGGGGTGCCTCAAGACTGTCCATAATTTTAAAGGGTGCCTCAGGACTAAGCTGAATCTTAACCTCTTCACGCCGGCCGAATGCAAATGTGCGGCCTCCCGGCATCTGGGCCTAGACACAGAGCGGCCGCACATTTATGTTCTATTAAAAAAGGACATATGTGCCGCAAGCGCGCGCCCTGCGCGCCCCCAGCACACATGTCCTGTACTCACGGAAAGGTCCCGATCTCCTCTTTCAATCGGTACCTTTCCCGATCATGTGACTGCCGTAACGGCACGTCACAGCGGTCACATGACCCTAGACCCCGCCTCCCGACTTCTGAAACTCTTAAAGGGCCGGGAGGCACTGGCAAGAAGGGGTTTAAAGGGCACCCCATTTTAAAATGTGAAAAACTATTCTAATAGTTTTATATAACGCAGCAACATCCACACATGTAGGACACCCAACATTGGAGGTGATTTTTTTCTTCCAAAGCAAACACACTTTTGCACACTGGTGCTGACTAGTATTCCAATGTTTCTCTTTCCCCTCAGTTTTTCTCTATCATTGACCTAATATGGCCCCAGCACTGATGGGGAGGGTCAAACTAGGATTCTGTGTAGGCAGCTGACATCCTCCTTATCAACTGTTGATGCCATTGGTTGTCAAGACACCAGTGGCTAGAAGGTAGTAAATGGTGTGCAATGAAAACCTGCAACTTTGTGTAACTATAAGGCAGGCTTGTTTCACCCGTTGACTTGTATACAAGTTTTGGGCAATTTTTAGACATTTTGCCAAGGGACCCCTGAAGAAACCTTAAGGCACCCCAGGGTGCCTGGGTACCCTGGTTGAGAAAGGCTGATCTAAAGCTTTAAGCTGGATCAGACCACAAGCCTATGTCTATGGCAGTAACAGATACCCAACTGCCCCAGGGAAATAGGGGGAGTAGATCAGTCAAGTATTAAAACAGAACTAAACCCATCAATTTAACAGTTTCAAAAAACAGTTGCATTCACGGCATGCCAGAAATGATAACAATCACATTTGCTTGTGCTCTCAACCAAACTGTTAAACCATTATCTGGCTAGTGTCATGACTGATCACATGTGCAGCACCATCACATTTGCAGATCAAATAGAGGCTAGGGGCTCATTCACACCATGGTGCAGAGACGTCAGTTTTTCTGCACGCGTTCTGCAAGGACACAACAAAATCATTTGTTCTTTATTTGCCCTGTTCACACCACAGCACTAGTATCGTGCAGATTTTTTCCATGCAGTAATCTGCTGTAAACTGATGTGTCTGCAAGTGAAATCTGCATGTCAGTTTCCATCAGTTTTGCTGCATGTATGTTGTGAACGAGGCCCAAGATGGCAGCTTCCTTGGCTGAAAAGGATAGGAGGGTTTAGTTTCCACTTAAAAAAATGTTCAAACTCTGCTCTATCTGATGCTATAATGCCAGCTCAAGCAGAATGTCTGCTAACTCTCTATACTCCAATCTCCATTTACATAGTCATGCACACTTGGTCGATCCCTTTGTACTTATAGTGTGACATCGAACTGTTAGGCAAAACTCCAATTCGGAATGTGCCTACACATTCCACCTCATTCATAGATCTTTGACCAGTGACAAAATATTGTATCTCTAAAACTGTGATGTTTTTTTTTTTTCATATGGGAGAACATAGGGGAGGGTTTGAACAACTGTCAGGCCTTTATGGTTATATGTGCCTCCGCTAGGGAGATCCATTTTAGCTGTTTGTCTTTATCACCATTGTCAACGGAACTAAAAGTGAGAGAAAATTCAACATTTTGAGTTGTTGCTATAGAGGAATAGAGGGGAAATCTGCTGATGGGGACACTTTTCTTCTTCCTTTGGAGAGATCTTTTCAAGGAGACCCAGACAGCAAGAACAACCTATCAGGGCAATACAGACACTTTCCTCCATTTTTTATATAGTTGGCCCTGTGAGAGCAATCTGTAGATATTGCAGTCTGTCTGAATTTGCTGCTTTTTAAGGAAACATTTCCATTTGTCTAGTATGTTTTATGGGATAGATGCTTCAATTTGATATTTCAGTTTTGCATTGTTACAAGCAGGTTGATTTGTGATGCTTTCCTATCCTTTGGAGACTCCAGTGGCGAGGTATCACCACACAAATCCCAACATATACTTAACTTACACAGATGGTTTAAAGTTGAAAGTGCCTTGGAAGCTCTTACGTCAGTAATATAGAATAAACTACAATAGCTGTGGGGACAGTCCACAAAAAGTAAGGCATACCACCTCTAGTCCATGCCTATTAAATCCTAGTTATAGACAAAGGCCATATTTTCAGTAAAACACATTGGAGGAGAAACAGAGTCAGGTGGGGATTACAATTTGCTTTTATTCATAAAAGTTTGAATGAATGGAGATGTGCATTGGAACAGCTTGTTTTTTGTGCATTGCTTTTTTTTTAATCAGAAAAAAATGTTTATTGTGAATGAACCACAAAAAGTAAGCATGCAAAACAAAACGGTGCATCTCCTGCACAGACCGTATACGTGTTCGAAAATAGTATGATATCATGGATACAAGCAGTAAAGAGCATTGACATGGCACAATCCACTAGTCAAACATCCCAAACAAGAAAATACTAACATGATGTGGTATATAAGGGTAATGAGTAATAGAAAAGAATTAGGTGCCTTCCCTAGCAATCGGCATGCAATAACGGGGCAACACAGTGGCTAAATGGTTAGAACTTTTGCCTGGCAGTACTAAGGTTGTTGGTTCAAATCAGTCCCAGACTGGGACAAAAGATAGGCCCGAGCATTTTAGAATGAGCAGCCAATTTTGAGTGGGGGGGCGCAAGGGCATTCGCGGGGGCAGTTGGTATCTCTTTGCTGGACCCAACTGGGCAAAGAGACAGCCCAGTCCAGCAAAGAGACAGCCCATCCAGCAAAGAGACCGCCCCTCCAGCAGAGACAGCCGTCCAGCAAAGAGACAGCCAATCCAGAAAACAGACAGCTGTCCAGCAAAGAGACAGCCATCCAGCAAAGAGACAACCCATCCAGCAAAGAGACAGCCCATCCAGCATAGTGACAGCTCATCAAGCAAAGAGACAGCCCATCTAGCAAAGAGACAACCCCTCCAGTAAAGAGGCAGTCTGTCCAGCAAAGAGACAGCCCCTTCAGGAAAGAGACAGCCCATCCAACAAAGAGACAGCCCATCCAGCAAAGAGCTCCTCCAGCAAAGACACAGCCAATTCAGCAAAGAGACAGCCAATCCAGCAAACATACAGCTCCTCCATCAAAGAGACAGCCCGTCCAGCAAAGAGACAGCCTTCCAGAAATGATACAGCACATCCAGCAAAGAGACAGTCCGTCCAGCAAAGAGACAGCTCATCCAGCAAAGAGACAGCCCCTCCAGCAAAGAGACATCTCATCCAGCAAACAGACAGCTCATCCAGCAAGGAGACAGCTCATCCAGTTAAGAGACAGCTCATCCAGCAAAGAGACAGCCCATCCAGTAAAGAGGCAGCTCCTCCAGCAAAGAGATAGCCCGTCCAGCAGAGACAGCCCCATATACCGCTGCTACAGACCTGTCACAGTATGCCGGCGGCCGTGGGTGAAGGCCGCCATTCTCCATTCAGTGCAGCGGCCAGCCGAGGAGGTATCTGTGTGTCAGCGGCGCTTCCTGCTTGTCTTTAGGAACTCCTGTCGGCCTTGTTTTGAGCATAGTCGCACAGCGGGAGGTGAGCCGGGCCTTGGTCTGTATTAGCCCCATAGCCCCTCCCTGACCACGGTCGCCCCTTACCTGCATATTCCCAGAGTGCCCTTTGACTAGTCTGGGCTTGGTTCAAATCCCAACAATGGCACCACCTGCCTGGAGTTTGCATGTTCTCCCTGTGTCTGTGTGGGTTTCCTCTGAGACTCTTGTTTCCTCCCACACTCCAAAGACATGCTGGTAGGTTAATTGGCTCCTGTCTAAATTGGCCCTAGTATGTGTATGTATGAATGTGAGTTGAGGACCTTAGATTGTACGCTCTTTGAGGGTTAAGGACTGATGTGAATGTATTCGATATAAATGTAAAGCTCTGTGTAAATTGATGGCACTATATAAGTACCTGTAATAAATAAATAAAATACTTAAAGGCTACAGCTAAACAGGCTAGAGGAGCCTGTTGGTCACTAAATCTAATGGGCTAAGAGCTGGAGTATCTAACCATGGGGCCCATATCTTCTCAAATTTGTCAGGGCATCCCCTATGTTGGTAAATGTATTTTTCTAAAGTGTGTCACCCATATAGGCTATTCATTCCTTACAAGTTGGTAGATTGTCAGATTTCCAGTAAGTGAGAATTAACCTACGTGCTTGAAACTGCTCTTGTAATGGCCTCCCTGGGGAACTTCTCTAATTGCAGACTGTCCAAAACACCCAAGATACACTGCTTTGGGTCAGTTTGGATAAATACCTGAAACTCCATGTTGAGTATATGAATAACCTCTGACCAATACAGGTGAAGTATCAGGCATCGCCACAACAGATGGACCAGGTTACCATGGTCTCTATGGCATTTCGTACAAAGGGAGTCTTGTAAAGTGCCCATTTTAAACAGTTTAGTAGGGGTATAGTACACTCTAAGAAGAATATAAAGTTGCATACACTTCTGATTCACATTCAGAGAGCTCTCCTGAACCTCCTGCAAAGCCTCCTCCAACTGCTTCTCCTCGAAAACACCAACATCATTGGCCCATAGTGCTTCAGCTTTTAAAGGGTACCCAGCCAGAAAATTAAGTAATAATATAGCATAATTTTGAGAAATAAAACCCTTGGTTGATTTAGTGTTTTGCGTCATAGTACAAATCGGAGTGGGGGACTGCAACCAGACAGTTGTTTCCCCCTGGGCCTATTTGTGCATTGCTTGAAGAGACAGAGGAATGGGTAAGCTCTCATTGTTGGTATAGCACTTGCAGCTATCTGTTGCAACCAGAAAGTCTTTAAGCCAACCATGCTCAACCAGGGCTCCTTCTGAAGTTTTAAGGGGTTCCTTGGGTAGTGTGCAGTGGCAAATCAATCTCCTACCTACACCAAACACCGATATAGGGGGGAAATTGTTTGCTAACGACCAATACAAGGGGGTTCATTCTTCACTGAGCACATGTTAGAGAACAGCATAATTTTCACTGCCTGCATTTTTTTAATATTATTTGTTTAATTTTATGATTATTCCTTAGAATTATTTTGTCATTTATAGTAGGTGGTTGTTCAATAAGTCTGTCCTGGGTGTAGGTACACCACATCCCTCACCCTTTTTCTTTTAAACTTTATACAACTTATTGATCATGCTAATGTACTGTGAGTTGTAAGTATAATCATTTGTAGCAGGGGTTCCCCAGGCCTAAAAATAATTTTAGGGATTCCTTCTGTAGAAAGTTTGAAAAAGGCTGCTCTAAGCAATAATGTTGTGGTCTTCCAGCAGAGGAAACATACGATCTTTATTAGGGTCATGTAGTATGGTGAAGAATCCCACGCTGCTGCTATGAAATGTCAGCACTGAAGCCTCACAGAGAATGGCCTTTTTTATTTTGTCAAACACCTTTTAACATGTTTTTTTACCTGTATACTACCATTTTTTACTGTACTTTAGCATTTCTAATTTGTCTAGCTTTTATATCATTATGTTAATTTTTTTACCCTTTATATTTAAAGGGAATGCAGTGGTGTCTCCTGAAAGAAGAAGAGATTGTTCCACGTATCCGAGCAATGGAAGGACGGAGAGGACGCCCCCCAAATCCAGAGAGGCAGCTGGCTAGAGAAGAATCAAGGATGCGGCGAAGAAAAGGACGACCACCTAACGTGGGTGGCTCGGATTATGTTGTCAATGAGGAGGCCAAACTGTTACGGAAGCTCCAAGCTCAAGGTGGGTTTCTATCGAATATACTCAATTTACTAAGGTTAGAAGATTATTTTAACTCCAAGTTTTTCATTTATCTCATCAATGTAGAACCTAATTGTATCTAAACACCACAAACCCAAAACATATTTTAATTCATTTTTCATTTTCAAAAGTAAACTCACCGGTCCATCAATATCCCCATGCTTTATTTTGTTGAGAAATCACTTTGAAAAATCTCCCCTAGAATTTCTAGAAATGGCCATCTTGAGTAAAAGTAAATGATTCATGTAGCATTTACTTCCTGAAATTCATCTGCCCTTAGTTCAGGAATGCAGGCAGGGGGAGGTGCTTAGATGAGAAAGCCCCTCCTCCCTTCCTCCAGATGAAGGAAACAAAAAAATGGCCATGCTGACCACTGGGATGTATGATATCAATTTGGTCTATCTTTCTGTAATGTCACAATATATAAGTTTAATTTTCAAAAACAGTACCTTATGTGAGTAGCTATATGTGAGCTCCAGTCAGGTAACTGTGCCTAGGCCTGAGAGGAACATCTTTGGAGAATAAATTCGTTAGTCTGCTGCAGGCAGCCAAGAGCATAAGGATGCTGCCAAGATACCAGTATTTATATGACTGCGTCATCATAGTCCAGGAGGTAGATACTGATTCCAGATGATTGCCTATGTTTCACCCTTTGTCATCTAGCAATACAACTGATCTCCTGCAAACCTGTTTGTAGCCACCTCCTGTTTAAATGTATGGGGAATTTGTGATGGGGGACACCTGATGTATGGGGACACTGTGATGGGGGACATCTGATGGATGGTGACACTGTCATGGGGAACACCTGATGCATGGGAACACTATGATGGGGGACACCTGATATATGGGGACACTGTGATGGGGGACACCTGATGTATGGGGACACTGTGATTGGGGAACCTGATGTAGGGAGACACTGTGATGGGGATACCTGATGCATGGGGACACTGTGATGGGGATACCTGATGCATGGGGACACTGTGATGGGGGAACCTGATGTATGGGGACACTGTGATTGGGGAACCTGATGTATGGAGACACTGTGATGGGGATACCTGATGCATGGGGACATTGTGATGGGGGATACGTGATGCATGGGGACACTGTGATGGGGAAACCTGATGTATGGGGACACTGTGATGGGGGTAATACTTTGATGGGGACCCATGGTGCTATTAAGAAGGCACTGGTCATCAGCCACTGGATGGCTAATAAAAATTGTTCAAGTGATCCAAGCAATGTCATGGACCCGCAAAGAAGGTTTGCAGTGAAGAAAATGAAAATCTAGGTCATCATCCTAATTCTTTCTGGCAATTATGTTGTAGAATAGTTCCCTTTTTTTTGTTTAGCATATCAGTTAGTTACTGATGTTTTTGGGAATGGTAGGGCTTGAGTTCAGCTTTAACAAAGTATGAGATTTCAGTGGTTTGGTCTACATATAGTTCAAATTGATACTGTATATGACAATTTTACAAAGTTGCAAACTATACAAAGTTACAAACTGTAAGTAAAAAGTTTGAATGCAACATTTTAAATTGTCTTTTTTTATTTTGCTTGTGGTTACAGAAATTGCTAGACAAGCTGCACAAATAAAACTCCTTCGCAAACTGCAAAAACAAGAACAGGTTAGAGCTGCAAAAGAAGCAAAAAAACAGCAAGGTATAAACATGGTACTTGTCTTGTTTACAGTCTACCCTATAGCACGCTGTGTCCTCTATAATGTATTATTGTTCCATTACAGCTATCATGGTTGCTGAAGAAAAGCGCAAGCAGAAAGAACAGATAAAGATGATGAAGCAACAGGTAAAGTGTAGAGGTTTTTCACCATGTAAAAAAGCAGCATTACCTTTAAAAAAAATGGTACATTAGATGGTAGAAGAAAAAATATACTTAAGGTGGAACTAAACCATCCTATCCTTTTCAGCCAAGGAAGCTGCCATCTTAAGCTGGCCATAGACAGGTCGAAAACCCAAACATTCTGTTGATCGAAAAGCAAAAATGGAGCATATGATTGTGCCATCATTTGTTTCGTTTTTCGAAACAAAATCCAGCATGATGGATCAGGCACTTTTAAAAATCGTGTGTCTCAGCTGGCACACTAATGATGTGAAAAATGAAAAAGAATTTCCATTCAGTTTTTTACTTGTCTGTGTCCTGCTTATGCCTCTGCTTGATCTGCAACTGCCATGGTGCTGCACATGTGATCAGTTATGACTCCAGCCATTTGATGATTTGTCAGTTTGGTTGAAAGCACAAGTAAATGTGACAACATTCCCAGCATGCTGGGCATGTACTTGTTTTTTTAAACCATTACGCTGATGGGTTTAGTTCTGCTTTATGTTATATTATGTTTTCTGCCTGTGGCGCTCAAGCGAGGGTGACATTATGGTCCTTTCAGTCAGATCCTAGGACATCTGAGGATCTAAAATAGCTTGAGAAGGTATCACCCCTGTCTAGGTGTTGCAGGCGAAAGCTGTAAAGTATATTTGGGGGGGGGGTTCTCCATTTACTGATCCTTCAAAATTGTGCATTTATTCTTAGAACTATTTTCTGTTTTTATTTTTGATATTGATGCATGGTTATTTTCAACTGTAGGAGAAAATAAAAAGAATCGAGCAGATCCGAATGGAAAAAGAACTCCGCGCCCAACAGATTTTGGAGGTACCAAGAGATCTTTTTTTTTCAGCCCCGTGCATTCTATGTGGTGTTAGAGCTGCGTATTGTACTCTATAAGCATGTGTTGTGCAACTGGTGTGTTAGGTTTTCAGAACTATGATAGTGAAATCTGTTGCATGTATGCTTCAAGATTTGTCCAATGTTGCTCATATTGTATACAACACAGGAAATAAGTAAAGTGTGTCTCCAGGCAATTTTTCTTTTGGATGAAGTAAAATCTGTCCATCAGGGATGCAGGCAACAAGTTTTTAAAACATGGAGAAGAGTTAGGCCCCTTTCACACGGGCGTTCCGTATATCCATTTGTCATCTGTCCGTTTACAGACGAAAAACTTACCCCCATGTAATTCTATGGACTTGCAGATGTGAACGGATGAACATCTATTTACATCCGTTAATGTCCGCATCTGTTAACATCTGTTTTTTTTAATTGAAAAAACCCTATTTTTCTTCTGGAACAAAACCGGAACGGACAAAAAACAGATGTAATTGGATGAAAACGGACATAAACGGATGAAAAAGAGATGTAAACGGTTGAAAAACGGATGTAAATGAATGAAAAATGGATGAAAAAAACGGATGTAAATGGATTCTTTGAAAAAACATGACTGAACTGAAGAAAACAATTGGAACGCCCGTGTGAAAGGACCCTTAGAACCTTATATCAAGGTCTTACTGCTATGTGAGTCCCTATTGGGGATATTTTTCCTCACTTCCTGTCTTAGTGACTACTGGTACTTGGACCGAAAGTAAAGGTTAATGTTCACAAACAGGAAAAAAAAATCCCAATAGAAAGCTGACAATATGTTATGGCTGGAGTTTACTCTGATAAACAGCTTAACTATGCATAGTGCATTCAAGAGAAAATGCTCCACAATATCAACATACTGTAGATTTTGGTTTTTTACTGTACATGGTTATGAAAATGGGTTCCACAATGACTATATCCTGATTTGTTTTCTGTGCACCATGAAGGCTGGTGTTCTCCATAATGTGAAGCAGTAGAGTCCGTATATAAGGCAAGGTTGGATAGATAGTTCATTAGTATATCTGAGTTCTAGGACACAAAGCTAATGGATTCTCCTTGTATCTTTGGATGCCCCAACAAGGCCCAAATATTCTAATAATCTCTTTCAAACAGGGGCGGACTGACCATTTGGAAACTCGGGCACTGCCTGAGTGCCTGGGGTCAGTAGGGGGCCCCATGAGATGCCCCTGGTACCTTTTTCATAGGCTTTTTTGAGTTTGAGCAAGGACACAGGGGCCCCATGATCCCCTATTGCCCGGGGGCCCCATGAGTTGTCAGTCCGCCCCTGATTTCAAATGTGTTTTAAGGGTGCTTAGAGAATATACAAAAAAGAGTAAACTTAAATAAGGCCAATGGTGCAACTTTACCACTCTACTAACTTGTTAATGTTTACCGAAGAAACACTTTTGTTAGAAAGGCCATGTCTATTACAAACTGATATTTCAGTTGTGGGTGCACATAACAGCTTAGGTTTGTATGTTACAAGCAAAAAGTGAAATTCTGGCTATACACCTAACTAGCCTTAGAACTGTCCCCTCCCTGCCCCCTCCTTGTGTAAGAATAATGTACATTATACAGGCCATAGCTGCCGAGGAGGAGAGAGCACCAACAATAGATAGGTCATTGTGGTCTATGTATCATGTTACTGTTTAAGGCTTTACTAGCCATTTTTGGAGTGCTCTTTTCTTTCCATGCAGCCGCTGCTGCCTGACACAGAGAAGACCATGACCAGAGCGGCCTGAAAATAGGTAAGTATATACATGTTTCTTACACAGGTTAGTTAGCATAGGTGTTGGCAGAAGGTGGGGGGCAGTTGTAAGGCCTGTTAGGTGTATAGCCGGAATTCCCCTTTTTTTTTTCTTCTTATGTTCTCATGGAGGGCAAAGCAACAGGTTCACTTTAAGGGATAAATTCACCTTTTAACAAAAAATAATAAATTCACATTTTTTGCAGGTTTTAGAAGCATGAAAAGCATTGCGCCCATGATCAGCTGATCATTGGTGCCATGCAGGTCTCCTGCAGCCTGTCAGTGTAATCTGTTTGCTCATACCTTGTACGGGCAGGCAGTTTCACACTGACAGGAAGAATCAATGAACTACCACAGCGCTCAACAATGCCGTGGTAGTTAATTGAGAACTACAAGCCAACAGCCGCAAAAGCTGTTGGGACTTGCAGTTTTCCATTCACAGAACTCTGTGAATCAATGACGTAGCTGTGCGGGCGGAGCCCCACGCGGCCATGGTTTCAAAAATTGTGACAGCTAATGGGGGAGGGGGGGAGATTCCCCACTAGCTGTCACAATGGGGGATTGGGGGGGGTGCAGGGCTGGTCCTACAGTAACATGTTACATGTTACACCCTGAATATGGGTGTAACATGTTACAAAAGGTGAACTTATCCTTTAATACAGCCCTTGCCACAAAAAAGCTGTAGGTCCAGTAAGACCTGTGTTGGGTTAAACCATTCAAATACACGTTAACGCACAAAATATGTTAATGCAATGTAATGCACCTAAGCATCGCTGAACAATCTGAATGCCACTTAAAGAAGGAATGAGGTGGAAGAATTCACCCTCTGGTATCTCTTGAGGATGGCATTGGTGAGATCTACCAGCCATTTGTCCGTCTCTTTTTGCCACAAAGGTTTGAGATTTTCTATGACCTGCACACCACTAAACATTATCCCAGGTTACTACACCATCCCCGCAATCCCATCATTTTAAATAGGATCCCTGAGGAGGGGGGATTTTGGCCCATAAAACGCATTGACAGTTTTATATGTTTATTTTGCCGTGAAGCAGTTTTTTGAAATGTTGATTTTTTGAATATTTACTTTGGCACCCTTATTGGACTGTGCATACGTGGATTCTAAACTCTGGGCTACCTCTATTCCTAAATGATATCTCTGATTTGTGGAGGGCTGCCCAACTGCAGCCATTGTGTCAAGCGATAATTTAATGTACCTACCAAAAACCTGTATCTAGTACCTCATCTTCGCCTTTCCTACAGTTTCTGTTCCTGACCACCTTAACATCTTCCCACTTCTTATTTTGCATTCTTCATGAGATAAATACAATGAAAATTCCAGGATGGGATCCCTTCCTACTGCTCTGAGGTATGCAGGCCTTGTAACTCAAACGCAGAAATCTGGAGTCCATAGATGATCTTAAAAATGGTTAACTGGTTTACCAGCATCCACAAACTAAAATATGAGTTTTGTGCAGACTGCCTTTTTAACGCTGAACAGTCAGTGGCTTTTGGCTCATTCTAGTTCAACCTCTGACACTATAATGGGAAGCAGCATTAGAACTGGGATCTCTCACACTGCTCTATGCCTTCATGCTGCAGAATATCATTTCAAATAGCTACATCTAAAGTGAATTCAATTTGTACTGTGGGTCTACCTAGTGCTGTTATTGGTGGCTGGTTCTATTTAGAGGAAACCTGTACTGACATCAGTATGTGGTCTGGCCTCTCAATCAGTTGATTCTTAGACCTGCAACAGGAGTGTAACTAAAGGCTAAACCTTTTTTTTTAGTTTTGGATAGAATGGAGAGGGATTAGAACCCCCTGTCAATTTTTATTGCTGTCTGAGCCCCCATTAAGAAGTTTCATCTTTCCTATTAGTCTTGTTTACCATTATCATTGAAATTGAAAGAAAAGAGAATCCCAAATTGTGGGTTGTCCCCAGAAAAGTAATAGAGAGGAAATCTTCCAATGGGGACATTAGTTCTGGTGACCTGAGGGTTTCCAGGGAATTCTCTTAACCACTTCAAGTCCGGACACTTTCACCCCCTTCCAGTCCAGGCCAATGTTCAGCTTTCAGTGCTATCAGACTTTAAATGACAATTGCACGATCATGCAACACTGTACCCATATGAATTTTTTAGCTTTTTTGAGACAGATAAAACTTTCTTTTGGTGGTATTTATTCACCACTGGGATTTTAATTTTGTTGCTATATAAATGAAAAAGTCCAAACATTTTGAAAAAAAAAAGTGTTTTTCTTATAACATTTTGCAAATAAATAATCTTTCTTCATAAATCATGGCCAAAATGTATTCAGCTATCCTTTTAGTAAAAAAAAAACAAAATAACCCAAATTAGCTTATAACCAAAAATTATAATTTTTTAAAACAATTTTTTACATTTTTATTTTATTTTTTTATATTATTATTTATGTTTTTTTTTTTTTTAACTTACCGTCACACTAGCATTACAGTGTCTACTTTACTACTTGTGGGGGTGATGAAGTTTTTTCTTTTGACTTTTTTTTCACATTGCTTTTACACCCACAAAGGCTGTAAAAGCAATAATTTCTCCTTCTCTCTGGCTGCATTCTTGCAACCATTGAGAAATACTGTGAGAGCTGTGATTGGTCACTGCTTGTCACATGGTACAAGGCTGTTGCAAATAGCCTTGTACCATGTGACCTCAGTGATCATTCTCAGATTTCACTAGTAGTAAGCAATGATGTCAGCAAGTGACATCTTGCTTACTACTACTCATGTAATTACTGATTGGCCAATCAGTGATCACATGATCGGGGCCTCACACAGAGCTCCCGTACAGCAATCGGTGTTCTGCTGTGTCCGCACTGGATCGCAGTGCCGCACGCTCCCGGGCAGGGAATGCGGGAGGACGTTTATAAACGGCCACCCGCTCCTGCACTGCTCCTGTCCGGCCATTTATGTACATGGGCCGGACGGGAAGTGGTTAATTTGCAGGGATTTCCTCCTCACTTCCTATTTGGCTGTGGGACAGGAAGTGAAAGTAAATCTACCCAATGGGACACAGATGGCAGAAAAATTCCGACAGAGTTATAACCCTCCTTTGCTCTATCCAAATTGAAAATAAAAAAAAGTTTTACCTATAGTTCTACTTTATTCAGTATGAAATCAAACCTCCTGGATCCGTCTGATTGCCATGGGGGTGGAAAATATTAATACCGCTGGATTGGCACGACAGACAGGCAGTTAGCATTTTCAAAAGCAGGTCAACAATGGAAGCCTACATAGTTTTCTTAGTACAGATTTCCTTTAAGTATGCGTACATTTTTTCAACAAATGCTTTTAAATATAGTTAGCAAGCCTAGGAAAGCAATAGGTTGAAGTTACAGAGTTTATGTTAGTTGATTGATAAGTGTTGATTTAAGACACCGAAGAGACCGAGTGGTGCTTTGAAAGATATTGTTTCTCTAAGCTAACAATGCTTATAATTTGATTGAGAATGATGTGCCAGCAGTGGTGTGTTAGTATAAAGGCTGTTTGACCTTTCATTGCTTGCCCATTATTTAAATGGCAGCCAGACCACACATTAGCATGCGGGAGAAGATGGGTTGTATTGTGAGCTGTGTCCTGTATTGTTCTGTTCTGTTATCCCCCCCCCACCCCCCACCTTCCCCACTAAGGGCAAGTGGCTCTTCTCCAGCATCTGATAACGCTGCTCACTCTGGACTTGTGTTGTTGCATGACCTTGAGACCTGTTTTGCATGCACAGGCTAAAAAGAAAAAGAAAGAAGATGCAGCAAATGCCAAAATTATGGAAGCCGAGAAACGTATAAAGGTTAGTTTAGAGACAGCACATCCTTCCTGACTCTTCTTTCCATGTTTGATTGAGTAAGGTCTTGGGATTTCCGTAATACATTTATACTGGGTGAATGAACACATTGCTCCTTCAAAAATGAACATCAGTCACAAAACACAGACATTTTTTAAGCAGTCATAATGGCCCAATGGTTTTACTTTTTTTTTTTTTTATCTGTATGGTCATTTTTTTTTAACTCCTTAGAGATGCGTGATCTTTTTGTGCATCCCCCACCCACTTCCAGTGCCTGAAATGAGAAAATCTGAGAGCTTTGGCCTGTACGTTTTAGATCAACCCAGCAAGAGATGGCCATAGTATATGGGCCTATTCACACTATGTGCAGGTGAAACTCGAAAAATTTGAATATTGTGCAAAAGTTCATTTATTTCAGTAATGCAACTTAAAAGCTGAAACTAATATATGAGATAGGCTCATTACATGCGAAGCAAGATAGTTCAAGCCGTGATTTGTCATAATTGTGATGATTATGGCTTACAGCTCATGAAAACCCCAAATCCACAATCTCAGAAAATTAGAATATTGCATGCAATCAATAAAACAAGGATTGTACATAGAACAATATTGGACCTCTGAAAAGTATAAGCATGCATATGTACTCAGTACTTGGTTTGGGCCCCTTTTGCAGCAATTACTGCCTCAATTCGGCGTGGCATGGAAGCAATCAGCCTGTGGCACTGCTGAGGTGTTATGGAAGACCAGGATGCTTCAATAGCGGCCTTCACCTCTTCTGCATTGTTCGGTCTCATGTCTCTCATCTTTCTCTTGGCATAGATTCTTTATGGGGTTCAGGTCAGGCGAGTTTGCTGGCCAATCAAGCACAGTAATCCCACGGTCATTGAACCAGGTTTTGGTGCTTTTGGCAGTGTGGGCAGGTGCCAAATTCCTGCTGGAAAATGAAGTCAGCATCCCTATAAAGCTCGTCTGTGGAAGGAAGCATGAAGTGCTCCAAAATCTCCTGGTAGACGGCTACCTTGACCCTGGACTTAATGAAGCACAGTGGACCAACACCAGCAGATGACATGGCTCCCCAAATCAACAAAGACTGTGGAAACTTCACACTGGACTTGAAGCATCTTGCAGTGTGTGCCTCTCCATTCTTCCTCCATACTCTGGGTCCTTGGTTTCCAAATGACATGCAAAAGTTGCTCTCATCAGAAAAGAGGACTTTTGACCACTGAGCAGCAGACCAGGTCTGTTTTTCTTTAGCCCAGGTAAGACACTTCTGACGTTGTTTGTTGTTCAGGAGCGGCTTGACAAGAGGAATACAACATTTGAAGCCCATGTCCAGGATCCGTCTGTGTGTGGTGGCTCTTGATGCACTGACTCCAGCCTTAGTCCACTCCTTGTGAAAGTCCCCATCACTTTTGAATGGCCTTTTCCTGACAATCCTCTCCAGGCTACGGTCATCCCTGCTGCTTGTGCACCTTTTTCTTCCACACTTTTCCCTTCCACATAACTTTCTATTAATGTGCTTTGATACAGCACTTTGGGAACATCCAACTTCTTTTGCAATTACCTTTTGAGGCTTTTCCTCCTTATGGAGGGTGTCAATGATGGTTTTCTGCACAACTGTCAGGTCAGCAGTCTTTCCCATGATTGTGATTCCTACTGAACCAGACTGAGAGACCATTTAAAGGCTCAGGAACCCTTTGCAGGTGTTATGGCTTAATTAGCTGATTAGAGTGGGACACTTTGAGCCGAGAATATTGCACCTTTTCACAATATTCTCATTTTTTGAGATTGTGGATTTGGGGTTTTTATGAACTGTAAGCCATAATCATCACAATTATGACAAATCACGGCTTGAACTATCTTGCTTTGCATGTAATGAGTCTATCTCATATATTAGTTTTACCTTTTAAGTTGCGTTACTGAAATAAATGAACTTTTGCACGATTTTCAAATTTTTTGAGTTTCACTTGTATTTATGTTAACAGCAATCTATTTGAGCCATGTTAAGTGCATTAATGCTCTGTGGTGCCATTCATTCTGATTCTGAATCTGCTTACAGAGGTGGTTTTCAGCCCAGTGCAAAATGGCACAGTGTGCTATCGAGCGTTGTGGAGCGCTACCAACAAAATGCAATATTTTTCAGCAGTGTATCGTACCACAACACACATTATTGTATTGTGTTGCATGGCTTCTTGGACTTTTGGCTAAGATTGAGTGTAGCATTGTATTGTGCTGCACTGCAACACATGGTGGTTGGCAGGGGTGTTGGGGTGCTATTCATTCTAAATATCAGCCCAGTGCATCTGGTGACAGATGTGTTTTGCAGCCCAGAACAACATGCTAAAACATGCTATCAAGCACTGTGGTGTGCTGCTAAAAAATAGTGCATGTGCTATTTTTCAGCAGAGCACCACATCACAATGCACTTTATTGCGTTGCACTACACTGCATTGCATGGTGGTTGACAGGTGCATTAGGATGTCATTCATTCTGAATGGCACCCCAACGCATCTGTTGATGGACATGCAGTGCAGTCCAGTGCAACCTGCCACAACACACTATCGAACAATGCAGTGTGCATGCACTCATTTTTCAGCAGTGCATCACACCACAGTGCACATCATTGCACTGTACTACACAGCAATGCATGTTGGTCTGCAGGTGCATTGAGGTGCCACACAGAATGAATGACACTGCACTGCAACGACACACTGAACATACTGCAAATTGATTGCCATCACCATAAAGTGATGATGTGAACGGTCCCTAAAACAGTGGCTTACTGCTCTCCTGCCCATCTGCTCTCATTGTTACATCCAGCACAGGCACCCCCATTTAAAAATTATAAGCTAGCATCAGGTGATGGCTGGGTGTTTTTTACAGAAAGAAGTGTTATAAATATCTAGTTGCAACACTGTGAAATGACAACTGCAGTTTAAATAAAACTTAAAATTGAAGAAAAAAAAAAAACAATGCAAAAAATTTGCTTTAAGATCATTGGGAGCCATGCAGCGTGTCCACTCTCTAATGATGAATGATCATAACTGCTCAGACACAACTAGTGTGTACAGTATTTTTGTATATGCAAAAATACATGTGAAACATGATTTTGCCTAGAGTTCCAAGTAGGGGGTAAGCAAACTTTGACTCTTCAGCTACTACAGTAGTTTACATGGTATCAGACAGTCCTACCAGCATTAGACTGCTTTATATAATTCTAACAACTATCTATCAAAGTCAAATGAATACATTTTGCTGGCATTGGTGGGGTGCATATAAATAATAATATGTAGATATACAAACAGCCCTCTAGACTAGTCTGCAGGTTACAGTATTTCATGTATAAAGTGCCATCTGCTGACCTGATTTGGAACTGCACCCACTGTAGTATATTTTTGTCCTGCAATATCTTGACAGCAGCTAAAATTCATTTTAGAAATAAACGCCTGTAAGTAACCAGCATACAGGGGCATCCCTAGGCAGGTGTGGGGGGTGCGTGCCGCACTGGGTGACACCTATCGCATGGGGTGACACCAGACCCGCTCCATGAAAAGGTAAGTTGTAAAGCAAGCCAATGATCCCCACAGGATGGATCGGATCTGCAGATTGAGCATAATGGATCAGAGTCCGATCCATTATGCTCCCCAATCCGCAGATCCGATCCATCTTGTGGGGATCGTTGGCTTGCTTTAAAACTTACCTTTTCGTGGAGAGATCAGTTAACCCCATATAGGTTGCAAGCCGACAATCCCCAAAGGATAGATTGGACCTGCGGATTGGGGAGGATAATGGATCAGACTCTGATCCATTATGCTCAATCCGCAGATCCAATGCATCCTGCGGGGATCATCGGAGGGGGTGTCACCAAGTGTTACTGCACTGGGTGACACCATCCCTAGGGACGCCCCTGCCAGCACAGGTTTGCTTTAAAGCTGAACTCTGGGAACAAAACGTTTCATTCAATTATATTCTTCAACCATTCAATATACATCCACTTTGTGACCCCCAAATACATTTACAAACTCAGATATTACCTTGGAAAAGTAGCTGTGACATCATCACTGTGCTGTTCTTAGCAAAGAGCAGAGCTGTGGGAGGGCCCAGCAGGCCCTGTCACTCTGCTGTCCATAGCAAAGAGCAGAGCTGTGGGAGGGCCCATCAGGCCCCACCCACTATATACTGCCTGTGGAAAGTTACAGGAGGGGTGGAGACAAGACCAGTGACCCTGCACAAAAAGGGAGCTGCAGTGACCGGTCTTTATTTCAGGAAGCTCCTGCACAGTTTTGAAAAGTTTCAGAAAGCAACATTTTCACATTTCCTTCACTCCCCTGCTGATCTATTCAGACACAGGAATTGTAGAAAATATCTGGTACTTCCAATGGAAGCGGTTAGAGTATCCTCAGCCCTGTGTAAGCTCTGACTGTGTAAGACGGAGTTCATACAGGGCTTCCTTCCCAATGGCTGAACAGAGCTGGAGTTCAGTTTTACTTATGGATTTTCAGGCTGTTGAAGGTTTATGCTTGTGTTTAGATTGTTATAAAAATGTCAATTAATCCTTTTCTTCTTGGTTATATTATGTATACTGAGCTACAAGGAGTGCTACTGTTCTTTTCTTTTTAAGGAGAAGGAAATGAGACGACAACAAGCAGTTCTCCTGAAACACCAGGTCTGTAGACATAGCACCCCAATACCGTAGATATATGTGTTTATTACTCTCATGGTTTACCTTTTGTCCCTTTCCACTGTAAGCAGCTGTTTTGTAAGCTAAGCCAAGGTTCAGACCATGTTTTTACCAGGAACTATGGGTAATACCCAGAAGGCTTCTTAAAGACATTGGTTCAGCATACAAAACTGCGGCGGGCACTGTGATCGGACAACTGGGGCTCTGTAGGATACTTGCTGCTTATGGACTTACCTGCCAGCAGCAAGATATTGAAGTACCCTGTAATTATTACTGCACCATTATTTTCTGCTTACGAATTACCTGCCTTGCTTTGGTTGTGGGGCTTTTGGGGTAATTTTAATTTATTTATTTTTTAATGGTTATTGTGTAATCTGCATTTATTTCTGTTTCATAATGATGTGCCAACTCTTTCTGCCAGGAGTTGGAGAGGCATAGACTAGATATGGTATGGGTATGTTTATTTTTGTACGTCTTAACACCGCATCGTGATTTATTTTCTTTTCTTTTTTTGGTTGTGATCTGGTTGTCCTAGCAATGCATAAAGTGTAGCACTGGCTGCTGTCATTGTACATTCTCCCCCTGCATGGCTTAACAGTGCAGTGCATTGCATACATCTGCTAATTAACCCAGGAAGACTAATGCGTTTCAGGCTGCATCACACCGCTGACTAAAAAAAAAACAAAACAAAAGGCTGCATTTCTGTTCATTGGCAAGCTGGCAGGAATAGATTTGGGCCATTGTCCCCCCCTGTGGTCATTTGCATAGCAAGAAATGTAATTTTCCCATCTAAATTCCAGCAGAGAAGTGTCTGCTGCAGCTGCTCATTGTACCGCATATATTTATTTCAAGGCTACATACATTAAAAAGACACCCTGACCCTTTGTAAAAAACCACAAGCAAGCTTTTGTAACTTTATGCAGTGCATCCCAAAAAAAGTCAGTTGGATAATCTTTTTTTTATTTTATTTTTCATTCATGCATGTTTATCAGCCATGTATATATATATATATATATTTCTTCATTTATTTCACTTGGCCTGTAAGCAAATACAACTAATGCCTGTAAACACCCCGTACTTGGTGGTGGCTTATTAAACAGGCTTAAATAGATACACAGCTCAAGAACTGAAGGTACCTTTTACCTATGCAAAGCTTCAGCAGCCATTTTGTGGACTAAGGTAATATTTATAAAAATATAAAAGCATCAGACTCCAGAGCCATGAGGGATAATGTCAGTCGCCATTTCTTAGGAGTGCACCTCCACTGAAAGTCGCTCAGTCACCACAGACATATGCAGCATTTTAAGACCACATAAAGCCTAATTGCACTTTCACTTTAAATCAGCTAAAATATTCCAAGGACATCAAAACAAAAGGCGTTTTATGTCTTGCTGTTTGTTTTCTTTCTAAAACAGCCACAGCTGGAGTAGAGAAGCCTGTGTCCTGCCAGAAGCTGCAGAGTAGGATCTTTGCTCTCTGTGTTTGAAGCAGTTCTTCACCCTAGAAACACAAAATTAAAAGTCAGCAGCTACAAATACAGTAGTTGTTGACTTTTAATAATAGGACGCTTAACTGTCCAGGGATCCAGGGCTATCCTCACCAAAGTCGGCTTTGCTGCCATCTTTAGCACCAGGCGCTGGCATGTTTACTTTGGGAAGCTGGCTGTGACTGCTTACGGCTCCACAGCCAGCTTTCCATTGTGCATGCACAAGCCACGCTGCTTTTTTGTGAATGGTCCTGCAGCTTGCTTGGATCTGTGACATGTCCCAGAAGGCTGTGGGAGAAGGGAGGGGGGCGAACTTCTGCTCATATCACCAGGGTGATCCAACTGGAAGTGGAAGAGGGTACCTGTTAAAGCCCTCCCCCCTCCAAAAAAAAAATGAAGTGCCAGAACTTAAATGGGGGGGGGGGGGACGGACAAGTGGAACTTCCCCTTTTGGGTGAAGTTCCGCTTTACCCCCGGTTCACATATATGCGGCCGTGCGGGCCGCATTTTGCACGGGCACGAGAGCCCATTCATTTGAATGGACTCCCGTGCCCGTGACATGCAGGGAAGAAGTCCCTGCACTTCTTTGGAAAATGCAGCCCACACGGAAACCTCGGTTCCCAGTACGGTTGCGTTTTCCAGAGCGGCGGCGGGCCATTAGAACTAATGGCACCCGCCCGTGGGTCCGCATTTCTCTGTGCAGGTGGTGCGGCTGCACGGATTTTCGTGCAGATCCACAGCGGCACCACCCGCACAAATATGAACCTAGGGTTAAGCAGTGGTTTCATTACAGAGGTCCAACATGCCCCCGGCTGAGTTAGACGTATCTCTCTGCAATCAGCACAGTTCATGCTTCCTGATGATTTGAGAGCTCTGGCTTTGGCTCAGGTGGTGGACCACTACAATGAGACCACTGCTTTTGCACAGAGAACAAAGATTCTCTGCAGCTGCTGGCAGGGGAAAGCTTTTCCTACTTAGGCCGTGGTTATTTTTTGTAAAGAATAAAAACTGAAAGACTTTGTTTTGATGCACCTAGAACTTATTTAGCTAATTTAAACTGAAAGTTAAGTAGAACATTAAAGAGAAACTTTACTCCCCCCCTTCCTGATTTTTCTCCCTGCTATCCCCTTTTATCTGTTGTGCTGGGTTCAGCAGATTCGGTGTTGTCCTACAGCGATCCGCTATCCAGGTGTCACAGCCTGTGTCACACACTACTCTCTTGGTCTTCTTAGTTGACTGCCTCTTCGGAGTTCAGGCAACCTGGCCATTGATGACGCAATACAGTTCTGCCCCCCATCTGCTCTGTGAATGGGCTCCCGCTGCCTCCTAGGATATAAGACAGGTACAAGCCAAGGGATGAAGGAGCAGGATATGTCATTCTTCCCTCCCCTGTGGAAGCAGGGGGATGGGGGCAGAAGCATGGACACAAAGTCAATTTGCTGCATGAAGTTCTGCTTTAAGGACCTCTTGAAAATAGCAACCACAACTCCTCAACTCCACGAGGTTGGACAAGGCCAAGCTATGTCAAGCTATGACAGCAGCCATCCCCTCTGAAAGAGTTTGGCAGGTTCCATAAGCATGGGTCTGATATAATAGAAAAGGTCAAAGAGAACATCTGTGTTTGTTCTTATAGCAAGTAATCACATTCCTTTATATTCCTAGCACAAGGATGAGAGATTTGTATTGGCTGTTATGGTGGCCATACATGTGTTGATAAATGATCAATTTTAGTTATAAGAAAAATTCAATCTATAGTTGACAACCCATTCAATCGATTTGCCACACACAGGGAAGTGGATTTCAATCAATGGCTACGAAAGGATCGTAATTTATGAGATCATAAGTTATAAATTGCATCTCGGTTTCCATCATGTACTCTCATATCTGGTTGATCGAAATGCGATCAATATTCCTGCTGTTGCTGATCAATGCAAAATATTTGATCATTTTCTGCCTTGGTTGATTGAGTCAGTTTGATCAAATCCGATCTATATTGAGTGTAAACCAGTGGTTTCCAAATTGCATCCCAGGGGCCAGATGTGGCCCTTTGCTTGTCTATATTTAGCCCTTTGGGCACTTTTTCTCTCACTGATACCAGAGACTATTCCTCCCACTGACACGAATAAGAGGCATAATTGACATCAATAACAATGCACCAACAATGGGGCACTATTCCTTCCTTTGACTCCAACGGGGCACTATTCCTCCTACTGACACCAACAATGGGGCACCATTCCTCCCATTGACACCAACAATAGGGCACTATTCCTCCCATTGACACCAACAACAGGGCACTATTCCTCCCACTGACACTAACAACGTAGCACTATTCCTCCCATGGACACCAACAATGGGGCACTATTCCTCCCACTGACACCAACAATGGGGCACTATTCCTCCCACTGACACCTACGATGGGGCACTATTCCTCGCACTAATATCAATGATGGGGCACTATTTCTCCCACTGACACTAACAACGTGGCACTATTCCTCCCATGGACACCAACAATGGGGCACTATTCCTCCCACTGACACCAACAATGGGGCACTATTCCTCCCACTGACACCTACGATGGGGCACTATTCCTCGCACTAATATCAATGATGGGGCACTATTTCTCCCACTGCCATCAACAATGGGGCGCTCTTCCTCCCCTTAATACAAAAAATGCCAGGATGATGTCTACTCCCAATGACCACAGTCTGGGCCCCCTAATGTCTGAAGGACAGTAAACTGGCCCATGTTTAGAAAGTTTGGAGACCCCTGGTCTAAACTGATCAGAATGGAAATTATGCCTATTCGAGTGTTTGCAGATTTGATCATTTTGACTGGATCACACATCGATCAGATAATAAAATTGAAGAATGTGTCTACCATTACCCAGGCAGTTCTTCATTCACTTGTGCTTAGATCAAGCCCACCTCTGAGGCTTCTTGTAAACCAGAGTCTTCTTCATGCACAGGAAGTTCTGAAGCTCCTAAAGTGAAATTTCAGGATCTCCCTGCTTGCAATAACATAATCCTTGTAGTCAATCCACTGATAGCAGAACGACTTGAGTTGAGTCACCGGTTCCTAGTGTTTGCATAGGCTGCTTGGGTTCAGGGCTTTGGTTCCAGACAAAATGGCTGCCCGCTGTGTAGGAAAGGCATATATTAGAACAGAAGTAAAGTAGCTTATTTATGTAAAACTTCATACTCGCTAAGCTTATTAAAAAGCATCACAGTTTAAGTGACCATCAGTATACGTTGTGCATTTTTCGACAGTCTTCATTATTCATTGCTTTACATTTGCCGCTTTTGATTGTGTACCCGCTTTCTAAACCTCGACTAAAACATGCACAAACTTGACATGCTCTGTATTTATAGCACTCACTGTGTCTCAGTGCTAAATCTGCAGCTCTCAGCTTCACGTCCACCAATATTTTTTATTTTTTTTTAATGTTCTGCTTGTGCTTTTGTCTCATCTTCTATCTGTTTTTGCAGGAGAGAGAGAGAAGGAGACAACACGTAATGCTCTTGAAGGCTGTGGAAGCTCGTAAAAAGGCTGAGGTACATGCAGTGTCAGCATTACCAGGGACGCTGATAAATGTCCTTTCTAGATAGAATTCCCTGACAGAATTTTTTTCATACCTCCGTGAGTTTATTGTTCTGTCAGCCATCATGTTTAATGTACGCCTGTCACCTACGCGAAGCCATTTTGTGTGCTTTGTACAGAAGTCATGAGAAAACTGCCTTTCAGATCAGATCATTGGAAACTCAGAGAAGTGATAGGCCACAGCTTCCTGAGATTGGGTGACAACTAAAGAAAATATAAAGTGTGCTGTCAGCGGGTATAGATTTTGAACATTTTTTAAAACAATATATGTTTATTCAGGTTTAGTGCCTACCCCTAAAAATGAGCTGGATGTATTCCATGAGCTAGATGTGTTTTGTAAATCTACAAAATATACTGTAACTGGATAATAACATTTATAGGTAAAATACTGTCAATCTAGAGAATATCCGATTGCCTTCTCGGAGTTTGAGCAGTTTATTTATCCCTAACTGGAACAAATTGACTTCCTCTGGATCAACTGTGGGTATACTGCAGGATTCTATATATGGATGTTTTATGTTTATTTGTTCTGTTTTTTATATTTTTCTATGGGTTGAACTAGATGAACTTGTGTCTTTTTTTAACCTGACTAACTATGTAACTATACCTTTCATACCTTTATGGTAACTGCCCCTATATTTGAGACTGTGATTAGCATAGCTCCTGTACTACCGTTGAGAAACAAATCAGTAACAGTCTATTGTTTTCAGATATTCTGAGCAAATTGATAGACTTTATTTAGAAGGCCATAAAGCTGCAGATATTTTCCCAGAATGATATAAGGGAGATTCTGCATGGCGTTAAATGACTTGTTCCAATGCCAGGACCCACTGTAACCCTCACCCACTAGTGACAATAGCACATGCATAGCTTTTTAAAGCTCACATTTTGTTTTTTGGGGTTTTTTGTATAGTTACATTGGTGCAGCTTGAACCAATGTAAGAGCTGATTCACACATGTGCGGTGCGGATTGCAGCTCAGGTTTCAAAGCTACTTGACACAGTAGTTGTTCACAGGTTCGAGTCAGGTTTACATCAGGTTCAGGAAAGTATTAGGTCAGGATTTTATCCTGTTCACACATGTACACAGTTTAAAAACGGTTCCCATAGCAGTCAATAACCTGTAATCTGCACCTGAACCAGACAGTACTGCTCAGAAATTGCACAGGACTCTTTTTCAAACCACGCAGAATCTTCACTGCCAGTGCACCGGACATATGTGAACAGGCACCATAGGAAGCAATGTTATTTCACATGTCATTTGGATTTTTCACGTGTCATTTGGATTGGATGTGGTTCAAACCGCAGCCAATCCGCATATACAGTGTGTGAACCGGCACTAAGTATGAATATCTCATGCTTGACCTATCCTTGTGTAAGCTGCTAGTAGTTTGCTGTAGTAGTTTACTATTACCAAGCTGGACCATGTCAACTCAGGTTACCCAATTCTCAGGCAGGTCATTGACAAAACACACAAATACTCAACTTGAAAGAAGAGGGAAGAAAAACAAAAAAGGGGGAGAGAGGAACAGAAAACAATGGATACAGGACAATCAGTGAATTTTAAATGCAACTTTGATAAATCCGTTTGACTTGATTTCAGCTGAACAGCAGGGAAAGGGAGGGGCCAATAGTAATGACAATCAGGTGTCCTGCATTTACATTTGCTGGCCAAGAACTTGCTGGCAGGAGGAGAGAACAGAGATAGCCTCATCAATCTCCTGTTGCTCCTTCACTGTCCAGCCAAAGGCTGGGGCCAGGGCAGTGACCAAGCTGTAATGGTTAACTGCAGCATGGGAAAGTCATAACCCCAACCTTGCTCTGCTGTCTGGCAGGACTGTGTAAATCTCAGGACTAGGAGGGTGCAAATAAATAAAAATCCTTTGGCAGGTAAGACCACTCCTGTCTGTGTAGTTCAACTGCATATTTAGCTGTTTGCCTGTTGCTCAGTTTTATTTAAGAGCTTAGAAAAATTCCCTGTGCGATAACCAGCAGCTTAAACTGCCTGAAACACTGGTTATCTCCACCAAGGTGGTCAAAAACAGCCCAGTGATAGAAAAAAATGCATTATTTTTAATTATTGCCTCATTTATGTGCACGCAAAGGAAGGGGAACAGTAAGCATAGTCACTATGCTATGCTACTAAACAAGAAATGAACAAATAAAATAGATTTACATAAAAACAAAGTATCAAAAATATTAATATTTATTAATAAGAGGCTCTCCTCCTATCTAACCCAACGCTCCTTCAGTGTTACCTATAACGCTACCACCTCCCCCTCTCTCCCCCTCTCTGTTGGGGTCCCCCAAGGCTCGGTCCTCGGGCCCCTTCTCTTCTCCATCTACACTTCCTCCTCGGCAAACTGATACACTCCCACGGCTTCAACTATCACCTCTACGCCGATGACACGCAAATTTACCTCTCCACCCCTCGCCTCACCCCTTCAGTCTCCGCCCGTATCACCCACCTACTGAACGACATATCAGACTGGATGTCATTCCATTTCCTCAAATTGAACCTTTCCAAAACCGAGCTCCTGATTTTTCCCCCAGCCCATGCCCCCTTCCCCCCCACCATCTCCATCATGACCAACAACGCCACCATCTGTCCCACCCCACAAGCCAAAGTCCTAGGTGTAACTCTAGACTCAAACCTGTCCTTCCAACCCCATGTCCAATCGTTGGCAAACTCATGCAGGCTCCACCTCCGCAACATCTCCAAAATACGTTCGTTCCTAACCCCAGACACTACTAAACTACTCGTTCACTCCCTTATTATCTCACGTCTGGACTACTGCAACTCCCTTCTCACCGGCGTACCTCGTCACAGACTATCCCCGCTTCAGTCTATCCTGAACTCAGCGGCCAGACTCATCCACCTTACCAACCGCTCCGCATCTGCCACCCCCCTCTGTCATTCCCTCCACTGGCTCCCGATTGCCCAACCCATTAAATTCAAACTACTAACACAGACATACAAAGCCATTCATAACGTTGGCCCAAACTACCTCACCGACCTGATACCCAAATACCACCCTACCCGTAATCTTCGCTCCTCACAAGACCTCCTACTTTCTAGCTCCCTGGTCTCCACCTCCCACGCCCGACTGCAGGACTTCTCCAGGACTTCCCTCATCCTCTGGAACTCACTACCCCAATCCATCAGACTGTCACCTACCCTCCTCACCTTTAGGCGCACCCTGAAAACCCATCTCTTCAGGGAAGCCTACTCCGCCCTCACTTAACAGCCGATCTCCTCCTACCACTCCATCCCCCACAGCCACTTCCTCCTGTACCACTATCCCAGTGATGGCGAACCTTTTTGAGCCCGAGTGCCCAAACTGCAACCCAAAACCAACTTATTTCTTTCAAAGTGCCAACACTGCAATGAAACCTGAATATCGAGCTTTTGGTTTAGAAAAAACAACTCGTACAGTAGTGCAAACTAATTAACAGTACAGGGATGACCAGAGACTGCGGACACAGTACAGGGATGACCAGAGACTGCGGACACAGAACAGGGATGACCAGAGACTGCGGACAGTACAGGGATGACCAGAGACTGCGGACATAGTACAGGGAATGACCAGAGACTGCGGACACAGTACAGGGATGACCAGAGACTGCGGACACAGTACAGGGATGACCAGAGACTGCGGACACAGTACAGGGATGACCAGAGACTGCGGACACAGTACAGGGATGACCAGAGACTGCGGACACAGTACAGGAGATGACCAGAGACTGCGGACAGTACAGGGATGACCAGAGACTGCGGACAGTACAGGGATGACCAGAGACTGCGGACACAGTACAGGGATGACCAGAGACTGCAGACACAGTACAGGGGTGACCAGAGACTGCGGACAGTACAGGGATGACCAGAGACTGCGGACAGTACAGGGATGACCAGAGACTGCGGACACAGTACAGGAGATGACCAGAGACTGCGGACACAGTACAGGAGATGACCAGAGACTGCGGACACAGTACAGGAGATGACCAGACACTGCGAACAGTACAGGGATGACCAGAGACTGCGGACAGTACAGGGATGACCAGAGACTGCGGACACAGTACAGGGATGACCAGAGACTGCAGACACAGTACAGGGATGACGGGATGACCAGAGACTGCAGACACAGTACAGGGATGATCAGAGACTGCAGACACAGTACAGGGATGACCAGAGACTGCAGACACAGTACAGGGATGACCAGAGACTGCGGACAGTACAGGGATGACCAGAGACTGCGGACACAGTACAGGGATGACCAGAGACTGCGGACACAGTGCAGGAGATGACCAGAGACTGCGGACAGTACAGGGATGACCAGAGACTGCGGACACAGTACAGGAGATGACCAGAGACTGCGGACACAGTACAGGGATGACCAGAGACTGCGGACACAGTACAGGGATGACCAGAGACTGCGGACAGTACAGGAGATGACCAGAGACTGCGGACAGTACAGGAGATGACCAGAGACTGCGGACACAGTACAGGGGATGACCAGAGACTGCGGACACAGTACAGGAGATGACCAGAGACTGCGGACACAGTACAGGAGATGACCAGAGACTGCGAACAGTACAGGAGATGACCAGAGACTGCAGACACAGTACAGGGATGACCAGAGACTGCAGACACAGTACAGGGATGACCAGAGACTGCAGACACAGTACAGGGATGACCAGAGACTGCAGACACAGTACAGGGATGACCAGAGACTGCGGACAGTACAGGGATGACCAGAGACTGCGGACACAGTACAGGGATGACCAGAGACTGCGGACACAGTACAGGAGATGACCAGAGACTGCGGACAGTACAGGGATGACCAGAGACTGCGGACACAGTACAGGAGATGACCAGAGACTGCGGACACAGTACAGGGATGACCAGAGACTGCGGACACAGTACAGGGATGACCAGAGACTGCGGACAGTACAGGAGATGACCAGAGACTGCGGACAGTACAGGAGATGACCAGAGACTGCGGACACAGTACAGGAGATGACCAGAGACTGCGGACACAGTACAGGAGATGACCAGAGACTGCGGACACAGTACAGGAGATGACCAGAGACTGCGAACAGTACAGGAGATGACCAGAGACTGCGGACAGTACAGGAGATGACCAGAGACTGCGGACAGTACAGGGATGATCAGAGACTGCGGACACAGTACAGGGATGACCAGAGACTGCGGACAGTACAGGGATGACCAGAGACTGCGGACACAGTACAGGAGATGACCAGAGACTGCGGACACAGTACAGGGATGACCAGTGACTGCGGACAGTACAGGGATGACCAGAGACTGCGGAAAGTACAGGAGATGACCAGAGACTGCGGACAGTACAGGGATGACCAGAGACTGCGGACACAGTACAGGGATGACCAGTGACTGCGGACAGTACAGGGATGACCAGAGACTGCGGACAGTACAGGGATGACCAGAGACTGCGGACACAGTACAGGGATGACCAGAGACTGCGGACAGTACAGGGATGACCAGAGACTGCGGACACAGTACAGGGATGACCAGAGACTGCGGACAGTACAGGGATGATCAGAGACTGCGGACACAGTACAGGGATGACCAGAGACTGCGGACAGTACAGGGATGACCAGAGACTGCGGACACAGTACAGGGATGACCAGAGACTGCGGACACAGTACAGGGATGACCAGAGACTGCGGACACAGTACAGGAGATGACCAGAGACTGCGGACACAGTACAGGAGATGACCAGAGACTGCGGACACAGTACAGGGATGACCAGAGACTGCGGACACAGTACAGGGATGACCAGAGACTGCGGACAGCACAGGGATGACCAGAGACTGCGGACAGTACAGAGATGACTGCTGACCTTTGGGGAGGGAGGGGGAGCGGGTACCTGAATTTGACAGGTACCCGCTCTTACTTCCGCAGAGTTTTTTTTTTATCTTACCTGTTCCTTTATCCAGCCGCGCGCTGTCTTCCCGGCTTCTGTAGTGTGGGCGCTCGTCGGACAGCCGGATGCCCAGTGCGCATGCGCGAGAAGCTCTGCGCTTTGTGATTGGTCCGGCGGCTTCTGGGATCTGTCATGTGTCCCAGGTACCGCCTTACCATTCACAAAGAGCACTGCTTCTTGTGCATGCGCACTTGGGACCCGGCTGTCACGCACACTACAGCCGGGAAGACAGCACGCCGCTGGATTCTCCTGGCGTGCCCACAGATAAGGCTCGGCGTGCCGGCTGTGGCACGCGTGCCACGGGTTCGCCATCACTGCACTATCCCCTCCCTCCTAGATTGTAAGCTCGAAAGAGCAGGCCCCTTGACCCCCTCGTGTATTGTATTGTTACTGTACTGTCTCATGTACTGTCCCCCACTATAATGTACAGCGCTGAGCAAACCTTTTAGCGCTATATAAATACTGTATAATAATAACAATATACACTGATATGGTTGTTTGCATTAAACTGTAAACATTACGTTTGTACCCTAAAAAAACCCCAAAACTCTAGATTCTGTTTCAATTTTACTCCCGTCGAGTGCCATTTTGTCACATTTCTGGGATGACATTTTGGTTTCTATAAAAATGCCAATCTGTAAGTTTATGAATAAACTTTATATGGATTATGAATATAATTGATAGTCTCTTGACTGATTGATAGCTAGTCTACCCCATGCCATTTTTTTTCTTTGCAAGTGATAGAACTGATTTAAGCATCTCTGTCCGCAAACGGTCCTCTTGTAGTCTCAGCACATCATGATCAAAAGCATCTGATGATAGCTGTTCTTGCCCAGAGCAAACAATCAGACTCTTCTTTTCATTTTCCTGTACACTACGGAGATGCTGATACATTGTTGTGTTATTGTTCCTCAAGGAAAGAGAACGTTTGAAACAAGAAAAGCAAGATGAGAAAAGGTTGAATAAAGAGCGTAAACTAGAGCAAAGGCGGCTAGAACTGGAGCTGGCCAAGGAGATGAAGAAGCCAACTGAAGACATGTGTCTGGCTGACCAAAAGGTATCTCACAGGAACTACAACCCAGACAAGAACTTTTATATAGTGCTGACAAGAGAGCTGTTTAGATCTGTACGGAGCTGTTACATGGGCTTGTATTTTGCACTGTCCTTGACAGCTCTTCATCTGTGTACAAAACTGCATGCCATGCGGGAGATTTATTAAAACTGGAGCACTCAGAATCTGGTACAGCTGTGCATGGTAGTCAATCAGCTTCTAACTTCAGCTTGTTCAGTTAAGCTTTGACAATAAAATCTGGAAGCTGATTGGTTTCTGTGCAGAGCTGCACCAGATTTTGCATTCTCCAGTTGCAGTAACCCCTGCAGAAACCTTACCATAGAGATGAGTGGAGGCCTGTAGACAGCCACTGATGCCTGGCAATGTCAGCCAAGAAAGTGGGCCTGAAAACAAGCTCCAGTTTAAGGAAAAACTTTGGCTTCCCAAGTGCTGCAGCAGTTAATTATAAGTGCATCTGCACTTACAGTATTCTCTCAGTCCCACGAATAGCACTTCAGCATGCCAGGGAAGTCCACCCAATGCAGCTTCCTATGATGGATGGTGGGATGAAAAGATTTTGAAGAAGCCGTGGCTATCAGCATCATCACTGCTGATTGACAGGTCTGTAACTTGTCAGTCAATATCTGACCAAATCTAGTCCTGCTCAATGCTTTCTGGATTGACATATCTGCCTCTTTTGTGGAAATCGGCCACCTGTGAGCTACAGTGTTTGGAAGCAGGAGTATGTGAGATATCAATGCGTTGTTTATTTTAGAGTGGCTTGTGCATCACATAGCACCTGGTTTCGGTACTTTTTTAGACTGTCATACTGGATTAAATAAAATGTAATCTCATAGGTGGTACAAAACCCCCCCAAAAAAACAGCAGTAATAATTTCCTTAGAGTGATTGTATTGTTTTACATATTTGTAAGCTTAACTATTATGATTGGACCAACCTTATAACATCTACTTGTCTTGTAGCCTTTGCCAGAATTACATCGTATCCCAGGACTGATCCTTTCTGGTGCCACTTTCTCCAACTGCCTCATGGTGGTGCAATTCCTACGGAACTTTGGGAAGGTTTTAGACTTTGACCTTCATTCTGATATCCCGTCCCTCGGTGTCTTTCAAGAAGGTTTATTAAACATGGAGGAAAGCATGGGAGAAGTGCAAGACTTGTTGGTGAGGCTGCTATCTGCAGCTGTATGTGATCCTGGAGTCCCGCCAGGGTACAAGGTAACAAACTCCGGTGTTATGTGCACTGATTTATTATTGTGGGAACATAGCTGTTATAGCATTGTGTTCTACTATGATCACAGGGAAGGGGAGGGCCTGTGTCCACAGGCTTTTGTTTGCATCAGATGGGTTTTGCATACCCACACAAATCTATGAGAAAGCAAAAGCAACATAAAGCAGGTCAAAAAGAAATTGGCAGAAGCTCAAATGCACCTGTCAATTAATTCTAAATATTCTCAGAAGCATCTCACATTGTCACCATCAACACAAGCCCAAATTCCATCAACACAGGCCTTTTACACTGCAGCATGCATGCAGGACAGTATACATATTTACTAAAGGCAGTTAATCTGACATTCATTATGAGGATGCCACTACCCCATATGTGACAATGTTTAGGCCTGGTCATTGGCACTCAGGTCAAAGCACTGTCTAAGGCGCCTTACACATGGGACAGACTCCGCTTGCGACCCGCTTGCTCAGTGCGGAATCAGTGGACAGATGAGCAGAGCAGGCAGATGACAGGTCTGTGTCCGCTCCGCTGTATGGGCAGCTGGATTTAAACAGTCTGGCTCTCCGTTTACACCCAACTGTCCTCTGATCCAATCCGCTCAGGTGGAGGAGAATGGATTCTATTCTGTATGTTTTTGGCAGATCGGGTTGGAGGTAGGGGGGTGTAAACAGACACAAGACCATTTGTCTGTTGCAACATAGAGCCGAATGGAGGATCCAATCAGATCCACCTGTAAAATGGTCAGGAGGACCTCAATTGAACCGTCCATGTGAAAGGGGCCTAATAGGGGAGGTCACATGCTTTCTTATACCCAGAAGCCTTGCACTGTTAATAAAGGAGCAAGTGCTCTGACAGTGCAGGGAGGGGACAGGGAGGGTGTAACAGTGAGTATACTTTATTAGAGGCTTGGATAATAGGAGGCTCTCACTTCTTTCAAGAACTGGTGGTTTGGTTATGAATGACTGTTGGTTTGTTAAATTACTAACTTTTTTAAGCATTGGAAGGACCTGAGGGTTTCTAACTCTACCCCCATTGCTGTGGAGTCTCAGTTTTACTCTCTCTCTACTTTGTAGCGCTGTTGACTGGTTGGTGGAGTTGGGAACTCTGATACAGATCCTTCTATCTGACTCTCCAAAAAATTTAGGAAACCACTGGGTGATTCATCCTACCACCATCTACATAAAAAAATGAGAATCTGTCCTAGTTTAGATGTACTGATCCTTTTAATTTTATTCAAACATTCACATGAAAAAATCTTTTTACTTTAAGGGAAACAGTAAGTCGATTGCAGTATTAATATAATGTTGCCTTTTAAACACAAGTGTCAAGTATTTTATTGGCTTTAGGATGTTTTAAGTGTTTTATTTATAATAATCATGATTACATTTTTATAGAGCTTTTCTCCCGTGAGATTCAGAGCTCTTTACATTTACAGCAATCACAAGCGTAATTTGTCAGTATGATGAAATGATATTAATTGCAGGCTTGTTCATGAGATGGGATTTATGTGCTGCCTGGATACATTCTGATGCCTCATTATTTTCTCTTTAAGGCTAAAACAGCTCTCGGAGAACACTTAATGAATATTGGTATAAATCGTGACAACGTTTCTGAGATACTTCAGATCTATATGGAAGCGCACTGCGGCCAGACCGAACTCACAGAAAGTCTTAAAACCAAATCTTTCCAAGCACATACCCCAGCCGAGAAGGCGTCCGTTTTTGCTTTTCTGGTCAATGAACTTGCCTGCAGCAAAAGTGTAGTCAGGTAAATAGAGTTCTATGAAAGCAGAATTCCAGGATGTTTGGTTCTACATTGCTAACATTTCCCCCCTGCCTTAAAAACTATTTTGTGATGTAGGTCAAGGTTCTCTTATGCTTCCAACAAACTGTTGGATGGGAGCAGGTTAATGGCCCTGTTATGTCACAGTGATGGGTCGTCGCTTTCGACTTCAAATGGTCATATGGGCAATGCTTACGGGCATTGCCAGGGAAGTTTATAATTGACTGCTCTAAAATCGCTTACACACAGTGCTGTAGTTACACCCCATGTAGTGCTGAGAACTGCAGAGTGTATGTCGGTGACAGCCAGGCCACTGAAGACCTAGACTATGCAAACCATTATGCTGTCCAAAAGAAGAGTGTCTACCATGAAAACAGGCTGCAGTAATTATGTCTAAAGCTGCCAGGGTAGGAAGAATAACATTAACATGATCTTCCCCAGACTTCCACCTCACAAGGTAAGTAATTTAACTTAAAACAGTGAAGCTCGAGCTAAGCTTTAAATACTCCCATGTGGACTTGGTACTTCGTAGACAAAAAATGGCAGTGGGAGGACATGGACAAGACTTTGATTTTTTTTTTATACTTTTTAAAAATACTAATTTGTTCTCACATTGTCGATTACATCGTTATGATTGGCAGCACAGCTTATAGAACACAAAGCACCAAAGGTGTCCACTGTGTAAGTGTAACCCCGAGCTGTTTACACTTTACTATGGCAGCATTAAAGGGTTATGTTCTGATTTGGTCCACCATCAAGAACCTCAAATGCTGACAACAGGTGTAGTGTATACTGTTAAAAAATGAGTGCACTCTTCACTCTTACCTTTATATCAAGCCAAAACAGTCTAAACTGTTTTGTGTATTTCATATGAAAGTGGTTCTAAACCTAAACATTTTTTTCCTTAATGCAGTAAGGGAATAAATGCCCCCCTACCTGTCCTAGGTCCCTCCCACCCCTAAACACTTACTTGAGTCATCTATTGACCCAGCACTGTGCCCGACTGCAGCTCTTCTCTCTCCTCTTCCTGCTCTCACAGGTTACATGGAGAGCAGTGGGAGCCATTGCCTCCTCTGCTGTCAGGCAAATCTTGTGAGGAGGAAGTGGGGGAAGTGGGCGAGCTGCACTGTATGTGTCTTGTTCAGAAGTGGGTCCACATGGGTGCCCCAAGAGCACATGGCTTGCTATGGGGGCACTCAGAAGAGAGGAGGAGAGGGCAGCGTTGGCAGGGGACCGCTAAAGATGAGGTATGGAACTATGCAATGATAAGTATAACCTCTTTAATTATTAAAGCAAAAAAATTAACCTTTACATCCACTTTAAAGCTGAACTCCAAGTAAACAATTGAAGACACAGATCAAATATGTATATAGGAGAGCTGTTTATCTGCCACAAGAGTTGTATTTCTGTTCAGCCACTCTTGAGATTTTCACAGCACTGCCACACATCACAGTCCTGTCTTTCAGGGGAAGGGACCTGATATTTCTCTGCTTCAGTTCAGTAACCCTTACATGTCTAATCCCCACTCCAAGACTGTGACTGGACAGTGAAAGGAGAAGCAGCAGCAGGCTAATGAGATCATCTCTCTTTCACATTGGCTTTCCTCCTATCAGTATGCTCCATTCATTGTAGAAAAACTGATTTGCTCTTTGTACTGCTTCTTCCACTCCCAATCTGAGCTCTGCTGTATAGTGGACTCAAAAATGCTAATAAGCCATTTAGGTACTTACACTGCTTGCATTTAAAAATACCTTTACTTATGTAAAATGTAAATACAAAGATGCATTAATGTGTGTCTTTTATATATGCAAGGAATTTAGCTTTACGATGTTGCCCACCTATGTTCACGCTGCCTATGGCAAGTTAAAGCAGGGACTATACATAGATAAAAAAGCCTGCGTGGTTTATTTTTATTTTTTTCAGTGTAGTACTATAGATCTTTCAATAATGTTTGTTTCATTTGCTGTTCTATTGCATTAATTGTATTTACTATAGTTCTATTGCTCAAGACTCTTTACTGCTTTTCACCTAATATAGTATTATGCTGCAGATCTGTTCAGTTGACATTTTTATTATCCACTCATATCCTATTTTTATAACACTTTACAGCCTACTCCACAACCCCTACACTTATATGTCTATTTTGGCATTTTCTACAGAAGTGCTTTTTCTAGGACAGCTAGGTATGACAGACAATGGCATTCCAGGGGATATACAGTAGGTGTGGAAAAAAACCTAATCTCTGTCTTTAGAGTATCTTCTGCCACAAGTAATGTTTTCACATCATAATTGATCAGGGCTACCAATGGCAATATGTCTGCAAAAAGAGATGTGCCTAAAACCCAATTATAGCCCCCAATTTTTTTTTTAATAGGATAGGTAGGAAATAAGGGAAATTTTGCCCAATGGTGACACATACAGCAAAAAAAAAGTTTGCAACTGAAAAAATATTTTAGCTGGGGTTGAGATTTAACTCACTAATCTGAATATATAAATAACTGTATTTGATGTAAAGATGATAGTGATACCTCTCCTGTTGCCCATGACACCCAACGCCACTGCTGCATCCTGTCGTGGGGCCAAAGGGGGGAAACATTGACCAGGAGATCCACACTCTTGGAAGCATCAGTTTTATTAAGAAGACTTTGGGGGACTATTTCTCTTTAACTGAGTTGTACGGCTTTGGCATCAGCTGTACAGGCAGTGGGACAGGTAATTACATACTACCTACCTTCTTTACAACAACATCAATTATTTTGATTTCAGATCAGCGGCAGTTACTTTAAAGTAGCAGAGTTACTTTAAAGCCTTTATCAGAACAGACCCATCACAGTAATGTAAATGCTGTACAGTTGGCACATGAGGTGCCCTTTCTTTTATTCATCACTCCTAGTTTCCAGTACATTGCTGGAGCCCCAAAAAGGAAAAAAAATATGTCTCCAACCTACTTACCAAAATGTATGACTTGGTGTGTGAGCTGCCTATCAACACAGACACAAGTGATGTCAAATAAGACATGCTCAACTGTCTGCAAGCAGCAGTCTTCTGAAATTTGCCATTGTGCTCTGGTTTGGAAGGTAAGCAACCTTTAGGGTAACTACTATACAGTAGTTAGTTCATTTTTGCTTTACCAGCTTTGAAAACAGGTTCAGTTTAAGGCCATATGTATACAGCAGGGGCGGACTGACAACTCATGGGGCCCCCGGGCAATAGGGGATCATGGGGACCCTGTGTCCCTGCCCACACTTAAAGCAAACCCAAAAAAGCTTCTGAAAGGTACCAGGGGCATTTCATGGGGCCCCCCCCCGGGCCCTCGGGCAGTGCCTGAGTGCTCGAATGGTCAGTCCGCCCCTGGTATACAGTATGTCCTGCAAACACTCCTAGAAGCCTTTCCTCCTGGCAGCAACGTTTTGGCAGAAAAGGCGCCTGACGCTTGTAAAAGTGTGTAACACGTTTAGGCGTATTTACAGGCATCAAGCGCTTCGGTGTTAATTCATTTAATTGGCCAGAATAATAATTTATTCTGGCCATAGAAATTAATTAATACTCAAGTGCTAAACGCGGCTAGCTTTAACCCACATTAGACGCGTTTACATGTGTTTACAAGCATTAAGCATTCTCTCTGCCAAAACTCTGCTGCTCCTGGAAACCCTGGCAGTGGGTCTTTTTTCTGCCTCTAAAAGCTTCTGCCACTAAATGCTAAATACTAAAGTCTATGGGGTTGACTTACTAAAGGCAAATATACTGTGCACTGCAAATGCAGTTGCGCTAGATCTGAGGGGAAGCTCTGAAATGAGGGGAAGCTGCTGATTTCTATCATCCAATCATGTGCAAGCAAAAATGCTGTTTTTTTTATTTTCCTTGCATGTGTTTGGGTATTCTTTTCAAAGTGAAGCTTCATCTCATTTACTAAGCTCTGGAGCAAGTGTACTTGCAGAGTACAGTATATTTGCCTTTAGTAAATTAACCCCATTGTGTACACGGACACATAAGCTAACATGCAAGGGGGTTTAGAAGCAGGAAAAAAAACACCTGACACCCCTAGAAGCAGCTGCAAAAATTTCCCGTGTGCATGAGGCCTTAAAAGTGTGGGATAGTGAAGAATAAACAGTTACCGAAATCATTTTAAAGAATTTAGAATTGAAAAATACTGTATTTGTTATCTGTATTACAAAAAATATGAGTGTTAATAATTTTATGGTTTTTTTTTAATTTTCAGTGAAATAGATAAAAGTTTAGAACACATGTCCAACCTAAGAAGAGATAAATGGATGGTTGAAGGCAAGCTTCGCAAGTAAGATTTTATGTATTTTTAATAGTATTAGAGATATAACTTGTTTTCTTGCTCTGATGTGACATAACCCTAGTAAATGTTTGCTACATATCTCTAGAGGTCACTTAGGCCCTGTACACACCTGTGCTTTTTATGTGCACTGTAGGTGCGTTGTGTTTAAAAACATCCTACACGCTGCATCTTTGATGCACTTTTATGAAAAAAGGAACTTCTGATTCCTATCATAGAGCCCTCCAAGCTGGCTGATTACACATAGGTTCTCTGGACCCATCTTTGCCATACTTTGCTGGGTTTTTTTGCCTTCCTTTGGATCAACTGTGGGTATAGGATTATAACTTTTATTTTTTCTATGGTTGAACTGGATGGACTTTGGTCTTTTTTCAGCCAGACCATGTAACTATGTAGCTGCTTCTCCAGTGGTTCTGACAGTCTTGTTGACCTCTTTGTGGTCTTAGTCAACCCCCTTCTCCACATTAAGTAATTGCATTACCAGAAAAACCAGGGGTTCTTTTGTAGTGCATGAGGAGTGATCCAAACTTACTTTTTCTTCCATTGTCCCACCTTTCCTATTTATTTATTGTCTAACCTCAGACCTATTGGTTAGCTTACCCCTTTCCATGTAAGGTATACTCATTTATCCACGCTCCTTCACCACCTTTCCGCTCCCATGGTGTCCTTGATTCCTTGCTCTAACAAAGCTCTCCTCTTCCAAGATATAGTGCTCGGGCCTAAATGAGCAATGCTCAGGCCCAACACTGCCATATTGGGGGGCAGTAACATCATCCACCAAGGTAAGCTCCTGCACCATCCATCACCGGTGTTTACTCTTGCAGCAGGCAGGTGGCAAATGAGTGTAGATGGGTAAACGTCCTTGCTGTAGAAGGTGAGCTACCAGCGGGCATTGGGGTTGATTTACTGACAATAAATAAGATGTTCATTTTCCTTTAGCTCAGTTAATGTGCTAAAAATTCATTTTGCAAAGAATACCCAATCACATGGGAGAAAATAGTGTTTTTGATAGCACATGATTGGACGATGGAAGACAACAGAGTTTCAACTTCAACAAGATTCAATAAGTTAAAGGATCATTCCCTTGCAAACTGAAAATCCCCTTTCAAGATGAACAGCCTATTTTCCTTTTGTAAATCAACCCCATTGTCATCATGCCTTGAACAGGCAGGTGACTGTATCTCTTTAAAACAGGTCTGCAAGACAAATAGCTCACTTATTTGCCCACAACTGCTGTTGTCATGCTAGTTGAAGGTATTTCAACCAATAGAATAATGCATGTCTTACCCTTGTCTTGTAGGCTGAGAATAATACATGCTAAAAAGACTGGAAAACGTGACTCCATCGCAGGAGCTGAAGGCGGAGAAGAGCAGCACTCATTAGGAACCCCCACACCAGGCAGAAAACGCAGACGGAAGGGTGCAGACAGCGACTATGATGATGATGACGATGATGACAGTGATGACCCAGCAGAAGAAGATGAAGACGACGATGAGGATAAAAAGGGGAAAAAATCTGAAACTTGTGATGATGAGGTATATGGATTTAAGGGAAATCAGTGCATGAGACAGGGCCTCTTTTGACCTTTTTAACTGAAGCAAGAAGTACCTAGTGAGGCAAGGCTCATTAAACAGCCTCTATGGCACAGTTTTGTCAAAAGTCTCTACTGGATCTTCATCATGGATTGTCTCTAAATGTCCCAGCTTGTTTTCACCATGAATTAGAATGCATTCCTGGCTGTTTGCAGACTTGGTGACTATAGGGTCCTACCTGAAATTACATTTGTTTAACTGTGATTGGACTGAGAAAAGCAAAGTCTGTGCTATGATCATATTAGGGAAAATAATGTATATTCAATTTTTTTTCAGTTAATTAAAAATATGTAGCAAAGTTAATATGTTATGATATATATGTTCCTTGCATTTTCTTGTGAAGTAGTACATTCTGAAACAGACATACTGTATTTGTGAAATCTCAGGACACTTAGAGAATAATTGTGTTCTGATTCATACCTCTTACAGTTTCTGAAATCTTTGAACGGTGCAATGGGACTATCCATGCACAATTTTACCTAAATTTAAGCAATTGCTTTTGCAAATTATGAAAAACAAGCACCGAGAGGTGTAGTTGACATTTCCATGCAATTTTTAAATGAAGAGCAGAAGAACAGGAATGCCATAAATATATACGTTGAGATCTTTGAAGAACTGTATTTACTTTGTCACCTGACTGAACTATCTACTGTCTAGATCAGGGATTCTTAGTTCCTCCAGAGGTGGTTAGGGGTTCCTTGAGCTGTGGCTAATTGACCTCCAATCTTATGGTGCTTCCATGGTTCCAGGTCCAGTGCCACATGGCAGAACCAGTGGAATGACACAAATGAACATTTAGCTGTCTTTGGCATTTTGACCACCACTGTAGGGATTTAATTCTTTCTACTGACCACCAACGGAAGGTGCATTTTCCCAACTGCTCCAAGATTAATTAATTTTTGCAGGGGTTCCCCAAGACCTGAAAATGATTTCAAGGGTTCTTCTATGGCAGTCTTTCATTGACAACAAAAATGGGACACTATTCCTCCCACTGACACCAACCAATACCAAAGATCAGGCATTGTTTACTTCCACTGGACACAGTCCACCTACCCTAAAGTCTGAAGGATAGTAAACTGGCCCTTTATTTAGAAAGTTTGGAGCAGGGGCGGACTGACAACTCATGGGGCCCCCGGGCAATAGGGAATCATGAGGCCCCTGTTTCCTTGCCAAAACTTAAAAAAGCCTATGAAAAGGTACCAGGGGCATCTCATTGGGCCCCCTATTGACCCTGGGCCCTCGGGCAGTGCCCGTGTTTCCAAATGGTCAGTCCGCCCCTGGTTTGGAGACTCCTGCTGTCAAGTAAAAAAATTAAGAAAGGCTGGTCTAGAATAATACTGTGAAATTGTAATTTTATTTTAAGGTAGGTTCAAGGGCTAAAAAGAAATCAACATTTATGATGTTACAATGTAACTAAAGACAAACGTTTTTCTATTAGTTTTGGATAGAGTGAAGAGGGATTAGAACACATCAGGGTTTATTGCTATCTGTGCCTCTGTTATGGAGATTCACCTTCTGTATTTGCCATGTTTACCATTATCATTGAACGTGAAAGTAAAACAAACTCTTACATTTTGGATTGTCCTCAGAACAGTAATAGAGGGGACATTTGCCAATTTTGAGACTGACTGATGACAACCAGGGATTCTCTCGCTTTGAAGGGACTTCCTCTAACATCCTGTTTTGGCTATGGGACAGGAAGTGAAGTCTCCCTAATGGGACACAGATGGCACAAAAGTGACAGTGGTTATAACAATCCCTTACTCTATTCAAATTAAAAAAAATGCCATTAGTTCTGTTTTAATGACTAGAATGGCTGTGATCCAGCATGCCCAGCCACACAGCATAGGCAGGTCTTACACTGCTGCTGGGTAATACAGCATTGGTATGGTTAACCCCAATACTTTGGATTCGATAGTGAAGCAGCAGCTGATGCAGTCAGCTTTGTGTTCCCTTCTCCTATTATAATGTTTCCTTGGATAGACTGAAAGAAATGTGCAATGAAGTAGAACCATGACTGACTCCAAGTGCTGACCGTGCCTTTAGTGTGCTGCTGTACAAAGGATTTCAGGGCCCTAATGTAGACCAGTTCAGGTACTTATTCTAAAGAATGCCTACTTGTATTATTTTTTAATATCTGCTTGGAGTTCAGCTTTCTTTAAGGGCCATCTGAAGTGTTTTTCTTTATGATGAACATTTATTTGTAGGTATCGTCATACTCAGTAAATCTTTGCTGACCACTGGCACACAAGAGTCAGCAAATGCCAACATAGAACTGTATCACAGGAAGTTTTCTCTGTAGCTGACAGCAAACCTTGGAATACTGAATACATCATTGCCCATTTACAGGAACAGTGTTAAAAGCACGTGTGTGTGAGCATTAAAGGCTTGCCTCAAATCCTTGCACAAAACATGAGACCTCCATCACTGTGTTGACTGCCAGGATAGAGTCTTTTCATGTTTTCTGTGAATTTAAATGCCCGGAAAATGTAATTATTGCTTATGTTGTCTATAGGATGATGGCGACCAGACTGCCACAGTGGAGGAATTGGAAAAGCAGATTGAAAAGCTAGTGAAGGTAATTTTTGTTTTTTCTTGTATTTTTATGTATTACGTACAGCAGGGTTTCTCAACCAGGGTTCCGTGGAACCCTAGGATTCCTCCAGAGGTTGTTAGGGGGTTCCTTGAGATATTTCTGCCTCTCAGATAAGTTCCCACTGACACCATTTATCCTTTTAGCTATCTTTAAGGGAGTAATTCTTCCCAATAACCACAAGCATAAGGAACATTCCAAATGACCATCACACTAATGTAGCAAGAGTTGAAGATATAGTAATTTTTAGTAGGGGTTCCCTGAGATTGGAACATTATTTTGAGCTTTCCTCTGTGTTGAAAAGTTTGAGAAAGGCTGATGTACAGCATATTACCATTTTGCAGAGAGCCATTGAATGTACTGTTACTGTAGAGGTCATTACTATTAAGGATATTTTTTCCACAGCAACAAAACCAGTACAGGAAGAAGCTGTTTGAATCCTCTCATTCCTTGCGGTCAATGATGTTTGGGCAGGATCGGTATCGGCGGCGGTACTGGATTCTCCCACAGTGTGGCGGCATATTTGTGGAAGGAATGGAGAGTGGTGAAGGTGAGTCATGAAAAACCAGTCTTGTTTTCAGTTCTTTGTCTGATGTCAGGATCGTATAAAAATGTAATAAAACTATTTGCTTGATTGTCTTGCTAATATTTGGCAATAGCAGCCTTGAGGAGAATTATTATGCATCCACACATCTTGCAGGCAGCCATTTTGTAGGTTGAGGCAATTATTCTTGGATGCAGCTTGATGACTTATATTTAGAGCAGATACCACAAATACCTTCTATTACCTTTATAAGCTAGAAATCCCTTTTTTTAGCTTCTCCTAAAGCAGAAAAGAACCTGAAGAAGAAAGTTTGCTAGTAGGTAGTTTTTTGGCAGAAGAGCATTTATATATGTCTTCTGCCAAAATTAATTTCCATATCTCTTATCAAGTGTATTTTTACTGCAAATATGCAGTGCAGTGTACACTCTTGGTATGTCTCAGAAGAAAGAAGCCTAGTCCCGGAATCACGCAAATCTATCATATACACGGGCGTTGCATCATTAGTGGCCACCCAATGGCCAAGGACACCAAGAGCAGAAGAAGCTTCAGAGAAGATGGAACTTGTAGCTGGGAGGAAGATCATGGAGCTGTTGCTGATACAGCGCAAACATCAAAGGTAAGTTTGCCATAATGTGCAAGTGCTATGCATATTTACACATTATGGCTAGTGCCCCTGCTGCACCCAAGCCCTCAGTACCTTCAGTGCAATTTTTTTTACTAGGGGTTGACTTGTCTGCAGGTCCGCCAGCTGCCATCTCTCTTTGCAGTAAGAGTGCCTCTACTGGCTACTGAGACATCATCATTGGATGTAGAATAGCTGTTTGGTGGGCTTATCACTGAAGCTAGTAAAATCAGTATAAAAGTAGAATTATTTTCAGAGAGGCATATAAAGGAGGTATTTTGGTTACCAAAGAAATGGTAGGCATTTTGTAGTGTCTACAATAGGCGTTTAAAGGTTTTAAATTGACAATGAGCTTTTCAAGTGAAAAATGGCTGACAGGATTCACGTTTGGATATGTATGAGGGCAGCTAGGACATTCATCAGGATACATGATTGATGGCCTCAATGCACCCCAAACAGAAACTTGCTGTTTTTTTAAAGAAGAATTCCAGGGATAGTATATTTTTATAGTTACATTGGTCCAGCTTGGACCAACGTAACTATGCATATACCATACACTGGCCAATACCCCTGCAAGCTGGAAGTCACTGAAGTAGACACCATTACTTCAGTGATTTCTGATTTTGTCCAAGTCTCATGCTGGCCTAATGCGTTGCAAATGCAGGAGGTTGACCACTCAGCACAGGCACCATTCAGAGAATGCTTTACATTTTCTGAACGAATGCAAAGCGTTCTCTGATTAGATGAGGAGGACAGGCAAGGCAGCAACATCATGCTGTCCACCTCGTCCAATCAAATAAAGCTTTGCATTCATTCAGAAAATGCAAAGCATTCTCTGAAAGGCGCCTCTGCCAAGCAACTAACCTCCTGCATCCACAGTGCACGAGGCTGGCCACTCAGCATGGGACCCAGGAGCAACAAGTGATCACTAGTATCAGTGTCTACTTCAATGATTTCCAGCTTCCAGGGCATCAGTCAGGTATGGAACATACATACTTACTTTGATTCAAGCTGGGCCAATGTAACTATGTAAAAATACTGTATATCTGGAATTCATCTTTAAATATTCTCAAAATATTTATGTGTAAATTGCTGTATTCAATGTTATGTAGGACCAGAGGAAATGGCAAAAGAAAGAGAAAGGCATCGGCAGGCTGAAAAGGTTGAAATAAAAGAAGAGAAGCTTGATGGCCTTGATGAAAAGCCAAACTGTCTGAATTCTAGTCCTGGAGAGCAGAAGTGTATGAAGGATAAAGACAGCACCAACTTGTTCCTCCAGAAACCTGGATCCTTCTCCAAATTGAGCAAACTGTTAGAAGTAGCGAAAATGCCCCCGGAAATGGACTTTGTACCCCCAAAGCCAAGTGTTTCCCCAAATGGCTGTTCTATCCCCTTTCAAAATAAAACCAGAAGCACTCCCATCTCTTTGCAGGCCAGCACATCGCAATGCAATCCTGAAAAGACAGACTTGAACCCATTTAGTCCTGTGATTAGCGGGTCTGGCAAGTTTTATAATTCTCCAGTAATTCCCAATGAACAACTGCTAAAAACTTTAACAGACAGGAGCAGGCAGTGGTTCAGCCTCCTCCCACGAACACCCTGTGATGATACGTCAATAACTCACATAGAATCCTCCACATCAGTAGCTTCAACCAGTCAATTGTGTCATCATTCTCAGTCTCCTTCTCCGGTGCCATCCCCTATCATGAACTCTTCCTCTGCACAGAGCTCAGTGGGACTAAGTTCATTCTCAATTTCCCAACTTCCGGTGAGTAGCCAAGAAAGAAGACTTTTGTAAATGTTATCACTGTAATATGTATTGTTTTATAGTTCAAGAACACAATGCCACAAAGGAATTGGTGTATTTTAAGGACACCTACAATGTATTTTTACCAGCAAATCATTGTCTCAGACTGGTGATACTGTATACATACTATATGCTGAACAGCAAAGACATTTCAGAATTTTCTGGAAGGCCTAGAGCACAGGTGTCAAACACAAGGCCCATGGGCTGAATCTGGCACGCCAAGCAATTTCATGTGGCTCTTGCACCTCTCCTGCAGGTATTCCATTGTCTCCGCCCCCAACTTGTTTAAGCAGTCGGCAGCAGAGAGGAGGATAGAACTCCTCTGCCATATCCTGCACCTCTGTGCAGCTGCAGCACCTCCTCATCTCTGCCTCCCCTGATCTCGGCATTCAGCAGACTCTGGTAACTGACTCCGCTCCTCCTGTTGTCCTCCTCCAGACCCTGCGCTTTCTGCTTTCCAGCTCTGCCCCCAAAAGGAGGTGCAAAGTGATGTTAGGGAGGGTGTGGTATTCTTGACATCTGATGTAGTGGGGGGGTGAGGTGTTCTGGACATCTAATCTTAAAGATACAACCGACTCTTTAAGGGCAAGCATAATGCTGATACAGCCCACGATAAATGGAGTTTGACACCCCTGGCCTAGAGTGAATAAAGACCAAATACAACTCCAAGAATCACCATTGATTTAACAGAAATGAAAGACTGAGGCACAGAGTGGCTCCCTCTATCAGATACGGAATGTACTGCTACAAAGTTTACTTTATTTCATGTCTATGGGTAAAATACATTATTCTCAGAGAAAGAGACTGTCATAAGTCACTGTTAATATATCTTCCTAAGTTCTGTGTCAGTCATTTTCTTTAACTTTTTTAAAATATTCACTATTATTATTAGGATTAGGGGCGTTATATCTTTTTTTTGCCTTTAAAAAACTATTAACATTTTTTCACATCGTACTGTACAGCTTTCACTGCATTAAGTTGAAGTAACTGTTTTTATGGTTCTACCCTGTTGCTGCTAGAAGGCTCCAATTTATCAGGAAACAGACCGCGGTGACTTAATGTGATGAGAGAAATGATTCAATTCTGAATGTGGAGTCTGGAAAATAGTTATTGTATAGTGTGTAGAAGATGAAAAAGTTTAATATTACACTGATATTAATTTTCCTTGCTCTATCTAGATGAAGCCTGGTATACCAGTGATGGGACTGCAGTTTTGTGGTTGGTCATCACCTGTCGTTCCAACAAATCTTCCGTTTTCTCCACCCATGCCGGGACTTGGGCTATCCGGATTACCTGAAGGAAATGGCCCGACTTTCCTCACTCCACATGTTCAAACGAGCAAAAGTGAATCCCCTGTGCAACAGAGTGACAAATCCATCTGTACCCCATTACCGGCTGTTGAATTACCAAAACAGATGGATTTCCCCAGACCTAGACCAATACCAGACGGTAAGATCTATTTATTTGTGCTCAGTGGTCAAACTAACATATTCATAAACATAAAAAAAAATACAAATTTAGGAACTGTGCAGATAGGTTGTTCTAAACATAGGAGAGCTAACCACAGTTCTTCTGTAGATTTAAAGTGGTTGTAAACCCTTACATATACCCAGTGAAGTGATTGTCCTCAGGTGATACACAGAGATGACACAAATCCTCCTACATAAGTTATACTTTTTGTCTACAGTCATCTTTCCCCTACATCCATTCAAAATGCAGAATTTGCACAGGATCTCTCAGTTCTGAAAAGCAGGGGACAGAGAGTTGAAGCTACATCAGTGCAGAGATCTCTGAGAGCTAATTGGAGGGAAGTGACACGCCCCCCTTCCTCTTTAACCACTTGCCTACAGGGCACTTATACCCCCTTCCTGCCCAGGCCAATTTCCAGCTTTCAGCGCTGTCACACTTTGAATGACAATTGCGCGGTCATGCAACGCTGTACCCATATGAAATTTGTATCATTTTTTTGTGACAGATAGAGCTTTATTTTGGTGGTATTTAATCACCTCTGGGTTTTTTATTTTTTCTTAAACAAACCAAAAACCACTGAAATTTTTTTTAGTTTAGTTTTTGTTATAAAATTTTGTAAATAAGTGATTTTTCTCCTTCACTGATGTGCGCTAATGAGGCTGCACTGATGGGCACTGATAGGCTGCACTGATGGACACTGATAGGTGGCACTGATGAGGAGGCACTGGTAGGTGCCACTGATGGGCATTGACAGGCATCACTGATGGGCACTGAAAGACAGCACTGATACATGGCACTGATAGGCGGCACTGACTGGCACTGATAGGCGGCGCTGACTGGCACTGTTAGCCGGCACTGACTTGCACTGTTAGGCGGCACTGACTGGCACTGATAGGCGGCACTGATGTTCACTGATAGACAGCACTGACTGGCACTGATAGGCGGCACTGATTGGCAGCACTGATAGGCGGCACTGATTAGCATTGATAGGTGGCACTGACTGGCACTAATGGGTGACACTGAAAGGCAGCTCAGATGAGCACTGATATATGGCACTGATGTGGCACTGATGGGCACTGGCACGAGGCACTGATGAGCACTGACATAAGGCACTGATGGACACTGACAGGTGGCACTGCTGGGGCTACACTGATCATCAGGGCACACTGATCATCAGTGTCCTGATGATCAGTGTACATGTCCCCTCCGCGGAAAGCTGATTACCGGCTCTCCTCTCCTCTTGAGCTGTCAGCGTGACAGCTCGAGAGGAGAGAAATGCCGATAACCAACATTTCCCTGTTTACATGTGATCAGCTGTGATTGGACACAGCTGATCACATGACCGAGCCGACATCTTCGGCTCTTTCCGTGATCAGTGATCCGCTGTGTCCGAGGGACACAGTGCACCACCGATCGCCACGCTGCACGCTCCCTGAGCCGCACATGCGCAGTGAGAATGGGAGGACGTCATATGACGTCCTCCCAGAACGAGAGAACCACCTTGCGCCCATCATATTACTATAAGCCGGGCGGGAGGTGGTTAAACAGCACACAGGAACAGAGTTGAGGCTGCCAATGTTATGCCTTCCCCTGTTACCATTTTTCTCTTGGTGTCAGGAAAACTCATCAGAACTCATGACTCATACTTATAGCAAAGGAACAAGGCAGTGTACAGAAATAACACTTAGTGCTCTGGATTGAGACAAGCACATGCTATAGAGGGATATGCTATGTTCATATTTCATGTCTGAGGTTTGCAAACACATTTAGCTGTCATGGCTGCTTCTGTCTCTTCAAGTAATCCCAAATATATTCAAATATGTTGAGATCAGGGCTTCGTGGGAGCTATACCATCTCTTCCGCGCTTCATTGTTCTTCTTTTTACTGAAGATGGTTGTTTATGACTTTATAGCTGTATGTTTGTATGTATGGTCATTGTCCTGCTGCAAAATACATTTTGTATCAATCAAATGCCTCCTTGATAGTACTGTTTGATGGATAAGTGTCCACCTGTATTTTTTGCATTCAGAAGACAATTTATTCTGACCAAATCCCCAACTCCATGTTTAGAATTGCAGCTCCAAACAGGCCTGGAACCTCTGCCATGCTTTTCTTGTATAAACAGGATGGATGTATGACTTTAGGCCCCAGCCATTCACAAAGAAAACATTTCTGGACTATAGAGGGTGTACTAGGGTCTCACTTGTTTCTGATAGGTCTTAACAGATGGTACCACTGGATATCTTTAGATTACAAAGGGAATTGTTCGTGATGTGTCCTCTTGCTTCTTGGCCGACCACTATTTTGTGATACAAAATTATACAGACATATAAAATATATATAAGACACATGAGGCACGTTATCAGGAAGAGTCTTATTGCCATTGGTAATGCGACAGATGTGGGAATAAACTCTTAAGAAAGAGATGCACATGACATCCTTGGTCCATTTTGTATGGGGCAATTGGTATGCTCTTCCAATGTATCGTTAAATGTCTCTTTTAAAATTAGATCATTGCTAAGGCTTGACTGGTAAAAACTGTACCATCATAGTAAGGAAAAAGTAATCCTTTATCACTGGTTATAGAAAAAGGTTAAAGTGGGAAAGGAAATGAGTTACAGAAAGAAAAAGTTGAATAAGAATAAGAGCTCCACCAAGGGGAAAGATGGAAATTATATGGTAGGAGGAGAAGCATAAGAATGCCATCTTGTAAAAATTTATTTGTTGCATTTTCTGCTTTAGAGAGTAAAATTTAGAGAAAAACATCTAAGCAGTCCATTGGGTATTAAACTATCTAGTGTGCCTATGTCTATAGCTAATAATTCCTCCATGCGCATAATGTGATTGACTGTACTGACCCATTAGGGCAGGGGCAGTATAGTCATGGTTTTCCAAAAAAGAGGAATGGTTTGGTGGGCCTCCACCAGGAAAAACCTAATAAAAGTATTTTTTTAAATGTAAGTACCTGAATTTGACCTCGTATCAGCCTCCGGTAATCCCTGTGCAGCAGAGCTGGACTGTAAGGTTTCTGCGATTCTGCCCACAATCCCAAATCGCGAGGCAATCTCAGCACAATGCACTGTGCGTGTTTGGGTGCCATTGTTCTTTAACCACTTCCCGACCGGCCGTTGCATATAAACGGCCGGACGGTGGCAGTGCAGGGTTGGGTGGCCGTTTATAAATGGCCTCCCCGCACCCTGCTTGTGCGCGCTCCCTCGGAGCACGCAGCACCGCGATCCTCTGGACACAGTGAAACACCGATCGTCGGACGGCACCTCTGTACGAGGTCCCGATCATGTGATCACTGATTGGCCAATCAGTGATCACATGCAAAGTAGTAAGCAAGATGTCACTTGTGACATCATTGCTTACTACGTGTGAAATCTGTGAATGATCACAGAGGTCACATGGTACAAGGCTATTCACAACAGCCTTGTACCATGTGACAAGCTGTGACCAATCACAGCTCACTCAGTACTTCTCAATGAGTGCAAGAATGCACACAGAGAGAAAGAGAAATGATTGCTTTTACATCCTATATGAGTGTAAAAGCAATCAGTGTAAAAAAAAATAAAAAATCTTCATCACCACCCACAAGTAGTACAGTGTCACCATGGTGACACTGTACTGCTAGGGTGACAGAATGTAAAAAAAAAAAAAAAAATAAAAAATAATATAAAAAAATAAAATAAAAATGTAAAAAAAATGTTTAAAAATTATAATTTTTGGTTATAAACTAATTTGGATTTTTTTTTTTACTAAAAAGATAACGGAATAAATTTTGGCAAAGATTTATGATGAAATAATATTTATTTGCAAAATGTTATAAAAAAACCCACTTTTTTTCAAAATTTTTGGACTTTTTCATTTACATAGCAAAAAAAATAAAAATCCCAGCGGTGAATAAATACCACCAAAATAAAGCTTTATCTGTCTCAAAAAAATGGTAAAAAATTCATTTGGGTACAGCTGCATGACCACGCAATTGTCATTCAAAGTGTGATAGCGCTGAAAGCTGAAAATTGCCCTGTTCAGGAAGGGGGTAAAAGTGTCCGGTCTGGAAGTGGTTAAGGGTGATGCAATTCTGCCGCTATTGTGACGTTCCAGGATTGAGCAGTAATCACAGCAAAATGCTCCTTTAAAAATCACATGAAGCTCGTCGCCAAAAAAGAAGCAGGAGCCTAGTTCCGGAATCACGCAAATCTTTCATATACACAGGAGTTGCATCATTAGTGGCCAACCAATGGACAAAGACACTGATTTCATTGGTGGGGGGCTTGTAAATACTTCATTGCTCAATTCATTGTTATTTGCCCTAAAGGCCATTATTTTCAGTAGTAAATAGCAAATAATACTTTCAGGGGCTGGACTTGTCAACCCCATGTTGCAGTTGGCAATGCAGCCTGATCAGGTTCCATCCTAAACCTACAGATTGGACAGTAAAGCAGCAGAAGCACACTGAGGAGTTCATACCTGTGTTTTGCCCTCCTGTAAGCATGTTTGGTTTGTTAGACTGGCAGCCCTGTGTAGACCAACACAGCACTGGCTAGCTGAGAGTGCTGATCTCTGCCAGTCTGAATGTTGCTGTGCAGAGGATTACAGAGTGTTATTATCAATACAATTTTGGATACTTATGCTAGTTCTAACTAAAAACATATTTTAAAGGATACGTAACTGAACTAAACTCTGTTGGTTTTCTATCTGTTTGGATATCAGTGTTGAATGAATTGATAAAAAAATGCTTTAAAAGAAATAAAGCACATCAAAAATGAAATAATCTCATGAATATTTTACATGTGGTCATGCTTTTACTGACAGAAATGCAGTTTGGCTGGTGGAGAATCACAGATCCGGAAGATCTCAAATCTTTATTGAAAGTACTTAATCTCCGAGGAATAAGGGAAAAGTCTTTACAGAAGCAAATTCAGAAGCACTTAGACTACATCACCCAAGCTTGCCTGAAAAACAAAGACCGTAAGTGTCCTGCTGACAAATGAACTGCTGGCTAAGGTTGTGAGCTCTACATTCTCAATCTGCATGTGTGGATTTTTACAGACATCTTATAAATAAAGTCTTAGAACATTTAGCACTCTCTGCGGGACATTTGTTACTTGTGCCATGCAGATAAACTTACGAGTCCTTGCTTTTCTGTTGTAATAACTGTTTCTGTTCTTGTAGCTATCATAGATGTGAAAGGACGTGACAAATGTGAGCTGACACGAGACGTGGTAGAGAACTGGTGTGTGGAAGACCATGAGATGGAGATTGACATTGCCATTCTCCAGCAGGTGGAAGATCTGGAGAGACGAGTAGCTTCTGCTAGTTTACAAATAAAGGTAATACAGAGTGTTTCTTTGTTATGATTGGTTTCATTTAAAAAGCCATATAGTCTAGGCAGCAGGCAGCTACATTATTCAGACCTAATTGTAAAAAAAAAGAAAAAAGAAAAATTAATTTCCTCATTGAAGACAGCCTCTTTTGGTGCCTCATTCAGCTTTGCTGTGCAAATACAGAAAAATAATGATACCAAAGCCAAGTCTTTTTCACATCATTTTTAGACAAATTATTTTTAATGTGAAGGAAGACCCTAAAGGAAGTTGCCCTGCAATAGAAGAACTCTTATACTCAGCTAAAAAAAATGGCAAAATAAAGTGACTAACTGAAATTTGAGTCAAAGCATCAAAATTGTCTCCAAAAAACCACCTCAATATGGGGAGACAAGAGACTTGAGACTGGAGGTTCACCTTCCAGCAGGACAACGATCCTAAACATTCAGCCAGAGCTACAATGGAATGGTTTAGATCAAAGCATATTCATGTGTTAGAATGGCCCAGTCAAAGTCCAGACCTAAATTCAATTGAGAATCTGTGGCAAGACTTTAAAATTGCTATTCACAGATGCTCTCCATCCAATCTGACAGAGCTTGAGCTATTTTGCAAAGAAGGATGGTCACAAATTTCACTATCTAGATGTACAAAGCTGGTAGAGACATCCCCAAAAGACTTGCAGATGTAATTGCAGAGAAAGGTGGTCCTAGAAAGTATTAACTCAGGGGGGCAGAATACAAATGCACGCCACACTTTTCAGATATTTATTTGTAAAACATTTTCCTTCCACTTCACAATTATGTGCCACGTTGTATTGGTCTATGACATAAAATCCCAATAAAATACATTAATGTTTTTGGTTGTAACATGACAAAATGTGGAAAATTTCAAGGGGTATGAATACTTTTTCAAGGCACTGTAAAAACCTTTGGAAGTATAATAAAAACTGTCAATGTATGCATATACAAACATTGTACTTTATTATTATTAAAACATACTAAAATATTTGCTTCAGGGGACTGTAATTTTAAAGTGTTACTAAACCCACAGCAGTAAAATATGTCTGTATATGCAGTAAAACACAATTGTTATAAACACTGTGAAAACTAAGGGGTTAATCTTCTGCATTGTGTAAAAAAGCTGTTTGATCCTATCTTCTCTGATCCTTCCATTCTTCTTCTGTCCCCAATCCATGTTGTCAGCCATGCTGATAAAACAGAGCCTGGGGGGCAAGCTGCAAATGCTCAGTTTGAGGTTTTTTTCCTTGGGAGAGTGCATGTGATCAGCACAGGGCCAATCAGCACTGTCCAGACAGAGGGTCAGGGGTCCTGCAGCCTCATAGGACAATCTAGGGAGAATGAAAACTCCTCCTACAAGCTTTAAGCAGTGCTCTGCTGGACACTGATAGAAGTCACAAGACTGCTCTAACTTCTGATGAGAAAAGGTATTTAGCAGTTTACATTTACTAAAATAATAGTATTTCCATGTTCTGTGTACTGTGGGAGACCCGATATAGTGAGAGCAGGGTCATAGGTTTTATAACACTTTAATCAATGTGCCCGTATCATTGTTGAATAAAAATCTTCCCAAAATTGGTAGAAGCATGGATTTCATTGTTAGAAATAGGTACACAAAGATAAAGAAGGTACTTTATCAAATTTATAGACTAAATGGGATATCCTACAATTTAGGGTCCCAAAATATATTCTGATGCCCTATTTGGCATTTAGCCCTGGTTCGCACCGGTGTAACTTCAGGTGCGACATGTGATTTATAAATCGCACCCGAAGTCGCATGTAATATATTTCTATGGCGCTGTCTGAATCAGTTCGATTAGACGTAGCGCGATTTCAAAAATAGTTCATGCACTACTTATTCCCGATTTTATTGCGACATCAACTCCTGTTAAATGAAGTGGCAAGCCGCAGTGAAATTGGAGTTACAAATCGCACTGATCTATGGCTTTGAAATCGTGCTACTTCACTCGAATTTCAAAGTTGCATTCAGTGTGAACCAGGACTTAAACCTATAAGATGCACCCCTCTGGGCTTTGTGAGTGTCAGTTAGATAAAACTGGATATGTGCTTAAACAGTAAGCCAGTGAAATGGTTTTAAAGACATGGTCATATAGAAAAATGCATGTATTGTGGATGACATTCTAACACTTTTCTCGCTGCTTAGGGCTGGATATGTCCAGAGCCTGCCTCCGAGAGAGAAGACTTGGTTTATCATGAACATAAGTCAGTTACTAAAAGGCACATGGACAATGATGGCGAGCAGCATCCAGCAGAAGGAGGAGGCAATCCATGTGCTCTAGAGCGGAGGAGCGACAACCCTCTAGATATAGCAGTAACCAGGCTGACTGACTTGGAGAGGAACATTGAAAGAAGGTATCTGAAGAGCCCCTTAAGTACCACCATTCAGATCAAACTGGATAATGTGGGCACAGTTACTGTCCCTGCTCCTGCACCATCTATTAGTGGTGATGGTGACGGGTAGGTCATTGACATTAATATATATAACCAATCATTGTGCTTCTTTGCTCAGTGGAGCCTGTTATCTTTTGCCTGTTGCTCTCTGTAGCTTCCTGTGTGTCTTTTTACAGGTCATGTTATCCTGCATGGTGCTTCTGTACAATAATCTGTGTTCTGTATGTCAGCAATCCTGCAAAACAGTTCTAGATATCTAACTTGAAGTTGAAACTGACTGTGGCTAAACTGCAAGACTCCTAGTCCATCTGGGCCTCATTCATCAAAGTGTCTAAAAGAGAACTTGCCACCAATAAGCGTATGTGAGAATCTGAATATTCAGTTCTAATTTGTAATATTTGCTTCGTCTTACCTGCCCCCTTATTTGGGTTTACTTTCTTGACTCCAACAAGAGAAACAGGTCACCTTATAGGCATGTAAACAACTAAGAGGCTCTTTATTAGATGTTTTGCAGACTCAGAAGCTGGGTGACGGCGTGTGAGATCAGACAGTTGATAGGGGACTAATTGTTCAATATCAAGTGGCTTCTTACCCCTGAACCTCAAGCTAAAGAGTCAGGCTCAGGCAAAGTAGGTAAAGCTAAATAAAGGGGCACATATCAATCTGTTTTAACACTTTAATAATGAATATTCAGATTCTTGTATAAGTCCAAATTGGACTTGTTCTCTCAAGAATTGTCTGTGGTGCATTAAAGGAAATAAAATTTAAATGTGTACTAGAAAATGACAGTCGGATCAACTGTTGGAAAATGATTGACAGCCAGGGACACACAGACAGTTTTTATTTCAGCCACTTTGATTGTCAGGCTCTCTGTGCTCCAAATTCAGTAATTTTGCTTTAACTTTGTTCATACTGGCTGTTTACCCCTGTATTGTCACTGCTTGGCTTTTTAGTGTGATTTTGAGTTGTGTTTGATTCAGGCCATTTACTGAGCGTATTCTTACACTGTTACACTGCAGGGCGGAGGATGACATTGCTCCGGGTCTGAAGATTTGGAGGAAAGCACTGTCAGAAGCACGAAGCGCTGCACAAGTATCGCTCTGCATTCAGCAGCTGCAGAAATCTATTGCATGGGAGAAATCCATCATGAAAGTTGTACGTTGTCCTATGTTTTAATGTTCATGCATTTTAGTACAGATGTGTTGATCTGTCTAAATGCGTCCAAACATGTAGGAAGGATTAATCAAAAACAAACAATTCATCAAACAACTAAAATATAAAATGATGCAACACACACAGTATTGGTATGAGCTTTGCAATCAACAGAAAATATTGACTGAAAACATTATCGTCAATCATAGAAACAATCAAAGAAAGCTGATTTGTTACAATCTGTTCTCCAGTACCTGTTCAAGCAAGGAAAAGTGATCAACAAATTCATGCTATGGCCAATCAACATAGTAGGGTCTAAATTAATCTAGAGCTCTCTATATCATTTTATTAGAGGCCTCTGGTTTTGGAAAGATCATTTTCTGTGGATTGTGTGCTCATTAGACACCCTCTTCCTCTGTACCAGTAATGTCTAGGGGACCCATGCCATTGGGGAATATCAAGCCCAGCTGGATTCACACAGCAATAGCTAACAGCCTATTTGATCAGCAAGTGATCCAATGGTAGTTAGGCCTCATGCACACTGCGCTTAAAAAATGCTGCCTTTACAAATGGCTGTAGGTTTTTTTTCAGCCTGCAAAAGCACATCCATGTCCATGTCCATGCGTACATAGGTGTTTACAGGCATATTAGAAGAGGAACATTTACAGACTGAAAAAAAATAAACACATGAGCAGGAGAGGAGCTGAAAAGCAGAAAAAAAGCTGAACATAGCTAAACGCATGTACACAAGCCTAAACACATCCAGTGTTAAAGCATTCCAATGGCCAGAACAAATTAATACCCTGGCCAGTTGAATCCATTAACACTTGACTAAACGTGCCTAAATGTATGTGCAATGCATGGCTTTTACCACATTTTTAAGCAGTTTTTTTTACTACTAGGAGTTTTGGCCTTAAGAGGGGCTAAATAGTCACCTTGTGTGCATGAGGCCTTAAAGCGGTGGTAAATTCCGCCTTTTGGTTAATACCTACATGTAAGCCTATAATAAGACTTATCTGTAGGTACAGTAAATATCTCCTAAATGTGCACTGTTTAGGAGATATTTACTTTAGTAGCGACTGGTGACGTCACCTGTGCATGCACACTGCATTCTGAATGGACAGTGCCGTTCATTCAGAGCTCTGTGCCACGTAGTAGTGACGTCATCCCGCGAACCCGGAAGACTGGGTGAAGATGGAAGCCCTGGTAGCAGTGACAGCACATCACTGGAAAGCATCTTTGTAAGGTAAGTCTGCTGGCATGTGCTCATATGCGGTGCATACTAGAAAATTATGACATTTTGACATTTTTCTGCTGGAGCTGTTTTTTTGCGGTTTACTACGGTTTTAATGTCTATGTGTACCTTTAGATTGTTACCTGTTTCTTATGAAATATGCAAGTCAACATGAAGGCTTTTTCTTTACTTTCTGATGTTACTTTCAGAACTTTCTCTCAGCATAATTTCTGAAGCAGTAGACACCCTACTGCTCAACTGAATGTTGGACAGAATAACCAACTTTTATTTGCTGTACTCCTCTCTTGCTTGACATTACTAATAATTCCTGTGTAATAGGGTAAATCAGGAGACTGCTAACAGATTATCATCAGATTTTAGCACATTTAAAACACTGTTGGAAAATTAGAAGAGTAATTTGGTTACTGTACAGGACTAACAATATGCACAACACTTCACACAAGCACTGGAAACATCTAGGAGTACAGTGATAGGGCAGAGACAGAGGGATATTTTGCAAGACAGTAGTAGGGCAAAGACAGAGAGAAATCATCCCTAACACAGTAGTGGGGCAAAGACAGAGAGGGATCATCTGCAAGACAATAGTAGGCAAAGACAGAGAGGGATCATCCCAAGACAGAAGTGGGGCTAAGACAGGGAGGGATCATCCACAACATAGTAGTGGGGAAAAGACGAATAGGAATCATCCCCAAGACAGAAGTGGGGCTAAGACAGAGAGGGATCATCCACAACATAGTAGTGGGGCTAAGACAGGGAGGGATCATCCACAACATAGTAGTGGGGAAAAGACAAATAGGGATCATCCCCAAGACAGAAGTGGGGCTAAGACAGAGAGGGATCATCCACAAGATAGTAGTGGGGCAAAGACAGAGAGGGATCATCCAGAAGACAATCATGGGGCAAAAAAAGAGAGGGCTCATCCCCAAGACAATAGTGGGGCAAAGACAAAGGGATCATCCCCAAGACAGTAGTGGGGCAAAGACAGAGAGGGATCATCCAAAAGACAATCGTGGGGCAAAGACAGAGAGGGATCATCCAGAAGACAATCGTGGGGCAAATACAGAGAGGGATCATCCAGAAGACAATCGTGGGGCAAAGAAAGAGAGGGATCATCCACAAGATAGTAGTGGGGCAAAGATGGATAGGGATCATCCAGAAGACAATCGTGGGGCAAAGACAGAATGGGATCATCCCCAAGACAGTAGTGGGGCAAAGATGGATAGGGATCATTCACAAGACAGTAGTGGGGCAAAGACAGAGAGGGATCATCCCCAAGAGAGCAGTGGAGCAAAGATGGAGAAGGATCATCCGCAAGACACAAGTGGGGCAAAGACAGAAAGAAATCATCCCTAAGACAGTAAGTGGTGCAGACGGAGAGGGATCATCCACAGGACACTTGTGGGGCAAAGACAGAGAGGTACTATCCCCAGGACAATAGTGGGGCAAAGACAGAGAGAGATTATCCCCAAGAGGGTAGTGGGGCAAAGACAGAGAAATCATGCCCAAGAGAGTAGTTGGGCAAAGACAGAGAGGGGATCATCCTTGAGACAATAATGGGGAAAAAACAGAGAGGGATTATCCATGATGCAATCTAGGCAGGAGACCAGCTAAAATTCTCATTCTTCTGCAGTGAATCAGGGAGAAGCACAAATGATCAAAGCCACACACCTGGCTGTCACTCCACAAGGGAGGATGCATTTGTAGGCAGTATGTGCTTAATGGAAAGAGTCCATGTCAGTACTGACTATGCAAATGGAGTGAATTCTCTGCACCTATTGTAATCTTGACCTATGTCATGAATGGGGGTACAAAGCTGCTACTTGCCTAACTCTCCCCTTTAATTCATCTCTTGACAAAGTGGAAGTTAAGTAAAAGTTGAAAATGGCTGATGCAAGTTAGTGATATATTTAAATGTATTTTTACAACATATTTTTAGGGCCCACTTTAAAATGCAGCTTATAATACTCGTAAATCAGAATTGGGATAGGATAGAAGTGTTACTGGACAATAATGGATTCTCTCCTACCTACTGTTGCTCATTGTTCTTGCTTAATGTGTGTATTGCAGTACTGCCAAATATGTCGCAAAGGAGATAATGAAGAATTGCTGCTTTTGTGTGATGGATGTGATAAAGGATGTCACACATACTGCCACAAGCCCAAAATCACTGCTATACCAGAGGGTGACTGGTTCTGTCCTGCCTGCATTGCTAAGGTAAGACATACCTCACCTTATGGGAACTAATGAGCTAATTATATGTGAAATAAAATGAGCCGAGGACGGTTATTTGGGCATACAGTATAATATTATCCCCCTTGGAAGCACACTCAGCAGCTGTTCCAGATATGCACGGAAATGATGAGGCCCAGAGGTACCCAGAGCATGCTTGGAGGTACATTCATATACCAAGGGTACTTTAGCATCCCTTGCAAGACTGAATATTACAATAATGTATCTACTTGTAATGTTCATTAAGACCAATACATCTATTTATGAACACATTTTTTGTGCATTCTGAAGCCACTGTTTTGGTTTTTTTTATCTCCCTTGTATTATTTGTGTATTGGTCATCAGTTAGCCTTAGAAAACAGCATCTTGTTTGCATTTTAGGCAAGTGGACAGACTTTAAAAATGAAGAAGGCCAATTTAAAAGGGAAAAAGAGTTCTGAGCCGAAGAAAGGAAAAAAGGCATCCGGTGAAGCAGAGGATGAAGATATTGCAACAACTGGTGGCTCTGGAAAAAAGGGAAGTAAAGACAGTAAAAAAAGAAAAATAGAAGAAAATAACTCTAGTCCCTCAAAACAAGAGACTTCACCTGCATCTAAGAAGTCAAAACACCACACAAAGGATGATGCCAAGGAACTGGCTCTCTGCAGGTAAAGCATTTTGGTTTAGGTAACTTAACCAGTTAAGAACTTCCCTGGCACAGTCACACATACACATCACTTTGGTCACAGTCCAATTCACTTGCCACTATGTTTTAGGCTTTGAGATGGAAAACCATAAAACATGGGGAAAACATATAAATTCTGTTCAGTTAGTGTGATGGAACTTGAACTCAGGACCCTAGCACTGGAAGTCCTCCCTGTTAACCACTGCAGCATGACACTGCACAGATTGTATTACAGGTGAAGTTTAGATATTATTTTTATATGCTGTACCAATGTAAATATGCATATTTCATACCTAATTGATGCCTATTTAAGCTGTAAATCAATGTAGTAGTTGCTGCATCCATAGTAATAACAGCAGTCTTACGGATCCTGTGCCAAGTGGTTGCCCTACTGCATAGCAAAGTCGTCACTTGCTTGGCACTGCCGCCCTTCAGGGAAAGTCTTGTATTTTTTTCAGTGAATACAAGGTGTTCTCTAAGATTGTGACATCACCACCCTACCTCTCCCTTCACTCTGTCACCCAGAGAAACCATTAAAGTGACACTAAACTCAAATTATTTTATCGGTTCGTCTAAAATATCAAGTATAGCATAGCTCTGTTTTTTTTAAGTCTCTTTACCGTTTTTTTTCAGGCTTCTTTTTTGTCCTGTGCACGCTCCCTGTCCTCCACTGATATACCTCACTCCTAATAGTGTAGAGCAAGCAGTGCCTTTATTTCTGGTCACATGCTGCACTCTATGTGTACTACAATTCTCATAGAGATGAATATGTCTTCACGTAGATGTGTGGTCCACCTTGGGGGGCGGGAAAGGGTGGCTACATTCATATACACAAGGTGGGCATGGAGAGTGAATGTAGTAACCCTGGAACAGAAAATCTGAGAAAAGCGGAAAAAAGCTTGTATCTGAGAGATGGAACAAGGGATAAGAGAGATAAAAAATACATTCTAGTTATCAGGGCTTTTTTTCTATGAGAATAGGTACAGGAACCCCCCCCCCCTTCCCTGTGTTTCCGCCCCCTACCCACCTCCAAGCACTATTCCTTGGTTCCACCCCCTACCCATCTCCCAGTACCACCCCTTATATAGAATACAGCACCAAATGTAATTTTGTGGTGCTAAGTAATTTTTATGGAACTTAATGATAACAAGAAAGGCAGTAAAATAGAGTCCCTGTAGCTAGCAACAATAGAGCCCCTCCTCCGTCAACATAGATTCTCTCCAGCAATAATAGATCCCCCAGCAGCCAGCAACAATAGACCTCCCCAGTAACAATAGGCCCCCCCCCAACAACAATGGACCCCCCAGCGACAATAGATGCACCTCAGCGACAATAGGCTCTCAACAGCCAGCATCAATAGACCCTCCAGCAGCCAGCATCAATGTACTCCTCCTTCAACAATATATCCCTCCCAGCAATGATTGACACCTAGGAACATAAGATCCACCCCCAGCAAAAATAGATCCCCACCAGCAACAATAGACCTCCCCAGCTACAATAGACCTCTCCTGCAACAATAGCTTCCCCCCAAAAAAAATCCACTCCAGCACCCTGGATACCCAGCAGCCCTTGTCATTACATACATTCGGTGCTGGAGGTACCAGGACTGCGTTCCCCTGCTTTCCTGATGAAAAAAAGCCCTGCAAGTTATCTTTAAACATACTATGTTTAGTTTATTTTATAAAATAAAAAAAAAATCAAGTTTCGTGGCACTTTAAAGCGGAACTAAACTCTCCCATCCTTTTCAGCCAAGGAACTCCCATCCTAGTCTCTGTTTGATCTGCAACTGCCATGGTGCTGCACATGTGATCAGTTATGACACCAACCATTTGATGGTTTGACAGTTTGGTTGAGAGCACCAGCAAATGTGATAGTTATGATTCCCAACATGCCGGAAATGTAACTGTTTTTTTAGACCGTTAAATCGATGGGTTTAGTTCCACTTTAAATTATTTCATATTCTTGCACAGCTGAAAAAAAAAAAAGAACATCTGGGTTTTGGTTGGCTGAGATGTGCTGTGTATCACAGTGGATGCTGTGGATCCTTCTCTTCCTTCTTCCTTCTAGCTGTTGTTTACTAACCATAGAATGACTGACTGCTGCAAGGAAACTTGTGCAATAGTGGGTTCAGCAGCACGAAGAGGATTTTCGAAGGAACAAGGGCACAGTTGTATCCTCTACATCAGGCTATGAGGGGGGCAAATGTTTATTCTCCTTTTTATAATTAAGTCCAGCTCAACTGTATGCCCCCGTTTACAGTCTGGTGACTCTCAACATGTGACATAACTTATGTAGTTAGGATTGTAAAATAACCAAGACGACACAAACTACACCCTGAACACAATAAATCCTTGCGTGAAATTTTTCTAGGAGATTTTTGATGGATTAGAAACTACAATGAGCATGTGTGGCAATGACTTTATCCAAATGTCATGTAGTCTCAGATACATCTGAAAAAAAATCAATATTTGTTGCCTGTGCAGTGGCTGGAATCTGTGTTGGTTAAAGCTATTATTTTATTTTATCAGTGCAATTTTGTCTGAGATGGAATCTCATGAGGATGCCTGGCCTTTTCTGCTTCCTGTTAACTTGAAACTTGTCCCTGGCTACAAAAAGGTCATCAAGAAGCCCATGGACTTTGCAACGATTCGAGAAAAGCTTAGCAGTGGGCAGTAAGTATGACCGATGTTCCCCATCATCTTAGTTTATGGGTACATACCATTAACAGAACTGTAGTATATGTCAAGTATGTTCGGTTTATCTGAAGTAAGAACTGTTTATGTGCCTCCCAATTATTTGCTGTGCAAAAGCAAGACTCCATTTAGGTATAACCTTATCATACTGAAATACTTCCAATCATTTCAGGTACCTATATTCAGAAAAAAACAATAATATATTGTGTGCAAAGTACTTGTGGGTTCACCTCATAAAAATGAAAATACAAAATTGCAAAGAGCAAACAACAATACCATCAACTTATATTAAAAGCCCATATTGTATTCATTTGACCCCATTAGGGAGATTCACCCTATCTATTTGTCCTGTTTACCATTATCAATGAAAGTGAAAGTAAGGCAAACCCCAAATGTTGGGTTGTCCCCAGGAAAGTGGTAGAGAGGAAAGTTTCCAATGGGGACATAAGTTCTGGTGACCTAAGGCCCACGAGGAATTCCCTTAATTTGTGGGGAGGTTTTCTCACTTCCTATTTTGGCTATAGGACAGGAATTGAAGGTAAATCTCTCCAATGGGACACTCATTGCAAAAAATAAACTGAAGGGTTTACTTTATCCAAAATGAAAAAAAAAGTTTTGTTTATTGTTCTACTTTAAAAAAAAAAAAGCTTTGCTGGACATGTACTATTCCAGGTACATACAGTATGCTATATTTTTACATAGCTACATGGGTACAACTTTGAACAATGTAACTATGTATACGCCATACTTGGCTGATGCCCCTGGAAGCTGGAAATCACTAAAATAGACACAGATACTCCTGTAATCTCCACTTGCTGAATAAATGCAAAGCATTATCTACATACTACCCACCTCTCCACCTCGTCCAATCAGAGAACAATTTGCATTTATTCATAAAAAACAAAACAATCTCTAAATGGTGGTCGTACTGAGTGGCCATCCTCCTGTATTCAGAATGCAGCAGGGCATATGCTCAGCATGGGCCACGCTAGCAAGTGGAGATTACTTGAGCAGTGGTATTAAAGTGGTTGTAAAGGATCAAGGTTTTTTTACCTTCATGCATTCTATGCATGAAGGTAAAAAACCTTCTGTGTGCAGCATCACCCCCAACCCCACCCTAATACTCATCTAAGCCCCCTCTCGATCCAGCAATGGGCACTTGAGTCTTGGATATCCAGGGACTCCCTCTCCTCATTGGCTAAAATAGCAACAGGAGCCATTGGCTCCTGCTGCTGTCAGTCACAGCCAGTGATCCAATGAGAATAGAAAGGGGGCGGGGCCGAGTTGTGGCTCCATGTGTGAATGGACACACGGAGCAGCGGCTGGGAAGTGCCCATGCTTAGGTGCCCCCATAACAAGCTGCTTGCTCTGGGGGCACCCAACAGGAGGGAGGGCCAGGAGCGCCAGTGGGAGACCCAAGAAGAGGAGGACCCAGGCTGCTCTGTGCAAAACCACTGCAGACAGCATGTAAGTATAGACATGTTTGTTTGTTCGTTTGTTTGTTTGTTTGATTGTTTTTAAAATTTAAGCCTTTAGAATCACTTTAACTTCAGTGATTTCCAGCATTCAGGGAGATTGGCCAGATATGGTATACAGTGGGTAAAAAAAGTATTTCTAGGTAAATATATTTCTAAAGGTGCTAATGACTTGAATGATATTGATATGAAATTTTCACCACGTCTGTAACAGCACATGCAATCCATACATACAAAGAAACCAAAGAATATAAATTCAGAAATTATGTGTAATAAAATGAAGTGACACCGGGAAAAAGTATTGAACATGCTAACTGAAATTCATTTAATACTTCATACAAAATCCTTTGTTGGTAATGACAGCTTCAAGGCGCCTCCTAGAAACTAGTCGCATACATTGCTCAGATGTGGTTTTGGCCCATTCTTCCACACAGTATTCAAATCTTGAAGGTTCCATGGGCCTCTTCTATGGACTCTGATCTTTAGTTCTTTCCATAGATTGTCTATTGGATTCAAGTCAGGTGATTGACTGGGCCATTCTAGCAGCTTTATTTTCTTTCTTTGAAACCAATTGAGAGTTTCCTTGGCTTTGTGTTTGGGATCATTGTCTTGCTGAAATGTACATACTCGTTTCATCTTCATCATGCTGGTAGATGGCAGCAGATTTTTATCAAGAATGTCTTGGTACATTTTCCATTCATCCTTCCTTCAATGAAATAAAGTTTGCCAGTACCGTATGCTGAAAAACAGTCACACACCATGATATTCCCACCTCCAGACTTCACTGTTGGTACGGTGTTTTTGGGCTGATGTGCAGTGCCATTTGACCTCCAAACATGCTGTGTATTGTGGCATCCAAAGAATTAAATTTTGGTCTTATCTGACCAAACTATATTCTCCCAGTGTTTCATAGGCTTGTCTAAATGTTGTGCAGCAAACTTTAACCACTTGCTAACCTCGCTATAGCTGAATGACACAGAAGACCACGGAATAAATGCAGTTGCTGGTTATCAGCAGCACTTTCCTCACGCTGTCACAGTGTGAGGAAAGTACTGCCGATAACTGGCAACTATCACAGAGCAGATCGGCACTGATCATCAGTGCCCAGCATTGCCACCCAGCAGTGCCCATCAGTGCCACCCATCCGTGCTCACCAGTGCCACCCATCAGTGCTGTACAAGCACTTGATCCCATTAGTGCCGCCCAGCAGTGCCATCTGTCAGTGCTGTCAGTCAGCACCGCCCATCAGTGCCACCTATCAGTGCCACCTATCAGTGACCATCATTGCTGCATATCAGTGCAGCATCATCAGTGCCTCTTCATCAACGCCCAACAGTGCCACCTGTCAGTGCTGCCTATCTGTGCCACATCATCAGTGCCCATCAATGCTACCTATAAGTGCCCATCAGTGCTGCGTATCAATGCAGCCTCATGAATGCACATCAGTGAAGGAGAAAAATTACCTAATTGCAAAATTGTATAATAGAATTTTTTTTTCCATTTTTGTTTATAGTGCAAAAAATAAAACACCCAGTGGCAATTAAATACCACCAAAAGAAAGCTCTATTTGTATGAAAAGAATGATAAAAATTTCTTATGGGTACAATGTTGCATGACCGTGCAATTGTCATTCAAAGTGCAACAGCACTGAAAGCTGAACATTAGCCTACGCATAAAGGTGGTAAAAGTGCCTGGTAGGCAAGTGGTTAAACGAGCTTCAACATGCTTTTTCTTCAGCAATGGAGTCTTACGTGGTGAGTGTGCATACAGGCCATGGCAGCTGAGTGCATTATTTATTGCTTTCTTGGAAACAATTGTACCTGCTAATTCCAGGTCTTTCTGAAGCTCTCCACAAGTGGTCCTTGGCTCTTGGACAACTCTTTTGATAATTCTTTTCACTCCTCTATCAGAAATCTCGTGAGGAGCACCTAGTCATGGCTGGTTTATGGTGAAATGATGTTCTTTCCACTTCCATATTCTGGCCCCAACAGTGCTCACTGGAAAATTCAGAAGTTTAGAAATCCTTCTGTAACCAATTCCATCAATATGTATTGCAACAATAAGGTCCTGAAGGTCTTGAGAGAGCTCTTTGCTTTTACCCAACATGAGATGTGTGACACCTTGGTATTGAGACATCATTTTATAGGCCATAAGTTGAGACTGAACCAGCTGATATTAATCAAGGGGCAAGGGGCAGAATTGCTTTCTAATTACTGACAGATTTCAGCTGGTGTCTTGGCTTTCTGTGCCTTTTTGCATCTCTCTTTCTTTATGTGTTTAATACTTTTTTCCTGTGTCATTCCATTTTATTACACATAACTTAATTTCTGAACTTATTTGTTTTGGTTTCTTTGTATGTATGGATTGCATGGGTTGTTACCGACATGTGGTGAACATTTAATGTCTATAGCATTTTTAGAAATATATTTACCTAGAAAAATGGTGACGTATTCAGTTCTTATTTTACCAGCTGTATACAGAATTACATTGGTCCAAGCTGGAAAAAAAAAATATACCATGTCTGTAATTCAACAGGCTTTAGCAATCCATATCCCATAAAATGCTTTTTATTTTTCAGATATCCAAACTTTGAGGCTTTCGCTCTGGATGTCAGACTTGTTTTTAACAACTGTGAAACTTTCAATGAAGATGACTCTGAGATAGGTAGGGCAGGACACAAAATGCGGACACATTTTGAAAAAAGATGGACAGAAGTTTTTAACATGAGCTGAAATCCCCTTACTATCCTCCACCCTTGTCGTTTGGATTACAAGACCAGCAATGTGAATGACCTCTACACAAAATAAAATCTGAATAGTCTCCTGCGGATCGTGAGTGAGACGTTACAAATCACTCAAGTTACAACTACGGTTTTTAGTTCAATTACTTTTACTTTTTTTTGGCCTGTGCATTTTACCAACTTCAGCCTCATACTAACAAGGACATACGTCCAGGAATAAAAAATCTTGAAGAAAAAAAAAATTAAGAAAGGCGTCTTAGTGCAATAGCTGAAAAAAATATTGAAACGCACTGATTCTTCAACCACCAGAGCTGTACCGAGGAAAACGGTTACCCATTCTCTTTTCAATAAATATCTATTTTTTATTGATTTAATGTTATTTTGTTTATTTTTGTATTACTTTGTAGCTCATTGTTAGTGAATGTATTTAATTTTATGGATTATTTATGAATTAAATGGCAGAAAGAATCTTCGTTTTCTGTGAAAAGGAAGAATAAGGAATATTGCTTTAAATCTTGAAAATACAGTGAGAATGTTAAAGAAAAAAACACTAAAGAAAAAAAACAAGCCAAGTAAAACTGTTTACACAGCTGTGCTAAAAATGGCATCAACACTTTACTGTAAAGTAGTACATTTATATAAGTATACATTGCTGCATCGTTCATGTAGTCAAATTGTATTTCAAGATGGTGAAAAAAAAAACAGATCTGTATATACTGTTGACAATTGTTTATATTAAGTCTTGTTTAATATGTATGATGTGTACATATTGTTTGCAGGCATTGATTATGATGTCTGTTTTAGAAGGACTGTAGCATTTTATTTTAGCCAGGTAATAATAACCTATAGCTTGTACAGAATCCTCTACCAACACTGTGGAGTCTCCCTTATATTGGTAGTGCCTGCCTTTAAAACAGGGTGTAGGGGATATTTTGTTTCTGGTTTTTTTTCTTATTATTTTTATTTTATTTTTTATATTATTTTATTATGTTCATTATTTTCTAATTTTGTTACATGATTTACCGCCAAATAGGCCTAAAAAAAAAAAGTATACTCATTTGTATCCATGTGAGACAAAACGTATGACAGATTTCTTAACACACAGTATTTTTTCATAGATACATTTCCCTTCATCTGCCTTGCCACAAAAAGAGTAATAATATAAAAAAAAAAAAAAGAATAAAAAATAAAAGGCATTTGTAACCACTGTGTTTTATCTACTGTGTGGTATAGTGGCCTGTTGGAGGCAAAAAAAAGATCAGACATTTTTTGTACCAATTGTACTTGAAGTTGTTTTATTTAAACGAAAATGTTGTGAAAAGGGTAGTTTTTTTCACTAGTTTGTGTGGCACGGATACAATAAAAGACTGTTTTGCAATACATGTATTGTGTTTGTATTTGTGTGTCTTTTACTTCACAAAAGCATTGGTTACTTTGGAAATATTCTTATTCTTAAACCACCATTTATTTATTATCAACACTCAAATGTACAATCCAGTCAAAAAATAAATAAACTTTTGGGAGTATATTATCATTTAAAGCAAACAAGTACAGTTAGGATGCAAAGAGGAAGGCTCTCTGCCAGGCTGCAGATTTTTCCCTGAAAGTCAGCCTGACAAAGACTTCAAGTACCTCTTTTGTGTTCCAAAAAAAAATGTTTTTCATGCTATAAAAGGCACTAAAATACCTCTCCAGTAAGTTCAAACTCTGATGTCTTTAAGTAGCACGGTCTCCAGCATTTGAAACCTACATCCTCTGCTGCTCACGTGGTTCCTTGCAAAGGCCTCTGTGTCACTACAAGACTCAGTAATGATCTAAGGGCTGGTGGTAGAAACCATTGAGCACAGCAGAGAACACATGTATTCAGGATAAATGACTGGGCAGGAAGGCCCATAAACAGTATTTGGTGCTGATAAGTAAATTAAAGATTTCCAGCTTTAAAGTGATTGTAAGGGATAATTTTTTATTTTTTTAAATAACAAACACGTTATACTTACCTGTTCTGTGCAATGGTTTTGCACAGAGCAGCCCTGGTCCTCCTCTTCTGTGGTCTCCTGCTGGCACTCTGGGCTCCGCCCCCCTGGTGAGTGCCCCCATTTGCAAGCTGCTTCTACTGCAGCTTCCACGGGCTCTGTAATCTCTGGCATGCAGCTCACACCACCAACCCCTGCCTGACCTGGGCTGATGGCCAGAAAGACTTCATTTAGAGTTACAGTTGACAGCTCCTTGTAGAGGCAGCACTCACCACCACACCTAAAACCATCCCATTCATCACTAGAGGTGAATTCTCCAAACTCATCTCTAGTTGAACTCTGCATTATTCCAACCCCACAGTAAGCCCTCTTCTCACCAATATGCCCGAAACCTTCCCACCACTGTGCCTTCACGTCAACACCCTCCATGCTCTCACCTTAGCTGACCCCTATCCTCATTCACCTTAGCTGTCCAGCAATAGGAGGGGGGGAGAATTAACAGCACTGCCAATGACCATTAGCTAAGAAAGGGGGGGGGGGGTTGCAACCACTGATACCAATGCTCGGGGTTATTATTGCACCCACTGACACATGCTGGAGATTATTATTTTGGTCACTGCTGGGGGTTATTATTGCACCCACTGACACATGCTGGAGATTATTATTTTGGTCACTGCTGGGGGTTATTATTGCATCCACTGACACATGCTGGAGGTTATTATTTTGGTCACTGCTGGGGGTTATTTTTGCACCCCCTGACACATGCTGAAGGTTATTATTTTGGTCACTGACACCAATGCTGTGAATTTATTAAGAGTGAGACTCCTGAGAAATCAGGACAAGGGTTGGAAGAGCTGAGAACTTCGCTGGTTAGATAATGCTGTTGGAGTTCCTGAGAGATATAATATGACAACAGGTTCACCAGAATCAAAATTATTTCATGCAGTGCCGTGCTTCACTTCTCATATCCACTATTACATAAGGATACAATATTACAAAAAATATAATACTCCAAAACATGGCTTCATCAGGGGGATTTTTACCTATTAGCACGACCTGTGCAACGGCGACAAGCTGCGTAAGTTTTACTATTCTTTGAAAGCCTTTATGGGTTACCACTTTAGATTTACAGAGAAGGTCTAGTGCTAGAATTACTGCCCATGATCTGACTATCATGGCGATACCTCACGTTTGGAACGATCGCTGTTTGCGTGTGCTTGGGACCAATGAGTGCATTTGCCTTTGCATGCAAGCAATGGGAGGGTGGAGGCACTTTAATTTTTTTAATGATTTATTATTATTACAGTGTCACTTTTTTTTTTTAAATCACTTTTATTGCTTTTAGAAGGAATGTAAACATCCAGCAATACAAGCAGCAATTACAAGCAGTGTGAGGGGACGCCCCCCCCTCCCACTGCCTTCCACGGCTTTAACGGTATTTCCCATCCCACCGGGTGTCCCGATCGACCAGCTGGCACTTCCACTGGCTGAACACAGAGCTGAACAAAGATCGGATTGGCTTTCTTCGGCTCTATGATATAGTAACCCAGAAGCCATGACCTGACATCACTTCCGGTTTACTCAGAAGTAAACTAAAAATAAAAAGCAATAGATCACACCGATCTTGGTGTGATGAAATGCTCTTAAAGCGGACTTCCACTCAAAAGTGGAAGGTCCGCTTATTTGCCTCCTCCCCCACTGCCATATTTGGCACCCTTTGGGGGGGGTCGAAGGAGTGGATCCCTTTTTTTCCCCACTTCTGGCTCAGTTCGCCACGGCCCCCCTCCTCCCTCCCGCAGTCTCCTGGGAACTTTCACAGGTCCCAGGAGACTGCCGGACCAATTAGGAGGTGCAGCGTGCCCCACGCATGCGCAGTGGGCACCCGGCTGTGAAGCCGCAAGCTGTCACAGCCTGGTGCCCACAGTTGAGATGCCGGCGCCATGGCGGAGAGAAACAGAGAAGGGGTGGTGCGGGTGAGAACATCGCTGGATTCTGGGGCAGGTGTGTGTTTATTAACCACTTCCAGTCCGGACACTTTTACCCCCTTCCTGTCCAGGCCAATTTTCAGCTTTCAGTGCTATCACAGTTTGAATGACAATTGTGCGGTCATGCAACACTGTACCTATATGAATTTATTAGCATTTTTTTGAGACAGATAAAGCTTTATTTTGGTGGTATTTATTCACCACTGGGATTTTTTTTTTTGCTATGTAAATTAAAAAGTCCAAACATTTTGAAAAAAAGTGTTTTTCTTATAAAACTTTGCAAATAAAAATCATTTCATCATAAATCTTGGGCAAAATGTATTCCGTTATATTTTTTGTAAAAAAAAAATAACCCAAATTAGTTTATAACCAAACATTATAATTTTTAAACATTTATTTTAATATTATTATTTTTTATTTTTTTTTACATACTGTCACCCTAGCAGTACAGTGTCACCATGGTGACACTGTACTACTTGTGGGGGGTGATGAAGATTTTTTTTTTTACACTGATTGCTTTTACACCCATAAAGGATGTAAAAGCAATCATTTCTTCTTCTCTCTGGCTGCATTCTTGCAGCCATTGAGAACTACTGAGTGAGCTGTGATTTGTCACAGCTTGTCACATGGTACAAGGCTGTTGTGAATAGCCTTGTACCATGTGACCTCTGTGATCATTCACAGATTTCACACGTAGTAAGCAAGGATGTCACAAGTGACATCCTTGCTTACTACTCTACATGTGATCACTGATTGGCCAATCAGTGATCACATGATCGGGACCTCGTACAGAGGTCCCGTCCGACGGTCGATCTTCCACTGTGTCCAGAGGACACAGCGGGCACCGGATCGCGGTGCTGCACGTTCCCAGGGAGCGCGCACAAGCAGGGTGCGGGGAGGCCGTTTATAAACGGCCACCCGACCCTGCACTGCCACCGTCCGGCCGTTTATATACAACGGCCGGACGGGAGGTGGTTAAGTCAGTTTTTGGTTAATAAACACAAAATGGCTGGAATTCAGCTTTAAGGGCAGAGCAGGGATTTGCATTCTTATTGGCCCCAGATCCCTCCATAAAGAGTACCTGTCACATGCCTATTGCTGGATGTTTACATTCCTTCTGACAGCAATAAAAGTGATAAAAAAAAAATTAAAATGATATTGTAATAATAATAAATCATTTAAAAAGAAACTAAAGGGCGTCCCTAGGGTTGATGTCACCCGGTGCGTTAACACTTGCTGTCACCCCTCTGACGATCCCTGCAGGATGGATTGGATCTGCGGATTGAGCATAATGGATCGGAGTCCAATCCATTATGCTCCCCAATCTGCAGATCCGATCCATCTTGGGGGTATCGTCGGCTTGCAACCTATACGGGGTTAACTGGTCCTTCCACACCGTCCGGTCTGCACATGCTCAAGAAGTGTTGTCAGATGGAGGAGGTTCCTGCTATCACAGCCGCATTTCCTGGTTACAGACCTCTCACATCTTGCACAGCCTTACCTAGATCAGTTAACCCCATATAGGTTGCAAGCCGACGATCCCCGCAAGATGGATCGGATCTGCGGATTGGGGAGCATAATGGATCGGACTCCGATCCATTAAGCTCAATCTGCAGATCTGATCCATCTTGCGGGGATTATCGGCTTGCTTTAAAACTTTCCATTTTGTGGAGCTCGTGGAGAGGGTCCGGTGTCACCCCATGTGATAGATGTCACCTGGTGCGGCATGCACCCCCCTAGGGACACCACTGATGTATCGATTTGCTCAGCAAAACATAATTTTTTTATATTTTACCAAAAAATTGGGTTATGTATTGTTTTTTCGTATTAGAATTAAAAAATATATTTTTTCCCTCAAAATTGCATTTGCAAAACCGTTACACAAATAACGTGTCAAATAAAAACATGCAAAACCCACCATTTTATTCTCTAGGGTCTCTGCTTTAAAAATATATAACGTTTGGGGGGTTCTAAGACTTTTTCTAGCAAAAAAAAAATACTGATTATTACATGTAAACAAAAGTGTCAGAAAAGGCTTGGACTTTGAATGGTTAAAAACCAGGAGATCGTACTACAGATGTAACTGGACTTCATCTTATATTTGTCACTCCGGGGTAGATTTACTAAAACTGGAGCACGCAGAATCTGCTGCAACTGTGCATGGTAGCCAATCAGCTTCTAACCTCAGCTTGTTCAATTACGCTTTGGCAATAAAACCTGGAAGCTGATTGGTTTCTAAGCAGAAGTCAGCCTGATTTTACACTCTCCAGCTTTAGTAAATAAACCCCTCCGTGTCACAAATGAAGCTTTCTTTCCCTCTGTAGCAATAATGGACATTTTATCAGGAAAGAGCTGATCCCCTACAGAGCTGACTACCAGGTGATACTAGTCACATGACAGCTCGGTCACCCCGCCCAACCCCGCTGCCCCTCAAGCAAACATGGTGAGAGAGGAGGGTGACGTCACCTCCGTCTCTTCAGCGATCCGCTCTATTCCCGCCCCCTGCCGGCCAGCTTCCGCACAGTCAGGTAAGCGCTCTGTGTGACTTGGGGGGGATTCGGACTGTCCCACCATGCACGCAGCGCGGGGGAAGATTAATCCTTCCCGGGCTCTATATTAGGAACACGCAGCGAATATCTCACGGTAGTCAGTGCTGTGTAGCTGCCAGTATATATTTCCTGCATAGACCTTACATTTTGAGAAAGAAAAATTAAATGTCTGTGTGAGCACCCCTGTAATGAGTGTGCAGGTGGTAGAGTCCGGGGTGAGCATGGTGTCGGGGTGTGTGCGGAGGTGACTTGTGGTGCTGTGTGAGGTGGAGGTGCTCCTGTGTGAGGTGGAGGTGCTCCTGTGTGAGGTGCTCCGTGTTTGCCTTCCATCTCCTCATGTCTGTCAGCTATGTCTGGGCTCTACAGAAACTTGTCATGAATTGGCTCCATTCTCCCCCGGGGTTTCTGGTTGGGTGAAGAAGCCTGTGTTGTGCTTGTGGTGCCATTCATTGTTAATAGCACCTCAATAGCTGGTCGCAGACGTGTTCTGTCACACGCATTCACACCTGAGCTGCTTGTAGGTCTATGCTCAACTTGCAAAAACCTGTTGTTTTCAATGGCCCTGTTCACACCTGAGCATTCTGTTCCCTGTAGCACAACACCTGTCACTCAGAAAACGGCATGAGCTTCTTTTCAGGCAGAATTGAGCGTTGTTGTCCCCATAGACTTCAGTGGAAGCGCCTGGAAAGCGTGACATGACCTTTTGGTTAGCTTTGTTAGCAGGTGCTAGACAGGCATTTGGGAAATGTTTGTTCACGCTCCTCAAAGGCCTATGAAAATTCTACACGTGGCAGCACACAGTGATGTTCACACTGAAGGGTCAGCTTTGCGGTAAAATTGACACTTTTTCAAGACTTTTTTTTTGTGCGTTTTCTGTTCAAAAAGCAGCTTTTCGCTCCTTTTTCAGCAGCACTCCCCACCTTTGACCTGGGGTTCACACTTGTGTGGTGCGGCATACTGCATGTGATTTACAAAGGAACCACACCGCATTCCTGTGCAAATCACGTGTGAATTCTGTGCGGTGTGATTGGAGCCATACATTTTGTACAGCTCAAATCACACCAAAAAAGGTGCAGGATCCTTTTTTTGGGTCCGCACTAGAATCGCAGGGGTAGTCACACCTATGTGATCCAATTCTGTACATCGCACTGCGTTTTGCGGACCAATTTCGGGGTGTTGTTATATTAACATACACACTCGCAGCGGTTCACATGAATGGGGTGCGAATGTAATGCGGTGCAGAATTTGCACAGAAACCGCTACGAATTCCGCACCGCATCAGTGTGAACCCAGGCTGAGTTGAAAACTGCCTGCTCCTGAAAACATGATGCTTACACCCCATTCACACTAAGTTGTTTGGCATCGAGGGCAGAATCGCCACAACTGCCCGCGATTTCAAAACGCTTAGCTAAAATGAGAGATCACAGACATGTTCAGGTGCCTGAAAAGGAGGTGCAGTTCTGCCGCGAATGTCGCATGATAAATCGCGGCAAACCGCATCACACAACGTGTGTCAACCAAAAGAAGTTCTTTTGGGCGACCCCCCCCCATTGCTGTGATTGCAGCGCACTTCACACCACGTTTTCAAGTGCCATTAACATGAATGGCACATGAACACTCAATCCCGCAATTTCTCATTTTAGCAAAGCGTTTTGGAATTGTGGTCGGAATCTTTGCGATTCTGCCTGCGATTGGAAACATCCCAGTGTGAATGGGGCCTTAGGTGTGAATGTAGTCCAATAAAGCTCACCAGGCTCCACATGAAAAAAAAAGGTTGTAGTTCTTTGGTGCGTTTGTCACACGTCAGGCAGCTCATTCAATGGATGGGCTGCCTTATACGTGACGAGCGGTAATGCTCACAAGCAGGAACGCGAGTTCCCGCTACACTGCTGTGTGAATCCAGCCTTGAGGGTTTTGGAACCCGGGTTCACACTGATGCATTGCGGAATTTGCACCGGTTTCTGTGCAAATTCCGCATCGCATTATAGTCGCACCCCTGTTCATGCGAACCGCTGCAGGTGTGTATGTTAACAACACCCCAAAATCGGTTCGCAAAACATGGTGCGATGTGCAGAATTGGATCGCATGGGTGTGAATAACCATGCAATTCTATTCTAGTGCGGACAAAAAAAAGGGTCCTGCATCTTTTTGGTGCAGATACGGTGCGATTTGAACCATACAAAATGTACGATTCAAATCGCACCGCACAGAATACGCATGTGATTTGCACAGGAACACGGTGCAGTTCCTGTGCAAATTGCATACGATATGCTGCACCGCACAAGTTTGAACCCAGACTCAAGTTCCAAAACACTGATGCTCTGTTCACACCTGGGGGTTTTGTAGACAATTCTGTCCATGATCCCAAAACACTCTGCAATACTGACAAATCGCACCACGCTTGTTAAGGTGCTATTCATTTTCAATGGCACCTAAATGTGGGTGCGATATTGCTGCACGAAGCGTGTTGTACAAAAGAAGCTCCTATTACGTTTTGAGCAGAGTCGCACCTGCGTTTAAGTGCCATTGAAAATGAATGGCACCTTAACAAGCGTGGTGCAATTTGTCATTTTTTCAGAGTGTTTTGGGATCACTGAAAGAATGGTGGCGATTCTACCTGCGATACAAAACACCAAGATGTGAACGGAGACTCGGGGAGAAAAAAAAAATCAATGCATCTATATGGTGGTGGTTCACATCTCCACTCCAAAATGTCTGAAGCTTAAAAAAGTTTTGGAGCTGCTTCTGCAACTCAATATAACTGGTTTGGTGTATTTTGGGGCGTTTTGAGTCCCATAGAATTGCATTGGAGCAGGGGCGGACTGACAACTCATGGGGCTCCCGGGCAATAGGGGATCACGGGGCCCCTGTGTCCTTGCCCAAACTCAAAAAAGCCTATGTAAAAGGTAACGGGCATCTTATGGGGCCCCCTACTGACCCTGGGCCCTCGGGCAGTGCCCGAGTTTCCAAATGGTCAGTCTGCCCCTGCATTGGAGCAAACAAAAACATGCACTATGTGCGCTCTTTCGGCCAATATGTCCATCACAGCAACAAGTGATGTTACAGATGATACTGTTTTGTATACAAAAACTTCTGAAGCTCAAATATTGTAACAGAACACCACGCTCAGGTGTGAATGTCGCCTTAGGCTCCATTCACACCTACAGGTGCACATGAGCGTTTCTGCATGTTTTCAGCGCGTCCCTGTATGTTGCATGTAAGGTAGCACATTTGTGTCAAAGGGCTGCCCTAGGTTTGGTTCACACCTACAGGGCCACCGAAAGGGTGCTACCACCGGTCCTCCTGTAGGGGGCTCGGAGAGCAGGGGAAGCAATACAGCGGGGGGCAATAACAGAACAGAGGGGTAAGAGTCAAGGTCAGGCAGACTGTACAGGGTCCCGTGATTTCTAACAGCAGCCCTGGGTGTGACTAAGTGTGCAAGTAGGGCAGCCTATTCATTTCACTGGGCTGTCCTACACAGAAAAGAAGCCCGAGTCTTTTCCAGAAACACAGCGAACCGCACGGTGCTGCAGATGCATGGTGGTGGCATTAACAATTAATGGCCTGCCACGCATTTGCTGAAGGGCAGCTCATTTCTGTGCATGTTGGGAAAGTGTTGCAGTTATGCGTCTGTTCTTGACATGCATGGAATGCAAGCCTAGCCTTACGTGCAAAAAAATGCAGAAAAAAAAATAAGCCCTTGACTCCTTTTTCCCAAAAATGTAGCTGCACAGCCCCAAATGCAGGCAGTGTGTGTTCGGGGCGTGCAACTGCTTCTATGCAGCTGTCAAATATTGGCATGCAGCTGTGTCCGTGCAGCCGCTGCATCTGCTTCCACCTCCATAATAGGCTACCTGCATGCAGCTCAGGGCGGATACAGCCACCAAGACAAAAGCAGCCTGCATGCAGGACACCTACCAGAATGAAGCCTATGGCAGGGGTGTATTTACCACAAGGCAGTTGCCTAGGGTGGCACTTTTCTGGGGGGCAGCAGCATTTTTCAAGGGGGCAGTGCCGTCCTCTGAAAGAAGGAAAGGAAGAAGGGACACGCAGCACGGGGATCAGGTGGGATCCGAGAGGGGCTGTGGGCTGCTTGATGGTGTATGCAGAGCCTCACTCATGTTCCTGGGGAGCTGTGAAGATGAGTGGCTTATCTCTTGCGGTGCGGGGGGGGGGGAGGGTTGACAGTGTATGGGGGGCAGTGGTAGTGGAAGGTTCTCTCAGGTGGGGGGAGGGGAGGCTGGGGTGTTGTTCTTCAATGTCAGGCTCTCTTTGTGGGGAAGGGGGGTGTTGGCTGGAGTCAGGGTCTCTCCATAGGGGGGAGCCAATTTTTGTGTTATGTAGGACAGCGTGAAACCTAAATACACCACTGGCCTATGGAGGTGTCTGCTCTGAGACTGGAGGGTCCATACCAGATCATCTGCCTGTGATACAGACAGGAGGAGGTTGAGGAATTTTATAGGGGGGGGGACAATTCCCCCATAAGGTCCACCTTACCTGTGACTGACAGCGCTTAATAGTGGGTTTGGGTAGGCGGAGCCGAGAGACTAGTTTCCCTATCAGGTCCACTTCCTGCATGAGTCATCATTGCCCAAAGATGCGCATTGCAAAATGTGGGTAGTGATGTCATCAACCATCTCACCACTTTGTTTACATTCAGCTGTCTCACCTGGTAGTGGAATGTTGCCAGGGATCAGTCAGCAGGAAGCTGGCCGCTGGCTGCGTCTTAGCAACCACAAGCCCTATGCAGGAAACTTGTCATATTCATGACCACTTTCCAGCACAGACATGGCCGACTCCAAGCACTGGCGTCTTTCTGTACACCTCTTTAGCGCAGGTCCTATGTACTGTCAGATTCCTAATCTGTGATCCGGCGGTAATTTAGGAGTCCTTTGATACCATAGCAACAGGTTCTTAAAGTGGCAGTAGTAGCAGCTAATTTAATTTATTGCACATGACAGTACAGATGCCGAAACCACCACCAGAAATCTGTTGTAGATGCTTTATTGAACTTCCCAGTATATGTGTATTTAATATATTTTAGACATGTTCTTTACCTATAAATGTGTGTGTAGACAGCTAAGAATCATGAGATGGCTGCTGGATGCTGCCATCTTGGATGTGATGTCATCAGACCCAGCACAATCTCTAAGTTTTTTTCATCAGGGTTCCGCTGGTGGTCATGACTGCAATTGATTTGACTAGTTGCAGACTTTGGGCGTGCTGCACATGCCCCCCCAAAAATCATCATTGTACAGAGGGAGTGTGTAGCACATCCAGCCAGTCTCTTTGCCCTGCTTATAGACCCCCCCGCCATTTTGCATAATTGTCATCTGTGAATAAACAAACCCGGCATAAGGCTACATGTATACTAGCCTACTCTGGCTGCAAAACGCAACAAAAACAGTACCGTGTTTACACGTCTTTTTGCCACGTTTTGCATTTTCCTGTGGCCTAAGGCTTCAGGAGCTATTTGACAATTTTTTTTTTCGGGGGAGTGGGGGGGTTGCCCAGGCTTCAAAACTCAACTCCATAAAACCTGTGTGTCTATATACACATAGGCTTTTAGCAGAGATCAGGAGCTGTTGCGTTTCGGTGAGGTTAAACTTCCCTCTCCTGAATGCGGAAGAATCACATTCAGGATAAGAACATTTTGACTGCTGGCCATGGAAAAACGTGTAAGCATGCTACTGCATTCATATGCATTTTGCATTTTCCCGTGGCTGTGTTCGCCTAGTGTACATGTAGCCTTACAGCGTATTCAGAAAAGAAGTCGACAGCTCTAGCTGTCAAAAAAGCAGTGTGAATCTGCTGAATGTGTGAGAGTTTATAAACAATACCAGACTGTAATTATACAAAGATACATAGTAACATGTTACATTTGTATCTTTTTGTTCATTCATCTGCACATCAAAGGGACGAACTGAAATCTAGCGATGATGTCCGTTAAAGCAATCTGAGAAGTTAAAAAAAAAAAGTTAAAATGTTCCCCTGTTCAATTCTTTATTAACCCTTAGTTTACTTTAACAAGCCCTAATTAAAGTGATTCTAAAGGCTTAATTAAAAAAACCAAACAAACATGTCTTACCTGCTGTGTGCACCGGTTTTGCACAGAGCAACCTGGATCCTCCTTTTCTCAGGTTTCCCTGCTGTTGGGTGCTCCCACAGCACTCAGCTTGCTATGGGGCACCTGAGCATGCACACTCCCCAGCCGCTGCTCCATGTGTCCACTCACACACGGAGTCATGACTCAGCCTTGCCCCCCTCTCCTCATTGGCCCACTGCCTGTGGTTGACAGCAGTGGGACCCAATGGCTCCTGCTGGTGTCTCAGCCAATAAGGAGAGGGAGTCCCCAGATAGCCAAGACTCCAGTGCACATCACTGTATTGAGAGGGGGCTTAGGTGAGTGGGATACCTCACACAGGTTTCTGAGCTTTTACAACTGTAGCAAGCGGACACACAGAGATGGACGCGGTTCAACCATTTTGGCTCCAACCTCCATCTTGGCAAAGGGTCAACCATCTTGTACAAACATATTCCCCCTCATTCTCTCCCTTCCTCTATGTTCATACACAGTGCCATATGGCCTGTGTGTTAGAAGTGTCACAGGCCGGCCAGGGCACAGCAGAAGCCCCGAGCTATAAATCATTTTTTAGCTGGGTGCCGGGCGGGCTGGGAAGCTGAGTAAACTAGCACATCGTAAAAAGATAACTCAAGCCTTCCCCTGAGTTCAAACACATTCCAGAGGAGTAGAGACTAGATAACACTGTTAAAATCCATTTTCCCCTATGTCTCATATCTTGGACGATGAGAGACTTGCGTAAAAACCAGGTATATCTTCAGATTGGCCACGAGAAGACAAACAGTTTGATAGGTCACACTCCCTGACTGGAATACCTAGGACAGCAGAAAATTACATCTCTTGAACACTTCAAATATGTATTTCATATGTAACCGTTCCTTAGAGGCGTCTGCATACTAATCTACCCGCGGGTGGAATGTCACTTGTGCATAGGGAAAGTTATGAGCAAAATTTGAACTATGAGAGATTTTGGCTCTAGTTTAGGTATCCGCCCAGACGATCCCTCCCTAAACGGGGCATTGGTCCTCGATTTCAGAGACACCCCCTGTTGGGGAATACAAAATGGGCTGTCAGGTCTAAGAGAGTTAAGTTGAAGAATTCTCCCTTTTAACATCAGAACCAACCTGGGAGATGTGCCCTTTTACTTTGAAACTTGATCTGCAAACCCAAGGCTGATTGGCAAGTACTTTAACCCTTTAACCTCCTTTCTGTTACCTCTTTGCTGTGCTATTGTTCTCTGTATATTTATATATATATTGGTTACATCTTTTTTCTGTAAATATTTTTATTGGACCTTTTTGACCTTTTAGTAATAAATTTTTCCTTCTGAAAGTGTTGAACTGTTTCTATAGCTCTTTATTGCAACTTACGAATTCCTGCCTCTAAAAGAGCGCCACTGTGTTTGTTTAACCCTCTGTATAACCTGACTGCGGTAACCGTGTTATACTGACGATTATCTCAATGATTATTGTGTTATAGCTGATATCGCCGAGTTTCCTCTTTCTCTGTACAAAAAGGAGGTGGTGGCAGTGTGAAGGGTTAATTGCATAATTAACCTGACCCAGTAACGATCACTCCCAGGCTGCCGATACATCGATTGTGGTCCAATTAGCTGGAAAATCGTTGTGCAGGGTGCAGCTGGGCGTGGCATTGTTATGCACGTGACATCGCGGTTTTAGATTGGCTAGTCCTTCGGTTTGGTGAGAAGGTCAGGGGTCTGACACCGCGATCGTCACAACAACCACTTAAACTCCTTAGTCTCCCCTCTTCAGCTGTTATTTTCCTGCTAATATTTTTGTTTCTATTTTATTAACTATGTAAACTTTTAGTTTTTTTTTCATACTGTTGTTACACATTTCCCTAATGAAAAAAGAGCAACATTGAAAAAAAATAAACACTTTATTTCATTTGTAAATAACTTTGCAATGCTTTGAACCGGAACTATAATTGGAGTGTCATTTTAAAGAGGAGGATAGAATACGAACAACATTGCTAAAAAAAAAAGAAGATATAATGCATTTTGTTGCATTTTATCATCTAAGGCAGGGGTGTCAAATTCAATTTAATTGTGGGCTACAACAGCATTATTGTTGCCCCCAAAGGTCCAGATGTATCTGTAAGACTAGATGTCAAGCACCCCCCATACCTTGTGCTACTGACCGGAAGAAGCTGGGGGTGGAAATAGGAAGCAGAAATTACAGGGTCTGGAGGAGGACCCCAGAGGAGGGCTGGAGTCAACTGCCAGAGTCCGCTGGATGCTGGGACCAGGAGAGGCATAGATGAGGGGATGCTGAGGCTGCACAGAGAAGAACAGGATCTGTAAGAGGAGTTCTGTCCTATCTGCTGTCGACTGCTGAGATGGGGGACTCTCTGCAGCTTCACGGAGAAGCCCAGGGTCTGGTGGAGGAGTTCTGTCTTGCTCTCTGCTGCTGACTGCTGATACAAGGTGGGAGGCAGAGACAAGGGGGGTGCAGCAGCTGCAGGAGAGGTGGAAGGGCCACATTAAGTGGCCTAGTGGGCCGGTTTTGGCCTGTTGGCCTTTTTATTTTTTTTTATTTTTTATTTATTTATTTATTTTTGACACGTGATCTAAGGACTGCGAAAAAAAAAAAAATGTTGCAAGACAATATAAAAAGGAAGCCTTGTCCTTAAAAAACAATATTGTTATCTTAAGTAATGACAAAGTTATTTCCAAATAAACAGGTTCATAGCAGAAATGTAAGAACTGCTCTGGTCCATAGCGGGTGAACAGGTGAGAGAAGATAAGTGGTTTAACTAGTTGCCTACCGCAGATAGCTGAATGACGGCTACACTGTGGCCGGCCAGTTCTGGGAGGGCGTCATATGACGTCCTCCTAGAACGCACTCTCCTGCGCGCCCTCGGCGATCTCCGTGATCGCTGTGTCCTACGGACACAGCTGATCACTTGATGTGGTAAAAGGCCAATCACAGCGGCCTTTTACCGCGTGATCAGCCGTGTCCAATGACACGCTGATCACAGGGAAATGCAATTGCTGGTTCTCGGCTGAACTTTCCTCATGTTATCAGAAAGTACTGCCGAGAACCGGCAGTTGTCAGAGCAGGGATTGGCACTGATCATCAGGGGACTGATGATCAGTGCCCAGCAGTGCCACCCAGCAGTGTCACCCGCAAGTGCCCATCAGTGCAGCCCAGCAGTTGTGCCAGTCAGTGCCCAGCAGTTGTGCCAGTCAGTGCCCAGCAGTTGTGCCTGTCAGTGCCGCCTACCAGTTTCACCTATCAGTGCCGCCTATCCCTGCCACCTCATTAGTGCTGCCTATCAGTGCCAATCAGTGCTGCCTATCAGAGCAGCCTCATCAACGCACATCAGTGAAGGAGAAAAATTACCTGTTTGCAAAAATCCAATCCCAGGGGAAGACTCACTGAAACAATCAGCCTCAGAATACGAACCTGTAGACAGCAGCTGCACCCTGACAGATAGATCAGATGATGGAGAAGGACAAACGGGTTGTTTTTGTCCTGTCTTCCATTCACGCAGACACGACTATCCAAATTGCCACGGCAGCTGGTGTTGTTGAGAAGCCCCTCTGTGTCCATGATGATAACCTTAACATGGGAGTGGTGGACTTCAACGACCAGATGATGACGCTGTTCTTTGTTTCCCAAAAAGCCAGACGCAGGTAAAAAAAAAGTATCTGTTTATGTATTTCATTTGGCTCTATATAACGATTTTGTGCTTTACAAAGCAACTAGACGTAGTGGATCCTTCCTAAAATTCCAGGAAGAGATCATCACGGCCTTTTTGTATCAAGAAGGTGATCTGGCCCAAACCCCAAACCCAGGTGCAGTTAGCCGGCTGCATGAGAGGCACTTTCCCAATACCATTCCTGGTACCCCAACCTAAAGGACACCGCAAAAAAGATGTGTCTATAGCAGATACGGAATTAGGCATGACACCCACTTTTTTTGTCCCTCCTATCCTGGCCAACCTGGTCTCTGCCGCAAGGACTGCTTCCGTCACTACCATACACTAGTGGACTAATAGTACAGGGTACAGCACGGCACAGTTGAGGGCACATATTTGCACAGGGTCTCGAAAGATGTTAGGTAGTCAGGAAACTGGCTATTGCATTTTGAGAGACCCTAATATCTGCTTGTTACAGTGTAAAAAAAAAACATAAAAAGAAAAACTAAAAAAAGTTTTTGTTATTTTAAAAACCAAAAATAGTTGTAGTTTTTCTTTGTTGTTGTCGACTTACTGTTCTACTGTTATGGTTTTACTGTGTTATAGTTAACCATTGCTGTTTTCTTTGCAGGAATGCCATTCAGCTGCAGCAGCGATCTGTTTATTCTGACAGCAACTGGGTTTTGCTCTCAGAATATACATAAGTGTGTGCAGTGCTGTTCGGATTAGGTTCTTCATCCGCAGTTAAAAAAAAAGAGTATATATGCCCAAACATTTTTTGGCAGAGATTACTTCATTCACATCGATCAATGTGAATAGAGGAATCTGTTAGATTCTTTTTTTTGTGCTCAGCCTACGGAAAAAAGAACATTTCATGTGTGCCCACCATTAGAAGTGGGTGGATGCAGGGTGGTATATTCTAACGGTGGGGATACCACACACTTTTTTTTTTTATTTTTTTTGGACCTAACCCTCAACATGGGCATTACTAAAAAAAATAATTGCGGTTGTATTGGTCCACAGACCCGATTTATCAAATGCCTGTGTTATCTGCTGCCATGGCCAGGCATAGATATGAGAGTATAATGCGTTTTATGCATTTCAGCAATAATACACTCTGTCGTCCTTGGGGTGACCCTGAATTTGACCGACTCCACAAAATTCGGCCCCTCATAAATCACCTTAACCAAAAATTTGCAGATGTCTATACTCCCCAGCAAAATATCTGCGTTGATGAGTCTCTCATTAATTTTTCTGGCCGCCTTGCATTCAAACAATTTCTCCCCAGCAAGTGTGCCAGATATGGGGTCAAGATATATAAGACCTGTGAGAGGGCAACAGGCTATACATATAAGTTTTGGATTTACGAGGGAAAAGATTGTCAAGGTGAGCCCCCGGATTCCCGGACTACATGGCAAGATAGTTTAGGACTTGGTGTCATCCATTTTTCCATATGGGGTACCACTTATACATGGACAACTTTTATTCAAGAGTGCCATTATTTCAAGATTTGTACAATCTTGGAATTGGCGCATGTGGCACCATGCGACCTAATCGCTGGGGTTTCCCCCAACGGCTTGTAAATACCCATCTTAGAAAGGGGGAAAAAGTCTGCTTGAGAAATGAGGATGTTATTCAGCTGCAGTACTGACTTGTTTATTCTGACAGCAACAGGGTCTTGCTCTCAGAATACACATAAGCAGGTGTGTGCAGTGCTGCTGGATGAGATTTTTCATTTCATTTGCCATGTCTCTGCAGCCATTCAAAAAAAAAAAAAGCACCCTTACCCCCGTCGCATGAGCGAGCTTTGACCCTGTGCCAGTATGTAAACAGCAGTTACACCATGCATGTGAGGTATCGCTGCAAATGTCAGATCAAGGGCAGTAATTCTAGCATTAACCTCCTCTGTAAATCTAAAATGATAGCTTGTAAAGGCTTATAAAGCAGTGCCTATGGATATTAAAAATGCAGTTTGTCGCCATTGCATGGGGCATGCGCAGTGTGAAGGTATGTCATGTTTGGTATCTCTTTACTCGGCATACCATCGTCTTTTATATTTTACCAAATAATTGGCCAATATATTGTGTTTTTGTGCATTAAAAGTAAAAAAAGTGTATTTTGTTTTTCAAAAAATTAGCGTTTGAAAAATTGCTGCGTGAGTACTATGTAACATTAAACAATTGCAGCACCCACCATTTTATTCACTAGGGTGTCTGCTTTAAAAAATATATAATGTTTGGGGTTTCAAAGTAATTTCCTAGCAAAAAATACAGATTTTTTTTTTTTTTTTTCATGTGAACAAAAAGTCAGAAAAGACTTGGTCTTCAGGTGATTAGAAGATTGAGTGATGCGTGGCATAAACTTCTAATGCTGGGCATAAAATGCCCCCACCCCCCAAAACAACCCTTTTTTTGGAAAATAGACACCCCAAACTATTTGCTGAGAGGCATGTTGAGAATTAATTTTTTTACCACGTTTTTGGAAAATGAAAAATTTTTTTTTTTTTTTTACACAAAATTGTCACTTAAATGATTTTATGCTTGTACATGCCATGGGTATATGTGGAATTACTCCCCAAAATACATTCTGCTACTTCTCCTGAGTATGGGGGTACCACATGTGAGAGATGTTTTTGCAGGCTAGCCAAGTACAGGACCCCAAAATCCATTAAGCACCTCCAGGCTTTTAAAGGGCTTTATTTCCTCATTACACTTCCTGACTACCTATCACAGTTTTGGAGGCCCTAAAAAATGCCAGGGTAGCACCAAATCCCCCAAATGACCCCTTTTTGGAAAGTAGACACCCCAAGGAATTCGATAAGAAGCATGGTGAGTATTTTGCAGATCTAATTTGTTGCCACAGGTTTTTGGGAAATGAAGAAAGAAAACAAAAACATATTTTTTCTTTTTTTTTATATTTCAAAACTTTGTGAGAAAAAATAATAATAAATTCCTTGGCATGTCTACTTTTCAAAAAGGGGTCATTTGGGGGGGGGGGTTTCTATCGTGGCATTTCAGGGCCTCCAAAACTGTGATAGGTAGTGAGGAAGTGAAATGGGGAAATTATGCACCTTCAGGCTTTCAAAGTGGTCATTGGATTTCAGGCTCCTGTATGTGGCTAGGCTCCCACTAGAAGTAGCAGAATGTATTTTGGGGTGTACTTCCACATATACCCATGGCTTGTATGAGCAATATATCATTTAAGTGAGAACTTTGTGTAAAAAAAAAAAAAAAAAAAAAAAATACATTTTGTAATTTTCCCAAAACTTTTGGAAAAAAAAAAATCTTCTATGGACTCAATATGCCACTCAGCAAATAGCTTAGGGTGTCTACTTTCCGAAAAGGGGTCATTTGGGGGTGTTTGTACTGTCCTGGTATTTTAGCACCTAGAGAAATGTGATGGGCAATCAGAAAGTAAAAGCTATGTAAATTCCATTATCTATACCATAGTTTGTAGATGCTGTAACTTCTACACAAAGCAATCAATATACACTTATTGGGATTTTTTTTTTACCAAAAACATATAGCAGAATACATTTTTGCCTAAATTTATGATGAAATTTGAGGGTTTTTTTGGATATTTTTTATAGCTGAAAGTAAAAAATACTTTTTTTCAAAGTTTCAGGTCTTTTTTTGTTTATAGCGCAAACAATAAAAATACCACCGAAAGAAAGCTCTATTTGTGTGAAAAAAAGGACGTAAATTTATTTTGGCTACAGCATTGCATGACCACGCAATTACCAGTTGAAATAGTGCAGCACCGAATAGCATAAAAAGGCCTGGTCAGGAAGGGGAGTAAATCCTCAGTAGGGCAAGTGGTTAATCAGCCACAGAACCTGTGTAATTAATATGTGTTCAGTTTTAAAGGGATTAGGTGGCAACCCTATGATCGACCCATGTTAGGTTTATGGGCAGGTAGCTGTAAACAGATGTGTGACCATTTACATCATATCACCTTAGATCTGCCATATTTAGGTCTGTTAAAAATGGAAAAAGACGCTAAATTTTTTTTCCTTTCCATGTCCATTTGGCCCATTTGCCCATTGGTAGATTTAGGTTTCATTCACACAGGTGTTCTGTGTATCCCTGTACAGGCAGTCCAATTCATGTCAATTGGGATGCAACAGTTGCACAGACATAGCCACTGTTCCTGCTCCAAATTTGACATCATTTAAGTGCGGGTGCGTATCCCTGAACTGACGCAATCTTCATTTGGAGACACACACCTGCACCCACAAATGTCAAATTGGGAGCAACAGCTGAGTTTGTGCAGCTGCCGCATCCCCATTGACACAAGTGGAATTGCCTGCCTGGGGCATCCCCATGCGAGGCATCCCCATGCGGGTAAACACAGCCCTCCATAGGCTTACGCTTTCGTACATACTGTGTAAATGACGCCTTATATGGAGCCTCTGTTTCAGTCCACTTGGAAAAATGACAGGTGGATTTGATTGAAACGACCATGTTATAGGGGCCTAAACCCATTGTTTCACATCTGTTTAATTGTATGGCTGGATGTATGCTGTGACTGTACATCTGTGCGGTGTCATGTGGAAAATATTCACCCTAGAAACATTGATGTCATACATTGGACAAGTGCAATTATCAGATGTGCTGAGCAATACAGAAAACATTGGCTCTCCCCTGGTGAGCCATTCAGGGAGATTATACGGTATATAATACATGTACACAGTTCATTATTGTGTTTATTGTTTTGTAATGTGCTTATGATTGCTATGTTTACTGGGTTGAGAGGTCTGATCTGTACTGCACCAGGAATGAAAGAAGCACTGACACATAAAGTATGCTCTTCTTTGTTTTTTTTGTTTTTTTTAACTAAAGCTGACCATACACTATATAATCTCCTTTAGTTCTTCCATCAACCATGTAGTGCAAGGTCCTGCCTTGATATTAATTCAACTTGGTGGTTTAGCTTTCTCCTCAAACTATATAGTTTTGGCCACGCTAAAGCAGACTGTACAATCTAATTGCTAGCTTAACCACTTGCTCTCCAGAGAATTTACCCCCCCCCCCCCTTCCTGACCAGGCAATATTTTGCGATACAGCGCTGCGTTACTTCAACTGACGATTGCGCGGTCATGCAACACTGCACCCAAATGAAATTTTTTTACCACAAATGGAGCTTTCTTTAGGTGGTATTTGATCGCCTGCTATAAAACATATCCAGTAAAAAAATAAATTTAGGCCAAAATGTGTTCAGCTACATTTCTTTCCTAAAAAAAAAAATTCCAATATGTGTAAATTAATTGGTTTACATGAAAGTTACAACGTCTAGAAATAGTGATTATATATACTGGAATTTTTTTTTTATACTAGTAATGGCGGTGATCACAGACTTATAGCGGGACTGTGGCAGGCATTCTGACACTGGGGGGGAACTGACTAACTGCCACTAACATCCCCAGTGACACTAATGCAGTGGTCAGTGCTAATAAAAAGCACTGACACTGTACTAATGACACTGGGCAGGAAGGGGTTAACATCTGGGGCGATCAAAGGATTAACTGTGTGCGGTGTGTGTTTCACATTATGTGCTGTTTTACTATGTAAGCATGCTGCTTTTGTATTGCTCTGCTATGCAGAGCAATACAAAGCAGAATGCTGATGCTGACAGGGGAGAGATCTGTATTGTTTACATATAGACCTCTCCCCTGTCCGTGTTCCTCGGAAATCATCGGGTGCCTGCGGGGAATCTCAGGCCGGGACCCGGTATTGACACGCGCCCCCTACCCGGAAATGCAAAATCCCCTATTTCTACGGGATTTTGCGCAGCCTTGCCGCCCTGTAGCAACAGTTCTGCTAAAGGGCAGTTGGGAAGCTGTTAAAGTTGGTCATACATTATTCAATCTGATTGATTGTACAATCTCTCCTTTAGGCGCACCACACACATTACAATCTGACTGCACAATCCCATTTAGATCTACCAAAACTATTCAGGGCAAGGGCTTGCTTGATTGGATACAGATTGATTGGTTAGACAAGGTAGATGCTCATGTTACATAGTTTTGATAAATCTAAAAAAAATTGTTGAGCCCACCCCTTAATACCTGTACATACAAATGTAAACACACATCCATTGTGGTAGCAATAATTCTAGAGCCAATATTCATGGTTGACTCTAAACTGATGACCTGTAGAGGCTTTTCCAGCATTGCCTATTGAAAATTTAGAGTACTGAAGTTTTTCACAATTTCATTATCACGCTCAGTTTTAATACTTGACATGCTGGGTATCTTTTTACTTCCAACCTGGATCTGCAGAGAGCACTGCATGTGTAAACAAGGCCTTGTAGACGGAGTTGCTTATGTAAGGTCCTGTGTGGTTAGGTGTTGCTAAAGATCTGTTGTGGAGCCTTTTTTTCCCCTAGACCTTTGTTTTAATTCACAACACTGAATAATCATTGCTTTTTCTATTCTAATTCTATTTTTTGAAGCTGGCAATATCTGTCTAGCAGCAGAAAAGGAAGCTTGGGGCCCATAAAGTAATGTTATAGCACGCCACTATTCACTACTATAATTTGGATTTCTTTGTAGGTGACTTGGTGACTTTACTACTTACTTTGTGAACTTTGCTAATCCCCCATGAATTTATTATAAGATGCTAAGTGATAATTCCCATAGAAATTAACATTTCTGGTATAAATAACCCCGTAATTAATGTGCATTCAGGCAATCCAGCCTCATTTGCATAGACACTGGTGGATACTGTCAATACGTTTGTCTCCTTTGTGGAAAGCAGCAATGTCAAAGACAGCTAATGACAGGATTGTCCTTTGCTGCTGGGAAAACATTACCCAGACTGCTCTTCTATCATTTTTCTACAACTGTTTCTGCTGATATGGGAAAATCTTTCTTTATACCTGC